>NC_091274.1:0-1200000 GCF_042100115.1 Alternaria dauci
ACCTAACCCTAACCCTAACCCTAACCCTAACCCTAACCCTAACCCTAACCCTAACCCTAACCCCTAACCCTAACCCTAACCCTAACCCTAACCCTAACCCTAACCCTAACCCTAACCCTAACCCTAACGGTTACAGCTTCTTAGTTATTTAGGGCTTCTTAGTTACTTAAGGCTTCTTAGTTACTTAGGCTTAGTACTTAGGGCTTCTTAGTTATTTAGGGCTTCTTAGACCCTAACCCTAACCCTAACCCTAACCCTAACCCTAACCCTAACCCTAACCCTAACCCTAACCCTAACCCTAACCCTAACCCTAACCCTAACCCTAACCCTAACCCTAACCCTAACCCTAACCCTAACCCTAACCCTAACCCTAACGGTTACAGCTTCTTAGTTATTTAGGGCTTCTTAGTTACTTAAGGCTTCTTAGTTATTTAGGGCTTCTTAGTTATTTAGGGCTTCTTAGTTACTTAAGGCTTCTTAGTTACTTAGGGCTTCTTAGTTACTTAGGGCTTCTTAGTTATTTAGGGCTTCTTAGTTATTTAGGGCTTCTTAGTTACTTAGGGCTTCTTAGTTATTTAGGGCTTCTTAGTTATTTAGGGCTTCTTAGTTATTTAGGGCTTCTTAGTTACTTAGGGCTTCTTAGTTATTTAGGGCTTCTTAGTTATTTAGGGCTTCTTAGTTACTTAGGGCTTCTTAGTTACTTAGGGCTTCTTAGTTACTTAGGGCTTCTTAGTTACTTAAGGCTTTTAAGATTAATTTATATTAAAGTTAAAGTAAAATAGTAGTAAAGTTTATATTTATTTTATTCTTATAATATTATTAGCTATATAGTAATATAAATAATAAAACTATATACTTTAGAAATAAATCTTACTATTAGTAATAAAGGATTTAAAAAACTATACTAACTATTACTTAAAATACTTAAAAACTCTTTTTTTAAATAAAATAAAAAAAAATTTATTTTTACCTTAAATCTTTTATTAACTTTTAATAAATACTACTTTTAAAATTATTTCTTTCTACTAGTTTACTTAATTAAAAATAGCTATATAGTTAGAAGTAGTATATAAAAGGCTATACTTAAGGAGCTATTATATAAGTATACTATTATTTTATTAAATAAGAAAAGAAGTTAAGGAAAGCTATAGTTTAAAAGTTATTTAGGAAGTAGTAGCTTAGAGTATTATTTAACTAGATCGCTAGTATAGACTCTAAGTAAGTTACTTACTACATAGATTCTATAAGTAGTATACCATATATATATAACTAAGATCCTATTAAGGAATAAGCTAATTAGGCTTTAGCTTATTATATAGTAAGTTAATTAGAAGTAACTAGTTATTATAAAATAATAAATTATAAAAAACTACTTCTTATTTTTTAAATAACTATACTTAGTAGTTACTAATACTTTATTATACTTTTTTTTCTTAAAGAAAAAATACTAAATTTTTATAAAATATTTTTTATTTTAAAGTATTAAATATTTTATTCTTTTACTTTATAAATATCTTTATCTTAAATATAAGTTATACTCTTTTCTTCTTTTTATAAAGTAGTTAAAAGTTATTAAATCTAAGTAAACCTTTATATAAGAATATAGATAAATAAAAAAGTAAAAAAATCTTATTTAATATATTACTATATACTATATACTTACCCTTAGTTAAGTAAAATAAATAACTTTTTTTAAAAGGTTTCTTAATTATAGTAAAACTTTATAAATTCTTAATCTTTATTTAAGTTTTATATATAGTAGTATAAATTTCTTTTATAAAGATAATATAAGAAAGTCTTACTTAGTAGTAACTAGTATTTAGTTAATATAGCTTTAAACTATCTTTACTTATTACTTAATTAAATACTTAATAACTTTATTCTTACTTTAGTATTTATTATTCTACTTATTTAAATAAAATTTAATTTAACTAGCTTTATTTTATACTTTTTCTTTATTTATTACTTTATTATTATAAAGTAAAAGTAGTCTAGTTTTATTACTTCTATAGTAATATTATTAAATAATAAATAAGAAAGAAAAAAATTAATTATTATAAATATATTTAGTAGAAAGTATATTTTTTAAAGATATAGTAAAAGGATTACTAACTATTTATACTAATAGATATATAAATTTTTAAAAGATTAGGTAATACTAACTTTAATATTTATTAAAAGTTACTATAATATAAACCTTAACTTACTATAATATAAACCTTAACTTACTATAATATAAACCTTAACTTACTATAATATAAACCTTAACTTACTATAATATAAACCTTAACTTACTATAATATAAACCGTAACTTGCTGTAACATGAACCTTAACTTACTGTAACATCAACCTTAACTTACGGCAACATCAACCGCAACTTACTGCAATATTAACCGCAACTTACTGTAACATGAACCTCAACTTGCTGCAACATAAACCTCAACTTGCTGCAACATCAACCGCAACTTGCTGCAACATAAACCTCAACTTGCTGCAACATGAACCTCAACTTGCTGCAACATAAACCTCAACTTGCTGCAACATGAACCTCAACTTGCGGCAACATCAACCGCAACTTGCTGCAACATCAACCGCAACTTGCTGCAACATGAACCTCAACTTGCGGCAACATCAACCGCAACTTGCTGCAACATGAACCTCAACTTGCTGCAACATGAACCTCAACTTGCTGCAACATCAACCGCAACTTGCTGCAACATGAACCTCAACTTGCTGCAACATTAACTGCAACTTGCTGTAACATTAACCGCAACTTGCTGTAATATGAACCTCAACTTGCGGCAACATCAACCGCAACTTGCTGCAACATTAACCGCAACTTGCTGCAACATGAACCTCAACTTGCTGCAACATTAACCGCAACTTACTGCAACATCAACCGCAACTTGCTGCAACATGAACCTCAACTTGCTGCAACATCAACCGCAACTTGCTGCAACATGAACCTCAACTTGCTGCAACATTAACTGCAACTTGCTGTAACATTAACCGCAACTTGCTGTAATATGAACCTCAACTTGCGGCAACATCAACCGCAACTTGCTGCAACATTAACCGCAACTTGCTGCAACATGAACCTCAACTTGCTGCAACATTAACCGCAACTTACTGCAACATCAACCGCAACTTGCTGCAACATGAACCTCAACTTGCTGCAACATCAACCGTGATATATCGTAATGTATAATACAACATACTATAGTACATATTACCAACTATTGTACCACCTATTGTACCTTACTATACTACATATTACAGCTTTATACACCCGTATAAGTTCTACATACAGTATATTATTACTTCTCCTCCAAAATCCTCTTCTGCCTTAACTCCTCTTCTCCCCAACGTAGCCGCAACTCTCCAGAACCGCTTGAAGTTCAGGGCTTTACTTCCAACCCATCTATTGTCAAACATATACAGCTGCATACGGTGAACTCAAGGTGTTTAGGAAACACACCTTTACCGCGATTTATTACAGTGTCTTTCAACAGTGTTGTGCTTGCGTCTTTTACCAGCACGTTTATTATTTTGATACAGTGTATTATCACTTTAAGAGGAATAGAGTAAGCGCATAAACTCTTACTCTACTACTTCTCTTCATTACTACGTACTGGCTTTCAAAGAACAAGAAGAGATCGATATTAGCCTAGTCCCACACTATCCTACTGGGAGGCTTGTCTTCCTTGATCTCCAAATCACCTCCAGCGTCTCTAGAACCTTTTCAATCGTACTGGTTCCAGTCGTGTGCTACGTTGCTGCACTGATCTCCACCGTGACCCTCATCATTGCCGGCGTGATCCTCATCATCGTCAGCGTGATCCTCACCCTCTGGCTTGTCCTTGGCTTCGTCTCCACCATCGTCGGCGTGATCCTCACCCTCTGGCTTGTCCTTGGCTTCGTCTCCACCATCGTCGGCATGATCCTCACCCTCTGGCTTGTCCTTGGCTTCGTCTCCACCATCGTCGGCGTGATCCTCACCCTCTGGCTTGTCCTTGGCTTCGTCTCCACCATCGTCGGCGTGATCCTCACCCTCTGGCTTGTCCTTGGCGTCATCCCGATTCCAGTCATCTCCACCGGAATAGAAAGGAATCCCATCATCATTTGGCTTGTCCTTGGCGTCATCCCGATTCCAGTCATCTCCACCGGAATAGAAAGGAACCCCATCATCATTTGGCTTGTCCTTGGCGTCATCCCGATTCCAGTCATCTCCACCGGAATAGAAAGGAACCCCATCATCATTTGGCTTGTCCTTGGCGTCATCCCGATTCCAGTCATCTCCACCGGAATAGAAATCAATTCCATCACCGTCGACGGGGGAGGCTGTGGAAAATGTGGGGAGAGGTCCGTAGTTGGCATCGGGAAACATCTTTATGGGCTCTTCAGTGGCCTGAGAGCCCGCAGCGAAGGCCTCTATATGCTCGGCGACATTGAACGGGGGGTTGAACTCGCACCAACCTTGAGCCAATTCTGGATCAACGTGCAATTGGATGGCGGATTTTCGGTCTAGGCACCATTTCCAAACCTTGTAGTAGGCGAGCTTGACGTACCGCTTGTCCTTGTCGGTCGCACCAGTGTATTCGGCGAGGACGCTCACAGGATTACCAACGATAACGAGGAGGGAACGCGCGCGTCCAACGGCTAGGAGCATTCGTGTGGTATGCTTGACGAAACCGAGGTCGCCAGCGTTGGTGGTGTCGAATACAATACCTTCCTTCTCGGCGCCCTGCATTTTGTCGACTGTGAAGACTTCGACGTCTCGCAGCTGGACGCTAAGTTTGAACAGCTCCTCCTCGTCAACCTGATTGGCTAAGTGCTCCATGAATCTAGCCAATACGAAGCGGATAGCGGCAACTTGCGCTACATACGGGGTGATGATAGCGACCTGCTTACCAGAAAACCCGCCAGCGATCATCTTGCAGACGGCCCGGAGGGTATAGGGAATGAAGTCCTTGTTGTAGCGAGACTTGGTGGCACCGACGATGTCGTGGCTACCTTTGACGCTGACGAAGATGACGCGATGGCCGGAGGAAATGTTGAACTGCTCCATCGCGATCTCCATGGCGCGAATGTTTTCTTCCCGGTCATCTACCCCGGGGGCCACTTCCATACGGCCACGAGGAAGGATGTGGTTGGTGAGAGCGTTGATGTCGGAATTGAAGCGGTACTGTGTGTGCAGGTAAATAGTGGTACAGCCGCCTAGCATCGCACGATGGAAGAAAGGTAGGTCCTGCTGATCACTGAAGACGTGACGTTCCTCCGAACCACCGGCAGCAGAAGGCTTTGGCTGATGGATATCGCCGAAGAACAGGTGGGGTGTTATGGCCTTGCGCTCGACCATCAGCGGGCCCTCGTTATTATAGGCGTGCGTGTACACGAGAGGAGCGAGCGTGCTTGACTCGCTTGACTTGCCAGCCTCGTCGTGATGAACGGCATACGGCTGCTCGAGCGTATGAGTACGCGGCTGCGAGATTACGTCGGAGGTCATGCCAATGGCTACGGCCAGTTGAGCGAGGTCCCTAATGATCTCGTTGGTGAGAGCAGTCAGTCGGCGCATGTCATCGGCGTCGAATTCTTGGCCTGAAGCATAGAGGTCGAGCTGAAAACGGAAATCGCGGTACTTTTTTGGTTGGGCGATTTCGTGTACCACTAACTCGTTCGTATCGGCATTACGCTCCGGCACTCCGGCGAGGCGCAGAACCCACGCACCCTCCGACAGCATTTCCAACTGAAGTCGCTTGTCGGTGAAAGACGACTTTGTCTCGGACGTCTCAAGAAGGATGCGGAATTGCGAGTCCACTGTCAGTGCGTCAAGGAACGCCATGGTCCGCCTGTCTTCACTGGACTTCTCCTGGTAAGCCGCTGCCTGCTCTTTCAGCTGGTCCTTGGTGAAGTGCTCTTCTTCGATGTATTCAAAGTAGGGCGGCTTCTCGTTCTTTAGCAGGACGTTGCGAGCAGCTTCGGACTCCTTGCGAACAACCGCTGTCTCCGTCTCTTTCATATGGCGTCGGATTACGATAGGGAAACGTGCCTGGATGCCAGCGGCCTTGAGCTCCTTCCGTCGCTCTAGGCAGGCCGTGTAGATCCTGAGCATAGCGTCGTCGAGCTGCTTGTTCAACGGCGACGTGACCCAGAAAGCAGCAAGGCGACCAAGGCCATGGATAACGCCAGTTTGTTGAGCCTCGTAGTGCGCAACAGCCAGAGCCTCGATGATGCGTGTCTTGCCAACGCCACCAGGACCTTGGATGAGCGCTACACCACCGGCAAGGGCGCGAAGCTTCTGCAAAACGTCGGGTTGGAGTGAGCGGTTCAGACGCTCCATGATGCTGTCCTTAGCACCGTTGTCTCCCAAATACGCGAACATGCCGGCGAAGTAGTCCACGATCTTGTCGTCTGGGAAGCGAAGGTAGGAGTTGTGGAGGATTTGAGTGACATCGCTAAAGGCATCGCCGCCTCGGAAGTAATGGTTAAGGGCGTTGATCTGGCGCTTGATTCCCACGGTGGCAGGGTTCAAGCGAGCAAAGACGTAGATGCCGCGAAGCTTACGCAATGCCTCTTCAGCTTCAGGCAAAGTACGATAGTTAAATGCACAGCTGTAGTGAACGCCCTCCTTGAACAGGGGCTGCTCGGCGAAGGATGCACCCAAGCGAGGGCGGTAGAGAAAGCCGCCTATGTAGCTAGCGGGCGTGATGCCTGCGGACGGTTTGATCTCAAATCGCCAGGTGTCCGCTTGCTCCTGGTAGGGACTGAACTGGATGTCCACGAAGGCGCCCTCGCGGTAGCTGGCGCCCTCTGGTACCCTGAGCTCGGCGTAGTATAACCGGTCACCGCCGCCGCGAACCTTCATAATCTTGGTGTCGGTGATCTCGAAACCCTTCTGCTTGGCGGCCTTGCGCAGTTCGTGGACAAGGTTCTGGTAGTGCACGGTGACGTACTGTGTGTTGTTCTGGAATGCCCACTGGGGAGGGACCTTGAATCCTTTCGGCTGCTTGTCGACAGAGATCTCCATGCCAGTCTGAGGGTTGACACGACAGTCCTTCCAGTAGAGCAGAATCGGGTCGTTCTTGTATTGAGCTTGCATCTCTTTGTACACGGTATCCATGCGCTCTTGTGCTGACTCTGTGGCGACCGTGAAGAAGTGCAGCACGGTGCCCTCGCCGCCATTCTCGAGGATATCGCGAGCACGATGGATGACTTCATCGAAGATCCCAAAGTTCTGGTGGGAGAAGAACCCCAATCCGTAGAGGGGGCGGGAGTTCAGAGGTTGTCCGTCAGGTTGTTCGGTTTGGAGGTCGAAGCGGAAGTGTAGGAGCATCCCTAGTTCGCTGAGTGCAAGCTTACTAGCAGCTCGCTTAACATCTTCTTGGGAAACCCTTGAGGTGAAGAACTCATCGGTGATCTTCATGGGAAGTACAGTGCAGTTGACGATGTTGTGGGCTGTCAGGGTAATGGAGGCTGCCCGATGAGCGTGGCCACGGAGGGTGATACTAGCGTCGTCGCTCGGATAGGAAATATCCATCTCTACACTAACGGAGGAGACATAGTGAGGGATCTTCCGAGTGAATAACTTTGTTGTGAAGCTAGGTTTATCCAGTGGTGGGGCCATGGTTTGGGCAGGAGGAAGCTCGTCTTTGCCATCCTTGGAGACGTCCTCCTTGGAGACGTCCTCCTTGGAGGCGTCCTCCTTAGGAGCACGAAACTTGCGGGTTTTGATCGGCTGGGGATAGAAGCAATCCGAGGCAACGTGGCCGAGACGGTTACAGCCGTTGCACCTAGGGCCCTGGTCTGCTGCTGGCTCACTAGGGCATTGCTTGGAGAGGTGCCCGTGACCACCGCAGTTGAAGCACTCGTTCGTGGGACAGTCGCGGTAGACATGGCCAACCTCGCCGCAGTTGGAACACGCTTGCTGTTCGAGCTTCTTGGGGCAATCTTTGGCCCTGTGGCCTGGTTCTTTGCAGGTGAAGCAGGCGTGCTTCTCTCGGTCAGGGGCGTCGGGAAGGCCTCCGAGCTGGACAGAGTCTTTGCCGGGTGCCTCCAAGACAGCAATGCCCTGGTCGTAGACTTCTGTATCATGCGGCGCCGACGTCGGCCGGTCATTGACCATGTAGTGCATGACAGACTGGTCGGCCATGCTGGACGATATGCAAAAACAGAGTTTCAACGGTAGGTGAGACTTTGTTTCTATACGGACAGCACATCGTTAGCAATCGATCAGCGGAACAGGAGGCCACAACAACTTACCGACAAGGGTCAATGGGTAGGTAGAGATATCGACGTTGAGAGTGGTTTGCTTTCAAGAGAAGCAATTCGGGGAAGGTGTCAAGTAGTTGGTGTGGAGGAAAGTGTTATTTGTGCAGGACTAGGTAGCGCGAGCGCGAGAGACGCTAACGCCAAGCAAATTTTGCGTTGCTCACCTTGGGTTGTGCGTGAGGAAGCGAGGAGCAAGATAAAGACACGTGAAAAGAAGGATTGGATGGAGAACGATAGGGACGCGAAGAGGATATGGGGATCACCCGAGTTCTACAAGTTGGTACCAAGAGACAGAAGTGGACAGCCAGTCGACCTTTGGGCAATAGGAAGATAACTATCGGACCGGCCATACAAATAAGCGAGGACATGCCAAGGTGAATGGGAGATCTAGCGAGCGTCAAGGCCACAGCAATGCGCAGCGTGTAGCCGGCTACGTCTTGGCTCTCTCCTTCGCGACTACAGTTAGTCCTACGGCTGGGTGATCCCCATATCTCTTTTCGCTTTCTTTTGTTTGGTTCTATCAACTTCTATGCTCGATTCAGTTCACGATGACGGCCAGAACTGCGTTTGGGTGATCCCCATGTCTCTCCCTACTTTCCCTGCTCCTTGTCTCTCTTCTCCCTCTGCTCGCTTTCTATACACTCGGGTGATCCCCATATCTTTTATCAACTTTCTCTGTTTCGCGCGTACGCAACGTGAGCCCGCGTCAGAGTCTTGTGCGCTGTACCCGCAATGCTCAACAGTGAGCGCTCACGCCAGAACCGGGTGGCTATACTATGCCCTACTCCTGGTCATCGTTCTACTAGGCTCAGTACGGGCGACGAGGCTAAAATTACTGGGAGCTTCCCCTTTCACTTTTCACCGCTCTCCGGCTGTTTCCTCGCGCATGTTGCCACAACACGAACGTTGCGACGCTCGCCGCAACACCACCCACCCACCACGTACCGCAGCATCGTCAACCTGCATACACCTTCTACCACGGGTGACTAGGATGGACGATAACACGCAGTCACCCGCCCATCCACCGGCAGGCGACCCCAGCTCCCTTAGCTACTCGGGGAACCAAACAGAGATCTTCCGCGGCTTCGGCATCGACGACGCCACCAGACAAAAGGAGATAGCCAGGACGATTGACAAGATTCTTGTGGACAACTACCCCGATGCACGCAATCGAGGTGCAGCAAAGCTCAGCGACACTGCCAATGAAGACCTGAACAAGAACCTACACGCCCTGGTCTGGAAGTCCGTACCCGACTTCCGCAACGAACCCAAGGCGTGGAGGACAATGGCGATTAGCAAGTTGATCACACATTCTCTCAATCGCCTGAGGAAGCGTAAAGCGGAAGGCGACCATGCTAAAGCCCCAACCCCCAACCCCTTGACGGCAACCTCTACACTCCAAAAGCGCGAGTTATCGCCAGAATCAACGCACAACTCCAAAGACCACCCACCTAAGCGCTCTCGATCCAGAACCGTTCCTACAGGATTCACGCCTACTCCGAACAACGACAAGCCTGCTAATCCTCCCATGCCAACCGCTTCAAATCTCGACACACAGGTACATATATGCGCCGTAAAGGATGGAGAGATCAGCGAAGTAGTCAGCATGGTCGAATTCAGTGACATATGTTGGGAGGGCATCCCCAACTGGGAAAAACTACGCGACGAAGCTGAGCAATGCTACGAAACTGCGCAAGGCCTAGGACTCGATGGATTCGACTTCAAGGGCCGCTTGTTTATCGCTCCAAGAGCAAATCAGCATATCGGAATTGGAAGCCAAGGTGGATTCAACTTTGCTATGCGAGAAATCCCAGCTGGCACAGCCGTAGTGTTTGTCACGACGGTTAGATTGAACGTAACCGACACGCAAGTTGCCTCCTCCAAAGTCGTCCCGCCAGCAGAGGTGCAAGATGGTCAGCAACAAGATGCCACCCACATGCAAGTTGCCTCCTCCGAGCCCGCCCCGCCAGCAGAGGTGCAAGGTGACCAGCAACAAGATGCCACCCACATGCAAGTTGCCTCCTCCGAGCCCGCCCCGCCAGCAGAGGTGCAAGATGGTCAGCAACAAGATGCCACCCACATGCAAGTTGCCTCCTCCGAGCCCGCCCCGCCAGCAGAGGTGCAAGGTGACCAGCAACAAGATGCCACCCACATGCAAGTTGCCTCCTCCGAGCCCGCCCCGCCAGCAGAGGTGCAAGATGGTCAGCAACAAGATGCCACCCACATGCAAGTTGCCTCCTCCGAGCCCGCCCCGCCAGCAGAGGTGCAAGGTGACCAGCAACAAGATGCCACCCACATGCAAGTTGCCTCCTCCGAAGCCGTCCCACCGGAAAGTAAGGAGCTTACACCCAAGACACTCAAGGAGATACTAGATTTGGCGGCCAACATACATCCATTATCCTGGTCGAGGGAAGAATCCACACCTAGCAACAGCGCACACAAGCAGCATCCTGTAGGTCCGTTCTCGTCATACATGTCCAGGAATAACAGCATCGCCTTCCCCCGCACACTTCAACCCTCGTCGTTCACACCCGTGAATCTGCTACCGCTCGCCAGACCTGCCAAACCACCGTCCAGCGCACCTAAGTCCTTTCTCAAGTTTGTCGAGACCTTCCCTTCTAATAGCTACCACGGTAGCGGACTAGACGACCCAATACATATCAGCGACGATAGTGGTAGCAGCGATTCTAGTGACAGCGAGTCTAGTAACAACATGGACATTCTCGTAGACGATGAAGAGGTGCTAGAAGAATGCATGTTAGACGAAGGCGAACCGGAACAACCCCCATTGAACGAACAAGCTAAGACCCAGGCAAACGCGCATTTCTCGAGCACTATGAAGGTGAAGATGGATGGTATGTCTGCTTTTGCGCACGCGCAAAAGTCGAACATAGACTTGTGGGACTTAGCCGCGCAAACCTTCGGCCTTGCGCTCGACGACCTCAAAGGCGACCAGATCAACCTCGGAACTGGGGTCGGCTTAAACCCAGATTTCCACCCGCTACCCCATCAGTTGGTCGGCGCCAAGGATGGCTTGGATGTCCTCGCCGGCGACCGAGGAGCACTTGTCATCGCCGACGACATGGGCATGGGCAAGACGATCACCGATGTCCTCATATGGTATCTCAATTTTGCTAGATCGTACCAGCGCCTCGGCATCAGCGCGACGCCAGACTTCCCCTACACTGCTCTCAAATCGAACGGAGACGAGATAGAGACGCCGAATCTGTTTGGATGCACCTACTTTGTTGCGAGTGCAGCAGGCCTTGAAACATTGGTACAAGCATGGCGTATGATCATGGGTGGCAGCGCCCACTTGGCTCAAGGATCAGAGTACAAGCCACCGAAGCTGATAGTCTTGCACGGTACGGGCGAAGAGATTGTACAGCGTTATGGCGGTGCGAAGAACAGCATCTACTCTAGCATGACACCAAAAGAGTGGGATGAAGTCAACCGTCGCCCTAACTGGTTGAAATCACGATTGGCCTATGGGGAGTACAACAAGGTGTGGAAGTTGAACAACCCGACTAAGGAATGGGCAAACAGCGTCCCTGAGACATCGGACTTCAGACCTCAAAAGACGAGCGTTAGGTTCTTGATAGTCTCAACTCGCGAGTCTTGGAAGACGAAGATCTTTGGCACGCTTGTCGATACCTCTGCGCCCCCTCAGTACAAGAGGCTAAAACAACAGTTAGAAAAGACCGACAAGAGGCATACTAAGAAGAGGGCGGCGTTGAGAGCACAGCTGAGCCTGTGCGCCAAGACGCATATGGACACTTCACGATTGCCTGCGCTTGATGGTCTCGGCCCTTGGCAGGCTCGTCGCATGCAAATATGGACAGACGACAAAGGTGTGAGGGTCGAGGTGTGGTTGGTCACATTCGTTGGTTGCGCTGCAATAATCATGGTCGACGAGCTGCATACCGCCCCGGGTACAAAAACTCAAACCTACACCCACATCATCGACCCCATTTTGGACTACAGGCCCAATGATCATCGTACTGGTATAGTAGGTCAGACGGGCACAGCTCTCACGAACGGGGTCGACCTGGTGTTAGGATTCGCCGACCACGTGATCCAGCGGTTAGTACAAAAGCAGTCCACCGATCCAGGCGCCAAAGCTTTAGCCAATTTGAAAGGGGTAGATTGTACTGCAGTGTGGAGAAAGCTCCTCAATAGCTACAAGAAGTATCACGACGGGATGCAGCGTTGTAAAACCGAGAAGGAAAAGAACAAAGTACAGTCCGCGCTCGACAAGCAACTCCAGTCCGGCGAGATCAAGGACATGCTGAACAATTTTCGGGACATGGTTCGGTGGTGTTTCATAATGCGCGACACCGACAGTCTGGATCCCTGGCGCAAACCCCTCAACGTTGTCACAGCAAAGCTTACTGTCAACTTCACGTATCTGCAGCACGATGCGTGTTACTTCGCTAACGTGGAACAAGAAGAGTCTCGCGTGCTAGCCGCGGTCAAACAGCATTACGAGAAGGAAGTGGAGGCCTGGGAAGACCAAGGGGGAGAGAGCAGCAAGAAGTCCAAGCCCACCATGCCCCCAGGCGCAGTCGCAGACTCCGAGGCCTACCGCATTGCGCGACATGTCAGCATCTTTCCTAACCTTATGGCCGCAATCAACAATTGGGATGCCGACCAGCTTATCGGAGATCGGATCCTCGACCCTCACCGCAGTCTCAGTAATAACAACGAAAACCTCCGCACAGCTCTTGTGAACAGCGACACAATTCGACACTCATTCATCTGGGACATTGCATTGGAGGCTTGCAAGGGCTCAGCCAAGGTCGCATACATTCACAAGACGTTGGAAGAGCTACGCAACAAGAAGACGACCATTCCCCATCCCCGTCCTCGCGCACACCAAGGAGAAACCCTAGAGTACAGAGCCAAGTACGTCGTACTCGCGAGCTCGACATTGTCACGTGCTCTGATCTACGCTTACATCTGCCAAACGTTTGGAGAGAAACACGTTGTTCATGCCTACAACGCCGTGACACGGGACAAGGAAGTACCCAAGTGGAAGAAGGTCTGGGATGAGGGGGGCGGCAAGGTCGACGATGGCGTCTATATTCTCGTGGGTGCAACGGGCGCGATGTGTCAGTCAATATCGCTTACAGAGGGCAACATCTTGCATGGTCTTGAGCCTCAGAGTAACGCGCATATTGCTGAACAGGCTGCGAAACGCCAACATCGCATTAATACGAGGTTCGCCGAAGTCTTCGTTGAATGGCTGACAACTACTGCCCCTCAAGGATGCCGAGACACCATTGACATGAGGATAGTCAAGAACCTCCAAGCTAAAGGCTATTTTCAGAGCACGATAAAGGCGCAAGACTGAGATACTTTGAAGGAATGACTGCCCGGAAATCGCGGAGACATACTGTAACTTTCTCAAGTAGTCTGTAGTACAAAATCGATCCCATGACTCAATACCGATATAGGCGCACCAGACTAACATAGAGTAACGCTGTACGTATTGCCTACTGCTGCCACTGTAGGAAGCCTAGAAAGTTGCCTCTGTTAGCAATAGCAAGTTACTGCTGTACCTAGGTAACGTTGTGAGTGGAAGCGCTGCTGTCAGCCTGACTTGCGGGCGCGTGGTCTTCCGAGTCAGGCCGAATGCAACCTACCACACTAAATACTACTCCATGCTTCGCAACCGCTTCGCAATGTGCCCTCGCTAGCAACCAACCGTTGCGGCAACTTGCGTCCCAAGCCATATCGCAACCGCTTCGCAACGTGCCCTCGCTAGCAACCAACCGTTGCGGCAACTTGCGTCCCAAGCCATATCGCAACCGCTTCGCAACGTGCCCTCGCTAGCAACCAACCGTTGCGGCAACTTGCTTCCCAAGCCATATCGTGATCTAATGACATAGTTTTGTACGACGGCTTACGCCGAAAAGTCAGACATGGATGCGATACAGGCTCTAGCTGCAGCCTATAGGGTATATAAGCTCTCGGCGGTACAGCCACCTACTGCACTGAAATACGAGCTAGACCAGGGACAGGACTTCAACAAGAATGCGATTCGGAACACGGTGCTGTGCAACACCAAGGCGTTTGCAGATTCCAATGAAGCGAATCTACCAAAGCGAGAATCGGAGACTGAACAGCAGCATCACGACAGGATTGCACGCCGCATTTCAGGAGAATCAAACTAGGGCGATCGACTCGTTCGTGGAAGATCTGAGGAACCAGTGGCCAAGGCAGAGTCCCAGCGTGCCGTCCAGGACTGAGTATACTGCCTACCTCGACGTTTTCTCTACAGCGACAACCATTAGGAATCAGTTTGTTCATTGGTTCAACAACCGTCTGTTCATGCAGCAGACTTGTCAACAATCAAGCCAGCTTGATCGCTATCAAGCTGGGGCATCAAGCTGGCGTATCAATCAAGCCAAGCTAGAGTAGAGGTATAAATCAATTAAGCCAAGCTACTATAAGCTAGCTTGATTGTTTGGCTTGATTGGCTTGATAGAATTAATACTCTATAAAGAAGGTTAAAGTAAGTAAGTAAGGTCACGTGGTGATAAGATCACGTGGTGATAAGATTATATAAGGATACCCCTACACTATCCCCTTTTAAGCTTCTTGAAAGGGGGATTAATTTTGTTAAGCTAATCAAGCTAAACAAGCCAAGCTTATTAATTTTAACCATCAAGCCAATCAAGCTAAGCTGAGGTAGAGGTACCCACTAATCAAGCTAAGCTGGGGCACCCAGCTTGATTGGCTTGATTGTTGACAACTCTGTCATGCAGTACCTTGGACAGTCCAGAGAGTTGCCCAAAAGGTGTTAGTAGGTGTATGAAGCCATACCGTGGTCTCTGCGTAACTTGCCCTCGCTGGCAACCAACCGTTGCGGCAACTTGCGTCCCAAGCCATATCGCAACCTTGCAGCTGGAACATTCGGACGCTTTAACTACCTTAGGGCTGGCGCTCCAACCTTCTTCACGCTGCACCTCTAAAGGCAAATACTAGTGTTATATTATTTGGAACTGCGCTCTTAGATGTACGAGGCAGAGCGACCCTCCCTATCTAGGACTACCTCTTTGAGATCTTTCGTGTCTTCAACAACTAAACTTTAGTATTCAATATTATATAAGAATAGCACTCTAAAAAGAGAAATAACATGTATTCTACACTCAAGGACGCGACCTCTTCTGGGATTAGGGACCGTACTCTACCTTGTTAGTCGGTGCGACTATATGCCGCACCTTGCCGGCACGCCCTGGCCCCCTGCTTTCCATGCCACGTCTTCTTTTCTCTGCTGTTATTCTTACTACTTTTCTACCCACACACTAATCGCTGGCTTAGAGCGTCAGCCTTGGTTCTAAAATGGATCAGTTACAGCTCGATAGTGACCATTGTCAGGATAAACACAGCGGAAGAGGCTTTCCTGCACAGTGGGACGCTACAGTCGCTAACAACTTAGCATACAGCCCACCTAACCCGTCCTACAGCAGATTTCTTGCGCGTCGTCTCGCAGAACCATGCCGTGTACCAGGCGATGTACGATACGCGGGATGGATCGTTCCAGAAGTAGGCGACGACGAAGCGTGCAAGCCGGTTTTCATAGCCCACTCGACACTAGATGCGATATGGCTGCTGAAAGAGACGCTGGGTGCCAGCACACTTGACGCAGAAAATTGGGGGCGTCTCACAAGCGCTGCTATGGACTTTGCTAGTAGTAAGTCTCTAGAGCCTAGAAACTTAACTACAGCGCGGCTAATGACGCCAACGGAAGGCATCGCGGAGGACCGCATGGCTATAGACTCAGACAAGGACGATAGCATACCGCCATCAGCACAGAGGGCTACAGGCGACCTTGTGCCGTACCGTAAACGTCCAGCCTCCTCATCGCCTATTCGCAGCGAGATCCGTGCCAACAGCTTAAACCGCCTAGCAATACAGGAGGACAGCGCGGACGAATCGACGGCTAGGGCTAGCGAAGTCAACACTATGACAGTACACGCTGGCAAAGACACAGCTAGAGCGGAGGGGGGACACGAGCGCGGAACAAGCGACGAGGACAGCGAAAACCAGAGTGCGACGACGCCTCTATCCGTAAAGAGGTCCGCAACAGTTACAAACAAGAATCGTCTTGCAGAGCTACGGCGTACAAGAAAGCTAGAAAGATCGCGTGTAATAAAGCTCGAGGCGATAGGCTTAAAGGAACCGCCTGAGAAGATGCCTGCGCAGGAACGTATGGCGTACGGCAGCATTGCGCCAGACGATGAGCCGACGATCTCTTGGATCTTCAAGCAAAAAGTCGCGGAAGATGCTGATTTCTATACAGCCTCGCCAACACCCTACTATACTGCCTGCAGCATGCTAGCAAAAGCGCGTGCTTTTGGAAATGCAACCTCGCAGTACAGCGCTGCGCAGTTCCTGCATAATTGGCGGAAACAGGGCACGCCGTTCTTGGTAAAACCAGTAGATCGTTATGTTCTTACCCAGACGCAAATGTCGCAGTCAGTGGATAGTAGCGCAACACTTCATACTGATGCCGACAATGCATTCTGCTTTGCCTGGGACATGTGCACACGGTACGAGACGATGCTTGCAGCTGTAAACATTGGCACTCGCTGGGCTTTCGCTTTGCTAGGGAAGGCGTACGCTCGCAAGGTCGACGAAATCCAGGTCGCTGATCGTCTAGCCAGTAACGACAGAACTCGCAACAGGTACGGGAAGGGCCAGGCACGAACAGAGGCTATCACATATTTGGTCCATCTGGTTTGCCAATCACCATCTAAATCTGACCACGCAGCCTTTCGTTACCGCCTAAAGCGAGCGACACGATGGTTCGACATAGTTCAAGCTCTAGGCTGGGGATCGCTGCTGCTCATACCCCACGAAGAGGTCTCAAACCATTGGCTCGAGCGTGTGCTGCGGAAGAACCAGCGCGATGTTTTTCTTGAGCTAGTGAAGCGCGAACGGCCGGAAATTTGCACGGCAAGCAGGGCCCTCGAAGCCTGGCTAGGGCCGGATGGAATTACTGGTGCGCCGATTGCTGGAAAGGAGAGGCTTAGCATTGAAGCGAATGCGCTAGCTACGGCGGTGGGGTTAACAGAGATTCCAGACAGCGAAGCCGAAGATGACACTGATTCTGACGCATCGGAAAGTATCCCGGCATCGCCGGCGCCATTGCGACAGATGTCGGTACTTGAATTATTCTGTCCTGTAAGCCCTATAGGTTGAACAATAAACCGGGTTACCTGACGACCCTGAACTATGCGCTGCGGAAAAAGAGTGATGGGCTCGAAGAGCACAATGCTGAGCTTCTAGCGACACTCTACGGAAGTAGTGAGGTAGACGAGAGTTGCTAGTCATAGCGGTGCTTATTAGCAGGTGGGGTGTATGCGTCCGTGTTGCGGAAGCTTGCCAATTTAGTGTTAGGCTAGGTCTGTCGTCTAAGTCACCGGCTGTACCGTGGCTCTCGACGATTACAGCCTGCTAGGAAGCTGCTGTCGTATTGCGATACAGATAAGTCAACAACACCGCAGGCTACAAATCTACAAATAACTACAAAGAAGAGCGAAACACATAGCGGCTTCCTCTCTTTTCCTTAAAGGTTGCCGCGCAAGGTGCTATTACCTTTGCCTGCGGAGAATAGTAACAGGATGCCTCTACACTGTGCTACTTCAGCCACTAATGCAATGTAGACTTCGCAGGCTCTATTCTCTAGTGCCTGCGTCTTTTTACTATTACGTTAATTATGTAAATAGTAGAGAAGAGACACAGTTAAGATTAAGAAACGGATTACATGCGACAACGATAGTACGGTTAATATTGGGGTTGGTGTTTTTCTGAATTTACAGTTAATACGAAATATTTTAAAAAATCATAACACTACGTAACGTGTATTAATCTCTTCAAAAGCTGTATAGGATAGAAGATGTATATAGTATATACGTGTTTTATAGGAGAGAAGATGTAAAATTATAGTGGAAGCTATAATAGCTTACTCTACACTGGGGACTCCTGTATAATAGTATGACATCGGTCAACCCATGCATAATCAGAACTACCAAACACGCATTGAATAAAACCTTTAGCATCGCTCCGTAGTCGCATTAACTCTGTACGTCTCTTCTCAAGAACGGAATCATAGTTGATCGCTATGTCGCTGTTCCTTGGGGAGTCTCGACGCCCACTAGTAACCCGAATCCATTGCAGTTGTCGAAGGAAGCGGTTGTTGCAACCTTTGTGCTCTACCCCAGATAGTACTATGTTAGCAATGCTTCTTACTTGGGAAAAGGGCCTCTCTTAGGGAAGTCTTACCAATCTTCTTCGTCATCTCCCGTACCGAAAGCACCCAACCATCGTCTTCCTCCGACGGGAAGTAATCTGGTCGAAGAGACCAGAGCATTCTTGTTACCAAGGCGGCCGCAAACATTTCAGAGTTCTTGGTTGGTCCTTTGGAAAACTCAGTCGCATTCACCGCTACAGTAGGGGTAGCTGAAGAGGATGCAAGGGTTAACACCAACATGAGCATTAGATCGCATTTTGGCTGACCTAAGCACTCGATGAGGCACTGACGTGCTCTGTGGTAGTGTTCACGAACCTTCTGATTCATGCCGGACTTTGAGAACTGGCCGTCCAACTGCTGAAAACCTTTTTCAACTAGCGGCGGGATGGCGTTAAAAGGGATTTGGCAACCAAAGTCGATAGTACTCTTTGTTTGCGAGCGCCGCTTTGCTTGGTGTACTGCCTCAATCGCTGCCCGCTTGAGGCTGCCCGGTCTCGCCGCTATAGCGGATGGGGCCGGAACGTTACCGACTAGCCGCGTCATTCTCCGGTAGCTCAATCGGCCATGGTATGAACCAGGCACACAGTCAATGCGGCACGCCGCTAGAGCTGACATTATGGCGCTGATCCAGTATTCCTCCTTCATCGCCTTGGCCCTGGCGTGTTGCACGGCAGCGCGTAACACAGTGAACCAGCTCGCGTTCTTTGAAAAGAGGTAGCTACTAGATTGGCCATGGCTGTTAACACACTCCCAGTAGAGCTCTTGCGCAAAGTCGCGTCGCGTCTGGCTTCTCAAACCCGAAGTCGCTTCTGGATAAAAGACAGGAAAGATCGACTCGTACTCCCTGTACTGTGTTAGCGGCTGATATTTGAAACGCTAATTGCACGAACCCTGCAGAGAAGGGGTGCTCGCTTTCAGCCCAACGCGTCACCTGCTCTTGCGCCTCCTGTCGTGCCTGCAGTGTTGTTAGGCTTACGCTTTGAGCATTGCCCCGTCCGCCCTTGTTCAGAGCGCGATAGAATTGGTGTGTTACGAAAGCGATTGTCTGCGGCTTCCACATCTCTTCGAGCACCTCTACTAGGAACTCTTCTGCGCCACGAGGCCCTTTACCTGTGAGCCCACCAAGCTCACGGAACCATACCTCGCTGTGACAATAAGCGGCAACCTGGGGCCCATAGTGGTGGCGAATGGAAGCAACGTGCATCATAATAGGTCGTCCATTGTCCATGCGCGGCCAACGCACTAGGTTAGCATGGCCACTGCCTTGCAGATTGAGCATGTTGGGGTCGATAAACGGCCACCCACCCTGCTCAATGCTTTCTATGGTGCAGAGAGGCCCGAGCACTGAGCCCACTAAAGACCGGGGGAACCCAGTAAAGCAGTAGCTGCCAAGGCGATCGAATGCGGCCACACCTTCCGCTAGGGCAAAAGGCAGCCCTTTAGAGCCAGCAGCCTTGAAGCGACGATAAAACTCGTCTGATGCGTGCGCGAACAGACTAGCAAAGGAGGAGAGAACCTTTGGAAAGATGCGTTCTTTGAACGCGAAGAGGACATCAATGTAGGTAGGTTGTTCCAGCGAGAAGTACCGGATTAGCTGGAGGATAGGTTGAAGCACTGTCGCAAAATTCCGTTGACCGTCAGCTAACTGCGACACCTGCACAGACAGAACTTGCTCCATCCTAAACGCGTACAGTTCTTCCTTTATAGCGGCTTTAATCCGCTGTTGCTCGCGAGCGAACGGTTGGGAAGACGTAGGGTTATCAGGAGTCTGTTCGCCTCGCAATTTCCGCAGTAAACGCTGCCGCTTCGCCGCTACCCGAGGGTTTAGGTTGCCATCCTGATCTGGCAGCGTCAGGGCAGCCGTGGCAATGCCCTTGGTAGCAAGTAAGTTGCCGGGGCTATGGCGTATAGTTCGCTTAATGTTGGAGTACGCCTGAAAATAACCACTAGTCAACACGCTCGCACCGTTGTTCTGATAGCTCATGTTGTCCTCTATTACAGCGAGCACGTTGTCGCGTAGGAATGCTGGGGGCTGCGCGGAGGAGAAGTTGCCGTACGATGGATGGAAGGCAAGAGGGTAGAAGGTAAAGTCGCGCGGGTGTTGGTATTGGCGAACAACGTTGTTGCGATTGGCAAGGAGGCAGCGCGCAGGTGCGAGAATGACACCGACGTCATTAGAGGCGTTAGGGAGGTTGGAAGATGCTATTGAGTGGATGTCGACCGCTAGCGCGTAGGAGACCGTCTCAATGCTCTCCAGTCTATACTTGTCCTCTAGTGCGCGTAGAAGATCCTGTGTGTAGTTATCAAACGGCTGTTGATGGTCGTGCGGCGGGGGAATTGGATCGCCTGTTTGTGTACCGCTCTGTGGGGGCGTAGCCCCCTCTGCGCCGCCTTCGGACCTAGCCGCCGCGTCTTCAGAGTTAGATAAATCATTCTGAGAGTTTGGTAAATCATTCCCAGAGTTTGACAAATCATTCCTAGAATCAGACGTCTCGCTATCAGAGTCAGACGTCTCGTCATCAGAGTCAGACGTCTCGTCATCAGAGTCAGACGTCTCGTCATCAGAGTCAGACGTCTCGTCATCAGGGCGCAACCGGGTTTCCTTAGGCAGACTATTGAGTTGCTCAGTAGACAACTCAATTGGAAGGTTCTGCCCGTAGTCATACGCATGGAACGCTGGCAGGTTCTTAGTCCAGAACGGATCCTGCGTGTTCTTGCGCACGTACTCTGGCCACCCTTCCATGAACTGCTCCTGGAACGTTTCCCACTTGACGATTGAGATCGATTGCGACTGGGGTCCATCCAATTTCCAAGAAGCCTCAACACCCTCTCCAAGTAATACGCCTGTAAGGAAGACTTTCTTAATGTACGACGTAAGGAACAGGGCATGGGAGGGTTTGAGAGCGCTGTGCTCAGACGCCTTCTCGCGGCGTTTGCGACGTTCGCTGCCTGACAGAAGAGGGTCTACTGTGCTATCGACAGGGTGCATAACAATAAACCAAGATTCGCGCGTTCCACCCTTTGCAAGACGGAAGGTACGATGCTCCATATCAAACGACAGTCCGTGGCTGTGTTTAGCGCTGTATGGAGCTCGCCAGTGTTTAAAGCTGATTGTTACGTGGTCGAAGAACGTAGAGAACTTCACAATGGGTTGGAGCGGCCGGCCGATGATAATGATAAGGTCGAGGTGGAACTCAGGGATAAATTTGTCCTCAGGCTTGGCTGGTCGGGACCCAACGCGCCTCGATCCGTAGTCTATCGTGTATCGCTTCTGCAGCATTCCAATAGCCTTACTGCCGTTAAATTCGGGGCTGTCTATCATCTTGATAAATCCCTTCACTACTACGTAGTTACTATATGCGTACAAGTAGGATGCTCTTAAACTCACCAGGTAGTCGGTGGTCACCTCCGCTGTGGTCAATAGCCCAGGTAAGTTGATTATTCGCTATTGCGTCTTCGTCCCCAAGGCTGCTCTCGTGGTATTCTTCTCCATCATGCTCGTCAGGTTCTCTATCGTGCTCATCAGGTTGCACATCTTGGTACAGGCCGTCCTCCTCTCCAGCACTGCTGTTATCGTAATCGCTATCGTTTTGTTGTGCAAGATCTAAAGACATGATGATAAGAACAGTATTATATAAAATAGTACGTTGGCTAAGGGCTGAGGATCTTGTAGGGTAGATCGATAGATGATGATCGAGAATCACAATATCCAGTGCAGAGGAAAGAGGAGAGGAACAGTGTCTATTGGGTTAGGGCTAGGGTCAGATACGGATTACTTCCTCCAAGCCCCTCGTTGTTTCTGTCGAGTCTTTTCGCTTGGAGAAGCACTGCCCTCTACAGCTACCTGGTCGCCAAGGGTGTGTTTCTTACGGTGTTTCTTTCGGGTCTTTTCGCTTAGAGAAGCACTGCCCTTTACAGCTACCTGGTCGCTAAGGGTGCGTTTCTGACGGTGTTTCTCTCGGGCTGCAGCAAGGTCGCTTAGACTCAAGTCCTCAATCCCCCTGTTTTGAACTTTGGTCTGCTGGGATGCCTTGGGTATGCGCGGCTCAGTTGAGGGGTGAGAAATTAGCTCTGGGGTAAGCTGGTCCGAACTCGACCGTGCTGAAACGCTACGTGCCGCTTCAGAGACTGTCAGATTGAGCTCTCTCTCTCTGCTAGACTCGGCGTTAGAGTGCCTTGCGGGCAGCGGAACCTCTTGACTTGTATTATCAGAGTCTTCTAGAGTGTGTCTAGACATCCATTCAGTGATTGCGACCTGAATTGTCTCTAGCAAGTCGTTTGCTGCCCTAGTAGACTGGAGCGCAGGTTCGTTGACGACTTCAGGGACCTGACAGATAGCATCACACGCGATTTGTGCGATTGTAGGCGTTCGCGCTATGTAGGTATCGCTTTGAATTAGGCACGCCAAGTGCTTGTTGTGCAAGGTTGGCCCTGTGAAACTGGTCACAATTGACAGCAGTTCTCTCCACACCTTATGCTGGAAGCGTGCGCCGTAGTTCTTGATCTCTGCACTTGGGTACTCGTCAATATAGCGGTCTAGTATAGAGCTTGTGAATGCTTCCGCATTTTGCTGTACGTGTTGCAGTACTTCTTGTTGGAGGTCAAGAGATTTTTGATCAGCCTGGCCGGCATGCCTGCTCTGCAGCACGGGCACTAGATACTTCCGCAGTGCGGGTTTGTTGTTGTCGCTGTCAGACACCTTGGCGGATCCGCTGTTTACCCATTGGCTGACGTGGGTCATAATACTCCTCATAAGCTTCCCCTCTTTCTTCGGGGTTTTTAAGAGAGCGAGGATGTTTGTGTACGTGTGTGTGGGCTTTGAAAGTACAGTGGAGTATAGCGCATGGTAGGCCTCATTGCTTAGAGTTGGGAAGAAGCCCTGCCGGCGCGTATGGGAAGGGCCAGGATCCTTGTCTAACTCCTCGCCAGGGTAGAACAGGTCTTGTACGTCATGGGGACTTCGTGCCTGGGGCAGGCTAGCTAGCGTGTTCCAGTCTGCTAAACTGGCGTCAACCCCATACTGCTTTCGAATAGATGTAGAGATGCGAAGTACGTTCTCAAACGCAGCGAACCAATGCTAGACAGTAGATTAGCAAGACAGGTCAGAGTATTTCGGCGGCGGGTTACACATACGTCATCTATCCGACAACTAGCCATCCACTCAAAAGTGGAGAGATTAAACGTTGCCTGCCCAATTGCGGTAGAACACCAACGCGTAAGCAGGGGCTGCCAGTTTTGATTTCTCCACAGGGTAACTAGCCGCCGTATTGGGAACTTGACGCGGCTACTAAGCTGAAGATGCTCTCTCATCTCTTTCTCAACTGACTTGCTTGAGCCTTGAAAGAGATTGGCGTTTGTGCAGAACAGGCTGGTTAACTCGGACCATATCTGGCCATGATTGTCAGGGAGCGTAATATCGGCCCGATTCGCCCGAAGTTTAACACGAGTGTCTGGTGGTAGCGTGTCTAAAAAGGTTAGGGGCTGTTGTTCACAGTACGCGCGTTAAGGGGCACCCGCCTTTATCGTAGATGCGGCACACCCACCACCTCTCCTCTTCTCCTAACTGCCGAAGGCGAAGATACTCTTTGAATGCCTCTACACGATGGTGACCCGTAATAAGTTCCGCTGTCCCTCCAGTCACGCTTTTCCAGCTCTTGAACGACGGCCATTCCAATCCTTCCTTATCCGCAAACGTGGCAGAAGTAACTGTGCTCTGAGCTGGCAATTCCACCTTCAGATGATGAAGCATCTGCTCTACGTGTTCCTTAGAACAGGCAATCTGCAGTTGGTGGCTAGGGTCTCGTCGAAGAATACCAGTTTCGTTAAAGATCTCGCAGAGGCGGCGCTGGTGTGCTGTGTCAATAGACCTATTGACACCAAAACTCCATTCTGCGCTAAGCGCATCGATTGGAAACTTCGCTATAGCGAGTAGGTATGGCGCAGCTTGTTCGTGGATAGGAGTTGTCTCTTCAATCTCTGGATCATTCGTACGCTGCCGTTTGCTGTTTTTGGTTAAAACGTTTGCTAGAGGGCGCTTCATTGCAACGTTGTTAGAAAGAACACAGAAACTAAGGTAAGTGGAAAAGAGATAAGAGAAGGTAAGAAAGCAATAGAGAGGTACTACACAAGGTATAAGTAGGCGAGAAGCCGTCTATTCTTGCATAGGCCGCTGTAAGTCTAGCGGTGAGTGTTAGTCACTCTCGCCCCCAAGGGCAGCACCTTACGGCAATCCGCGGCTACTATCTCGCCCCTGGGGGCAGCACTCTACGCCTACTATCTCGCCCCCGGGGGCAGCACTCTACGGCTACTATCTCGCCCCCGGGGGCAGCACTCTACGGCTACTATCTCGCCCCTGGGGGCAGCACTCTACGGCTACTATCTCGCCCCCAGGGGCAGCACTCTACGGCTACTATCTCGCCCCCAGGGGCAGCACTCTACGGCTACTATCTCGCCCCTGGGGGCAGCACTCTACGGCTACTATCTCGCCCCTAGGGGCAGCACTCTACGGCTACTATCTCGCCCCCAGGGGCAGCACTCTACGGCTACTATCTCGCCCCTGGGGGCAGCACTCTACGGCTACTATCTCGCCCCTAGGGGTAGCACTCTACGGCTACTATCTCGCCCCCAGGGGCAGCACTCTACGGCTACTATCTCGCCCCCGGGGGTAGCACTCTACAGCTACTATCTCGCCCCTAGGGGCAGCACTCTACGGCTACTATCTCGCCCCCAGGGGCAGCACTCTACGGCTACTATCTTGCCCCTAGGGGCAGCACTCTACGCCTACTATCTCGCCCCCAGGGGTAGCAACTTACAGTAACTTGCAGCAACCCGCGCCTACTATCTCGCCCCTAGGGGCAGCACTCTACGCCTACTATCTCGCCCCTAAGGGTAGTACTCTATAGATACTATCTTACCCCTAGGGGTAGACCTCTATAGCTACTCTCTTACCTCTAACCCTATGCTAGTTATACTGTTTACCTCTATAGTATTAGGTCTTAAATAAGCTCGCGAAATAGGACTATAATAATAGTAACCCTAGGATTTAATTAGTAGGTAGGTGCTATAAAAAGAAGACTCTTTCTACTACCTATTAGGAGAATAATAACTAGTAGTATTTCCCCTAAAAGAATTACGCGTAAAGTAATCTCTTATTTAGGTAATTTAAAAGTAATTAGACCTTCTCTTTTTAATACCTTCTAAACTAGTACTTTTAGATTAGAGTTACTAATAGTTATAGATAGTAGCCTAGTATATATTAGCTAAATTATAGTAGAAGTAGCGCTATTTTTAGGGTGCTAGCCTAGCGTAATTATTCTAGGTAAATTTTATTACGTCTTAGTTAAATTTATTATGCTTCTACTAACACTTTTAGGTGTAAGCGCTAGAGGTAAGGCGCTTAATAGCTAGAGAAAGTAGTGCTACTTACTACTTAAATACTAGAATATTTAAAGTAACTAGTAGCTAAGGTAAGATATAATACCTATTTTAACCTTATAGTATAAAGTACTAGTAAGTTTAGTTTAGCCTACTTAAAGGTTAAGGCTACTTTCTAGCTATATTTTAGGCTCCTCCTACTCTCCCTTAGTTAAGGCCTCTTATATACCTTTACTAAATTCCTTACTAATAACTTCCTACCTAATAGTAATAGCTATATAGTAATACTCTAGTATAGTAAGCTAGTAGCCTAGCTAGAGGCTTATTTCGCGTATAATAATCTTACTAAGTTAACTAGTCTCTTAGGGGCTAGTAGTATTAGCCTAAAGGTAATTAGTATAACTAATCCTTAGTTACTTACTTTTTAGGTACTTAGTAAGTAGCTATATATATATAAGAAATATTATAAATAACTAACTAACTCTCTAGGGTAGAAAACGTAGTATTACCTTAGGTGTATCCTATAGCGCCTAGCTTTTATAATACTAGTTTATAAAAACTACTTAGCCGTCTATTATATAAATATTCTAGTCTTATATATAGCTATTCTAGTAGTAAGTAGAGGTAATTTTAGTTCCTTAGGTAGGCTACCCTCCTATAATATAAGTTAAAAAGAGGAGGTATTTAAGGAACTTTTCTACCTAATAAAGATAGTAGTGTACTAATTAAGGCTACTAGGCTAAGTTCTAGGGGTTACGTAGCCTATATCCCTAAGGACTATCTATTATCTTTTAAATAGTCTATTTAAGACTACCTACTAACTTATTATCTAGGTAAGAAAGAAAGGAGTAGCTATATTAGTTAAAGGTAACGTTATCTTAGATTTTCCTAAGTAGTATCTAAAAGCAGTCTACCTTAGCTAATATCTATAGTAAGTCGCGCTATAGGTAGTCTTCTACCTACTATAGTATACTAGTAACTATAGCCTAGATATCTTTTAAATAAATTAGCTAACCTCTTATATAGAGAGTCCCTTAGTCTTTTAACTATAGCGAGATTAGAGCGTTAGTAGAATTTATAGTAATATACTTTAAGTAAGCTAAGAGGCTTATTATCTTACTAAAAGGGCTATATAAGCTATTAACTAAGTATTATTTTCTTTTCTTAATAAAGTTTTCCCTCTCTAGCTTACCCTACTACTAGGCTAGGCGCTAAGTAGCTAGGAGTAGAATTTTAACAGCTAGTATATAGGTGTAGTATATAACTCCTACTAGTATATAGGAGAAATTATAGGCCTCTTATAAGTAGTTTATAGTATTATTAATACCTAATACTACTAGAAAGTAGATTAATCTACTTTAAAATAGGTTATCCCCTACTATTTAGAAGATAAAGGATTTAAATAGCTATAGTAAGTTTATAATTTATTAGCTAATAGAGTTTAGGTATAGTATGTGCTAAAAAAGTATAGTAAGGTCTTTCTAGTTACTAGACTATAGAAATAGCTACTTTACGTTATATATTTTATCCTTATAATAATAGGAGGAGCTAAGCTAACCCTTAATATCTAAGTTTAGCTCTTCTAAGCTTAACTAGCTAGATAAAGTATTACTCTTACTATCCTTATACTATATCTCTTAGGTAGAGTAAACCTATAGGATATAGTAGATAAAGCGCTTTATATAGCTAGCGTACTACTTCTAACTTTTAGGATTCTAGAGGCGCGCTATTAGGCGGGTATTAGCCTCTTTAGCTTTAGCGCTTCTTAGCTAGCGCTAGCTCTTAAGTCTAAGGGTAGATAGACTAGTAACTACCTACTTAATAGCCTTATTAATAACGTCTACTACGCCCTAAAGTAGCGTATTATTCTTCTTAGGTATATAGCTTACTTAGCTTAGGTAGGTAAGATTATAGTAGGTAAGATAAATTACCTACTTATTTTACTTAAACTAGCTAGTATAGTTAGTCTTTACTACTATAGCGTTAGCGATTATAAGTAACTAGGTATAGACTACTTATAAATCTTAAATTTCTTTTATTATATATAATGCGTCGCTAGTAGTTAAAATTAGTACTAATATACTACTAGGTAGAGGCTGTACTTAAAAGTAGCGCTAGAAACTAGCTAAAGAGAAGAATATCTAGGCTTAAATATAAGCCTATAGCTAGTAATCCTCTTTACTTAAATTCTAGGAGTACTTCTTATTATAGTATCTTTAAATCTTATAGTAGCTTATTATAATAAATAAGTAGCTAGTATTATTATACTAGTAGAGAAATACTAGGATAAGAGCGCCTAACACTAAGATAGGTAGCTAGTTTAAGGGAGGAGAAGTAATATCCCTTAGGTTAGTAAGTAGGAGGCTACTAATCTAATATAATTTATCTAAGGCCTACCTCTCTCCTTTCTAAGTAGAGTAGTAATCTCTTAAGTAAGTTATCTAGTTTCGCACTACGCTATAGTCTTTATAGATAATAACTTAGTATTCTAGTAGGTAGTATAGATAGTCCCTAAGAAGCTAAATTTTAAGAGTAGAGCCCTACTATAGAGGTAAGGCTACTATAGCTAGCTAAAATTCTAGGTAGTAGGCTAAGATTCTAGGTAGTAGGCTAAAATCCTAGGTAGTAGGCTAAAATTCTAGGTAGTAGGCTAAGATTCTAGGTAGTAGGCTAAAATTCTAGGTAGTAGGCTAAGATTCTAGGTAGTAGGCTAAAATCCTAGGTAGCTAGCTAAAATCCTAGGTAGCTAGCTAAAATCCTAGGTAGTAGGCTAAAATTCTAGGTAGTAGGCTAAAATTCTAGGTAGCTAGCTAAAATCCTAGGTAGTAGGCTAAAATTCTAGGGGGTAGACTAAAATTCTAGGGCTATAGTAGCTTTAAATCCTAGGGTAGCTTACAGCACTAGCTAGAATTACGTAAGGAATACTAAAACTTTACTAAAAACTATTTTTATAGATAACTTTATGACTAAACTCGCAACTATAAAACTAAGCGCAGATTTAGAATCGCGCTATAAATCTATATAAAACTGTCTCTTTATATTCTTTTTTTTACCTCTATAAAGTTAACCCTAAGTACCTTAGGGCCACTTGATTTTTTGACCTTAGGGCCACTAGCGATTTCTTATCAGCCCTTATCGTCCTACTAAGATTTGGTTGGATCTAGTGGCCCCAAGGTGATCCTCTCGGTGAGGGAATAAATATTCTTAATATATATTAAGAATATTAATAGGGCTTCTTTAATACTAAATATACTACTAGAGTGTAGTAATACTTATATATAAACTACACTTAAGCTAGATTCTTTCGCTCGACAACACAATAGCTATATTAAAATGTCTAGTTTTCAACGCGTTATTAAGTTATAAAAGGCTTAATAATACTTCTTAAACGCTCCTAATTAATACTATTAAAGTTATTACTATCTCTATTATCTACATCTATATCTCTACCTCTAGCTTTAGCTACAGCGGCTGTACTAGCCTAACTACCCTTAGTAGGCGGGACGATATCCGCCTCTAGCTAAGACTCTAATAACTCTAACTCTAACTTTATAGCTTAGCTTGCAATAGGTAGGGCTTAACGGGACGATAATAATTTTTAAGATAATAGCTGCGATAAGTGCCTACGTTTAGCGGTAGCAGCGGCGGCGGTAGCAGCGGTGCTAGTAGTAGGAGCTCGTAAGCGTTTAGCTATAGTAGGCAATTAGTACACTAAAAAAAAACGCGTCTAACGTTTATCCCTACAAAACGGGACACCTTACGTGCTAGGACTAGCTAATCAACTTCTAGGTCCTAGACAGAAGTCTGTGATTTCAGTAAGTTAATTAGCGGGTCCTAGCACGCAGTGTATCCTGTTTCGCAGGGACGAACTTTATATAGAGGGGGTAAAGGCGACTTTATAAGTAATAAGCGTTAAATAAGCAAGAGCGCATAGACAGGTCTAATACGATTTAGGATAAGCTAACTGCAACACTAAAGAAAATCTCGAGGTAGGCTCTCTAGCGACCCCTAAAACCTCAAAAACTCGCTAAGTTCGCAAGCATAACAAGCAAGTCAATCAAAATAATAACACAGATTAACTTACTTGACTTAAATTACTTAAGTAAGTCAAGCGGGGGAACTAATCTAGATTACTTGTTGTGGAGTCTGCTTGTATCCAATGGCCAGACCGACTTCGTTGTTACTACCAGTTATTATTAGAAGACCACATTTTACGAGCAAGGGACGCACTTAAGATTAGGCATATGCTCTCTTATCAGATCGTGGATTCGCAGTACAGGGAGAGGAACCTGATGCAATCCAATAACATCTAGATTTTCGCAGATTCTCGCGATAGCAAAACTCTTCTTAGTAGTGCTATAGCGATTCATACGGCGGATCAAGTGGTAGTTCGAGGAGTCTATATTAATTTAGTCATCTTTATAGTATAATTTTAGTCGAAGCTCATACTAAAGACGTGATAAAGGACTAACGAAGCAACACCCGTCCCACACCTCGCTTCAACGGAAGCCACCAGCTGGTTGATAAAGACCGTTTCGTCGCGGAGGGTTTTCAGGCTTCTTGAAGTTCCTTCAAATCCTGCCTCCTTCATTTTCGCATTAATCTGAACTATTGTCAATCATGTAATACAACAGTTAGCTTTCACTCAACGCACATACCACTCGAGCACCAGATTTTCCAGGTTTACATGCGAATGCCTCCCAGATAAGAAAGAAGCATAATGAAATGAAGCGAGTAAAGGTTGCGTACTTCAACTGCTCCTTTGCCTGCACAGCTATCGACTTGCAGCATGTAAAAGCTTGCATAGCCGGCTTAGAACACATGTTCTCCGGAATGGTTATATCTGGTGTTCGGGGGCTGCGTAGCTCTACAGCGACGCCAGAGAAACTCGTGTTTCGAAAGCCAGCGAGGAACTTTTCCGCAACATTTATAATTGGAGGCTCTTGCTTGTCTCGTATTCTTTTATCGTTTGAGAATTGCCTGGTAAGCTGTTGAGCTGAGATAGAGTCGGACGTCCGCTTCGAGGCCTCGTCCGAAGATAAGTCTTGCTCATAGCGCAAGTCTGAATCAGCTCGAATGCGGAACAGTCTGCAAATCTCTTTTACGTTAGATCTGGATTCCGGAAGGCCGGCGAGATGAATGAGAGCAAAGGACGATCTCTCTGAACAGGCTAAAACCTGCTGCAAAACTGTCTCGGGAACCTGTACTTCCCGCCTGCAAGACACTGTCAGACTTGAATGAGGAGTAAAGCCCCTCCCTGTGTAGCGGAAAACCCGGTGTGCCAGAAACAGCCAATGAGATACAGCACTGTGTCGGAAATCCTGCTTTACTTATCTTCTCCTTGGCTGTTTCCGGCACACCGGGTTTTCCGGCACATCGGGAGGGGCTTTGATCACAGAGAATGGGAAAACTGACCAGGCATCAGCAATGTTGAAGTTCCAAGCGTGATAGCGCATGTAGGTACTGTATATCCTCTGCGCCGCGCTAGCAATTGTCGGCATGAAATCTGTCTTACTTAGGCCCTGGCAGCACTGAGTGTAGAATGCTTCCGCGTAGTAGAACAGCTGGCCCCGATGACTTGGAATACAAAAAGGGATAATGCATATATTAATAATTAATGCATGGGTAGCCTGAAAGGGTACAAGAACGTATAGATAAAGGGCTTCCACAGGGGGGTCCGACAGCGGTTGAGCGACCTCTCGACTGTCGTCTAGTCGAGATAAAACGATAGTCTTGTAAGAAATCCTTCTCAAACCATCTTCAGCCATTGAGTACTGACGGTCGCCGAGGGCTCCCTAATCAAAGAGATTAGCTAGAGGAGTGTCTAGCTGAGAGCGGGACTGAACGGTGGAGTAATATGAAAGACAGCTGTAAAGTGCATGCCCTTTAAGGGGAATAACATGAGTGAATCTGTTTAAAAATGCAAGCGGCAAAGGCCGGAACCGCATCTTAGATCCGGGTGATTGCTTCTTACTAGTCGTTTCACAGCTAGGAATTGATTTCATCCAGATGTCTTTGTTTGATCTGACGTTAGCTATCATCGGATGGTGACTCTTGGCTAAACCTCAGCTCTCGTCGAATAGGAATCCCTGGCTACGTAGGGGCCTCATCCGATGCCTCTTTCCCGCGAGACGTTACCCTTCCTCGGCTAGATAGTATTTCCTAGTCCGGCTCCATATCTTGTAGATTAGTAAAGCCCCTCCCTGCGTGCCGGAAAACCCGGTGTGCCGGAAACAGCCAAGGAGAAGATAAGTAAAGCAGGATTTCCGACACAGTGCTGTATCTCATTGGCTGTTTCTAGCACACCGGGTTCTCTAGCACACAGGGAGGAATATTACGTACTAAGTTCTTCAAGATCTTTATTAGGTTATTAAGGACTGCAAAATACTAGATAAAGGATAGGTGTATTGGTATGTATTAATAGATGATTATATTCTGCCCCTTTACTAGGTAGCTTAAACCCCTACTGCTTTAGCGTGGCTGGGGTGGGGCTGCTGAGAATCGTTGTGTAGCTGCCTGTTGAAGTAGGGCCGCAATCGCTAGCTACCGTAGTTCGACTATCAAGCGCCAGCTCTTGCGGATAGGTACTGCCGTTATGGCGCAGACGACGATTCCACCTGTTGCCGGCCGGTTCCCGTCTATCCCTGCCGAAGCACTCGATCCGACGCTTGTGTCTTGAGGGAATAATGTCGCGCCGCTAATTTGGGCCGCTCAGCTGTTTTAGCATCTTAGCCCATTCTATGGCTCGGAAATTCCCGCTCTACGACAACCGTGCATAACTCCAGTCTCTGATTATGCGTAAGATGGGTTATGCTCTTAGCTTTTAACACCTCTCTAGCTAGCCGTTCGATCTTATTTAAATGCCTGAGAAAGCATTTCTGCTAGTATCTACTATTAAATCTTACTCTTGATAACATCGCTACAACGAAACTATAGTCTTACTAAGCCTACTAGGTAAGCTTCGCTTATAGTAACCGTGCGCTAGATAAACACTATTGCTAATTAAACACCCTACTAACAACAATCAAATTAAAAAGATAAGGTTATAGAGTTACTATAATTTATAATAAAACTACGAAAAGCTAGGAGTGTATTATATAGAGGGGTGATAAAAAGAAAAAGATCCTAGAAAAGTTATAGTTTTTTAATAAATATGTCTCTATAACTAGAGTAGGTAGAGACTAACTTTTTAAAGATTTAGATAGAGAAAAACTCGTTATAGAAGATAGACTACTAGTATAACTACTTAGTAAGTAGAGAGGTAGGTTAAATCTATAGTAAAAAGTTATATAATTAAAAACTACACTTAACTCTTTTATATCTTTTTAATTATAATATCCTTTTTACTAAAACTTATATATATTATATAATAGAAATTAATATAGGGTATACCTAAAGGATAAAGTAATAGAAGGTAGGATAGAGAAGATAGAAAGAAAAACTTTTCTTTTTATTTCTTTTATATAACTAGCTAGTCTAGCTTACTAATACTTAGTATACTAGCCTTTAGCTTCTATAATAGTACTTAAATACCTTAGTAAGGATAGAATATAGTTATCTATTAACTACTATAGGATTAGCTCCTACTCCTCCTTAATAGTCTTAATAAAGCTATCTATACTCTCCTTATTATTATATAAACCTAAAGTAACTTTAGGTCTTTTACTTAAAGTATATTTAAGTAGAATTTATATATTTTCTATAGGATTTAGATCTAGACTATAAGTAGGATACTTAAAGAGAGGGATCTTATTCCTAGAAAACTAGCTTCTAATATTAATAGTAATATAGATCTTAGATTTATCCTACTAAAATTTCTAATCTAGAAAGGTAAAACTATTAGCTTTCTAATAATTTAATTTTTTTTTAAAAAAGGTTAAGAATTTTTAAAGTAAGAGCTATTTAGAGTAGAAAATAAAAGAAGTTAAACTTACCTCTTTTAAAAAGTAGTTTAACTCTAAGTACTAGCACCTCTTTAATATAGTAAATATAATTAAAGTTAGTAGTAAATAAAGAGGTCTTAGTTACTACTAACTTTAATTTACTACTTATAAAGATTATACCCTAAACTTATATAGTTATATCTCTTCTTATTACTTTATTAATAAAGGGGCTAAAATTATATAAAAAATAGTATAAAATACTAGATTTTCTAGAGAATAAGATAGCTTATTTAGATTTTTTTTAAACTTACCTACATTACTTATATTAATAGGTTTAGCTCCTACCCCTTTATTTCTCCTTTTTCTTATATATTCTGTCTTAGTACTATACCTATATTTTATAGTAAGTAATCTCTAGCTTTTTTCTTATTTAAAAGAGCTTTTTTCTTTACTATAGTAATAAAGTATTTCTCTTCTTTAAGAATATATTATAAGCTTCTAGTAGATAAATCTAAGTTATTTTCTACTAGAAAATACTTATTTATTTTCTTAGGACTTCTTTCTATATTACTATTAATAAATCTTTTACTATATTTTATTATCTTAGAAGGACGTCCTAGTTTAGGTGTAGAAAGAAGTAGAAAGGTCTTCTTTTTTTATCTTATATAATAAAGAGTATTAGAAATACTTCTAGTAGACTTTCCTAGAATATTACTACTAGTAATAGTAGAGTTATTTTAGAAAGATAAGAGAAAAACTTCTTTATTAAACTTTAAAAGCTCTTATAATATAGATAGATAATAGAGAAGTAGAAATTTTAAAACTAGATTAAGAAAACTATATAGAGGAATACTAAAATATACTTCTATAGTATTAATATCTCTTTTTAATATACTTTTTCTTAAAGTTTAATTTTAAAAAAAATAGTTATTAAACTAAAGGCTACTCTTTACTTTTATAATCCTTATATAAGCTAGTCTACTATATATTTTTTTAGTAAAAAATATATACTTCTTAAAAAGTTATATAAGATTAAAAATATCTTTTTCTTAATAGCTATATTAAACCCCTTTTATCTTTTAAGCTATACTAACTACGTAGTTATACTAGTACCCTAGCTTCTTAAATAGATTTTTCTCTTTCTAAATATATAAAACGTTAGTCTCTAGCTACTCTAGTTATAGAAATATATTAGTTTAAAAACTATAACTTTTTAAAAGTCTTTTTTTTATTATACCTTTATATATAGCTATATATAGTAAAATATAGTATTTAAGAAATGTACCTTTACTATAATCTATTATAGTATAATATAATAGTATTATACTTATATCTTTTACTACTATATTTATTATTAAAATAATAAAGAGGTAAGAGTAGTAGAAATAACTTCTAAAAAGTAAGTTTAAGAGCTATAAAGGTAACTTAATAATAAACTAAAATTAATTATTATTATAAGTATTAATAGTGCGGTAAGGAACTAGCTACGTAGTAAGATATTAATAAGTAGTAATAATAAGCTATAACTACTTAAAAAAATTATAATATAGTAAATAAGTATAAGTAAAAAGCTTTATTTAAATATTAATATACTAGTAAAAGATACTATAATAAATTATAATAAAGGTATATTTCCTAAATACTTAGTTTTATTATATATAGTTATATATATTTAATAATAGATATGTTAAAGCTAAAGCCCTAAACTTTAGGTGGTTCTAGAAAGTTATAGTAATATTAAAGAGAAGAGGAGTTTAGGGGGAAAAGGAGTTTAGAGGGAAGAGAAGTTTTTAAACTATAGTCTATAGCTTATATCTAGGCTTATAACTATAGTACTTAAGAATAAAAAGGTATTTAAGTAACTACTAAAATTTTCTTCTCTTAACTACTATACTTTAATATATTTAGTATATCTAGTAACTCTAGTAACTCTAGTATCTCTAATATAAAGGTTATTATATATAATATTATTATAAGTATAAAGCGCTTAGTTTTAGAGGGCTTAGTAACCCTCTTAGTAACTATAGTAGCTACTATTAAGTAGTATAGTAAGTATAAAGTTATTATTAAGATTAACCCTCTTAAAAGTAACCTTAAGTATAAGTTCTAAACTTTTATTTAATCCTTTAGCCTATTATATAGGTTTACTAAAAAAGAATTTAATTATATACTTAAGGACTTAGTATTTATTACTAAGGTCCTCCTTATAAGTACTACTATTATACTAGCTAGTAAAAGTATAAATAAAGCTAATAAGTTATATACTCTTCTTTAGGATATATAAGTTTAGTATATATATAATATATAAGTTACTAGTACTATAATAACTAATAAGTAGTATAAGTACTTAGAGGAGGTCTATAATAAAGACTTTAAGGACTAGCTACTATATATTATAAATATTATTAAGGAGCTAAGATAAGTACTAATATAAGTTTATTAAGTATATTAAGGTTAGATCTACTTTTTATAAGTTTTATATATATAGTTAGTTTAAGACCTTATTAGTATATCTATATTAAAGCGTTATTATCCTATTTAATAACTATCTAATCCTACTAGAATTTAGTTATATAGTTAGTAGTAGATTTAGTTTATTATAGTTTCTAAATTTATTACTCTACAACTACTAATTCCTTAAAAGGTAAGAATACTTCTTATATCTTCTTCTTAAAGTTATCTTAGTTATTAATAAGATTAGTATTCTCTTAATTATTAATATTATTATTTATATAGTATTAGAGGATAGGGTTAGCCTATTTCTTAGTATCTCTTCTAAAGAAGGTAGAGACCTAGATAACCTTATCTTTATCGCCTATCTTATCTCCTTTAATATAAAAATAATAGTTTACCTAAAGGATCTAGGTTTTAAGCTTATTATAGTCTCTATAATAAAGATCTAGTTTATTAGTATAGTTTATAGCTCCTCTATTAGTATAGGATTTAGTAGGGGTATCTATTATAGTATTACTTATCTTAAGGGTATTTAAAGTATAAAGGTTATCCTTAGATAACCTAAAGGTTAGTTCTTAGGAATAAGTAAGTATAATAGATAAGGTTAGTATAATAGTATAATTAGAAGATTAATATAATATTATAAGAGGTTATATAAGAATAAAGTATAATCCTTAGATTAAATACTAAAGTCTTATATAAAGTTAAATATACTAAGCTATAAGAGTTTAGTATCTAGACTATATACTTAATAACTATTATACTTATATATAAGCGTATAAGTACTTATAAGTAAGTAGTACTATATACACTTTACTATTAGCTAGTAGGTAATACTTATAGAAGAGTATCTACTTATAGGTTAGCGTCTAACTACTTACTAATAGTAGTTACGTAACTATAGTGTAGTACTATACTATAATCCTTTAGCTATGCTGCTTAATCCTTTAAAGTACTTACGCCTACCCCTAGCTCCTCCTAGGTGCAGTTCGTAACATAGTGTAGCACTTATCTACTACTACTTAGCAGAGAATCTGCTGCTAAGCAAGCAGCGCTGCGTAGAAGAGAAATTAGCCATCGCTGCTCCTAATATAGTTAGCACTTACGAGCATTACACTAGCGAGCGTAGAGCGCTGCTAGAGCTCCCCCTGTACGCTAGGCTGCTACTCTATCGCCTTAATGCTAGCCTTGCCTAGCCGTACAAGCAGATCCTTAATTAAGGCACGGAAAGGCAAGACAAGCACGGTTACGCTAGGCCTGTTGCTCTGCTGCATATTATTAAGGACAGCTGCTGCAAGAGGGAACAGCGTTTTGCCTCCGCCTGTAGGCAGTACAACAATTAGTGGGCTAATACCCTGTACTACAGCGTCTAGAGCCCGCTTCTGCTTAGGAGACCTGTACCTAAGTAGGCTGCTAGGGGAGAGGCCGAGCACCTTTCGGACAGCGATCTTAAGGCTAGCCTCTCTACTGCATGCCTCCTGGCGTAGCAGCGTGGCAGCAGTAGCAGGCCTACTCTGCGATACAGGCGCTAATAGCTTAGCTCTCTTCTGCTCGCGCTCCTGCTCGCTCTCTTCTTCCCTGCTATCTTGCCCGCTCTCTCTGCTACAAACTTTGTCCTCGTTAAGTAGCCGTTTACCCTAGCTCTTGCCTGTCTCTCTGCCTGTCTCTCTGCCTACTGCTAATCCTGCTAAACTAAGGCTAAGAAAGGCATGCTAGGCGTAGCTAAGCGTACGAAACACGTTAATAGAGCGCATGCTTAGCCCTTAAACAAGGTCTGCCTGTACCGCGTACGCTACTATGCCTATTGCTGTCGACCTGCCGTTCTGCAGCTTAAGTGGATCCTCTCTATCCTCGTCTAAGCTGCCTCTGCTATCCTTAGTATAGTGGCTCTGCAGCTGCTTATTGTAGCCTGCTGCAAAGCGCTCGCCCACTACTTTACGCCTAATGCCAGCAGCTGTATAGCGGTATTCCTACGTAGTAAGGCGTGTGCCTAGTCGTTCTGCCGTCTCTTGCGTCATCGTACGCGTGAGGCGGTTAGTATCCTATAGCCTATGCTGGTCAGCCTACAGGTAGTTAGCGGCTGCAGCGGACATTAGCTTGTGTAGGCTACTGCTGTATAGTAGAGCTCGTACGGGCTGCACGTAGAGCAGGTACGCTGCAATTAGCTGCCCTACTGCCTCTAGCAGAAAGCGCGCTACTACCTTAGGTCGGTCCTACTGCGCCTGCGTCTTGTGGTAGCAAGTGACTACAAATACCTGGCCATCTATCACGTAGAGATTCCGGTCCTGCAGCACTCTATTCGCCAGCGTACACTCAGCAGCTCTAGCCCACGAGCTGGCTGGCCGCCTACAATGTGCACAGCGAGACAGAGGAGCTTAAGGAAGCGATCTATACGTCGGACGTACTGCCGTGCTGCTCGTGCTCTCCACAGTACAGCGCCCGGTTAGAGTACGCTGCTAGGGCTGTTGGTACAGCTTTTGCGCTGCAGGCACGCTAGCTAGTCTCTTAAGCATCCACTTCTTACTAGCCTGTATGCAGGAGGGTAGTAGGAAGGAGACGCCTCGCCGTGCTACAGTAACGTCGTCCTAGATAGTCGCTAGCTCTACAGAGAGTTAGTCCTCTTTCCTAGCGATCTAGAGCAGCTCCTCCTAAAACACACGCTCTGCCTCGGCAACAATCCTCTGTGCTATAGATTAGAATCGCCGTAGCTGTACCGGGCGGCCACGGAGGAAGAAGGTCTGGCGATCAAGCGACCACTACATACTGCCTGCTATACTGCCTAGTGTACGCAGGGAGATGAACTTAGCGTAGGCAAGCAGGCTCAGCATCACGCTCATAGGGCTGTACGAGCCGTTAACTAAGTAGCGCGTACGCTGCTGCAGGAAGGCTAGCGTCTCTGTAGCTCCCTGCTCAGCTCGCCTGCAGGAGGGCAGCCAGAGCTCAACGGAGAGCAGGCGTACGCAGTAGACGAGAGAGCCAAGCATAGAGGAGAACTGCGCTGCTGTACGAAGCCGACACGTCTCTAGGTGGATACTAAGAGCAGCGAGAAAGTGGACAAGGCTGCTGTTAAACGCCTAGTAGTAGACCTGCTAGCAGATGAGCGCCTTAGAAAGGCGCAGGATGTACTTGCGCTCTTTTGCAGCCGCAGAGGCGCTGCTGCTGCTACTACTGCTGCTGCCGCTTGTCGTATTAGACGAGACGAGCTGCTAGAGCCTCTCTGCTGCTTGTCTCTGCCGGCCATGCCACGGGAAGAGGCGAGCGATATCGCGGAGCCCTGCAGCTGACTGACTTAACTCTCGATCCTCGCCGTTGTCGTCGTCGTCGTTCTTCTCCTTCTCTACTGCCTCCTCTACCGCTATTACGCGAAGACAGTAGCAGAGCAGGCGTGCCTATAGCCTTGCAGCACGAAGCTGGCTACCTTGTCCCTGCATGCGGCTGAAGGGGCTTCTATGGATTTCTTTAGCCTGTGGACTGCGTAGCCAGCGCAGCGTCTCGAGAGAGAGCGTGCTGAGCCCTTAGACTGCCTCTTCCACTAGCTGCTCTACTAGCTGTACAACATGCTGCAGCGCTGGCTCATTAGCAGCAGGCAGCCGTATGGCGTAGGAGAGTAGGCGCCAGTCTGGGTACGTCTGCAGGTGCTCGTCCCACTGCGTCCGCTTGAACCAGCCTGTACGGTCCTTGGCAGAGGCCTCCTCAGCTACGCGCTCTATTGCGTCACTCTATTTGCGCGCTACAGTTTCCCACTCACGCGATAGAGTAGCCAGGCGCTGCTTGTAGCTATCAGCCTCCTTCTGCTCTGCTGTCTGGGGCTTGCCCTGGGCCTGCTCCTGCTCCTGCTCCTGCGCCGGCTCCTGCTCTTGCTCTTGCCTTTGCTTTTGCTCCTGTACGATAAAGTAGCGTACGTAGCGTCGCTCGCGGAAGAAGGTCTGTACCTTCACAGGCCTCCATAGCTGGGCAGCATGCTCAGCGTACGAGGCAGCAGAGGGACTAGACCAGCGGGAGAGTTGCACGCTGTGCTGCTGATTAACGTGTTTGCGCATGCGCGTACGGCTTGTACTGATGAATTTGCAGGCTAGGCTAGCATTACTGCTGCTAGTAGGGCTCCAAGTGCTGCTGCTGCTGCTGCTGCTGCTGCAGCTGCTACTACGGGTGCTAGCGGTAGGAGCGACAGAGCAGCAGAGCCAGGCGTCTTGTGGGGGGCCTAGCTCGGTGAAGGGCGTAGTAGGCAGCTCTGGTAGAGAGACTTGATCTGGCGGCAGGAGAGCATGGCTGCCGTACAAGGCAACCAGCTCTCTCCTCTGTGCAATAGGTAGCTTGTGGTGCCGTTTGAGATGCTCATGTAGGCTGTAGACAGCATGTTGATGCTCGTCGCAAATAAGCACGCGATACAGAGGCAAGTAGGTAAGCATTGTAGCTTGAGTGCAGTAGCGATAGCTAGAGGAGGAGGAGGAGGAGGAGGAGGAGAAGGCTGCTCCTCTGCTGTTGTTGCGCGCCCTTGCAACGCGTCGTTGCAGCACAGGCCCTCTGCGCGCCGTTGCAGGCCAGGCGGAGCAGCAGCAGCGGCGGCGGCGGCGGCGGCGGCGAATCAGCAGCTAGCAGGTCTCACTTCGGTCTGCTTCGCAGGCTAACTATGCCCCCTCTCATTTCCCGCTAGCCAATCAGCGGCCGGAGCTGTCGCGCAACCATGCCCCCGGGGGCCATGATTGCGCGTGTTCATATGGATAGAGGCAATGGAATCGGATTGCGGATACAGCAGGCGACTCGAGCGTGAATCTCGCCTACCGCTGGGCGGTCTTCCATTCCAAGCTTAATGCGGGGCTTGGTGATGCAGTCATCCTAGGAGCAAGCAGGCCAGCGCAGCTGGAGAAGACGCTGTCTGCACTTGATGCTGGCCCTTTAAAGTCTGAGACAATAGAGCAGATCGAGCAATTGTGGAAACTCATTGAGAAGGATGCACCGCTGGACAACTACCACGCTTTTGTAAAAGAGTTTATGTAAAAATCACTCGTCCATTAGGATGCAGATAGTTCCACCCATACAAGTTCTATAAAATCACTGTCCGTCTAGTACCATACATTCGAAACCTTTCAGGCACCTAGAAATTCCTGCACTAGTTCGGAAAATGCCTTTGCAAATTGGAAGAGGTGACCATGCCCGGAATCTGGGAAGACTTGTAAATAGGAGCCAGGAACTTTCTGCTGGAGGACAAAATCGCCAGAGGTAGGTGCTAAGACATCGATTGTTCCGGAGGTAATAAAGAGCGGCACCTTAATATTTTTCGCTTGCTCCAGGTATGTGGAGTTACGGGTGAAGTCGAGGATAGCTTTGAGGTGTCTAGAGGTACCGGGCTCTTGTACTTGGTTCGTCTTATTTTCACCTGGTACGTTCCGCTCGGTGATGCGATTAGCGTAGTCGATAGCTGCAGCCGTGCTAGTGTTGGAAGGGTAAAAGAACAAGCCCAGGCCTTGCTCTTGGGGAACTACAGGCTGACGAGCAATAGCAAAAGTCGCGTCCGTGGCTAGTTCGATACCAGGTCCGTTGCCAACGATCGATCCGGCAATGACAGCCTTTTCCACAAGGTCAGGGTAGTTGATGGCAATGTGCTGCGCAACACCGCCTCCCATAGAAAAACCGAGCAAGTTGACCTTCTTCACTTTGATAGCCTTGAGGAAGGCAACTGCTGTGTCGCCCTGGGTCGCGATAGAGTCGCCGATTTCGCCCGTGCTGTGACCGACACCGGCGTTGTCGAACAAGATAACGGGTCTGAACTGAGCAATGTAGTTGAAAAGTAAGGGATCCGCGATGTCCATAGTCGCACGGAAGTTGGCGAGAAAGATAACGGGGTTTCCTTTTTTCGCACCAAAAACCCGATACGCGATTTGGTCGCCATTGACATCAACGTACTTCGTCGGGACGACTTGAGCCAACTTGGCCGGAGGGTCAATTAGAGCAACTTCTCGGCATCCACTATATGGTCTTATTATCTTCTATTCGAACATCCTCTCGATATCCTCGAAGCAAACTTACCTGGCAGCCGATCCGGAAGAAAACGCAGCTACGCTTGATGCGCCGATCAGGGCGGTGAGAGAAGGAAACCACTTCATTGTTTTTCTTGAGAATGCCGGAGTTTGTTGGCTGAATGGAGTTCTGATAAAAGCTGGCGACTGTGAAAGATGTGGCCAGTGTCTAGACTTCTGCACTTTGGTTTATATATGACAAGAGGACCTCCGGAACTATTTTGTAATCAAGGTCCCAGCCGATCTTAAACTTCCACTTGTAGCTCCATAGTTAATTTCAAAGTGCCCATTGCTTATGCAGAGACGCATAAGGAAGGTCGCGGTGTCTAGGGATGTAATATAATCGGAGCATCGTTACCGTACACAGTGGCGGTGCTGTAGACTGCGATTACTGATTAGAAAACGAAGATCGTTTCCCGAGCCACTATAATCGGACAGATGATGGGCCGACGCACTTATTAATCAATCTTAATAACATGATTAGACGATGTAGCAATGAGAGGTTTCAAGTTATCTGCTTACCCGAAACGATATGCTTGATTCTACTAGGATCATGCGTGTTTTGTTCTAGTGAATGTCGTAAGGCGCGATAAGGTATGATGAGACCAGGGGTGCAGACACCCTAAGTGGCTAGGGGCTAGCCAGCCCTGCCTAGGGAGCTGGAAGCGAGCTTGGACGGGCATTATCGCCGTCACTAGGCTAACGCACCTTTTGCCACGAGCTTACCTCCTATCGCGACTTCGCATCAGACGATAGCTAAACTCACTAACGTCTTTAATAAGATATTATTCTCTATTATTATATACTTTATATTAGGCGATGCGTCTAATGTTAAAGCCTTACTTAACTTATGCTAAGCGTCCCGTATATTAGTAGTTGTCGCGCGACTAGCGCTTTACATTTATATATAATTAATAGAGCTAGCGCTAGACCCTTTAGAAACTCTTAAGCTCTTCTTTAAAACTTTAATAGAATATCCTAACCTAGCGAAGAAGACGTAAAAGATAATTTTATTTAATAACTAAGGCATATACTATAAGTAGCCTAACCTTAGATATAATAATATATTTATAAAGTTATTACTATTAATAGGAGGGTAGGATAGTAATGTTAAACTAGAACTATACTATAAACTATTTACGTTATACGTTCTTACTTAATTACTAAATACTATAAGAGGCTACGCTTAGGGAGCTATTATATAAGTATACTATTATTTTATTAAAAAAAGAAGTATAAGTAGCTAAGGGGCTAAAGGTCTTTTAGTAAGTATTAGCTTAGGATAACTTTCTACTAGTCTTATTTATATAGAATTTAAGTTCTCTAAAAGTATTTAGATTTTATAAATAGTATACCTTATATATATATCTAGGATACTATTAAGGAATAAACTAAATAAGCTTTAGCTTATTAAAATACCCTTTTCCTCCCCTTTACTTAAAAGTAGAATCTACTAGAAGTATTCTAATAAGTAGTCTTTACTATCTTAAATATTTCTTATATAAGTTACTTACTAGTCTAATACTTCTATCTCCTTTAATAGCTCTACTAGTTTATTAGATATTTAGTAGTATCCTTTCTATTTAATATTATAGTATAGCTTTTATCTATAATCTTTTAATTTTTTATTTTCTATAAGTAGGGGGGTATTATTAAAATAAAACTTTAAAAAAGTAAAAAGTAGCTATCTCTCTACTTATTAGTTATAAAAGTTAATAAAAAAGATAAAGTAATAATATTATTTAAAGACTAGACTAAATAGTATTTTATAATAGTATAGCTCTAATATCTATATATAAAAACTAAGGTTAACCTCTTTAGGCCTTAAGGATAAAGCTTATAGTATTATCTTATATTATATTACTAAAAAACTTTAAAACTAAGCTTAAACTATCCTAGCATATCTATAAATCTCTTTATACTTATAATACCTTTCTATCTACTCTACTTATATTATACCTTATATTACTTTAATATTTTTACTATTATTATAACTACTACTAATACTACTTAAGAACTAAGCTTTATTATATTATAGTAATTATAGTTCTAGTTATAGTTATAACTATAAATATAATTCCCTTTAAGTAGCTATAAAGTTTATATATTAGTAGTAGTACCTTTATATAGTACTATTAAAGCTATTATACTATACTTATTACTATTATATACCTAAATCCTATTATATTATATCTTAAGCCTTCTATATTATTAAATTAATTATCTACTACTTATACCTATCTTAGCTCCTTAATAATATCTATAATATATATTAGCTAGTCCTTAAAGTCCCTATTATAGACCTCCTCTTAGTACCTATACTACTTATTAGTTATTATAGTACTAGTAATCTATATATTATATATCTACTAGACTTATATATCCTAAAGAAGAGTAAATAAATTATTAGCTTTATTTATACCTTTACTAGCTAGTATAATAGTAGTACTTATATAGAGGACCTTAGTAATAAACACTAGGTACTTATATATATAGTTAAATTCTTTTTTAGTAAACCTATATAATAAGATAAAGGATTAAATATAAGTCTAGAACTTATACTTAAAGTTACTTTTAGAGGGGTTAATCTTAATAATAACTTAATACTTACTATACTACTTAATAGTAGCTACTATAGTTACTAGAAGGGTTACTAGGAGGGTTACTAGGCCCTCTAAAACTAGGCGCTTTATACTTATAATAATATTATATATAATAACCTTTATATTAGAGATACTAGAGTTACTAGAGTTACTAGATATTCTAGATATATTAAAGTATAGGAGTTAAGAGAAGAAAATTTTAGTAGTTACTTAAATACCTTTTTATTCTTAAGTACTATAGTTATAAGCTTAAATATAAGCTATAAACTATAGTTTAAAAACTCCTCTTCCTTCCTAAACTCCTCTTCTCCTTAATATTACTATAATTTTCTAGAACTACTTAAAGTTTAGGGCTTCAGCTTTAACTATAGTACTTATTAAATATATATAGCTATATATAGTAAAACTAAGTATTTAGGAAATATACTTTTACTATAATTTATTATAGTATCTTTTAATAGTATTATACTTATATCTTTTACTAGTATATTTATTATTTAAATAACTATAGTACTTAAGGCTATAGAAATATTTAAGTAACTACTAGCTCTTTAAATTTCTATTTCTTAACTTTTACTTTAATACTCTATCCTAAAGCTTACTACTAAAGAGAAATACTTTCTTTAATACTATATACCTTATAATATATAATAATATTATAGGCGTTAAGTAGCTATTCCTAGAGTTATAGACTATACTTAATATTAATATAAATATAAAGTACTAGTATACTAAAGATTAAATTAGCTTAAACTATAATAATCTTAAGCCTTATAGTATCTTAAGCCTCTTCCTAGACGCCTACCTCTCCTCTCTTAACTTATTAGATAATACTAGTAAGGACTAATATAAAATTCTCTTCTATATAAATAGCTTATTTACTATTACTTTTATTTACTTAGGTAGTATTACTTTACTAGCTAATACTAAGATAAATATAGAAATAAAGTTATCTATTACTATAGAGTAGAATATTTATATTAAGAAGCTAAGTAATATAATAGTAGTTAGGGGTATACTTATAATAAAGTAAAAGGTATATATTAAAATAGTTATAAGTAAAAACTATAATAGATAGCTATAGTAGGTCCTTAGCTAGCTTATCCTTATCTTATAATTATACTAAGTAGGTATAGCTAATAATTATATATATAAGGTAGGTATTAATAAAGTAGTAGATTATTAATTTAATAATAATAATAATAATATAGGAGGCTTAGGTTATAGTATAATAAGACCTATTAGGTATATAGTAGCTATAAAAGAGTTTAGGTAATAGTAATATATAAGCTTTATAGCTACTTAAAAGGAATTATAATTATAATTATAACTATAACCTTAATTATACTAGTAGTAGTACTTATACTCTTAAAAAATAATTACTATAATATAATAAAGCTTAATCTCTAAGTAGTATTAGTAGTATTTATAATAGTAAGGATATTAAAGTAGTATAGCTAGGCGTAATATAAGGGATAGATAAAGTAGTATTATAAGTAAAAGAGACTTCTAAATATACTATAATAGTTTAGGCTTAGTTTTAAAATTTCTTAATAATATAATATAAGATAATACTATAGGCCCTATCCTTAAGGCTTAAGGGGGCTTACTACCTCTTTACTTAAGGACTTTCTCTCTACCTAAAGCTAATATAGATAAACCCTAGACCTTTAAGTATAGAAAGTAATTTACTAAAGACTAAAGGTTTATAGTTTATATACTATACTTAACTAATAAGACTTAGAAGTAAATTACTAACTACTTAAGATTTACTATTAAGGTTATTTAGTATATACTAAAGTAACTTCTTATTTTAAAAAAAAAAGTTTATTAAGCCTAAGTTACTTAGCTAAAAGTAAGTATAGAAGCTTATTAAGTTAATTAAGTTATCTTAAAAAATATAGTAAATAAGCTACTTTAAGCTTACTTACTATTTCTAAGATTAGTATATTAGATAATATATTATTTAGTACTCCTTCTACTTACTTAGCTATAGAAGATATATTACTATATTAAAACTACCTCTTATACTAGAAGATTAGCCTAAGTAGATAGCTTTTATAGAAACTTATATTAATTAGACTATTAAATAGTAGAATATAGTACTTTAAAGCAATAAAAGCTAAGTATATAAAAGCTAGTATTAGAGAAAGTAAATTACTTAGTTATTTAGGGAGAAGTATAATATATAATAAGCTAATTAAAAAGATACTTAATTATTATTTAAGTTAAAATAAATTAACTATTAAAGGCTTTATAAAGTATAGTAAGTATTTATATATATAGCCTTTATACTCTAAGTAAGTTTTAGTTAAGTTTTAGTTAAGTTCTAAGTAAGCTTTAGTATAAGTCTAAATAAACTTAGATAACTATCTTAATTCTAAAGCTATTTTAACTCTAAGGTTAACTAGCTAAGGCTCTTACTTAAGCCTCTACTTATTATAATTCTCTTCTTCTTTTAAGCTAAATTTAACTCTTTACTACTCTTTAGTTTAGAGAAATATTTAGTTAACCTCTAGTTTTTACTTTTATAAGTATTAAGACTTTAATATTATACTTAAGTAGTAGTATAATAACTCTTAGTTATAAAAATATCTTTTTTTATTTATTATACTACTTAGTTTCTTTATAAGTATTATACTATAATTTTTTAATATTACCTTCCTTTATTATTTTTATTATATAGAACCTAATAAGTTTCTTTATAAGTAATATTATTTACTTTACCTTAGTAGTATAAAGCTACTTAATAATTTTATTTAGGTACTAGTATATCTACTACTTAATTTATACTAACTCTATTATTAGGTACTATTCTAGCTTAGACCCTTTATTTTAATTATATCCTTAGGCTTTACCTCTTATAAGTTTTATAGCTAACCTATTTATAAGCTTTTTACTTACTTTTACTTATTAATAGGCTTACTTTATTTAATTATATATAATTTTTTTATTTTCTATAAGTAAGGGGGTATTATTATAATAAAACTTTAAAAAATAAATAGTAGCTATCCCTTTACTTATTATTTATAAAAGTTAATTAAAAAGATAAGGTAATAATATAAGTTAAATACTAAGATAAGTAATATTTTATAGAAGTTAAGCTTTAATATTTATATATAAAAACTAAAGTTTAAAAAATTATTAAAACTAATAAAAAAAGATACCTATTAGAACTCTTAGTAGAGGTCTAATAGGGATTATTAGCTATTAGTTAGTAATATAATTATTATATATTATAAAGAGGAGAGATAATATAGTATATTTACTATTACTAAGAAGAGGTTATATAAAAACCTAGCTACTTTTAACCTTTATACTAATACTAATATACTTTAAGTATCTTACTATATATAATTAAGTTATACTATATATAATTAAATTATAATATATATAATTAAATTATACTCTATATAAATATAAATATTTCGTCTTTATCCTTATCTAGGAGGTCTTTTAGCCTAGCCTAAAAACCCTAGCTAGATAGGTACTAATAAATATATCTATAAGTATATAATATACTTACCTTATATATACTTAGGAGCTATTTAGAATAGTCCTTAATAAGTTAAATAAGTAATTACCTAAGTTCTACTCCCTCTTATAAACTAAGATAGTAAATAATATTAATATTATTAATACTTCTTATATTAGTAATATTTAAGTAGAGGAGATAGTAAAGAAGAGTAAAATATAAATCTTAAAAGATATAGAGGAGGTTATCTATAAGGCCTAGATTAATAATACTAGTAGTAGTAAGTCTTTATAGTTAACTATCTTACTATCTTAGTATTAGGAAAGAGGTTAAGCTAAAAGACTAAGACCTAGCTATAATAGTAAATAAATAATATTAAGAAAGTAATTAAGAATTAATATCTTAGGCTTAAAGAGAGGGAATTTAAATTAATACTATAAGGATAAGAGAATAAGGCGTAGATAATATTAGTACTAATATTCCTCTAACTTAAGCTAATTATTAGATAGTAATAGCTATACTATAAATAACTAGTTAATTATTCTTAAGAAGGGGTAGAGGTAGTAGTAGTAAAGGTAGTAGTAGTAGAAGTAGTAGTAGTAGAGGTAGTAGTAGTAGTTATAAAAGGTAGCTATAAAAGTTATAAAGAGTAGAAATAGTAAAGGATAGTAGAGGATAGTATATATATTAGAAGGTTATATCTTATCTCTAGTAGGTATATAATACTATTATATATCTTTAGTATCTAGCGTTTATAATATACTATATATATACTAGTAGTACTAAATATAAGCCTATAGTTACTTAGTTAATACTTTATCTTAAAAAAAGTCTCTAAATATACTATAATAATAATAAAAAAAAAGTCTATAAAGGCTAAGGCTAAGTTAGTATTAGTATAAAGGTTAGAAGTAGCTAGGTTTTTATATAACCTCCTCTTAGTTATAGTAAATATACTATATTCTCTCTCCCTTTTATAATATATTATAATTATATTATTAGCTAAAACTAGTAATCCTTATTAGATTTTTACTAAGGTTTAATAGGTATCTTTTTTTAGTTACCTTTAGTTAGTTTTTTTTAACTTTAGCTTTTATTTAAATAATAAACGTATTAGTGAAAGATATAAGTATAATACTATTAAAGGATACTATAATACATTATAGTAAAGGTATATTTCCTAAATACTTAGTTTTACTATATATAGTTATATATATTTAATAATAGATAGGTTAAGCTAAAGCCCTAAACTTTAGGTAGTTCTAGAAAGTTATTATAATATTAGGGAGAAGAGGAGTTTAGGGGGGAAGAGGAGTTTAGGGGGGAAGAGGAGTTTTTAAACTATAGTCTAAAGCTTATATCTAGGCTTATAACTATAGTACTTAAGAATAAAGAAATATTTAAGTAACTACTTAAATTTTCTTCTCTTAACTACTATACTTTAATATATCTAGTATATCTAGTAACTCTAGTAACTCTAGTATCTCTAATATAAAGGTTATTATATATAATATTATTATAAGTATAAAGCGCTTAGTTTTAGAGGGCTTAGTAACCCTCCTAGTAACTATAGTAGCTACTATTAAGTAGTATAGTAAGTATAAAGTTATTATTAAGATTAACCCTCTTAAAAGTAACCTTAAGTATAAGTTCTAAACTTATATTTAATCCCTTAGCCTATTATATAAGTTTACTAAAAAAGAATTTAACTATATACTTAAGGACCTAGTATTTATTACTAAGGTCCTCCTTATAAGTACTACTATTATACTAGCTAGTAAAGGTATAAATAAAGCTAATAAGTTATTTACTCTTCTTTAGGATATATAAGTCTAGTATATATATAATATATAGGTTACTAGTACTATAATAACTAATAAGTAGTATAGGTACTTAGAGGAGGTCCTTAATATGTACTTTAAGGACTATCTACTATATATTATAGATATTATTAATGAGCTAAGTTATGTATTGGTAGTAGATATTTAATTTAATAATATAGATAGCTTAGGATATAGTATAATAAGATATATATAAGCTTCGTAGCTACTTAAAAGGAATTATAATTTTAACTATAATTATAACTATAACTATAACTATAATTTACGTAATATAATAAAGCTTCTTAATTTCTAAGTAGTATTAGTAGTAGTTATAATAATATTAGAGACGTTAAAGTAGTATAGGGTATAATATAAGTAGAGTAGATAGAAAGGTATTATAGGTAAAAAGAGACTTCTAGATATACTAGGATAGTTTAGGCTTAGTTTTAAAATTTCTTAGTAATATAATATAAGATAACACTATAGGCCCTATCCCTAAGGCCTAAAGAGAAAGTACTATAGTTATAAGCTTAAAGGTAAGCTAGAAACTATAGTTATTAACTAAAAAACTCTTCTTTTACTTTAACTCCTCTTCTCCTTAATATTACTATAACTCTCTAGAACTACTTAAAGTTTAGGGCTTTAGTTTTAACCTTTCTATTATTAAACTATATATAGCTATATATAGTAAAAATAGGTATTTAGGAAATATACCTTTACTATAATTTATTATAGTATCTTTTAATAGTATTATAATTATATCTTTTACTAGTACGTTTATTATTTAAATAAAAAGAGGTAGTAAGGAGACTTTAAGTAGCTTACTAATTACTAAGATAGATTAGGTTTAGTTCTATCTAAAGTAACGCTAAACGCTAGCGTCTTACATACGTTATTAATGCCTAATAGGAAGTAGAATTATTACTGTATAAAGATCGTTAGGAGCAAACGCGCAGGCTAGGCGTTATAGTCGAAGAGAGTAAGCAACCCTGCCCTTATATTACCTAGCCTTCAGCTACGGCTGAAAAATGTTACACTAGCTGTGAGGCGCAGAACTAATCTCGTTTTCCCTGTTCACTTCACCCGTTCCGTACACCCTGTTATAGAAAGCGGAGGTCAGGCATAGGATTTTATTAGCTCACTACGGTGAGTGACGAGGATTTATAACAGCAAGACGGAATTAACCTTACACTAGACCAGCCGCGTGATCTATACTTCATGAGGCCGAAATCATAGTCACCTTAGAACAGTGCCCATCGCATTACCTGGATTTTCGAAACCTCACTAGTCTAGCCATCTTTCTTAGCCTGCATCTCCAAGGTTTATATAACTCTAGAATGCGGGGTTCTATATTCCTTTTCACCGGTCATCGCGAAACAGATAAGCACCTTCTTTCACAGCAAGATGCTTTAATCTAGTAGGGCAGAACGAGATACATACAACAGAAGGGAGCATGTAATTCTAAGCCACCAACACCCCACCTAAGTAGAGAAGGGATACGTTAATAGAGTGCACAGTAAGCGTCCTTAACACCGCACATACGAAGTAGCATATTAGTTACTAACTCCTACAGCATTGACGCCATTTGCATATGTTCTAAATATCTTACCACCCATTCGTCCAATCAAGGAAAACCTCATCCGTGAACCTGCATCTATCGCGCATTTCATGTGCATTACCTTTACACGATTTCTTAGACTTGACAGAAAGCAGAAAAGAACAACAGTTTGAACTAGCCACCAAGCGTGCCTTGAAATGGCTTCTCAACGCAATCCACCCTATCCTAGAAATATTACCAGCACGCTCAAAGAAGGACAGTCTTAATTAGAGTGACTACTAGCTTAGGGCCGTATATCCACTGAACAAGAGATTGACTTCCGCACGACCTTCGCCTCGCTCCTTATCCAGGAATACGAACGCGGAGCACGCGGCAACGTCCAGTACCTCCGCACTGCGATCGAGCATCATGAAGCAATCTTGCGAGGGCTTCCACAAACCTCCCCCAAGCGTCCTGAACACCTCACTCGGCTTTCGTACACATAGCTGTCCAAGTATTTAGCGACGGATTCGAAGAGAGCGCTGGACGAAGCTGTCCGTACCGGACAATTAGCCCTTGAGGAAGCGACTTTGGCGTCTGTAGACAAGACGGATATCCATGTGTACCAGGAAATCTTGAATTATTGCGGTGTTGCATTGTCATATCGATCTGAAGATACACGTGCGAAGGTTGCCCGTTCGAGAAGCACTGGACATGGCAATGAGATCAGTGTAACAGCGGAAGCTGATCTCAATGAGTCAGTCGAATGCGCCAAAAGTCTCAAGGATCACACAGTGGGAGATCTCCCCGCGTATACAGGCGCAATCTCTAACCCTTCTTCTCGGCTCATGAGACGGTACGCCATGACGGACAACGAAGCAGACCAAGCAGAAGCGGTACGATTGATTCAAGAATTACAGCGTATATCTCAGCCAGGATCGATGGAGAGAGCAGGAGCGTTTACGCTGCTTTCGCAACTTGCGTTGGATAAGTTTAATAAGAAGGATACGTTGGAGAATCTTGATAATGCGTTGGAGCAGCTGAACAGGTCTATTACCAGTCTTCCGGAATCTTTTGAGAGGAAATCAGACCTGTATAAACAGACATCCAACCTCTACAAACAGCGGTACAAGAAGACCAAGGACGAGGCGGATTTCCGTCTTGCGGTTCGGTACTCAGAGTCGTTACTACGGACGGTTCCTCTTTCCCATTCGGTTTTTGGCACATATCTGTTCAACCATCTACACCTTCTGCGAGAGTATGCGAACACTGTGCGTTCGCTTCCGCAAGTCGAAAAATCTGTATCGACGGCTGGACACTATGTCGCAAATCTGCGCAAGGATAGCATCAAGCAGCTTAATTGCCGTATCCTTTACGGCGACATCCTTGGTCATACAAACATCTTATCGCAACGGCTCGAAGATTTTGCAAAGGCCATGGATCACATCCAAAAGTGTGGCTACAGCTGAAACAGCGAGATCGATAAGTCAGGAGATAGACCTTTGGTGGACTCACAACTCATCTACAGTCTCGCTAGCAGTGCGCGGCAATTATTGCAAGCATCGGCTAGTCAGACCAAAGATAGAGGGATGCAGAGAATCTATGAGAATATTTGTAAGCAGTGCCAGTCAGCTAATTTCATCAACGACCTGCTTCGGATCAACAAATGGTTTCTCGAACTTGCCAAAGTATACGCCGAAGCTTCATCAGCCAGAGAGTCTCTCACCGATGTGCAAGCACATGTCAGAGCGGATGAGGCGCATGGAAAGAATGAGAAAGAGCTTCAAGAAAGGTCGTCACGATCGCGGTGGAAATCAAGCAATTACACAACTGAATTAGGGGTGCGATCGCTGGCCATCGACCCTACAAACAAGCGGATCATTTTCGACTTGAGTAATATGATAGAGGATCTATTCGGCTTCGATCCGTCCAAAGCGATGTCACATGCTGAGTTCGTCGCCAAAAATCAAGAGATTGAAGCAGACAGCATTGCAAAAGCAAAGGCGAAAGGCCAGCACCCGAACCCAAAACTCTGCTACATGTGCAGATACATCCCAATCTTGAAGCCGACGACTGGAAACTCGAGCACAGATGCTCATAGCCGACTAAGATTTGAATGGAATGACAAAATATATTTGCCGTTTGGGAACTGGAATCAGCTAAAGCTACGGACCAATTGTTCGATCTGTAAACTCATCCTCTCTTTGATTGTATCCGATCAGAAAAGCAACAATCTGCATCCGCGTCTTCGGGTGATCGATAGAGAGATACAGGGTACGCATCTAAAACCAGTTCGGCTATCCACGGGCGAAACGGTTCTGCAAGTCGAGTATGGCATGCGTCCTGTTGGACAGTTGAGAATGGTCTCCAATCTCAACTATTCCCAGGCGTTACGCCAGGGGTGGGAAGACGACAGGCGTTTCCAATCTGCATTTGGTAAAATGCCTGTCTACCAGAGCGGGATGCCGCAAAGCCTTGATGTGGTACTTCCTCAGAAGGAAAGCAACCAGCAGATTAATGTTGGTGCACTTGGAGTCTGGCTCAAGGACTGCGACAGGAATCATGGTGAGATGTGCAACAGGAGTTTCCGCGAGAGCTCGAGCGTTGCTCATCCCGCTGACGATGTGCCATTGATTCTCATTGACGTCGTGCGCTTGTATCTCGTAGAGAGCACCTCTAACGAGAAATACTTCGCACTGAGCTATGTGTGGGGTAAGGTCGACATGCTGCCTACCCTAACTGAAAATGTCGAGGCTCGAAAGGAACCTAGTAGTCTGACTGGGCTTCAATTTCCGAAGACAATGTCCGACGCTATTAAGCTGGTGAGATTGCTTGGCGAGACTTACCTTTGGATCGATGCTCTGTGCATTGTGCAGGATGACAAGATACAGAAGGCTCGTGACCTTGCAAACATGGATGCGGTCTACAGCAAAGCCTTTGCGACAATCGTTGCCATGGATGGCACAAGTGCAGACGGTGGGCTTCCTGGGGTCAGACCAAATACGAGGCCGCCCCAGAAGATCGAAACACTGGTTATCAAACTTGGCTCACAGGATTTGGACTATGACCCTGACGCCAGCGATGACAACAACGTTGCGATCAACTTGGTAGCCACGCCGCCAGAACTCCATCTCGCCCTTGAATCTTCGCCGTGGGACAGCCGTGGTTGGACGTTCCAAGAACACCTGCTTTCGCGTCGGTGTATCTACTTCTCTCAGAATTACCTATATCTTCAGTGTGGCCAGCGCAGTCGCGTCTTATCCGAATGCGGTATCAACGAGCAGATGCCCAGCGAAGACGACGATGAGGACGACGAGTATGAAGGCCGTAGGGGAAAAGCCCCTATTGTCACTGCGCTCGACAACCCTCTTTATGACCTGGCGCCTTCGCTAGTAGACCTTCCAGCTGAAGCAAAACCAGCAGAAACCTTTAGAGTATATAGTAAGCTTGTGGAGAAGTATACGCGTCGGCAGCTCACGTACGAATCGGACATCATCAACGCTTTCCTGGGTACTTTCAAAGCGCTCGAGACTTTCCAAGGCCAGGTCCTCTGCGGCCTTCCTGTACCAACGCTTGACTTGGCACTTCTCTGGACGCCATGTGGACGAGTACCGCGCCGTGGTCACAGCCTCCATGTCGGTGCTGGTGCCCTTGCACTTTCCGGGCGAGCAAGGCAAGAAGGCCGACTACGACTTGGTCAAGCGTTGGTGACAAATCGAGGGACTACTCTCGATGTCTATGGTCCATCTACGGTTCGGACATTCGATGAATCAGTCGATAGACAGTTCCCGAGCTGGTCGTGGGTGGGTTGGAAAGGGTCGGTGGAGTACCGATTCTTGGCCGATGCGCTTGCCAAAGAGCCGCTTCCGACGCCGTTGGTCTCGGAGTATGCGATGGTTCTCAATGGTGAAGAGGGGAAAGAGCTCCTTATCATCAGAGATCGTGTGCAGGAGAGGAAGCCTATACCTGAATCGCAAAGTTCTGCAGCACCTGCGACCGCCGCCCATAGCACAAACAACATTACAGCGGAACTGGGAGCCCTGGATATATCCGACTCGCAAAAACAAGCCTCCTCATGGAGCCTCACCCCGACCCTCCCAAACGTCCTCCAATTCCGCGCCCCCACCGTCCCCCTCACCGCCTTCGTCATATCCCCAACCCATGAATACATCTCCCTCTCCTCGCACATCCACGCCACGACTAACCAAGCCGTGCGCCCCATTCTGGACCGCGCCGGCAAGCGCTGCGGCCTGTGGTGGGAGCAAGCAGGCTACGTCTACGTCCGTCGCGGTGTTTCCCCGGACGCAGAGAAGAAAATGATGTTTGTCGGAATCAGTCGGTGCGAGGATACGTTCAAGGCGCGCGAAGGGCCGAAGAGGGTGGAGGGCGAGATTGAGATTTTTGATGATAGGGCTTATAGGAAGGTAGGGAGAGGGAGTGGGCTTGTCAATGTGGTGGTTGTAGATGGGGATATGGAACATCCGTATGCGGAGAGGGTCACAGTAGCAAGGATTCATGTTAAGGCGCGGGAGGAGGCGGGGCCGGAGATGAAAATGATTAGGATGGCTTGAGGAAGTACCGATTGGGCGTCTAGGGCTTGAAGCTAGATGATGGCCACGATTTCGACTTTACTCTCGTAAGCCTGATTTCTCAGAAATTATAGTGGAGTGATTGATGTGCTAAGAATACACTACAGGAACTTTCATCGGCAATGTTGGGATACTACCATGCGTCTTTGGTCAACGGTTACGACTGCGGGGCTGCCGTCAAGGCACTGAAGACCACTGGTGCTCGCATTTCGTCCGAAAAGTACGAGGGAGCCATGAGAGGCGATATCAAGCATACGAAGTTTGAATTCAACATCAATGTTATCACCAGGCCCAGCTACGACATAAACCTTGTGAATACGCAGGATGAAAGTCTGTAGCTTTTTCTTCATACTTGATATCCGTTTTCCGACATACACCTAACCACCTGTCAGAAGCTACTGCACTGTGATACGTGATGATTCAAGCCACCTTGCTGCAATAAAATGTCTCTTGATGATAGAGTACCATACACTCTTTACTCAGGATGTTATACTTTGCTACTTCTTCTTATCTCTTCGGACTTCGTCTCGATCTTGATCTCTGGGCCCTCAATCTTCTTGACTTTCCTTCCCTCCCACCACGACATGATACCCGCGAACATCGCGACGCCGCATCCCAGCGCGATGAACGTGCCCGTTGCCCACGTCGGACGATTCAAGCGGTTGTAATCCCACATGAAGAAACACAGCACTGCCTGCAACAGTGTGTTCAGCACCATCATATCCACCGTGAATGCCAACTTCCACATGCTCGTTGGCGGTGCTCTCACGCCCGTGAACGTCGTGGGCTCGGGATTGTCTCCACCTCGTCCTTCGCTTTCGGTGAACCACGCGGGTGGACGGAACCACGCTTTATTCTGGTTGAAGAGGCGGCGCATCGCGTTCGGATCGTGGAAGTGGACGGCGCGCTTCACCCAGTAGAAGTCGCGGAAGCGCCAGGGTGCGAGGCCAAAGCCGGTGACACAGAAGAGGGCGTTGAGGATCTGGCTGTCGATCTCGAGCCAGATCTTGTTCTGGCTGTAGTCATGGTCGCAGTCGTAGATCTGGGTGCCGCGCACATGGCACATGGCAGGGGCGGCTTTCAGGAGCAGGAAGAAGAGCATTGCGCCCCATGCCTGCGGATATCAGCGTGCGATGTAACGACGGGCCAGCAGACAACATACCACGACGTTGAGGCCATAGATCGTGATCAAAAATCCGGAAGGCGTGAGGAAGAACACCCAGAATGCTTTCAGGCCGTTCTTGATGGTCGCGCCCCATGGTTCTTTTTGTGGAGATGCGTGCTTCTCCTTGAGCGTCTGGCGGCGGTGGAGCCCATGCCCATGGGGCCGGAGCGAATGCTTGTGGGCCTTCTCGTCTGTTCCCGCTGGTAGAACAGAGTCGTCTGTCGCTGGACTGTCGAGCACTCTGGTTTGCGATTTGACCAGAGTAAGCCCGCCATCTTCGTCCGGCTTCGCAATGAGCGTTGCATGGCCATGCGCATCAAAGGTGATGTTTGCGCCGCCGACTTCAGGTTCGCGCAGCTCGGTCAGGTTCGGCGCTTGAGCCATCGCCGTCGCCGTCGCCTGCCACATTCCCAGCTGCGGCGTCGTGTGCAGCAATGATGATAGGGACACTCCCCGCGCTCGCCCCGCGACACGCTTCTCCTGGTCGTCCGTCATGGCTGCACGCGTGTATGCGCAATTGGCGTCGTCGCGCGCGGTATCCTTTGTGGTGATCAAGTCGAAGGTGGGGAGGGGAGAAGATGGATCGTGATTGTTGCGATGGCATGGTTTCTCCGCGTTTTCCCATGCGCTCGAAGCTAAAAGGCGTCAAGCTTTTGCATGCGGATCTCCAACGAATGTGATAGGCGTGCCGAGCCGACGCGAAAACTGTCTGCGTGGTGATGCGCGTAAAGTAGTGACCCAGACAACAGGTCTCAGCGAAAAAAAATATCACAGCCTCAACGATCCAACCGTTCTCCAAGGCACAACTCAATGATCATTGCGATACGAGTCAGGCCTCTTCCAGGAGATCGAAGAGCGTTCTTCACGTTGGCGGTGATGCGCATCCGTCAGTGTTGATGTTCAGGCTACTGGTAAGCTCGGGCCGAAGCTAATTACGTCGTACGATGATACGTACGACGATTGGCTATGATGGTTGCTCCCCAACAGAGGCGAGTCAGCGCGCTGTGATTGGCGCGATACGCCGCAGAACCCCCGTGAACAGCAGTTCTAGAGCCAGAAGACGGTGAACCCTATGACAACAAAGCGCAGAGTACCAGACGAGTCAACACCCTTGGCCAATGAATTCCACAACAACAACACACGTGCGCTGAGACGTTGGTTCGACAAGGGCTCCGCATCGCCATCGCACGCACCCAGCTATCAGGGACTTCGTGGAAAGTAATAGCGTGGAAATTTTCGCGATTGGCGGCCATGCGTAAGCACTAGATGTGGCGTACATGGTAAAGAATCCCGGCCTGCCCTCCAACACACGGTCCATCAAAGCTGGCGACATCGGTAGGCGACGGAGAAAGATGGCCGAAATGATGGAGGGAGCGTGGAGATGTTGTAATGAGGCCGGTGACATACGTGAAAGGATACCCACGTTGAATGTAGACATCCCGGAATGTTTGTTCATCGCCGATGGTACAGTGGCATCGCGAACCTGTGCTCGACCGGACAGATATGTTTGCAGCGATTCGTGCTCTGACTGTGTTGACTCTACGATAGACGATTGCCAAAGCTGGTACTGGTCTAAGAATGATTTCTTCTAAACAAATGACTGCAGGAAACCTCGCGAGGAGCATCACCTTGGCTCTCTTGGATTTGGTTGAAGTTGTTGTGCAGGTCGATATACCTGGAGGGCCGCTGCGAGATTCCGAACAGAGGCTGAATATTAACTCAATGCGATGCTACCTAGATAGGAATGTCCGGAACGGCTGGCTATCTGGCATGACAAATAGACTGGAGCAGGTATGATTTGCCTGGCCCCATGTATGCTGGTCGAGAAGAAGGAACTGAATGTGAAGTATCTACGACTACCGCCACACCGGCATTACATATCACATAAACGTGCCGAAGGATCATTTGGGGATGCTGTAGCAGCTTCCAGAAAACCAATAGCTTTCTTTGCCATTGATACGGCGGACTCTTCGCAAAGCCTGGAGAAGGAAATCACGTGACTCGGGCGTGGAAGTCTCAAAGAGAAGGCTGGCATGGGACGATTTGGATGTTGTGACCCTGTAAACAGGCGTCACTTCGAGACACCTCCATTCTTTCACCTCCTCCATCTGTCCGATATGAATTCTGACCTTTTGGTGGAGACGGTTCACCATTCATATGAGTGTCAGATCAGGAATGATGCTTCTACTGCCATTGCTTGCACCGTCAACAATGTCGAAATGGAATCTCGAGAACCAGGTGTGAACCGATTCCCGATGTGGGAGTTTGTTGGCCCATTGCATTGGCTGAAAGTCATGTCTATGTTCGTTGATCGACAAGGCGTGATAAGCGCTTTGGATGTTAGCTGGCAGATGGTGGTGCGAAAAGTTAGGATGATCTCCACGACGACCCAATACGACGCCTGCCATCGCAGCTAAAGTGGTATCTAGGCCAGCCACGGAGTCGAACAATGCGCATACCTTGACTTGTTGAGATTGAGCGTATGCTGAAAGCGTTTCCAAGCTAGCGCCCTGAGTGCTGTCTGGCGCTTCCGCATTCTGTTCCCTGAACACTTCGTTTCTAATCTCTGTCTTCTATCCATGGCGTCGACATATGCTCTGTATCATCAGCTATTCTTCGTCGTCATGGGTACTACAAAGATTTGTATCGTGATGGAACCCACTCCTTGAGCGCTTCCTTGGTTCAAGGCCGCCGTGCTAATGCTGCTATCGCATGCGGGAACAACAGCGGGCATTTCTGCCAATTCTCGTCCTCTCCTGTGAGCAATGCTCCGCAAGTTGAGGACTATAGCGGTACTGCCACCTGTGAAGTTGACCCGGGTTTCCCAGCCATGTGCGTGGAGTGAGCTGTACTAGGTTGTGTCTCTCAAAAGTGTTTACCTCCTCTGTCGCTTTGTTGATGGAGCAGTCGCGCAATCTAACAATATTATCAACAACATTGTTGTTGTCTGTGATGCTGTGTAGATTGGGGAGTAGAGCTTCTTGAATCCCCTGTCGGTCAAAGGAGCTCCTTAGCGGCAGTAGTTCTGCAGCTAATTTACGACTGCTGTGTATGTGCTCAAACAAGATCTGCAAGGTGATAAGAACTAAGACGCAAGCTAAATTGTCGCGGCGGAGGTGTTCGGCTGCTCAGTTCAGCAGGCTGGTCTTTCTGCCGTCGCTCTCATGATACGAGTGTATAAACTTGCCTTTATGCCTCTTATTGAAGGCCTGTTGTGTGGCGATGATCATTGGGTTGTGCTTTAGAAAACGGTTGGATTGTATAGCTTCAGGATTGTTACGCTGGGTTCCTCTGGATCACCGCCGTACCAGCACTCACAGCACTCTGCCATGTACTGCTGCACTGGGCATCGCGGTACTCGATGGGGGTGGATAAAAACCAGCATCTTCGGCATCATCAAGCACTAACAGCTACTGCATATTGTGTTTGTTGCAGAGCTCGTCGTGTAACCAGCTTAAACTCATCTGCCTGCGGGTCCTTGCAGCTACAGACCTTGACCTGCTCAACTATCTCCTGGAGGCGCTGCTGAAGTCAAGCTGTGTGGCCGACGACTACTCATTGGTGCGGTCGGAATACTCGATGGCAAGTTGGGAGTTTCTGCAGCTTGTGTTTGGTGTAAGCGATGACGGCAGGAAGCGTCTAACGAACTCGCCCTACCCCACTGACGCCTATCAGAACAACACGAGATTCTGGCACAGCATATCGCCTGTAACTGATCGAGTAGCGCTCCACGGTTGGGAGAACCAGGGTCGCGGCTGTACGGCACGAAACACGAAGGCTGTGGTCGAATCTCGGGACGATCTAGAGGACGGAGGCCGGTGAGAACTATTGCAGTGATTGAATTCAGTAAGATACACGATTTACCTGAGTCGTAGGCTCTCCACGAGAGTGTGACGAGTGGCGCAGATTCTTGCTGTCGACTAACACGAGAGGCTCATTACGAGATCGGACCGGTCAGGGTTCAGGCTGTTCCGCGCGGCCGGCACTTCTTATGCCGTGCAGAGTGGACCTGTGCGATTCCGCTCGTCAGCATCGAGATCGACATCACCGTACCTGGAATTCGGCGCCTCGGGCAAGCTTCTTTGAGAACGTGGGCGAGAAACCGTGCACGAAAGTGGAATGACTCAGCTGTCAGCATGAGGCTCAAGTACGCTAGTCGCCGCTCGGTCTCCGCGGGGTAGGGTGGGCCCTGCTTGTTTGGTAACCAATCGCAATACGCACATTCAACACAAGCAACTCTGGCGAGCACGACGTCTTGTGGTGCAGATCTTTTATTGAGACTGTCTTCTTTTCACAACCTGCCACGCAGGGCTGGACCAAATGCACAATATTACACGTCTTGATTTACACACTACAATTAATAGCTCCAACCACGTCTCCGCCATAATCCCTTGTCCTCGAGCCGTCCATCCATCGAAAACCGCTGCCGAATCGAGTCGACGGCACTCTACTGCTTGTAGCAAGGGGTGCGGAACTGAGCATTCCAGCCACTGACAGTCTTGTACTTTCCACCAGCGTTGCAGGCGGTGCCGGCCGAGAGAGGGTTGTTGGGGTTCGTCGCACCGTCGGCGCGGTGGGCGTTGGTGCACCAGCGCTGGCAGTCGAGATTGCCAATCTTGGCATCCTAACGGACGAGAATATCCCAATCAGTATTCAATATTTCACTTTATCTCCCTGAGGGCTTGCTCACCGAGTAAACGCAGCAGTGAGAGTCATCTTGGAAGAGACACTGGCACCACTGGGCAGCCTGGGTGGTGATGGCGGTGGCCATCAGCAGAGTGGCGAGAGACAGAATGCGAACCATTTTAGCGGTTGTGGAAGGGTTTGAATTGGTAAAAGATTGTAAAGTAGAGTGGATTTGAGTTGAGGAACTTGGTGCTGTATTGAGAGGTGGATGTCATTCAGAGAGCGGGTGGTGCTCTGCTATTTATCATGTCGAGGTAAGAGATACTCCAACTAGGACTTGCTTGAGCTCGTGCGTGTATGCAGAGATAAAGGAGCCGTCACGGATTTTCGGCCGAATAGTGCAGTCAAGTCAGTCCAGCCTCGTATCGTGTCTCTAGACCGCCGGGCTTTTACATGAGTCTATGCGTTGTAGGGGCATCTCCTAGGTTGCGATCGCGGTATACCATGGCCACCGGCACAATTATTGTGGGTATAGAACTACAGCATGTCGATCACGAGGGATTGAAAATACGCTAACACAGGCCAACGTAGGGAATATGACGAATGGGAGACAGCACGCTTCATTTTCGGCCGTCATTTCAGATATCACGAACTCGCTGATCAAGTGATCCACTTACATTACTTTTGCTTGTTACTACTGTTGATCCTGTTTGAAAATCTCTTCCCTATTCGGTCCTTGCTGGTTCGTCCTTATTCGGTCCATTGCTCGGTCTAATAATCTATGCACTGGTTTGAGCTAACAGGGCTCGTATTGAAGGGTATGGCGTGAAGACACGCGTAGGAATGTGTCTCATACAATCATCACAGCGACTCAACCGCATGTGGTCTTCTGCGCCCCCTTGCTAATGAAGTCAGCACTACGACTAATGTTCTACTCAGCTGACCACAAGGATTCATTTGCGATAGACGAACTTGAGCTTGCCGTCGGTATAAAGCGACAGCAATCCTCTCTAGACCCAAGACACGAACGCAGCATCTTCCTTCTCTCGCAGTCAGGTTAGCTCAGTACCCACAAGTTCAATCACCGTCCTTACTCTCACTCAACGCTTTATCAATCTCGAATCCCGAAAAGATGGTCCGCCTTTCCATCTTCGCGGTTATCTTCGCCGCCGTCACTTCCGTCGCCGCCGACGGATACTGCCAATGCCTCTTCCAGGATGGCTCCCACTGCTGCGTCACTGTAAGTCAACTATAGCCTGACTCCCGAGTGAAGCCAAATCTAACAACGTACTAGGAATACGGCATCAGGAAGAACTGTGAGGAGAGGTGCATAAACAATGGAAACTCGGACAAGCAGTGCAACGCTGGTGGCAAGTACTCGAACGTTGGCGGATGGCATGCACAATGGCGCCGCGCCTGCGTCGATTCGGGCATCTGAAGATAGGTAGTACATAGGAGCTTGCTAGGGTGCCTTGCGCAGTCTAGACTAGGGAACCGTTTCTTTGCATCATAGCCAATAATACTCCTTCTTTTGGGTTCCCTCAGTTGTTGAGATGCTGAAGCCTCATTCGAAAGTTTGCATGCATATAAGCCACATTTCCTCCAAGTCCTCGATATATGACTTGAACAAATAACAATCAATAAATCACCTTGTATACCTCACTCACGACTCGCATCGTGGACTAGTACTGCGACCTGTTTGATAGCCTAATTCGACCCCCCTGTTCTGCTGATACGACATACGCCTCGTGTAGTTCACATGACGATAAGCCTTTCTAAATGAACACAAGCGTTTTTTGTGGACTCAGTAAGCTTACTACCGGGAATTCATCTAACCTATGCACGTCCCCCCCGTAGAGCGCATCGTGAATTCGCGCATATATTTTTATGACTCGTGTGATGTGGTGTCCTAGTCCGCTGGACTCTATAAAGACCGTGGATTCTTGCCGCTCTGCGAAGCCTTTCAATCATCACATCACCCATCATACAATCGCAAAGCCCGATCCAACTACACCGTCCATATCAACGCCCAACATGGTCCGCCTTCTAACTATCGTTACCGTACTCTTTGCTGGCGTAAGCAGCGTTGCTGCTTCGTACTGCCAGTGCCTCTACCCAGACAGCAGTCACTGCTGTGTTATTGTAAGTCATCATTTATCACTTCACACTCAAGCATCATTTGCTGACAACTGTGGTGTAGGACAACATAGCCAATGATTGCACAAGGATGTGCTTGAAGGCGTCCAAGGACAACACGACCGCTGGACAATGCAACGCCGGCGGAAAATTTTCTAATGTCAGCTCATGGAACGCCAACTTCCGCAAGCAGTGCAAGCCACCGTTCATCTACTAAGTTCTGGAATGCACTCCCGCCATCGACAAAGCTCCTGCGAATGCGTTCCCTGTCTGTGATTCCATCCGAGGAAGACATGCAGTAGTCCTTTTCAGGTCGTCAGGAGAAATGTCGACAATTTGCCCAATCAGGAGAAGGAATGCGATGCGGCATTTTTGGACAACTTGTAGTTGGTTGGTTTAGCATCGGGGGCTTATTGAGCGCGTATCAATTGCTTGTCCTTCATTTCGCGATTCATGTTATCACTTTGTCTTCTAGAGGCTACTTTGGAAAAGTAGTGCTTGGCCCATCACCAGGCTCTGTACGCTGCCTGATGATCTGTCAATGCTGATCAGCTTGTACATAGGACCGATAATAATCTCAGCACGCACCTCTACAAAGCACTTTGAAGTAAACTAACACCTCGTTCAACATTTCTTCACCGACACCCCATAACGGCATCAGTCATTACCGCCGAATAATCAAGAGTACGTTTGCCGTACAGAAGATTGGAAGAATTCTATTGCAATGGAGGGTAACCACACTGTCATTTTCTAGTGCCACCTCGTTCGCGCGCTTTACAGAGTCCCCGCAACATTGTGTCCAAATACGCTAGGAGAAGACTCTCAACGTACGGCTAACGGCTAACGGCAGTTGTTTTCCCCTAAACGGACCGCTACACTTGCTTCGGGCGCTACTATTTCCAAGTTCTAACAATCCCTGTGAGCAATAACGCCGAACCACCGAAGGGACGTTTTAGTAAGAGCTCACCGTGCTGAAGATCGTCAAGGTTCTTCTCGAATGGGGCTTTGCGAAGGCGATATGATTCACAACTTCGAGAAGACTTCGAACTGACAGGGATCAACTGCTCTCCGTGACAACATCGCAGCATGAAGAGCTAAAGGCGGTCGTGGGTGCCGGGTAGTCAGCGCTGCCGCACATGACGTCAGTGATCAGACGGCTACCAGTACCGAAGCACCAGTCGCTCTGTCTTACAACCTGGACAATGGTTTATGGGATTTTCTGTCGTATGCGACACGTGATGATCCCGCCAAGCGGAGAAACGAGATTACGGTTGCAGGAGCAGGTGCAAGCTAGCTGCAAAGGGGTTAGCACTTAGCTTAGGCGGCGTATTGCTCGGTGTTGTAAGGCGCCCGTATCCTGGCGCAAAACAAGGGGGCGTTCCTGGCTTTGGTTGAGGGCATGATAAAGATGTTGATGGTGTTTGCTTCCATTCGATGGCTGGTGAGCTGATATTCACAGCATGACGAATTTCGCCGATCTAACCTACTAGGGATATTCAGCGTAACGGGATATTTCTTGAATCACGTCGCGCGAGGTCTGTCAAGTCGCCTGTTCACTGTTATCACGTCGATGTCTTCTTTGGTTGCGCCGATCGGGTGTTGGCTTTCTCGATACGAGTGACGCGGACAAGGCAGAGCTAGTCGCACGTGGGAGAAGCTCAAATACAGCATATTCAGAGATCATCGAAGGATGCGTGAAGCGAACGCTGTAGCCGGCGAAGCTTCATGTCGGAGTGGAGGACGCGGAGCGATGAGGTGATGCAGAAATTGCCAGCAGTCAACCACGCTCCCGAGGTCGTGATCCCTGTGTCCCCCGCGCACTCTGATGAGTCAGCATCAGGCCGCCAACGTCAGGCGTGCCACCCCTGAACTCATCACAAACACACTGTTAAACATTCCGCAAAATCTACCTTACCATGCCTTGTTTGCGAAGATAAGCATTTGATCTTCATATAGCACAGTGTACTGGCAGTGTCATTGGAGCACGCGTAGCAGCACGCTGGTCACAAGTTCCTGCCATCAACAACCGGACGAATAGGATCTGTTTCGGAATCCGCAAGAAGGGCGCACGCGATGATATCAGTTGAGCTCTACCGTATAGCATGGCAGGTTGCGTTGTCTGCAGCGGCTGCTGCTATGATCGTCTTCACATTCAAGCTGGTGAAGATGCGCATGATCTTCTACAAGCTCAAGAAGCAAAGAATGGTATGTAACCCGCTTGATGACCGCAGATGTTCTTAGCTGACTCGATACATGTCATAGCTGATACCCCCGTGGGACTTCGCAGCCGGTAACCTTAAAGTGTTACCAGGACTCCTCGAGAAGTTTCCAAAGGCTCCCAACAATCTGATGCATTCACACTACTATCTTATGACTTCAAGGACTTCGATAATTGTTTCTACGTCGATCTCTGGCCTTTTACCAGTCCCCTCCTGGTAATCACCTCGCCAGAGCTAGCGACACAAGCATGCCAAGAATATGATCTTCCAAAGCCTGCGATTCTCATTCCATTCTTTGCACCCTTTGCGGGTGGCCCCAATCTATTTGATATGAACGGCGCAGAATGGAAGCGCTCAAGAGCTCTTTTCAATCCGGGCTTTAGTGAAAGGGTCGTGCTTGGCAGCACGCCGCACATCATCGAGGAAGCTGAGGTCTATGTGAAGCTGCTGAGAGAGCACGCAAAGATGGGAGATACATTCTCGCTGGACAGATTGACGTGCGACTACATGATGGACGTGATTGGTGCCATCACCATGTGAGTTCATTGTCGTGTCTTGAAATTTTGATCTCGTGCTGATATGCATGAGCAATACCCGCCTTCACTCTATGACCAGCCACAATGACCTTGCGGCCGCCATGCGAAGTTCCATCGAATGGCATTGTCAGGATGAAGAGTTGAACCCATTCAAACGCTGGAACCCGATGCGGCCCTTGACTGAGTGGCGCAACGGCCAGATTATGGATCGCTACATCAGCACTGAGCTGGACAAGCAATACGAAGATTGGAGGACCAACGAGCCCAAAAACCGTGGAAATTCCATCATGAACATCACAATAGCAGCGTACATGGCTGAGCGCAAGGCTGCGGCAAAAATGGATGCCGACTTCAAGAAGTGGGCGACTATCCAGATCCGGTTGTTCCTGTTCGCTGGGCACGACTCGACCGCTGCGACAATCGTGTACAGCCTCTATATGCTGTCCAAGCATCCAGAGGTACTGGCTAAAGTCCGCGCAGAGCTCGATGAGGTCTTTGGACACGGCATCGACACAGCTAGTGCCGTACTGAAGCAGCGTCCAGAGCGTATCAATCAACTTCCATACACCACTGCTATCATCAAAGAGACTCTCCGACTTTTTCCACCAGCCGCCGGCATGAGAGGCGGGCTTCCAGGTGTCTTCTTACGTGGCAGGAATGGAAACAAATACCCTACAGAGGACATCAACATCTGGATCTTACACGGAGCGATACAGCGGAATCCAAAGTACTGGCCCGAGCCTCACACATTTTTGCCGGAGCGCTGGCTTGTTGAGCCTGGCCATCCATTGTACTCACCGAAGGGAGGTTGGCGGCCATTTGAAGCTGGCCCAAGGAACTGCGTTGGCCAAACGCTTGCGATGTTGGACATCAAGATCACTTTGGCAATGACAGTTCGCGAATTCGACGTACATGATCAGTATGAAGAGTGGGATCGGCTTCATCCTTCGTCTGGTGTCAAGACGGTTTTTGAGGAGAGAGCTTACCAGGTACCGCAGGGAGCAGCGCACCCGGTCCACGGCTTTCCTTGCAAAGTCACAGCCCGGGGGATGTCTTAAAGTTTGTCAGCAAAAAATTGGAGGAATGACATGTGTGCTATTGGAAGAATACCTCATCGTACTGCTTGACGTGTAGCACTTGTGAGTGAAATACATTCATTTATGACAGGTTTTGTCAAGGTTCTCTAACGGTCAAGACCAGCTAGCTAATCTAACAGCTATGTTCGCACAACATGCTCAAAGATTTCCAGCACTTGAAGAGCACGGGCAATGGGGTCGTATTTTAGTTCGCCGATGCCTTGTGAGATCGGTTTCGTGGTGACTGTCTCCCAAAGTCGATCGTGGTTGCCGCCAGCAAAGTCAAGAAGGGCGTCGCGAACAAAGTTGTCCCGTATAGCTTGCTGAGCACTGCAATCAGGACGTTGCTGACCGACAATGCCGTACATCTCTGTACCGTGCACTGCGGGTGCACCCTCGACAGGTCCAACCGTAAGCAGGCGTGCGTTGCCACCTGCGGCGGCATGTGCAAGAGCTGCGCGTGCAGCAGGCAGGGTGAAGAAGTAGTCAGTGAAGAGAGCCCCTCGCACCTCGACTGGGATGCGACCATTGACATTGTACGCAGCGACGATTCTTTCGGCGCGGCTTCTTGGGATGCGCGACTTTACGACGAGCTCTTCGACTATGGTCTGGATGTTGCCCGGGTCGAACTTCTCGGTCGCGTTGAGAACCCACAAGTCAGCCTCGTTTGACGCCGTGCTGAAGATGATATCTACTTCGCGGCATGCCCCTGACATTAGCACATCCAGCGGTGTACTATCCAGAATGGCTCCAGGTTGAAAGCGGTCGTCCACAATGCCGATGGTAGTATTATCTATACCGTGTCGGTCACCAATATCACGAGCACTGACCTTGATGAGCGTCTCAGCAAGAACCTTTGGGTCCAGGTTCAGCAGTTGTTCGGGGTCGTTAGCAATGTCGAGGGCGGCGAGGAACTTTACTGCTTGTTCCTCCGCCCACCAGGCTGGAACGATACGGGAGGCCCCGCCAGAGAATGCCGAAAGACGCTTGTAGAGACCTCTAGCGGATGGAGCAGCGAGGAGGCCAATCGTCGAATAGGCACCGGCACTGTGTCCGGCAACAGTAACGTTTTGGGGATCGCCACCGAAATACGCGATGTTCTCCTGCACCCACTTCAGTGCGACAATCATGTCTTGTAGACCGAGGTTGGTAGCGTTCGCAAAAACGCCCCCATATTGAGAGAGCGACAGCCAGCCGAATGGGCCAAGTCTGTAGTTGATGGACACACAGATAGCGCGGCCAGTCTGAGCAAGACCGGAGCCATTTGATGTTGCCGAGCTGTTTGCACCCACTTCGAAGCCTCCACCAAAGATGTAGACTATCACAGGAAGTAGATCTTTGTTCTTCCGTATGGGTGCCCAAATATTCAGATTCAAGTAGTCCTCACTGAGGCTCTTCTCAGCATTGAGCCAGCTGGTGTCGCCGGCCTGCATCGGCGCAGGGCCAAGCTGATCATAGGATCGGGTTTGGTTGAAAGGCAGTAGGAAGGGTCGTTGGAATCGTTTCGCGGTGGCGTAGGGAATCCCGAACCAAGAACGCACTGTCTTGTATGTAGTGGTCATGATTGTTGTAGTCTGCAAGGCGTTTGGGGGCAGCTAATAGAGAGTGTTATGTCAAAGGTGCAACGTCGCCAGTGATCCTTAAATGCATGCTGCTGGTGACAAAGAGCAGTCAACTCCATGCAACGCTAGGCCTACGTAGACCATGATTATCCTGCGCCCTTGTGAGTATCCGACATAGCCCCATGCGGTAATTTTGTCATCGTTCCGACGAGGTGCTAGGATACAGTATTCAGCCATGCGTCGCAAGCGACCCGCGGTGGGCTGCTAGAGTGACTGAGTCATCCAGAAAACATGATCTTGATTCGCGGCAACTCTGCTACTCCCCCAGATCCAGCCAGTCAGACTCACCTATTTGCCGTAGCAACAACCTTGTGGCGCGACTGCATGACTGCCCTGCCGCCACCATAACGCTATACTCAAGACAAGAAGAGTAGCGTATTTGTGGGTTTCAAGGAAAGAGAATGATGACGTCTGAGTCGGTCCGAAGCGCGAGTTCACGTGTTGACGCGTCACGTATCCTGATTTTGTGCCTAACGCCCAACGCCGACTCCGGTCCTAGCCCGGAACTTGAAATATCCTGCCTAGGTAGGATAGCGTACGGACCTTGCATGAAAATTCTGACATGCTGAAATCCTTATGTCGTTGCAAGATTCTGATATCATCCTATAAGCTCGCTAGACGCGCTGGATAATTCTGGAATTAGCAAAGGGATAGCATTGGGGCGAAGCATCGCACGTATTCCTATAGGGGAGTTATATGCCCGAGAACCTTGTGTAGTCCAGTACTGTTTGCATTAGTCAGGTGAAGATTGAGCACCTAATAATCATCGCAAGAAAACAGGCAACTATCAGAACACTTAAAGGCGTCTCTACACGCTGGAAGATGCAAACAGTAATATATCCCCTGTTGTTTTGTTAGAGGTGTTGCGGGACAGACATTCATAAGCATCTACGCGAGAAAGTAGGTATCTAGGTTTAACAGTTGCGTGAAACCTTTAGCTCTCCTAGTATGTAGTTTCTCACAAGTCTTCTCCGAGGCCCTCTTATCAAATTCCATCGGGATGCATCTTTCCTTTTCTATAACCAAGTCCACGCTTAACTCTTGTGTCCCGTTATTTCCTCCGCCTCCTTTACCACCCGTCCGTTTCGATGCCCGTACCCTGTAAGAAAATCTATGCAAGGTAACAAGTACAAATACATAGGTTCGTGTTCGCGGGTCTGTTACTAACAGATCGAAAGAAATTCTTATCTTCGTTTTGACCAGCACGGGAGCACGGTGCGACACAATCGAAGTCGCCGCACGGGTCTGGATCGCATCGAATCTGGTTCAGGTTGTACTTGACGTATTGACAACCACCGAAACTGGACATTGCCTGAGCGTTGACTGAAACCGCGGCGGCGGCTGCCAGGAGAAGTGTGGTGGTGAGCTGCATGGTGCGTGGTATTGGCGGATCGTGAGTGAACGTAGCGACGTTGGAAACAAGGTCTGAGGCGAAGCGTTCTGCGCTTTGACGAAGGGAGTGATGTGTTGAAGCGAAGAATGCCAAGATTTGCCGAGTAAACTTTGGTAACCGAGGCAAAGTGTGACGATGAAGAGGAGATTGGGTTGATATATGGCTGCGTATTGGGGAGAAATTGGAAGACAGAGACGAGAATCTTTATAGTCATGGCTATCACTTCACTGTCAGTCGTATTACGGGATTACTAACCAGAATAAGGCTGGATCCATCAGACGTAAGCACCGATACCCCTGATGCCCTCTACCAAGTGATGTACCAGGCTGCGAAGAGCCAATCAAGACAAGGCTACACAAACGACGATAGACAAAGCGGTGACCCAAAAGACCTTGAGTGCGTGTCCTGACTCCACTCTTACTCACGCCGATCGTGAAATTCGACCGCTTGTCAGGTTCTTCCTCCGAAACTGCCAGTCTCACCGCCCAATTCAGCGATATGGCGCTGTCCATCAGCCTCCACATGCCTCGAAACCGCAGGGAGTTCATGTATAGTACTGGAGACTTCTTCTTTGTCTTGGGCCAAAGCTGTGTGCGGTTCGGCGGATCGCTGAGCTTTCCTTCTCTTCACCATGACCCAAACCAATAAAATCACCAGGATTGAAGACCCTGCGACAGCTCCGACCACAGCCCCGGCGATCTGCACGGTATCGGTGGTATTAGCCTGGGTTAGTATGCTCGTCGCGGCAGGCGGATTGAACATCGCAGAGATGGCTAGATGAGCAAAGCCGCCGGAAGGCTCTACTACAGCAGCGCCACCGGTTCTCCTAGCACATGTCAGACCGAAATGATGTAAATAGATTCAGGTGGAGTGTGGATACTCACGTTCCGCCAATCTTCTCCACAACCTTGGTAGGTAGTTCAAACGCGGGCGCATGGGTATCGAAGGAGGAGCCCCAGGTGCATTCACTTAGATCGAATAGAGCGACACCAGCCTGCTCATCGCATTTGAGTGTGTTGAGAACGAGAGGTTGGCCCGTCGTCTCAATTGAGTAAGTGCCTGCATCTAGCGAGCCGCCTATCCTGATCATATGCCGCACACCAGCGTAATGGCACGTATGGCCAAACCTAGGGTGATCGCCGGAGTAGACCTTTGTCCATGTAAATGAAGGGAGGGAGAGGACATATACGTCGTCGTACATGATGGCTTGCATCGGGTCGTATCCGCCGTAGATATAACTAAGCGGTTTAGCGGAATCTGAAACGATGGAACGATTCAATGTACATGTTGCTACTCGAGTTATCTTCGGCGTACTTCATCGAGGGCATAGTGCAAAAGTCGATTCGGGGTGGAGGTATATCGCCTGTTGTGGATTGATTATACCATCTCACATCTGTCTCGTGGAATGTATCGCACAAGGATACGGTCGCGAAGTCGATCTAGTAAAGTCAGTATTCACATGAATGATTCTCGAAGCCATCAGCTACCAAGATGCCGTTACGGAACGTGTCGATCCTTTGGTTCGCGCTGCGCATACCACCCATCGCCACGAGCGTACCGTTTCTAGACTTGCCGATCCGGCTACCCCACACCAAGCCACCAGCTATCCGGGGAGCACCAAGAGAATCCGTCGGTACATTCCTCGCGACCTGAGTATCCATATTAATGACATTCAATCCTTGTACATAAGTAATGTGGTCATCCGTATCGTTCTGTAGCGTGCCGTTTATGTATTCTGTCATTGTGTACGCCGCAATCGACGAACCTTTGTCAACCATACCGTTGAGATAGAACGCAAGGCCAAGTGGCCAGGCCTCAGCATTGGCGCCCCAATTCGGGCGCCGAGGGACCGCATGTGTCAAGTCATATTGGGCCCATAACATAGACTCGGTGTCGTAAGACCACAACGAGTAGTCGTCCGAAGCTGGTAGTTTCCAATCTGGGTCGCTCTTGTTCGCGAGGAATGTGGATCCTCCAAATGTGAACAGGCGACGGTTGTTCACAAGACCGCGGTAGAGGGCGCCTCGTACCATGTTTGGCGGGTTGGCATTCATGGCAGAGTTGCCGAACCGCCCTATTCTCTTCTCGGTGAAGTTTGTGGTCGCATCCCACGATGTGCTCATATCAATCTCGAAGATGTATTTGCCTGTGCCCATGGTAAGTTCATCATCGGCCCAAGGAGTACGGGACCTACTAAACCCTAGCCAAGTCGTGCCGTTCTTGCGCGAGATCTGCACTCCACCGTCGACAAACAACGAGTCGTTTCTCAGCATTGCTAAGTGATTGGGTTAGGGGAAAATGAACAAGAGTCCAAAGATTTCCGACGAACCAGCGTGATGCCACCTTGTGCATCTGTCTCGAACGATATCAATGCCGTCATCTTGGGCTTCGCCCAGATGGGTAGTTGACAATATGGAGAAAGCGATAAAGAAAAGCATATTCCAATATAAAAACATGCTTGTGGTCTGATATGAGATCTAGGCGTATAGCGTTACCTTTCGTTGCGGGGAAACACTGAGCTTGATCAGTAGCGGACGAGGCTCGCGCAACACGCAGCATTTTCTTAAAAGGCGGCACGAATCGCAAACCGCAAGTCAGAAGCTGATTTTCGGGATAACGCTATACGGCGGTGGGAAGTTCTCGCTGATCATGACCAGATGCGGTACCGGTCTGGTTGTTGTGCCAAGGCGCGAGGTAGAATCCGGCGGTATAACAGTTCGATAGCCAATGCGCCGTTTGTTACGATCAACCAATCCAATGTAGGAAGTATATGCATGGAAAGGAAAGGCTTGCATCTTTGCTATTTTCTGAACGGTAGCGAGTTCAAATTCGCCGCAGTGCAGCAGCTGGATTGCTCTCACGGGTTCGTCAGAGATGTCCAGCAGTCCTTGATGCTATGTTCTGAAGCATCGTAAACGACTGTATGATTGCCTATCTAATTCTGGTCGTTAGTGAGTCCGCCATGCTTACTGCTCGACATAATCTCAACTCCCTTGTGGATGTATCGCACACTTTGTGCCTCGTCTATGATAGCCTTGTTCATCAGGGTGAGGATAGGTCCAGAGCTGCCCTCCGTCTGATTAACAGGCCTTGTGGCGTCCGAACGAAGAGTAAATACAGAGGTGAGAGAATGAAGACGATAGGACAGATGCGCGTTGAGATTGGCGATAGGCTGTCTTACGCCAAGAGACTTGTGTCGCTCCTGGCCTAGGGTTGTAGGTAGTTGAGACTGAGTGCTGACAAGATCGACACCCTGAATCTTTCGAGATCTGTTTGCAACATCTGTACATCGTTGTCGAGAAGGTTCTGTATCACAATAGTTGCCGAACTTGGAGATGTTTCTTGCATTGTAGCGATTGCTGTGGATCCAACGGTGTCGTTTCGTGGTTCGTTCTGCGATTCGCCAACCCTGCGATCGGTGAAAGTTTTCCAGGCGTCCTGCGATGTGTGGGTAAGCGTTGAATCGTTTGGCCATGTAGCTCAGCCTCCATGCACCTCCATCTTCCAATGGCATTCTGGCTGATATGACGGGAAGATGATGAGAATCATCTGGGGACGTGCACAGATCTTTCTAACACTTGCATGGTTCGCACACTGTCAGCAAAGCGGACAAGGTTGGAGATGGAGGGCATGGCAGAGTGCGAGATTAGGGTTCCATGTTCCAAGGCGTCAGAAGGAGATTGAAGAGGCCGTGTCACCCCGCGTCACACGTGACATTTTCACTTTCGACTCGACAGTTGCTTGGCTCGCGCGCGCAGACGTTGGAATCTTCAAGAAATGACTCTGCATACATGAACAACCAAGCGTAGTGGTCATCGCGCGATCAGTGTGTGGTGTTGAAGTTCAGGTGTGGTGCCGGCAGCTGTCGTTGTTCCGCCAACGCCGTGTTTGGGTAGCGCGCGGCAGTCTTTCCGAATTCCGACCGCGCAGCCTCGACGAGCTGCATCTCCGTACCGTGTAAAGAATTACCACGAAACGCACCGCCACGCATTGATACGACCGATACGCCTCTCTGGATTGTATATAGTTCTCAATTCTTCACGAAACGACGTCATTGGCTCAAACGTCCTGCTTCATCCATCGCTCGTACACCGCCCAGCACGATTCTCCCATCCCGACCACACACATGCGATAGCCGCCGTCACACCATCTCCTCAGCGAAATGCTCGGCTTCCGACCACTATCCGTGGGCAAGCGGAAACCAAAGTCGTACAACCAGGCGCCGACCGCCGACCGCGATGTCGAAGACGGCGACGTAAACGAAAAAGGCTATGCCAGCGACGACTACGAGGCCTACATGTCGTCCGGCACACCAAGCCCATCCTCATCCCGCCACTCCTCAGGCGCATACGACACGAACCCCAACAACATCGAATCGAGACCCCTCCGCCGATCCTCAAAGTCCCACCGGAGAGCGCCTTCGAAAGCGACGGTGAGCGCATACAGCTACCGGAATCCACGGGCATGCACACGCTACTTTGGGCTGGCGGTGGCGAGCACGCTGCTATTCTTTGTGTACTTTTTGTTCAGCAGCAGTTGGGCGTCGATCCGGAATGCCGAGCTGGGGCTGAATAAGCCGCCGCCGCCGCCCAACGTGTGGGAGAGCTTTCCCTTTTTGAAGCGATATCACGGCGGCATACGTTCGCTGGTGAGCCGGGAGAAGAACGTGCCAGAGTACCCGACCAAGCAGGACATTGACCCGGAGCTGCCCGCCAGTGAGCCCAAGGACGATGTCAAGGAGCGGAGATCGCAGGGCGCACACATTCCCGATTCGATACCGTTCGACCCGTACCCGGACTACAGCGGCATCAACTACGTCGACAAGTACGGACCCGTCGAGACGTGCTATTTGGACGCGAACGATACCATCAAGGTTCCGGGGTTGAGGGCATACAAAGGCGTACCGCAGGGCATGCCGGATAACGTTATCGGCAGCTATGAGACGTTGGGCTTGAGGAACGACGTCTGCTTTGAGCGTTTCGGGCGGCTCGGTCCGTACGGGCTAGGCTACAGCAAGCGGCGCGGCGGGACCGGCGCGGGCATGGAAGGCGATCGCGAGGGCATCGAGGATGTTTGGAAAGTCGATGCCGAGGTTGACTTCCGTGAGGTCAACTGGACGGAGGCGCTCGGCAGGTGCTTGGAGAAGAACAAGGGCCGCTTCGAGAAACAGCCCAAGACGAAGACAGACGCATTCAAGATGCAGAAGCGCGACACGGCGGCAACCGATGCGGAAGCCTCATCCAACGGCTCGGCTCAGGTACTACCAAAGGCCGCCCACAATACGCTACTCCCACGGACCGCCGTCCTCATCCGGACATGGTGGGACTACGAGTACGACGACGAAGACATCATGTACCTCCGCGCCCTCATCTCCGAGCTCAGCCTTGCTTCCGGCGGCGAGTACGAAGTCCACTTTCTCATCCACGTCAAGGACGACAACAAGCAGATCTGGGCCGACGAAGACGTCTACGCCGAGGTCCTCAAGAACGCGCTGCCCGCAGAGTTCGCCGGCATGGGCACGCTGTGGTCAGAACGCCAGATGGGCTTGATCTACGGCGGCGTGGAAGAGTCAAATTACCGCGGACTGCCAGTCCACGGCGCATACCGCTCCACATTCATGCCGGTTACGTACTTTGCGCACCAACACCCCGAATTCGACTTCTTTTGGCACTGGGAGATGGACGTACGGTACACGGGCCATTACTACCACCTCTTCGAACAGGTATCCAAGTGGACCACCGCGCAGCCCCGCAAAGGCCTCTGGGAACGCAACGCGCGTTTCTACGTCCCCTCTGTCCACGACTCCTGGGAAGACTTTAAACAAATGGTCCGCGTGCAGACGGAACACGGCACCAACAGCCAGGCCAACAGATGGTCTTCCCACCTCCCGCCCAACCCACACGTCCCCGGCCCAGAAATGCAGAAACCAGAGAAGCACATCTGGGGCCCTGAGCCGCCGCAAGACTACCCAGACATTGAGATTGATGAAGCCATCAAGCCCAACACCACCCTCGCAGAAGACAAGTACGAGTGGGGCGTCGGCGAACCCGCGGACCTCATCGTCTTCAACCCGCTCTTCGACCCAGACCAAACGAACTGGATCCTCGCGGACGATGTAACAGGTTACGACAAGAAGAACGGGCTCCCGCCGCGTCGCACCGCTATCAACACCTCGGGCCGCCTCTCGCGTCGCCTACTGGAAACTATGCACCGCGAGCAATCACACTTCCGACACACCATGTTCAGCGAAATGTGGCCTGCGTCGTGCGCGCTACACCACGGTCTCAAAGCCGTATACGCGCCGCACCCAGTCTTCATTGACAGGAAGTGGCCGACGCAATATCTCGCTGCTATCTTCAACAATGGGCGCAACGGCGCGAGCGGCGGAGCGCGCATGTCTGTTTTTTCGGACGAGAGACAGCATAATTTTCTGGGGACGACGTGGTACTACCACGCGGGTTTTGCGCCGAATCTCTGGAAGAGGTGGTTGGGGTACAAGGTTGATAATGATGGCGGGGAGGAGTACGAGGTGCAGGGTGAGGGGAGGATGTGTTTGCCGGGCGTGCTGTTGCATCCGGTTAAGCAGGTGGATCTGGTGCAGGAGAAGGAGCCTATTGAGGAGAAGGTTGAGTGACGATAGAGAGGTGTGTGGTAACGCGGCGTTGATATTCATTGTAAAAGGCGTCTGGGGTTTTGTCAGGACGCTGCTTGGTAGCGGTTGATTCATTTGTTGTATATGATTGAAGATGACTTCTGGCAGGAATGCTGGATATGAGTATATGAACAACGAAATGTGTTTTGTTATATGGCCTTGCTTTTGTACTTGTATCAAGACCCTGATGTCTCTCACTCCTCACTCAATAGCTCCTCGGCAAGCTCAACACCTTCTCGCCAATATAATTCAGAATCATCTCCCGACTCACAGGCGCTATCCTCGGCACAAAGCACTCACGCAGGTACCGCTCCACATCATACTCCTGCGCATACCCCATACCGCCATGCGCCAGCACCGCCCTCTCACACGCCGTAAACGCCGCTTCAGCAGCAAGGTACTTGGCCGTATTGGCGGCTACACCAATCGCATCTTGGCGTATCGACTCATCCGTCTTGCTCGCATCATACAACCGCGCTGCATGGTACGTAGCCAGTTTCGCGGCTTCGAGCTGCATGTACACGTCGGCGAGGGGATGCGCAATTCCCTGATTCATACCAATCGGCCGCTGAAAAACATGTCGTTCACGCGCGTACGTAGCAGCGCGCGTCAGCGCCGCGTAACCCAGACCCAGTGCTTCGCCGGCTAACAAGCACCGCTCTGCATTCATACCGTGTAGTATAATGCTGAAGCCCCCGCCCTCTTTCCCGACAAGACAGTCGGCGGGGATATGATAGTTATCGAAAAACACTTCATTCGCGTCGACGGCGCAACCGCCCATCTTCTTGATACGCGTCATGTCCAGACCGGGCGCGCTGCGATCAAGCGGTATACAAAACAAGCTCAGCGCTCGACTCGGTTTCTCAGCTTCGTCGCGCGGCGTTGTGCGCGCAAGCAGAATCATTCTCTGCGCAACCTGCGCACACGTAATCCAAATCTTTTGCCCCGTGATCTTATAACCACGCCCATCCGCGTCTTTCCGCGCCACGGTACTCAATCTCAGTGTATCAAGTCCTGAATCTGGTTCCGTAACCCCAAAACACATTCTCCACTCCCCAGACACAATCCTCGGTATCGTGTCCCGCAACTGCTCTTCACTGCCATATTTCGCGAGCGGCTGGGTTGCATACACATTCGCATGAATCGCCTGCGCGCCCGCGATGCCAGCGCCAGATTCAGAAATCGTTTGCAGCATCATTGTTGCTTCGGAAATGCCTAGTCCGGAACCGCCATAGGTTTCTGGCAGGGCGATGCCGAGCCAGCCGTCTTTTGCTAGCGCGGCGTGAAAGTCGGAGGGGTCGGTGCTGGTGGCGTCGCGGTCGCGCCAGTAGCTGTTTGGGAAGTGGGAACAGAGTGCGGTTATGGCGTCGCGGACTTGGAGTTGCGTGGACGTGAAGCCGGTTGTTTCCATGAGGCGGTGGTGTGGTGTGGTGCTGAATTGGCATCTTTGGGGACGCGGGTGGAGAAGTGAGGCATTAGGGGGTAGCTTTGGTGTGCGCAAGATGCACTTTTTTGCTGTAGATAGCATTGTTCTGGGTATGGGTTACGTTGGTGCTGTTGTTGAGCCCATCAGATATTGCATGACGTTGTTGGCCAGACGTTGTGTAGCCGACTTGGTAATTGCCGGTTAAGTGGGGTCAGGGTCTTAAAGCCGAGGTGAACTTCATAGTATGCTGCGGTTCTCCAAGCTCCAACGCTCGGGCTCTTATTTCTGCGTCCTCAACACTAAATCAAGGTAACGAATCTCGTATTTGAGCTACGGTCTCGCCAAGAATACGTTTTGAGTATGATAAACCCTTAAACTCCGCGTGACCCACAGACTTCGCATCGTACTCGTCCTAGACAAGTACACAAGAATAGAGGTCGATTGATACCACTCCAAGTTTGATCCGTACATGCCATCGCTGCACTCACCTACTCCTCTTCAAACAGCAAGTCTTCCTCAAGCGAAGGAAGACTATACCACTCCATTTTGCCACGCACGTCCCACTTTTGGCCACGCAGTTGGCTACTGTGCTTGTTTCGTCTGAGTTGTAGTTCCGTATAGAACATCCAAGGATCGGCACGATCTCCATATGTTGTTCGGGAAATACGGAGTGTAAGCCACTGCAACGCATCACCATGCGACTTGGAAAGAATTTCAGCAATTTCGATTCCAGCAGCCACAGAACGGTCCTTGTCAAGTGGTGGAGTCGATGCAGATCCCACCCCTCCACGTATGAGTTCGTCGCTGTAGTCTGATGCCGTGCCAGGGATGTGTAGGTAAAGATCGAGTTTTGTGAGCCTCATGCTCGACAGAACTTCAAGATGTTTGGCATCGATCTAGAAAGTAGTCAGCGCATCTATGCTCTCGATTGAGTAGCTAAAACTTGCATTGGTATAGCAGGGTGCGTCCCATCCAAGTCGCTCGAGTTTGGAGAAAGTAGACGCAATCCTCTCCAGTAGGCTCAATTCCATGTACTTCGGACTCCAGTTTTGAGCGCCTGTCGGCTCAAGGATCAATGTCTTTAGTGTGTCCCTATGCTTCTCGATAGCGGGCCAAAGATCATCAATGTAACCCTGCACATGAGACACATCGAGATGCTCTAGCGCCTCAAGTGACTCAATGAATATCTTTGCCGGCTCTATTGTATCCTCCCATCCTGCCATTCCAAAGCTCAGCGTCTTGAGCGTCGGACAAAGTCCCGCAAAGCACTCGAAGAAAGTCATAGGGTTGTCGATCCCGAAGTCGAGTTTGCGCAGCTTAGAACAGTCGATAGAATCACGAAACTGGCGACAATGATCGTCATCCCATAGGTAGGTTGACTCTCCAAAGTCTCGTAAATCTTCGATAGTCAGCTCTTCAAGTTGAAGCAAACGTCAACCGGACGCGAAATCGAGGCGCGGTAACTTTTCTGATTCTGCATCAGGCACCATCTTCGCCTCATGGTGTCCATGAAAGTCCGGTCTGGTCTGCAGCCGAAGAAATCTTACGTTGCCGCTGGCTGCCAACGCCTGAGAGAGCCGGGGCCAGTCAGACCGGCAGGGCAAATCAGAACGGTAGCCCTGGGTGTGTACCACGTACGTAAGCCCGACAAGGAGAGGAGACGACAGGAGTCTCATGTCCATCTGGCGATGAGCAATATTCTTTGTGTTTTGGCGGTCCAAGGTAACAACACATAGCTCGAGCTGCGGCCAGGTCGCGTGGACCATGTCGTACACTGCACGAGACATGTGTGCGGAAGTCTCCCAACTGTGCCAGTCAGCTCCATAATCATCAGCCCAGACGAGAAACGTACTGCAGCGATTGAAGATCTCCATACTGCGCAACTTTGTTGAGCATCATGACCAAGTCATCTGAAGGCACATCGTTCCTGATGGTGATGCTGCGAACGTGCTTCGCAAGATCCCCGTGTTCATCTTTACGGAAGTTCTCCACAAGCGCCTGGTATCTCCTTTCTTCCTCGCTCTTCTTCAGTCCCCTAGTCAGAGTGACATTTCTGTACATGAATGGCAACGCTGCATCGCGCAATGCGACTGATGAGTGTGCCACGTTAAGCACGTCCGTGGGAGATGTTTCGGCGATTTCAGTTATGATGAGGTGGTGAATGTCTTCAGGAATGACATGTAGATTGATCGTCTGACCCGCAATGCCATCTGATAAAGCTGAACGGGTGGTTCTAGCGACGCAAGTACTGGGTGTGAGCATGGTGTCTGTAATTCAACTGGAGTAGAAAGGTGTGATGAGAGTGATGTTGTGATGTTTAGTATGACCACGAATGGGATGCGCATTTATAAATTCAACCGTTCCAGGCAGCGATGAAAGTCAGGCGCAGTACGACGCGGTGCCGACATGGGTCGAATACCCAGACCGGGAAGCGCCCGCCATACGATGTCCGTCAGCTACCACGGAAGAAATCTCGTCATGAATATTGCTATGCCTCTGTAGTCTCCTCAAGCTGTTTGACTGATTCTTCCACGGGGCTTTTCGAGCCAGCACTATGGTGAAGATGGCAAATCCAGTTGCAAACCCCGGATCCAACAGTGGTATACATTTTTGACGAAGTCTAATACGATTTTTCGAGCCGAAGGCTCTTTTTTCCACGAAATGGGCAACGAGAGTGAGTGCAGATCCCCGCGATCGCGAGGTGCGAGAGGCTTGGAACAAGAATTTTTCGGCCCGATCAGGGCCGAGTGGTATACATCAAGGCGTACTGTAGTTCCAAGTTCCATTGCGAACCAGGGGCAAGAGTCAGTCTCAGGCTGCATCCGCTAGGTCCGTTCGGGCGATTGGAGCTTCACCGCCACGGCTGCGCCACAATCTCTGCATTATTCGGTCAGAAGTCGATTATCGAGCACATAGAGGTGCTGGACGGCGGTACGAATGATAGCGAGGCGTCCACATAGCCGCACAAAGTGCCGTGGTATCCGCTAGGTCTGATGCAGCGGTCGAGGTCGTGCAAAGCGGCAGGCGTCGTCACGTTTGGTGGGGGAGGCGTCTAGCGCGTTCTGGCACTAGCGTGTTCTTGTCCTAAGGCATCCCCACCTCCTCGAGCCACTGCATCATTCCTCCATCTCCACGAGTTACTCCGTCCGCACCCGACAACGCTCCTTATTGTTTGCAGCTTGTCGGTAGACCTTGACCCTGTCTCTGGTATTCGTGTCGCTGACTCTAACCGATATCCCCTCAGAGGGATGCAGCCGGAAGAAGAACATGACTGCCAAAGCAACGGGCTCAACCGCATCACGGGCAATGCATCGAGTCTGGACGATGAACACGATGATCAGGCCAGAAGGCTTAACCTACCAGTCGCTATTGCATCTCAACTGGCAGACCATCCACGATACCATCCCTGTCGGCGCCATTACTCGTTAGATCTCTGGGTCCTTGTATGTTTACGTTTTCACGCAGCCTTGAGTCCACCAGATTGCCAGCAGCACAGTTCGCTGGTGCGATGCGCGATCTTCGCCGCGCAAGTCCATCGGCACAAGTCCATGTGTCATATTGGCGGCGCGAGCAATTCATCCAAGAACTGCGTTTTCACCTTTCGTCGCAGCCACGAGGCACTGCCGTAAGTGGCTAACTTCACGGCAAACCAGGCTGTCTTACAACGAATATCCGATTAACGCAGCAGAAAAGCGGACTTCCTAACTGGACCCAAGACACTGATCGGCGAGGCCCAATCCAAGATAGACGGCAAGGGTACTATCCGGTACAAGACACTCGCTAGCCGAGAAGCACATCAGGAATATAGGCTCAGACTACTATATCGCACGCTCTTGTCGACACAGTTCTTGCAGAGATCGATGTAGACATTCAACACTCATATCACTATGTGCATGCTAGTTATGCTGGTAAATGGGTCTCCACATCGGGATCTTAGAATCTGCAATATCTCTACGAGTTCTAACTCGATCTAATCAGCTAATAGCTTATTTTATAGCTAGAATTAAGATCTATATTTTATGTATAGAATATATCTAGCTAGCTACTCTAGCTAGCTTAATATCTTAGATCGGAGCTTAATGTGGAGACCTAACTCTTAGCAACGTAGGTTAGCTAATAACTTTCTATCTATAAGACTTGGAGCAAGATTTTCTATATATAAAACATAGATATAGATTCTAGCTTTGAAATAATCTATTAACTGTTTAGATTAGATTAAGATTCGTAGAGATATCGCGGAAAATGAGTTCCCGATGTGGAGACCCATGTTATAAGGTAACAAGGAGTCATTTCCTATTATATAGGTCGTATAAAGGAAGACTATTAGGTAGATATAATAGAAGGATATAAATCTAGGGCGGGGCCTAGATTACGTACTAGGAATAGTATCCTACTAAGACCTAGCCTCTAAGAGGCTAGTAAAGATTAGGAGGCTATAACCCTCCTAGGCCTCCCTCTTAGAAGAGAGGGTAAGGAGGATAATTATAAATTTTAATAGGTATAAGAATATATTAGATCTTATTATTATACTTATTATAGTTAACTTAAATAGTTTATCTCTTATATAGATTATTAATTAGTTATTCTATTATTTATAGAATTAGTATTATTATCCTTTAGTTATAATAATAACTCTTTTCTACCTAATTATTCTATACGCTACCTTATAGACTACTACTTTAGTCTACCTTACCTTAGTACGGACCGAGCTTAGAGAAGTATAGCCTAATCCTGTGTAACAACCCATTTACCAGCGTAATGCTAGTTGAAAAAGGTTGATCTAAGTGATCTTCTAAAATTCGACGCATCGAAAAAATGCTCTCTATTGCTACGCTCCACTCAAGCACAAGTACCTGCAGGGACAGCGCTGGGGGTACCGACGCAGGAGAACTTCTTGCCACCAGTCACAGTGACGGTGTGCCAGGTCCAGCCGCTGCAGTTACCGCACTCAATCGCAACATCAGTTCCGGTCGAAACAACACCGTTACCGCCAGTAATGTTCTCGATAGTAAGACCAGTGAGGGGAACGCCAGTGCCGGGAGCAACACCCTTGGGGAGGTCTCCGCCGTTGTAGTTCTGCTCGATAAGGATGCCATACCTAGCCAGTTGTTAGGACATATCAGGGAGCAAGAAGTGGTGCACATACTTGGTGATACCGCTGAGCGTGATGCCCTTGTAGGTAACCTTGTCAATGGATCCCTTGCCGTCAACAAAAGACTTGACTCGGATACCATTGGAAGAGTTCTGAACTTTGCTGTTAAGGAACTGCACGTTGCTGACTGTGTTGGCAGCAGTACCAGATCCGTGGCCGACCGAGCCGACAGACAGACCGTGACCACCGTTGCACTGGCCGTTCTGGAAAATAATGCCCTGCACAACGAGTCAGCAATCGGGCGCCATATTTCAGTGTGCAAAACTTACCGTTCCGGAGTTGATTGCAACGCAGTCATCCTGGTTGTCTACAACAGCGCCGTCGATAACAATGTTGGAGCTAGCGCCAATGTCGAAGCCGTCAGTGTTGTGGGGCATCTTGTTCGCAGGTAGATTGTTCCCGCTCTTGTTGTCGATGGTCATCTTGTTGACCTTGAGGCCGTTGCAGCCGTTGATGCTAACAGCCTGCACTGGCGTGTCTAACAGGTAGAGGTTGTTGATGGATGAGGTGCCGAGCAAGTTGTGAGCAGCCAAGAACTTGGGCTTGGGGACAGGGCCGTTGCTGCCCTGGCCGTCCCAGTACTGGGCACCTTGGCCGTCAAGGCGCGCGCCGCTCGCTCCGTTCACGACGATGTTGGTACCGCCGATCTTGAGGAGGGAGTCGCTGAAGCCAGTCTGGGCGAGCCAAGTGTTGTGGCCCTGGAAAGTGACCGTTGTGCCTGAGCTGAGCTTGGAAAGATCTAGCGATTGACCTTTGGGGACAGTGATTCCGTTAAAGGTGATGGTCGTGCAGCCAGGTGCAGCAGAGGCAACAGCACTGGGGCTAATGGTGCCCGTGTAGGAACAGTCGACACGCTTGACCAGCGCATTCGAAGAGGCAGCAGACACGTTGTCGATGGCAGGAGCCGCTGAGGCAATCGCGGCCACAGTGGCGAGCACCAATCCAGCGTTGAAGGCGGGCATTATGAAAGTGCTAGAGGATGTTGCTCTGAGTTTCGGGAGACAAAAGTCAACGTATGAAGAGAGGAGAAGTGGAAGCTGGAGAGATGTGCTGTGATGATTCTCTTGGAGTCTTCGGTAACAGCTCTTTATACAAGTCCACGATCTCTTTCGATTGCACTAACTATAGCATGACCTTCCCGTATTTCTCACTACAGAAGTACCCTGCCTCTTTCGGCTTCAATCAGACCTGCGAACATCCAAGTTAATGACCTCGTCTAACTGAAATCAGTCGGTCATTGACCTACGCGAGCTCATACGATACAATGTGAGGTTGGACCCGCGTGGTAGACATGCTCTCTGAGCAGTCTAGCTCTCAGGATACGATAGTCGCGCCGGCTGCTAATCTATTCTCCACCAATGGCGAATTTTTCACATAGTATGTTCTCGTAAACGATCATGGGCCCGATTGAGCTTGTTGTAGTAGAGCAGATGGTGGAGATGAGAGGTTTACAAGAATGCTAGACACTGTCTGTGCGCACGCAGCGATCATGGTTCACAGAGACCCAAAGACCGGGTCCGTGCGTGTAATGCGCCGGTCGAGGCGAAGTGAGCACCTTCTAGCGTCGGGGGAGAAGGGTCATTCCGCCACGTGGCAGACAGCAGCAGCGCGCCGCAAGATTCACGTTCGTGGTACCAGAAAAGCTTGTTGGATCTTCTCTTCTTGGGACTGCTTTTTGAGCCTGGGTAGTTGGCACGGGAAGATCAAAGGCCGACGGTGCTCGCCGTACTTTTGCGTCGGGAAACATTGTCGCGTGGACACATAAAACGTACCATGGGACAATCTGGCGGTAACTGCCTTCACATCCGTCTCACTTTCAAGATGGTCGGCGTGCGCCGGTTCCGGTACGCTTAGCGCTTTCGGGGAGTCCGCATTAGGCGCGTTGACGCGGTGAACTAATGCAGGGCAGACACAGATCCGACAGTAGCGCTAATCACCTCAGCTAATGTAGCAGTATAAGGACCGAGAATGTAATCACTCCACTTTCCGAAAATCGCCGTCCGCACTCGATGACAGTCTGGAAAGCGGTTCGGCTAGGTGCCAAGTAGCGTCAGCTGTTCTAGACTATATCTATAGTACACCAAGGGGAGAATTGTCGGTTACCAGGGGCGGGACCTTCACTCAGCCGCATGCGACAGAGATTTCCGCGCCAGAGGTAAGAAGACTGGGGTTACTGGTGCGGAATCAACCGGATTATAATTCACAGCAACACCCGACAATATGGCGCATCAACTCGCAGTCATCGTGCGCCGTCCGAGTTACGGCTGCGCCTTGGGAGAACGCGCTTTGATGGTTCATGAGCCATGCGTGGCGAAGCGCTCCTATCCAGTCATGCTGAAAGCCGCCGCACAGTCACATACGCTTCCCAGTCGTAAGCAACGACAAAGCCTTGTATTGTGTATCTCTAGAAGAAAGGGAACGACACAGGTCTTGTACGCGGCACTGTACAAGTTTCTCCTACGGGACGCTGGCTTGCAAAATCCCATTTGTAGTAAAGAAGCCAACAAAGCTGCCTAACAATCCCAGAGAAACAGGATTGCCGGACGTCCGAATGATGCTGCGAGATTTGAGAGCATGGCACCGGCCAAGCCATACTAATTTCTTACAGAAGAAATGCCATTTAAACAGGCTTCTGACGAAATTCTCATCTGAGCAATAGGCACATTCACAATCTCAGTAAGGAGTCTTTGACATTATCTATGGAGACAATCTCACTGATTTGCAAAGGAGAGAATATGAGCTTAACAGTGCGGTATCATCGGAAGGCTGCGGCTCAGAAACCGGCTCTATCATTCGTGCGAATGTAAAGGACAGGCGTAGAGCGAGTGTAAAGGATGTCTAACCCGACAACGTTACAACGTTATTGAGAAGCACGACTCCAAAGCTACTCGACATGCTTGTTTTAGACTCTCTTCAAGTTCCGACGCTATTTACGGACACCAGACCTAGTATCGAAGCTTTGGTTGCCTTGGCAGTGGATATGATTACCATGATAGAACAAGCTTGTATCAGCTCTGTTGAGACTACCAGAGGTGCCGGCGTTGGATCAAAGAAGCGCCGAAATACACTGATCGAAGCAATCAGAGCCTAGCCTCGCAAGCCATGCCTCGTCGGCTTATGCGCCACTTTCTCGGTACTATCGTCAACAGCCATACAGTCCGCGTCGCGGTTCAGGTCAGCTGTGCTTCCCGTGCAGTACCCAGCCGAGGTCGGCCGACATGTCCTGTATATAAACGACCTTCGTCCATAGGCTTATCGCAACCTATTTATGCCATATCCCAAGCATCTCAAAGCTCTGGTCGAGGCTGTTGAAGTCAATCTGTGTGGAGCTGCTAGATGCCAGATTTCTTCTTAGAATTTTGGCCCGGACGAAGAACCCACTACAGGCTTCAAAATCATATCGAAAGTCTACAAGAAGCGCCCGCCCTTGTCGTTTGGAGAATGGCATCGCTTCTACGCCTGTATTGCTTGACAAAAGAGACTTTGGAGTCACACTGTGCTCGATTTATGAAGCTGTAAAAGTGCTCCACTTAATAATACCCGTGGACTGCTTTCGAGCCTATCCTCCTCCAGAGGCGAACTCTGCATTTGCTTGACTCCTGGTGACTTCAATCACGTGATTGCGGCTATGAATATATAGGTCTACGAACAAGTCAATCACCGCACCTATCGTGTCGGCTTTGCAGCTCGCGATCCGATCCACGGTGCTCATATTGCGCGTTTCTATGATAGCATCAAATGCCCTAACAACCATCTCCCCAGTGAACACATGACCAAAGCTAATGTGTACTTGTCTTCTACTATCTTATGATTCGGCATTAGCTACGTAAGACTCTTCAACCGCATGCCAGGCGATACACAATCTCATCAGGAACTACTATCCCACCGTAGACAAGTGAGCATAGAAACCAACTGTATTTCTAACAAGACGTGTCGATTTTCTGAAGATGAGAAGAGGGCGTTGAAGTTTTTTAGTCTCACGGGAGCGATCAGCTTCTTCACTAGTTGGCAAAACCACATCGATTGTCCATACCCAAAACACCAGTTCTACCCAGAGAGAAGTTGTATAACTCGAACCACCCAACGATAAAACAGCGTCCAGAACGTCCGCAAAGTACCGATATAATCGCAGTGGAGAGACACATGCAAAGAACGCATCCAACAAGTTCGTACACGCGCTACACTAGACATTCGCCTTGAGATCCCGTCATCATCTACCACCCACCAAACAATCTTTGAACATCCAGAGCTTCTCCATAAACGTAACACACCAGATCACCCCTCCACAGCAAACCCTTTTTTTTCGCCATCACTCAAAAACCCCCATTGTACCACGCCTCACATGTCCAAAACCCAAAAGATATCCTGCCCAGACACCAACAAGCAAGAGTGAAAAACTAGCGAATACATGTCCGAAAGTTCAAAACATGCCAACGCCTTTCCATGCCCGCTTCCACATTTAACACCCTTATTCTCCGATATTTCCAAATGCTCCAAATACACATACCCTCTACACAACTCTCACACAACACCACACACCCACTTCATCTCATACCATATGATTGCGGTGATTTGATCGTATTCCATTCCATGACTGACTTTTTTCTTCATACAAGCATGCACTAGGACATGACTCGGTCACCCATGCTAACCATGCTAACCGCGTGTGTGTATGGGGAGGGAAAAGGGTAAAGTACTCAATACAGCGCCTCATGCCACGCCTCCGGTTCAATTCAGCCCGGTTCGGTTCGTGAGTATGGCCATTCGATCATCGTCATCTCGCTAGTCAGTCCCTCCCCCTTTATTCTCACAATAGCCAGCCCTCTATCCTTTTTCCCGGCCAAACCAGATCTAGCTGGCCTCGAGGCGTGGTCTCACTGCCTCGCCCGTATGCATGTTCTCAGTAAGAAAACGCCAAACTCCCATGCAGTATATGCCTACCCACCAAGCTCAAGCCTCCTGCTCCCTCTGCTGCCGTCCCTTGCCACCACCCCGCCTGTCTCCTCCCTTGCCCCTGTTCTCACCGTCCTTCTTGCCATCGCCAGCCAGCGGGTCGCCGCCGCCCATGGTCAGGGCCGCAGTCGCGAGACGGTTCGAGAGATCGATTTGTGTACGGATAGTGTTTGCGAGGTAGGATACGACGAGGACGTCTTGGATATGCGCGTTGCTGTGATGACATTAGCATAAGCACATGGACAAAAAGTTACAGGCAAGGAAATGGAAACGTACAAATCGCGCTCGATATCCGCGGGCTCGACCTTGGGCGCGAGGCTGAGGGCGTTCATGAGGAACTGTCCCAGCGCAGACGACGGCTCGGCCTCCTCGTCCAGGACGTTGTTAACGTAGTTGGAGACGCGCTCGAGCATGTCGAGGACGTGTGTGATTGCGCGCTCGAGCGAGTCGAGATCGGTCATGACGTCCTGTGACCGGTCCTCGTTGTCCTTTGCCGACGAAATGAGCTCGAGGCCCGACCGCTCCGCCTCGCCGTACTTGATCTCGTGGGGCACGGGGATGAAGAGACAGGAGTCGGCGGCGCGCTCGGCCGTCACGCCAATGGGCGCCGAGATGTACGTCTTGGACTCGATGTCCTTGCCGGGGACCGTCGAGACGGTCAGATGCACGGCGGGATGCGGCCACGTGCCGTCGCCCTGCTGGCTGTAAAAGTTCTGGATGAGGGCGGAAAAGGTGTTGAGGTCGCTGCTCGTGGCGTACCAGCCGACGAGGACCTCGCGCGGGTTTGCGCGCAGGTGCAGGGCGAGCATCTGCTTCTGGTAGTCCATGTCGACCTCGACCTGCTCGGCCGTCTCCGTGTGGGGGACGGCATAGCAGTTGCGGATCTCGATCTCGGTGCCGTCTTCGCTGCGGGTGCCGAGGAGGGTGCCGATGACGCGCTCTTGCTCGGCGGGGCGGCGCAGCGAGTGGTCGAGGATGGAGAAGACGGCCTAGTGAGTGCGTGTCAGAGAGGAGGAAGGCACTGCCCGTGTGTCGTCGCATACCTGGGGCTGGATAGCGACATTCAGCGGGGCAGTCGACGGCTGGGCGCCCATGGGGGCAGGGCCGAGCGGGCGCGCCAGATGCAGGAAGGAGTCGTTCTCGGCCATGGTGACGGTGAAGGAGGTGCTTGGGGGCGTGGCCGTCGTCGTCGTCGTCGTCGTCGTGAGGCGGTCGGGGGACGTCAAATGTGCTTTGGTGGGGCACGAGGTCGATATTGTGAAAGAAAGCTGGGCAGGTGCGTTCGCTTGCACGGACCATGTGAACTTTTTTTGGTGGACGCGGCGGGCTAGCATTACTTTCGGGCGTGTTCACGTCGCAACCACACGACCTCAAATAGACGGAAAACTCCAATTTCGTAAATTCAAGTATCGCGACTCGGTTCATCTCGGAATCAGCACTGCGCACACACCAACCCTCACCCAACGTATACCACCCGGCGCATCGCATCGCAAATGGCGCCAATGAGAGGGCGAGGCCGAGGCGGCTCTCGAGCGCGGGGAGTGACAAGAGGGCGAGGCGGCATGCGAGGCCGTGGAAGAGACGGAAGCAGAGGCGGCTTTGCAGCAGCGAGAACACGGGACGAGGTCCAAGATTCGTGAGTACGGATATTGGTCGCAGGCGCACTCGCCCAGTACTGACCGCAGCCGCCAGAAACGTCCACATGCGCGAACCATCTGTATCTGACGAGAGCGAATCCGACGTCTCAGACGACGCGGCCTCGGACGAAGAGGAGGAAGAAGCGCAGCCAGCCGCGAATGCGTATGCCACTCTCCTGCAGTCGTTCTCGTCGCGCAACACTGGCTCAGACGAGCACCGGAAGAAGAGGCGGAAGTTGGGACATGAAGAACCGGAGCAGGACGTCGAGGAAGATGATGAATCCACCACGCTCGAAGCCGAAGACGCTGAGGCAGAGGCAGAGGAAGAGGAGGGGGATAACGACGTCTTGGACGAGGAAGACCAGAAGCTCGAGCAAGCCTTTGAAAAACACTTTGCGAACCCAGACGAGAACGAACTAGCGACGCGACTCAAGCGGATAGCAGCCAACCAATGGACATCACAGAAGCTCGATCGCAAACCCGGGCTGGGCGCTGGCATCTTCCAGGTCCCCAGCGACGACGTCAAGCCGCCGGTCAGGAAGCTCAAGAGCGTCCGCGACGTCCAGCTGAAAGCGCGGCTCGTCGAGAATGCACAAAACAGAATCGGCGCTTTCGACGAGCTAGAACAGGCCATCACACCCGCGATATTCGGCTATCAGGATCTGCTATTCGGCGCGCGGACAGTGCAAAATGCCAGTCGTCTCCGCGACATTACCTGTCTGCACGCCCTCAACCATATCCTCATGACGCGCGACCGCGTCCTCAAAAACAACGCCAAACTCGCCCAAGCAAAAGACGACAACGACGCCGACACGGAATACCGCGACCAGGGCTTCACACGCCCAAAGATCCTCTTCCTGCTCGAAACAAAACAGGCCTGCGTCCGCGTGCTCGACAGCATAACCGCGCTCCACGATTTCGAACAGCAAGAGAACAAAAAGAGATTCCTCGACAGCTTCTCCCTCCCCGAAGACAAGTTTTCGCCAGACCGACCCGCAGATTTCCGCGCCCTGTTTGAAGGAAACGACGAAAACGAATTCCGCATCGGCGTCAAGATAACGCGGAAAACGCTGAAATTTTACTCGACGTTTTACAACTCTGACATTATTTTTGCTTCCACACTCGGCCTGCGTCGCGCCATAGAATCCGGAGACCCAAAGAAACGCGATTCAGATTTCCTATCGTCCATCGAACTCGTCGTCATGGAGCAAGCCGACGCAGCGCTCATGCAGAACTGGGAGCACGCCGAGTTCGTCTTTGACCATTTGAACCGCCAGCCCAAGGACTCGCACGGCTGCGACTTCAGCCGTGTACGGAACTGGTATCTAGACGGACACGCGGGCTTCGTGCGGCAAACCATTGTGCTGAGTGCATTTCTCACACCAAAGATCAACACGCTGTACAACAAACACATGCGCAACTTTGCAGGGAGAGTGAAATACACAGCAGACCATTCCGCCGGCGTCATCGAAAACATGGCATACGGTATCAAACAAACATTTCTCCGCTTCGACTCGCCATCACATCTCTCGGACCCAGATGCACGCTTCAAATATTTTACGACCAGCATCTTGCCGTCCATCACACGCCTTCCTGTGCCTGTCCAAGGCGGTCTGGGTGTCCTGATCTTTATCCCGTCTTACCTCGACTTTGTACGCATCCGCAACTCCCTTGTCGACACGGATATCGCATTCGCGTCTATATCCGAATACACAGACGCAACGGACGTGCGTAAAGCACGCTCGCATTTCATGAACGGGAAACATTCTGTGCTTCTGTACACGGGCCGCGCGCACCACTTTCATCGGTATAATCTCCGCGGCGTGAAACGGGTCGTTTTCTATGGGGTACCGGAGAACCCGGTGTTTTATGAGGAGGTCGTGGGGTTTGTGGGCAAGAGTGTGGAGAGGGCGGAAATTGGGAGGGTTGAGGGAAGCGTCAAGGTGTGTTTTTCGAGGTGGGAGAGGCTGGAGTTGGAGAGGGTGGTTGGGACCAAGAGGGTGGGGAGGATGGTGGGGGATAGGGGGGATGTGTTTGATTTTGTGTGAGGTGGTGGAGTTGTGTCGGCTTGGTAGATACTGGCGGTGTATGTGATGGGCTTTGTAGTCGTGATGTTTATGCTAATGAGCTTTTACCCTTTGGTGGGAAAGCATTGGTACTATTCTTTGACTAGTCTTTTGTTCACTCCGTGCGGCTTCAGTGGTAGACATGATCGTTGAGGTGTTCTTCCTGCTTCAGGTGGGCGAGTAACTGGACCTTCTTCTCGTGTATTTGGTTTGCTCTTTCTGCCTCCTCCTTCATGCCTTGGACATATTCTTCTTTCCACTTCTCGACTACGAGCGAATGAAAGAGAGCAAGCGAGAGTCAACTTGGTGTGGTTGGGAAAATGTAGGAGCATATGAGAAGAGTTTGGGATTGACGGCGTGGAAAATCACCTTTATGGGAGGTTTGCCATGACAGTAGTGAGGTCAGACAAGGAGCATAAGGATTTCGGATTCTATCGTCTGCTCGAGACTCTGCATAATCGTTTCGAGGTGATTGCGAACGCGAGGGTCGCGTCAGTCGTGTCAACAAAGCATGAGTACACTTTCGGGGAGTGAGGAATGTCCTTTGAACGTTTGTTAGGTTTGCCATTCGCGTCACATCTGCGTGAGGTTTTCACCAAATCTATCTTATAAAGGTGGCATACTGCGTTTCTATCACTTCAATTGTCCTCGAGTTGCACACTGACGTTCGGCAGCCCCTTCACCTTCACCTTCTTCAGGTTGCTCTTGCCTCACTCACTTCATTCAACTTTATCACCGACAGATGAATCACGGCAACGTATCCACCATCACTTCCGCAACGACTCGCCTCTGACCGCCAACTCTGACCTCACACTCCTGCCTCCATCATCTCGACAGACATGAAGCTCTACTTCCTCCACAGCCTCGCAATCGCAACACTGGCTTCATCCCACATCCTCCCACCCACCTCCTCCAGCACCTCACCCGCAACCCACCCTCTCTCCCCCCACAACACCACCAACACCCATCCCAGCAATGCAAACCTCACCAGTATCCTCAACAACAACCTCCACCCCCACACCCTCGCCAACCCGCCCACCAAATTCGAAAAAGCAGTCTCAACCGGCCAGACCCTCGACTTCGCCATGCGCTCCAAAGACAGCGTCGCCCGCTGGTTCTTCAAAGACTTTCCGCAATTCGCAAACACCTGCCAATCGCCCTTCACGGGCGACGGTCGCGCCGAACTCGCAACATGGGGTTTCGACGACAGCGACGCGCTGAGCGCGACGGTGGAAAAAGAATGCGATTTCGATGCATATCATAAGATTAAAGCGGCGTTTGAGGAGCTGGGGCTGGATACGAGGGCGAGTAGGGATGGGGGGCCGAATCGGTGTTTTAAAGTGAATCATAGGGATGGGGTGGCGATTAAGAGGGATGGGGAGGGGAAGCTGCCGGTGGAGGGGAGGCAGGTTTATGAGGTTTGTGGGAAGACGTATAGGGTAATTTTTTTCTCTCCTACTCACTGTTAAAGAATGGCGGAAGTACTAATGTTCTACCAGGCTACAGGTGCAACCTACGAGTTCGCTGTTAATCCCAATGGTCTCATCGCCCTCATGAATATCATGAGCTTGACGTACGCTGCGAAAACGTATACGTGGTTCCGCACGCCGCTGCCCGAAGAGCTACCGCATATTGGCACGGCGCAGGATATCGCGTGGGCAATGTGGAACCGCGTTGCTGCACATAATCTCGCTGGCCTCAAGTACCTGCTTGTCACACAGGTCATGAATGCAGGGAGCAGAGAGCTCTTCAGAAGCGCCTTGGAGACACTGAACCCGCCACAGAGCGAGTACAAGTTGTGGCCCGGCGAGGAATTTGGTATGAACACGAAAGGAGGGCTAGCGATTCTGGGTGCGTCACGCACGACCCGTGATACAACGCTCCCGACACGCATCAGTGAAGAAATACATACTAACGAGACGCAGGCTCTCCAGTCGGATGATGGGCGGGCTACCTCTTGCTACAGCACAAGGACCAACTTGGTGGGAACCGGTACATCGAGAAGGTCAGGCTGTTCAAGCCGCCGGGCGCGAGTCTACCGTATCTTCTCTTCTATGTGGCAAAGGAACCGGCGGTCGGGCACGCTGGCCTGGCAGAGGTGGAGGTGCAGGCGGAGAAGGACGCGTTACGCGAAGCGGAGAGAGGGACGGAGAGAAAGAATTTCGTAAGGGAGCATGTCATACACGTGCTGTCGTAGAGCCTAGCTATGACGTAAGGACTGGAAAGTGCATGAAGTCGGAGATATCGGTTTCGATGCTTCTGGAATGAGAAGTGAACGCTACGTGGAATTGACACCAGCGGAGGTCGTTCATTGGGTCCGCCTTATCTTCCGTAAGCCTTCCCATGTGACCATGCGACGTCAGCGCGCAGTTGACTGGGGTGTTGATTGGAAGGAGGCGAGACGCGTCCGACGCGTTCTACCCCTCCATGAACTTCATGTTGATTCTCACACTTCGCTCCTACACCGCATCTCACACCCCTCCTAAGCATCGGGCGTCTTTTCTAGTGCTTCTTGGGGATGCTTTAAAGTTGTCCACGTCGTGCACATCAACTTTCGACACGCACAAACGACTTTCACCTTCACAACAAGACGAGCGACGAAGAGACAAGTTCCTGCCCGACCCAGCCGCGATAACACGGTGGATCATGTCTCGCCATATCCCCCCAACACTCATCGGCGGTTCCAATCTCGGTTACGAGGCGCTCCAGAACCATATCCACCTCGGAATCGATACCCTGGAATCGTCTCTGTGAGTCTCCCCACCCAACACCACCGCTAACCGGCTAGCCCTAGGGAACGTATCAAACTACATCAACGACGATGATACTTTCCCCTTTCCCTAGGAACACAGCCGACAACGGAGGCGGGCAGAGACCTGTAAAGCCCCCGCCTAGAAGAACGTAGCACACCACATCGTCACGAAAAACATGGGGGCAAACGGCCAGCGCATATAAAGTCAGGGAACAAGGGCATAAAGGTAGAGTATGGACAGAAGTAAAAACACGTTCTTCTAGGCTGTTTGGAAACAGACCTCTGCGCGATATTGGCCTCTGTATGGAATGCAGAATCTCCGCCTGTCCGCTGGCACTCATGTTGATTGGGTGTTGGCAATGATGCCCCCTGCACCAGACTTTAGCAAAGTCTGTAGGATAGATTTACTAGCGTTTCTTCGTCTGAATGCTCGAGTTCTGATTTCTCTAGTGTCTATGGGGGTCAGGATGGCATTGACCTTGGCTGTTGTGGGCTGAGGGTAGGAGGTTGTTGCAGGGAGACACCTGCCGGTACTCCGTCCCAATCTCCTAACACGGCTGCAGACAGGAGCCAGATTCATCACACGGTTCTCGAAGTAGCTGCCAGTGAGCCTGCTCAAGGGGGATGGAGTCTTTTTTTCATTTGTTCGTCTCTACTCGAAGCGCAAACCACTCCTGCTATGTTACATGGTCAACAATATTTACCTTTGATACGCGAATACTTTCAGGAACGACCTACCAGCGTTCCGAACACGCCTCCGCCACGTCCGGAACCAAAGCCGTATCCAACCGGGCCGCATCAGAGCGGCATCTCAAAGTTGGTTACCACGCTTCCGGACCTCGAGGCTACGGTACAATCATGTGCTGACATGGTATTGCCATGGCATGGATGCAACGTTGGCCATGTGTGCCGTTGTATGGAGGGAAACATATGTTCAGTGCGACAAACAGTCGGAGGAGTCATGAGTTGGAAACCTCTGAGTGAGGAGTTGAGGGAGGTTGGAATGGGACTAGGGAAGGTTAGCAGTAACGCAAGGAAGTTCAAGTAGGAGCGACGTGTGTTTTGGAGGAGAAGAGTGGAGTAGATGAAGAAGAGGAAGCAGAACCGGAGGTTGGCCAGGAAGATGGAAGGCTTAACAGGAACTGGGGACGGCTGAGTATATGCTCAGGAAAACTAGTCTGCGGACTGGCTGGGTGACCAGTATCGACGATGCAGGCCATCTCCGTCACAAATCTCCTCTTTTAGGCGTCAAGGGCTTGGCTTCGTTTACTTATTCTATAGAAGGGGGGTGGGAAACAGGGTAGCAAAGCAGGAAACAACCGCGACCACGATAGAAACATGTTTGAATGGAAAGCTTTTGATTTTTCTAACAAGCCGTGTAAGCCTGAGTGGGTATCCATGATGAACGCCATTGAATGTCTTGCAAAGACCCCAGTACTCCCTTTAACGCACAAAACCTGACTTTATCCCATCCGACTGCCATACGCTTCAGGACTTGCCCAAAACGTTCCCGTGTATCCTTCACCGCATGCCCCCTCCCCCTACCCACTCCTCACCGTACTCGCATCATCCCCCCCAGCACCCCCTCCCTCCCTCTTCTTCTTCTTCTTCCTCCTCTCCCCATCCGCCCCCGCCCCACCCTCCCCCTCCCCCTTCTTCTTCGGCGGCCTCCCCAGCTTCCCCTCTCTACCCCCTTCCTCGCCGCCCCCTCCATCCTTGTCCTGCAACACGGCCCCCTCATCCGTATCAAACGCCTTCCTCTTCCTCTTCAGCTCCTTATCCGTCTCCAGCATCTCGCTCACGCGCCCCAGTTTACTTGTGTCTCTGCGCAACATGAATTTGAAATCGTCGAGCTTGATTTTGGCGCGGCGCGCGTGGTGTGCGACGGAGGCGGCTTCGTGGCACGTCTCGATGATGTAGTCGGTTATGATTTCGTCGAGGACGCGCATCGTTTCGGGGAGCGGGTAGTCGTTGTCGCCGAAGGCGAGGAGGAAGGCTTCTACTGTTGGAGTTGGTGTTAGTGTATATGGGGATGGAATGAGAGAGGGGATGGCTAACAGTCTTGAGTCGGGAACTGCTGGCCTTTTTGCCGCAGGCGCATGCGTGGCTCCGTCATGGTTGGTGTGTGGTGTGGTGTCTTTGTCGCGCTTCTTCCGCTCAGGTTCACACACGCGTGGTGTCTCGTTGTGCGCCGCCTTCTCCTATTGTAGCCGTTTGTCGCGTGTCAACCCTAGTCGCGATACTGGGATATTAGGTATGGCCTGATTCGACAATGTATGAGGTCCGTGAGGTGAAGGTGCGATGGCTTGTAGTCGCGATTATCCGCAACACTAGCGCGACCAGCGCCAGCTGCAATGACGATCCCTCACGGAAGTCGCATGCGGGCGCGCACGGGCCCCACAAGGCCGCCGCGGACATGTATGCTTGCGACCACGACCACGACCACGACAACGACAATCCAGCCCAGAAGCGCGCGCGCATTCACTGGCAACAACTCCGACCCAGCACTCCAATTCTATCCGACTCTCCTACAGACACACACGAGCTACAACCCACACCGCCCACCGCCCACCTCCCATCCGCCCAAAGCCCTCCCTCTCTCCCAAAGCCACCTAGGCACTCTCACAATGGTCCGTAACCCCCATCCACATCCACCCCCACCAACGCGCTAACAATCCAGACCGCCCTCTTCAACTTCCAATCCCTCCTCCTCGTCATCCTCCTCACAATCTGCACCGCAACCTACGCACACGCCACCTTCCCCACGTTCCTCGATTCAAGAAAGGACTCGTACTACATCAGCCCCGTGTGGAAGGCGGCGCGCATCGGCGAGCGGCTGAGTCCGTATGTGAGTCTGGCGTGTGTGGTTATGGCTGTAAGTCAGGGGCTCTCTTGATGTGTGGAGATGGATGGATGGGGGATAGATGGGGGATGGATGGATGGATGGATGGCTGACGATATATAGGTATTGCAATTTATGAGTTGAGCGTCGTCATTGTTGTATAAAGAGGTGCTGGGGGATAACGCGATCGAGATGGGCAGGGAGATAAGCATGGTTATGACGTGAAATTTCCCACTGTCATGCCTTGTGCCTCATCCACCTACTCATCCAGCAAACAATGATTATCATCGCAAGATACGAGGCATGTCGTTCACGCAAATCGACAAATATCTACGTCAACAAACCACGGCACAGACATGTTCAGCTCATCACTCCACCATACCACACCCCATCATGCAATGTAGTCGAGTCCTGCAACCGCTTCTCCAAAGTCCAGAAGGTAGCCACAAAGTATGTAGTCGACAACTCGCACCTAGAACCAACAAACCAATCACCGCGTCACACAACACAAGCCAATCCATTCCAAATCATCTTTTTTTGTCTTCATAAAATTAAAAAAGGATATATACAACAAAACCCATACAAAAGCAAGCTTTTACACCTGCTACTATCATGTGCTACCAGTGTTACCAGCACAAAACACCCCATCTAATAGCCCTTCCGCCCGCCTACCCGCCTCCCATAAAACAAAACACCCACAAGACCCCAGTTTCGTACTTATAGCAGTTGATGATACACGACGTCTCCAGCGCCTAATACTAAATCTCGTGAGATGAGAGTTTCTGACATTTTAAGCGTTTCCATGAAAACAAACAAACAATGAGAGGGACAAGAAAGCGAACAAAAAACAACCCAGACAAACCAACCAACCCCCAAGTTCAAATGGACCCAGCAACTCCCCGTCCATTGCTGGCGAAACCCATGTATAAAGTGATGAAGAAGAAGAGGAGGAGGAAGAAGTGGCAATGGCGAAGGATGAGAAATCTCCCCCACACCAAACCCCAAGTCCAAGAATAAAGGGAGAAAAAGAACCATAAGCAACATAACCCATCTTCTGTCGTAAACACTCCAGCCAGAACGTCTCGTCAGCACTACAAACAGCAAGAAGAACCGGACCTAACTCGCTCTTCGCTTGCCGTTGCTGTTCTCAGTGCTCACGACTCCCCTCCCCCTTCTCAAAACACCCATGCAGCGCAGGCCGCTCACCCCTCCTCTCCTGCGCACCTTCCACATCACTCCCATCTTCAACCAAGACATCTACGTGGTGCAAATCCGGCTGACTATGCGCATCATCCGCGTCCTCGTCGTCGTCATCATCATGGTCGCTAACCAACCCGGGATTCGACTCGACAGTGTGGGGACTGAGATGATGATCGACCGGAGAACTCGGCTCGTGGCGGTGGTGATGGTCGTTGTTGTTGTTGTTGTTGGAGGGCGAAGGGAAAGACAGTGGGAGGCGTGCGTGGCTGGAGTTAGATCCTTTCTTGCTGCCGGGTCGCGAGGATTGGGCCTTGCTTGCGGGAGCGCTGGCGGGGAGACGGGCGAGATGGGGTGGTACGGCGGAGACGGGGGTTGGTGCGGGACTGTCGTCGTCAGAAGCGTCTATGGCGTCGAGGTCGACCTTGGAACGCGCAGTCTCGACGAGCTCCTTGAAGTCACCTTGTGCGCCGCTGTTCTGGAAACGCGCAGCGAGGTACGGCATGGATGATGACTTGGCAAAGCTAGCCGGGATGGCGGTCTTGGAATCGTCACGTGGCGCGGCACTCGGATCGCGATGAACTTCCCTAGCTTGGGGCACTGGTGCTGACTGTGATGCTAGCGGGTGGACGATACCGGGAGTAGCAGGGACGGGGAAAGATACGGCTGGCGGCGCAGCTGGGGTACTAGCTGGTTCAGTGGCGGCAACAGGAGTTCCGACTTCGTTGACATCGACAGGCACACCACAGGTGATGGCTGCAGCGTCGTGGCTCTTGAACACCTGCTGGTGCTTTATGCGGCAGTGGTTCAAGAAACCCTGCGTATTGGAGAAGTTGCTGTGACCACACGGGGCGCAGTACAAGCGCACCCACTGTCCGTCAGTCGATCGCTTGTGCAACAGCGGGTCAACCTTGGGCGCTGGTGCTGGAGTTTCACCAAGAGGCGTGAGCTTCAACATTCCAGTCGAAGTTCGCGACGTGCGGCCTCTGTGAGCCGACCCATAGTCAGCAAAGCTGCCGCGCGTCGTCCTGCCCTCCCCAGCGCCAAAGTAACCTTGAGCTTGCTGAGCAAGTGCGCGTTCAGAAACGGGGTCGAACTTGGCATCTGAGATCAACCATCTTGCATAGTGACGAGTGTACGGGCCATCAGTCACTCCCCAGGGAGCGGCATACTGCGGTTCCGTAAAGCCAGAGGGGGGTTGCAGTGAAGCACCAAGGCCTAGACTAACATTCTCACTGAGGCCTTCGGTACCCGGGAAAGGAATGAGCGAGCACCGCCTCAGCTGCTCGAGAGAAACCTGGCACTTGGCGAGCTCCTGTTCGATCAAACGGAGTTCGTTGTGCTTCAGCAGAATCTCGTAGTTGATCTGCGCCTCGATGGCCTGCTGCACAGGGGTCAATCCAGAGTCCATGGTAGTAGATGACGTGTTGATAGATTCAGATTTGGTGGTTTGTTGTGACGCTCTCGAAGCCTTGCTCTTGCTCGCACCCTCCTTCCGTGAAGGTTGCGCCTTTGGTCGGACGTCCGGGGCCTCTGCAGGTGCTTTGGGTGCGTCGGCAGGACGTTCATTCTCGGCAGCGGCTTTTGCGTTTGCATTTCCGTTGACAGCTCTAATCTCACCGTGCGCGCCCTTCCACTTCTTCATTACTGGTTCAGGACTGTCAGTCCGCTTGCGCTTGATCTTGTTCATGAAGTGCGGCATGTCGACGACCGGCAGCGGTCTTGACTTGTGGAGGGTGGATTTCTCCATGATCTTGTCGCCAGGCGACTCGTTACACCATGGGAGGCGGAACATGGACTGCATTGTGAAAGAAGTGGAAGCCTAAAACCAACAGAGCTCATCTGTAGTAGTGAGGGTCGTGCGCATCGAAGTCCAGGTGCTAGCCAGGCTGCAGGATGACGTTGCGCCAACAGTAATGCGCGACTGGAGTTCGACGAGAAAATCGAACACAAGTCGTGCGAGGGAAGAATATTAAAACAGGTAGGGGGTATCAAGTGTGCGCGAAGGAGTGCAGGAAGAGAAGCAACAAGCAGTTAAGCCGTTGCGATGGTGACGTGGAGGGCAAGAGGCGCGATGATCGGCCACTTGATAAGGAAGAAACAGCCGCACCAGCACGAAATCTGTGAAAAGAATTCGCGAATACAGGACAGAGGGGTGTATTACAGGTGTGCAGGGCTACAGATGGCCGTGTAGAGGCGTGGTGGGGGAGGAGGCTGGGGATTGTGTGCCAGATGGCGATGATGTTGTGATGAAGGGCAGCAGCGACGACGAAGTTCGGGGGGGAGCAGTCATCCAGCGCATTTCCACAAGTACGGGCTAAGCTAAGCGGCGCTAGCGGGGGTATCCTGGTCGAGCCACCTCCTTGCCGGAATTGGTGATGTGTGCCCTTGCGTCTCAGACAAAAGTCGTCAACAAAGCAATTCACATGCGAAAAATAACAGCTGGCCAACTTGTCGCAGTCCTCCCCCCTCCGACGACCCTCACTCGTCCCACTGCAGCATGTCGCTCCCGACTCAGCGCGTAAGGTTTGCTTTTCGCGCAATTTACATCATTATGGGGCCCTTCGCTAAGTCCTAGCCAAGGGGCGCGTCCGCCAACTCGCTGCCAGCAAACGTTCAACGACTCAAGTCTTGTCTCAGTCGTTATGTCATTCGGCTTGCCGGCTTAGGGCTGTCCGCGGGGGATTCGCAACGTGGTAAGCACTGGGAGGGCACTACGAGACGATCTATCAGTCAGATGTGCCCACGATAACATTTTTTGTCATCGTACGCGCATGGACCGGCAATTCAAGGCGAGGCGGAAGCGTCGGATCATGGAACGATACCAGGGAAACACTATTTACTCTCCGATGGCCTGCGCGTGTCGCTTCGTCCACACGTCCCAGGCCTCGATCAGCATCCGGTGAAGTTTACACCTCACTCTCGCTGTGTGGAACAAGGTACTCGTCCTAGCCCCAGGAGGCCCAAGGTCAATTATGCTTCCAAGTGTGGACGCGCATGCAAGCCAAGCCAGCGCCACAAAGTGCCTCCGGCGTCCCAGCCCAGCCGGGCCTTAGTGCTGCCCTCCACACACTGGCGACCGGCAGCCGGTCCACTAAGACGCTGAGAGAGTGCACCCCCCCAGCTGAAACATTCTCAACACCACGATGGCGATCGGCTTCTATGCATCGTCCTCTCGCGACCGAAGACGTCATGTGACTTGCTGTCAACGCTTGGCAGCTTGATTTCTAATGTAACACAACAAGACGAGAATGTTCTGTAAAAGTGGTGGCAAGTCACGAGCACTTGATGGAGGCAACTTGTCTGGCAGTGTGACTCTTATGAGATATGCTGATGGAATTGCGTTGAGGGCCAAGCTGGTCGCGGTCCCGGGCCCTCTTCCGTCTCCGGCTTCGCCCGTGCTTTCGATGCGCGTTGCGTCGGCACGTGGGCCCACCGCTCCGATGCCCACTCCGAATCCAGATGTCCCCTCCATGACCCAAACCCCCTCCAACCATTGAGTACGCCAGATTCAAGAAACGAAAAGTAAAGAAAAATACGCCTATCGCAATGCTAAATTCCGCAAATCACGCGCTGCTACCCACAGCTCGTGGTATTGCACTCTGAGCGAAAGCACCCACACCTGGCGATGTCGATGCCGGCGCATCTGCGGCGCTCACCACATCGCCGTTGCTGGCATGTTCTTCCCCTCGACTCATGTTCTTGATTGCGTTTCTCAGCGCATCTTCGCCTTCGCGACCCGGCGTCATGGCCAGATTCTTGAACGGACAAGTACCCGCTGCCAGCGCTGCATCTTCAATCTCGCTCTCGCTCTCGCTGCTGTCGCGCAGCACCTTCTTTCCATGCAAGAAACCCTCAGGCTCAACTTCCGGTACTAACCGCTCCTCTGCAAACTCGTCGCCATCACGAACGTACCACTTGGCAAAGAGGTCGTTTTGAATCCAGATGACCTTGGACAGCGCCCTGACTAACGCGATTTTCTTGTCCATCTTGAGCCTAGGATGTGAAAGTACCGCTTCGGTGATGATGTCCTGCACGAATGAGAGCGTAACCCCGATGTGCACGTACTCAACATGCAAGGGATGTGCTCGTCCTTGGCCAACGTGCATCATACCGACTTTGTCGAGATACTCCCAAAACTCCATCTTGGACGGGTCGCTGCACAGCTTTGTGAGGTAGCCCCGCAGAAACATCTTGCGGTACAGGATCTGGGGTGAGGTCTCGCTCAAATTGGGATCCACCGGCCCTTCGTACGACGTCGATCTTGTCTCGAAGGCGCGTGCGGTTATGTCGTACTGCAGAAGCTTTTTGTAGACGATGTTGACGACGGCGGGGATGAGCGCTTTGATGTACTTGGCGCCTGTTGTGAGGGCATCGATGTCGCCTGCGTTGCGTTAGTCAAAGGTGGGCATGAGAAACGTTCGTCGAACGTACGTGAGCTGAAGTCGAGGAACGAGTGCAGGTATTGTATCCGGGCTTCCAGATTGATGTAGAGATCGCGTCGGTCAATGTGCTGCATTGGTCGGCGGTTGAGGGGTGTCATGTTGGGCATCTTGGTCGTGTATCTCGAACGCAGATTGCGCTTTTCTAATGAACAGTGCTTGTCGAAGTTCTTGAGATGATTTCTGAGCTGTGGTGATACTGAGTACCATATTCGGTTGCTAGACCATATATCATTGTCGCGTCCAGTGTACACGAGGCGTCTTACTCAGGCAGGTGGCTCGTGCGCTGTGGTGGTGTGTTCGATCGTAAGATGGCGTGACGCTCGTCTTCCCATCGCAAGATCGCCAGATTCCACACAAATTGTATGCCCCAGTACCGTCGTTTCTGTTTATCACAACGTATCGAACCGATCCGCAATATGACGTTATATGTCAACGCCTCCTATACCAAAACGACTTCGACAATTTCCGGATCCTTCACGTCAGGGTAGTAATCGATACACGTACCCATAAGGCGAAAGGTAGCAGGACCAGCGTCACTCTGGGAGTGATACGGCCGTATGATCAATCCAAAAGCCGAAGGCGAAGAGGCACCGGTTTGCGCATATTTTACTTTGGCCGCATCCGGCGTGCGGAATACGAAATCGCCAGGTTCCACATGCGCGAAGGCGATACCGAACGTAGTCGATCCCTCCACTTCGTAGCAAAACCCTTCCAGTCTTTCCAATATTCTCGTGGCTTCAGCAGCGAACTTTTCCGTGTCAATCGGAAGTCGCTCTTCTGGCTGATGATTCGTTTGTAGTCCCATGAACTGTTGTGTAAGAGTGCACCAAGCGATATCTCTGTCATGCCATCCAAGTAAGCCACGCATGTCCCTACCACAGACTCCTCGTAAATCGAACGGTGGACGAAAGAGCACGTCCGGGACCCAGCGCACGGCAAAGGCCACAAACCATACTACCATGGACTTTGACCCGGCGTGCTGATCTATTGCAAAAGTTTTGAGGTAAGATACTACATTCAAGAGTATAGTTCTGGACTGAGTATGGTAGATGTGATGGATACAGCCGTGCAGTCGAAGTGCTCTCATCGTGTGCGAACACACAGGACGCATTGTATTGTTGTCCCATAGATCGTTTTTGATGGATTCGGACAGTGGATTTGATGACCAGATGTCATGTCGGCATTGCGAGGGACGCTGAATCGTGAGGACATGAATTTCAGGCTTTATCTTTCCAGTAAGGTTCCAGGCTGGTACCCATGAAGGCCAGCTTCCATTTTGAACAGCGAGGCTTCCAAATCGAACTGTGTGCTCCATAATACATCGAAACCTGCCGACTTCCATAGCACCGCTGGCGAAAGACGTATAGACGTGTGAGAAGTCTACACTGTAATCGACAGGGCAATACTGCAATGGCCCCCTCTTTTCCTTGTCGAATATTTCATCAGCTGATATCAGGCCATACAGTGAGTACAAACGATCGCGTTCACCCAAACAGGCGGCTTTGTGGTATATCCTGAGAAGGTCTAGTATGTTCTGGTAGGACGCCTCAACAGATTGCGCATGAGAGTTGCCTGTGAGATTCCTGTTGAGATATTCCATCATCAGGATACTGAAGAGTTGCCCACATAGAGCGATAACTTGATCATGGACACTGTGATCGACCTGCGTTTCACGATAAATCCGATGTAGTGCCATCATGCTCCTCATCAAAGTTTCCCATAGGGTTTCACGGTCTCCGCAATGGACGAGCACGTCACGGCCAAGGTATATCTCTTGTAATACCCATCGTCTTGTGAACCAACTTCTAGAAACAAAGTGTTCCAAGGACAAGAAAGCCGGCGATAAGCTGTCTGGGAAAGTATGGCAGTGTCTCTTTGCTAAAATTTCTCGCTTGTCTTCACCCCAGCCGCCTGGCTCGAAGAGTTCATCGACAGCAAGCGCATCTTCGTCTGCAGCCGGACCTAGCCAAACATGCACTTTGAGAGCCGAGGAATAGACTCTGCCCATCAAACGTACTTGCTGACTCTTCTCCGCATTGTGGGCTTGATTGATGCATACTATGCTCTAATTAGAGCCTCTCGTTCATACAAGCATACATCGGCACGTACTAGCGTCTATCCATAAATGACGTGCTTCCTCAGGCTTCCGCAAGTATCGCAGCATCTCATCGACGACCAAGGTAATCCGAAGGCTTTTGCCATCGCACGTGAAAGACGTGAAGTCTTGCTGAGGTCCCCAGGCATATGACACACAGTTGTAGGCGGGTGGGTTCTCGTCATCGTCCCCGAGCTTCCGCACCAAAAGGTTCCCGATCAGAGGCTCAGTGAACGCACCTGGCTCTAGGTGCAGAACACGTATCTGGTCTTTGGCGTCTATCGCTTGGTATTCGTATATTTCGTGGTCTTCCATATTGATCTGTTGGATGCTTGCACTGAAGTGAAGTCTGCAGGTGCCGAATTGTGCGTTGTTTCGTGAAACGATGACGTCACTCTAAGGCTATCGGATTATGCAGGCTGAGGGCGCGCGGTTGAAGTGAGTACGCTGCTGTGGATCGATCATGTATCAAGGAAGGAGTGACGATTAGGCTGCAATGAAGTGGTTGAGGTGCCTCAGTCAACCTTCCGTACCCCGCACCTGTATGTTGAGGTGGGCTGTGACGGGGCTGTGCACATGCTTACTCCTGCAAGGCGTACTTCTTCGGTTCGCATTAGAACTATACAGACACTGTGCATGCGAGACAGTAGGTCGGTATCTGCTGACAAAATTGATAGAATGGCCAAAATCTGACTTAGAGCTTGAGAGAACTGTTTGACTTCCACAAGCCGCCCTTTCGCTCCACACCACCCTACGAAAGGCGTACATCGCGAACCAGCCTCATGTCAGTCTCTACACTAGAACTATATTGCGCTCTTCGTACTTTGGTTCCGAGCCATGCATGAGTGCATGCGAGTCCACACAAACACCTACGAGGCGAAAAAGATCTTGACGTGTCGAGCTAGAAGATCGATATGGCCGAATGACCAATGCACACACGGGTTCCACATTATATCCTGGAGCCGAAGTCGTTGGTCTACGGAACACCAAGTCGCCAGGCTCTACACGCGCAAAAGCAATGCCGAATGTGAGTCCCTCGTTGGTATCGAGACGGAACGCATATTGACCCTCCAGCAATTGGTTGGCTTCCTGCAAAAGACGAGCGCTGTCGAAATCGGCTGCCGCTATCATTGCATTTGGTAACCGCTTGCGCATCTCTATATCCACGGTGCGATGTATGAGATCCACTTGCCGTTCATATCGAACCTTTTCGTGTATGGATTCCTGGCTTGAAGGTAAAAGTGCCGTGGAGAACTTCTTGACCTCATCCTCGCCTTTGACACACAAAAATTGGGCGTTGTACATCGAAACTGATAACGCCAGACTCGCTGAGGCTAGAGAATCATGAGAGGGCCCAGCGACAGGCCATCGCGATAACCCATCCATGAAGAACTGCATCGCAGTGCTACAGCCCCGACTTGTTTGGGTTTCTCCAATAGGATAGACCTTCCCGGACAGGGATACTCCTCTCATATCTCCAGTATTACATGTCGTGAATTGACCGCTGTAATCCCAGCGTTTGGACCTCGTCAATGAACTCTTCGTGAGACACCTTTCTTGATCTTTCACAGACAGACGAGTACAATCCGCCAGATGAGGCATCTTGTTCATGTTGTTCCAGCTTGGTAACCATGACGGCCACCTTTCATCCTGCTGCGAAAGACTTTCAAAGGAAATCGCATCATGCAGGACCGAATGACCACAGCTAGCCATGGTAGCCGCATGAGCGAAATCGGTATACGCACGCAAGAAGTGCACTTCATAGTTGATGGGACAATGTTCGTAAGATTTGGGTAAAATGCCATAGAGTGAGTACAGTCGATCCTGTTCGTCTGAACATTGGGCAGTGTGGAACTTCTTCAGTAGCAGAAGTATGCGCGAGTAGATCCATTCCCTCTGGTTGTTGGATAAATGAGCACGTCTCTGAGCAAATGACGGGCTGATCCTTTGCGAGTCCAGCATAATGACTTGTCTTGCGGCTTCCTGGGTGCCAGCAGTCCAGAGGAAATTGTCTTCGTAGTCCAAACGAAGTCTCGCGCTGTGTACCAACGATCGCCACGTGAACTCGTGACACCCGCATCGTATGTTCAATTCGCGGCTAAGGACCACCTCCTGTAGTATCCACCGTCTTCTAAACCACCCCCTTGAGAAAAAGGCGTCCAGAGATGGAAATCTAAAAGAGACTAAAGCGATCGGTCTGGTTCGTACGCCAGCGATGAAATATCTTTCTATATCTGGATCATCGAATATGGGAAGCAAATCATCTATTCGATCTTGATCTGTCGCTGGGCCAAGCCAGACTACGACGCCGCTGGCAATCGTATATATCCTTCCCATTGAACGCACTTGTAAGCCCTTTTCTGCATTGTCCGCTTGATTGATGCATACTAGATAACAGTTAGTCAACACCTAGCCTAGGTACAATCTTACATACTGGCATCTATCCAAAGATATCGTGGCATAAATGGCTCTCGTAGATGCCTCAACATCTCCTCCACCAGGATTGTGACGCGAAGGAAATGTCCATCGCAGCTGAAGTATGTGTACTCTTTCTGTGGTCCCCAGCAATATGATACGCAACCCCATTCATTGCCGTCGCCGCGTGGAACCCAATGAACGTCTCGATGAGACTCATTTATGTCTCCGATCTTTCGCGCCAAGAGACGGCCGACTAATGGTTCTCCAAACATGCCTGGTTCCAGGAGAAGCACACGCAGCTCTTCATCTGCAACGATTGGTTGGTACTGGTAAGCCGCTTCATGTTCTTTGATTGTGGGAACTGCAGGTACTGAAACAGAGGATGACAGGGGGTTGAGTCCTTCGAGATCGGGCATCTCGGGGATGAGACGTTCACAACGAGTAATGGGAAGGGAAACCAGCAACACACTTCCCAGCGCTAGTCGAAGAACAGGCAAAGTGAAAGATGTTTGAGTGATGATGCGGAGTTTTGTAAGAACGCAGCGGCCGTATCCTGTTGCACTCGCAGTCAATCACCCCGCACTCGCACATTCAAGGTGGGATGCGGCGCAGTCGACACATCTTTGCCTGCCGAGTGGACCAATCAGTCATCGGCCCTATATGAAATGGCAGTATGAGACCGGCTTATTGAGATATGGTGTGCGAAGGACAAATGACATGCGTTAACGGTGCAAGAGAATGGGAGCAGGTGTTGAAGGTAGTGGGGGACATGTCATGACGTCATCGAGAGTAACGTATGAAAACGCGTCTGTACTTTTGGAAACACTGACGGTCATAGTCTTGCGAAATACCTTAAACTTTCTATTTAGTACAAGAGATGTCAAATGCACAATACTACGCTGGTAAATGGGTCTCCTCATCGGGAACTCAAATCCGCAATATCTCTATGAGTTCTAACACGATTCAGGCGATTAATAACCTACCTTCTAGCTTTAACTTAGACCTTTATTTTATGCATAGAAAGTCTTCCTCTAAGTCTAATAAACAAAACGTTATTAGCCAACCCACATTGCTAAGAGTTGGGTCTCCACATTTAGCTCCGATCCAAGATATCTAGCTAGCTAAAGTAGCTAGCTAGATACGTTCTACATATAAAATATAGATCTAGATTTAGGCCACAAAACTAACAATTAATTGTCTAGACGAGGTTAGAACTTATGATGATATTGCAGATTTTAAGATCCCGATGTGGAGACCCATTTACCACCGTACACAATACCCAAGAGTTCATAGGGGGGCCTAAACACGCGCTTGTTGGTAGAGGATAATTTTCCATTGGCATGCACCCCCCCAAACCAAACAACTACAGTTCAAGGCTTCTTAAGAGCTTCTTCAATGATTGTCCAAGTGTGATTCTCAATCCCTTTAATCTGGTCTGCGCTCCAGTCTGGCTTGTCAGACACCAGGCGGCCCCTGTCATCGAGGCAGCTCCAGAAGCGGCCACCTTTCTCTCCTTCGATCGTGACAGTCCGCGTCCCTGTCAGCATGTGTTCGGCACAGACGTCCGGTTGGACCCCAAACACGCTCAAAAGGCCCTTAACTATGGGACGGACGATCCAGGGCATCTTTGCAGAGATGCTGGTGTTGACTATGCCAGGATAGGCATGAATAAAATGCCGGCTGCTCGAGCCTTCGGCGGCTTGCTGCGCCGCGAATGCTTGGACCATCGCGTCAGTCATGGTGACGCAATATTTCGCGGCGTTGGCAATGCCGTAGTTTTTCTTCAGGTCCAGATCTGTCCAGTCGAGCTGCGAAGGGGCGCTCCCGGTTTTGCCGTCGAGGACAATGACGACCCGGGCATCCTGTTTCAGGATAGGTAAGAGCTCGCGGATCAGTAGCTGCCTACCGTAGAAGTGCAGCGCCATCTTAACGTCGATGCCCTCAGCCGTCTCGGTCCGTCCGGCCAGGGTGCCAATGCCCTGGGAAAGGATGAGGAGGTCGAGGCTTTGGGGCTGTGTCGACTTAAAGGAGTCTGTGTACTTCTTGATAGAGCGCATGGACGACGCATCTAGGGCACTGAACTCTATGTTCGTGTGCGGGATATCTTTGGGCTTGTTCCTGCCACTAACGATGATGCGGGAGGACGCCGACTCGGCTGCGAGGCGGATAGCTATGGCGTACCCGATGCCAGCGGTGCCGCCGACAACTAACGCTCGCGTAGAAGTCATGTTGAGGATTGATGAGAAAAGCGGAGGAGAGTGGGTACTTTGCATGTGAGTTGCTGACAGTGTGGGGATGACGGTAGGTAGCTTGCAAAATGGGATTTTTGTGTCGATGCGGTGATGTTGAAGGGAGAACTTGCGAAACGGATCAAAGGAGATCCGGCGTTAGCACTTTTCTCCGAGAACCAAGACGGGCCGGAAAATAGCTCCCGAACGGCGAGTCAGGTGACCCTCCGGCGACCTCCTAGAAAACGCCAGGGCCGCTATCAACCTTGTCCCCAATTGAGTGTTGAATGTCCAGGCCGCACTTCTTCCGCTAGGCAATGGTGTCTAAGAGTTATACAGTGCAGGTGGCCTAACAATCAGTAAGCTCCTTAGTATACCTAGCTTGTTAGCAAACGGCTGGCGACTCTTCTTTGCCCCTACTAAAGCCACGAGAGTGTAAAGTCGCTTTTTTGGTCTTCAGGGAGGGCTACTACGTCGCGATAATCATTGGGTTTGAGCTTTGGGGAACGGTTGGCCCTACTAAAGCCTGGCTAAACACCCTTTAGTGCGCCTGTTGAGCACTCCTGTTGCGAAGCCCGTCTTATCCATATCGTGTACATGCTCCGGCTCGAAGTTGGAGTGCTCGATATTCTCAGTCAATAGTACGAAGTATCGCTGATGTATCTCAGGAGTCAACTCTGTGACGCTTACACTCCGCCCGTTGAGTTCTGAGCTCATCTTCGTGACGCATACGGCGCATTCAGTGATGACGTGCACAGACTGCAGAAACACGGTAAACCTAAGCTTGTCGTCATATGGAATGTGATCGGCGGATGGTTTTGTGGTAAACTGCAGGCAGCTGACATGTTTAAATCCGCCCGACGCTAAGTCGTCTTCGGTCATGTTTGTTGCATCTACCGTGCACGGACAGTGAACGATACCTAAGTATGAACGATCAATTCTCTGATGTGCGGTACGTCTCTTGATGACAGCCTTCTTGCGTATGGAACATATGGGTTTCGATATGAACGATCAGCTACACTTGACAATCGCGCAACACCAAACCACGATTGAAATAGTAGAGTCGCCGAAACCTAGGGGTTCATTCGCATAGACTGGAATTGCAACCCAGTTTAGTGTTAGCTCGCACACTAGCCTGAGGATATCAGCACTCTGCAGAGCTGCGCAAAATTAGTGAAGCCAGTTAAACGCAACTTTGGCCCATATGTAACTGGTTTTAGTAAACGGAAACTTTCATCTACAGATCTTGAAATCAAGAGAGTTTCGTAAGCGCTCTGCATGCCGAGCGCGAGGGCGCTCCACAGGGGTATCCTCGCAGCTGTTCATGCGAAGAGGACTCTATTCGCCAGGGTCACTCTGTTTCAACTTCACCGTTGCTTCTCGTCCATTGCCGCAGTCGTCAACAATATTAAACGGGTGAAGTACTATCGATTGGCCACCCTGTTGCCTAGATCTGTAAGCTGGCCCCATGTGTTGCTCTTGGCATGGTTGACACCTCTGCATGGATAACTCCAGTCTGTGTTTTGTGGGGACATACTGTTGGATGACTTATGACATGTGAATAGTAGTCGCGCACAGTTATTGTAACGCCCGTCCCTGAGTAATGAGACGCGCGTTGGTCTTCTTACCTAGGTAGGTTTTTCGCAGGCTTCCGCTGGGGATTGTAGCTGATCTCCATTTCATCAGCTTATGTGGCTTCGGTTGACACATGAGTATATATATTTTCAAGCATGTTCACATCATGTTTCCAACGCATCCTTCACCAATTGTTGCACCATGACTAACACACCTCCTGACTCCATTACGCCGTTCAAACTAAACATTCCCAACAACGAACATGTCGAGTTAATGCAGCTACTAGAACTGTCCCGTATTGGTCCTCTAACGTTTGAGTCATCTCAACAGAACATGCACAACTTTAGTATCACGCACGAATGGATCACCAAGGCAAAAGACTATTGGCTTCACAACTATAACTGGCGAACTCAAGAACAATACATTAACTCATTCCCCAACTATACCGCGGAGGTTGAAGGCATCACTATTCACTTCGTGGCCATTTTTCCTGAAAACAAGGATGCCATTCTAATCACACTGCTTCACGGATGGCTAGGCAGATTCATCGAGTTTCTTCCTATAGTCAGTCTTTTGAGAGACAAATATCTGGTAAGAGATCTGCTATATCATTTAATTGTCCCCCCCGGGCCTTAGGGATAGGGCCTACAGTGTCATCTCATATTACGTTGCCAAGAAATTTTAAAACTAAGCCTAAACTATCCTAGCGTATTTAGAAGTCTCTTTTTACCTATAACACCTCTCCGTCTATCCCCTATATCACGCCTAGCTGCACCGCCTCAACATCCCCACTATCACGATCACTGCTAATACTACCTAGAGATTAAGAAGCTTTATTATATTATAGTAATTATATTTTAAGAGCGTAAGCACCGCCACTATTATAATTATATTTATAGTTATAGTTATAATTATAATTATAATTATAATTACAATTCCCTTTAAGCGGCTACAAAGCCTATATATTAGTGGTACTATCGCCTAAACTCCTCCGCAGCTACTACGTACCTAATAGGTCCTATTACGCTGTATCCTAAGCCTCCCGCATTATCATTATTATTATTAAATTAATTATCTACTACCCTATTAATACCCGCCCCGTGTACGTAATTATTAGCTATACCTACTTAATATAATTATAAGATAGAGATAAGCTAGCTAAGGACCTACTTTAGCTATCTATTATAGTCCCTACTTATAACTATCTTAATATACGCTTCTTACTCTATTATAAGTTTACCTATAGCTACTATTATATTACTTAGCTTCTTAATATAAATATTCTACTTTATAGTAATAGATAACCTTACTTCTATATTTATCCTAGTACTAGCTAGTAAAGTAACGCTACCTAGGTAGATAAGAGTTATAGTAAATAGGCTATCTATATAGAAGAGAATTTTATATTAGTCCTTAGTAGTATTATCTAATAAGTTAAGAGAGGAGAGGTAGGTATCTTAGAAGGGGCTTAAGATACTATAAGGCTTAAGATTATTATAGTTTAAGCTAATTTAATCCTTAGTATAGTAGTGCTTTACGTCTACGTTAGTATTAATGTTAAGTACTATCTATAACTCTAGGAATAGCTATTTAACGCCTATAACACAATTATACGTTATAAGGCGTATAGTGTTAAAGAAGGTATTTCTCTTTAGTAGTAAGCTTTAGGATAGAGTATTAAAGTAGAAGTTAAGAAATAGAAATTTAAAGAGCTAGTAGTTACTTAAATATTTCTGCAGCCTTAAGTACTATAGTTATAAGCCTAGAGGCGAGCTATAAACTATAGTTATTAACTAAAAAACTCCTCTTCTACTTTAACTCCTCTTCTCCCTAATGTCGCCGCGACTATCTAGAACTACTTAAAATTTAGGGCTTTAGTTTTAACCTATCTATTATTAAACTATATATAGCTATATATAGTAAAAATAGGTATTTAGGAAACACACCTTTACCGCGATTTATTATAGTGTCTTTTAATAGTGTTGTGCTTGCGTCTTTTACTAGCACGTTTATTATTTGAATATCATTTAATTGTTCTATCTGTCCTGGGATACATACTTAGTGGTGGAGGACCTCTTAATAAGGAATGGAGCATTCCTAATTCTGCTTGAGTTCTGCACACCTTGATGCTAGAATTAGGATTCCACAAATACATCGCGCATAGTGGAGATGTAGGCAGTTTTCTTGCAACAACTATAGCAGTCACCTACCAAGAATGTGTAGGGTTACATCGTAAGTATTTTAGCAATTTTTGAGGTAAATTAACTACAACTAAGCAATCTCTACAGTAAACATAATCCCCTCGCTCGCTCCTCCTGAAGAGGGATCAAACGAAGAGAAGTTTTCAGTGTCTGAAAAAGTATATGTTGAGAACATGATATCATGGACTCGCAACGGCAACGGCTATGCTGTAGAACATAGCACTCGTCCAGCAACAATTGGCTTTGTCGTCAACTCCAATCCGCTCTCCCTCTTGGCATGGTAAGCTGAACTTAAGCTTCTTTTCCACTAACCAACTATTCACTAATAGCTGATCAAGGATTAGTGAGAAGTTTCTTGAATGGTCTGACGAGAGTCCATCTCTTGACGAAATCCTTACCAATATCTCACTCTACTGGTTTTCGAACAGTTTCCCACGATTCATCTACCCATACCAGGCTTATAACAAGTCTGGTAAGCCTCTACCTGGATTTCCATACATCAGCAAACCTTTGGGGTTTTCTTGGTTCACAGCCGAGATATCACCTGGCTTCAAGAGTGCTGTTGCAAAGTATGGGAATCTTGTCTTTCATCGGAAGCATGACAAGGGCGGCCATTTTGCAGCATTAGAGAGACCAAAAGAAATGATGTACGATATTGAAGAATTCACCCGAACTGCATGGCAAGCATAGTGCCTGTACCATGGGTATTGAGGCCGAGGTCCATATAGGCTGGTACTTGTGTATGGAAGTATGTTTGTAGTTTTCTAGTCATACTACTGCTCGTTTTCAGGATGAATGATTCTTGATGGAGCCATTCTAAAGACCGCCTGCAATCTCTTTGTCGTAGACGTGAGACAGGAAACGATACATGAACATATGAGCATCCCCATAGACGGCTGCGCAATGTGAGCATCACCTAAAGATTAACCGCTTATGCCTTCCAGCGCTTTCACTACAGCAGCCTGTACCTGCGCAGCATTACCCTAGTCAATCTCCAGATATACTATTGCTCCGTCATTGTTTAACAAGGGAAAACTTTTCCAGCCAACCCCAAATGCTATTCGGCCAACCCCAAAAGATCAGATGAGATTAAAGCAATTCACCGCCCAAATCTTCAAAAGATCAGCCCCTAAAGAGATCAGATGGAAGCAGTTCACCGCCCAGAGTCTCTAGGATATCCCCTAAAAAGATTACTTAATATTACTCAAAGCGACCACCCTAAAAGATCAGATGGAAGTAATTCACTACCTCAATATCGCCTAATTAGGCAATAATATATAAAAGTGTTGACTGATGAGGATATTTACGTGGTGAATTGCTTCCATCTGATCTTTTGGGGTTGGCCGAAAAAGTTTTCCCTTTAACAAGGCGTGGAGGAACTCATACATGCGCACGGATTTAACTCACGAACATGTTACTAAGGCGTTGACCTGAGCGCAGCGGTTGCTAGTATGCTTGCCATGTATCATGTTCTACCTAGGTAGAATCTCAGTAGGCCATTATTTACAAGCTTTGTTTAAGATCTAACTCTAACATCTCAACAAGACCCCCTTATTCCATCCCGAAGCTTCTCTCTCTGCGCAGTCAAATGCCGCTTTCCAGTCCTTCAATGCAAATGCCTCTGCAATTGTTACACCGTTTCCCTCCCCAATCTCCAATTGAACTGTTTCAATCAACCGAATCAGACTCTGTACATCGGCACGCGAGTACATAAACTTTCCCCTGAGTTTGAGATCTCTGGACATCAGCTTGCATAGTGGGATAGGATAATTCTCCTGAATCCCACCCATGAGACTGATGCGGCCGCTATGCCGAAGAGACCGGATTGTAGACACAATGTGCGAAGACCCCGCTGCTGCTGGGGGTGAAATCTCCAAAGCCGCGTCAACGAGTCCACCGGCTGCCAATGTGATTGCCGCGAAGTCTTCATCGACGTTGTCTGTCATGGCCACGGTGGTCACGCGAGACCCAAAGTGTGCAGCAAGACTGGCTAGTGTAACTTGGTTCCGACCCGTAGCAATTACCTTGCCTGCACCCATAGCCAGCGCGACAGCGATTGCGCCACTACCAAATGCTCCTGTCGCTGGCGTGATCACAATCGTCTCGCCCACACTTAGTTCAATATCTCGTAGTCCCCCATACGGAACCGGGTACCGGTCCAACCCTGCGAACTCTTGTTCTTTATATCCAAGCTCACCCACCAACCTCTCTTCATTGAGCGTGTATACATTTTCCATGGGCACACAGCAATACTCTGCATATGTTCCATTGCGCCACATTTCTTTCATCAGCTTCGCACTGCCTGTCGTCATCCCCTGCATCATTCCCAGAAGAAACTTATCAGCTGGGTCATCACGACTGCGGACGAGGCTATCGACGTAGACGAGCTGATTTACTTGAAGAGCGGTGGAGTCAGCACTTAGAGCTGCGATGCGGCCAACAGCACTAGGTCCGGGGACTAGGGGCGTTGGATAGCGGTAGGCGCGCTTGCCGTTGAAGACGTCTTTGAAGTAGGAGAGGACTGGAGCGTATAGAACTCTTATGATTGCGCTTCCAGGCGTTGCAAGAGGTGTGGAAAGGGTTTGCATCGAGAGAGGTTGCGCGTATTCATCCTGGATAAGGGCGGAGTGCGTGGACGGGAGTGGAGAAGACGTTGTTCTTGCCGCAATTGAAGAAAAAAGTAAAGGGCAAATTGTTGTTTTCTTAAGAATCTACAGATATTAATCATAGGAATCATCGCACCTCTAAATAGTTCTCTAATCCATCCCTTGGTACAAAACTCCGTCTTCAACCTAGCCAGACAAAAGTCATTCGGAAGCCCTTCACTTTGTCGTATCCGCGTTTAACTCCGAACTCCGCCTAGTGCCAAGTGGCTTCACATACTAGGCACGATGCAGTGGAAGTGTAATGCGGGTAACAATTCGGTCCGATAAGTAAGCCCCGCTGACTTCTATCATGTCCGCGTACTAACCGCTTAGAGTCGGCGAACGGAAGCGTTTGTAGCCGACGGTCACTTCCCCACGACGCATGAGCATACTCGACTACATCCCTAGAACTGCATCCCACCCAACAACCTATCGCCAATCCAACACGACGACGCGGCATACAATGGCCATTACCAATGTCGCCCTCATCGGCGGTACAGGCACGCTTGGCGCTCCCGTCCTCAACGCGCTAAAATCCTCCGAATTCGACATATTCGTGCTCAACCGCCAAACATCCCAATCCGTCTACCCAAAGACGAAAGTCATCACAGTGCCCGATGACTTGAATGTTGAGGAGGTCGCCAAGGCGCTGCGAGATCACAAAATTGACGCGCTAGTCATCACCATCGCCGGAAGCCATGTCGAATCGCAGAAGAAGCTCATCGACGCCGCATTCAAGGGCGGCGTGAAGCGCGTGATGCCAGCAGAGTTTGGAAGCTGCGACTCTGCGGACGACAAGACAAATGAGGTCCTGCCGTTGATGAAAGGGAAGAAGGACGTCCGGGATTATCTCCTCACGTTGGAAGGCAAGGAGCGGGAAGGCGGCATGGGAAATCTTACGTGGACAAGTCTCGTCACAGGTCACTTCTTCGACTGGGGAATGACCTGTGGACTGTTGAAGTTCGACGTAAAAGCCCGCAAAGCCTATATTCTCGACGGCGGCAACATCAAGTTCTCTGCCTCGAACCTTGACTTCATCGGAAAGGCCGTCGTCAAGATCTTAGAGAAGCCAGATGAGACTGCGAACCGACTGCTTTACATTCACAGCCATCATGTCACGCAACTAGAGGTCCTTGCTGCGTTGGAGAAGGCGACAGGTGACAAGTTTGAGAGGATCGATCAGGATAGTCAAGAAGAGTTGGATATTTCGAGACCGAAGATGCTCAGTGGCGATGGGGAAGCGAGAGAAGAAGTTGTTGCCGTATGGGGTGTGGTTGCTGCGGATTGGAAGGAAAAGGAAAGTTTCGCGAACAATGTGCTTGGGCTGCAAGAGGAAGATCTCGACCAAGTCGTACGCAGGGTTGTGTCGGAGCTGTAAGTGGGTGCTGGACTGCTCTCAGTGATGATAGCCAGTCAGATTTTCTTGCAACAAGCATGGCTACTCGGCACTAGCTCTGTGATCATATCAACACGATTACCTTACTTTATGCACAACCACAAATTCTTCAATGATAGAAGTTACAAGAGCGAACATGATCCTGTCTCTCGCTCCACTACGATCGCTTGCATGTGGCTACGTCCCAACCAGACCCCATATACACCCATGGCCAGTCGTATGGCACTTTGGCATCAGATCTGATTACATTCGTGCCCGATGACACTAGCACGCACCATAGCTGCACGATATACAACATTGCTTGCGACAGTTGTCTAGATAAGAGACCTGTGAGAATGCCATAGGGATGTAATAGTTAGTGGCGAAACAGTATAAGCTTTTCATTGATGTTAGACGGTGCAATAGCTGAAGAAGTATTATTCCGTTCTCTTGTACATGCTACGGGGTATCATCAGTCATCGTGCTTAGTATACCATGCCCTATCTCTCAAGAGGCGTCGTGGGGAGATCCTCGTCACCATAACCAATCGTATGTCGTCCATCTACTTATACACTCCATCCGTCCGAACGCCCAAGTTTGGCGTGCGGCCAAACTGTCAATGAAGTATCTTGAGCATCCTCCTTGAACAGCTTGTGGCGCATACTTTCCAGCAGATCCTCCCGGCCCTTATCTTCCAAACTCTTCAACTTGTTCTTCACAAAACCTTTTCCGCCACTCTTCTTCGCCGCGTCTTCAGCTCCTCCATCTGTCCTCCAGACCGCAAGATCATCATCTGCAGCCTTGTAAACCGGCGGCACATCGTACTGACTAAAGCAATTTCTCTCCAGCTGACCCACAGGATACGCATGGCCAAAGAACTCCCGAATATCCTGCTTGAATGCAGGGTCCTGGTGGAGAGCGAAGCCACTGGAATACGCAGTCCGAAAAGGCTCGACTGTGATGTGATGTTTCTCACTCGAGAAGGCGACACTGGCGGCGGAGGGAAGCGAGAAGTTGGCAGAAGCTGGCTGCTCCGTGAACTTTTTGGAATAGTCGTAGCTGAAAGACGCCATGCGCGGTGCAGGAGGCTTGTAGATGTTGGTAGAGGCGAATGCAGGCGGTTTGGGAGGATCGAAGCCGAACGGCGCCATGGGCGCTTGACTGCGGGCGTAAGAGCGCTGCATGTTGTTTGGAGGAGGTGTTGATGGTGGAGGTCGTGTGTTGACAGTAGACTGCGAGGAAGCCATGGGCATATGGCCACCCCTCAAGTCGTGCTGCATGTTGGATGAGGGAGATGTGGGTAGAGAAGGTCGACTGTTGACAAAAAGTGCCGGAGCAGCCATATTAGTCGAAGGCGGAGCTGTTGTTTGTCAGTGGTAAGAAAGTGAAGGTGAATCAGTGTCTTGGGGCTACTCACGTTTGCTTCGCTGCGTCACGCCCAACTCACTCAATAGGAAAAGCACGCCTTCATGCGCGATGAGTAAGGAAGGCCGTCGTACCAGCGGCTCGATGTGGCGGACCCAAGTCGAAATATCCTCGCCGTTCGTGGTCGCTGCTACGGCAAATTCAAGAAATTCTTTGTAGAAACACCAGTCGGGGCCGAGCTCTGCTCGAATGATCAGGAGAAGCGGACTGAAATTGTTCAATTTCGTATCCGGCCTCGGTATTCGCTGCTGGCCTCGCTGCATCGGATGTGTCTGTGGACTGATTGAGAAATGGAAGAGTGGGGCCTGTAGCCGAAACAATCTGAGGGTAAAGAAATGTGTCGGAAGGTAGAGAGGGTCATCGTGAACATAAGGATCGATTACCTATTGGAGTAACACTCGTCCGCATCGCGACAATAGCAAACGGAAGTAAAATAGCCGATCTAGGCAACACAGATATACTTGAGTACCGTGAGAACGACAAGACAGCAATTTAGATGGACTTGAAAATGATCCGTCAAGCTACGGCTCTCATCGCGCCGTAGTTCATAAAGATACCAAAGTCCCTCACACATTGCCAGCATTCCATCTCTTCGCGAACGGGTCATGATCTGGATCAGTCCAACGGACATACTCCGCACTATCAGCCAGCTCTTGCGCAATCGTCTCACCATAATTCAGTCCCACAAAGGCATATGTCGCGTCTATGCCCGCGCTGATACCAGATCCCGTCACGATGTTTCCATCGACAACCCATCGTGCCTCTGCGACCCAGTTCACGTTCGGTCCAGTGCTCGTCGCCCAGGTGTAAGCGCGCTTGTTCGTCGTCGCACGTCGGCCATCCAGAACACCAGCGCGAGCTAAAATGGTGGCTCCGGTGCATACGCATAACAGCGCTTTCAGGTTAGGGTATATATGCTTCACGAACTCGATTTCGGCTTCCATGTTATTGCGCGTACCAACGCCACCGGGCACAATGAGAACGTCGATGGCGCCGCCCCGCGCCTCCGCATATGCACCTGCCTCTTGGATCTCAAGCTGCTCGCGGAACGTGCGGTCAACCATCAGGCTCTGCGAAACATTCGTCTCGGGGTGCGAGAACATCTGATTTCCAGCTCTTTGATGCGAAGTCTCTACCGGTTCGCTGTCTGCGGCGAGCATAGTCAACCTCGTGGGGAAGTGGTATAGCATGGACAGCGAGTTGAATACATCAAGCGGACCGAAGACGTCGAGCGCTTGGAAGCCGGGGAAGAGCAGCACGCCATAATGTATAGGTTTCTTGCCGTTGACGTCGAAGAATGGCGGTTTGACGGCTGATGGGTTAGGGGTACCGTTGGTGCCGGAGCCCGGAGAAAGTTTCGCCGATGCGGTGGTCATGGTTTCTTGGTGCAGCGGGGTAGGAAGAACCTTGGAAGTTTGTGTGTGGTAGTAACAACATCCTTTTATCGCAGTGCGGCATGGTCCCATACATATCATCGTAACGATTACCGAGCTAGTCTCCACATGCGCGAACTGGCGACTGTGGCTTTAGTCTCAGCTGAAGAGCTCTTAGACTCAGCTAGGCGCACCGAGGCGGAACGCCTAGACCGCCGGCATGTGCGATAGGACCCTGACCGCGACTAATAATACTATTCTGCTCATACGCCCTCTTCCCCATAAAGATGCGGCTCACAGTTGATAGTCAGGTCGATGTACCGCATCGAAGGGTACCTGTGTCCCAGACTGAGATTACGTCAGCCATACCAGGCGACGCAGTAACTACCAAGGTACTCGCCTCCTTGGCCGCCATGCACAGATCACGCTCCAAAGAAAAGGGACGCTGCAAATGGAATATGCAGGAAGTCAAGCGTGACAGATGGCGGACAGCGCGCCTAGACGCCCTCGCCCAGGCTTCATTGAGAAATCGCAGACGAGAAGCGCACGAGTCGATTCTCAACATCGTTCCTGTCCAGTCCACGTCACCATGCTTGCTTCTGGGTCGCAATGACCGAATTTTGCGATGCAGTCGAGGTAATGTATACGTTGCTCGATATGAGACTCAGGGTCGAAGAAATCCATCGCACAGACCCGGTTTGCTGTCCGCCTACGAGTTCATTCACTTCCAGCATCCATCACCATCTCTATCACTCTCTATCAATTCCATTCTTCGCTCATCTCGGAACTCCACAATGCCAGTATTTAAGGGAAAAGGCGGTCGTAAGTCGACAGAAACAGATGCGCAACGAGCAAGAGACATGTGGATCGCGCACCGAACCCGTGACAGTTTATTCCTTAACGGAGAAGGCATTCCCGATCATATCCATGGTGACCTCGACGCACTCATCAAATGGAACTCCTCAAAGACCAATCGTCCTGACCGCCCAGAACGCCCAGTAAACGACGCTCCAGTATCACAACATCTCACGAGAGAACACATTCGAGCTTGGAGGCAGGTCTTGATTCTATGCACTCACATCATTTTAGTCCGTGTCTAACCCTACACAGGAAAAGCGCCAACGAATGCAGGGCCAACTTTAAGCAAGTCCTCCTGTGGCCATGCATATACTGCCTCCACTTCATCGATTACAGGGAACATCCGAAGATCGCGCGTTTCTTCTGCAGGCGGTCGGAATGTATAGGTAGAGGCAAGATCCAGGTCAACTGTCTCTGGGATATCGAGGAAGGAAAAAAACGGAAATTCGATAATCGGGCCAGGGCGATATCTTGGCAGGACGACGACCGGGCGAGCATAGCCTCCTCTTCCTCCGCCGATACAGTGCGCCCGCACTAGGATCATCTTGGCTGCGCCCAAGAGATAGTGTCCATGACTTCGTAACCAGGGGCCCAATCACCATGCGGCCAGATCGAGTCGTCCCATATGTCTTCGAGAGGCTCGAGTTGCAGCCCGTTGCCATTTTCATATTCTTCGGAATCTTCAGTATCGGTAGTGGTTGGAAATGCTGGCAAAGTCGCGAAGTTCTGGTCGCCCACTGGTCCTGGCGCGTCTGGAAGTTCTTCAATCACCTCGCTGTCGTTTCTGCTCATACCAAGGCTTTCAGATTCAGGGTTAGCCGGAGATGCTGGCGATGTCGCAGGGCTCTGGGTAACCGCTGGCGCGTCAGCTTCGGTAGTCGCGATAGTCGGCGAATGAGCCAATGCTACAGATTCTTCGCTCGTCTCAGGCTCAGGCTCTGCATCCTTGTCTAAAGCAAAGTTCGGTACTGTAGCCAATGTTTCCTCTGGTGCGGCCACAATATTGCCTTTCTTTGCCCTCTCTGCCTCCCACTTTGGTTTGTTTCTATGCTTCTGTTGAGTCAAGGTTGCTTCAATCACATCCTCGTTGTCATCTCCCGCTGCTACACCGTTTCCAACCACTGGGAACTTGACCCGTCCTTCGCCAGGCTTTTGTCCCTCAATCTCTGGATTTTGTAACACCGCCACCCTGTTGTGAAACCTCAAGATTGCCGGAAAGTTCTCGACGAACGTTGCCATTTCAAGAGCCGACTCACTCGCGCGAACTTCTGCATTTATGATATCGTCGTAGTATCCGCGGTAGATCCTGTGGGCGGCGGGAGGCAACTTCTTGCGGATTATGGTGAGAGTGGCTGCTACGGTTAGGAGTACCTTGTAGGCACTACTCCTGGAAGCGGAGAAACTGTAAGGATCCCAGTCAGACATGGTTAATATTCGAAGTTGCTGTTAGTAGAGTTCGAGATTGTGCTGTGGTGTGGTTTGACCGTGCATTGAAATACCTAGCGGACTTTGAATTGAGAAGGCTCAATTCTGCCTGGAGCTGCACCAGCACGGACTGTGAAACATATCTGACAATGAAAGAAATTCACTACCTCTACTAACGCGCAATGACCCTCTGCGATAGTGGCGTAGTACTTACCTGGGTACATCCAGTACTAGCACTTCCTCCAACTGGCCGCAGTCAGCGTTGATGACTATCTCCTCAGTCTTGACATTCCTTGAATCACTGCCATCACCGCGTCCGAAAATCCGAGATGCTTAGCTACAGCGTCATGAAATAACGTATAAACTCCCTATACGCAGGAAAAAACTGTCTCGATTCACTGATACATCTATCGCCTTCTGAGAGCCCATGGGCGGTATTGTAATCTTCGCTCGAACAACATTATGTATGGATATATACTAGAATTGCGATCTACTCCTGTCAACGCCTTTTGCCCCTTACAGGGTGGTTCTGTCAAAATGGAATCTACGGAAGCAGTGTGACAGACCATGTATCTATATCAATCTTCCAACGGTAGTCTAGCTATCGTTTTCATCCTAAGTACTACGCACATGTGCCCGAGTGAGCTTCTGCTTTCACCCAGTCCAAATACTCTTCTCTCAAGCATATCGCGGCCGCTACCTCTATTCCGCGCGATAGCTCCAAGATGAGCCCACGTTTTGTAGTAGAAAGTTGTGGGGACCATCTGGAACTCGACGAGAGTGAATGATCCTCCAATTTTCGTCACGTGTTAGTGTGGCAGGATAACCCGAAAAGGGAAAGGCGAAAAGGGATTAACAGGTTGGTGGCATCATCTATTGTGCATTCACTGAAAACGAAAATCTACGTACATCATATCAAGCCCCATGCGAAAACATACCGTAGTTGCAGACTCTTCGATGCTGTGTCCCACCGGAAATGCAAGCGCTCACCACATGCGGCTTTGGGAGACCTTGACAGAGATCTTCCGGCCACCAACTGTCTTCCCGCTCAACTCCATCGCGCGCCCAACCTCGCTAGTCGCAATACGAACGAAAGCGTAGCCCTGCTTGAGGACGATCTTGGTAACCGTGAAACCTGCAAAGAAGGTGCGGACGTCCGATTCCGCAACATCATACGGGAGATTGTTCAGCTTCAGATCCGTCGTGTCTTGCGGAAGTGCAGCAGGCGGCTCGCCAACCACACCTAAGCTGGACTTCGTCTTCCTGTTCTCCCTATGCGATACGCTCACTCGGATGGTGTAACCATGCCATTGCAGACCGTTCCCGAATCGCGCGAGAACTGCACTTGCATCCCATTTCCGAATGACGACGAAGCAGAAGTTTCTGTCGCCAGGTGGCAGAGTGACATCGCAGAGGTGAACGTCCTTGAAGATGTCACGAACATCCGCGACTGTAGCGCCAATCCGTATACCCCCAACGAAGAGTACCACATCCTTCTCGGCTGCCTCTTTGCTGATTATTTTCTCCATCCGTTCGTCTGGGACGCGCCGGGCTATCACCATCTTCTCTCTCCAATAGGTGCCATTGAGAAGATACACAAGACTGATTGCCATACTATGCGTGTAGAGCTGCCTGAGAGCAACTCCCGGTTCTGCACATCTGCTGCGAACGGTTTCGATACCCTCGACGTAACGGTGAACGGGTGGCTCACCTTTTAGAATACGGACTAGTTCAGCGTAATTTGATTCCTCGATTCCATAGGCATGATCGTTTATAGGCTGCATCAACTTTGAAAGATTCCTCAAAGTGTGCCTTTTGGGGAGCCCCGTGATCTCGACGGTTCGCGACAGCGTGCCGTTTTCGCGGGCGCGGAGATAATCCGACAAGCGATTCGGGAAACCCTTGACGAGTTCAGCCTCTGGCTCGTCACGTAACCTGATGATAACCCTCAGATCAGTCACGCCGAAGCTAGAGTTGTCAAAGTGTTCGACGAATTTCTTCGCAATCCCGTGTGTATTGAAGACTACCCGGGCGCAGTCACCTCCTCCAGGCGGTGAGTAGATGTCCTTGATATCATCCTTAATTTCATCCTTGGACGTATCCCAAAACCCGAGCAGTATGAGGTATGGCTCGGTTTTCAAGGGAAGACGGCTAATAGATACGATGGTCGACATGGTTGGTTTAGTGTGTCCAGAAGTTATTGAGCACCGACGTTGTTTAGGATATGGTGTTGGCCGAATATTTGACTGTGAGCTGGATAAGGTATGAAATGAGGCTCAGAAGAGTTCGGATATATAGGAGGAAGACAAAGATGGTGCGCAGTCATGGTAAGTATTCATGGTTTCGCGCTGTGCGTACCTTGGTACCCGCTAGCTCCATTCGACACAACCTTAGAATGGATGCGCGGTCCACACCATTTACAAGTATCACAGCAGAAGATACACTCATAAGCTCACATTGCATACCATGTTTGTGTGAAGAGTAGTGATATCGCGAATAATGGGTAATCCGTGCAAATAACCGACTGATCAGTCACCGCTCTCGATGCAGCTAGATCTATTTTTTGACAGGCTTTCGGCTAACTTCCCAAGCCATTCGGTTGCGAAGTATCCTTGCATCAACTTCATTTCCAGGGTGAAGTGGGCGCTGGATATAGGTACCTGACGCGTTCGTGTCGTACATGATTGCGAAGCACTCACCAAGAGCAGGCGGCAGATAGTATCGATTCTCCGTCCAGTTAGTTCTGGTGTTCCGCCACAAAGTTTGCTGGAACCACCCTGCAATCCAGTGCGAACAGATGCTCATGATGGTGGCTACAAAACCCATTGCGGTTTCGTCGGGACACCACGTACAACCACAGAACTTACTAACGTCTACCACAGGCCAGACCCGACGATTTCCACTAGCATCTCGTTGAGTAAACTCGGCATTCGTGCCTGCCTTGACAGCATCCATGATTGTTTTCTGCTCAGCCTTGGAATGATATTCCACGATCCCAACGGCAGCCAACCGGGAAAACCGCCCACCGTCGATATCGTCAGCCTTGCTACCCATCGTCATCAGTACACATCCAAGGACATTGCGCTCCCAAGAGAACCCCAGCTCCCCACTTTTCTCAGCAATATCCCAGAATGGTTCTACTGGCTTTTGTACTCCGTGTACGAAAAAGTTGTAGGCGTGCGCGATTTCATGTCCGATTATGCAAGCAAATATGAACAGAGCTCTATGGTACTCATCGAGGTCTAGATGAGGCATGGCAAACGTCTTCCGAAAGAAAGCGTCGAACCTCCGTGAGAGGATGATGCATGGGTGAGCTTTGCCTGTACTGGGTGGGATGAATGGAAGGTTTTCGGTACGGAGCTTGTGGAAGAACGGAGTTTTCTCCCTGGAGTGATACGTCGTTCCCCAATTTTCCTCCTCGTGAAAGTCTTTTGGAGAGAACATGAAGGTAATTACCTTGGAGAAATCTATGAGTTTCGCTCTGACGGACGCGATCGCCTGTGGAGTAATAGAGTATGGTGTCGGAACTAGGTAGGCTTTTCCTGCAGCACTGAACCGCCGCTCACTGGATGTCAGGCGAGTATACCATAAAAGAGGACCGTCCTCGTTTAAGCAAAGGGAGATAAGCTGTAATGCAGGTAGCATTTTCTTGTAAATCTCGGCAGCATGCTGCTCTGGGCCTGTTACCCAGCGCTCCAGCTTGAACATTGGATGGACAGAATTTGTCAAGGCAGGCAGCCTTTGCGTTGGCTGGCCTCCGTCATACTCGCGTACATGCCACTTGAACTCGGCGAGAAGGGAATGCAAAAAGCCCTCGACACAAGGAGGATCAGCCATGGCCAGTGGTCCAAGTTTCGTCGAGTCGTGGTCGCGTGCTGTTGTGAGTTGACTTGCAGTGTTTCTCGCTGCTTAAGTAGATGATCAAAGATGTATCAGTTGTAAATCAGCTCGCGAGCCAGCCATTTGTGAAACAGTGTAGAAGTGACACGCTACAGCGGTTCAATTAACAGCATAGCAGTGTCAACACCGATGTTAGTTTCAATGCCAATACACGAGGCTTGACTGTCGCAACCTATAAATAGTGCCGTTCGCCCTCATCGCAACCCACTGAAACTCGTCGAATAACTGACGAACATCGATGAGAGAGTTGTGGTTATGTACAGGCATATCAACAGCCTCAGGCGATAGATCAGTGACGAAAGAGTGCGTCGGCTGCTGGTACCCGCAACACAATAGCCAGCACTCCCTGGCCGCAAATACGACAAACGCGTTGGACGTCTGTTGGTACAGCTCTAGAAGACGCGCAGTGGGAATGCCACGCACCGTGAAGCGGAAAACAAAGTCAACAATAAGAACTGCGGGTGGAGAAAGGGACAAAGCCACCTCTGCTCGACGCCACGCTAATGCACAGCACATGTCAGCCAGCTCCTCCCCTACTAGTGTGGTTCATTTTTCTTGATGTGATACAAAAACAAAGCATCCCCCCACTTTCGCGATCGTGACGGACGTGATCGTTTGGCCTAATCGGGACACCTCTCGGTACCAGTGCCGCACGATAAGACCACCACATTACAGCTTCTCCAAAGTCGGTCGCGCGATCCATCTTTGTATTTCGGGAAGCTCGTGGCGATCAGCGGAGAAGAAGCGAGGCCCAAGGATGTTCTTTTGCACTTTCCCTGTCGCTGTCTTTGGGAGCTCGCCATCCTCTAAGATTACAGTCTGCACGCTACAGTAGATTATCTAAGACATGCATATACCTTACCGCTCAGAGAACGAGTAAGACGAGGACACCTGTTCCTATAACACTGCTTCCGAGACTACAGTCTGCATGCCACGGTCGATCTTAGCTTATATGCCTTATCGCTTACAAGAAAAGCAAATAACAACACCCTACTACCCCACTAGCAGATGTCAGCTATCTCCCAATAAAAATTTTCACCATTTCGAGGAGTCAATGTTACATGTACAGCATATGAGTATTTAGAGTTGTCCAATTTTCCGAATAGTCATACAAATCACACTGTACATCTCTACCTCTTCGTTGCATCATGTCAAACCATACCTCGAGACAAGTACTTTACGATGCTACTTCTTACACTATTCCCATCTCAAACTACGACACATATGGCCTTTGCAGAAAATACCCCTTAAGAAGACACAAGTGGGAGGCCGAAGCCAATGCAGGTTGTCACGAGGCGAGGTTGGATTGGGTCAGGTATGTCGGGCCAATCGATGATTTTGGATTGGCCAACCCGATCAATGGGAACCTCGTGGCACTCGCGTTGCCCTTGGCGAAACCGGAACGCCTGAGATTGGTTTCTTACGTCTTTGAATGTATGAATTCTGCCTGATCTTACAATACATTACAAAGCCAGGATGACCCCCTCTTATGCTAGCTTACTTATCTTGTTCACAGACACTTTCTACTATGACGGCGTTCTTGATCTTCCGCAACTAGATGTAGTGAGTCCGAATCTGAATACTTTTCTGATCTCTTTCAACTTGCTGACTCGGACCTAAGACGATTCAACCGAAGCACGATCATCACAATCACACTGATCCCGCGCTGGGAATGGCCCAGATCGAAGCAAAGATTCTGACACAGCTTACCTCAGTAGACCGAGCCTGTGGTGAGAGAGTCATGCGTACAATGAGAGAATGGGACAGTACGGCTATGTCCAACAAGGGTAAACAATTCGGCTCGTTGCAGGAGTATCTGGATTTTCGGGTATCTGATCTTGCAGGGCCGTAAGTGTACTGGGTCTGTTTCAACAATCTGAACGGATCAGGTCTAATGTTACAAATAGATTCTCGGAAGCTTTGGCACTCTTCGCCATGGGTATGACACTCACTGAGCAAGAAGACGCCCAACTTGAACCCATCCGTAGACCCTGGTACCGCGCTCTCACCCTGGCTAACGATTACTTTTCTTTTGACCGCGAATATCTCGAGTTGATGGAGTTGAAAGAAATGAAGACAATCAAGAACTCTGTATGGTTGCACATGCAATGGCATGGAGTGGACGTTGCTATCGCAAAAAAGATGGTATTGAGCACAATTCGGCAATATGAGGATCAATTTGTAGAGAAATGCACGATATATCGGCAGGAGAGCAATACACTGACGGAGAAACTAAGTCTACATCTAGATGTACTGGCGTTCATGGTCAGCGGAAACATGGTTTGGAACTTGAATTGTCCCAGGTACCATCCTGATAAAAGATACAATCCAGATGCTGGCCTCGAAGACGAATTGACGGCAAACTGGATGCGGCAGGAAACTTTAGGTATCGATTACGAGGTTCACCTTGTTCACAAGGTGAAAGAGGATTTATGTTCACCAAGCATCATGGATCTTGACTCCAAGCGTGGGCACTTGCGGAACTCTCCTAACGAGACCTGTCTTACGACTTCTGATGAAAGCGGATTGGAAGCAGATGGCAATATTTCTCATTCATCACGTACTTCGGTTTCTTCGAGTCATGAAGTCGAGCAGATCACAGCTATTCACCCGCCAAAGCGCGAACTCTTGAATTCAAGACATGCAAAAGCGCCAGTCGACTACATCAATTCATTACCCTCAGGAGGTGCACGAGATATTTTCATCAATGCCTTGGCCATCTGGTTGAAAGTTTCTACGTCAACCTTATCGCGCATCAAATCAATAGGCAATCGACTCCACTCTGCGTCCCTCATACTGGATGACATTGAAGATGGATCCAGCCTTCGGAGGGGCGAGCCAGCAGCGCACACTGTCTTTGGTACAGCTCAGACTCTCAACTCAGGATGCTATGAGTTCGTGAGAGCGGTAGAAGAAGCCCGGCAGCTAGGTCCTGAGGCAGTTAAGATAGTCCTCGAGGGGCTGGACGAATTGCACATCGGACAATCGTACGATCTCTATTGGACACAGAACTGCTTGTGCCCAACGAAAGACGAGTATCTGGAAATGGTGTCTAAGAAGACAGGAGGAATGTTTCGGCTCATCGCGCGACTACTTCTCGGGTATTCGGCGAGCAAAGCGTTAAGTAAGGACCTCATAACTAATATTGAGGACCTTGTAAGCCTCATTGGGATACAATATCAGATCCGTGACGATTACCAAAACCTTTATTGCAAAGAATATAGCGAGAAAAAGGGGTTTTGTCAAGATTTGGACGAGGGGAAATTTTCATTTCCGCTGATACATGCTCTGAGCGTGGAGTTAGATGGCACGAAGTTATTGCGCGAGCTTCTTCAGCGAAGAAGGGATAGGGGATACCTCTCCTATGAGCAAAAGAGGCTCGTGCTTAAGCAGCTCGATTGCGCCGGCAGTATGACATACACGCACGAGACATTGAAGCGACTTGAGGGTGAGATTAACCAAGGCGTAAAGAGGATCGAGGGTGCTATAAAGATCGAGAATTGGATTCTAAGGGCTTTGTTGCAGAAATTAGAGGTTTAGAGATAGTGTAGGGAGTATTTGAACAGACACCAAGATACAGGTATAGACTTGTATTAAGACGAGTCCTTAAGGAGCTGTCAAGACTCCCTAAAGGATGATATATACCTACAGCACATGATTGTAGCTAGTAAGAGCTAAAGGCAGCCTAAAGGGTTCTTAGTAGCTTACGTATAAACGTATAAACGTATAACTATGTAGTAGAAGTAGCCTACAAAGCATGCTAGCCTACGAAGTATGCACCTACGTTATTATGTTACTACTATATTAAGTTAAGTTAACGCTGTTTCCATCGTTCCCACATTTGCTCCTCATCGAAGCCGCCACTGCAAAACTCAATACGGCTACCGGATATGAGGGAGGGGAAGAAGTTGATACCCACGCCGGTCGCATGATGTACCAGAAGGACGTGAATGACAACGTCGTCTGCACTGAGCTCGTAATGATCCACGACTTCTAGCACGCAGTCAAAGATGAAACTCCTTCTCATCACCGCCCCTTTCGGCGCTCCTGTAGCCCCACTCGTGAAGATGACCACGGCAGGCACATTCTCATCCAAGGCACGATCGGAAGAGATGATGATATATCTGGCATCTAGCGTAGGAGACGAAATCGAGGGCTTGATCGCAACAGCTCCAAAATGCTTATCGCTTCTCGTGGCGATCCGCTTCTCCAGGTCAACACATTTGACCAAGTCCAACGAGCTAGCGAGAACCAGCGCAGCTCTCAACTTCTCGACAAAGTAGACTGCTTCTTCTACAGGCAGAGCTGGTGTCAATGGAACGACAGCAGCTCCAAGCGCCAGTATTGCTAGTACCGCAACAGTATATTCGTACCCGCCCGCCGCTACAACGGCTATATATAACTCGTCTTGCCTTCGCAGCGCTTCAAGCGCCGCACTAGTCCGTGAGCGGCGAACACTTTCTCGCAAGGCTAGTGCGTCCGAGAGTAACTCCAGATGTGTCTTGTCAAGGTCCAAGCGGGCGTCGTAAATAGCCATGCGTGCAGTGGTCTGACTCGCGAACCGCAGGATTCTGGAGAAAAGAGGCTAGGTTGAGTTCAGTATGACGCCGCGATCGTCCCTTTGCATGCATTGAGGTTCCGTCTTACGGTATTCGGGAGCACATTGCGTCCAGAGTGTCTCGGTGTCACACAGCATCGGTCGTTCATCCCCTTGGTATCCATTTCCTTTTTGAGCATCCAGGGAGTGGCGACATCGTTGCATGATAGAATGCAAAGTTCGGTACTGAGACCATTGGGTCCTATATGATGAGTCGCGCGCGACGTGTCATCGCAATCATGCCCAGCTGTCCCCTGGACCGAACGATACAAGATCGCGGGGAAGACTCCCGACACCAACCCCGCAGCCCGCAACCCCCTCACTCCCGACGCTAAGGGCCGCGCAAGGCCTGTCGCCACACGCCTGCAGCCGCAATCTAGTGGAGTACCCTTGATGGGTTCCCCTTGGGATGAACGGAGGATGCCATGGAGAGAGTGCCGCCACCGGGTTCAGACACTCGCTCGACATGGCCATCACAAAAGGCCAGACGGTCGCGCTTGGGTACCCGCACTTGACGCGCTACGCACGAGATGTGAATAGTGAAGCGAGCGGCTGTGTTGATAGCGACCATGTTTTCCTCTTCCACTAAACCGGTACAGTGGTCCTGTCAGCCACCGGCTGTGATATCCCACGCCCCGGAAATGTCATGTCAAATAGCTCGTCACATCAGACCTGTCATCGCGGGCCGGGCCTAAAGTTATCACCGCGTTCAAATCACACTGTCATCTCCGAGGCGAGAGCATGCGACCGATCCTCCCGACGTCCTTCGTATTGTCCCTGCGTGGGGAGGACGCGGGCACGCCGTGATTGCCTCCAGCTAGGCATCCTCCAATATTTCGGGCGCCTGCCACCTAGCACGTCCAACGATACGGTCTCTGCGCTCTCAACGCTCTCCCGGGTCGTGTATCCGACCTTGCATACCGCCGTTCGCTGTGCGACCAGCGATAAACCTTAATCCTACGGTGTCATACGGATCGCCCTGTCAAAAAAAAAGAAGAGGCGACGAGGCGCATGCGAGACTTTCGATAGCGTAACGAATATTTCCGACAATGCAGTAGCCTGGAATCAGCCCGATTGCTCAGAACAACGTGCGGTTTCCTTTTCATAGGCATCGCATGCATGCAGCTGCTCGCTAACTGGATGGCAGCGTCGCACACGGTGTGGGGCGCTTATTCGCATCAGTCAGCCACAATAACTGCAGCCGCATCAACTGCAGTCTTCGTCATGCTGCTCTCGACCAGGGGTTTTGTTTGATTCTTCTTTTCCGATGCTTACGGTGTTTGCTGGCATTTCACATCGGTGACGACCCCACGACCCACTAACCGGAGGACCGCCGGCAACGTGTCTCCTTAGAAGCCTTCCCCACCGATCAGATGACGCATCGCCGTCTGCTCTCAAAGTTTTCTGAGACGCGATGCATCACACCGCTACCCGTCAGATGCTATTTGGAGCTTCACCATGTTAGCTAGCATGGCTGAGCTCGCAGTAGTTGGGGCCGGTTATTCGAAGAGTCACGACCATCGTGTCAACTCTGACTGGAGCGCTGAAACCAACTAGGTGAGCTGTGCTGTGTTAGTCTGCTGGTTCTTCAATGTCACGCATCCCCCCAGTCTCCGGTAATAGGCTGCCAAACGCGGGTACATTGTGTCGCGCGTCGCGGGCGCACAAGCATCAAAGCGCCTGGTCATAGGGCTGCGTATTTACCTTGCTTGCGGCGCTCACCGACTATAGCAGGGCGACATTACCGGTGTGTCGATTCGTGTGCAGTGAGTATGGCATCGGTGATGAAACAATTCCTCGTGGTAGCCCGGTCACATTGGCCATTCATGTTGGCCATTCACGTTGGGTAGCGGCCAAGCCCGCAATTTCAGATACGATCGGGAGGCCATGCTGCTGCCGCGAAAGTCCCGCCCGCAGCGACAGCACAATCCCAGGACGTGGGTGCCAGCCTGCTTTGGAGCGACGAGGCAGTCGACACAAACAAGGACAACTACTATGCGCCGCCCCACCCCTGCTGCCAGGCAGGGCATGGACGTCACAGAGTAGCGAGGTCGTGTTTTTCGAGCTGCACATGGTTGCCTGACCTCCGCCGCGTGCGACGAGGATGGGCGGGAAGAAAAGCAAAGCATACGAACGGTCCTGGTCGTGCCCATCTCGTTCATGGGCGGGAACCCTCTTTGAACGTTGCCGCATCGGCTGCACCTCATCCGCTGCCGCGGGGGTTTGGTTCCTCAGGCACGGTCGAGCACAGCGGACGGGGAAGGCGGCACGAGACACGTTTGGCGCACGTCAAGGGTTGAGGATGCATGTGGAATAAGCAGCCATGTCGGGGAAGCGGGAATGAGGCGTGGCTTGGCCGCACAGATGTTTCCGCATGCGGTCATCGTCCTGGTTAACCCACTCGGCCCGTCGAGGTGGGCCAATGCCGCCCTCCCGTCACACCAGGCGCAGCTCAATGGGGCCTTGCGGTGAAGGGGGTAAAATGACATCTCGTGCTTCACATGCTGGGTGTCTACTCACCCAATTCACGGCATGTCTGACTCTTCCATCCGTCCTGTATATATACTAACTGCGAAAAGCCACGACCATGTCCCTAGAGTTTCCGCTAGTATTGCGCAACGGCCGCCTTTTTGAACCCATTGCTAGCACCATCCCCCGCTTACTCGACATGCTCAGCACATCACATGGCCCGCCTGTACAGACAAAGTCGTTTCATCTCTCGTGTCTGGACCAGAATGTCGTGCGCGTCTACATACAGACACTGTGTATCTTCCCCGTATGTCGTTCTGACCCGTGTGTGGTGTTGACATGAATTAACGTTGTCCGCAGTTCCCAGATCTGAATGACGCCGAAACGGCCATACAAGCTCTTGGTGCTGGATTGCGCCTCACACTCAACAAGTTTCCCTTTCTTGCTGGCACACTCACACTTGCGGATCGCAAAGCCGGAAAGCTGGCCCTCAACTATCCAACTGTCATAACAAGCGAGCAACTGAATCGCGTGTTCCGATCAAAGCAGATCCCATACCATGAGACGGAATTTCCTCACACCTACGAGCAGCTCAAGCGGGATGGTATGCCACCGAGCGCATTGCGAAGCACCATGTTCGTCCCGGAAGATCTCGCAAACTACGCTGGCATTCCAAGAGACGGCGAAGGCAAAGTAGACTTTGACAAGAGCGACGCGCCAGCTATGCGCACTCAGGCCTTCTTCATACCCGGCGGCCTTGTCCTTTCCATGTACATGCATCACAGCGTTTTCGACTTTTCCGGCGTTACCCTCTTTTGGCAAACCTTCTCGGAAAACGTCTCCAAGATCTCCAAGCAGCAGCTCTTCGAAGAGCACAAGATCATAGGTACTACCCCTCTCTTCACTGCCCATCCACGACTAACCATAGCAGATACCGGAAGCGTCGCCGACGAGCAGTCTCTAATGCGAAAAGCCGTTGACGAGCAGGTTACCCCACCACTAGGCAATGCCGGCGTCAGCGCCGACTGCTACTGCGATGGCTCGCCTCAGTATCTCCAGACCTTGCCCAAAGAGACAAAATGCACGCAGCGGCTATTCGTCATTCCAGCATCACGAGTACGCAAGTTCAGGGAGCAACTCCGCAGCCACTTTCCCGAGGATACCCCTCCGACCATGTGCAATGTGCTTGCAGCCCTGGTCTGGACGCATGTTACTCGCGCTAGAGCAGCCCGCTTGACCAAGTACGGGTTGGCCGAGACTAGCATCGGCATTGCGACCGACCTGCGCAGACGACAGCATCCTCCTGTTCCGGCCGACTACATGGGCAACATGGCCTTGTTCTCAAGAGGCACGACGAGCATCTCGGACTTGACAGCAGAGGACCGGTGAGTCTGACTCCTTCCTATTGTATCATCGTTTGTCGCATCTTGTGCCACTCCGAACCTTGTAGTCAAGATATCGAGCGCCGCAATTAAGTTTCAAGACACCCAGCTGACAAACCCCCGCAGTGTAACCAAGACGACCATAGTCAACGTCATAAACACCATCAAGAGCACGATCCTCGACGTCGACGACGAGTGGGTGAGCCGCCACCTCACCTTCTTCAAGTCGATCGACAAGATTACCGACACCGAAGTCGCACTGGCTCTGACCTTCGGATCGGATATTTACATCTCGTCCTGGCTCAACTTCGGCGCTGACCTCAGCTGGGGCATACCTGGTACAGATCTCGACAAGGACTCCCTTGCTGGCCGCCCCGAGTTCATCAGACGATCGTATGGCCCAGGCGATGGGGGCATGATCTTCCTACCGCGACGCAGACAGCTGGTCAACGAAATGGAAGCGCCGTTCGAAATCCTTGTACGCCTTGCTGAAGAAGACATGGCGCGTGTGCTCGAGGAAGAATGTGGGCTGAGCTCTTGGGCTGATGCAATTGTTGAGTAAACGGCGTTTGTCGTCGGTCTCCTACTGGCACGTTGCTATTCACTCTTGGAATGAGGGCCAATTCGGCGCTCTCCGGTACACCACCTTCTTGATGACGCTTACGGTATTTTGTTTCGACATGACGGTATTTGGCATAGCTATCGGTGTTTATTTTTTCGGTTTAGGACTTGGGTCGGACATTTGATATCCTGTACAATTAGCCTGCATCGGATGGTGTTTGCGGCACAAAAGGCGTTTTGTATTTGCTCGGATGGCATTTTTTAGGCGATTTGTTTTATTCTGCTTCTGTCTCCTTGTTAATATGCATGTTACTCCTACCGCATCAGTCACCATCATGTTACACATTATTCTCCTCGTATCAAAAAAGCTTCAATACAGATATTCGTTCGTTGATCAATGATGTTCGAGTCAACATGCAGCAACTCCAAACCACCGACATGACCCCGCATTCCGGGTCCACACTGTCGACGCCCCGCAGCGTCGCGCATTAAACGTCTCCACGCCAACTCCTGCGGCCTCCGCCCACCACACCATTCCCCGCGCATACCGAGGCTTGGTGCAGCCTACACTGCCGCGTCATTGCCGGCAGGCCAAGACTCACAATGTGAGCTCTTCCGACGTGCTCGACGGCGACTATCGTCGCTGAGCAGCACCCGCCCATCGGCCTGCAACCGACTGTTGGCCAACTCCCATCACGACTGCCGGCCAATCACAACATGAGAGATTTCACCGATCATCTCAAGCCCGCTCGCGACGGCACAGCAACACTCCAGGCCGAGCGCGACGCGTCAGACATCAATGTCCACGAACTCGCCCAGCACCTCCTCGGCCGCGACGGCTTTCTGGAGCGGCAAGATAAGGTTCTCAGGGTCCTAAGCAAGGAGAAGCTTTTCAACAAGGATCAGCAGCTGAACCTCTCGCGCCCAGAGCGGTACCACCTAGGACTCGCAAGAGCAAAGGCCATACAGAGGTTGATGCGACGCGAAGGTTGGGACCACGAAGACTACAAGATGGCCGAGTACCTGACTGACGAAATGAGCCCATTCCATCTGCACATGAACATGTTCGGTGAGTAAACAGAACGTTGCAGCTGCGCCCCAGTGCCGCGCACAATCGTACCACCTGGGCGCTAGGAGCTGACTTGCCCCCGTACCGCACAGCCACAACGGTGCGCGAGCAAGCCTCTGAAGAACAGCAGAAGCACTGGATGCCGGGGATCCTCAATCACGACATCATCGGCTGCTATGCACAGACTGAACTCGGCCATGGGAGCAACGTGCGAGGCCTCGAGACGGTCGCGAAGTGGGACCCGGTGAAGCAGGAATTCGAGATTCACAGTCCGACGTTGACCGCAAGCAAGTGGTGGAATGGGTCCATGGGCAGGACCGCCACGCACGCAGTACGTATCTCAGCTGCACCCCGTGCGACCAGCACCCAAAACTTTGTATATGCCCTTGGGGCGTTCGCTAATGCATGTCATACCTAGATTGTAGTCGCGCAATTACTCTTGCCGAAACCGCCGTCGCCGTCCGACACTTCAGATGCCGCGGATCGGCATGCTCAAGAGAGTAAATATACTTTACACGGCCCACAAACTTTCATCGTACAGATTCGGGACGCAGAGACGCATCAAGCTCTGCCAGGAATAGCCGTGGGCGACATCGGTCCGAAATACGGGTATGCGAGTATGGATAACGGGTACATGCTATTCGACCATTTCCGCGTGCCCAAGTCGGCTATGCTCAGTCGCTACGTCGGCGTCTCCGACGAGACAGGAAAGTTTGTTCGGAATGGCCATCCAGCTGTCGTATACGGGAGTCTCACGTATGTCCGCGGGCAGATTGTGATGCATGCACGGCTGGTCCTGGCACGCGCTGTTACTGTCGCGGTGCGATACTGTGCTGTACGCCGGCAATTCAAAGACCGCGACTCTACCGACCCTTCTGATGACGAGATGAAGGTCCTCGATTACCCGACCGTGCAGATCCGCGTCTTGCCGTTGCTCGCGACTACGTTCGCGTTGCATTACACCGGCGAGTACATGTACATGCTGTACCGCAAGTCGCGAGAGAGCGTTGAAAAGGGCGACTTCAGTCCTTTGGCTGAGCTCCACAGCGCCAGCTCGGGGTTGAAGAGCCTGTGTACGACGCTCGCTGCGGACGGTATCGAGACTTATCGGCGCGCGATGGGCGGTCATGGTTTCGGCGGCGGAAGCGGGCTAGTAGGCTTGAACGCGGACTATCTCTCCAAGCCGACGGTCGAAGGTGATAACTGGATGATTACTCAACAGGTTGCGGCACATCTCATCAAGAAGATGACAGATGCTGTCAAAGATCCTGGCTCGACGCCCAATAGTCTGATGGATGAGCTGTTTCGATACTACCTTCTGAACAAGGACCACCGCATACCCCAGGACGTCGCAAAAGACGGTGTGGTAGACGATCTAAGCATAGTCGAGGTCTTCCAGTGGCGCTCAGCTGATCTCTCTTATCGCGCCTACCAAGCACGCGTCGTCGAGAAGCAACCTTGGACCCGTCTCATGATCCAGCTGCACAACCTCAGCCGCGCATACTCGGAGCAAATCCTCATCACCAACTTCTACAACGGCCTCGACTCTGTGAGTCCGTCCGCATCGTCGGCACTGCGGACATGCTTCCGGCTCTACGCGCTCTACACTGTCGACCAGTTCGCATCCTCGTTTGTAATGACGGCCGCCGTTCCGCAAGCGTCAGTGTTCTCGTTGCAAGATACGATTGTAGATCTCATGGCCGAATTGAGACCGCATGCCGTGAAGCTCGGTGACGCGTGGTCGGTACCAGATTGGTTGCTTAATAGCGCGTTGGGCCGGTATGATGGAAAGGTGTACGAGGAGTTATTCGACATGGCGCATCGGAGAAATCCGCTGAATGAGGTGACTTTCAATCCAGACTGGCGTAGCGAGGAGATTGTTTTGGGGAGTGGGGACGGAGGTAGGCATGTTTTGGCGAAGCTCTAATATAAATCTAGTTATGTCATCCACGTGGAGAACTAAACCCCGAGGATTAGTATCAATCTATGCTAGGCAATGTGATGAGATGGACATCTCGGCCCGAGGCGTTGCCATCATCACCATCAAGTGCTGCAGATCGATTTGTCGCACACAGCATTGCTTCGTGGTTTGCGAGCGGAAATCTGTCATTTGTAAATGTGGAATGCGGAATTCAGGGTAGCGTGAAACGAACTCGACTAATCGCAGGCAAACCCCTTTTCACTGCCGGCACCGGTGAAGGAAAAATTCTCTTCCCCCAAACCCAAGCTTGCTGGATCGTCATAGTGGATGTGATCGGTCAAGGACGTCGGCGTGCATTCTCCGCAATACATATTGTTTCGCAAACTCTAAATGCGCAAAAGCGGTCCAGGTCATCTTACTAGTCGGCCGTTGAAAGGAGGGCCGATTAGCCAAGCCGCACGAACGCCCAATGACGATCTGCTGTCAGCGTTTCAAGACCCCGAATCCTGTCGCCCGTTGGGGAACAACATGGCAATTTTCCCTGCTAGGCCACCGTTGAAACGTCGGCATCGCGTGTTTTTTTGAATTTTGAACGCGCTTCGGGAGTTGCTGGTCGACGCCATCCAGCAGCGTCGGATGCGGGTGGCCTGCAGACTGCAGGCTAAGACTGGGGACCAGGACAGATAAGGAATGTCGCGCTTCAGGAGGAGCTAAGGAGTTTGCACTAACACGTCCGCTTCTCATCGGGAAGCGCCTCCAAACACACAGGGAGCAAAACGACTCGTCTGGTGTTGCAGTACCGTCGCAAGTGGTGAGCGGAAGAGGGCCGTGGGGCGCCAAGCCATGACTAGCTTTTCTGAGTCAGCAGCGATTGGGGGCCTGTCGCTTGTGACGCAGTTATGCAGACTACGGCACATCAACCCACTATGCAGCACCGTTTTCCCGAGCACCGGGCCTGACCCCCCATGCCCTTTGATCTCTGCCAGACAACCTTTATGGGCCACCTTCCGCCACTCATCGGGTGCTCCATACCAAGCTTGTGAAAGCGTGGCCTAGGTTTCAGCCTGATCGCCGAGAGTGCGCTACGCCAGTTCGGGCCCAGGACCCTTCGGATGACCACGCAGCACGTACGAGGAGCAGCGAAGAGGCATAGTTGTTATACGGCGTGTTCGTTGGTCTTGTACTGTCGAACGAATGCATCTGTCTGCGCTAGTATCTGCTTCGTAGAGACTCGACCTGAGCTTGACCAGCAGTTGCGGAGCTTGCCGCCGTCCGTCTTCCCGCCTGTCGTCCCGCCTCGTCCACCGCCATAACCTCAGCATGTCTTATCGAGGGCGCCCTAGTAAGGGATGCGAGGCCTGCAGAGCCCGTAAAGTCAAGGTACGTGTTCTCTGGCGTTGATGTCATCGCACAATGGCGATCCTTGGACCGAGGCACGCTGGTCACGAGGGCGATGCTGATATCAGATTAGTGCGACGAGTCGAGACCAGCTTGCACGCGATGCAGCAAGGCGGGCCATACGTGCAAGTATCGAGACCAAGCCGATATCCTCTTCCGCAACCAAACAGCGTCTGCTGCGCAAAGAGCAGAGGAATCATGGCGGAAGCGATCAAAGTCGCATCAGCGTGCTGTCGCGGCCGAAAGCAGCAGTGCCTACGTCAAAACTCCGACAAGCGACGAGTCAACACCACCTCATTTGGACGACCAACGCTCGTCCAGCGGAAGCGTGCATTCGCCCGGTGGATCCGTCGATGACCCAGCGCAAGATGTATCAAACGCTGCGCCACCGATCATCGATCTCAGCCGACTGACCATCACCCCAATGGCTAACCCTGATTTTCGTAGGAAGGCGTTTGAGCGCTTTGTGTACGACTTTGTACTGCCCGATCAGCCGGACAGACCAGCGGACTGGCCTGATGAAGCGCTTTGGACGTTTATACCGCACTTGTACCAGGGCGCGCCAGAGGACTCGTTGATCGCGACGGCTGTTGACGCAGTTGCCTATGTCAACTATGCTAATAGATGTAACGACCCCCAGGCCCAGGCACTGGGTGAGGAGTGCCTGGGAAGAGCTATCCCGCTGTTGACGAAGACTCTCGCGGATAAGAAGCAGTCGGCTACGAATATTGCACTGGCTGCAGTGCATTTGATGGGAGTTTACGAAGTACGTTACTGGTGGATTCATGATGGTGGAAACTCTAACGCGACGATTAGAATCTTACTAGCGTGCAACGAAAAGGCACGTTTATTGCCCACAACCACGGCGCAAATGCGCTGCTTCAGTTGCGGACTGTTGAGCAGTTCTATAGCGACCCTATATCCGCCAGACTTTACGAAGTCATCTATTCACATCTGGTAATTACAGCCAAGACAAACAGTTCTACCGCCTTGGCTAACCTTGTTACAGTTACTAGGCAATTTGCAGACGGCCAAGCGCCCTGCGATACCAACAAGAGACGTGGTCAAGGTCGATGAGCTGCTTCCAAGTCTATACAAGAACTCTAATGCCTTCGTGATTCGCCTGATCTGGAGAGAGGCGATGTTGCATGCGAGATGGCACGAGGTAAAGCAGAGTGCGAATCCGCCAACTAGCCGTCTAGCCCTGCAAGAACTTTTGCAGACCGCGCTAGAACTAGATGACGACTACCAGGCGTGGGAGTCACAGATCACACCTGCTTGGAACTACCACACGACACCTAACACGCCAGAGGCGAGGTCCACGTATGATTCGAAATGGCAGAAGCTCTTCCTGGGATGTCGAGGCGCTCCCGCAGAGATCCACTCTTACCCCAGCGTGAAACGCACCTGGGTCTGGGGCTTCTACCGTACAAGCCGTGTACTGGTCTTGCGAGATGTACTCGAAATGTTGAACTGGATGCTAAGGTTCCGGGATCCGTGTCGGTCGGCCGCAGCGCAAGGGCACACTGTGCCCACCAATTTGAGCGACAGGACCCTGCGCACGCATCACGCGATTGCTACTGCGCGTTTGGTCGAAGTGATTGAGCGAAACTGCTCAGCCATGATTGGCAGTTTTACCGTGCCGATACACATGAAGTCCATCGACGATGTGGTTGGCATGAGAGGCTATGTCGCGCTGTGGCCACTCGGCACCATGGACGCTGTACTCTGTGCAGGTCTTGTACCGGATAGCAATGCAGGTCAATCTCCACAAGACGCTACTCAGATGTCGACGCCGCCGTCAGCCTACTCGCATCACTCCAACACGCCACCACATCTCGTCTCCGCCACATCCAACGTGTCGTCCTCGAGCGAACCGTCCGAGAACCTGGAATCGTATGCGACAGCACCACAGTTCTCAGACCTCAACACCATCCGCTCGAGAAGCGGACTGAGCTCTAGCCCCAGCCCGCCAGCCAACGTGCCAACATTCGATCCAAATGCGAAGAAGGATCATATTTTCGACCCGCATCCCGCGCATCCGTACGATCGGCCGCTTGATCTTCCTCCACTGGATTTCGAGACTGTGGTACCGAGGAGGATAGATGTCGCCGCGAGACGTGAGTGGATCAACCGCTTGCTGTACTACTTTGCCACGGAGCTGGGGCTGAAGAAGGCGCTGTGGGTGCCGGTCATGCAGGGATACATGCCCGTGGTGAAGCCAATGGTTGATGAGATTCTCAGCCAGGAAAGGCGTGTTTGAAATGGAAGAGAGTGCATCGAGTAACAAGGGGCATCTTATTGGCGTTTCTGCATTTTTTTTCTCTTTGCATATGCTTGTAGGGGTTTTGGGATTCCGACTGGTGCATTGGTAACATGTTTGTTTTTCGTATACATATTAGGGTTTGGGTTGGACATATACGAGGTTACGGTTTGCATTTCGGATCATGAGAGCTTGGTGGGGAGGATATGGCATCGTGTGAGTAAATTGGTTAGCCTAATCGCTAATGGTGATAGCTCAAGGTTGTGTTTCTGATCACACAACGGCGTAATAGGTATAAGGAGCGGATGAACAAAGAACCGATATATATCTTGAAATGAAAACGCTCACTCTCATCATTTGGTCCACTCACCTCGCTCGGACCGCAAACCAAGCCACTGATATCACACAGCACCCAGAGGAACCAAACCGACTCACCACTCTTGTGTCTACCCGCCAAACTCCGTACTATGACTTATCGAGACGTCTTTGCCGGCGTTGTGTTCGATATCAATACGCCTCATACAAACAAAGACAACGTGCTCACCGCGTACCCCAGCGTCCGTGCCCACACTCATGTACACCTGCGCGCAGCTCTACTACGGAGCTGAGACCATCATGTTCGACCGCTCGTTCTTCGTTCCTAGCTACGTCGCGTTCTGTTATCTTTGGCTGTTGGATATGTGTGCTGGGATGGCTGGCGTGGGGAGAGCGTTGATTATGGAATGTGTGATTACAGCTGGGAATGCGCGCGCTGTTATCGAAAGAAAGATTGGGAAAGATGGGTTGCGGTATTTTACTTGCTTAAGGGTGGTATTGGTTGAGCTCTAGGAGTACCGTGTGACGGCCAGGATGGGTGAGATGTATATAGGGATTCTGCGGCAAGCATTTGGTATTCCGGATCTGGACGTTATGTTCATTCAAGGAGAGGGAGTGATTCAGGACTTGATTACGCGGGGCTGGGTGGGCAGGCAGAGCACTTTGTAGGCAGACGATTGCAACAATACCAGGAGACTCAAAGGCGACTGACTATACACATTCGTGGATGATTGACAACAGCTTAAAGGTTACACATGACGACATGGTCCAGCGGCGTTTAGCCCCACGCTAATTCTTACCTCCGAAACCCACAGCCTTGCTTACATAACGCACGAGCCCCATTCCTCGCATCCTCACCAGAGCTTTCCAGACCCTCCCCATCCCACACATCCGCATTCGCATTAGCGCTCCGATACCTGCGTTGCTCCGAACCGATTCCGATATAGCCAATTGCGCCTTGTAGGTAAAGAAAGGGAACCGATTCAGTATCAGAAAAAGAGCTAGGAAAAGAACATACAAAATGGATATCCGTGTACTACGACCGTCGGACATTCCGCATGTCCAGCTGGCGAATATTACGAATCTGCCCGAGAACTACTTTTGCAAGTACTACTTGTATCATGCGATGAGTTGGCCGCAGTTGAGCTATGTGGCTGTTGATGTAAGTTTTGTTGTTTTTGATCATGGGATATGGTGCCCCTCCATGCATGCTGGGGCGATGCACACAGAGGAGAAGAAAGAGCTAGGAAGCGGTACAAGAAGAGAAGAGAAGAGACAGCTCGATGAATCCAAAGGACTGCGAATCGTCCCAGCTACTCCATGACACGAGGACGGGCCGTAGTGTCCGCTACATGAACAAGCCACCCCACCCACGCATGCCCTCCAACTAACCTCTTTTCTTTCCGAACCCAGGTCTCTCGCCCCCCAAAGACGCCCTACGATCCCCCCAAAATCGTCGGCTACGTCCTCGCCAAAATGGAAGAAGAACCCACCGACGGCGTCCAACACGGACACATTACTTCTCTCTCCGTCATGCGCACGCACCGACGTCTGGGTCTCGCCGAGAAACTGATGCGTCAGTCACGTACGTTGCCATTTCCCCTCCCCCTCCCTCCCTACCTACCCCGTCCTCCCATCCCGCCCATCCGCCCCTTCCCACCACGAGGTCTGTAACTGATACGTGTGACCGATGAAAAGAACGCGCCATGGCCGAAACCTTCAACGCGCACTACGTCTCCCTGCACGTCCGCGTGTCCAACACCGCAGCCCTGCATCTCTACCGCGAAACTCTAGGCTTCACTGTCGACAAGATCGAAGCAAAGTACTATGCCGACGGCGAAGACGCGTATAGCATGCGCATTGAGCTCGCGGATCTAAAGGAGCAGTTGAGGGATGAAGAAGAGGTGATTTTTGGGAGCGAGGGGGTGGATGAGGGGGAGGCGGTGGGGAGTGAGGTGAGTTTCTCTTGTTTCTGTTTTTTGTCATTGATGGCAGGGTGGTTGTTAATGATGCGTAGGGCCGGGAGAAGAAGAAAGTGGAGAAAAAGACCAAGGTCAAGGTGGGAAGGGGCAAGGGCGTTGTGGATCTGGTGGAGAGGGTGGAGGCGCACAAAGGTGAAGAAGCGACGGCGGCTTAGGAGGCGAGAGTCGCGGAGATATATGTGCAGATGCAGAGGGGTGAGGTGGTGAGTGTGACGGAAGAGGAATATGAACGGCTGCCGTTCTTTTCGCGCGGAGAGCGTGCAGAGGACTTGTAGGTCTGAGGCATGGTAGTGAGTAGTGCAGGATGGTGAAGACTATCTTTGTGGTTGTATTAGTCTAGTCAAAGCGCCTTTTGCCAGGCCAGCCATTCCTCACCTCTTATGCTCAACTCAGCCCGTAAATGCGAATACAGGATACTATACACACCGCCTCCCCAACACCCAAAACACACAATCCCCCCCTCCATAAAACGCCTTCCAATCCCATAAAACGCCACCATACACATACCCATCATAACATCATGTCATTCACATCAACCCCCCCAACACCACCTTCCCCACGCCCCCCACCTCCCCTTTAACCCCCGCCCGACAACTATCCTCAAACTCCCTCACCACACCCGCCAACAAAATCTTCCGCACCCGCGCATCCGCCTTACTAAACAGATCCCCCACCAAACTCGGCTGTCCACCGCCCGCCACCACGACACTCTCTGGCGTCGCCAGCATGCCCAGGATACGCGTATAGCAATCAATCAGCACGTCGCAGAGCGTGGCAAAAGTGCTAAAAAAATCTGGATCAAAGGGCAGAGACGGGGTCTGGAGATGTGTATAGGATTCATTGGGGTGGAGGGAGTCGTCCGTATTCGCGGGGGGAGAAAAGGCGTCGGTGGTCATGGATGATAGACCGGCCGCGGATGCACCAGTGCCAGCGCCGTTGATGCTGCTTGTATCGCTGCCAGTGAAGCTATTACTCGGTGTCAGAACTGGAATCTCGCCTGTGGTTGCGGAACTCGATCTCCGCCCTTTACCCCCCATGCTCATCCCCATGCCTATGTTTGCACGCTTAAACATCTGCGGTAATCGCGCCCTCGACAGCGTCGACGGCGTGGAGCCATCGGCTGGGTGCACGGCCTGGTACTGTTCGAATTCGACGAGCAGCGCGTTGAGCGCTTTGAGGTAGTCGGCGGGCGAATTTGCGTTGAGGTCGAGGATGGTGGGGAGCGAGAAGCCGAGGAGTAGGTATTGTGTTGCGCGGCGGGCTTGGTTGCGCGAGGAGAAGGAGGGGAGGCGGGTGAGGTCGGTTTTGGAGAAGAGGAGCGTGTTGAACCAGTATATTCTGCCTTCGTGGCTGAATAGGCGTTAGCCGTCAGTTAGTCGCAAGGGGAGAGGGGACATACGCTTTCCGGAGATAGTCCAACGTCGATATCCGTTTCGACGCCAGTTCGTGAATGTGTTGAAACACGAGATTCGGATTCGCGCCATTGGGCACGGGAATCGGGGCTGCGGGCGCGAGCGTGCGATTCGATTGCTGGTTTGCTTGCAGAATCTCTTTTTGAGTAGGCGCATGGCGGAGCGGCATAGGGACCGCCATGTTGCTCGTCGTCTTGTCTTTGTCGACAGCAGCAGCCGCGCTCAACGGACTCTTGTCGTACCCGTAGTCGGTCGTAGTCGTCTTCACGCTCTCACTGCTTTTTTGCTTATTGCCGCGCGCAAACGTCGAAATGGAGAGCGCAGGGCGCGACGCATTACCCACCGTCGCCGTGGTATTCACTACCCCAGTCTTTTCGGGCGAAGAGGTCAGCGCCAGCGTATTGGCCGACGGAACCCTCCTATGCGACGACGATGTCCTGGCCGTGCTGCTGTCGGACGTATTGGTTCGAAGCGACGCGGACCGCGAGCGGCGCAGCGAAGCGCCGAGATCCGTCACCGACGACGCAATGCTGTGCCTGCTGGCCTGTCGCGTGCGGCGCTGTGGCGTCGTCGAGTCTTTGGCGGGGAACGGGTATGTGTCCGGGGTAGGCAGAGGGGGTGTGTCTAGCTCGGTGGTGGTGGTGGTCGGCGTGAGATTGAGGGATGGCGGGTAGAGTGTCGACGAGGGCGTCTGTTTGTGTGTCTTTGTCTTTGCGCCGCGAAAAAACGAGGGCCGGCGGAAGAAGTTTGCCTGGGCGGCGGTCGTCGAAGCGGAGGGCGACGAGGGGGGCGGTGGTGCGTGGTCGTCGGCCATGGCTGCCACGCTGCTCCAGCACCAAGGGCGACCCAAAGCTGTGGGGCTACCGAGCGATCAGGGGCTGTTTCACCACTGCGCCTGGGACCCTGATGTCTACTACTGTATGTACTATGTCGCTGCTGCTGCGCAAGAGACGGATGTATCTTCTACGCTATGCTCTCCACATGGCTGCGGAAGTCGAAAAAGGAGAGAGATAAGATATCCGACTTTGCTCTCAAGGCGTCTGGCGCACAGGGAAAAGAGGGCTGCGATTCGCGGCTACAGCTGCTGCCGCCTTCACCTATCCCGACGCAGGAACAAGCCGCCCGAGGCGCATCCCTGCTCACCGCCAACACCCAATGCCATAGCTTCCATCGCAGAGAGGGACCTGGCTAGCCACGTGCGACCACCACGACGCGTTAGTCTGCATTGAGGAGCTGCTTAATCGCGCTCCAAGCTCTGCTCGACTCTCCCTCAGACACAGACAGAGACTCGAGAGTTGGCGTCTATCGTCTGTATTTACTGTACCCCGCTACCCCACGTCACAATGCAGCGCAGACAGAGCGCCCGAGTACGCGCCCTTGCTCGACCCACGCCCAGCACTCACTAATCACCCACAGGGCGAATGGATTCCCACCGAGGGCCAGTGGCCCGTGGATCCCCAGCACGACGTCGACGTCTCGGAGCAGCGCATCTGGGTCGACGGCTGCTTCGACTTTGCCCACCACGGTACACAGACATGGCGCCTCCAATCGCTACACCACCGCTGACGACGATACACAGGCCACGCCGGCGCCATGCTGCAGGCGCGCCAGCTCGGCACCGAGCTCTTCGTCGGCGTCCACTCTGACGAATCCATCATGGAGAACAAAGGGCCGACCGTCATGCGCCTCGACGAGCGGTACACACATCACCGCTCTACCCACGTTACTATTGCCAACTAACACGCGTCTCCAGCGTCGCCGCCGTCGAAGCCTGTCGCTGGGCCACAAAAGCCGTCCCCCGCGCCCCCTACGTCACATCCCTACCCTGGATCACGCACTACGGCTGCAAATACGTCGTCCACGGCGACGACATTACGTCCGACAGCGACGGCAAAGACTGCTACCGGTACGTCAAAGCCGCTGGCCGCTTCAAAGTCGTCAAACGCACGCCTGGTATCTCGACAACGGATCTCGTGGGCCGGATGCTGCTGTGCACGAAATCGCATTTTATCCCGTCGCTCGAGAAACGGATTCAGGGCGAGGAAGGACCCGGCGGCGAGGAAGAGAGGCTGGCCACGGGAAAAGAAATGTTGGAGAGGATTAGGGATTATGCGAGTGATGAGAGTGGCAAGGCGCCGGGGTGCGATGTGTGGTATTGGCATGCGTCGCGGCCGGTGAAGCTAAGGCGCACGACGACGAGTAATACTGTTGCGTCGCCTACATCTCCCACTGCCGATGCTGCTCCGCGTCCTGGCACCCTGCGTACTGCGTCCACGGCGCCCGCACTCGGTCCTGTCAAGGAAGAAAAGGGTAAATTCCACCAACTCGTTCAAGGAAAAGGCGTGCGACCCGGTCAGCGCGTTGTCTATGTCGACGGCGGCTGGGATCTGTTTTCGTCCGGCCACATTGAATTCTTGCGCCTCGTTACGTCGGCCGAAGAAGACGGTGCACGGGAGCGGGGGTGGTACACGGAAGAAGCAAAGCAGCAGCGCGTGCAAGCCACGGGCGAGGACTATGGACCGCTGTTTGTGGTTGCGGGTATCCACGACGACGAGGTGATTAATCACTGGAAGGGGATTAATTATCCGATTATGAATATCTTTGAGAGGGGGCTGTGTGTGTTGCAGTGTAAATTTTGTATCTCCCCCCCCCCCCCCCCCCTTTTCATCCCACATCTTTTCCAAATAAGAGAAGAAGAAGAGACTGACAAGAAAACAGTACATCCACGCCACCATCTTCGGCGCCCCCTTCTCCCTCTCCAAAGCCTTTCTCCACTCCCTCCCCTACACGCCCCTCACCACCATCTACCACGGCAAAACGACTTTCATGCCCTTGGCCTTTGACCCCTATGCCGTTGCAAAGACACTGGGGTTGTATCGCGAGATTGAGAACCATGAGTTTCAGAACGTCAATGCAGCGGAGATTGTGAGTCGCATTATGAAGGGCAGAGCGCTGTATGAGGAGCGCCAGAGGAAGAAGGGCGAGAAGGGAATTAGTGAGGACATGGAGAGACGGAGACAGGAGGCGGAGAGGGAGGTGAGAAGGAGGGAGGTGGAGGGGCAGTTTGGGCTTTAGGAAGACGGGGAGGGTTGGGAAGTGGGAGGGGGAGGGGGAGGGGGAGAGGCGGGCGTGATACCATTCTTCAACAGGTGTGAGAATTTTTCTCTCGAGGGCGGGGTGCATGGATGGATGGATGGATGGTGAGGTATTGTCTTGGCGAGCGGTATATAGAGGAAGCAATCCATCCGTGCCATGGCATCTCGCTACTCAGTTCAACATTACTCAAACGTAATCTTCAAATACCTTTTTCCGCACAAAATCCCCCAACGGCAACTCTTTAATCCCATGTCTCTCTTCCAACCCGTACGTTCCACTCGTCTGCTTCCAACACAACTCCCGTATCACTTTGCTAGGCGCGTCACGCTGTCCCAAATCCGTTACCCAGCTACCTTTGGTGTGGAACAAAGGAAACAGCATCTTTCTTTTACCTCGTCAAAGTTGGTGTCGAGAGCCTTGTTCCTGACTTTGTCTATTTCCTCGGCGTTACATGGATATATCTAGGCACGGTACCGGCGTCTGGGTCTTGACGAGATTATGCAGACGGAGCTAGGAAGTGGGAATAGTGAGGAGGCGGGATGACTGAATGGCAATGTGTGGGCTGTAGCGTCTTCTCCTTTCTTGCTATGGATTTATGGATGGGTGGATTGTGTCTAGGCGTTAGTGACCATGACTGTACATGTGCTAATTCAGTTCGTACATTGTGATTGCAGGTCTCAGCTAGTAAACGGAGAGAAAAGGTAGCCCAATCCAGACTGTTTATAAGTAGTAGACCATGTGTAAGTCTTTATAAGTGGGAAGGAAAGTAATATGCAGTTTGCGTTTCTGACGTGGCATAGTTTTCTACACATGGACGTTTTAATTATCGTCTTGTGGATCTGTCGCCAGTTGCTCATAGTGACGACTTTGTTTGATGCGTAGGGAACGTGAGATTGTTGCACTAGTTCGCTCGGGAGGAGCTAGGTTAGGCGGGCATACAAGCAGGAATCCTGGAACTGGCTTCATTTCCCAGAATGCACTTTTATTCACTTACTTTGACATATCTTGCTCAATGGGAATATCATTCTAGAGTCGCTTTCTACGCACTCAGATCTAGTCTTTATTCAGCAAGTTTCCCTTGCCTCGTGAACCCTATATTGAACTGATAGCACCTAGGTGTCGACGCGCCTAGTCGAACAACCTCCCTTAATTCACACCCCATCATCTTTCCTGTCCCGCAACCATCAGATCGCCCCCTTTTCTCATCCACCCCACTCACTCACTCAAACGTAATCTCCATCCCCTCCTTCTTAAACCACTGCCTCGCCTTCTCCATAACCTCTTCCCCCAGCCCCCTCCCATCCACAACACACAGCTCCTTCACCGCCGGCAAACTATCCAACACCACCTTCCTCGCCAGACTCTTCTTGTCGCCCTTTTCAGTATGCCGAAATCGTTCTTGCATGACGACATTCACTATGAAATGCGAGATCCGGAGCCGCGTCATCTGACGACAGATGCGCGGGTTGGCGGGGCTCGAGAACAGGAACGACATGGTGGACAACCGGCTGACGTCGAAGGTGCCCCGTGTGTACACGAGGTGACGCGCTTCGTAGTGGATTTGCGTGCAGGTGCTGAGGAAGGGCGGGGGTACGAAGACGTAGCAGGAGGGGGGAGGGGAGGGCCAGGTGCGGGTGAAGGCGAGGGTGATGGTGGACGAGGTGCTGAGCTGGTGGATGTTAGTGCGTGGGTGAAGGAAGGGGGTATTTGGGGGGTGGGCGAGGAGATGGACTTACGTAGTCGTAGATGATGTTGCGGATTTCGCCGGGGAGACGGAGAAGCGGGGAGTTGAGTTGGTTGGCGAGGGTGCTGGGTGAGTGTTAGTTATCTTCGAGCAAGGGGTATGGGAAGCTTACATGGCTAACATGGCTTTCTCGGTATTGGAGGAACCTTCGACTGGGGTTTGGGCTTCCATGGTGAGAACGTTGGTACAAGGTTGATTGTAGTTGCAGTTGGATGTGCTGAGCGAGGGAGGAAGATTTTCTTCGGTTAAATCACTAGGCAGTGAAAATACATACAGTTGCACATAGTGAACCAAGGTATCGGAGAGTCCGTCTGCATTGCGACGTCAAGTAGAGTGTTAGTCAGTGACCTTGTGTTCACATCATAGCACAGCCATTAGATCCATGCAAGGGAGTGAATCTTGATGATCATTGTATTGGAGCTGGGGAAGGAACCTTGTAGACAACGCTTTTTGACCTTGAAGTACCACGACAATCCTTGAGGAACAACCCTCCTCTCGCCTTTCGCAATCTTTCTACCATCAGCCATTCATCCATGAAACTCGCAGATCTCGCCTTTCCCTCCGAATCTCCAGGGCCTGACTACAAGTTCTCTCGATACCTTGATGCAGGATAGCTTCTGGCATCGCGAGCCGGAATCATCAGAGCTCCATTCGTACCCAGTCTCCCATAAATGACTGCCGATCTATCCGAAACCATTATGCTGGCGTCCCCTTCACTACCGAGTCAAGAATCAGTGTACAGCGGACGCAACTGGCATTAGGCCCTAGGTATAGAAGCAGACTTCTAGGCCCTCTCCAAAAATATCTTTCAAAGCCTTTGTCGTGGACGTCCTATAACCGTCACTATCTCTATAAGAACACAACAAAAGGAACTTTCGCAACGCAGGGAAGCGTTCTCGAGGGCTATGCGTACGTGACGATAGCTTTAGGAGAAAGTTGAGTCCAAGGTGTGTAAGACTTAGGACTTGAATCTTGTCGTACCTAGTCTGCCTTGAAACACTCATTAGAGCTGGAAGATCAGAGCATTTGAATTTGAAGACAACTGTCTTCCAGAAGTAGGGGAGTGATTCGTGGCGACACTGAGAGCAAGTATGTGCTAGACTCATCGGCCAAGGCGTTGGAGACGGACCCGGAAAGTATACATGCCCGGATCCGCGTGGAACTGTAAGAACTTCTCCAGTCGTGGGAAACGTGAAGGAGTAGATCATGTTGCGGATCTCGGGTGGGAGGCGCAGCAAAGGCGAGTTGAGCTGGTTCGCGGTGGTGCTATTCGAGTCAGTTAGTATTTTCTCGAGGATTAATTGCCCAACTGAAATATATGAAGCGGCTCACATCTTAGCCTGCTCATCAGGGTTGCTCGCGCGCTTGAGCAATTCCTCCAATCTTGTGGAAGCTTTGTTGTGGTCGTAGTCGGTGGAGGCCATCTTGCGGACTTGCAGATGTTGTTGTGAGAGAATTGCGACAAGAGGGTCGACGAGGAGACAAGGGTTCAAAATAAAGAGAGTTTTATAGGAACAGCCAGTCCGTGAGCAAGGCAGCTGCAGGCTAGTGAAATATCACATGTTAGCTTAGAGCACCTTCCAAGGTTCGTGCTGTGGCTCACCGCCGTTCAATGAAGTGCTTATATACGTTTGCTTTTGCTGCGCTCGAGTATGCATGACGGCCTCTGGAGCTCCATGGACAGCTCGTTTGCCAAGTATAGCGAGGACTTGAGGAGACGGCCATCTTTTCATGTTTTCCAATTCATCTAGTATGTACAGCAAGATTGCAACAAAAGAAGTACTTGTACAATCGTTCGATCCACCCAAGTCAACACATCTAGACCTCGACACCCCTGGGCTTCTTCGGGTAGGTCGGCTCGAGCGGAGGATCAGCATTCTTCACCAACATCTGCACATACTCGTCGAACCAAGCACCAGCAGCCGGCGCACCCTCAAGACCACACTTTCCGTCACTCTCGCCACCAGGCTTGATCCAAACAAGAGAGTCGACATTGGTGTTGTTCTGCTTCGAACCGGGCAGAGGGCCAAATCCGGCAGGTTCAACGTTGCACCACTCACCCCACTCCGCGCGAGCACCAGGAAGGGCAACGCGGCCCTGGTCGATGATGAAGTTAGATGGCAAGCCCTCGGCCTCGAGGTAAGGAGCAAGCGACGAGGCGTAGTGGCTTTCGTCCCAGGATGGCGACCACTCAGTGTAGTTCTCGCGTACCTTGGCTTGGAAGGAGTTGTAGTTGGATACGTTAGTGGCGTAACCCCGGATCTTGGCCGCGGGGTTGAGTTTCTTTGCCATAGCGACGACCTTGGCAAAGATCTGAGCAGTGGGCTTCAGGTTGTCTGCCCAGCCAAGCCAGCCGCCGTGCGCAGCATCGATGTACAGATGTACGTTTGGAAACTGAAGCTTCGCAATCGCGTACGCGATGCCCTCTTCGTAGGCAGGAGTAGCGTTGGCGCAGAAAGGGATGCCTTGGTTGGTGATGGCGTTACCAAGGGAGTCTGGTTCGAGAACAATGGCAAAGTCGAGATCTTTGGCCTGGGAAACGAGCTTGGCGTACTTGTCGACGAAGTCTTTCTTGTAGATCTCGAGGCCGTTGTTCGCTAGACTGAGCTCACCAGCAGATTCGCCAGCGGAGCAATCGCGGTCGGGCAAATTGTACAAGACCAGGCCGACAATCATCTTCTTTCCAGACTTTCTTTGTTGACGAGCTTCCTTGATGGCGGTAGGGATGAGGCTGAGCCCATCACGTGTAGTGACCCAAGTGAAGGTCGAGATCTTCTGAGCGACGGTACGAGTGCGCGCTGCGTTGAGAGTATCGTTTTGAGCCAGGAAGGAGGCGATGGTTTGGTCGAGTTTCTTGCCGTAGCTCTGGACGACATATCGGTCTCTGCCAATCCAGGGATTGACGGTCGCATTGCTTGGAGGTGGCTTGGGAGCTGCAGATACAGCACCAGCGAAGGCGGCGGATGCCAAAACAAGTTGTGTGAGTTGCACCATGATTGAAGAGAAGCTGAAGTGGTTCGAGGTGGTGAGAAACAGTGCGTGAGACTTGTCTGGTCTTATATAGAGCGTCGTGAAGACTATTGCTGCGGACAGTATACGTCCAATGATGTGCCTCCCTTCCCACAGATTTGATGCAGGGCCACCCTCACGTTTGCGTGGCTGTCTTGAGACGTGATCAGCGGTACCGTCGGCCCGCCCATGCTCTGATTGCACTCAAACAGTTCAAGTCCTTGGTCAGAAGCATTGACATCTCGCATACAACGCGCCGTGGCGGCGTTGCTGTAGTACTTCATCGATAGCGTACCGTGCACTCTGTTTGGCGAATGTAAGGAACGGTCGTTCGCCCCTACAATGGTATGTAGTCCTGTTAACAGTAGATTAGCCAAGGCTCAGTCTACCGGGGATGGTCCGGGAAGTCAATATATTTGCGCACTTTACCCGGCTTCCACCCCTGCTTTGCTGGAAGACTGACCCCACAGTGTGGCTGATGATATTGCGATCACAACAAGCTCCTTGCAGATTGGTCGACGTGCTGGAGCTACTGCTGTGTATATTGCACTTAGAGTACAGCGAGGACCTTGTGTCATTTCGCGCTGCAGCGTGCCATTTGTATACATTGTATAGAAGATTCGCTGCGTCTTCTAGCGTGAATGTGAGCGGCTCTCCCCTGAGGCTGAGTTGGATATGCGTGCTGCAGGCTACGATGCAGGTACTACAACATCCGACAGCTTTTCAGAGTGAAAGTGGGATGATGCGCAGCAAGGAACAGTTAATTGCGCAATCTGAGCGTTGCGTGCGAACGTTGGGGTTGAATTGGTCTCTTCTTGACAATGAACACTTTTCAGATGCAACGCATCGCGATGAACATGGCACGCTGCCGCCTACCCGCCATCTACATATCGTCACGAATCCTGGCTGGATGCGCTCCGCGGAGGTGGCGCGAGAAAGCGCGAAAATGATTGTGATGTGCGACGACGGTGGCTTGCAGAGCGTTCCGACCGGAACAAAGCGCCTATCAGTCAGTTAAGGCTCCAAGAATGTGCCGCGGCACTCGTATTGGCCGGATTAAGGCATCATTGAGTTGAACGCGTGATGTTTCGATGCGAACGCGATGGAGATGCGGTGATTCTCTGCCGCTGAGGAAAGGAGATGGTGCGCCGCTAGCGCCTTGGCAGCACACGGGAGTACCTCATGGTGCGTGGACCGAAGTTCTACTGACTCACTACCATGATTGGCAATCTGTTAGGCATCAATTCGTTAAGAAGTCCTAAGCATAATGGACCCCACAGATTCCTCAGAAAAGGAGGGGACTTGCACTTGGTACGTTCTGCGGGCTAGCTTCCGAGAAGGCAGGTTGTAATTAAAGAAACGAGAATGCGAAGCGCTGCTTTGTGAGCGCAACATATCATTCACTCACAGTCGCAGCAGCAAGATCAGATGTTGTCAGAGCAAAATCATACATTAGATTCCATCTAATCTACAGGCATATTCATAAGGAGTGCCATGTCATCATGTCATATCAAGCTATCAAGGAAAGACTCGTCCAAGCGACCTTAAAGAAGAAAAGCACCAGGTGCCCACATCTCCGGCACCATTTAGACTCACTTGCTAATGATTCTCAATCAAAGCAAGGTCTCATCCAACGTAGTGCTAAGCAATCTAGCACTGGCGGACATATAAGCCAATGGGGCTTGGATTGTAGTCCTGGAAGTAGTTGATGGAAAAGTCACCGCTGCCACAGATCTCGTAGCTCACAGTCTTGCCGGCTTCGCAGTCGCCAGACTCGACCGGGTACGTGTTTCCGGGGCTGAGCTCTAGGGACCCAATATCCCCTGCCTTCGCAGGAGCGTTGTTCCAGGTAGTTTGGGTGTTGGCATTGCCATTGACCTTACTGACGGTACACTTTCCTTGGCTAGAGATGGTGTAGTCGGAGGTCTCAAGGTCCTCCTTCTTGGGGAGCATGAACATGGTGGAGCACTTCTTACCGGCGTAAGAGGCAGGGATATCGAAGTTGAAGATAGTGCAGATGTGGGCACTGATCGTGCCGTTGTACGAGGTGCCATATGCCTTGTCAGGTTGCTCGGAATCAACGGGTACGATCAGATGAGGGTACTGGTAGTTTCCGTTGAGATCCTGGGGGCAAGTACCAGAGGCAGCAGGCTTAGAGGGAGCTGGTGCAGAAGGAGCGGACACCGTCGCAGCAGGCTTGGAAGTAGTGGGTTGGGAAGCAGGAGGGGCGGGCTCTGACTCCAGTGGAGACGCAGGCTTGCTCTCAGCAGGCTTGGGGGGAGCAGGGTTGGTTTCGACAGGAGGGGCTAACGGCTGGGTGACAGTGACGGTAACGACCTTGGGGACACACGCAGATTCCTGAGGAACATCGGGCGCGGATGGGGAGGGCTGAGGAGGCTGAGCCGGTGGTTGAGAAGACTTGGGAGCCTCGGGTGCCGGCCCAGAGGGCTTGGGGGCAGGCTGAGAAGCTGGAACACTTGGAGTGCCAACGGGAGTCTCGGCAGGTTTGCTCTTGGAAACAACAGTAGTAGATGCGGGAGTAGTGGCAGAAGGCTGTGAGCCAGCAGGCTGGGACGCTCCAGCTCCACATGAACCGGCAGATCCGAGAGTAATCTCAACGCACTTGGTCTGACCGGGAGCAGGGGTTGTGTAGACGTTGTATTCGCCGTTTTCATTGACAGGGCAGGCGTAGAACTTACCCGAGCCATTGTACGTAACGCTGCCACTGGAGCTGACAGCGAAGCCGTTGGTAGGGGTGGCGCCAACATCGCATTGGAACTGGGTAGTAGGGGGCGTCAAGATGCAGCCGCGTCCATTGGAATCGGTGAAGCCACCGTTTCCATCCAGGCAATAGCAGCCGGTTGGGTGACCGCCGCCAACACGGTTTTGGCCATCGTCGAGCTGACCGAGTACACCCGATGCACCGCCAGAAGCTGAGAGCTTGAAGCACTGTGTGTTTGCACGAGCGACGTAGGCGTTGGCTCCAAGGCCGAACGCAAGGGAAACGAAGGCGTATCTCATATTTGGAGACTAAGCGACTGTGCGATGAGATGAAGGTCGATGATGTCTTCCAAAGGATGTGAACTGGATGCTTCTTATACCTGTTCGGGGCTCGGAGACCACAACAACGGAAATGAAAGAGTGCCACTCAATCTCCATAGTTGTTCCCGGCGCTGCGGCATCTTGGTGAGTTGTTGGGATCTTAGCAGGCTTCGTGCGTTCAATCCATCGTCATATCCATATCGATGATATCAACAGACGTAAGCTTCTACAAGCATTTGCGGAGACCAGTATGCCAGTGGGTGGTGGCTTGGAGCTTACAGTTGTTTAGCCGTAGCCTTGTGATCCACCTCCACCTAAGAAAATATCGCTGTCTCAAGTAACAGCAACCTCGGTCATTGGTCAGAGAGTAAACAACGACCCAGGAACTGTGGCTCGCGACGATCGGCAGGCCCGGTATTGTGGGGTAGATCGACAGGAACACGTTGCTCGGATGCCCCAGGGAAATGGGCCCGACGTGAACAAAAGGATGACGTTAGGGAACTGTGACTTGCATCCTGTAACTGCAATCATTACCAGGTGTCACAGTTACGATGCAGGATATCGCTGGTTATGGCCGTCTTCATGTTCGCTTTGCATGAGTGAATTTCTTCGAGAAGCTTGTGATTTTATCGCGGAGTACGTTCCGATGGTAAGGTCAGCGTCGCTTAGTAAATCGGAACTATTGGCATTTCCCAACATAGTAACAGACCGTTGCCGAGTGTTCCGTTGCCGTCACGATGTATGCAGGATGACCAGACAAGCAATTCTTGGGCAGTTTACCCCAGACTTAGTAGACCTGTCAATCATGGGGTACGTGGACATTTAGACGTAGTCCTACAGCGATTTGTAACAAATAAGGACAGTATGGATGGTTTCGCATAGATACATCTGCTAGCCTGGAAATGGTGGATATTGGAATTGCAAGTAGCCTGGATTGCTGGCAGCACACGGTGATAACGACCCATACGAACCAGAGCGAGATGGTATCGAAACAGGTTCAACATCGGTCATTTCTCCACGACTTAGATACCTGGCTTCAGTCGCCAGGGCAGCGACGTCAGTGCTGGTTGCTGGGACGGTCCAGAGAACAGTTTCGTTGATATTCGTCCTACACGGCCTATCAACAGTGCGAAGAAGAATGGTTGCGTCACCTTGACATTACGACGATGGCAGGTAGTATAGTGATCAAAGTACACCAGTGTAGGCTCCCCATTTTACGAGCGTCGTCAGATGTGGGCTGTGTTCAGCCATGTGCTGACGAGGCCGCGCAGAGGTACCACAGTGGGCTCATGCCGGACAGTTGATCGTTATTTCTCGTGTTCCGGTCCACTTTTTCTGGACTCGGTCGTTGTAAGTTGGTGGACCGATCGCGCGATGTTCGCTCTTCAAGTTCGTCCGGAAGGGTCTGGATGCTGCACGTTTAGGGCTACGCAGAGCTCGCACATGTACAGTCAGAACTGGCGTAAGACAGTCCGAGCCCTCCATCGTGATACCATCCGTGACTGGATGCTGTGGCGGATCCGATGTTGTGAACGAGTGGAGGTTGGATGCCGTCTCCATTTTCGTGATACGTCATGATCCACTAGAGCTCTTTTGGCCTAATTAGTCCACTTTTGATCACTGCCCCACCCTTTGTCTCAGCTTCCGAGGCTTCCGCACTTCCACACTTCCGCATCACCACCACCAGAAGAATGCCACCACTGCTCGGGTGTCATCCCAAAACCTCTGTTCCAATGCGTCGAGTTCATACGATGTCTAAAGCCAGACACCTGTCTGGTGACGGCTTGAGAACTCAACCGTCCAAGTGCGATCCGCAAGTTTGATCAGTAGCGCTGAGCTTCCTTCTGAAGCGGTTGAAAGCCGAAGTGCGGTCTACAAGAGTCATCTTGTTGCTGCACATTCTGTGTGATGATTTTACTGCGCCCGTACCGACTTAGCTGCGGTCCAGTTCAGGTTCTGCATATGCACCTCCAAGGTCTAGTTCCATCATGCCGGCTAGGTGCAGGGCTGATATGAGGCCATTCTTCAGCACAGTGCTTCTGGTGTAACAGCAAGTTAGCAGAGGCTGTGAACATAGAATATGATTGCATCCCATGAAAAACAACGCAGTAGCTAACATCGTAACAAAGGTGGCAAGGATGAGCCGATGACCATGGCGAGGATTGCCAGGCCGAGACGGCAACAAGCAGACCCAGCCCAGGGTGAAGGTTTCGAGGCAGTATCTGCGATACGTGGTACTACGGCCCTCTTGTACTCCCGCAGGCCAGAACCGGATCTTTGCGCAAACGTTCGCATAATATGTTGCACAAGCGTAGAGACAAGAGACAAGATGGCGCTGCAAACAAGCGACTCTGATAGCCAGGAGTAAAATGCAAAGGTGATAGCGCGCTGGAAGTTGAATTGGAAGAACATCTAAAGGGAGAGTGAGATACCTTTCCGTCTGCAGATGGGATGGTGCACCACGGTCTTGAACTGACAAGTACGACAATCGCGATCTACCGCAACTCACAACATCGTCCTTAGGGGCAATCGCGTTACAAACCTCACGTGTGAACATCCCACTTCCATTCCAACCCCTTCCGGTCAAAAACCTCTCTTTCTACAACACCGCACGAATTGTTACTAAACCTATAACCATAACGACCTACGATCCATCAACATTGCAACCGCCTACGTCGCACCTACTTACACGCACCCATCACCCACGAATCCCACCTCCTCCCAGGTGGCAATGAGCATCCTCTTCCTAGCCTGCATCCTAGCAATCTGCCTCCCAATCCTCAGTGTACAACTCCCTCGATTGCTCCCCCATCTCCGTACGTCAAACACCACAGCACATCACAAAGCGAGATCCAAACAAGAACACCTACTGAACCCCACTCCAGAAACCCGATCCCCGCTACACAAACGGCCACCACCCGTACGACGGCGCATACGACCGCGAAGGCCAGCCGCAACGGACGGTGCGGATAGTGGAGTCGTGTGGACGGGAGACGAGTCGGGCGAGGGGACGGGGAGCGAGGAAATCCATCGACAGCCGCCGTACACGACGTCAACGACGGGATTATTAGAGGTGGGGGGAGTGAATATAGGGAAAACGGAAGGGACAGATAAGGGGAAGGGGAGAGCGGATGCGAGGAAGCCTTGGGATCCGCCGTTTGGGAGGAGCAGGGAGAGACTGAAGAAGAAAGAGACGAGAGAGGATGGGCGGTCTATGAGCTTGTCCACGCCGCCGAAGAAGACTGGGAGGGATATGGAGGCCACGGGCATTGCGAGGAGACTGTTTCCTCCTGATGGCGAAGGCGGGTCTGCGTACGATCGCGAGCTACACGACGGGCTACTCGAATCAGATCATGAAGATACGCCTCGCCCTGCATCTACGCCTACGTCTGCACCTACAACAAAAGATCTTACATCCACCGACGGCACGCCGCCAGCGCCAACAAAGAAGAAAAGCAAGAGTAAACCAGGTGTCACATCAGCCGTTTGGATATGCGTCGGCATCTTCGCAGGCCTAATCTCCATCCTGACCTTTGCAATCCTCGTCGCCCACTGTCTAGCATGGTTCCTCGTATACAAGACCGAAGCCAGGCTCGGCGAAGCACGGCGCGGCATCATGCAAGGTGGAGAAATGAGATTATGCCTATGCGCTACATGAAGAGGAAGAAGAACAAGAAGAAAAAAGACATCCTGTCCATCCTATTCTGACCAGCACCCGCTATGAACGCTAAATAAAATAAACCATGGTTACTTTTCTTGCGCCGAGCAATGAACCGTCAATACAATACAATGCGATAAACCCTTACCCTAACAATCATGAGCCTCCCCCTTCGCAGCCGGCGCATGCCCCGTCTTCTCCAACAACTCCTGCTCCACTCGCGGCGACCTCCTCGAGCTCACCGACTTGCCCCCCTCCTCGTCCCTACTATCCATCCTGCCATCTATGCCCCCAAAATTCTGCTGACTATCACTGAACCCAGAGTTCGTTCTGCTAGCAAGCTGCATTGCATCCGCCATTGCATGCGCCGCAACGTTCGGGCGCTCGACCTGCGACGCCGTCTCCGGGTCCTCTGGCGGCTTGAACAGCGCCGCCTCGTGGTCATCAAAGTCCTGGCCTGGATTCACAGTCTGGTACTCGACCAGCTTCACAATACGATACATGCCGAACGCGAGCAGCGTGCCCATCAGCGGTCCAAACCAGTATATATAATGGTAGCCCGGGAAGTTGTGTGTAGCGACACAAGGCCCGAAACTGCGTGCTGGATTCAGACTGCCGCCGGTGAAAAACACACCCACCATTTCTGCGACGAAGAGCGCGAGGCCGATGCCGATGGGGGCGAGATACGTGGCCTTGTGCTTTTCGGCGGCGAGCATGAAGATGGTGAAGACGAGGAGGGAGGTGAGGAACATTTCGAGGAAGACGCCGCGCGCGGGTGAGACGCCGGCGCCGAGGGTGGTCGAGACGTTGAGGGGCCCAGGGATGATGGCTTGGATCACGCCCGCGGCGGCCATGCCGGCGAGCATCTGGGAGATGAAACAGAGGCATGCGCGGATGGCGGGGATGGCGCCGATGAGGTAGAGGCCGAGTGTCACCTGGGGTTGTTGTCAGCCGTCTTCCGATGTGGGTTTGCTATCAGGCTGACTTACAGCAGGATTGAATAGTCCTCCGCTGACTCGGAAGAATACCCATACGTTGACCATTAGACTGAAGCCAAAGATCAGACTGATGTACAGCAGCACACTCGTGTCCGGCGCCTGCGTGATGCTGTTGTTGTCCTGCCCAGAGGTATTCCGGTTGCTGTATGTCGCTGCCGTGTTGGCTACACTTGTTCCTCCAAACGCAAAGAATAGGAACATGAATGTGCCTGCGAACTCTGCTGCTGCGGCAACAAGTTCGTTTCGCCACCGGTTAGGCAGGAAGCCAGATCTCGTGGGATGGCCTGGCGGATCACCACCGTCTTTCGGTAACGTTTTTGGCTTGTGAGCCGCTGGGGATGCATCTTTCTTGTGTAGCGGAAGGATGTTTTTGAGCGCCATCGCGACGGCTAAGACGCACGACCGAGTGCAGTCGTCAGTGTCGATAGTAACGGTGCACAGCGAAAAGGTTGCTACGCTTGGCCAAACGACACGAATGTCAAAAGGCTACAGAACAGTAAAAGGAGAACTAAGGAATGACAGTCCCTATAGCTCACCGCTGAACTCGACGCAAAACCACCACTAGAACAGGCCGCCCTCTCGCTAGCAAACCTGACGTCTTCCATAAGCCTGCGCGCCATAAAGCCCGGCGGGGTCCTGACGCGGACTACTCTCGAGACCAGCGGTTCACCCGTCATGGCGTTATCAAGTCCAATAGGCACACCGCGCGTCCATTTCCGCGACGCTCCTCTGCGCGATGTTGGCCGCAAGCCACGATCATCATGTCCAGCCACACGGCGTGAATCCCTGCGTCGAAACCCTTATCCCCGATCATGCCAAAGCCCGCGGACGTGGATAGCGGTGCACGATGCGACGGCCGCTTTGGCGTGAGTGGCCAGAGGTTCGTGATGGAGAGGATGTGTCGTGCGGGATGCTTTCAGATCGCTGGCTAGTGACGACACTGCGCCGGTTGTGGGTTAGCGAGACGGGCTAGTGGGTATGATGTCACGAAGGGTGCATCTCGGATCTGAGATCGTTTGCTGGTCTGGTGTCCGTCTGCCGTGGTTGTGGAGACTGCACGCGTCGATGCTCGCTTGCACGAGATCTGCATATGTTCAGAGGTGGTGTTCGCTCGGTGGCTCGGCTGTGCCATGTGTAACGACGTCTCCCGCAGTTTACTCAGTCGGCGGCAAGACGAATGTATTGGAGATCTACTAAGTTTATGCACGTTGCACGGATCCTGAAGATAGCGTACTGACGCTCATACAGCGCCGCCTCCTTACTAAGACCAGCTGTTGAGCCTGGATGCTCAAAACTGGGTTAGCGGCCCAGAGGACCCTTTGTGCACTGCTCCAAGATTCCGGAACACCAACGCCATCGGCGAGAACTATTGTCGAAATCGAGGCTATCAGCGACGGATTTCCTCATAGAAGCAAGACGGTGGTTTGACAATGTTTGACTACATGGCAACACCAGTCGGTAGCGTATGGTTCCCAGCTGTTCACGATCATCGATACTGCCGCCATTTGGTAGTGACCTATGCCAAAGCTATCAGTGTCTTTCTGTTCCTTTGCGCTCTTCTGCTTGCTCATTTCTACTTCTATCTCGACCACAACATGATACACGGTAATCTCTTCTCTCGACATTATTCGCATTTGCAAGTCGTCACGCGCATCGCCCAGGTCTGGTTGTCGAATTGACACTACGCAGCTTCATTCCTTTTGCGAAAATCAACGTACCCGTACTCTCAGGCGTGAATCAATGAACGACATGTACCGCGCAAACGACTCGCCTTGCTTTTGCGACACGTCCACCACTTTAGCGCATCATCTCCGCTCTCTCTCTCCTCCCTTCTCCTCACCCAGTACCCCATTTCTCCCCACCACCTATACAACTCCTTCGCCAGAGCCAGAGCTTAGTCTCACTCTGAGCCAGACTTTCCCCCTCCCACCACCTCTACGACCCCACGCTCTTCCCTCGCTCACACCGCACCACTCGCCTCCCTGGCCTCGCATCATCCATCAACTCCTCATCCGTCCACTCTCTATCCTTGACCTCCACCGCATCCCACTCGCTCTGCTCATCAGGTTCCGGCTCTACCATTACCACCTCTTGCGTCTCAGCTTCATGGTTTAACAAAGCCGGACTTACTTGTACATCTTGCTCCACTGGACTGTCACGTCCAAAAGTTAAAAGATGCGTTGTAGACAGGGAGAGAGTATATACGTACTGCATGATCTGAGTCGTGCTTTCCATGCTGTGGATGTATGTTGATAGGAGTAGTGTGTGAGAGAAGCGGGGATAAGCAGAGGGAGCAGGATACTGACAATGTAGGAAAATTATGCTTTTACTCGGTGTGAAAGGGTAGGGGATGGTGTGCGGCCGCATAGTGAAGAACGAGTGTCGAGTCACAGCGATGCTGGTACCGTGCGTTGTATTTGGCTGTGTAGAATGAAAGGTGACGTATGCGTTGGAGACACGTCGGGTTCCTCCTCATCGCCCTCATCGGTACTCACTGATATCTGCTGGAGGTTTATTCCAACATGGACGTGACTTTATGTAACCGGCCTCAGCACCTCCTGACACCAAGTATCCATCCACATCAGCAAAAGAGCTCACAAAGACGATACAATGACACACAAACCAACTACATCACATCTCCACATCAAACATCAACCTCGACCTAACCTTAAACTCGTGTATTGAAACAAAAGAAACAAGACTTGGTGTCTTGCCCCTCGGTGGAAAGTGGTATCCTCGCTTCCAAATGCAATCATAGCCCTCTTCTCCTCTCATCCACTAACAACTAATCCGACGACTAGCTGAGCCAGACAAGACACTGATGATGGTAATGACGATGATGACGATGGCGACGACGACGGAGACGATGACGAGAAAGAAGGACAAGAAGAGATGACGGGCTTCCACAGCATGCCAGAAATAAATCCCCAACAAAGACCCAAGACTAAGGCTCCTCATCAGGAAAAATCTCCGGATCAACCACTGTCCAGGCCGCGTCGTCCTCCTGCCTAGCCGCCTCCCTCTCCTCCCTCTCCCTATCCATCCTCTCCATCAACACCCTCGCATCCTCAATCACCATCCTCAACTGCTCCCTCCGATCCACACGCGTCCCACCCGACGGAGTACCGACCCCTCCCTAAAACGTCTCCTCCTCGACGCCCTCGGCGCCCTCTCCCTCAGCCTCCGGCGGAATCTCAAACCCCTCCTCAGTCGAATACAAAATATTCTGAATCTGCTTGAGGAGGCCTTCGTCCTTCTCCAGCTCTGGATCCGCCTCCATGGCCTGCTGAATCAACAGCTCGATATCGCGGAGCTTACTGAAATAAAAGTCGCGCTCGCGCTCCAGACCCGTCACCGTCTCCTTGAGCGCATTATTCTCCTCGCGGAGCGCCGCACTCGCGGCTGCGCCGGCGCCGCCAGACGATGCGAGGGGTGTGCGGGTGCGCGGCGCAGCGGTATTAGAGGCAGCGGGGGCGCGACGCGCGGTCGAGGCCGCGGCAGAGGCGCGTGGGGCGGTGCTGGCGACGGCTTGGCCCTTGCGGCGGGCAACGGGGTCGTAGTCGTGGCCGGGGAAGTGCTGGTCCCAGTACTGTTTGACGAATTGGAGGAACTCGAGGTTGTCTTGCATTTTGCATTTTACGAGGGATTCGACGCGGATGGGCTTGTCGATTTGGTGCTTGGCGAACGTGTCTGTTGAAGGTATCAGGACATGGTCTAAGTGATGGGGGGAGGGAGAGGCGTACTCTGTAATACCTTGAAGTTCTGCAGGTATGCGTACTCGGTGTTGGCATTGAACTTGACTCGCGACATGGGCACATCGTCTGTGGTTCCCCTGTTAGTCCTCACCCGCCATACAATAGACACGACGGCTTACAGAATATGCTGTCAAAGACCTGGCACAGTGCTGCTCTGTGGCGACATGTCAGTACATGTCCTCAGTCCTCAGTCCTCATGCCCTGGACCCTGATGCCCATCTGGTCCCTGTGGCTCGGCGCGTTCTGACGTACCCGGTACCGCATTGTTCGACTTTGGTGATGTTGAGCTGGAGCAGGTTGTTCAACCACGCCACGAGTTCCTGTCTGTGTGCACCTCTAGTCAGCATATACTCTTTGCCCAACTGGTCGTGTGGACGTGTCTCTCCGTCAAGGCCTAACCAACCCCTCGGGGGCACGTTACCTTGATTCTCCCATGGCGACTATGTCTCTGTGCGGTGCTGAGGGGGTAAAAAGTTTGTTTTGGCGGTTCAGCAATGGGATAAGAGCATAGACGAGCGTGTGTCTGTGTACAGCGGTGGCGCGGGAGGCGGTGGGCGAAGACGATTGCTGTTATTTGTTGATGCGCCTGCTGCGTCGGGGAGTCGACAATTTGGGCGCCGTTGCCCCACCATCAATGTCATAGCGCTGCGTCACGTGCGGTGCTTTCAGAGTTGGTATGAGCTGTTTACACCACTATCTTCCCTTCCCCATCCTCTGTCCATCTACACCACAAACTCCTTCCCAACGACAACCTTATCCACCCTCGCAGCCTCAAATGCCCTCACTACCGCTGGAAACCACACATTCGTCATCTTGACATCCCCGCTATCATTCGGATGCACCCCGTCCCTCAAGTCCGCACTCCCACTAAACCCCGTAAACTGGTCTACAACCCAGACAGGACTCTGCGTCGTATTGAGACCCTGCGCCCACGGCACAATCGCGCGGTTCAGCTCCTGGATTTTGCTGTTGTAGTTTCCGATGCCCATGGGGATGATTTGGGCCACCTGAGATGCAAGGTAAGTATGTGTATGCTTGGTGCTCTATGACAGGTAAGGAGACGTACCATGATCTTCATCTTCGGATTCGATGTCCGCATAGTGCCAATGAGCTTGGTGAACGCAGCGATTATGTCCGTCACCGCTTTGTTCTGCTGCACAATGTCATTCGTGCCCAGGTGCATAGTCACGACGTCCGCGGGGTTCGTCTTCAGCCATCCGTCGAGCTGGTTCCTGTTCGCGATATCGATGGCGAGGAAACCTAGAGTTTGGTTCACACAGTCAGCTTGTTGCTAGAATGCACGTCGTCTCTGGCATGCTGACCGGAGTGTCCTTCATTGTCGCGGTCGTATGTCGTGTCGCGACAGTTGTTCTCTGTCCTGCCACTGCCGACAAAGTTGACATTTGCCCATTCAGTGGTCTGGAGACGCTGCCACAGTTTTGAGCGCCAGCACACGATTTCCGTTATGCTGTCGCCAAAGGGCATGTAGCGGATTGGCGTTGTGGCGTTGGTGGACTGAGCGGAGGCGGCTGCGAGGAGAGTAATAGCTGCGAGGTGCTTGAGAGATACCATTGCGGCGGTTGCGAGATTACGATGATTCGCTTGTGTTTGCGTAGCACTGTTCCTTCCGTATCATGTCTGGTGAGTTGACCAAGCCGCTCTCTTATGCTCTCCTCTTCAATGTTGTCGACAAGGGCGCGCGAAACACCATCTATCGCGCACTTTACCAGGATTTGCAGCATATGAAGGCACGCATCCCTACGCACATGCCACGACGGGGAGAAGGAGACTTCCAATGATGCGCCCGATACTCGAATGCCGTTGCGTCTTTCCGTGGTACTATGTACAAGGCTAAATGCAGCTGCCGGACGACCGCTAATCTACACGGAACACACACCCTGCAAGAGGCGTCACGAAGGCGGGGAAGAGCCTCAGAGCTTGCTTGACAATGTGCGGCATTGAGCGGAGTCAAGACATTCTGTAATATCATCGAATGGCTTAGACTTTCGGTATTGATGTCATACGACAATCGCGAGATGAAGTCATGGACAGTCGTACGGTGGGTGAAGGGGTACTGATATCGACGTCACCAACTACTCCCTACGAATAAGAAAAGCGAACAGCGGAATGCGAAGACGCCTAAACGTTCACCGGTGTAGTACTTGCTATGTACAAATGGATGCTACACCACGCGGCACCGTCAATCCACAAAACCAACCGCGCGCGCCATCTCATCCACAACACCCACCCCGAGGCGGAGCTCACAACGTCTCCGACTCTCGCCAGCACTAGATCAGCACCCTTCACACCATGCGCCAACCCCAACAGCCAGCGCCAAAACAAGACCTGACAACTTCTAAAACCAGAAATTGAACCACTTCAAAGCCTGGATATACGACGACTGCTTCGCGTACTTCTGCCTGGGGACGCTAATATTGACTCTGACCGCAAAGCCATGCGGCGCGCCCGAGTACAGCGTCTGTTCGTACGTAACATTGTTCCCCGAAAGCAGACGATCCGCATCAAACTGCTGCGTAAGATTAAACGTCGCATCGAGTTCTATAATCCTCGCTGTCAGTACTCCATTCTCCAATCCCAATCACAAGAAAGAAGGAAAAGAACCAATCAACTCACCTCCCGCCGCAATACTAATCGGATTCACAATCTCCCCAATCTCCGCATTCGACAGCACACTCGGATGCGCCGCGAACCCGTAATCCACACCTTTGCCCTCCGCAAGGAAACGAGCTACATAGCGCCCGCCAAAACAGTATCCGACGGCCCCGATAGTCTGGATCCCGAGGTCGTCGCGCAGGTACGCAATGGTGCGGTCGATGATGGGCTCGACGTTTGCGGGCTGGTGTTTTGGGAACCAGGTGGTGAGGTTCAGGGTGCCTTCGGGGAGGTCGCTGGGAATTGCGTCGCCGGCGAAGAGGTCGGGGATTATGGTTAGGTAGCCGGCGCGGGCGAAGGAGTCTGCGAGTCTGGAGGTATGGGGGATTAGTTGATGTAGATTTGTGACCTTTTTTTGGATGCGCGACATGCTTACAGCTTGTTTTGCAGCAGTGGAATGCCGAAAATGTCCGTCAGGTAGAGAATTGCGGTGCTGCTGTTTGTCTTGCTGCGGCGGTCCGGGTACGCGTGGTACATGTCAACTTTCAACATGTTAGGAGCTGCCCATAGCCATTGAATTCAGTCCTGAGATCGACTTACTTCCGTCGACATTCTTGATCTCGCCCTTGGGCCGGCCTTCATTAATCACGGACGGGAAAAGCGAAACTGGATCCTTCCACGCAGCCACAAGGCTCGATGTCGCGAGCGCGAATGCACACGCGCGAGCAAACTTGATCATCATATCGGATATGGGAGAGAATGAGATATGGGACGACCGGAGAAGGTTACGAGAGATCGATGCAAGAGGGGAAACCAGCAAACGACGGGAATGTTCCACGCTAGATATACGTCTTTATACCTCACCAGACTGAAATAACCTGCCTTCCTGATTCTCTCTTTATACTACAAGCAACCCTGGAAGTCATTCCCGCCCTCCGATTTGCGGAAAAGCCCGAACGGAACAAATGTAAAAGGACCACGACCGCGTCATCATCCTGGTACATCGCAATAGCACACAACACGTGTGAGGTACCAGTATCTAGGGTGGACAAATGTACCGCCCCGTCCGTAATTTCGAACGAGCTATCGCGACAGGATTACAAATGTCGATCTTTACTGTACCCGGAACACTCCTTTGCATTAGCGGGCTTGTTACATCTTGGCACCCCGCTCCGCCGGTGCGTTCGAGGACATTCGACTTACAAAGCCTGATGTAGGACATCATGGCCGCCGCCATATCTGCATAAAAGGACGGGATATCCGTGTTGGCGATGGTAAGTTTGCGGGGATGCTTGTCGCTTGGTCGTGCTTAGCATGTTCTGTGGCGCTTCCTTGTTGTTCGCGGCGCAATGGGAAGTCGTGGGTTCTGCCGAGCGGCGGCTTTGCGAATGAAACAGGCCGTGAACGAGAGACCAAGGACACGCTAGGACTGTTTGAATGAAGACGCAGGGCCAGGCCCAGAGCTGGTTGCGTTGCTGTCGGCGTACATGGCTAACATCAACGGAGTGCGATACGCATTCGATTCAACGTGCGCTGCAGGATTTCCATCCAGATGCATCCTACACGGCGATTGTACCAACATGGCTGATACCCGATGCCATTGTAAAAGGAAGACTGGAGCCGGTTGCAACTGACCTCTTCGCGCCATCCATGGACGGAACGGGAGGGGAGTGGATCAATCTCGTAGAGAACGGCTACAAGATCCCTGGTGCAACAAACAAGGTTCTCATCCATACTCAGGAGCATTTGCAATATGATTCTGTATTCATCAATCGTAAGTCATAAAGTCGTAGCCAACACTCTTCTATCACCTAATACATAGCCCTCGCATACCCATGTCCTTGTCCATCCCCAACCTGGGTACTCACAGCAACAACATCTTAGCCTAAAAGCTCTCCCTCTTCACCGCAAGAAACGTCAAGCTCCACAGTTGCCGAATATTACTCTCTGTCGACGTCAACGAGCCAAGCTGCGCAACCTGGAATCCATTGTTATACTGCCAGCTCCATACCTCGTGACTGAGCTGATCGCGGTTGGCATCAATAACATCCCACAAGCTATTATAAGCACGCAGCACCCTATCATAAACCTCGGCGTTGGAACAGAATTCTAGAGCAGCGCGTCAGCAACATCCATGATATAAGAACGCTTTATCAACTCACCAGGCGCCCCATCTCTCGCGCACCGCCCAAGCTGTCGCGCAAGTCCAGCGCCCATCATCGCGAGCTGCCAGCTCCAAACCACAGTCCCGTGATAATCTTTCTTCGAGAAGCCAGCCGCGAACCTTGCGTCCCCAGCATACGCCGGGTTCGCAACGAACAGACCGACATCGCTCGACAGACCGACCGGGAACGGCGCAAGAATGTGAGAAGCAGTCTGGTCGATGTATGCTGTTAGCTGCGTCTGGTTCGTCGTGTCGAGGAAGAAGTGGCGGAAACAGTCGTCTGTGTTCATGACGGGTACGACGGGCGAGCCGGCGTTGCCGTCGAGCGCAAGACCGTAGTACGTGATGTCGCTGGTGATGCTATCCGCGTTGCTTGGCACACCGAGGTTGGCGGTCGAGACGTAGTCTTGCACGAGAGACTTGGCAGTGTCTTGTGGTACGGTGACCTGGAAGAAGCGGAGCGTCTCGTCCTCCCAGATCTGTGCGTATTCATCAGCTTTCTGAGACCAGTCGGCGTGGTCTGGAAAGAAACCGGCACTGCTCAGGCTAGCGATGGCACGTAGACCTGCTGGCACAAGCGCAGTGTTGACGTTGTATGGGATACGGCCTCCTCCAAGGCCGTTGCCGGAGTCTCGCCATTCGCCAACATCTTCGCCGTCGTGCAGTCTGATGAGATTGTCCTCGACAGGACTCTGCGCAAACGGCTCAGCGATCCTCATAATCTTTTCCGCGGTGATTTGGGCCAGCTGAGAGTAAGGCAGCCCGTTGTTTTCGGCCAGGAACGATGCAGTCTTGCTGAAAAAAGCATCGGAACGTTGCTTGCCAGCGTCTGTATCGACAAAGTAGCTCTTCATGGCGACGGGAAGCATAAAGTCGGTGTCGACCATCTTGTAGTCACAGCTGGGCGCGCTGGAATCAATCCCTTTCTTTTTGTTCAGCCAAGTCGAGTAGTCGCCTAGAACTTCTTCGTGGCACACTGTGCCATCAGTGCGGTTGATCCGCTCAATGACAGATCCGATGACGGCTTCGATAGCGGCTTCGCTGAGAATAGGCTGCATCAGGAGCAGTGAGAGCATGCTGTCACGGCCAAAGTAGGTGAGGAAACGCCAGGTGCCAGCCAAGAGCTTATCCGTATATGAAAGAAACGACAGGGAGGTGGTTTGATCCGGGTTTTGCGTAATCAATCCAGAAGACGCCTCATTCAGCACTTCCTGGGGGCTAAGCTGCTTCAGCTGTGGGTAGTTGTACGAAGCTTCAAAACCATAGCTTCCCGCGCCGAACGTCAACGTCCAAGCCGCTTCGCGGTTGAGTGTGATAGCCTGAGCACCATTCAACGGCGAAAACTTTAGTGTGGTCGTCGTCACACCGTCAAACCAGGTGCGGTTGATCGACGCGCTACCATCTCCGTTGATCGCGAATCCGAAGCTGTTCTGAAAGTCTTGACTAATTCCGCCCCCTTCAGCGTAGTCGCGGATACTTCTTATGCTACCCAGGATAGGTACGGTTAGTCTGGCAGCAGCGTTGAATTTGATGGAACCGGAAATGCCAACACGGTCCGACGCAGTCAAGGGCTGCACCGACTGTCCGTTCTCGGACTCTTCGAGGCTCATGGTTAGACTGCCCTCGCCGCTCTCAGGAGCGAATCGTGCCATGGCGCCACTGTTGCCGGCGGGCCATGCAACGAGGAGGCGAGGCTTGACAACGTTGGGGTCACTGTCGGGCTGGGGACTGGTGACGATAACGTGGACGCTAGTGTGACAATCAGAATAGAAGTGGTTGTCCTGCGGACCATCTCGAAGAGACAGCCTCGTGGCTGCTTCTGTGCATGGTGAGGATAGGTCGGTGGCTGGTGGGGACGAGTTTGGTGAGCCTTGGGGGTAGGCTAGGACGCCAGCTATTAGGGCCGCTGAACCCAGCACCTTCGATACTACCATGGCGGTTCTGATCCAGTCATTAGTTGGGTATCACATACTGAGAACTAAACACTTACATTCGTTGTTGAACGAACCTCTTGTAGCTTCAAGTTGTAGTACGAGGTATGATGCACGGCGAATATGAAATGCTTCGCAGATACACACCAGGGGATAAAGTATCATGCAGAATCTTCTATTATCTCACGTACTCCAGGACGTGCTCATAAACAATAGACTTGTAGCCTTACTTCCTCTCTATTCTATGCTTCATTTATATACTTTTGCACTCCATACCGCTCTTTTTGTGACCCACACACGCAGTGCCGTCACACGACGCAAAACCCTGGACGTCATCGCGTGGACTGCCAGTACCCCAGGTCGTCTGGGGATGTGATGCTCGCTCTAGTGGCCTTGCGGGGAAGACTTTATGATCACGATGGCTACTCCGGTGTCTTGTTTGTGGGGTTGGAGAGGGTTGGTTCGTTAGTCTTTGACCCGGTGATCTAATTCGCCGAGCGCTTGCACGGATCGGGTCGAGATCTACCCCAGGTCCACATCGCCGCATCGTGCGTCATGCCCGCAAACTTCACGACGCACCTGCGTCTTCTACGGCTTCCGAAGGAACAGGAAACTGCCCTGCATGAGCAACGCATTCGAAGTGTATTATCGTTCTCCAAAACGGCTATCCAAATACCGACACTTGAGCCAGCGTCTCCTTCCCGCCGAAGCACCTCAACACATGGGCAAAACCGGCTTATCCCCGGTCGAAGCTTGTTATGCATGCCTTTGGTGGGCTGCAATACCTTGCTAGAGCTTCACGTTAGTCGGAACAAGGCGAGAGAAACTCAGGCATTTACTTCATTGCCTCGCGTGACTTGCTCCTGCAACCTCGTCATGGCCTGGGGTACAGCAACCGGGGCTGTTCAAGTAGCGCCACACGGATGGCGTAATATACAGACCCTTCCTGTTTGCGACTCGAACCTCACTCCATCGTCTTGTGACTAGTTGCGTACAGTCTAGAGCAAGTCCTGACCAGTCATGGAGAAGGTCAGCCAATCAGGGATCAACCCGGATATGAGGTTCAACATCACCAAATCTGGGGTAATTACAGGAAGTCTATGGGTAAACGTTCATTACCAAAACCTTTTTTGGACCCCACACCTTGGCATATGGTCATCAAAGGATGCTTGTAACCCGTTCAGCACCGTTTTCGCGCAATCCACCCAGGTCGTGACATCTGTCACGCCAAACTCTAGACAACTTTAGTGAATAGCACTAGAGAACTCCATCCGAAAGTTTGAGCCGCACCCGTTCACATGGGCTTGTTCAGCCCGGCTTAACGACCCAAGGCCCACGCAAACATGCGGCTCTCGAAGATTGGTACATTGTCTTTCTTGGTAACCACCACACACGCACATGGTCGAATAACGCATGTAAGAACTGCTACCGGTAACGTCTACGAAGGATGGGATCCCGCATCCTCAGACGACCTGATACCACCTCAGTCTCTTGCGGCATGGTCGGCATCGAATCTAGGCAAGATTCATGCTCCGTCGTGCTGGTTCTAAACGTTTAACGCTGCCTAGGCAACATATACATCCCACCCTCTCAATTCAACACCTCAAACATCGCATGCCATTACAACGCCCTACCCGGCGCTCTCCACATCCCCGTAACAGCCGGCGAGGAACTAAGACTGCAGTGGAATGAATGGCCAAATTCGCACGTCGGACCGGTGATGACGTATCTCGCAGAATGCCAGGGCAGCTGTGCGGACGCAAAGAAAGACGATCTGCAGTGGGTGAAGATTGATGAGCTGGGATGGCTCAATAGTACAGGCTGGGACGTGATAGATCTAGGTGGAACATGGGCGATGAATGTACTCATTGCGAATGGTTTTTCGTGGGTGGTCAAGATACCGGAGGTACTGGATGAAGGCAACTACGTGTTGAGGCATGAAATTATCGCGCTTCACGTTGCGGAACAGGAGGACGGAGCGCAGGCATATCCGCATTGTGTGAATCTCCAGGTTATGCGAGGGGTGAGTGGAGAGGGGAAGAGGTTGGAAGGTGGTGTGAAGGGGAAAGAGTTATATGGAAGCAGGGATGAGGGTATACTGGTGGATGTCCATGGGAAGATAAGAGGATATAAGATTCCTGGGCCAAAGGTATGTGAGTATGCGACGCCGATCAAGCAAGCTAATCAATGAGGTGTTGCTGGATGAATAAATCACTCCCAATGCTGGTGTTGGTATATCTCATCTTCATACCCATCAACTATATCGACCCTGGTACCGATGATGCGACATATCATCGACGAGCTACCACCGTGTGGAACCTCAACACACTAGCCCAAGTCCACTCGTCCTTAACAACCACCCTGTCTTCTTGAGCCTGCTACTCAACCTCGGCAAGGAAGTTCTTCACTCCCTTTGTAGGCTTGAACTTCTTGTGACTCTTCAGTGCGACCCTCAACGCCTTTCCGATCACTGTTACTTTTCCATACTTGCTTCGCTGCGCCTTCGTCCATCCTGCATCATTGATCAAGCGCGGATTAGCACCCGCCTCTAGTAGCGGCAGAATGCTATTTGCATAATCAAAATACATTCCGAATTGAAGTGGTCGTGCCAAACCGGCTAGATACTTCGGTCCGTTTGGGTCCGCCCCTAGTTCGAGGAGCTTTTTGACGATGCATCTCCTGTGTTGTGGCTTTGCGAACTGGATTGCAGTCATGAGGGGGTAGGTAGAGCTGTAAGGGCCGTTCGTCGACTGGTAGACTTGGTTGACTGATAAACGCGCTGGACTGGTCGGAACTGAAGTGAAGAAGAGTTCGAGAAGGGAGACCTTTGAGAGGCGACAGGCCGTTTCGAAGGCCTTGTAGGATGTGGATATCCCCGCTTGATTTGGAAAGCGAATCAGGAGACAAAGCATATATTTTCGACCATATGTAACAGCTTTGTTGAGCCAATCTGCCATGCAAGCCTCTCTTGGGAGACCAAAGGCGTCAACGTACTTCTCGAGTAAGTAAGCAAACATGTCCCGGCGCTGCAGCTCGATACAGGTACAAATAGCTTGACGGAAAGACAAGTGCTCAGCTTCGGGACTAAATTAGGAGGGAAGAAGTTAGTGTGTGACTCACATGCACTTGTTACTGCAGAACTTACCGACGGTCTTGATCGAGATTGATGATTGTCTCATTCTGGTCTGTGATGGCCTGTTGTGCGATAGCTTTGACGATATCGAAGTTTTTTGCATACAGTGCAACATCTAGCGGATATCCAAAGGCTGGTGACTTTGTCCATAGCGAGTTCCTACTCCTGGCGGCCGTTGCTCTCAGGGCTTCAATATTACCCGTAACAGCAGCTGCAGCGATCAAATTAACTTTGTCACTCGCTACTATCACATTCAGGTGGTTGATATGTAACTTGGTCACATCGGTCAAGACAACCTTGAGCGCGTCGTAGTAGTTGCGGACAAACAATCTGCACAGTGTCCTTCGTAGCGTTGAGGCTGCCTCATCGCCAGTGATCCACGGCTCCATCGCCCGCATGACGTCGCGGATAAATTCGGGAACATGGGCGCGGACGAAGCCATTCAGCTTTATGCTACGCGTGTAGAGGAAGTCGGCCAGCTTATGTTTGAGGATCTCGCGCCCGGCACGTGTCTTGTTGTATGCGTAGAGAGATGGAGTAGCAAGAACTTCGTAGGTGATGTAGGATTTGAAAGCTTCTGATGTTGGGTAGGTCAGTGCAGTGTTCTTGTATAGACACGGCCATCATCGTAAAAGGTAGACCCCACATATGTGTCTATCCCCTCTGAAATCGGTCGTATAGACACGGAATGGAGTGGTACTTACTGCTTGTTCCTCGAACCTTCCAAGCTGCCATCAGGCCGTGCTTCTTGACAAGAACGCCCACAATGCGCTGGAATACCTCTGGCGGGAGGTCGAGTAGCTTCATGTTCGTTGTCAGTGACATGGTTATGATGTTGGAATAGAAGTCACGAAGGTCAGAGGTTGGGAGAGGGCTTCGTGCTATATAGTCGAGCAGACTCGTTGCCGAGACTGTTGATTAAGTAAAGGTAAGCTAGAGAGTTCTTTTACTTGCAAGTTCTCTCATTTGAGCAAACTTTTCGAAGGTGAGTTAGAGATCATCCGAGTAAGGTAATATCGATAATCGAGGGATCGTCACAGTGACTGAGAATGGAGAGGTGAGAGACCAAAGCACAACCCGATTATCACCGCCATACAGCAGGCCTCCGCCAGGAGACTCAAAAACGACTATACATACTCGTGGAGAGATAAGAGGGGGAAGAGTGCCCGGAGCTGTATTTGGTGAGAATCATAGACATGGACACATATATGAATACATATATGATCATTAACAATTGTGGCGATGGCGGGTAATCACAATGAGTCGAGAAACTTGATCTGGCCAACCGTCGAGTACTTTGAAGATGTAGAATTACCTATAGTATAAACGAATTCTACCTCATACAATTCTCCCGACAACTTTCTCTAACAAACTTCTCGAATATAGCTCGAGTATCCTCAACCCCAATAGGTCAAGACTCGAAACCGCCATGTCTAACAATCATGAGCGCCTCCGAATCGCCTATAACAGACGGCAACAGCAGGCTAGGCGAAAGAATCACTTCCCCGCCAGGCTACAGTCCCAAGTAAACCCTCCATTGTGGCGCAGAACCGGTCCGTGCCACAGAACACCTGTGCACAGACGCGCCATCGACGTTCGACTGTACCTAGTATCCCGACCCGAACAGCAAGCGCCTTCAGTTGCACCGATGCACCGCCAGACAATCCTCCTCACCACCCCCCGCACCACGCTGCGCCAATCCAGGAAGATACACCTCCGCGTTCTGCACCTTCCTCACCCCACGGATCAGATATGGCGTGAAACGTGCGCGCGTATCTACCAAGTATGGGTTTGCAAAGAACCATCCGTAACCAAGAAGGCCAACATCCGCGCCCCATAGCAAGAGCAAGATAAACACGTCCTCCTTGTTCGCCTCCAGAGCCCGGTACAGAGGAAGATCGGAACGCAGACATTTCGCAATACCATTTGCATCCGCGCCCATGGTGAGAAGCACTTCCACGGACCGCCAGGTACCAGCGCCGATTGCTAGGGACAGCGGAGTCTCCGTGCGCGAGAGGTGTGCACCCTTGGCGACGGGGAAGACCGTGTTCACGGTGAGAATACGCTTGTCGAAGAAGCGGCGGATGTACGGCGCGTAAGCGTACCTGCAGGCCGTCTCAAAGGGGCGGATGTGTTTGCGCATGTTGTCGTTTCCGGGAAGAGTCGTGAGGTGCGAGTAGACGCTGGCGTCTGGGTATACGGCTGCGTCCACGAGCCAGCTGCGGAGCGAGAGATGGAAGGTGGCAGGGAAGCGAAGACGGTACTGGTCGACCAGGAACAAGAACATGTCCGTGTGCTGTCGGATCAACGAGATCTTGATGGCGGATATGAGCGCTGTCCTGTACTCTGGTTCCAGGTCGGACTGGTAGTTGTATTCGAGGTCTGCCAGGAGGGCGTGGACGACCTGTGTGTGATTGCCGCCTGCGGCTGCGGCGAGCGGATATCCAAAAGGGTGTGAATGGTACCAGAGGTACTCTGTGCCGTAGAAGCTGCTCAAAGCATGAACCATATCAAGGCGACCGATAGCCGCCACCACCGCTATTTGGTCTACGACCCCGCTACCAGATACGAAATCGAACTTCGGGAGGTCGGGATGAACAGAGAGGCTTGCTGGCTTCGATGTGGTGAGGAAGTATGCATTCGAGCACGCAACAGCTAGCTAGTTGGCCAGCATGCGCGCATAGAGGTACTCGTCGTCGCCATTCACCAACACTTTCATGAAGCGGAGCAGCTCCAGACAGTTCTTGAGGAAGGTTGGCAGGAAGCCCTGTGCGCCGCGGAGTTTGTTGATGTTCATCACTCGATGGATAAGATGGTCTGCAAGCTTGTTCTTGAGGAGAGTACGGGCGCTCGTCTTGCCCTCGCGGTTGAAGGAACGAACCGGCATTGTCGCGAAGACCTCATAGTCGAGGTGGCGCTTGAAGGTCTCTGGGTAGACGGGATTAGTTCACACTCTCTCGTATGTCTCACACTTGCGTCGTCTGGAGACTCAACGCTGTGTCGGGGATGTGCATACGAGCTGCACCACAAGAGGACTTACTGCAAGTCTGGCGTTGCATCGACGCTTCACGGACGTTGTCCTCGTCGACGCAGAAGCGGATCACATTGGCGAGAATCTCTGCCGGGAGGTCGAGAAGTTCCATGCTGATTATCGTCGTCGTCGAATGCGGGCGTATGGGTATGTCGATGAGCAGCGTCGTATTCCTAAGCCTTCACGATATTTATATCTGGTGGGGTGCTCTCCAAAAGTAGCGATAGCGGCAAGGCATACACATCTTTTGGAGTTTCACTACTTTGACCTCCTCAAGATGTGCGCTCGACCAATAGCAATGCCCCAGACCCTCTCGCCGCGAAGCTTTGGTCAACAGTATTAGCTAAGGCAGTAGCTACGAACGTACCAGTTGCGGCCGCGAGCAGTATCCGGGGTTCTAGCTCTTGATACAAAGGCAGCACGTCGATAGGCGCTGCCTGAATCTCCGACAACGCAGTGCACGGTCTTGGAGTATTGCACGGAAAGGCGTCATAGCAAGGCACTGAGTGCTGTGCTAAGCAGTGCATGGGGATTGTGACGTGTAAGAAGTGGAAAGAGAATGAAGATGACGAGAGTGCGAGAGCGCGATATCGCTGCATTGTGGGACTGGCGGAGGCGAAGAGTCAAAGTCAAATATGGGTGTAAGATCTGGAGATGATCTTGAGCGATAATGCTCTAGGGGTGCTCGTCTTCGATATATCTCCTGGAGACCCAGTCCATGCTCATACTCAGTGTCGGGTTATCCGGAGGTCAGATGGTGTATATGTATATGTCGCGGCATGACTCTAGGACGGACTGCCGGAAAAAAAGATTTCTTGCGTACACAGCCTTCGATGCGAAACTTGAACACGACCCCGCCAGGAGAGTGTCTAGATAGCAAACCGAGCAAACCTATGCGCGATGGAACCCGAAGAAAGAAAATGCAGATGTCAAGCAGGTAAGGAGACGCGTCATGACAGCTTCGTGAGAGAACTTTGGAAGATTGACTGCTGCGAAAGAGAGAGAGAGTGATGTCGTAGAAAAGAGGTGTTGAGACAAGGTGTGAAGCTGCTTGTTGCTCAGTCGCATCCTTCTCAGAGGTTTCGTGCGAGGTCGAGCAAAAGATCACCATGAGTGTGGTACTGCTCGCTGGTATTACCTGACTGTATAGGTACGGTGTGAGTCATGGAAGTCGAGAGCGGCCTGTCTGCTGTGTATGAAAAGGACCGTATGAGTGATGCATGATGCCAGGACCAGCAACCGACCGTTGAAGAGTTGTACGCGAAATCAGGGTGCTGGGTCAGATGTGGCCGTCCGCTGCCGACGGAGAAGCTGGCGATAGAGTCATGGTGTTGAGTCCCCCGGGCAAACCTCCATCGCCTAGGTGACGCACGTGGCGCTAGCGTGCCGCGGCTGCATCCAACGACGTCAAGTGTACCGGGACCCTGGATCATGCGCGCAAGTCGTCTTTTCTTTTTGCGCCCAGCACGTCTTTGCCAATAAACCTCCCAGAAATCCAAAATTACAAGCATCGCATCTCACGCGCATACACGTAGCTTGCACCGCTAACAGTTGCGCTACCGTCGCGAGTAAAGTGCACGCGACCGCGCCAGGCACCGGCCAAACACAAGACGGCCGTCCTGCCGCCGACCTCAGCGACACCACCCACTGCTTACTCTCCGCACCAATCCACCACATACACCGCAATCATGGCGCCGTTGAAGATTTCAATACCGACTGCGCAAAATCAGACGCCCGAAAACGGAAAGCCGTACACGACATACACCATCAAGATCGAACACCCCTTCCCACGCGCCGCAACCAGCGTGCAGAAACGCTACTCGGATTTCACCTCCCTCGACTCAGCGTTACGCTCAGAAACGGGTTCCGCGCCGCCTGCGCCTCTCCCACCCAAGTCCTGGCTCGGCGGCTTCCTAGGCATCGGCAACACCGCCAGCTCACCAGACGCCATCGAGAAGCGGCGCGCAGGTCTAGAAGCCTACCTGCGCGCGATAGAAAGCAGTGAAGACGGCCGCTGGCGCGTTTCCAAAGCATATAAATCGTTTCTGGACCTCGCCGGCGATCAGAATGGCAGTAATGGGAAGAAGACGACGGGATTCCCTGGCTCGCAGTTTGGCAAAGACAGAGTGCGCGATTCGTCAGATTGGCTGGATAAACACGCAGAACTCAAGTCGAACCTACAAGATGCGCGCAGATGGCTGACGAAACGCGAACAAGCCACCGCCGCGACCGCGCAACACGAAGCAGCCGCGAACGCAAAGAAGAGCCTGGTTAGAGCATCCACGCTCATCTCTGCGCTGGACGAGGGTCTGAGTCGGCTCGGTGGCGCGAACAATAACAAAAAAGGCGTCTCAGACGACTGGTCCGGCGAGAAACTAGGCGACGGCGAGATCCGCAGACGCAAAGACATGATCAGCGGTCTGCGCAAAGAACGCGACGGCCTAGACTCTGTCCTCAACAGCATGGCCGTCAAAGCCGCGATATCAGGATCGGGCGCAGCATCACACAACGCACCGTCTACCTCCTCGGCCGCCGTCACCGAGAGCCAGAAAGCGGGGTTATTCAAGGGCGCGGCATCAGCATCTACAAAAACAACATCGTCGAGTAGTCGCAGGGTCCTGGGTGCGCCGGTACAAGAAACGGATAAGACAAGGGAGTTGGATAACGAGGGTGTGTTGCAGCTGCAGAAGCAGATTATTGCGGAGCAGGATGAGGATTTGGTGGATTTGACGACCGTGGTGCGCCGCATGAAGGAGATGGGGGTTATGATTAATACCGAGATTGTGGAGCAGAATGCTATGCTGGGCTTGTTTGAGGAGGATGTCGAGAGGGTGGATGGCAAGATTAAGATTGCGAAGAAGAGGATGGATAAGATTCGTTGATGGGGGGTTGGGTCACGCGTGGGTGAGGAGAGGGAGGTGCGTCCCGCGCTTGTAATATATGGTATTGGAGTATGGGGTATTGGTATTGGGCGGGTATTTGGTTAGTTTGGAAAGGATAGGATAATACGATTTGATACCCCGTTGAACAAGATAGTATGGTGTCTGGATGGGAATGGTATCTTGAATGTGCGTCCGCGTACGTGTCTATACAGCGCATTACAAATCAACTAGCTACTACCCAAATGCAAGTAAAACGATTGCACCCCTCGCCATCCTCCAACGAACCCAATACCTCAAACATCCACCAATCAGTGCTCCAATCAACTCGTTCTACGACTCTTCGCGTTATCCCCTCCCTCGCTCCCTCCTCTTTTCCTTTTCTGGCCCGCCGGTCGCCGATCTTCATCATCCCCAGCATTCCCACTCGTACCCTCAACCCTCATAACCGAATCCCTCCGCCCTCCCTCATCCCGGTCACAGTCCCGATGCGAAGCCCCAAGACCCTGCGTCTGTAATCGCACTCCCAGCCGTTCAATCACCGCGGCATCATACTCTGACCTCTTGAGATTCGTCTGCACCGGTTCAATCAACAGCGGATGTGGTAACGTGCGCGGACCGAAACTCATGGCTCCCAGTTGCGCTCGCCAGAGCTGGTTCATGTACTTGGCTTTTCTGGATTCGATATCGTGCTCAGTCATAATTTTGAGCAAGGGACCAAGTGGTGGAAGGGTGGGTGGTGCCATTTGACCGGAACCCATAGTATCTGATCTGATTGCCGTCGGGTGGAATAACTGTTCGTGCTTGCGTTTTAGAAAAGCGAGTTCGTTCCCACTCGCGTGTTCTGGTAAAGAACGGAGCGATGGGAGGGTGAGCGGTGGCTTTTGAACAGGACGTATAGTCCCTGGTTTGAGTATGGCCAGCTGGGAAAGCTGTTCGTGCTTGCTCTTTATGGAAGGGAGCTTGTTGTCTTTCGTAATATTTAATAAAGGTTTAGTTGGTGGAAGAGTGTGCGGTAGACTTTGACCGGAACCTAAAGCCTCTGATCTGATAACAGTCGGCTGGGACAACTGTGCGTGCTTGCGTTTTGTAGACGCAAGCTCGTTTTCTTTCGCAATTTTTAGTAAAGGTTTGGTTGGTGGAAGAGGATGGGGTGCCCTTCGAACGACACCCATAGTCCCTGGTCTGACTCCCGCCGGTCGGGATAGCTGTGCATGCTTGCGTTTCATCTCCGCCAGATGGAATGCATTTTGAGTCTTTGACAAGACTCTTGTTCGGGATAAGCGAGCCGCTTTAGGATTTGGTTTCGCTGCAGGGACCGGAGCGGCTCGAGGAACAGAATTCGCTATAGGAACCGGGGCGGGTTGAGCATTTGGATTCGCTCCTGGAACTGGAGCAGGTTGAGCTCTAGCAATCGCTACACGCCGCAACTCTTCTTCCATGGGTCGAATATAATCAAGCTCAATATCACTCGGCGCCGGCGGTAAAAGATGATACGGTACCTGATAGTCAAATCCCATTGGAACGGGACCCATAGGTCCTGGTCCAAATCCCGCTGATGGAATAGAAACAGGCCAAGTATTAGTATCCGCCGCAGGACCCGCTGCATACTGACCCGCAGCCTTCTCCTTAGCAATCAACGCCGCCAGTACATCCGGCATTGGCAACGGCTTCATCCCCGCATTCGCCAACTCAGACCTCACATACTTCCTTATCAAACCCACCGCCACATCCGTATGCACACCCGCACAGTTCGGCGGCAGCGTCACCAGCGGCGACACCACCTGCCCGAACACAGTGACCCAGAGTCCCATGCCAGGATCGACAATCGATCCCGGGAAAGACAGAGGCGCATATCGATTCCGGAGCCTGGAATCCAGTGGCGGGGGAGGAGCGAGAAGCGGGAACTGTGCGGGATTGTGTCTGGGGAGGGGTATGTTGTTTATGATGGTGGCATGACGTGCGAGTTGCGGGGGGAGATTCCATGGGAAAGTTATGGTTATCAATATCGGACGAGTTGGTGATCCAAAAGGAGGAGGAGGAGTGTGGCCTGGTATCGGCGGTTGCGTGTGGTTGTTTGGGACAAAGGACGGTGGCGGATTTGCGTGTGGTCCTCGTCCTCCAACCGGGGTAGCTTTTGGTGGGGGTGGGATATTCATAGCGATAGATGGCGGTGTCGGTGGTCTTGCAGGTCGAGGTGGTTTCGGTGCAAGGGCTCGCAGCTCTCGTCTTGGCTGGCGAGACGGTCCTTCCGAGATGGGTTCAATGGGGCTTTTGAGAGCATCGTCGTTGGACGTCGGGAACCGGACTGATGCACAAAGTTGGCCGACTGCTCGAGCACAATACTGTAGCGTCGCTTTTCGGTCTTCTGGGAGGCATATTGTATCGCGATGATCATTGGGCTGATCTTTGGGGAACGGTTGATTGTATGGCTTTGGTGTGCTGCCTGCATCAGGTGTATCGGTCGGAGCGGACGGAAGGGACGGCGGGGATGGCGGCGGCAGCGGTGATATCTTTCTGGCATGGTGATTCTCATCAACAGGCGGTAGGCGTGGTTTAAGCCCTTGGCTCAGAGCGTGGAGTTTCCGCAATCGCCTCACTGCACGCTCGTGGAGCTCTCTCTCAGTGTTCGGAGGTGCTGGTTGAGAATATTGGTTGATATCACTGGGGCCCCCTACAGGCTGTAGAGCACTATTGCTGGATCCTGGAGGTTGAAATGACTCTCTGTGCGCAATTTTGTGTTCTCTCTCCATGTCATGAAGGTATGGTGCATGAAATGTTCATACAGGTAATATTTCTTTCACCGCAACCACGGTACCATGTCGAGAACCACGGTACAGCAGTGACCTAGACGAAGCCCTGAGTAGATCTAGCGAATTAACACTGGGAGATGTCACGCAATGCAAGACAACGGATCCAAGAAGAACCCGGTGTACTGGAACGGATCACGTATACTTAGTCTGATAATCCCCCAAAACCGACATCCCAGCCCCCCATAATTCCAGCATCTCAATCCGTACCATCACCCAGTCTCATCGTACTCAAATTATCACTCCTAACCTTCTGAATGTGATCAATCGCCTCAATCAGATGCGGTACAAACTTTGCCGGATTCTCCGTCGCGGGGAAATGGCCCAGATCCGGCATGCTCTTGTGCATAGCCCCCGGTATCTTGTCTGCCGTCTTCTGGCCCATCTCTGGGGTATTGGACCAATCGTACTCGCCAGTCAACATGTATACGGGACAGTTTTGCGTGTCGATCGAGGCGACGCGTGATCGGCCGTCCCAGCCGCCGAAGTAGAAGTCGAGATCGCCGTGGAAGATCTGGGGATGGGTTAGTGGGGATTAGAAAGATGGGGATGGGGCTGGGCTTACACCATAGGCTTGGGCGCTGTAGGTGTGCCATATGAGCTGCTTGTTCGCATGGGGTGTGGTTGGCGACATCATCTATCGAAGTCAGCAGCGGTTCTGTTGCTCATGGCTCATTCGCACATACCCCATAGACCCATTCTGGGTTGAACAGCGACTGGTTGACCACGGGCGAGCGGTCGTGCCATTGCCGCTCCATGTTGAGGTATTCGGAGCTGTCCTCGTTAGTCTGGCTCCCTTGACCTCACACATCCACCTACCCTTGCAGAGGAATGACTCCCGCAGCGCCAACTTCCCTGTGTCGGATCGCAACTGCCAAACAGACCTGCCCAGCCATGCTCGCGCCACAGATGATGGGTCTTCGCAGGCCAAGAGCCTTGACAAAAGCTGTAATCATCCCCACGTAGCTATCTTCTGTGTTTGTATGCGCGCCCGGTGCGTAGTTCTTCGACGGGAAGCTTCGGCCATGGCCAGGCAGGTCGAACGCGTACATGATGCACTTCTTGCGCATTTTCACATCGTTCATAACACCATGGTACTGCCGGCTGTCGCTACCAGCGGTATGCAAGAAGACAATGGGTTGCTTTCCCTCGCCAGAGTACTCGTAGAAGATCTTGCATCTACCCCATACTGGCGCCTCGAGGTATGTGTACTTTCCGGTGAGAAAGTCTCGCTCGGGTTCGGCTTGCTCGTCTTCCTTGATCGGTCCACAGTGCGCGTCGTGAGTGAGCTCGAGGACGCGCCTCCATACATGGGTCCATTGCGCAAAGGCGGTCTGGTCGCCCAGAACTTCAATGCCTTTTTGCTTGATGTTCATGCCGAACATGCCCCAGTAGCTCTGGTACGGCATAGCCGGGACTGTCTTGAAGTGCTGTTCCCATTGCTCGGGGAGTGCGACAAGCGTGAAGAGGGCATCTTTGGACGCGCCAGTGCTGGCCTTTGCGCTGCCATTGGCCACTGTGACAAGCAGGGTGTTGTCGGAACCACTCGACTTGATGCCAAAGGTAACATCCTTTTCAATGGCATTTGTTGTCGTGAAGGCTTTTAGCTGTTCGTCAGATTGGAGGAGCTTGGAGAGCTTGTCCAAGCTTCCTTTGAGAGCCGCGGTAAGGTCGGACCAGTCAGACATGGCGGTTGGGGGTGTGGGATAGCTCTTTGCAACGCGACAAAGACAGGGAAATGATTAAATGCAGGATTAGGTTCAAGAGAGGCAGAAGAGGGCAAGAAACAGAGCTCAAACGCCCCGATGGCGCGCTCTTCACATATAGCAAGGCACAAACCCCGGCATCGCTCAGAGCTAGCCCTGCAGCCATGGTGCCAGGAGGGGTAAACGTAGTGCGGGGTTCTGTACACGTGGGCGCATGTCTCGACTTCTGCTCGTCATGTCTCCGGTGAGTTTTGTGTTGACCCAGACCAGATTCGGGAGGACTAGTTGAGGAATCAAGCCATGGGAAGCATGGGGAAGAGGCGGGGAGTGTTGATCAAGCAAGCCGAACGCGCAAAGACGCGTTAAGGGCTGTTAGCGCCGGCGCCAAGCGAATGGCAGCACCGCCCGAGACAGGCCATCGTTCCCCACCACGCCCCCAACGCGCATCCCTTCAAGCGTCACGCACGAGAACCGCGGACCATTGACTTTATCCCATATGCCCCTGATGATAGCTGTCACAATGCCACATCGATAAGCCAAAGATTACTCTCCAAGTTCCTCCGGTCCGGATGAGCTGTATCGCGTTACGGCACTCAAACGCCAGCCGAAGATTCGCCATCTCGACGATGTTTCTAGTATGCGTATCCTTCCATGTCCCACGAGATGGTTGTACTACTAGTCTGTTGTTGCATGACACCTGAGGACTAGGTGCGAGTGATCTCGTGCGATGCTGAGCCATCGTACAGAGATCAAAGACTATAGACGACTAGCATCGTGCTTCATTGCCGTTTCCTATACAGTCCAGCTATCCTCAACCTCAACCTCGCAGGTCGCACGTGTCATCTGTACCCAAGATGAAGCTTCGTCCAGAAGTCGGCTTACCATACAAGCTCTTGCATTGGGATTCCAGCCAACCACTATCTGCCCCGTAGACTTGCAGATTCCTGCAGCATTCCTGCAGCATGATCAAATCCTCATGGTAGAACAACAGGCTGGTTACCCCGCTACTTATGTCTGCAGTCACCACATCCATTCTTGAAGTTTTCTCACGAATTATTGAGCGGATCACTGAGACGACTCCAAGAGTGGACCTGGTTTTTGAACAAAAGTTCCAGACAAGAGGACGAAACCGGTAAAATGGGGGTCCGAGCGAGCCTTCCTACGCCCACTGTCGAAGATGCATCGTGCACTACTGAAGATGCGCCGTGCAGTATAGAAGATGCCTTATGCACTAACGAAGATGCGTTGTATACAGTCGAAGACATACCTGGCAAGGGCAAAGGCCTCATCGCAAACAAGGATATACCCAAGGGCACGCGAATCATCTCTGAGAAACCAGCCGTCACTGTAGGAGGTAGAATGGCAAGCATGGAGCATCTCGAAGCGGCAATCTACCAACAAGTCAGATCTCTGAGCAAACAACAGGTACACGACTTCCTTTCCATGGACAACGTCTATCCTTACACCAGTCCTAGAGAGAGATGGCGCGGCATCTTTCACACCAACGCTTTACCTATTGGATCAAACTTGGATACCGGCGGTGTCTTCTTCCAAGCATGTCGTATCAATCATGCTTGTCAAAGCAACGCAACAAACTTTTGGAACGACGACCTAGGCGAGCTCACGATTCAAGCTATACGAGATATCAGCAAAGGCGAGGAGATTACCATCTTTTACCTACGCAGCAACACAGATCGCCAAACGCGGCAGCAAGAGCTCCAGAAAAACTTCAAATTCAAGTGTCTCTGCCAACTCTGCTCCTTGCCCCGCGACCAAAGCAGAAAGAGCGACTTGAAACTGAATCGTATTCACGAGATCGATTGTATCATCGAGGAAGCCGGTGTTCCTGGTCTCGTTCTAAACCCGCGCCATATGCTTAGCTTGATCGACGAACAGGTCCGGATGTGGAATGAACCGGTCCCTGATTACATTGGCCTCGCGCGGGCATATCCCGACGCTTTCGAGATTGCTATTGCAAATGGTGACTTGGCGAGGGCTTGGGTGTTCGCGGAAAGAGTGGTGCCGCTGTACGTGACTACTATGGGGGCAGACAGTCCGGATGTGGTGCGATACAAGGCGCTGATGCGAGACCCTACTACTCATAAGTACTATGGCATGTCAATGATGTGGAGAACAACGCTGGGTGAGATTCCACGCGGACTGGGAGTAAAGGAGTTTGAGGATTGGCTTTGGAGGAGATGACCAGTCTCATAACGTTAGGTTAGCTGTACGATCGCTGCGAGAATGGTTTCGGCATGGCTATTTCCATATCCAGTATACCGGCTACGAACATAGTAGCAGTTCGAGTTTATGCGATACCTGACACCCTTGGAACGGAGGAGTTCATTTAACTCATCCGAAGCGGCATCAAATCCCTAGAAATCCGGATAACCGCACCAAGTATGCCTGGGCCTTGTACTGTTTCTGTTACACAGCCCGGTGGCTCCCGGGAGTTACCTTATGAGTACCGCAAACTCATTTGTACGACAACTAGAGCCTTGCCCCACATTGGCCAAAGGTCAAACCTTTGGGCGCTGTCTCTTTATTCAGATACCACACTTATCGCTCAGATTTGATCACTCACACGGCGACCGGATATTGGAACACAAGAGCATACGGGACATTTCGAGACGTCATACGGCCACATGTCGCCAGTAACTAGAGACTTCATGACATCGTAGAATCCTTTGCTGCCGTCTGTAGACTTGCCCTAGCCTTCCATTAAAGGGCTACTTGCCGTTCATTGTTCACCCGATGGACAGTCATATGGTTGTTTGCCCAAGTTGTCATCACTTTCCGCGGGAACACCTACGGGTATCGGATCCTTCCATCGGGATGAGAGAGCCGCGCAATCTCGCAAACAATCCACTAGATGTCTGAACAAGCGCGTTTACAGCTCAACCGACATTAAGTCGGATACCCAACGACACATACAAGTACACCAGCACACGCCACATCACATTTCCTCACCACAAGATCTCATCACGTTTCACACTTCTTTTCACAGTCGAAAAAATGTAGACACGAGGACTCGCTATGCGCTTCCCAACCACGATCATCGCTGTTGTAGCGTCTCTCCCTCTCCTCGCCACCGCCCAGCTAGGCTCCGGCGACACCATCTGTGGGTTCCTCTACGGCACCGACTACACGGACGCATGCTGCCACACCGTTATCAGTCGCGGTGTGAACGCGCCCTGTACCGACATTGAATATGTCAGCAATCTCACTGAGTGCTCGACTGATCGCTTTCCTACTGGATGGGCTGTCTGTGTTGAGAAGGTATGTTTGTTTTGCCTAGAGTTCCGTTGGCTTGTCCTTTTTTTCTTGACGCTGCAGCTGACATGAATGCTAGGAGTACACGGATTCTGGCCCTCTCTTTGGTCATGGGCCAAGTGGGATTGTCAAGCCTGAGATGACTTTGGACGAGTTGGTTCAGGTTTACTGGGATTATTTCAGCTCCAACGCCATGGGTGAAAGGTTGGCGAAGGCGGTTGCTCAGAAGCAGGCTTAAGCATTGCCTACAGCATGCCAGATCTGGTAGCGATATCCGGGTGTGGTACTTTGTGTCCTTTTCGCTCGTTTGGGGTGCATGTGGACTGCACTAGTTGCTGGAGTGCATGTGCAACGTTACGTTGCAACAATCTAGAATTGGTAGGGAAAAGCGAAATGCTGGTCAACCGAAGCATACACATATACCACTTCTCACCTCTTCTACCCACTTCTTGTTGTCTCTTCTCTCAAGACATACAACAAAACTTCAGCTGTAGCTCCCATTTCCTCACCCTATCGATTCCCACCAAGCAGCAATGGCCTTGCCAACCTTTTATACGCTCTTATCTATGCTCGCCCTTTTACTTCCCCTCATCATCACGACAACCGCGCAAGACACATTCTGCCAAAGCTATTTCGGCCCAAGCTACGGGGACTACTGTTGCACTGAACTATACTCTCACAGCCCACCTTGTGACACGCCCGTTCCCGTCGCAAACGCCACGGACTGCACTCAAGAGATTTATCCCAGGGGCTGGTTCTGCTGCATTGACGCGGTACGTACAATCTTGAGGAGCGTAGGAAGCACGCCGATATGGAGAGATGAGAGCTGACTGAAGTATCATAGGTATCTAACGGCCCCAATGACCCTGTTTGGGCTTGTGGACAGAGTTGGGAGACGGAAGAAGATGGGACAACGAGTGTCTTGATGGGGAGTGGGGCGAGTATGCACTCGAGCGTATGGAAGGGGTAAGAGGAAGTGTGTACTGGTGCCATAGATGCGGAAGACAGTATCGCGTTGGGCATTTGGAATGAAGCCTTGTCGATCTTACCCGTCGCGAATTCGGCCGTGACCAGCCCTTTGATCGGCTTGTCCGTGAGGACGTTGACTGATCAAATTGACCTTGTTTTGAGATAATTTTCATGCGTACTGCGCATCGCAAAATTCTTGTTGTTCCCATCCCGGTGACTCCCCATGCCGAAACGGAAGGCCAGGTAGAGTGCCGCTGGGTTTTGCGGCATTCACCACATAGGCGTCGGTCCTTCGGTCTTTCTATCGAGCAGGTTTTACTGGCCAGTATCTCCTCATACATGTTGCCTCATGATGTCGAGAAGAGATTGAGAGTGGGGACGCTTTCTGGACACACTGCCTAAGGTCGATCTTGGTCAGCGGGGCGGCAGTGAAGCGGCAAATATCGGCGAAGCAAGGTCGCGTGTAGCTTTGCGCCGAACGCGAAATCCGGAGCCAGCTATCATCGTCATTGTCCACAACACGACAACATCGGAAAGCCGAATTAATGCGAGCTCAAACTCAGGCATCATGATTGGCCCTGATGACGGCATCGGCCAGGATGCCGGCTATCTTTCCTCCCCTGATGCACGTAACCGCATATGCTGGAGCTCTACCCCACCTGAAGCCTGGACGACATAAGACTCCTTGACCCCGCTGAATTCTTCAACAACGCTCAATCGTCACACCAAACTCTTCTCAAACTCCATCAAATCCTCGTATATACCTTGACAATGCCCTGCGAAAACTGCAAGACCGGTTTCAAGTGGAACGCCGAGTCCGTCGGCAAGGTGGACAAGCTCGACCAGATCGACTGCTATGTCACTGGCGATAGCAAGGATGCCGCCATCCTCATCATCACGGATATCTTCGGCTGGACATTCCCCAACATCCGCGTCCTAGCCGACCACTACGCAAAGGAAGCCAATGCGACCGTCTACGTCCCCGATGTGTAAGTCCGGCACACCTACACATCCAACGCGACTAACACCCATTGCGCAGATTCGGCGGCGAAGTTGTAGACCAAGACGTGCTCTCCAACCCCGAGAAGCAAAAGACCTTCGACCTCATGGCCTTTATCGGCCGCAACAACAAGGACATCCGCTATCCCGAGATCAAGCAACACGCGCAAACCCTCAAGTCGCAATACAAAAAGGTCGCTGCCATTGGCTTCTGCTACGGCGGCTGGGCCGTCTTCAAGCTCGGCGCGGACCCTTCGCTCATCGACGCAATCTCGACCGCCCACCCCTCGATGCTCGAGCAGTCGGAACTCGAGAACGTCAAGGTCCCCGTACAGGTCCTTGCTCCTGAGAACGACTTTGCGTTCACGGACGAGCTGAAGAAGGCGACGCTGGAGACGCTGCCAAAGACGGGTGTGCCGTGGGAGTACATTCACTTCCCTGGTCTCGTGCACGGCTTTGCTGCGCGTGGTGACCCCAATGACCCGAAGCAGAAGGATGGTTTTGAGCGGGCTAAGAGGAGTGCTGTGAACTTCTTCAATGAGTTCTTGCACTAGGATGATGGTGTGGTAAGAATGTGGTAATTGGAGCGAATGTGAATGAATATAAACGTAATCCTAGTATCTCCGATATCTGCCCTACAGGCGGATCTTTGCTGCTGACACGTCTAGTGTTGTAATGTTGTGTTGCTTTTGGAAACACTGTCTCGGGTCCCCCCATACGCTATTCGAATCCCAAAAAAGAGGTCCTTTTCTTTTTTTCTGATCAAGTCAGTCGTTCCTGCTTCACGTCATTCACGCCGCTAGCGCAATAGGGTGCGCACGACTCTCTCACAGCGCCTTTCACCATAGGACCTGCACCCATTCTGCTCCTTGAAGTGACTTGCTATCAACATACATCTTACTCTCCTAACGTCGCAGCAGCCAAACGAGCCAAACCGCCCACTTCAATTATCTACTGCCATGGCGCAGCAGATTCCGCCGCCCGAGGCACCCTTCAACCGCTTACCGGTTGAATTGCAGTTCCAGATATTCGAAGAACTTTACTCAGACACAAAAACAGGTCGACGAGACTACATCAATGCACTCAAGGTCTGTCGCTTTTGAAATATGGTGGGAATGCCGCTGCTCTGGACTTACATTCCGCTCAACAACCACAACGTCTTACCCTTCATCCGTTCACTCGAAGCGGCTCGAACGACAACAGGGGCCATCGTGCGCAATCTCTCTGTGCGACTAAGCCCACCGACCTTCGATGACGACGACGGTAGCCTGCATTTCATCACCACGGCAGAACAACTCCCCAAACTCATCGCTAGCTGACTGCCGGAATTGACATCGTTTTCATTCACGATCCCCCAAGCCCCACTTGATCCGTTTCGTCAAGGGCAGGCTTTTTACCGTTTCAAATATAAGCGCGAGATGTACGGGCTCGGTGTTCCGATAGAATTATGTGCCTCACTGATCGATTCTCTGCCCCTGTCGTGCTCAACTCTTGAGTTTTCTACATGTCATTTCGATCACGATGGCACCAGCGCCGAGGAATGTGCTCAGCAACCTGACACCAATTGCTTGTGCGAAGCTTTGAGAAGACGAGTACCTCACCTCGAGCACCTGTATCTTGGCACGAAAGAAAGCGCACCTTTCATCTTTGACGTACTCCTCACAGGTCCGCCTCTACCAAAACTACAAACATTATTTCTAGACACCAGCAAACTGAAGGTTCGTGATCGAATGCGCACGCGATATGCACACTTGGGTCGCGCGTATGCAGCCAAAAAATACACCCACGAAGATGATTAAATCAAATACGCAATCTCCGGATTGCAATGGCAGGATGTCATCGCTCATGAGCTACATGCATCCTGGAAAGCCGGCCGCTTCCCATCAATCACACATCTCCTCGTCGAGGCCTTCCAGAATTACCGACTCAAATCAAAATTTTGGCAAACCCGGTTTTACACAGTCGATATCATCCTCGGGGAGATGGAAATCACTCCCGTCATGCCTGTGAGCCAGTTCGTGCCCGAGAGCGAGCGGGAGGGTGACGAGCCAAGACATAGTTTGGATGTATGGATCTACCGCAGGAACAACGACAACGGCGACGTGGTATTCTTGGACTGCAATGAACTAAGAACACACCTTTGCACCGATCGGCTCTGGAAGACAAGTACGACTGGTATCCGGGTCGTGAAGAAGACGAACCAGATGAGCAAGCACAGCCTCGAGTGGGTGGAACCTATGCAGTATGGCATGGAGTGGTACGAGTACGTGGGCAGGGTCGGAGCTGAGCACTGCTATACAATGTCTCGCTTGCTCGAAGCAGATGGATGGTTTTTAAGCCACGAATGTCTCCGCACATGGATTTAAAATGGCGTTTTGTCATGGCGCACTGTAAAGGAGCCTCGGATGCCAAGGTAAGAGAAGCCAATATCATTGGCATATGACAGCACGCTAACATCAAGACAGAATCACGCGCAAACATCCCTTACTCGAGATGCGCCGCGCCCTTTGAACTAAATCCTCCTCTTATGTTCGCTTAGTACCCCTATAAGCTCTAGCACGTAATTATGTTTCCCCCAGCTAGCACTCTTTGTACTCTGCAAGGAAAGATAACTAGGAAATAAGCCCTTGTTGAAGGCGTTTTCTTCCCTGTAGAGGTATTCTCTGCGCCTCCCTGTTCACTTAAAACCACGCTACGCAGCTCGACCAGGGAACGGACTGTACGGGTACTGTGATGGATATGTAGACTGCAAGGCACTGCACTCTCAACATCCATGTATTGTGAATGCCACCCAGAGGCAAATATGTTGTTAAATATATACATGAACATCTTCCCAGCCTTTCTCAAGTACCATGATGGCCACCGGGTATCTCCATCCGACCCTAAGCGCCCTTGACCAAACGAGCAAGCCTAGACCTAGTCTCCCAGCCCCAAGCGCCCACGCTGCGCTTAGCCATCGCAGCAACACTCTCAGCATAGTCGCTGGTACCGTGGCTCGGATCAGCATCAGCAGCCTCGCAAGTAGACCCCGCCTTGTAGTCTCCAAGAGGACCATTGACAGGAGAAAAGTGCTGCTTATCGTTCGTCGTACCGACCATGTTCTCCGCGGCCTCAGGAACCCAGCCGTTGATAAAGTCACCGTGCGAGCACCACGCCGGGCCACATGCCAGCTTGAACGGCGCGGTTCCAGACCAGCCGTCAGGCAGCGCTTTGCGCAGATCGTAACGGATCGAGAAGCGGAGTTGGGGCATGGACTTCATGCCAGTAGGGCACCAGTTTGGTGTTCCGTTCTCGCGGCTCTTGTACGCGGTCTCGAGGGTCTGCTCGTTGACGCACGACGGGAAGTAGAGGAGTTGCTGGACGTGTGTGGCGCACGTCTTGGAGGGGAAACCGTTGGCGTCTAGAGCGACTTCTTCGCTTTCGCAGGCCCATTCCGACTTTGCGTTGGCGTCCATGTCGGCTTGCGTCATGGCCGTGGCTTTGCCGGCTACCATCATCAGGTCTTGCGGGATGGCGACTTCGGCCGGGGCTTCGCCCAGGTTGTAGTATGCGCTGAAGCGGAAGACGGGGACAGGCTCGTAGTTCTTGCCATCCTTGGTGTAGAGGAATGTGGGGACCCAGTAGGTGGATAGATCGTTGGGGTTCTCGGCAGTGGTGCAGCCCTTTTGGAGCTCGGCACTGGTCTTTGTGCCGGCGACGACGGCGTCAGAGCCGTAGAAAGAGTGGAGATGCGACTTGTCGAACTCGCCAGGGAAGACGATGGGGTCGATGTTCTTGTTCATGAAAGGAGGAGGGATCTGGATGACGGTGTACGCATTTGCGAACTGAGCGACAAGAGCCGCGGCGAAAAGAGTGTAAAGAGACATCCTGTGTCTTGGTAACGAATGTAATGAACGATAGACGAAGCTGAAAAAAAGGATAGTAGGTTAAGTTGGTAAGAGAATGAAGCGCAATGAAGAAAATGCAAGAGGTGGCGATCGCTGTACTTATGCCTGAGGCTTGGAGGGCGGGTGGCTTCATGCTTACCGTGCCATATCCCAGGGCACCCTTCCCTCAGCGCTATCGAGCCTCCACCAAAGTTTCACACCTCCTGGTGTTTTCGCCCAAGCGAGACATGTTTGCCGTTAGGCCTAGAACTATAGCGGAGCTTAGGGGGGCGTAGCATGAACGACACCTGATGTTGCCGAGGCACTAGTGATGATCCGGCGCCGCCTATTGGTCGAGCAGAAATGCCAAAACACTAGTGCCCGCTGTTCCGTGTTAACAGTTTCGAAACTGCGAAACAATCTACCTTCGTTCTCGCTCTTCATCTCTTCTAAACGGATGTCGGCTTTGCCAGTACGGATGCGTGATGTGGCGCACTGAGTCGGCGCAGTACGGTGTGACGGGAGAGGCGGAATCTACTGCCAACTCGGGTCGACAGCGGACTAGTGCTATTGCGGCGATGTGTGCGACTGTTCACGATATCGAAGAACACGAAGAGCGAGTAATGAAGAATGGATGCGATGTTGATGAGTTGGGTGCTGGTTCGCAACAAAATTAGGGATGTGGCGCGAGCAAGCGTTCTATGCGGCTCTGAGCCGTCCGAAGATGTCTAGGCTGACACCCCGCACCCGGCCTCACAATCAGGCATCAACCTGCACTTACACTACAACCACTTCCACTGCCATCTATCGACGCCTAGCAGCTGCGAGCCCTCAACCTCTCCCATCGTCCATGTTGACTGGTCACATACGTTGTGCACGACCGATAATGCCACGGCTTGTCATCACACTGTCCATACACGCATACGCCAACCAATATCGTCACACCGCCTATAACATTAGCATTCGGAGCTTGGTGCCTATAAAAGCGAAGCGAGATGCTGTGTCAAGTTTGTTCGCGCATATTCTCAAGCCGCGTTGAAAGAGGTGATCATCACACCAGCCTCGAGCCTTTGAACAAAGCAGCAACAGACGGTTGCTATATCTGTGCTCGTCTCTCGAAGTATGCAAGGAAATGTATCTTTGATTTGAAATTCCTCTTTGGATCCGACACGAAATTCTCCTATTTATGGAACAGCCCCACATTCTACTATGAGCTTGGGCTTCTTCGTTTCGAGATATTGTCAAGTATTCATTTCGAGGTATGGGGAGTCGACAGATCAGAGTGGGAATTCCCTCGAAAGTTCCTTCTCGTGCCGCAGACAATGCTCCCGGTAAGAACAAGTGTGTTCGGTAGAAGGTCCACCATATCGATAAATGATTGTCTTCCGGTTGCGCAGGAGTGGATGAGCTCCTGTCTAGACAACCATGAGCAATGCCAGAAACACACTCAACCACACACATACCCTACAAGGCTTCTTGAGCTCGGGACCAAAAACCTCCGCTTGATTCTTCCAGAAGATGATAGACCTTCCGGCCCATACGCTGCTTTGAGCTACTGTTGGGGGCCAAATCCTAGCTTTATTCGCCTAACAGCCGATAACCTACAGGAATTTCGAGCCGGTTTGCCTTACGCCAGTCTTCCCATCGCTTTCCAAGAGGCGATACATATCACAAAGAAGCTAGGCATCCAGTATTTCTGGATTGACGCCCTTTGTATCATACAGTCTGGGTTGGGTAGTAACGATGACTGGCAATCGGAGAGTGCGCGGATGCAAGATGTGTATTCAAATTGCATACTCAACCTTTCCCTAGCGCAAGCGGCTCATCCGGATCAAAGCTGCCTTGGAGGATATAATCTCGATTGCACACTGCCATTCGAGGTCGATGTCATCAACAGAGTGCATGGTCGTGGCTCTAGAGGAACTCACAGATACACTGTAGTTTCCGTAGACTACTTCAAAGAAGCACTCTACGGACAGCCCATTGGTGGCCGCGCCTGGGTCATGCAAGAGCGTTTGCTGGCTACCCGTGTCCTGAGCATCGGTCACGGTGAGCTCTTCTGGGACTGTCAGCAAGTTCCGCATGCAAGCGAATCTCTCCCATGCGGCTTTGCGAACTACTCTGCCGCTGAAAGGAATGTTCTCAACAAAGACATGGATCTCCCGATACCATTCATTCCGCGAACGTTAAACAGTAAGGATTTGGAGGATTCTTGGTTCAAAATCGTCAAGGAGTATACTGCGCGTGAGCTCACACGCCCCCAGACCGATAAACTGGTGGCGCTTTCAGCTATTTCGACACGTATGGGCTATGCAATGAATGACACATACCTTTGCGGTCATTTCCGCAAAATGCTGCCAGCAAGCCTAAACTGGTGCGTACACAGGGGACAAACGCCTGCAATACGAGACAAGCTCCGTGAACCAAAGAGGCTGCCCCCTTCCTCAGGTCAAATGATAAGTGGGGATTGGATTATCACTCCAAGCTGGAGTTGGGCATCAATGAATGGCCCACTGAACATGTTGAGAACTCAAGCAAGAGATGAAACATTTGTAGCAGCCATGGAAGATTACAGTTTCTCTCCACTCATCCAAACGGGGCCTGAAACACGACTCGAAAAGAAGCTCCTGCTGACCATTCGGACCTGGTGCCAAATTATCGACTGGAGCAAAGTCGAACCACGCCGCAACAGAGGGCTAGAAATCGTACCAGGAGAACCATTCGGTTTGTCTTTTGTAATGGACGACATGAGTGACCTGCCAGAAGATAGAAGCCAATGTCTTCTTGCAGCACTAGGTCTCAAGGGTTATATGGTTCAAGGTTTGCTGCTGAGAGAGACTAATTTCGATGGCAACAAGGTGTATGAAAGACTGGGGCATTTTACGTGGCTCTTGAGCCCCACGAATGAGTTCACCCAGGGAAGTTGGAAGACAGTCTTTACCTATGGAGAGCGTTTGATAACCCTTTGCTGATATTGCCCCAGCAGCTGTGGTCATTATGGTATATGTCGTCTTTGGCTGGAAATCTTCAATTGGGGACACTAGTCTATCTTTGACTGTCCAGAGGTCCGTGATCGGAGAAAGACGAACCAGCAATGGTGAACGGACATCCCAGTAGGATGACCGGAGGGCGAGCCTACCTCTACAAAGCATTTGGACAAGCCCTCAGCACACGATTTCGGAATGAACGGCGTATGAATCTCAATGAAACTGTTCTTCAACTTTCTAATCGTACACACCCCAGATGCAAATATTACATTCTTCCAACAACCTCTACTTGTCCGCCGCATCCAAAGGCTTGTTCTGGCCATAATTCAGCGTCTTCTCCCTCTTCTTCGCATCCGACTCCTTGGGGTCATGCTTCATGTTATCCTGGCTATCCGTTGTCTCCTCTGTCGCGCCCATTCGGTCGTGCTCTGGATGGCTGACCGGGTTCTGTATCGACGCGTGGTCGCCATCGTTCTTGTCTGTTCGGCCGACCGAGGCGCTCTTATTAATGTCCTGGCTCTCGGCGCTGCTTGCTTGGGGGTTGGAGACGTTGGATGATTGGCCTGGCGCTGCGCTGCTAGCGTATGTGCGGGAGAGAACGGGTGCGAGGACTGGGTAGAGATGTGTTAGTTATGTTTTTGTTGTTTCGGGCGATGATGGTTACCTTCGCTTCGCGGCTGGAACGAGCGGGCTGCGGTTGGCGCTGAGCGCGAAAAGCTTTGGAGGAATCGTGATGCCATTTTGATTCTGGATGTATTATCGAGATTTCTTAGAGATGTCACAGGATGATTGTGTTTGACTACGGAGAGTTTCAGCGAAACGGCGAAGCATATTTGTTAATGTCTGGTGTTGACGTGCCTCTGATGTTGCCGAAACGTCATTATGGAACCCCAGGGTCGATCAATGGAGATCCGGCATTGCAATCCCGCGCAATCTACTTTTCGCTATGATGGCGATTAAACGAGCGAGGACTAGTTTGATCTATGTTTTGCCAGTCGTCGCCAATGCTTGTGCACGTGGTTAAAACTCCGCGATCATGACGATGACGTATACCACATGCCCGAGGCCCGTCATACACTTCGACATGTATATGATGAAGACGGACAAAATATGCAACCTCTTTCTGTGCCGTCAACATGTGTCAGTTTCGCGCTGTGATAATGATAGAAATCATCATCCCGCTTTCGTGTTCTCCCACCATGCTGCAGCAGTTGTCCAACCACGGTCGTCGTCCCACCTAACTCCGCCGCTTCGACAGCATGTGGTATTGCCTAGTCACCATTTCTTCCCAGTTGCAATCCACCTCCAAAGCAAGAGTCTAGGCTAGGGCATACATCCACGTAAGCGGAACAACCATGAGGTCAGTATAGAGCATTGCGCAATCAAGATCGCTAAGCCAATCGGCCCTGTGCTAGGCTTGTATTCTTGCCTTTCAGTAAGAAGCTTATGCATAACGCGCGGAGATGTATATAGCCACACTGGACAAAGATATTTATTGGAAAAATACTGGGCAGTACGGATACCAGCTCCATCGAATATAATATACAAGAATAGTAACCCCGGCTTCTATCCCACCTCTACAAGTAATCCGCATCGACCCAGTTCTCCTTCTGGAAGTCCTTGCCCAAGATGTCCGAAGCCTGGATAGGCGCAACAGCCTGGGTCGAAAAGTTGGCTCTCGCCGCGGTATTAGCACCAGGACCGTAGTTCTGGTACTCGCGGTAATCGATGTCCTCAGTGCTCTGCGTGTTATCCCATCGTGCCCATCCTTCGGGCTTCACGACGTCGCTGAGGTAACTCTTCTGGAAAACGACCCTGGAGAAAGGTCTCCACGGGCGGCCCAGGACAGTCGTGTCGGTACCATTGGTGCCGGAGACGTTGGCCTCGTTGAAGACGTAGATGCTAGTGTTGTTCTCGGCTTCGCGACCGTTGGCAGTAATGTAGCCGGGACCGATGGCCTGGATATCGAGCTTGTGGAACCACGCGATAGCGCGCTGGCCGAAGATGAAGTCTACGGCACCATTGACAAAGGACTTGGCGTAGATCTGTCGGCCGGCGTTGGCGAGAATGGTGTCCTGGTAGCCGGTGAACTGGCAGCCGTAGAAACCTTGGTTGGTCTTTTGTGCGCTGATGGCAAGGGCTTGTCCGTTCGTGCGGAACTGGCCAGCAGTGTTGGCAATGTTCAGGTTGTAGATGCGGACATTGGGTGAGTGGAGGCGGAGAGTAGCTGTCGCGTCGTTGTTGAGGAGCTCGGGCATCTGGCGCGAGAAGTTGTTTGTGAGAGTGGCTTTGTTGTCCTTGTAGCCACGTGCGTTCTTGGTGTAGCCTTGGATGATAATGGGTCCCTGGTGAGCGGGGATGAAGACTTGTTCCTTGTAGATGCCGGGATGGATGAAGATCTTTTGCGAAGTGGTCAAGTTGTGCAGAGCGTCTACTGCGGCACTGATGTTGAGGTAGCTGCCGGCCGTCGCGCCGGTGGCATCGACTACTAGAGCGCCTCGCTCGGGCTTTGTCCTCGAGTATTTGTCGGCAAACGCGCCGGAGAAAACGCTTGCAACCGCAAGAATGTATTTAAGCTGGAAAACCATAATGAAAGATGTGTAAGGAGTGACTTGGATGCTGGTTATCTGGTAGTCGGGACGGCCACGTACTTATACCAAGTCCTGGACACCAAAGATGCACCCCTTTCCTGGATTACTGGAATCTATAATTGTTCCGCCGCACTTACACATTCCGGACCGACTATCATGTAAGCATGCAGAATACCACACATCTGCGGACATCGTGACTTTGCGGGGAAGTGTGGAGGCACACACGGATGGCGCTGCGCCATATGATTGGTGGCACAACTCGTTCCGTCCACCATTTTACCCCAGACTTCCTGAGCTACTGTACGTGAATCTGGGGTAGCGATACTTTTTCGATACACATTTTGGTGTTTTGCAAGGCGGATGAGCGGAGTGTTGGGGAAATTGCGGTTTGTTTGGAGGAGAGATACATCCATGGATAAGGCCGATTATAAATTGAGTGCCGCGCGCCAGCCCGGCAACGTCATCTTGGCTCTGGCAACCAAGAAATCGTAGCGTTCTTGTACCCCAAAATTAAGGCATCGGGAACCCTAGCGCCGTCGTCCGACGATTGCCGGACCCCGAGCGCGAGATGTGTTTCAGAACACGAGTGTCAGCGAACACATCTTACCGAAATGCTGCCGGGGCTTCCCAGACATCCGAGATATATCAAAGTGGCTTCCAAGGCTCCTTGGTGTTCACGACCGCCCACCGTTACGGACGAGATAGGTCTTGGCTCTTCTTCGAAATCCACATCTATTTCGAAACTTGTGGAGACGTATGCGCCTTGCAGCTTGTCCTGCTCGCGACTGCGCTTTGCTATTCAAGGTTGTTGTAACAGCTGTTCAAACAAGGCCATCAGGCAGAATATTGAACTTATACCATGAGACAAGGAACTAGTCTAGTGATAAGAGCTCGAAGCATTTACATATCAGCCGCCGCGCGAGCCCAAGACCGAAGACTGCCATCGCTGAGCACAATGCTGATACATTACGCACTCTTAGTGTGAACTAATGCCTTATCACAGCCACACTGAAAGGCTTTCGGAGCCGAGAATGTTTTGTCGTTTGATGTGACGATGTACCATTAACGCATTCATACACCGCTACCCATGTCGTCGCATTCACCGTCACTCCAGAACACCGTTTGCACGACATCGCAATCTCAAGGCAGCAAACGCGCACGAAGCGAGTACATCGCAAAACCAGAACTTCATCATCTCTTGCATCCGCCGCCCACTGCATTATTATCGCACAGCCGCTCTCGCATTTCGCGCACTACCTACCTGGCCCTGTCACTCTGCACATCACCGCCTTCAAACAACATGGCCCCCAACACCTCCAAACACCTCCTCCCCATAAACTCAATCCTCTTCCACAACAAACCCACCCCGCACCATCCACTCGCCCGTCCGTCAAACCCCACCCTCGCAAACCTACAAGACGCACAAGACACCACCGTCACCGCACTACCACAGCCACCTACCCCCACTACCGCGCCAGCCAACCCCAGTTTCTGGAAGAGGATATGGGCGAAGCTTAAAGACGTATTTTGTTCAGAGCACGAAACAGAGAAGCAAGGATGCGAGAAGCAGGAGGTGAAGGAATTGTGTATTGGTGCGCCGACGGGGTTCAAGCATGTCACGACAGGGGGGTCTCAGCCGATGATGGGGAGTGTTTCGGTGGTTGTTGAAGAGGGGGAGAGCGAGCGGGAGGATGTGAGGGAGAGTCAGGCTGGGGGAGGAGATCCGGTGTGGACTAGGAGGTGAGATGGATTTGGTATAGCAAGGGCGAAAAGGTAATAGCAGAGAGAGAGGGAGACAAATGTACGAAGAACGTTGTATCGATTTGGGTATTGAGAGATACAAAAGCTATTAAGCTAAGAACAACGGATAAGCGGATGAGATACCAGAACAACAAACCACACTCTTCAAACCAACCCCTCTATTTCCCCCCATCCTTCGTCTCCCCACTATCAACACTCACATTCCAATTATTCGGCGCCCTCCACCACCTCCCCAACAAACTTCCCTCGCTCTTCCCACTACTCCCCGTAATCATCCTACTCCCCACCTCCGGCCTCTCCACCTTAACATCCTGCGTCTTCACAATCTGCAACTTGACATCCTCGCCACTATGTCCAGTCCCCGCCTCGGGATCCAGCGTCGCACGCCCAGAGCTCCCCGTCCGATACGCCTTGCCACTGCGCTTCCCCGAGCTGCCTTCGTCAGAGATGATGCGTTCGAATTTCGATTGCAGTGAGGGGTAGTAGCGGATGAGGACTGCCTTGATGGACGGCGCACATGCGACGATGACAGCGAGATGGTTTTCGACGACAGCGCAGATCATGGATGCCGCGTAGCGGAACGGAAAGTCGCCCTGCGTAGCAAGCTGGTGCACAAAGTATACACGCGTAGCGGACGCAGCGAGCACGAGGCCGCCCATTGCGAAGAGGATGTTGACGGCGATGCGATGGTGACGCCGGAGCTTGAGGTTCCAGGTGAAAATGACGGGCATGATGTAGAGCACAAGGTCGCAGGCGAGCATGAAGATGCTGTTGAAGTAGGAGAAGCTGCTGAGGTTGATGCAGTAGCCCTCGATGGTGGGATCCCACCATTTGGCTACGGGGATGCATTGGAAGATGCTGGTCACGACGCAGACGAAGCCGAAGGAGAAGGCGATGACGTGCATGCTGTAGATACACCGCCGGGCCCAGGGCTCGAAGGTGAGTTCGGCGTAGAAGAAGAGGAGGGAGTGCTTGACGGCCCAGTTGACGGAGAAGTAGAAGAGGAGGGATGCCATGACCAGCTGGTAGGCGGAAGGTTAGTGGGTGGGTTGTGGTGAATGCTAAGAGGGTGGTGCACCTTGAGCAGTAGCTCCATGTTGTTTGGATCAATGTCTTTCTCATGCAGACCGGCCCCGATACGCGTGGCGTACATTTGGATGATGGATAGGACGATGGCACAAGAGGCCGCAAAGGTAGCAAGTGCTTAATGCTGGTCAGTACGATGACGCGGTAACTAGCAAGCAGCTTTGAACTAGACTCACCATCATGCCATCCAAAACTGCTCAGTATGCGTATCTTCCTTCCGATACGACAACTGATAGCAAGGGAGGTCAAGCCAATCAACGTCAAGTTGACGCTAACAGTGGTAGAACGAAGGTCAGACATGATCAAAAGACGGAATGCAGAACGAGAACGAAATGCAATGCACAGTGATGGAGAAGGATGCGTGCCTTGCATGCCCCTACATATACGATTCAGCACCTCCAAGACGCGGCTTGTAGTTTGTTTGTCCGAGTGTGCGCACCACCATAATGATGAACGCTCTACGGGGTACAACGTTAGCTGCCCCGCGACGGCGGCGCAAACATCCATGCCAGCACAGCGATTCTGTAGGACTGCTTTCGTCTACGTGCAGTCAGGACTGTCCAGGGACTGTCGCGGCAGTCAGTCTAGCGCCCAGTGCGTGTGGCACTTGTTGGACTGAGAAGAAACAACAGATGTAACGAAGCAGCATGATTGGGTAGATAGCGCAGCCTTCGTCTAATCGAGACCTAGCAGTGGACGCCAGGTATATAATTTGCTTTGTGGTGTTTGTTTTGGGGGTTGGGGTACACGCTAGACGCAGCGGGGACTTGTCGACATTGAAAAAGAAAGACGACGTCGGTATACACATGTCTTCCGCGCGAATGGTAAGCGAGACTACCAGATTAACAAAGGGTCTCATAGGCTGCGGGACTGACCCCGCCTTGCCCTTGGCCCAACAACGTCGCATTCAGATAGCGATGCATTCGTTTTGTGGGTTGCTTTTTCTAACAAGACCCTGTTGGCAGGTTGTTTTGCTGCAGTACGAGGGGAAGTCTGCTATACGCGGCTTTGTGTGTCAGTAGTGCAATGACCATAATCGCATGCCGTCAATGCTATCGGATCCACGATGTTGTTGTCTTGAGATCGGATGTGTTGCATCAACTCCATCCGAGCCGAGAGCGACTCGGTAATCTCGCCACCTCAACACACATTGTGTCTACCGTCGATCAGCGACAGCACGAGATACTGCGAAAGAGCAATGGCGGCAACAATAGACAAAAGGAACATTCCAATGTAAAAGGACCGATGGGGCAGGCGGAGGTTTACAAGGTGGGTAGACAGACGGCGAGAGACGCGAGATTGTGAGCAGCCACATCGTCATAAAAAGGCGTAGCCCCGCTTGATTCTCGCGACCCGAAACACGGGCATCGTGTTCTCGTCAGGGCATCTGAGGATCGCATGCGCTCGACGCGCGATTGCTCCAAGGGTGGAAGTGGATGCTTTGGCGGTGCATCATGTGATGAGCTTGGTGAGCTGAATGTGCAAAGGCATTCAGCCCGACTCTCGACCTCCGGGCTGACTCAGACGATCTGACGCTAACCGCATCTGATTCTCAGTAATTCCGTTTGTCTAATTCGTCGCCGGAGATGGCTCGGCGTTGATTGGCAGCTCGTATGCGCATAGTGTCGCCGCACCTTGTGTATATTGCAGAGAATCTAAGAATTGGCCTCTTCAATTCCTTCCTTCCACTCCGATTCTCTTATCCCACACTCCGCGTCGCTATCTATTCCGCTCTTCCTAGATTTCAGCGCGCTGTCGTAGTCGGAGCGAAACTTTGACGCCTCGGCTGTCCGCATCTACTACGAACGCCACCTTTACCCGTAAGGGACCAAACCAACGTCAGCGACATTTCACGTCCTCTGCACAAACGAGGCCTCAAGTATCCAGACACCTCGCCACCCGCCTTCAACTCACACGACCCCACGCCCGCCATGTCTTTTTCCTCGCTCGTCTCCGACATTGCGTACCGGAACTCGGAACGGCCAGAGCGACCGGACCTGCGCTCTCAAATATCGGAGGCGCGCTCGACCCGATCCTACGCCAGCACTGCCGCCACGAGCGTGAGCATATCGGGCGACATCAAGAGTCAATTGCACGGCGGATACAGCCACCCCCTATCGCGGGCATGGCAGGCTGAGCGCCAGCTCACAAAGGTGCGTGGGAATGAAAGAATGACGTCGTGTGTCCCTGGACCCTAACAATTGTGCAGTCTATGCTCATCTACCCGCTCTTCGTATCCGACCAGCCTGACGAGGAGACACTCATCCCCTCGCTCCCCAACATCCACCGCCGCGGCCTCAACAAAGTCGTGCCCTACCTCACCCCGCTCGTCGCCAAAGGCCTCAAGTCCGTCATCCTCTTCGGAGTCCCGCTCGCCCCCACAGCCAAAGACGCACTGGGCACAAACGCCGACGACCCCAAGGGCCCCGTCATCAAGGCCATCCGCCTGCTCCGCCGCGCCTTCCCGGACCTCTTCATCGTCGCAGACGTCTGTCTCTGCGAATACACGTCCCACGGGCACTGCGGCATCCTGCGCGACGACGGCAGTCTGAACAATGCGTTGTCCGTAGAGCGTATCGCTGATGTGGCGCTTTCGTATGCCAACGCCGGCGCGCATTGCGTTGCGCCGTCAGACATGAACGACGGCCGCATTCGCGCTATCAAACTGCGGCTTATCGAAGCTGGAATCGCGCACCAGGTCGTGCTCATGTCGTATGCGGCAAAGTTCTCGGGCTGTTTGTACGGTCCGTTCCGTGACGCGGCGGGCTCGGTGCCCTCGTTTGGTGACCGCAGATGCTACCAGTTGCCGCCCGGCGGTCGTGGGCTGGCACGACGAGCCATCACCAGGGATATTGGCGAGGGCGCGGATATCATCATGGTGAAGCCGGCGAGTCAGTATCTGGATATTATCAGCGATGCAAAGGAGATTGGCAAGGATATGCCGATTGCTGCATACCAAGTGTCGGGCGAGTATGCCATGATTCATGCTGCGGCGGCGGCGGGTGTGTTTGATCTGAGGCAGATGGCTGAGGAGGCTACACAGGGGATTTTGAGGGCAGGTGCGAGTATTATTGTGAGCTACTTTACGCCAGAGTTCTTGGACTGGTTGGGTAACTAAGGGTATGACGACTGTTACGGCATAGAAAAGAAAGGGCGTAGGGGCGTTTTGATATCCAAGGGCATGGGCATGTCTGCAATGCAAATCTCATCATGACTTTGCATGACAACCAAGTTCTTTCGTGATTCTTGTCCAACGCCGTTGTAGCGCAGTTCGCAAACGGAGATGCAGTCTGCAATCTCGTTGGTGACACTGTACAATGCCAAGATCATGAATGCAACAAGTCAGCTGGTGTTGCGTAGGATGGAAGGATTCTGGTGCGCCACAGCCTTCGCCACGCCATGCGACGAACAGCGTCTGCAGTGCTGCGGCGTCACCACTGCCTCGCTAACCCACCATGCGTCAACGCTCGTCGACTCACCGGCTAGCCCGCAGTTCACTGCCGGCGTCACCGAGTGTACCTCAACGTTGGTTGCATCTTGTCTCTGCAGCGTCATGCATCGCGGACACTTCGCTGCGCCCTTGTAACGAAATACCATGCGCAAAAAAATATCGACCATTTCCTTAGACTACACGCCAGTCCGCCTTGCTCGCAGCCGTACCCCACTGCTGGCGCACCGCACCGGCTAAAACTCCCGTTCCACGCTCCTCCTCCTCCACCACAACACAATAGCCTCATGCAGAGTCTCCACACTTCCTGGATGCATCGCATCATGCATGCAACTCCTTTGACTCCTTCCCATGCACACAGAGCCGCCGAGAGGCTGGTGCCATGTGCGATGGATGGGTAGCTGAATAGTCGTCGCACATTGGATCGGGTGTAATGGTCATGCACAGCCACTTGTTAGCTTAGGCTGCCGTCCCACCGCCCTTTTGCTCAACACTGGGGTATGACTGGGTTAGTGGAGTGTGGTGTGGATTGGTATATATCAGGGCTTTGGGAGGAGGGGTTGAAGGTATTGTGTCGAAGGTTGATAAGGATATTTTGTGGTTTGTAGCTGGACTACGTTGTTTTGTACTGGGTCGAGTTACTCGCCGGGTATTAACGTTTCATCAAGACATCGGATTCCGGCAACAGACGCTCTTTATCACCTCTGTTTCTCACCTATCTACAGTCTTGCTTCGACTTGAAGAAGGTTCGAACTGACATCGACCATGGATAGCCTAAGAGCCTCGATGCCTCCCGGCATGGCAGACGCGGCTGTCAACATTCCAGGTGTTGGCGCCGTCCTCCAGCTTCTCCTCAACAAACTCGGCTTCGATGTCGGAAGCACAATGTCCTTGTACCTCTTGTTATTCGGTCTCTTCCAAGGAGCGCTGTTCTTGTACACCCAGGGACGTGGATTAGTATTGTAAGTTCCCACTCGTCCAGCCCATCCAACAATCACATACTAACTCTCTGTCTAGAGGGCACGGTACTTCAGCTATACGCATAGATGATGACGATGACCTGTACCCCCAATTCATATCCTGGATATCAGAGCACCGCATGACAGAAATGAGCCGAGACCTCAAAGCCACCTCCAAAAAGCCCAGAGCACGCAACGACGAAGTAGACAACGACGATGCCTCGGAAGCAGATTTCGAGGACGTTCTGGACGACTCTGGCATCTTCAACTACGAAAAGTACAAGGGTACTAGTCCGACGTACTACGAACCGAACATGGGCGACGACAGCTTCACCCACAACGGTCACTACTTTCAGTTCAGCAAGGCCTGCCAAGAGAACAAGTTCCAAGAGCGCATGGAGTATTTTCTCATCATCCGTTGTATGGGCCGCAGCACGAAGCCAGTCAAGGACCTCATCAACCACGTCAAAGAGTGGACGGCGCACAAGCCTAACAAGACAACTGAGATTATGCGCGCCGAGATCAAACATGGTGGCTACTGGTCCGTCCAGTCGAACCGCCCCTCACGACCCATCAGCACAGTCACTCTCGACGAAGCGCAGAAGAACAAGGTCGTTGCAGATATCAACGAGTACCTCCATCCAGCTACTGCTCGATGGTACGCTGCACGAGGTATTCCGCACCGCAGGGGATACCTGTTTCATGGCCCGCCCGGTACCGGCAAGACATCGTTGAGTTTTGCGATAGCGGGGATCTTTGGGCTGAGCGTATATTGCGCTTCGCTGAGTGAGCGCGACATGAGCGAGTCTGATCTCGCGTCGCTTTTCGGGCAGCTGCCGAATCGCTGTATCGTTTTACTGGAAGACATCGATAGCGCGGGTATCAGGCGTGACAGATCGTCTGTGATTCCGGAACAAGAGCGCGATGCTGGTGTTGACGAGGCGGACAAGTCGAGTGCTCCTGCGCCAACGGAGAAAGCGATTGAGGAGAAGGACGACCAGCACGACAGGAAAGACGAGAAGGAAATCGAAGAGAAGCAGAGTCCTAGCATTGCTAGCGAGAAAAAAAGGTCGATCCGGAGACGCATAACGCAGTCCCTCCGCCCCCGCAAATCCTCGCATCAAAAACCCGATAGCGAAACTACAACCCTCGTCGCCACACCCTCGTCCCTACCCACCTCCGCACCCCCATCGGTCCTCACACCCGCCCCCAGCATATCACAAATCCCTCCCCCTACCACCTCTACCTCCACCAAACCCCCACCCCCACCACCCACAGACGAAGAAGGCACCAACACCGCCAGCAAAATCTCACTAGCAGGCCTCCTCAACATCATCGACGGCGCCGCCTCAAGCGAAGGCCGCGTCCTCATCATGACAACGAATTACCCAGAGAAACTCGATTCAGCACTCATAAGGCCGGGCCGCGTGGATTTACAGGTCAGATTCACGCTTGCGACGAGGATGCAGGTACAAGAGATATTTCGGCGCATGTATAGCGATGAGGCGGATGGAGAAGATAGTCAAGGGAAGGTAGGGCGGAGGGGGACGCCTGCTGGTCCTATTGCGGCTGCGAAGTCGAAGTCGACGTCTGGTACTGGTGGTACGACATCGCCGCCACTGTGTTTCCCAGCGCGACCGAATTTTGTCACATTGCCGCCGGAGGAGCTGGAAAATATGGCAAGGAGGTTTGCGGATGAGTTGCCCGAGGGAGTGTTTTCGCCGGCGGAGATTCAGGGGTACTTGTTGCAGAAGAAGAGTGATCCGCAGGGGGCATTGGAGGGCGTGGGGGAGTGGAGGGATGTGGTGCTTGAGGCGAAGAGGAGGGGGAAGAAGGTGGTGGAGTTGAAGTGAGTGGGTAAAGTAGAAGGATGGTGTTGAGGAGTGTATGGGAGGGTTGGTGTTGCGGCGCTGGTTGGCTGTGACGTTGTGGGTGTTTTCCTTCCGTGCGTCACCAATGCCATACGATCAACCGTTCCTTCACAGCACAACACAATGATCATCGATATACAATAGGCCTCTACTAGAAGCCTCAAAGCGGCTATACACACTCGTACTCTCTGTGCATGTAGCGATTGGGTCGGCGTCAAAGTCTTTTCCGGCAAAATTTTGGTCAGAGAGTGGGTTAAGATATTCGAACGAAGATGACAAAGATGTAAAACAGTAAAAATTTGATAACATTTGAGTGTCACTCAACTCATCATCATGAAAGAAGAAATGGCCAACAATCAACTGCAGCAAAAGACCCGAAAATCAACGCCGATCGACGTTCCGTAAAGATGCGTGATCCTACTCTGGCGAGCCTGGGTTTATGACTTACTTCCAGACCGAAGCGAAGAAGTGTGGAATTGGCACCTCGTGGTTGTCCTCGAACCCTTATCCCGAAACCAATGCACCCTAGGGCCGGTATATAAAATCTTTTGGCACTGGTGCCTCGTGCTCTCCCTCCCAGCAGCCCGTCTGGATCGCATCCTCCCAAAAAGGGTTATCCTTCAGCCTTCTGCCTTCGACAGACTTGCAATATGCAATGAACTCTTCTAGAGAAGCATCATGCTTGGTCTGCCTGTAGTTTGACAGCTCCTTGGCGAGCCACTGCCTGTCAGTCCACATGCGCTGCGAAGCGTTGCCGACCATGACGAACGGTGCCCATATGCGTGGTTCCTTGAAGTCTATAATGTCTTTCCCCTCTTTCCATGATTTGATCACTTGCAACAATTTCTTCTCCTCTTTCTTACCTGCAAGCCCTGCTACATGATTCCCATGCTGTTGTGACATGTCCAAAAGCTTCACAAACTGCTCTAGTAGGTCAATTGCTGTTTCCGTCGTCATATTGTACAAGAACTCTGTAGCAAGCTGCCACGCTCCAGAAAAGGAAGGTTGGTCTTGGAAGACCCAGAGGTTGGTGTAGAAGATCCACATGTGTATCATTGTGGCAACATCATTGACCTTCCACAATGCGCCCAAATATGCGTGCGCTCCAGCTGCAAGCACAGCGTGGGAAAAGCCCTGTATATCACCGGAATCAGAGGCATGCCCTACGCCGCTGTGACAAGCGCTGAAGGTTACTAATGCAACATCTCCTCGCACAGCAAGTAAGTCGAGTACTCGAAACTTCTCTTGGAGAAGTATTTGAGAGTTGAATGGATGATCGGCGTCTTGAAGACCATGCGTACAGATATGGAGGAATTCAGACTCTCGAACGAGGCTGCGGAAGTCTTCCCTACCAATATCTTTGGCATTGATAGCCGGTGTGTTGAGTAATCTGCCGATCAATGATGCTTCGATAGCGGCCATTGGTAGCCATCGGTCTCGCGGCCCCCCTGGACGCGCTACGACACTTATCGTAGGCCTGATTCGAGCATGCGTTTGTAATCGCCTTAATCGTAATGAGTGAAGTGCTCTCAGGCTCGGGACTTGCGAGACTTCGCGCTGCATTATAAGGTAGTCACTGTCATATCGGAGCGCACTAACGGGGATCCGAGTCAACATTCCGGATAACACAAAAATTACGTGGCGTCTTTTCGCGATGCAGTTTCGGAAAGGTCGAACGAGAACGTTGTCCAGAATTTGACCGAATAACTTGATACCATCCGTGTAGTTGTTCTTGATCGAGTCCACGAACATAATGACGGTCTCCTCCAGCGTTGCGAGAGTGGCTAGGGGATGGAATATAGCCATTCTAACTTTCACCTCGTCTAGAGCCATCAAGATGCAGCCTTCCTGTGTGGCAAAAATGTACAATACGGTCGCATCTTTAGGAATGCATCTGAAGAACGAACCCACTGACTCCAGTGAGAGTTCCGCAGTCTTATTTCGCAGATGGGCAGTTTGGTGGAACACAGCGAAATATTCTTCTCTCAAAGGATCTAGCGCCTGGAACTCAACTTCTTCCTCGGGGCTTCTATGCTCCTTTTTCATGAGCTCTTTCCAAAGTTCAGACTTGTATTGAGCCTCGGCTTGTTCAGATGTAAAGTCTTCCGATCCGTCGCTCCAAATATACTGAGGTCGCGCCGCTTCCAGAAACACCAAAGCTTCGATGAGATGTTCTTCCAAGTCTTTGTAGTATGTTGTGCTTGCAAAGAGACTGAAGACACTGCAATCAACTGCAGGATTTGAGGTCGGTCCCAGAGTAGTATATCCTGGCATATCTTGTTTCCACAGCAAAGCCCTTCGTGCAGCGGAGCCTAGCAAGCGGGTGGCGTCGTTCATCGCCAACACAAGTCGAAAGTCATCGTCGGTCATATGAGCAGCCATGTCAAGGAGAAAAGCTCGGCCTTGTAGGAAGTACAAGTATGCCTCATGAAAGTCTCGTTGACTTTCACACAATAGACCAGCGTAGAGGCATCTTTGCCAGGGCCAAAGCTCTGTGTATGACGTTACTGATGTAAAATATCCTGGTGAGGCTTCCTCGATGGTTGACATTAATTCTACCGCTCGCTTCCAGAATCCGAGCTTGATACAGCTCAGAAATATTGCCTCTAACGACTTTAGTCTGCACTGTCGTACAACCTTGACCATAGCCTCCACAAGATCTTGAGAGTCCACATGAGACGGTGGTATGATCGTGAACATATCGTCGTCACTCACATGCAGAGACATGAGAGCTCTAGCTCTGTCGAAATTTCCAGCCCGGTGAAGAATGTCGATCTTCAGCAGAATTTGCTCTAGGTTCGTTGATGTTGCGCTTTCGCTCTCATCCAAGAAATTTTGAAGAGCACATTGTGCAGCCTTGAGATCTCCATCCTGGAGGTTTCTCCGGTAAGCTGTTGTAGCCGCTGCGTGCCGTAGCTTCGTGAGTGCTTCTTCTGTATAATGAGACATAAAGGGGTTGCGGGATAGGGTCTCAAGCATTTTCTGGGTTGCTTCATCGGGGAACTTTGAAGCTTCATCCTCGGTTGGTCCTAGAAGTACTTCAGCTTCGACGACGGCTTTGATGATCCAGTGTATGGTGTGGAGATTAACGGCGGATACGTCAGGAGTCATATCATATGTGAACATGAGGTAAGTGCTGTCCTTGAGGTGACGAGCCCATATTGCCGCACTACTGTGAAGTCCCAGGGACAGCCATGCTCTGAGCTGTGCGAGCATCGCAAGGTACCAGACTGTCCAAAAGACTTTCATCGCTTTGATTATTTGTCGACAGACCTCGTAGCCTTCAAGGTTCGTGGCTGATCCTACGATATAACGATTGTAGTGCCCTAACCTCAACGCGAAGAGCGCCAAGCCCAGAGCGAAAACGTCGTTGCCACAGCCGCGAGCCCAATGGGCTATCCGATGGATCTTGGTGCGATTTTCAAAGGATGCATGCACGTGAACTATTCGATGGATTTCGATCAAGGCCTCAAGCTGCTTATCGTAGCATCTTTGCGCCATTGAGTAACTTTGGCTCAGCAACTCCGAGATTTGTTCCGCGTGAGTCGACCCGCCCAGCTTCGCTTCTGGCTGCATTCTACGCATACGATGAGTACAGGCCTCTCGAAAGGTACTAGTTGCCAGCCCACGAGTGGATTGCGCCCGGATAAAGTGCTCGTTCGCTTTAGCATACCAGATGCGGCTGAAGGAGCAATGCTTCTTGATACGTTCCTTCGGATCCAGAGACCCAGTGTCAAATTCAGTCCCTACTAAAACGCAGTTCAGTCGTAGTAGAATGTAAGCAGGGCGGAAAAGCAACTTACAGGCTGCATTCTCAGCGAAATGCATAGTACTGTCGCCGCCATAGTCGTCCACGCTATCGATAATGACCAGATTTAACAACGAGGGACATGTGAATTCTGGTGATACCATATAATCGCCTCGAATCAAACAGTAGTGGCCAAGACCAACATCATCTTCGAGTGCGGAATAGATAGATTTCATGGGTTCAAGATATCGAATTGCATTCGGATCTTCACTTGCTCGAGCAAGGTTGTACTGCGTTCGGAGTAGATAAGCGGCAACCAATGGAAGATCGAGTTGAAGCGATTCTTGGATCACTCCGTTGATCTGAGTGAGGAGTTTCGCGAAACGACTGTACTGCAATTTGTGCCGAGGTAGGTTAAAATCGCAATCAGAGGGTCTCTTGTGCAGTCGACGGACAGCGCGGATCATACGATGTGAGAAGCATATAGCGCAGATGACGTTGTATTCAAGAACGTCTAGTCTGGACATGTCTTGTTCATACTCTGCGCATGTCTTAACAAAATGCGCGCCATTGTCGTAGTTCTCACGATTCATCCACATGGCTAATGCTGGCCCTCGCAGATCGCATGGCTGTAGCAGAGGCGGGAAGTCCCTCCAGGTGCAGAGGAGGGCCGAGTAGGCGTTTCTTCGAAAGGTCCACCGAGTACGCTGTGCTGGAGAAAGGCCGTCCTTGTGAAGACTGTCCAGATCCTGGGTCGCGGACACGAAATCGCCCTGTAGAAGAGCAAATATGGCACGCAGCAGAATTGTAGACAATTCTTCATCGATAGAAGATGTCGAAACGTCGGCGGCAAGGACTTCCAGTTTTTTGTGTGCTGTCACTAGATCCGTGTGTAAATCGTCGTAGAAAGGCGTGCCGCCAAAGACTCTGCAAACGTCTCGAAAATCCATACAAGCCAATTTTAACAGCTGTCAGAGATCGAAGAAAACAGTTGTTTGTAGGAAGGATGGGCTGTTTGGAAGATATGGTGATTGGGCTCACAAGGCTGTGCTGCTGCCTATATTCAGCTGAACGCCACAATGACGTGTAGGTCCTGGAGTGGTCGCATGCACTGCCGCGCTAGAGCTCAGCTGCTCAGCTCCAGATGACTAGAAAAGCCTCCCAGCTCGCGAACGACAAGTTACAAAATCCATTTCTAAAATGGCGCCGATTGAGAAGATCACTTACTTCGCATACAACGAGGGCATTGACCCGACCAGATTGCCTCTTGGCATGCTCGCTTTTGATTATGCAAATGCAAGGCTATCGCGGCGATCTTTTCGTCCTAGGGAGAACGAGTGAGTCATCCTTATCGTTGCATCATTTCAGCAGTCTCACGCTATACAGTGAAGCATTGCTCAAGGACTGCAACCTCGTTGACGAGGACAAACGGTCGTTTTGCAATATGCTATGGACGGAGAAGTCCGACGCCTTGCTCAACATCGACCTGAAGAAAGTGATCGAAGCGGGGTGGAACTCGTCCAAGTCTGATGCCCGTTTGATCGTCGGCAAGAAGGGATCCAAACTTGAAATCATCGAGTAAGCACTGAAAATCCAATCTCGCAGACACACACTAATTGTTGTGAAGCTCGGACAAGTTCTTCGAGGATTACTTGCTCAAGCAAGATGCCGTCCGACAATGGTTCGAGACCAGGCTTTCTGTTGCTCGCTCTATCACTGCAGCTGTCAACAACCTCATAAAAGCACCAGATATGTGGCTGCTGACAGGGATTTACATCATCGAAGACGGCACCGTGTTCTCTGTGCGGAAAGAGAGTTCATCTAGTCATGCATCTGCGAAGATGCCAATTCCAGAGCCCACTGGCTTGACTGGATTGGCGGGTCTCAAAGCCGGGGCGACGATTCGCATCGGTAACGGTATAGAGGCCCAAGCCAGTACTCAGATTGAGGGCGAAAAAGTCTGGGCTGCGCAATGGATCAAGGTATGATGACCGCGATCCTCGATGTATGAAGCCACTCATTGACAGTCCGGATAGGTAAAAGCGCGGTATGTTGCCATATCCAAGTTGAGAAAAAATACCGAGGCAGTCATGCATACGGTCGTGCTGCAGGATGTCTGGAGCACTGGCACCACGAGGGGTTGGGACGACGAGCCTCAGGCTGTCGAGCTAGGACTGTCGAACATGCACGAGGACAGTACGGAGGAAGGAAACACAAGCCTTTTCGACGAGGAATGGTGGAGCAAGTTCGACGACAAGCTTGCAAGTCATCTTGAAGACTTGGACATTGAAGAATGATATCGCGCTCCAGACTGGATAACAGCTAATTGTCGAGTTATGGTGTATAGCTCTCGCGAGCCTTGAGCATGGCGCTTTTTTGAACATGTAGCTGAGGTGCTGCGATTTTTTAGTCTCTTATAATGTTAGACTGGAGCTTACTCCGAAAACTCTCTGATGTATGGTACGTCTCTTGATGAGAGCCTTGTGTGTATAGAACATATGGGTTTTGGAAGACGTAAGTGGCTCGTCAGTTATGGGTTATCGCCAAACCATGGTTGAGCGTTTACTCCAACAAGAATAAACTCCAAAGATATGTAGCGGCAGGGATTCGTTAAGAGTCACCCACATGAGTACTAGTCCGCTGGTAAGTGTAACCTGTCTATGGGATGTGGCGGCATCTAGATGGCGATGGATAGGGGTGAGCGGCTGAGGTTGTGGCAGCCCGTAGTAGCGAAGTGCACTGACATTGGTGGTCGGCAAAATATCGGTACAACAAACCGCCGAAGCGCCCGCATACAGACAGGCCTCCACACCAGCATCCCCAAGGCGCCCGCACTCGAGCTCCAAACCCAGTACTCTCAGCTCAACGCCAGCATATCCCGTGCGACCCTGCGGCCTACCGAGACTCGTCCAATGCGCCAGCTTTGAGCTCGTCTACAGTGGAGACTATTCGGGCAACGCCGTCGCACTCAGCCAATTATGGGCTCTACTCAACAACGCACTCACCGAATGGCCATCCCCTCGCACACCAGACCTTGTCGCTCTACCCTCAGCGATGATTACAATCACCGACGCTATCCACCGTAGCGAACTGTTTGACGACACAGATAGGAAGCCGGAGCCATGAGCGAAGCTTCCCAGGTTTCGGATGGTCTGGTCCGAGGCGTTCCGGAGAACATGCCCGGTACGAGCAAATAGGTGGAGCACAACGGCGAAAGACTCTCCAGTGGCGTTGATGGGCTAGATAACTGGTGCGAATGGAGCGCCCACAGAGATGATAGATTTCGACCAGCCACATGAATTCTGGGAGTTCTGGCAGAAGCGGCTACTCGCGATCGCAAAAGGTACTGGAGTTGATGACTTTGCACTAGACGCGGCAGGCAATACTGTACAGCGTATGCGCAGTATCAGTGCGAAGACATCAAAGTACATGGGGGATGAAGGGAAGGGGCTTGAATGCTCGAATACCAACGTCGCTGGGTGTGATGAATGAACAGCTTCGTAGGAGTCTGATGAAGCTCGACAACGCTGTTGTCAAACGAGAAGAACGGTGATTATGAATGCCGACATGGCGGCCTGTCTCAACGTCTACCTATTCTCTGATGTGCGGTACTTCTCTTGATGAAAGCCTTTTGCGTATGGGAACATATGGGTTTCGGAAGTTGTGGGTGGCTACTGGTGGTTCTGGTGGTTATGGGTCATCGCCAAACCATGGTTGAGCGGATGGCAACCACGGTACGGCTTCGCGATTACGCCCACACAGCAAATGTGTGAGTCAAAGGAGAGGACAACGTCTACCTAAGCAACCAGGCATCAGTGTATTACTGGTGAGACGCGCATGGGTAAAGTCGAGGACACCAGTAGTGATACCACCGTAATTTCCATTCTTGTACTCGACTAGATTCTAATTATATCAGACTTGTGCATACTTAAAACAGGTAAAACACAGAGCTCTCTTGACACAACTCTAACAACGGTCAGTGGAGATTCAGCGAAATTCATCACTGACCACGCTGATAATCCACCGTCCTGACAGATACCGACACCCCGGCGCGATCACGACTGTCCTCGTCCTGGATGCAACTCTCAACGGGCGCACGAAAATCCAAAATGAAAACTCGTTGTCGAAGGTGCGGAGAATGGGATGTCATGACAAACACCGAGACCTATTATCGCTGAGTGCGTTGGCAAAGAACAAACCGCGCTTGCGTGCAAAATACGGTCGGTCTACAGGCATCCTCTAACAAGAACCCATCCGCAGCGAATATTGCGCCAGACTCCCCATACCTCACCACGCTATGCCGTTTGGGGACATTGGTAAAACGGCTGTTTGTACCATGGGACATATATATGGGTCGTTAGTCACGCACCTGTGATATTCAGATCACTACGCATGCGACACTCACCTTCTCTACCTCATACACAACCAACATTATCACACCAAGTTCACATCAACAACATACACATTCCACTATGCCACAGTCCAACGCGCAATATCGCTGCATTGGCAAGGGCTTTTGCGGTAGTGTCTGGACTCTTGAAACCCCCCAAAACCAGGACGACAGGCGGATTGCCATCAAGCGCGAAGATGGCGGACCTGGCCGCTCCGTAACGAACGATTACAACATGCATCTTCGCATTCTCCACAGCGCATCTCAACAGCCACCATCCATGCCGCTGTCAATACCTTCCTGCCACAATCTCATCCAACCCGACGATACCTGGTGGCTATCAAATCTCCATCACTTCCCGTCCGGCTACACTGCTTGCAGAGCGCTCATCTCAGAACGCATCCCCAAGATCCCTAGGCCTATCAGCGACAAGATCGTAGACCTCTTCTGCGCCGGCAACGCCCCACTATCCACTTTCGTCAAAGGCAACCCAGACGACAACGCATGCCTGATACGACCATATCTAGGACACCGCCGCCGCCACAGACAAGAAGGACAAAGCAATTCGCGCTTCCAGCGCTTCAGTCTGCGCAACGTTCCTCTACACATTGACCAAATGGAAGCCTTGGGTCTGGACTCCAAAGCATACGCGGAGACCATGGCAGAGGCCCTCGCACTGATGCACTGGGGCGCGGAGATTGATGCAAACGATGTCGAATTCGTGCTAGCACCTCCGCGAAGCGAGCATACGCAGTCAATGGTCTTCCAGTCCGACTACATGGGTACACACTGCATGTGGATTCTCGATTTCGACTGCTGTCGGCCGATGAGCATGGACGTAGAGGGGGTTGAGCAGGCCTGCGCGGCATTTTTCAGGAACGATCCGTTTTATCCCAGGCCGGGGACTGGAGAGACGGCTGACGAGGAGCTGTGGGCTGTTTTCAAGCGAAGATTTCTTGAATCTAGTTATAGGTTTCTGAGCACAGAAAAGCAGCATTTATGGAACCTTGTAGATAGGCTGATGGGTAGGATTGAAGAGGAGGCGCGGTCAAGATCAGGTAACAGGGAATCTGGAGCTTCTCAGGGAACTAATCAGTTAGCACGTACTACGTCCCATGCGTAGTAAGAATATACGAGACAGTTGCTTGGTTCGAGACTACGTCTTGGTATGCTCGCTCCCTATTGTAGACTAAAGCCCGGTTTCGCGAAAACAAAGGTTCAGCGAGATCGAATTGCGAAAAGCATACAACAGCTGGGACTCGCTAGTGGTCACCTACCTAATTAGCAATCCGCCAGTACATTGCTTGTATATATCTGAGCGGATAGGAGCCTTGTTGTTACCCGTTCTAATACTGTAAAGACCGCTAAATCATCTGTTTCTAGTATCGCGCAACCCGTAGCAAGTCATTGTAGAAAGGAGAAGGATCTACTTGCGTTACGTACACTCCAGGCTGAGCAGCAGATCATCCTGAAATAGTGTAGCGCAGATAAATAATCTACATAAGCCATAATCAGGGGCTGACATCAACCTACTAGCCTTGACAGTAAACCGCTCTACTAATTGTAGCAATACGGCCTGCTCACTAATCGTTGCCTCCACGAAGCAAGAGGCGTGATACCACCAGCATAATAGGCGCCATGATCGCCTAATACAGAAAGCAGCCAACCAGAACGTGTGGTCAGCCTCATAAACTCTAGCTCTTCAGATGTAGATTACTCGTCGGTCTACACTATGTACACCAAGCCGCCATACCGAGCTCGCCTCTCTACATCCTCAACACTACTACAACGGGATACAGGGGACTTACAGAGACGTTTGCGATCCAGGCTAGACATTAATAGATTGGATCATGAGGCTCTACAAGAATTCACAGCGCACTTACACAGCAGACAGAAAACACTCATCACGCAACGAGAACCAAAAATTTAGGCAGACGTCGACCAAGACGGTTATTCCTTTCTATGATCCCTTCATCGACTCTACACCCATCTACTGCTGCCATTACGTCTACTCCGCTACATCTTTCGTCCTTCTTACTCTTAAGCGTAGACATATTTGATTGTGATGCGGGGAACGCACATAGCCTCGTATGGCTGGGGAGCAGTGAAGGGAGCAACGTAAACTGGAGATGTAGGGGCAGCAGGAAGAGCGGCGACACTGGAGGATGCAGCAACACTGGGGGAAGCAACACTAGAGAAAGCGGCAGCGCCAGAGTGAGCAGCAGCGCCAGAGGCAGCAGCAGCGCCAGAGGCAGCAGCAGCGCCAGAGGCAGCAGCAGTGCCAGAGGAAGCAGCAACACTGGAGGAAGCGGCAACACTGGATGACGCAGCAACGCTTGAAGATGCAACAGCGGCCACGCCAACAGAAGAGGCCTCGACAGAAGAAGAAGAAGCGCTGGGCGTAGGTGTGGGAGCGGCACACAGAGGAGCGGCTTCATTGAACTTGTTAACGGCCCAGGTCGAGGCTTCGTCGGTGTACAGCTCAAAGTAGCTCAAGTGCTTCTCGACGTTATCGCCGTTGGCGCAGATCGGGTCTCCCTTGGCACAGAAAGAGCGCAGGACGGGTGCGTATCGGTTCAGGCGCGCAAGAGAGTCGGCGCTGCGACCGTTCTTCTGTAGATCAGAGCCGTCAAGAACGTTGTATGGCTGGTTAGCCACGTGCATGACATCGCCCCAGAGGAGAGCAGCAGCAACTAAGTCACCACGTTAGCGGAGTTCACGGTTCGAGTGTGGCATGTCAAGAATACTTACTAGCATTACCAGGAGCCGAGGTAGGGTCTAGTCCAGTGGTGATTTGGGAGCATCCACCAGGTCCAGCAAGGACATCTCCGGTAATCCAGGCACCCTGAGAGAAGCCGTTGAGGATGAGGTGCGTGCAAGGGCACTTCTTGTTGAAAGCGGTGATCTGGGATAGACCGTTGCGGACTCCCTCGCCAATTTGTTTGCAGTAGTCGCCGCCCTTCGGGAACACAATCTCAATGTAGTCGCAGGTCTTGCCCTCAGCCCTCAGTTTGGCGCACGTAGCGTCGGCGAAGGGGAATGTACGCCAGTCATGGTACGGCGCATTGTTACCACGGGCCATGAAGATGACGGCATCGGCGCAGGGAGCGTCGAGCTTGGGGGCTGGGTCTTGAGCGACGGCGACGGCGGCGATAGCGCTGAGCGCGAGAACGTTGCGGATGATGGAAGACATTATTAAGGATTAAAGAGTGTAGTATTAATCGGTCGATAAAAAGCGAGTGTACTGGTTAGGTTGCGAGGTTGGAAGACCTGTGAGAAGAGAGAAAGACCTATTGGCCTCGGGGAAACAGTTTAATAGGAGAGTTCATTGTGCATCACAGCCGAAGTCAGTGTCGAGTCGGCTCGATTCCGCAGAAACGGGCGGAAAAGGGTAGTGTAGATACGAGTTGGATCCCTTTTTGGGTGAGCTAGGTATCTATCTTGGGTCGTGCGCTAGCAGGAGCGCGGACAAACGTCGTATTATCGAGATTGACGCTGACAATAGGGTCTTGGAGGATGGCTCAGGGGCCGTATGTCCCCTTGATGGATACCGTCAGGCTCTGCCATCTTTGCGAAATGGGTAAAGGGGACATGTGAGACGTTGCTTTCGAGGTTTGCATCAAAGCTATTTTTTAGCTCATGGGACGGGATCAAACAAGAACCAAGAATAATGCTAGCGTGCGTGTCAATGCTTGATCGATTCTGCATGCGCAAAGTTATACGCCATAGAGATTACACCCCGTGTCTGACCCCTGAGCTTATCTCAGATAAGACTTCGTGCACGTCCCCTCGACCGACCCAAAACGTCTTAGCTCTTACCGGAACTCTTCGTGGCTGCCGTGCCTCATGCCAGACATTTGACAATCTAGATGCACTTCACTTGTTAGATACAGTCGAGCTTGCCTCTCGTACTCATCTATCTCTCAAGCTTGTCGTACATTGGTGCAATCAGCACCACTTACAGCACTATGAATACAGGCGGTGCCTAAGCGAGCACATAAGCGTGCGCATGATTGAAGATACTTTGTTGCTTCAAAGGCTGTTAAAAGCTGTAAACGAGATTCAGGTGGAGGGGTGGCACAGCCGCAACGGTTGGAATAGTCCGATTACCGCGCACCGCAGCAAACAACCCGTAAACAGTACCTCGATATCTACTTAATCCGACAAGAGAAACTGATTTCCAGTGTGCTGTGGTCGTATGTGACATGAGCCGGATTTTATAGAAACATATCCTCATCCCTGTCACCCAGAATCTTTGAGAAGGCTCACACTGGTGGAGCAGCCTTCTCATTCAAGTCGGTGAGCTACGTACATCTCCTGAGAAGCTCAAGCGTAACAGCCGCAATGATTTTCCAGATGACTCTTAGTGCTCTCGTTTCTAAATATCGGAATCTGGTTGTCGTTTCGGTGGAGCAATGGTGCCCTGCAGGCGGGGTAACCTTAGCGTGGCTGCTTCTGGTTAGTACGGTTTACAACAATCTCACGCAACAAACAACCTCGGAACCGCACGAGTGCACTCTCTCTCCAGTACCATCACATATAGAAGAGCACTCATCAGTAAGCTACGTATTATTTATCCTTGATCGTCCGGAGACCAGTGTGAGCATCCACGTCAAGCAGACTCATAGCGAGATGAATCCGGATAACAATGCACCCTTGTGTCGCGACTGGGTCTTTCTCAATAATGCCAACGTACAGTAAGTGCGCTGCAACTGGTTCTGGACTTTGATCATTGACACTAGATTCTCAGCGTTGCAAAGGACCGGGGCTGGTTCAAAACGTACACGCCCTTCACATCAACTATCGATGGCTCGCCCTTCGTCGGCTCGGGCAACCACAGTCCCGTACTAGGAATTGGCACTGTCGAGATCCCTACGAAGCGCTCGCCCAATGCTTCAGGTGTATCTTCTCATGGATCTCTCCTTCTTCACGATGTCTTGCACGTTCCTAATTTCATCTGCAACATCATCGGACAACCACTTATGTTTACAGACGGTTACTACCCTACACTCCAACTTGGTAAAAGGTCTCGCGGGACTATCAAGGATGGCCAGGGCAGGAGTGTTGCCTACTTTGACCCCGGAAGTCCACTGCTGGCGATCAAAGTGCGCTCTTTGCCAGACGGGCCAAAACTTGGTCCGCACGCTCTTAAGAAGGACAGCCTATATGTGTTAGGCTGTCGATGGGATGACGCTGAGCATCGAAGATGGATAGAGTTCAAAGCTAGCAACTCACTTTCCACTCCGGCGCAAAACAATGCGCCCTACACGGCCGAGGAAACTGCGTTCCTCAAGAAGAATTATCGCTCCGAGTTCCATTTCTTAACCGAGCACGGGCTCAAGATCCACTCAGAGGAAGACCGCGAGGAGGGCCCGGCTATCCTACGTGCCATCATGCGTGCGGAAGATATGTCCGAGGATGAAGATTCCGAGGGCGAAGAGGGTGATTCTGACGAGTTTGACTTGGAAGGCCATCAGGCAGACTATAACTTTACCGAGCGCCAGCTTGACTGGATCCAAAAGTACTATCGTAATTCGGAGCAGTTTATGATCTCTTACGGACTCAAGTTTTATGACGACGAGGATCTTGAGGAGGCCAAGGCGATTGTGGAAGCTATGATGAATGAAGATGATTGAACTTATGCCGAACTATTGCTTAGTCCTCGAGACAATGGAGACTGAAGGCACTGTATATATCATTTCTTCTCTGATTGCTTGGATGGTACGTCTCAATCAACTATCCATACCCAACGAAGTGAGTCCAGAGCGTACGAGAACACATGAGCTGACTTGCTCAGCTACTCAAGCTCGGCAGCGTCCATCGGTCTTCTGGAATTTAAGATACCCTGATCCTGTCCAGTGTCTTGTCACCATTTCCCAAGACCGTGTCCAGCATAATGCGCTGTATATGCCAGACCATTTGACGACATCCACATCACTATTACCCAAACAGCAGACGAGCTCAAGAAAAGGGCGCATTTCAGACTGTCATTTCTTCTGCTTTCTACAACTAGTTTGGGTTGCATTGTGCGCCATCGAGGCCCGATGTCGCAAAACTTCTGCAACAATTGGCAAACGCATTCGACGTCACTGCCTGTGTGCTCCCTGCATCAACCACACAGTCATTATGGTCGTCGAAGAATTGGCCAACGAGTGTTCCTCGACCGGGGATGCTAACACCCCTCGAGCAGCAAGTAAATGTTACGCCAGCAATATCGACATCAGAGCCCCCTGTGCATTTGCACCAGTATGATGGCGACTGGATACATGGAGGATGTGGTTAGTTTATGCTTACAGAGAAGGCACGGGAAGGAGGAGAATTTTGACTGACGTACCTGGGCTGCTGCCGTGATAGCGAGGCAAGAGATAGCCAGATGGAACTTCATCGTGCAGAGTGTGTGATCGGTATATCGGGGTTGCAAAGGAAGATAAAGAGTGTAGTCAAGATTCAAGATGAAAGGCTTTTGTTGTCAGAACAGTAACAAAGGATTGTGGGGAGTGCTATAAGAGAAGTGCCTGTGTACTTATACCTGTTCGTCTGCAGAGAAAATAGACAGCAGGCCTACTATGGCAAGATCCAAGACCACAGCCCCTACTCTAACTAATGCCATGCCATTGATATCTTTTTCTAACACCAAATACGGTATCGCTCGATCGCTACGAGAAGTTGATTAGATATCTACAGAGTATACAGACAGCACCCTCGTTCACTTGCTCATGTTGCCGCGGATCAGCTGGATGCCGATACCCTAGCAAGTCACACAACCACATCGACGTGCAGTTCGCCGTTCTGGCACTGCTACCATTGCTGATTGAGCCCATTTCCAAATCTTCCTTCTACGTTAGTGATCTGTTTGAGATGTACTAAACCATTCGTTGGTAAATATTATTGAAATTTTGGAAGTCTTCTCCCATGTCGTTGTTTTGCGCAGGTACCAGGTCAAGGCAATTGCGGCCCGCAATCGTCCAGTAATCTGCCGAGCGGCGAAGTGCATGCTGCCAGTCAGTGCATACGAAGCCAGGATGAACATAGTTGTAGTTGCACCCAAGTACGCAACTAATCATAACCTACTCGTCGTCAGCAGGACCCGTAGCTTCACCGACAGCCAAAAAAAAATTAGGCCGAGATCAAGTTGACCCTGCGCCGTGGTGAAGCAACTGCTCGTAATCTCAGCCAATCTCAGAATTTGCAACTTTTCCAGCACCTAGACGGCCTCGCGGTCGATGATACCGCCGGCGCTATAATGGTGGACTGGGCGCATTCCGCGATTGTTATCGGAATCGTCAGATTTCCGGAGGTGATTGATGCCGACTGGACAGTATTAACGTTGGAAGAAGCCTCAGTGCGGTACATCAGCGTGGGCAGGTGACAGTGACGATGGAAATGCGAGATCAATCTTAGAAGCAAGAAGTAAACTTGCATAGATAATTCCGACTGTGTCATGCAATCTGTTCATGTTTGAATATATCTTGACAGCAATCAGAGGAGGTATATCACCAGTATGAAAAGTGTTGTTCTTGATGTATCTTTCCTCCACTTACTGGAACGCAAACAATTGGGGCTTTTGGCCGATTATTAAACCTCCCTCCTGTATCATGTCTTCCCTATAACAGTCCCCAAGCAGTTCATAGCGTTGTCCAACAGGTCTAACCACGAATGGAACAGCACATCCCGCAAGAAAACATATGCGATCAGTCGGCTTTGTGTCCACAGGTACCCAGGCTAAATCCCTTTTCTTTGTAACGCAGAACTTCCGACCCGCTGATAGCTCATAGAATTTGCTTTCGTATATCATGTCCTGACTGCCTTGTTCATTGTGACCTCGCAGAAGGCTAGGGTAATAATGTGCCTCTTCCGCCAAGGTTTCAAACGCACTGAATAATGTCTGAAACCCCCTCATGTAGTTCTTAGCTGCTGTAGCTGTTTTCTCGGGAAGCACGCCAAATGCCATTGCGCGGCAAAACCTTCCAAAGCGGATGTTCTCATCTGAAGGTGGAAGCATCCATATAGCTACCAGATAGCACATGTACATCCAATTCAACATAGCACTGGCCGCAGTCTGGGTGTCTGCGTTAGTTTTGAACGGCGTTGCCCAGACCTGATCCATATATGGCCTCGAATTGATGATAATCTCAGGCTCGTCTTCGATAATCCCCGATATGGACAATATCTATAGAGTTAGGTTTTAGTAAAAGAGGCTAAGAAGAAGACCCACCTTGTCTTTGACATCAGCGTGATGACAATGTTGTTTGAAAGTTGCAGTGCCCGTATAGAAGCGCGTTAAGGGAACGAAATTGAATCCAATGGGCTTCCAGTCCGGCACCCAGCTCGGTAGCTGTGATGATTGTGCAGAGCGAAATTTGCAAGCTAGAAACCTGCTGACTCGCTGCAAGTCGTTCCTGTCAGTCTGGGGCTCTGACGCCTGAAACGTCTCTCCAGCCCATGTTGTCGTAGGAACTGCTATGCTGAGGGCCTTTGTTGCAATTTCTGTATAGACTCGCGCTTCGCCCTTGTTATAATCGACCATATCCATGTCTACTGCCGTTTTTGTTGACAAGAGTGCGAAAAATCGGTCTCGAGGATCTGTGGCTTCAAGTTGCTGGCTCCTGCACCATAGATCTAAGATCCGAATGCCATCTTCCCCTCCCATTCTACGACCAGATTGATCCACTCCCAGAGCTGAAAGTCTCAAGATAGCTCTTCTGGTATCATCAGATCAACTGCAGCTGCATCGTAGCGTTCCTGTTCTCCAAGCCAGAATATGACATTTGCAGCGCGCTTATAAATGCATCTCATCATAGCCACCTGGACGCTCTTCTCTTCATTGTCACGTTGGTTGATGCAGATAGCGTCTACCCAAAGCAGGCAATCAAACCGCTTTCTTCGTAGTTGCTTCAAGACCCCCCAAAGATTGCGTGTGATTTGCACCTTATGCCCGTTGCAGTTAATCTCACATGGCGGAATGACATCGCCCCAGACATATGAGAGCGCGGCGAATTGCGTATCTGAATCGAGTTCAAAGGTTTCGAGAGTAATATTGATGCCTTCCTCACCGGTTCCCGATTGGATGCGTAATAAGCGGATGGCTCGTGGGTGCGGAAGCAGCGAGTACAACGGGGCATCCAGCAATTTGACGCTGCTCTGATTCATATTGTGTGTGCGTTCTCGAAGGAGAACACTAGGTTGCAGCTCTAGAAGATGGTCGACTATTTGAGTTGGTATACCTAGGTAGCGAGGCAGTCGGTGAACTGACCGGATTACTCGTAGGCGAAGTGGCGTTCCTCCACGCGACGAATCCTGGTACTTAATTCGCCTATCAAGATCTCAACAGAATCCTTTGTGCATGCAGGTGTCAATACGCAAGATGCACACCTGAGTTTTGATGCGATGTGAGTTGTCTGTTGATTAACAGAGGACCATCTCACAACTGAACTGCAACTTTACCTCGTCATTAGACCACTACCCACCGCCCAGCATCCTTTTACTTGCGAATGCTCTCATTTGAAGGCACCTGTTGGTCCAGATCATTGGGAATAAATGAATTTGTGATTAAATCCAGCTGATTCTTTCGCACACATGGAGAGCAGCTCCCTGCGAGGCCACTTACTAACCTTGGAAGGCATACCTAGTGCATGGTACAGGGATGAATCGATCTGGCGACGTCAACATCCGCTTTTGCGGGAGACATGCTGCGAAGAATGAACACAATGGCCATCTTTAGGTGTTCTCGGGGGGCTGGACCTTCAAGAACTTGTCGGACCGCCAAATGTCTTTCGTGGTGTCAGCGTGTTCGGCCCTTGTTCAGCCACAACTGCGAAATGAGCCGGCTTGGTCGATAACGTCGGATCCACAAACAGGACGTTGTACGAAACCTTCGATCAATAATTTCTCGGCTTCAGGCATCTCAAAGCAAGAACAGAAAGCAAAAACTGCGGTGTTAAGACCAATAGGCCTCTACGTTTTGCCGAGTGTAGACATTCTCCGGAGTAAACCGGACATAAGCGGACCTAGCGGTCTCAAGACATCATTCCGCAAAGGAACACGACGTAACACCGTTCAATTCACAAGTGTCTATACTGCTTGAACTCACCGGCGGTCAACATTTGTGCCGTCTTATGGAGCTTCTCGGTATCGCTCTCGGGCTTGAGGCTGTTCGTAGGGAGCGTGGGCCAACATGCTGTTGGTATCAGATAGAACCATTACTATATAAGAGAGAGGAACACAATACTGTTTAACTCCCATCATCCTATCCATCCTATTCATACCACTGCTTCTTCGCTCGGCAATCAAGAACTCTTCGTATTCAACAATGCCTGGAAACAAAGCAGCCTGGCTCCCGTCGCCCGGTGCCCATCCCTTCGTAGTCAAGGAAGCGCCGTATCCAAGCGCCGGGCCTGGAGAAGTGGTCATAAAGAACGCTGTTGTTGCTGTGGTATGCTATTTTCTAGTGCTGTTCAATACAGCGCTCTGGTCTAACGCGCATAGAACCCTGCGGATTGGAAAATCCAATACCATAGCGACGAGCACAGATACGTCTCCAACTACCCCTTCATTCTTGGTTCAGACTGTGCTGGTACCATCGAAGAGGTCGGCGAAGGGGTAACGAAATTCGTGAAGGGAGATAGGGTCATCGCGTACGTTTATACCTCTTGTTTCCTCTTGTTCTTGACCTTCCCTGTGACGATACACTACTTGCGAAACACTTCCTCCCTTCCCTACCACAACAACGGAAACTAATTACTCGCATAACACAGATTCTGCCCCTCCCTCCCTACCAATAACCCCGCGAACTCCGCTTTCCAACACTACGCCCTCGTGCCAGCCACGTATACCATCTCTATCCCCGCTTCCCTCCCCTTCAAAGACGGTGTCGTGCTACCCATCGCCCTCGCGACTGCCGCATCAGGTCTTTACCCACCGAACCTACTCAACCTGCCTCTACCCGCTACTCCACGACCCAAGGCAGAGGCGAGGAAGACAATCCTAATCTGGGGTGGTTCCTCCTCTGTTGGCCTCTCTGCAATCCAACTCGCCGTCGCATCCGGTGTCCGCGTCATCACCACGTCCTCGCCAGCCAACTTCAGCTTGGTAAAGAGCATGGGTGCAGAAACTGTGTTCGATTACAGATCCGCGTCTGTGGTTAGCGATATCGTAGCATTGCTCTAGCAACCCGACACCGAATTCGCCGGTGTATACGATGCCATCTCCGAGCTTTCTAGCTTCACCATGGTCAAAACCGTTGTCGAAACTCTCAAACGTAAGGTACCAGTTGTGACCGTTATGCCGTGCGCGGCGGATATGGTATCAGAGTCGTTCGACCCACAGTTCATCGTGGGGTTCCAGATCTTGGCTCCGCCGCATCAGCATATCGGGGAGTACATCTTTGGCGAGTTTGTCCCTAGAGCGCTTGAGAAGGGAGACATACAGGCTAAGCCCGATGCTGAGGTCGTTGGAAAAGGACTGGAGAGTGTGCAGCACGGAGTCGATGTGTTGAAGAAGGGTGTTAGCGCGAAGAAGATTGTTGTGGAGTTGTGAGAGGGATCTTGCGTCGGAGTTTAGCTTGGGCAAGGACGACGGATCGCGTTTCGTTGATGCTTCTAGTGAAGATGAATCAGGACAATAAAATCGCTTTGCGTGGGAATGCCTATTCTTTATCGAACAACCAGAACACATGGAGACTGAGTTACTTTAGCTGTTCTGCTATTACTGAATACATCTGATCAGAGGACTCTCGCAGCTGTCCGTGCAAGACATGTGTCTAGTTGAGGTCCATGGTACCGATATCCACAACCGGGTATTAGGCAAGAAGTGAACACATCACAGTACCGTTTTCAGAAGCAACGACGATCTGCATACTCATGATGCAAGTAAAACCTGGGATCAGATATAGGAATGAGCGTCAAGAAGCACTGGAGTGTAAAAGCACATTTGATTGGACTATATTCATCATTGATTCTTCTACGCACGACTGCCGCATCCTCATTTCGCCTCCTTTGCGACCCAGCAGTATAACCCCAAGGCCCAGGCCACCAGTGGTACCATGGAAACACATTCATTCAATACGTTGACGACCACAGTAAGATCGAAAACGACGATAATGCCCTCAGTAGTATGGTTCTGGAAAGCCAAAAGCACATCGCCGATTAGCTGTTCCTTGAAACGCCAATCAGCGGTTAAATCCAGTACCAGTAACAGCGGTGGAAGGGATATGACATAGCGGCGCGAAGGGTCGTTATCCGTAGATATTGACCGAACGAGCCGTGCAAACCGTGGTAGAGAACAAAGGGCAAGACCAAGACCAAGGAAATGAGTCGTGACGAACGTGGAACGGATCTGCACAGATTTTTTTCGGGTCAGCCTGCGCATCTCGCACTTGACTGGTAGGGTGGGGAAAAAGCTGCTGTGCAATAGATAAAAGCCCGCACTCCCTCATCTAACGTCCACTCTGATGTAGTATCTTGTTAGTCATCAACGAAGGAAGGGGTTATACGTACGTACACCCTCCTCCCTCTCAGAAACATTAGTTATCCATCAATGTGGACTCGAATCATTGGGAGGCCAACCCTACCTTTGCAATCCTCCCTTGTTTCCCTTCTCTCAGAACCCTAGCAACCCCATCATGTATCGGCTGTTCCAGTCGATGCATTGTGGAGGATGTCTTGAGGACGCTGAAGAAGGAAGACAGGCGATTGAAAGCGACAAAGGGTCGACTTGCTGGTATCGATTCGTCGTACAAAGCCAACGGACTAGTGATGACGCTTGCTCAAGCAGCTAGGCTCTCGAAAGAGGGTGTGGCGGCGAACGAAGCACTTCTGAAGTCCGATGAACAGCTAAGGCTGGAATGATATCGAAAGAGTTGAGGAACAGGCCTTGGATAATTGCAAGACACCGAGGAAGCATAGAGTAGTGAGGGGTGGGGAAAGCAGAGCTGAAAGTGGTGTTGAGATGTGATGGAGGAGAAAGGAAGACAAGCTGTTAAAGTAGGCTTCTAATTCACGCGTTCTTGCTCGGATTTCTACCTACCTATGCTCTTGCTTCTCCCTCAGTGTAACAGCCTCTGCTTCTGGGTATTGGAAAGGCGCAGGCAAAGAAAAAATAGAAGTCTGAATCGATCAATAGGTAGGAACGCGCTGAATTTTCCTTCTTTACTGCTATCTTTTGGCTTTGCACTAGGTGCTAAACACCAGGAACGAAGACGTACGACCGCTCGAACTTTTCCGAGATCGCCTTAGCAGCCTTACATCAAACGAATACCAGAAAGAGCGATAGTTTCTGGTGTCGATCAGACTCGCCTGAGAAGGCCACCACTACCCAGCTATCTGGACAAGGCAGGGAGTGCTCTCAGTCCATCATAACGCCTGCCCACCAGGACGATCGTGTGATTGAACAAGCAGGAGACCACGGATGTCAAAGCAAGCCTTACTCTCTACTCACACAGCTGCTTTCCTCGTCGTAATACAATACCCGAATCCAGAATCGACTCTGTAATGGAATGGTACTAGCAAGTGGTATCTCAAGCCTGCAGCGGTCTTCTGAAATTGTTGCATGCGCAAAGAGTGAGCGTACAGGATCATGTGCATGCTGTTGAACTACCTCTCCCTAGGCTAGGTATCTATGCGTGGAAGGCAGACATCCACTGTCCTCCCTCATAAATAGCTCACTCACCCAGGTAGATCCTAGCGCGCATTGATTCCCTATTTCCTATGGCTAGTGAAAGGCTCGCTCAAGCAATTCCAGCCATCATACCAAGTTAGCCATGTGACAAGAACGGCACACTATACTGCCGCATACAGCGAAGCAAGGTGTATACGAAATACGCTTTTATCATGAACCCAGCGAATCAACACCAAAGACATACAATCAACCGTTACCTGAAGCACAACCCAACGGTGATCGTGATACAATAGGCCTCCACCAATAGGCTGAGAAGCGATTATATACTCGTGGCAATACAGTATAACTCAACAGCATCCTGCCTACGGCTTCATTACCAACACGTCCCATCACGATAACAGGAAACAGCATGGCAAGAACAAATCTGAGAATATAATGACATTTACTACACATGATACAACCTACTACTACCCTCTCCTATCAGAAAAAGAAAAACTCCCAGCTAATACTCTACCGAAGAAAGCCACATTGCCAAAAGACCGTAACGAACAAAAAAAGCAGTCAGTCAGTCATTGTTCGACCAATCTATTACAACGTATATCTGTAGTCGCTATCCGCAGCAGCGCGCATGAAGAAACAAAATGGTATCGTAGTTTGAACGAGCAAAAAAAAGTCAGAGATAGAGAGCGCCGGCGTATATCTTGTCATCATACCGTTAGCCCTCCTTTTTGCAAACGCCGCGCAGAGAAAAGATCCGAAAAAACCAGACAAAGAAGTAGGGTGGTGAAGTGTTATTGCGGAAGCGAATGATGCGTAACATGCGCATTCTGTCCTGACTCCAGCGGCTCGCCAGTCCTCATACTCGGCGGAACAGAGGACGCATCCTGCTCCGCGGTCGTTGTCGTTGTTGATGCAGGCACCTGTCGAGATTGCGTCTGTGTCTGTGTCTGTGACTGTGGTACAGAAGCCGACGACGACAACACACTTCCATCCGCAGAAGCACACTGCGCATCCTGTTCCTGTACATACGCAATCGGGCCCCACACCCGCCAATGCAGCAAAATGATATGCGTGATCCTGTTCGCAAGATCATCCAGTCTCGCCGACTCGACATGGAGATGCGCAAACGGCACCGTATCGTTACCAGACGCGCGCGCAAGCGTCGTCGGAAGGAGCGGCGCCACACACGGCGCCACAGGCACAAGGCTGTTAAACAGTTCAATCGGCGACGATGAACTGTGCCGATCAACAGTAGCCAGGATCTGGGGCAGCAGCGAGACCTCCAGCCGCGAAGCATGCCATGCCGATTTCCGCACAAACAGATACCGCAGATGTTGATCCGCCTCCGCCATGCGCTCGAAACTGCATGCCGGCGCCGTCCGTCCCGCAAGCCGCGACGCCTGGCGCAAAATCTCCAGCGCCAACGCCTCCGAATTCATCATCCACTGCTGCGCACCACGACCCGCTGCGTCGCCCATGATAGCGGCCAGCGCGGTCCGCAGCTGCTGTGCGGACACCATGGTCAAGGGCCCTTGGTACCCTAGCTGCCGTGCGAGCGTCACGTGCATCTCCATGCACACGTCGAACATGACGAGGTCGTCGACCTCGGCTTTGAGCGCAACGAGGCGGTCGTGGTCCAGGAAAAAGGTTTCGGGGAACACGCTCCGCCCGTCCTGGCCAAAGGTAATGGCGACGACGGCGCGCGTAAAGACTTCTAGCTCGAAACAGGGGCCTGCGCGCGGTCGGGGCGAGCACTGGGGGCCGAATTCCGAGACTGCGTTGGTGAACCAGGTTTGTGTGGTGGTGAGGTTGACTCGCGCTCTGCCGTGCACGAGCCGGTCGAGGTGGTAGTGCTTCTCAAAGTTGACCGTGTCTTCTATCAGTAGTGTCTTTAGATTGCGGATCTGGTGGTTCGCGACGTCCTGCGCTTGGTTAATGCATGTTTTGATGACCTCGTGTAGATTACTCACGAGCTTCATGGCCTCCAGTATGCCAAACAGCTTTCGCAGGCCTTCCACAATCTTCTCGAGATCGCGATCCGCCTCGCCCTGTCTTGTGCAGACTACCATCTCATCAACCAAGACGTCGCGCATCGGCGCGCAGTGCTCCTTGAGTAGTTGCGCCATCCAGTCCGCCAGCCGACTCAGATCACAAACTCCCCGTTCAATCGCCTGCATCAACATGGGCACATCTAGATGTTCGTCCACTCTAGAATGATCGCAATCCGGTACCAGACTCTTGAGCACGTCTCGGACATTCTGAAAGAGGATCGGTATCCGCCGTTGCGCATACGGTGTAAAGGCTTCGACTTGGATCGCTGACAGCGGTGGTGTTGCGTGGAACATGCGGTTGTACAGTACCAGCTCGGCGATCAACGCTCCCCAGTACTTGTCCGCCACTCTCTCCTTCTCTTGCCCCTTGACCCCGTCAACGTTCGGCCTGAAGCTGAGGTCGCGGTCAAAGTTGACGTCGTGCCGCAGCTTGATGTTGGTGATGATGCTCTGAATGTCCAGCTCGCTCAACGACTGCTTGGTTACCGGGGGCAGATCCAGTGCTTCGAGGAAGTTGTCTGCCAGCTCCTCGCCCGACAGCTCCACTCCCGTCTGCCCAGGCATCATAGCCCGTAGATGCCCTGCTAGCTCCTCTGGAATAGTAGAATGATAAAGCGACAACGACTTTGCTGGACCTCCATCTCTAGACGCAACCTTTACCGAAGTGTGTCGCGACGACACATGTTCCTCTCCCACGGGTTCATCCGAGCACGTCGTCGAGCTGTGCCATGACTGCGACGCGCTCCTTCCAAAAGCGGAAGGTGAGTTGACAACGGCCTTGGTCGACTGGGTGCGCATCTCCTTCCGCCGACGGATGCTCCCACAGTTCTGCTGCATAGTCGGCCGGGTTCTCATTCGATGACGTAGGTGAGGGTGTACGGCAAGGGTTGAAGCGTGTCGGGCAGCGTATGCGTAATGGGCGGCGATGAAGGCTGGAAGGGGAAGGCAAAGGCTCAAGAAAAGCGCATGGGGTTGCTACAAGCGCAGACTAACCACTCGTTAGCTTACCCAAACTCTCCAAGACAGAGCGGCTTGTAAGACACAAGCCGTGAACGTGTTCACGGGCTGTTTGACAATAGCACGGCTGGCCGCTCCAACGAACAAGATAGCTCCCGAGTCAGACAAGCACCACGACGCGGCGACTGGCGGGACGGTGCGTGGGACAGTCGTACCTTTTTCGCATGTGCCCCGACTTGATGCTAGATCAATAGGATCATATGCAACTTCAGGCCTATTCAAGAGAGGACAAAGTGGTCATTCGCGATGATGACAAGAGCAAAACGATGACGATTGCGGAAGCGTAGAGAGACGGCTTCGATAGGAAAACCACTTTGCTGCGAAAAGCAAAGTGTCAAGCGCGCAACAGACGAGCAAAAAACAGAGAGACAGACTGGAAGGGGGGGAGTACTACTGAATGGAGTAGTAGACGATGGTGCTGGTGCGGCAAGGCGTGCGAGTGCTGCAAGGTGGTGACGCTGCGGAAATCAAACAGCGTTTGTGTCGTCAATGGGTGGTTGTGCAATAACGGAGGCTGAGGTCAGGGCGGGTGCCCTTGCATTCTTGTTTAAAAGGTAGGGGCACAGACTCCAGCACTACGTCTGCGATTATGCTCTGACCATATCTTAAATGTGCAGAATCCAATACTTTGGGAGCCGTCGAGGCGATCGCCACAGAACGACCGACGGCGTTAGAGCGTTCCGTACGTCTGCCATCGGGGGGTGAAGCTGCAACGCGTGTCATCCCAGCGCGCGCTCCACACCGCTAGTCAGCAGCAGCAGCAGCAGACAATATAGAGCGCAGCACCGACACGGTAAACGCGGAGCCGCAGTAGCGCTGTCTCGCCCGCCAGACACTGTAGGCGACAATGTGGTAAGGGAGCAGAATGCAGCAAATGTGCAGGCCCAGGACGCCGAGGCCGCCTTCGCGTGCCCGTGATTGGCTGCAGCCATCGGAGAGCGCATCACGATCGCCTCACTTTTGCGAAAGCAGGGCGAGCATTTGGCATCTACCAAGGATGGATGGGAAGAAGAAGAAAATACCCTCTCCCGCTGCTGTGTGTCGCGATGCCCTCGATGCGACCCACGACCCAGTCTGACCGGACAGATGCACCCAGCCTTGTCATCGGTGATCTACCGGAACAGCTGCAGAAGCCATTGAGCTGCAGTAGTATACCAGACGGTGAGCGACGGGGGAAGCGGATGCGTCGCACTCGTGTCCAGCCTCCCCGACTGACTACCTACTCCCCGGTGGGTCAGACTTGTCGAGGACAGGTTCGTCTTCTGGAGACTCCTCCGATGCCATCATGAGTCGGACTATCGGACAAGAGTGCTTGCATGCTCGCGTGCGGCTTGCTTGAAACGCAACCGCTTCACCCTCAGCCGCCGTGCCACTCCGACAAACTGCCGAGCGTCGTCAAGGACCGAATGGTTCGCTGGCTCCCTCTGTGCGTGCGTCGCAGCATGGTTGCTGATCGTGATGGGCAAAAGCAGAGCAGCCTCTCATGGTATGACAGATAAGCGACGGGCGGGTGGGTGAGGGCTGCTAGCACACAAGTTAGTAAGGAGAGCCCTGGCACGGGGATGTATTTGTCGTGTATCACAGTCGGGGATGAGGCGATCTATACCGCGTGCAGAGTGCGAGCGTGGGACCGAGAGCATCTAGAAGAACAGAAGCACGGAGGGCCCATTTTATTTATATAGTAGGGCTGGGCCGCTGCCACTGTTCCTGAGGCAGCGACACGCCTAAGAGACCACGCCCTTTGTGGTTTTGCAAGGTCGCGATGTCACACGACGCCGTTCGGTTGGCTGGACTGCTATCGGACTAGCTACTTTCTGTCCCCCGGCGCACTCCAAGTGGCCACTTTGGAAATGCAAAAGGACAGAGTTATGGTGAAACACGGTCATGGTCATGGTCAAGTAGTCCTCCATGTGTCAGCAGGCCACGATGCACTCCGGTAGAGCCGACGTAAGTGCAGGGAAGAATTGCATTCAGGAAGATCATGTTCATCAACAGGCACACGTCCGAAGCACTTGACGTGCAGAATCCAGGTACGCCTCATTCGGCTCTGACTCTCGCACCAATCAAGACGACGCGCAACATTTGAATCTGGTAGCACTGCGAATATCATATGCGACTGTCCACCCACCTTTCCAAGCGACGTCGCAACACTACAAGCACTATTCGTACACAGCCCGCAAATCACGAGTAGTCGTGCATGGCCCATGGAACGATTGCGCAATCTACCAAATGCTATTATCTAACATGTTTACCCCATCCCGTCGAGTCGTCTTGCGTACTCTTCGACACGTATCCAACCCCTCAAGTCCAGACGCCTATCACAATATTCACATCCAGGTTCTTCCCACGACAAGAAACCTGTTGTACGAACCTCCTCGCTCACCTGTCGGAATACACACCCCCCCTCCCCCTTCCTTCCTTCCACCATCCCTCATCTCCCCTCCCACTACCCCCATCCAACAAACCTCCCCCTCCCATTTCCCTTCCCTTTCCCTTCCCCCTTCCCCCTCTCCTTCTCGCTCTCCCTCATCCCCTCCCTCCGTCCCTCCCTAACCCCTTCCCTCCCACACTCCCTACACCACGCACATTCGCCCTCAACCCACACCGTCTGACTCATCCGCCGCCCCACCGGACACGCCGTCACAGGCTCGAGGGACCGCGCATACGGACACAGACGCAGGTACGGGTAATAGGGTGCAGGTGGACAGTGGCACAAGGACGAGGTGCTAAAGAGGACTATGCACATTGCGGGCGGTTGGTCGGGGAAGTAGTTGGTGTGGATGGATGGGTATAGGTATGTGTTGGAGATGGGTGTGGTAGAAGGCGTGGTGTTGTACCGTGCTGTGCTGTACCGTACTGATGACTCTTTGCGTATGTATGTATGTACCACGAACCGAGCGTTGGTCTTTTGATCGTCAATCAGACGGGGATGGGAAGCCTAGGAGATAACAGCAGAGCCGTAAAGACCAACTGTCCAAGGAGTGCAATAGAAAACACTTGTTTCGACTGAGCAATCTTTCTTGACGGTACATATGTTACTCACTCATCCATCTTATCAACGCGCCATGTCTCTTTGAACAATACCCCAATCCCTCTTTTCCAAAGAAATCACGAAGAGACAAGAAGAGACAAGAAGGGGGAAAACAAGGCCATCCGCGTGTTTTCCTGTACAACAACAAGCAGCGTTTGGCCCAACTACACCTGTCGTTTGACCTGACCAAACCAAACTGCTAGCGAAGCAGGCAGCGCAAATTGTTGTCGGGGAAAAGACGCGAGCAGGTGCAGGCGCAGGCGCAGTCGCAGTGTTCCGATGCGCTGCAGATGATACATCCAAATAGTACCCCATAGCCCAAGCCTAACATTAACCAGAGTACATGACAAACAAAAGAGAAAGAAGTTGTTTAGTAGCACAAAGCAAGGCGGAAAGAAGGGCGCAGCCAGCAACAACGGAAAACAGGATAAGATATTATGATAAAGTAAGTTTTCGTCTTGACTAGAGAGAGAGACAGAGAGAGATGGAGATAGAAAACAGCGCAACAAGCGTTGGTAGCAAGCAACCTCGTCCAACCAACCCATGCTACGTGGCCAAAGAAGGGGAGAGGGGGAAAGGGCATACCTCATCCCCCAACCCACAACACTCACTCCCCAACCTACTGTTTCCCTGTCCGTCCCCGCCTAACCTCCTCCTTCTGCCCCGGACTCCTCGCCCCCTCCTGCTCATCCGAACTCTCATCAATCGGGCTCTGCGGCCTACTGTCATTCAAATTACGACGACTCCTCGCCATCCACGACCTCACGCCCCCAATCAACCCCAAGTTATATCCCGCCGCAAACTCCGACGACTCCCTCGTACTACCACTTCCATTATTCGCCCTCGGGATATCCAAATGACTCAGCCTACTAATCGCACTCGGGCTGCGCGCTGCATTACTACCAGACGCAGCAGATTCCATAGCTTCAGCCTGTGTCTGTTCCCTGGTGGGCGTGCGCGCCGGGCTAGCAGGTCGCGAGGTGCCGTATTGCCAGAACTGGCGGAAATCCTTGCTTAGTTCCTGGCCCGTCGTGGTCCAGTTTGCCTTGATGCTGTCGCGGAGCTCGGCCATGGTGCGCTTGACGTCTAGCTCGTTCTTCTTGAGCCACGAGACGTTTAGTTCTTTGCGCGAGGTGCCGCGCTTGAGTTGGCGGTCGATGTACTGGTCGTAGTCGCGGACGATCCTGTTGTGGACGTTAGTCTAGCAACCTTGTGAAGTGTTGAGTAAAGAGGGGAGAGACGTACTTTGTAATGATACCAGTCGTGCTGAGACCCTCTGTCCGCTGCGTAACAAGAAACATGCCACGCTCCTTGATCGGCCCATAAATATCATCGCCCTCATCCGCGCCATACGGCAGATCGTCATGCGCCACATAATCAATATTATGCTTGAGCAAAAACTCTGCCGTCACAATCCACGGACAATCCTCAATCACCTCATCCACCCACTTACAATGCCGCACACTCTCCGCCCGCTCCCTCGCCGACAGCACAGTCAGCCCTTTACGCTTATGCGTCTCCTTGTTCCCCGTCACACCCACCACGAGATGCACATCCGGAAACGCCGTCTTGGCCTGCTGCAGCGCGCGCATATGGCCAATGTGAAACAGATCAAACACGCCGTCGGCATAGATCCTGACGGGCCGGCCCTGCGGCGGCGGATTGGTCTTGTAACCCACGGGATCGACGAGGCCAGCTTTCGGCGGCGGCGCCATGCGCATGCTGCCCGCCTCGCCGCCCTCGCCGTGGTCGCTGTCGTCGCCGTCGCCTGCGAGCGACGAGGTGCGGCGGCTCTTCTTGCTCGCCCGCTCGTGCCCGTCGCTGTCTTTGTCGCCGTGCGCGCTCTTGACGCGTACACGCTTAGTTGTGTTCGTCGTCGTCGTGCTGCCATTGGCGTTGGCATCGGCCTGGCGCTCCTTCTTGGACGCGACGGCTTGCAGGACAGGGTCTTCGGCGCCTTCGTCCGAGGCGTCGCGCGATGAGGGCTGCACGGCGTCCATGGCGTCTTGCTTGACTGACGTTACAGTGGTTGAGCGCTTTCGTTTTGGCGGCATAAGCGTGGGGAGTTCCGAGGCTTCAGGCGGTGTACCAGCAGCTGCGGGAAAGTATGTGATGATTACAGGCGCAATGGGTCGGGCGTTTTACACTGCTCGTGTTGGCCTTGCAATACCAACTCTGAGATGGAGGGAGTGGGTAGGTAGGTAGAGGAAGTAGGTAGATGTCGGATGCGCAACGTTACGTCCAGATATGGGGAAACGCGGGTAATAACGGTGTCGGGAGACAATGCGCAGGCGCCAATTAGGTAGAGGGCAGAAGGAAGAAGCAACAACAACGACGCAAAGTCAGCAGTCGACAGGAAACACAGGGCCAGAACAAAAGACGTCGGCGAAATCCACGGTGAGGTTCACTGTCGTAAAGTTGTTGAACACGCGTAAGAGTAGACCTAGCATCATTCCAGTAAATTTCGCGCTTTCCTTGGAATTCCTGATCTGATCGGCACGCCTTGGCATGACGAAAGTCGCGCCCAACGCTCCCTGCGCCACACAGCCAACCCACGTGTGGCATTTGCCTGTCTGATTCCTTGCATTTGGCACAATTACCACATGTGCTCATTTGCCAACTCTGACACCCGCGGCCCTGATCCAGGAACGTGTCATGATGAGGCGCTCTGGACAACAAATGCTACGTAGAAACGGCCGCGTCGTCCAGAGTCCACACCCTCACCTCGCCATCGTCGCCCGTACTCAATATGACCTCCTCGTCTTCTGACCGCTTGCCCTTGTCTGCTCTCCTCGCCCAACAAACGTGATTAATCTCAAACACATCGTGCCCCGAGAACAGTTCCGCGACCACCACCCACTCGGTCAATGCCTGTTTCTGCGCGCCATGTCCATCTACCTCCATGCTCTCCACATCCCCGTTCTCGGTGCTCGAAGCAGCAGCAGCAGCTTGTTGCTCCCTCCACCTCTCCCTGTAGACCACAATCTTGCCATCACTCCCCGCGCTAACAATCAGCCCCGTCCTGCGACTCCAACTAACCGAGTACACCGCGCGTTCATGAGCTCTAGGCAGCACAGCCTCCTGATACCAATCCTCGTCGATAGCCGCCGAGCGGATGATACTCGGTACACCCGCGTTACGCTCCGCATTCTCATCTCTCTCGCGCGGCGTCCTGCGCCACACACGAACCGTACAATCATCCGAGCAAGTCGCGAATCTCGGTCCCGACCTCTCCAACTCCTGCACATACACCCTCTGCTCCTCTAACAACCCGTCCTTCTCCTTCCTAAAGTCCCTCTGGCCCATACCACTGCCCTCAAACTCTGCCCACCACACCGTTGCCTTGTGCGCATCAATCATAGCAACTTGCACCCAGTCATCCGCATCTTCCCTGTACAACCGCACCGTGTCGTCGTAGCTCGTGCTCACGAGTAAATCTTCCTCTGGATGCCACGCCACGGACTTGACATCGCCATCGTGTTCCTGCAGCACGGCCACCGTTTCAAAATTGTCGTCCTCGAGCTCTTCCCATATCCATACGCTCTTGTCGCGCGAGCACGTCGCTAGATACTGGCCCGATGGTGACCACGCCAAGCACTTGATTTCCGATTCGTGGCCGTCGAGGATACACGAGAACTGGTAGTCGTCTGCGTCATCGTCGTCATTCTCATCGTCATGTCCGCCTGTGCCTGTGAAGTCGTGTTCCATACCACCGCCACTACCTTCCTCCCGCCGCCATATCCCCGCGCTCGAATCAAAACTCCCCGTCGCGAGCACGCTCTGCCCCCGCGTGCCGGGCTTCCAGGACACGGTGCGTACACTGCGTTTGTGGCCGCCTGTTATCGAGTGCAGCAGTGTAAAGGATGTTAGGCTGTAGACGCGCACGCTGCGGTCCGAACACGCTGTTGCGACGATGGGGAGAGACGGGTGGGGCGCTGATTGCCATGTTCGTGAGTTGGACGGCGGTGTGAGGGTCGCGAGGGGGCGCAGGGTGTGTGTTTGTGCCGAAGACATGGTGGAGGGGTGGCCGCGGGCAGGGCGCGCGCTATGTAGCGGACTCGCGGTGTGCAATTGGTGGTCGGGATTGAGGTATGAGCAAATATGTGTTATGAGAGAGTGATACCGTCCCCTTTGTCTGCTGGTGTCGCGCAGAGCTGGCTTTGAGTCAATCGATTCGGAGAGTTGACGCGTGGGGCATGGAAAGTTCAGATGAGCGTCATTCGCCAAGCCTCCTCCCACCATTGTGGGCCGGCCAGCTGCGTTATCGGACAAACCGCACATGTGCCTTGACCAAATGCATTCTCGGAATTCATCCTACACATAATATACACATTACCCTATACACTCTCATGAACGACTCCATCATACTCCCTACTCATTAAACCCATCGAGTGCCCACAAATGCCCAAACTCCCCTCCTTTTCATCATCGTATCATCATGAAGGGGTATCCCAAGTACTCAAATGGATCCAACGCCGCGCAATGCTTCCAAAACAAAACCCACCATCTAATCCCCCTTACTTCCTGACCCCATGATACCCCGGCCTCGTCACCGCATGCGGATCCCGAAAACTCGTCGTAATACTCATCAGCCTGTCCGCCAGTGTCTGCTGCTCCGTCTCCGCAATGCCAACCTGCGCCTTCACTCCCAACTCACTGAGTTCAACATTCGCTCCGTCTTTGCCCTCATCCACATGGATGTTCTGCGTGCTCGTCACCATGATGCCTCCCCACGGATGCGTCGACGGCTCAGACGCTGTCGATGACGTTGTGGAATTAACGAGTCCCTTCTCGGAGCCTGTGTCCGTCTGCAGACTTAGTTCTGTCGAACTCGAGCCTTTGGAGCGCAGAGCACGCGACCAGATGTATCCGCGGCTGGAAGGCGCGACTTTGGTTACAGAGGGCGCGCGGCGGCGAGAAGACAGTTCCTTGTGGTTCTTCTGGGCAAGAATAGCGTGATCGGCACATCCCTCCTGACTCCTCAAGTACGTTTTGAAGAAAGAGACCGGAATGACTTTGAGCGTCAGGCTTTGCAGGCTCTGCACGTAAATCTCTTTGATGCCGCAAAAGGCGAAGATAGTTGCCTGGTTGAGCTCCGTCTGGCCGTGCATCATATCGAGTTGCTGCGATGAGAAGACTGCGCGATGCAGCGTTTCTTCTGGACAATCGCGGAGCAGTTCCATGATCTTGTTGCGGAACTTGTCAAGGAACACGTCATCTTCCGAGTCCGTTGCTGTGCGGTTATTGATCCGCAACAAACAGTCATCCAGCGTTGAACCGTTAAAGGTGGCGAGAATGCTTATTTGTCGTCCGTCAAGCTCATCGCTGCTTAGCTTTACCATAGGGAGGCGGCTGGGTGCGGCGCGCGGTACGATGACATCCAGGCCCCTCATACCGGGCTTGGGTTGTAAGAGGAAGGACGCCAGGTAGGTTCCTTTTCTGGGAAGAGACGATTGCCTCTCGCTGAATGCGTGGAGGCGACCAACGAGGTTCTCGAGATCATCACGGGGTATCTGTAAACTGCGGGCTAGGTGATCGCTGACTTGTTCGACACTCGCGAATCCGTATCCGAGGTTGTGCAGCCGGTGCGCCTCGACTGTATCAACCTTCTTCGTAAGCACGAGCATTTGGCCGCGGCCGAAGAGGATCGGTTTCACGATAGCGGCCTCTAGGTCCTTGGTCGCTACGTCTGCAGCCACAATGGTCTTGTTGCCGTAGTTGCTCGACCAGATTGCGCGGTTGTTCATGGTGCCCGTTGTCAACACCTCCTCATAGAGACATCCCAAGTTATGCAGGCTTGTGTCGAGAGTCTTTGCAATCTCATGAGCGGTGACGCAGAACAGCTCTCGAAAGGTAGCCGAGTAGCTCGAATCCTCGTCGGTTTCAGAAGAAGTCCTGCTGTTGCTTGCGTGAGTGGGCGATTGGAGATAGCCGGTTGCCTGTAGATGCTCGCGCATTGTTGGGATGAGATCGGAAACGCCAGTCCAGTTGCGCGATACTCGAAAGATCCATTGGAACACGGGATGCGCGGTGTTGAACTCTTCGTCAAAGGTTCTTCGGTGGAATTGGTGGGTGATGGTCTGGCAAGGCATCAGTCCGCTTTGACTGACGAGTAGTCTTCCTTCAGGGTCGAATGTGGCGATGGCCAAAACGACTTGTTGCGCTCGATTCTTCTCCAGTCGTCGTTGACGTTGCTTGATGAAGCCGAGCATAAAACACACGACACATGCAGTTAAACACTGATGCTAATTAGCGATGCACAGTTTGCATGAGAGAACAACTTACGAGGCACAGAGATATGATAAGGTTTGTGTTCCTTTCCTGACCGTGTCCGTGGTGGTAGCCTCGGACCTCATACCAGGTCCCAGCTGCAGCAGTCCAGTGCATTCCGCAAACAGCCAAGGCGAGCACAATCGCTACGATGATCCGTCGCCAGACATTGTTCATCCAATGTTTGCTCCAGTGGAAGAAAAGACTGAACGAGATCAGACATGCGCCCACAGCGATGGAGGCGGCGCCAACCACGTGCGCCCAACTGAGAATGATCCGGTAGTTGGTAGTGCCGTTGTTGCCCAGATAATGCATCTCAGTGACCGCTGCTCCTCCGCAGATGCCACAAACACCCAGAGATGCGAATCGGACCAAGGATCCTTTGTTCCCTTTGTAAAACTTGTCTGCGGCCAGCAGTCCCAGGAAGATGACGACCACAGGGAGAATAGCCGAAACCGCGGTGTAGGTCGAACTGTAGTAGAGTTGGATCTCTTCCTCTCCATTACCGAGCACGATGGCCCGGTTTCCGACAAAGTGCATGCACCAAATCGCCACCAGGCCGAAGGATACTGCACAACCCCCTATTTGCACCCTGTAGCTTGGTCAGACCATTATACAATAATGTCATTGCAGAACATACCACGATCGCCATCCTGCTCCTGAAACTCTGCGGTGCAGCAGTTCTACCGTTGTAAAAGCCCCGATGAGGCTGACAATGTACGATCCCACGATGAACTCAGGGAGGAACGATATGCTAGGTTTGCTCCCCAGAGGATACTTGGTCGCAATCTCTGGGTCCAACATTGCAGCGGGTATTCGTGACTCTACGTGTTGGAGGATGTAGTGGTCTCCGAAGACTGCAGATGCGCCCTAAGTACGCTGCCTGAAGAGCAGAGACTACCGTCTGTCAGTCTGCCATACTGCATAGAAGAAGAGACGATCACATACGTACCTCTACAGAATAATCGAATAAAGTTGAGGGCCAACCAAGCGGAACCGCCGGGGGATGATCGCTCTGAACAGGTCCTAGGGAAGAAGAGGTTGATCGCAGTCAAGTGATTGGCATCATCCACAGCTGATCGGCACGATAAGGCGTTACCAGTGTTTCGTCAGGGTCGTCCAAGCCAAACGGTATGCAACCGCCTTTCAAACTACGGCTACTCCAGGGATCCAATCAGGACGTATGCGAAGTCGTTGTATATAAGCGTTCGGCCTCGTTCTAGCAGATGAAATCCTCGAATGATCGATCGGAGAGGTAGCCGGGCGAACAGTCGTACGTAGCGGATATGTACCTGGGGCCGGTACTGTATGTAAGGATCGCTGCCTTCCATTCTAGACGTCCAGTAAAGCGGGAGAACATGCACATACTTTCGGGCCTAGTTAGTCTGGCGCAGGGCATGACAGCGACACCCCGTCGCACAGAGTCTCCACACTTTGCTGCTGGGACCGACCACGAAGCTCCACCCTCTCTCATGCCGAGGTGCCAATGGCGGGAATCGAGCTTTTGCTACGCCACACCTCTGGCCCTTGGATGGCAAATATCGCTTGGACGGCATGCAATCTAGTGGCTCGAAAACAGCTACTCGAGTAATTACAAAGTTCAGGTATGCCGTTTGGTCTCGGTGTTCTAGCCACTTGTGCTGCTAACTTGTTCCGCTAGTTATGCAGATGTCTCCAACAGGATTTAGTCTTGCGCTGTGTCACAACCGTGGCTGCTGAATGCCCGGGTGACCGTGCTTTTCTTACCAAGATGAGTGCGCCGAGGATGTGTTGAAGAAGGATGTGCAATGCACGCAGCAGTCACTTGCTGTGGAGATTGCACAGCTAGAAGCGACATTCATGCGGCCTAGAGTTGACCCGCATGTCATCGCAGAATTAGCGTGGAGGCTCAACTTTGGTACCTTGGCCGACTGATCCCGGGTCTCGGGTGACATTGGTGAGAACGGGTAATTTGACTTGTTTCCGGACGCCAACACGGCAGAGACAGGCAGACTTCAAGGTCGAGACGTCGACGCTCACGATGGGGTAGCGCACGATTTGGCTAGGGTCGGCATGTCACACAACCCTTGATGGTATGTGCCGTGTACCCAGAGGATTGGTATCACAATCGTCGATCATTGGATCAAGCCATGATGCCAAATTACGAATCCTCTCAGGACACGCCCAAGTATTAGATTGTCGTGTCTTTCCCGTCTGCATGCGTCAGCTCTCGCGACTGTGCACTAAAGACTGCGATTACTATCGTTGCTCATGCGCCTAATCATTAACGTGACGACGACCATCCGATATCAGCCCTCAGGCGAACACACTCTGGCCGGCCACCCGTTCGACGGGTAAAGTCTGGGAGTGCCGGCTTGACATTTATCGCCATCCTCGCGAACTATGCGTTGGTGCGACGGCACATCACAGGTGGATACTGAGCATGGTATGCTCATCCCGATCACATCTTTTAGGCTATGTTATAGTCTGTGCACCGATAACCGAAATGATCTTCACCCGTGCCTGGTCCTTCCGAGCCAGTGGGGCAAGGATAGCATATCTCCTGTAGGCTGCTGCTGGAGAGCCTACCAAAGCTGTTGACTGATCCTTTGCAGCTTGCAGTTTTGGGTTGATTGCATTACAGCCAGCCAACACTGGCATGTGACGTATGCCAAATGCCTTATGACATGCTAGTTCCATGGTAGCTTTCGTCGGTGTTTGGCGTCCGAAACGAATTTTGGTTCGCTTAACGCAGCCTCGGTACAAAGGGACTCAAGCCATTGGACAGCGACGACTTTTACTGACAGGAGAGTTTTGACGGCTCGGTTTGCGCCACCCGAGCTACGAACAAGACCCAGTCTATAGGGTGCTAGTAGTGTGAAAAGTTTCGTCAAGTCCGTATGGCAGCACTGATGGATGGAAGGTGAGGACCTGTTCTAGGCGGGTGCACGTTGTGGGGGTTCAGCTGGGGGCGAAAAAGTATTTTTCCCGTTACTTCCGGGACCAGCGGGATGATGTGCAGTTCTAGGTACGGGCCAAGCACTCCTCGATGGGAATGCGTGCTTAGGGCAAGGGTTTGACGACGATTCATGCTTCGTCCTAGTGCGGGTGGCGGGCTTGAGAAAGGGTGTTCTTGTGAGCTGCGATCAACATGCAGCTACTCTGATGTTGTTGACCTTTAGGGCTGAATACGGACAACGCAGCCTGGCGATGAACCAGTGTCCAGCGTATAGCCGGTGGATGAGTGCGGTATGCCCCAGGTCGTTCGGTCGGCGTGCCGCGTGTGACCCCATTCGGAGATCAAGAGTAAAAATAACTCCAAAGCCAGAGCAGCGAACATGTTATGCCATCGTTTGGAAGTTGAAACGGCTGCCAACCCACTATGCCCGAAAATCTGTGTAACCCCGAAACTCTAATATACGAACGACAACGCTAGTAAGCTCAAGCCGAAGGGCGTCAACGTTCGCAATCAACAGTTCAAGAGCAATTCCTCGCTACAGTCAACGTCATTCTCAAATAGCGGCTGGTCAAGGTTTTCGGGGTCTGCGATTGGCGCATGGTCCGAAGAAATACCTGCAGTCTGCGGTATCTCGACGCAGTGACTAGATCCCGTGATGATCGACTGCTGAATGGGTACAAAAAGCATTGAAAGGGGATATTCGTCCGAACTGCTAAACGTGTGGAATTGCCTATCCGCGGAGCGGGATGTATTTGCCATAGTATCCTGACAATCTGAGACAAGGAGTAAGTCGTCCCCACTTTCTCGAACATTGGTATCCAGATAGGGACTGCCGAGATGCTTTCCGTGCTGTTGGATCGTTTGAGTACTCTCGGCCGATGCTGATGCGTCGTTAGAAAGTTCACGTGGACTGTTAGCCTTGAACGATGTAGTACGCCCGGAATTGTGCCAGAGTGGTTCCTCTTCCGCCAACATATCGTCCGAAACCGGATGGTCCTCACGTGGGGAGGAAGCAACACAATTTTGAACTGAAACTGTGGGTTTCTCCTGAAGGATGCTCTGAGATGTTACCCATAAACGCCTCGCAATGGCTGGATGCACTTCAGTAGCATCATGGTCAGCAACTGGCCATTTGCCGCTCTGGAGACCTGACGAGTCTCCTCGCACTATCGTGCTTAGTCTCTCCATCTTATCCTTAAGAGAGATGGATGTAGAGTTTACGCTACCAATTCGAGCGAGAGAACGAGCAATAGTCGGAATAAGATGACCTCTTTGGGACACAGCCTGTTCAGAGTCAGCCATGTAAGAAACAAAAGTAAAGCGATCTTCTTACAACCAAAAATCCAGTTCTCCATATTGCAGGAGCAACGTCTGCTAGCCCTAGACGGAAAGTGCTTGCTTTAGCCTTCCACCCGTCTATTGTCCTGTTCAACGTGCCACAAATCGACACGCGCATCGCCCCATCAACCATGCTGGCGACGTTTATTCGGTCTGCTGATATGGAATCTTTATATGATTTGGGCTGCATGAAAGAATCATCGGTGAGACGCTTGTGTTGTCGCTTCGGTTTTTGGGGCTTGTCAAGTGAATCTGGTTGAGTCGACATCACCATCTCCATGGCGGATCGTTTTCGATTCCGACATCCAGCTGCCTCCGCAGCGGTTGGGCTTCGGTCAGTGTTACCATCGTACAAGAGATCGCCGGTAGCCATCTCATGCAAAAGCATATCGGAGTCTTCTTCGTCTATAGTTGATGCTCTTCGCTTGCTTTGAGATGAATTCGATCGCTTCGTTGTAGACTTCCGGCGCGGGCTTGTCTCGAGGATGTCCATGCAGAGGCGTACCGAGTGGAGCAAAATCTCTGTGACACCTTCAGGTGGTCGAACGTCTGCTGCTGGTACACCTGAGAAGAGTCTGTGACGCTCCTTCTTTTCCTGCACCCCCATGGTGGATGCGTAGTTGATATCAAGGTGTATCGTCCCTGGATCCACCGCGGTATCTGTTCGTTGGGTTGGCCTCAACATCAGCTGATCCCAAACCTGTGGTTCGTCAATAACGATCATACTGAGTGTGTCCGCACCTACTGGTGCATGAAGGACAGCATCCGTGAGGTCTTGCAGCTGCTTGTAAGGTAATGAGTCTTCGTGTAAGCTGAGTTTCATTTCAAGGTGCATGTCGTGTGCGCGTTTGACCCAAGTATTTCCGGACATCAACACATCAAGGCACTGTGGTGAAGTGAGCTGCTGTAGGTAAGTTGCATCCTCTGTTGATGAGATGGTGATCAATGTTGTGAGCCACAGCTCGTGATTGGTGGCAGGCGAGCTGAGTACTGCGCGCCCGAGCTCGACCGACTTTGACATTACTTCAGCCGTGTCACCGTTCTGGAGAAGGCGAGGATAACGACATGAGCATTGCAGAAGTTGGTGGAGGGGCGGAGGTCGGGATGGTGAGATGTCTCCATCGACGCCAAGAGATGCGTTCGGCAAGCACCTCGAGGCCGCTTCCTCGCAGCTGCAGCTCCCCACAACCTCCACCTTCCACCGCAGCATGAGGAACCTCGCGAGCAACGCGCTCAAACGCGTCGGCCAGACTGCATCGCTTAAGAATGTCACGAACCGGTCGTCCGGAGTAATTGCGCGTCCATTGACGCTCAGAAGCTTTCACTCCAGCCCTTCGCGACGCACCGATGGCGTCTTCCGTGAGCTCACTGCCATGCGCGTGCGCACACCCTGGGTAGAGGCTCTGCGCCAACAGCAAGCTGAGGAGAAACAACCCAGTGAGCCTTCAGGGAAGCCTGAAGTTCCCAAGGACCGCAAGTTGACACCGAAGCGTATGGATGAAAGCTACCACGCAGTTGTGCTTCCACTGGCTCAAGATCCGTGGATACTCGACACATACCTCAACTCCTCGGGGCACATCCGGCTTGGAACCATCTTCATGGACCTTGATGCCCTCTCTGGCATCATTGCGTAAGCGTTCAACAGCTACGCGACACAGCTGCCCACTCTAAATGCTCCGACAGGTACAAGCATACCGGAGATGATGTGACCACAGTCACGGCTAGTTGCGATCGCATCACCATCCACTCCCCACTGACTGAGATATGTGACCTAGAGTTGTCCGGACGTGTTACCTACGCGACGGGCAGAAGCAGTCTTGAGATTACTATGCAAGTTGCCAAAGCACCTCAGAAGGGCCAGCAGGCCAAAGACGAGGATGTACTGATCAATTGCACATTCACCATGGTCTCCCTAGATCCAGGCACCAAGAAGTAGGCTAGCTGTTGCAGGCTGAAGGTCAATTACAGCTGACAGGTCTCTAGGCCGGTAAACGTCAATCCGCTAATTGTCGAGACGCCTGAAGAGAAGCGCCTGTATGCTCTAGGCGAACGCAATTCAAAGGTGCGCAAGGAGCGCCGCGATACTTCCTTGCTCAAGCACACGCCGAACGATCTCGAAAGCGACCTTATCCACGCCTTCTGGCAGAAGCAGCTGCAGTACCATGGTCGGTTCCGGTTCCACCTGTCTCTATCGCGCAGCTAACATTCCCAGATCCCTATGATGAACTTCGCAAGCCAGACAACGTAGTCTTCATGGACGCCACGCGCCTCCAGACCGCCACAATCATGCAGCCACAATACCGCAACCGACACCACTTTATGATCTTCGGCGGCTTCCTCCTCAAGCAAACCTTCGAGCTCGCCTTTACTACCGCCGCCGCCTTCGCACACGCCCGCCCGACCTTCGTCTCCCTCGATCCCTCCACGTTCCAGAACCCCGTGCCTGTAGGCAGCATCCTATACCTGACCGCTACGGTCGTATATACAGACCCGCCCCTAATCGGCGCGCCTGACGAGAAGGTCGACGACCAAGCCGAGTACACCCGTGTGCAGATCAGAGTCGATTCCAAGGTCCGCGATGTGGAGCATGGCCACTCCAAGCCGACTGGGCAGTTCAACTACACGTTCACCGTGCCGAAGAACATCAGGGTTATGCCGAGAACATACCAGGAATTCATGATGTACATTGATGCAAGGAGGCGCGCTGAGCAGGTCAAGCGTACGCTGCAAGAGGGATACGGCGTCAGTCCGAAAACGGCGGAGGACAGTTTGACCGAGTAATACTTGGGTCACGCATGCTGGGACTTGGTATCGGACGTCGGTGCCGCGCCGAACATCACGCGACGGGCAGTATATACTGTAATTGAACTCATGCCCATAGTAGCAACAAATCAATCAAGAATCCCGAGCATTCCGAACGCCTCCCAAAAGAGTCCCATCGCACATGCAGCTCAACAGCCGGTACGCGCACCCGTATGCGCCAATAACGCATGACTCGAAACAACACAGACCTGTGGCGCACTCAATGCAGACTCCAAAAAACGTGAAAGGAAAGTACCGCGTGGCAACGTTATGCATGGGACTGAGTGTGCATGCATGCATGCACCGACGAGAGGCGGTGAGCAAAAAGTCCGAGCAAAAAGTCCGACCAATAACTTTACTCCCGACAACACGCGAGCCGCAACGACGCTATGCAGCAAGGGGGTAGAGAGAAACCACGACGACAACGTGTGAATGGCACCTGCATGGCAAGTCAGTACTTGTGTTGCACATACTTTCTGGGCCCTTCTCCGTCCTCCCCACCCACCCACCCCCCAAGCGACGCGGCCGGACACTTTTCCCCCCGTCTCCGCAGGCCGGCCGCGTCCCCTGTGAACCCGCTCTTGTGCATCTCGCTTGGGGGGAAGGAGAGGAAGGGGAAAGAAGTGAAGCGTACCATATCGTACCTGGTCTGACTGGTCCGTCCATCATCTGTTCTTACGCGCTTTACAGCTCGTCCAGCTCGAATTCTAGAGCAACGTCTTCGGAGCAGTCTGTGCAGTAGTAGTTTGAGAAGCCGCCGCATTCAATCTTCATTTTGGAACACATGTCGATGGACCAGGCGTCGTACGAGTATCCGGATAGGAGGCGCGAGGAGCAGACTTCTATGCTGTTGGCCCTTGAGAGATGTTAGTTGGTGAAATTGGAAGCAGGGGGGTGTGGGAGAGAGGAATGTACCAGATGTAGTAGTCGTGGTTGCAGTAGTACCATGAGTAGGTGTATGAGCACATTTTGAACGTTTCTTCCTGGTGTATTCGCGGGAAATCCGTGTGGTGATCGGTGTACTGTGCTGTGCTGCTATGGACGATACTGTCTAGATGGTCTTGTATATTTCAACAGTCTATATACATGTTAGCTGACCGCTTCTTCTTCCCCTGTAGATCTCCCTTCGTTAAATGTACGGCTTCCCAGACTATGGTTCCGCGGGAGCGAGTGTGGTGGAGTTCTAGACCCGGGATTTGTAGTCGTGGCTCCAACAAGAGCTACATATGCAGGGCCTGTTGTCCAGCTAGCTCGTACTCACCTCGATGTACTCGTTTTTTCTCCCAAAAAGAAAAACAGACTCGACAAATTGCTTCGTGATATACCCTCTCCTTCGTCAAAAGCTCGCGTGCTCCAAATCCGCTCGTCTAAATCTCGCAAAGTCAAGTTTTTACTTTTCCAGGTCTAAAGATACAAAAGTACTCCAGAGGTTGGTGCCCTTTTGGCAAGACAACCCATCGGCCCTTTATGCTCATCCCGAGGTCTTTCAGTCTGACTCTTAACGAGCGCTTGGGCCGATGGCTCATTGCAGATACGCCGATATGCTCGACAGCATCCCCCCGGATTCGCTGATAAGGTGAAGCGGTCCTTTCCAGCCAACCACATGTTTGTGTTTCCAAGATTGGAAGCCGAGCCGGGGGATAGATCGATGGCCCATGCGTGCGATTCGGCTACGCGTGGAGAAGGCGGTGGAGGGAGGCGCTGCGGATGTCAGATTGGAATGAGATCCTCCATTTGAAGGTCGTGCGCATTAAGAGAATGTATGCGGGCTTCAGTAGAGTTGTGAGTTCGCATGGGCGAATGAATACGCTGTGTAGATACTTCAGGTGCGTGTACCTTGCGATCCAGCAAGGAAAGGGTATTGTCAAGACACCCCAGACTTTCCATCTCGCCGACGACCGATTGGACCCTGCGTCTGTGAGACGTGCATGCAGGGTCCTTAGGCTAATTCTTATCGGGTCGAGCGACGCCTCATTGGATAGGGAAGACCGGAAGAAGCAGCTGTAACGGCCTTCGGCCTGAAGATAGCGATAGCAAGGCTGTATGAAATAAATAGTATGACAGTTATATAGCGGTTCATAGGGGTAATGGTAATAAGACGGCTGTTTACACGCTGCCTATGAGTCTTTGGTGACCTTGCGCCAGCATACATACCTAGTTGGGTGAGACGTAAGCGCAGGGGAATGCGGAACATGCGGATCGCATTTATTCTCATCTGATATCTCACGATCTCTGTATTCCTCTCAGCTACTTTACCTCTATGTAATATGTTTTCAGATCGTTGCTAGCTCTGAGTCGACCGAAAAGCTCGGAGCAGTCAATCATATCCACTAGCGTCCGATAACCGATGTCGTCCAGGAAGTCGGCATCGTGCTCAGCAACGCATCCGTACCTACGAGAACACAGTCTCAAAGATACTCGGAACTAAATACAAGATGCTGATACTTACCGCCCTGTTATACGATTCCCTTACTGCGCCGCGCTGACATATCCCATCGCGCCTTTTGTCCGTTTTTCCCCCACCTAGTTCCTTCCGGACTTCCAAATCGCCGATGCCCCCCGCTCCGTCACGCCTCTTTCTCCTCGGTCACGCCAGATTTACACACTCCATCGCATCGTTGCAAGATCCGCGCGCCGATGGCTATCGGGCCTGTCGCACCGCCATGCCGAAGGGTTTCGATGGCTTTTGACGCAACTTGCCTGTCTGGGAAGATTGACGAGTTGGGTGGACCGATGGTCGTCGCGGTTCGGACGCCGCGCACCGAAGATTCTCGGCGTTTCGGCGCTGGTGGCGTTCCATGCTGAGCCAGGGAGGGGGGAAGCGGTGGTTACTGGAAGGTGAGGTACGTTGTGGAGATTGTTTGATCAACGGAGCAGGTACATTTGCCCGATTTCTCGGCGGAGTCATATTGCCATTCGGTCTATTTCATTCCATGGTATTGTAACGACCTGTGCATGACGAGCGACTCACGCGCGTACCCTGCGGCCGGCGCCAACAAGCTACTGCATGTACCCTCCACGTTCTCGCCATATAAACACAATCGCATCATGCTCGTCATTCCTTCAGTCGAAGGCTTATGATGATTAGCATTCCCGAACCCTCCTTTTGAAGCACCGGCACAACTCGTGTTCATGGTCCAAGATCCGGTCGCCCATAATCTCAACATTCTCCCCAAATTTTGCTTCCCACCCAGTGACGGAACGATCTGTATGGACTGCAAAAAGCCAGCTCGGGACAAGGACAGCCTCCAGGCTAGCCCACGGTGACCCGAACAAATACCTCCATCCACACAAAAGATCCGCGTAGAGCTGTTCTGAAAACTTCAGAATCTTGATTTTGCCGCACAAACCCTGGGCTACCTTTTCTCTAACATCTTTGATATCGTGACGACACGAGATCACATAATGTCGAAAATCTCTCATGTTATCAAAATCCGGGGTAAAGATCGTGTTTGACCAAAAGTATGGAAGAGCTTCGTGGCGGCACTGCGTGCAAGTTTGCGCCACGCCCATGGCATAAATTGTCGGCTCTTCGAAGTCATGAATACTGAAGCGGCGCCTGCCGAGGCGTACTTCATTGGATTCGAAAACATAGCCATAGATCATGTTCCGAAGCTCGGCCGGAAGGCGCAGGAGAGGTGAGTCACACTGGTTCGCGGCGGTGCTGTTATGACATGTGAGTTTGAGGGGATTTTCAGGACAGAAACGAGTTCTTACATGCTGCTGAGGTCCATGTTCGTCTAACGCGGTGGAGTTGGCGGATTGGTAGACTGATCGGTGAGCTTCTGGTTGGGACAATACATGGCGAGTGATAGCAAGAGAGTTTAATATATCGACAGGAGAAGATTGCGTAGCGCACGTGGCTATTCTTCCTAGGCACGTGTATCACTCTCCCACAGCTGCTTCGTCATGTCAAGCTGTAATACCGTGGCAAGCCCTCTGCACACGGGTTTAACGTCACCTGCACTCAGAAACATACTCACGTGCAGAGATGCCAAAGCTTCCGAAGGCGGCGCATGTTTCAAGCGCAGCATTGCGAGCAATCTTTCCGTCCAAAAGTAACCTCCACGTCGCGACCCATCATCTTTCTGATACCTCTCGTCATGACCGAAACATAATTATAACTAGAATGCCCGGGACAAATGTGCCAGGACTTCAATCCCGGCAGTGATTCTGCGTACCTCCGATATTCGCGGTTGCCGTCGCCAATGTGGCAGGGGAAGACGTTTCTATGCAGATAGTAACGAAACGACAGATATTCTACATAACTGTAACGAGTTTGTATCGATGTGACCTTGGCAAGCATCTCTGGCTCGACTCTACCAATCACGCGGCGCATCTCCTCAAAGTCGGCCAACGATAAAGTGAGGTTGGAATAGTAGACTGGCTTCGCTTCGTGCTCAATCTGTTTGCACGTTTTGAGAAGAGCGGTCCTAGTGGCGCTCTTTCCGCAGAATACCAGTTCGTATACGCGGTTTCGCATCTCGGCCGGTAGGCGGAGGAGCGGAGAACTTAGTCGATTTGTGGTGGTGCTTGTAGTCGTGTCAGTCCTGTCATCTGGCCGGTATCAATGGTGCTTACATGGCTTCTTGCTCCATTGCTAGTGAATGAAATGATGGGGTCTGCAAGCACTATAGACACTGCAAGTGAGTGCAATGAGATCCAGAATGAAAAGCAGAGGGGTTGCTCTGTTAACGGAGACTTGGGATGATGAGACTATTTAGCATGCTTGTCAGCAGTTAAGCTGCTCAAGACTCACGGGTCGATTTCATGACGTGACATAGCCGGTGCCGCAGCTAATGCATGGCCCGTGCCAGGAACCACCCCGCATCTGTAGCTTGCTCCGTACGGAATCTCACATGCTACATTCGACTCTTGTTGGACCTGTACATGGCTTAGGCATTCATGGTCGTATAGCATGATTAGTATTCTTAGTCAGGACTAATTGCTAACATGTCTACCATCTAGGTCTTTTGGAGAAGTAAGAAAGTGTTGGTTGGCGATCTATCCACATGTCCCTGCATTATAACATCTTTGTACTGTCAACGAATCCCATTTAAAATTCCCTCCTGCGTATCGAGCAAATGGATTTCAGCAGTCTAGAGTGTCCTGCTGTTATCTCTAGGCATTCTCTGATGTGCGGTATCTCTCTTGATGAGAGCCTTCTTGCGTATGGAACATGTGGGTTTCGGAAGTCGTGAGTGGCTCGTCGGTCATGGGTCATCGCCACACCATGGTTGACAGAATGGCAACCACGTACGGCTTCGCGATTGAAAGTCATATCTGCGTGCAGAGAAAGTAAGCTATATCCCTATCGGCCGCCAGTGCATTATATCGTGAACTCATAATTCGCGAAAGCATCACATATATTGTCCCATTGGAATTAGAAGAATGTTGTTTTGTTCGTTCGTTACGTCGTCTTGTCCCTATCAACTACAACGGATTCCGTCGTACAAAGTTGATAAGTGCATAAGCCCCACTGGCCACGGCTGCTCCTCCAAGTGGACCCACCCAGTAAATCCAGTGATAACTAGTAAATCCCACGACAACTGCCGGACCGAAACTTCGTGCTGGGTTCAAACTACCACCGGTAAAGTACACACTACACATCTCCGCGATGAATAGCGAAAAACCAATGTACATTGGTTTTGATGACCCAGCCTCCAGCATGAGAATGCTCAGGACGAGTTGTGCCGTGACGAATGCTTCTAAGAATAAACCTCGCGTCACGCTGATCGATGCGTCGAGCTTTGTGTCGATGCTGAGGTCACCGGGCAAAAGACCAGAAACGAAGCCTGCTGCTGCCATCGCAGCTATCATTTGCGCTATGATAGTCTGGAGCGCACGTTGCCAGTTTATCTTTCGTGTGAGCCATAAGGCGGCAGTGACCTGCGGGTGATCATGTTAGTACATGTTTCACCGCAATGTCATACGACCAGCACGTCAATCCAATGTTGTAGTTGGTGTTACCCAAGCCCTAGGACATACGAGCACAATCTGCGCGGCGAACTTACTGCTGGGTTGAACTTTCCGCCGCTGATGTCGGCGAATATAGCGACGTTGATAGCCAGAGAGACACCAAAGGCGAAGGCAATGTAGAGAAGCTTTCCAACATCGGGAATTGGGTTCGAGGATGCCGTCAAGTCGTTGGTACCCGCGGCATTGAGCGCGATCTGAGTACCAGTGAAAGCCAAGGAGAGAAACATGAAGGTCCCGATTAGCTCTCCCAAGAAAGCCGTGATCTCTGTCCGTAAGACATGATGCTTCCTTCGGTCTTCTGACGGAGGTGCGGTCGATGGCTCATGGTAGGGAAGACCAGTATCTTTGTCCTTGTCGTCGAACATGATCCAGTACGGGTTGCTACCGAGAGTGCTTGAAGAAAAGGGCCTCAAGGTGATGGGAGATGAGAGCACAATGGAAAGAGAGGATGCTCGTTTGTGGATTGAAACGCGCCCCTCGAAAGCCATTATATCGCATCGCTGAGATGGGAGGAGTAGGGTGGGCACTGGCGATGCTCATATTCGCCTGTGCGACTCGGGAAGCCGTGCACGCTTGAGAAGATCATGGTCCCGTCTTCCTGGGATGAACATTGTCTGCTTGAACCCGCACGAGCCTGTTGTTGGAGTTAGAATCCATGCATCGCGCCAGACCAGGTAGTGCTGATGCATTAGCGGAGTGTGCGTTCCGACTGGCGTGCTATCATGGCGAGATTGCAAAATCATAGTACGATAGAGCTAGAGCGGAGAAACGTCCATAGGGTCGCCTGACGATGCGCCAGAGTAACCCAGATGTGAGGAAGATTATCGACACCATTTCGATGGTATAGACCTTCCCGATCGCTACTGGACTTGGTATGCAGTAGCAGCAGCCGAAGATGTTCGTCTACTGCAAACCATCAATGGCACAAGACCCTCTATCTCACCTTGCGTCAGAAGCCTCACTGTTGGTTTGGAAAGAATGACTACGATTCCTGCGAGGAGGGTGTGCGCGTTGAAGTTCGAGCGTTGCCAAGACTGGAGCCAGCAACCAGGCACGGCCAATGTTTTGACAGCTCGTTCGAAACGTTGGTCGCTCCATGATACTGTAGAGACGCGTGCGCCGCCCCATAGTGGCGGCTTCAGGAGAATGTGTCAATCAATACTGAAGCGGCGGTTACGCAATGATGCCTGTCACGAAGACAGTGATGTGTGCATTGGCATCTTGGAGGGTGCTGCGAAGTGCAAGTGTGACGGAGGATCCATAATAAGCGACTAAGCATCAGCATGCAAAGATGGTATAGAAGAGAATCCCGTGAATTCACTGCGAGAGTGACGCGTGGCAGGCTTACACATGAAGTCTGGCAATGACTGTGCCATCAGCATCGACTCCTTGTATGATATGTAGAGGTTTTCTCCCAAGTGCCGCTACCGCTTTGCGTACGCTCAATTACTGGATTTGCAAGACTCCGTGCTGCACACACATTCCCACTTTTTTGATTTAGTCTTATTGTCGTGCAACGTGCTCTGGCCAATATTGGTGTTGCGAAGGTTTGGTCTTGGTGCACGGAACTTGCGTTGTGCGCTCGAGCTGATCACCCGCCCACAAGCAATGTAAATTGATGCTCACGGGGAGTACAGTGCCTTCGGGACAGCCGCTACCGACTAGTGTACGGGCTACTTCGTTGTTACTGGTTTTCACCCGCACGCGATCTCGATAAACCTCCGCATTCGATAGAGACGTGTCCCTGCACGTGCGTTGTCTCCTTATGGACATAGGATGTCTACTCAATCACATCAGCCAATCTTCGCCGCAGGCGACCTCGTATCGAAAGTGTCTTTGTATCCAGTAGTCTCTTCAAAGGAGTATGCAAGACTGCAAGGTACCTTGGAAGCATGTTACCAGGCGCATCCTCGCTGCCGTTGGCCGTGACGATTCAGGCACATCGTGAGTCTGTAGCTAGATACGCACATCGGCACCACAGCGGTCTTCCAGTGCGCGTTTGGAGTTTGTGCGAGACCGTGATGGCCCTCTTAGTACCGTCCTACATTTAATGAGGAGTTTCGGAGTCTCTGCAACAACTGATGACAGGCCCGGGCCGATGTTTTGGATCTCGCGCGCCGTTTCACTCGAAAATCTCCAAAACAAGAGACACCACTGGCGACTTAAAGAAGGCCGTTTGTATGCGATGCGATCCGATGCGAGAACTTCGTAACTTCTTGACGACACCTCGTTTGATGTTTGCCGGTAGCCGGGCGAACCGGGCGGGTCCCGGCCTCAGTGCATGTCGCAATTTAGAAGTGTACAACACCCAGTATCGAATATCGGCATCGAGAATGTGTAGGCAGTATGCGAGAGACGTTCACTGCCTTTGCACAGCCGCTCATCTTGAGATGCATTGTCTTCGCGCGTGGTTGGATTGGTGGGTGGGAGGAGACTGCCACTTACTAACACGAACCCGGCGCGGCAGGACAACTGGAACCCTCAAGTAGTTCGCAAGAGTTGGTGGAAGATTGCAATGTTGTCAGGAGCAGAGAAAAGGGCAATACAATACCCCTCCTAGTTTGTTGGCGGGTTCATGGGTAGACGGTAAAAAGATGGAGTTGAGTTTTGATCCTTGTTTAACCTGCGGGGCCTGAGGCAGGGGCAAATTGCCGCAGTCGCTTGCGGACAGCCGCCGAAAACCATACCGCATATGTGGAGATAACGCCAAGAACTAACACCAACGACACTTTGGTACCTTTGCCATAGTACTACTCCTCGAGAACTTCAGACTGACCTTATAATCCAGCATTCCAGTTACTGCACTCTCGTGGGTACGTGAGTGGATCGTGCTGCGGTGCAATCGATCTTGATCACTCGAGCAAAGATGTCACTAACAACAACGAACCAGTCTTTGTCCGCTGTCCGTTGAAACGGTGCTCTACATTGCGCATAATATTGATAGCTGTAGAAAGAACAGCTGAGATGTGATAGGCCAATGCGACGCCATCAATCGATGACGCTAGCGACCATCAGAGACCGCGGGTAATGCGCGCACGTTTCTTTGAGCTCATCATCGGACCTGGTATGTATCTCGGCATGTGGTTTGGCGGTCTACCAATGCTCTCGAGATTCTGTCTGAATGTAATAACGTCTCTAAACTATCATTGCGCTGCGTCTTCTTGCGACACTTGATGACGCCCGTGAAGCAATCAGCCTCATACTATCGTCAACATCTCCCCTTCAGTATAGTCTGCTTCCCCGTCCATAAGTGCATGTAGATACGCATCGCCCACGATATTATACCCTTCTTCAGCCTTCCTCAACACAAATGGAACCCTGCACCCCGCAAAGAATCCAACGCTATCACCCACCCTCGCCGAGATCGGCAGCAATCCAATCCCACCTAGCCTCGTTACTCCAAACTGCCGGCTCGGCCTCCACCTACTGAACGCCATTTCAAAATCCCTTCCCTCGCGCTGATTCGCAATCTGAAACCCTTCCCAGAAACCGTCCCAGAGCCTATAGCATGAGCGAACTACCCAAGGGAAAGCGAGCGGTATAGCATATGACAAGAGCGTATTTCTCCGGAAGCGGTACCCCAAAGCCGAACAAGAGATGGTAGCAACGCCTAGAAGCGGCCATCTCATGTGCCGGGTTTCATGCCGCCACAGGTCAATGCGGAGAAAGGCGAGCCATTTTGTGAAGCTGCCATGATCAGCAGGGGGACCGAGTGAATCGGTGAGCGAGCGGTTTCCGCACAGGGTGCGCCAGAAAGCGTCGTAGAGGAATTGACCAGTAGGTTTGTAGATGGGATACGATGCAGCGCCGATGGGTGGTGTTGTAAGATTTCCTTCCGATGCTATGATATCTCCCACACGTTGGAACCATTTATAGTATGCCATGATATCTTGAATGGATTCTGGGCCATTTAGTGGCGTGTTCAGATAGTTTCGAGTGATGATGGGGAAAGGAATAACGTGGGTGATTACATCGATTACGACACCACGGATGCGAAGAGACTAGCAGTTGTGTTAGCCCGGAAAAGACATTAGAACTCGATGGGAGCTTACACCCTCTTCTTCGCTATTCGAAAACTGGACGTCTGGAGCGCGATTGATCACTGGCTTCCTGGACGGGTATGCCCACACCATAGGTATATGATGGACGTCCTTCTTCCAGCGAAAGTCCATCACCCAACTCGGCTCCTTGATCTCTTGCTTTCCGTCTCTTGCAATAAGTGACAATACGTCCAGCCCAGAACTCATTGTGGGCTCTATCGTACCATTCAAAAACATGCGACTGAGCTCCTTGGTTACGTCTTGATAGCTCTTGGTATAGTCAACAAAGCTTTCATCGATGTCTTTTATCAGTCCCACAAGCGCAAAGATCCTGTCTCGCGGGTCCGTCGCTTCAAAGGCGAACGTCATCATGATGAGGCTTAGGGTATCGTTCGGCCCACTCTCTCGTAGGTATTTCATCGTCTGCAGGCCAGGTGCACATGATACCTTCATCATTCGCGACCCGTCTTCGTCTGTCGCCATCACAGCAGCAGTGGTTATGTAGACACAGTTTGTTAGCTGTGTAAACCGCGTGATTGCTTCGAAAACCGGAAATTCTTCGTTAATCGTTTCGGCGCCACACCACACTGTCACCTGGCGTGCGAGCAAGAACTCTTGGACGCTGATGTGTATCAGCATAACTTTCACGCCTTGAGCAAGTTCGAGTCACGCGATGTAATACGTACATCCACATACGACTGAACCATGGTCGCAGGAGAAACGCAGCCAGCGCATTGAAGAACGCTTGTGGCACCCATGATGATAGGTACGCATCATGCGCCAGGGCCTCCTGAGCAGTCTTCCGGTGCGAGACCGTAGTGTCAGCCCAAGGCTTATTGATGAGTTCCAATAATTCCAGCGCCGGCTTATCGGTGGCTTCCGCTTCGCCCAGCCATACGACTACACAATCTGCTTTGGAGTAGATTTGATCCATCATGCGAACCTGAGAAGTGCGTTCTGAAACGTTTGATTGATCGATGCAGATGGCGTCAACCCAGAGTGGCATGCTAGTGCCTCTGCGACGGTATTCAAGCAAGAATGAATGCAGATTTGGTGTTACCGGCAGGGGATGCGAGTTGCATGTTATCTCGACAGGAGAGTGTTTCGGGCCCCAGCAGTACGATAACGCGTGGTAAGAGACCAGATGTGTATCCAAACATGTTTCTGCGAGCTTGCATTGTAGTTGAGTTTCGGGGTCGCCTGGTTCGACGGTAAGCAGGCGGATAGTGCGGCTGGCGAGTTCATGGGGGTAGACAGGTGAGCGAGCCATGGCAAAGAGCTGCTGTGTTTCTCAGCGATAGCCGATTTCAGTCATTTGCAGTAGAAGGATGAGAACAAAAGCTTAAGTTGGCGGCCGAGGCTGGGTGACATGTCTACATGCGCCACGCTCGCTCAGCCCTGTTCAGCCCGGTGGCCTAATGCGGCAGGCCAGTTTCATAAGCGGAACAACTGACGGGCCGAAGATTGACGGCAGGCGTCTCTTTCCTAGGTGCAGAATGGGCATCGCATCGGCGAGTGCTGCAAGACAGCAAAATGATCAGCTGTGTTTGTGGCTCTGGGAGAAGAGAAGTCCACGAGCGGAGAGGAAAGATGTGTCGGAGCTAGCGAGCGTTGATGCTAACCCCATCTGCGCTAGCGTTGTTTGACCCGCGGTTGACATCTGCAGCCTTCTCCTCTCTTACACGTACGCCATTTTCCAGAGACAACAAAGCTTTTCACTTCTTTTCCGTGATCGAAGGATCAGCTCGAGTATAGATGACTCGAGCTTTTGGATGAAGAGATCAGCTCGTTCCACTTCTGGCCCGGCAATTCCAATCTCGCCTCAACAACCCAAGAAGCTTATAATACCCGCGCGCTGTAGGACAAATCCAATTGACTCCACGACCGCGGGACTACCCGTCCAAGGCTTGTTCTGATTGTCATACCAACATACCGCTTGCACGCCCAAGCAGATTCAGTCAAGACAGCTATGGGACTTGGTACCTCGATATGTACCCATGCCTCACACAACTATCATATACAACCGGATCTGCACACCTAACACTGGCAGCTCTATACACGTGAGGTGACACTTATGAATGTCTAAGATAATGTGTATCACGCAAGACCAGGAACTTGTACCATGGTCGTTAAAAGTATCGGGTACATAAATCTGCTATGAACTGACAATACCTATACCTCGTTCTTTCTTGCCCAGCTGCAAACAACACGAACCTTCAAACTTCACACGACTAAAACCTCTTATCCCAATAGCCACCATGCGTTTCTCAGCCTTCATCCTCCCCGCCCTCGCCAGCCTTGCATTCGCCGAAGATCCGTCCACGTAAGTCCCTCTTCATCCACACAACACCTCATCCCCTTCTTTCTCTGTTCTCTCTTCTCTCTCTCACAGAAACCACCAGCATACTAACATCCCATTCCCCCAGCGACCCCTCCGCCCCCGCACCGTCCGCTTTATCCTCCGTCGTGATCTCCGTCTCATCCGCAGTTACATCCATAGTACAAGCTACTACCGATGAATCCACGCCACTTGCGACTCCCAGCACCACTGAAAAGGAAGCTGATCCATCTTCGGTGGCTGAATCGACGGGTGCGGCTGCTACCATGTATGCTGGTGAGGCTGGGGGTGTGGTGGTAGCTGCGCTGGGAGCTATTGCTTGGGTGTTGTAGGTCAGTCAGATTGGGTTGGGCTGGCTGTACAAGCATGTCACTACTGATGGTTGGAGCGAAGGGAAGGTCAAAGAAAAGAGGATCTGTTTAATGGAAGAAGAGATGTGGATGTATAACATTTCAAACTCACGGGAGATCGAGACAAGAACATTGTAATAAAACCATATCAAAATTGATTCATCATCATCACGATGGCTAAGCATCGCATGCAGATATCTTACAAAACCCATTCCTTTCCATGCATATATGCTACCCATTACTCCATTCCATGCATTCCATGATGATGCCCTTGTTACCCATTATTCCCCCCTGCATATCATACCATCCATCTACAAGATAGCAATCCTCCTCCCCTGCACCTTCTGCGCCCTCGGAACCGTAATCCTAAGCACCCCCTCCTTGAAGCTAGCACCCACATTCGCCACATCAATTCGCTCCGGGAACCTAAACGTGCGCTCAAACGATCCATGGACCCGTTCTTCTTGCTGAGGCTGCTCCTGTTGCTGTTGCTGTGGCTGCTGAACTGGTACCGGTGCTTCAGGCTGTGGCTGAGTCACAACCGCCGTCTCGGTAGAGACTGGCTCCTCTTCAACGGCTCTCTCCTTGCCCTTGGGCTCGCGGGGCTCAGTTGGAGACGAAGGCCGCGAGTTTGGGAAGTCGGCGGCGAGATCTTCAAAGTCGTCTTCGACGGTGGGTTGGTATGACTTGTGGCTTGCGGTATCGCTGACGCTGTCGGTATCTGGTGTTGCGGCACCGGTCGATGTAGTATCCGCATCAGTAGCAGCAGTCTCGACTTCTTGTTCAGATTGTGTAGCAGCGGGTTGTGCCTCGGCGGGTGCGGATGCGGGTGCGGCTTCGATTTGGGGTTGCTGTGACTGTGGCTGAGGCTGGGCTTGCGACTCCTCCGACTGCCAGTGGGTGTTGCCGGCGATCTTCAGCGTCTGCTCATCGACGACCTCGATGTTGATGTTGTCTTGGTTGAAGCCGTGGATGTCGCCGTCGACCTGCCATCCCTGCTCCACCTGGTTGACTCTGAACTCGGCGCGGAGTGCGCGCTTGCGCTGTAGCTGTCGCTGACGGTAGGCTTCGCGCAGTGCCTCGCGGTGTGCCTCGATCTGCGCCTGGCGCAGTGCCTCGCGGTCGATCTCGTTCAGCAGCTCACCAATATCACCGAAGAAGTTGTTGTAGGGCGAGTACTGTGGGCGGCGAGGCTGAGGACGGGCGACGCGGTAGCCGTGTGAGGGCCGTGATACTGGGGCGCAGTAGCCAAAGGGGTTGCACTGCGGTGCCTGGTAGGCGGGTGCGAAGCGGGGAGTAAGGACGAACGCCATTGCTGGGGTTGTTGGTTCAGGAAGAGAGGCTTGTTGAGTGATGTGGAGAATAGTGTAGGATGATGAGGCTCAAGAGTAGTTGTCGATCGTAGATCTGTAGATGTGTGGTTCTTTGAATCTGATGATGGACTCTTGGAGAGCCGCAATCGATTGCTTTATACACATGGTGGAGGCGTTCAAGGCAGCAGTCGATTGCGTGCGCGTGGATGAGAAATGCTGATCTCGTAAGTGCACGATGATTCCGGAAGAGCGTAGACGATGCGCGACGATTGGTGATGCTTCGACGTTTGTCAGGAAGATGCGTGAGGATTCGCGATGCTTCTCGAAGCTTCGACGTCATCTGGCGGTTGACTGGCCCGTGCACGATTATGCAACACCGCAGTCGACATCTCATGAGCATGTAGACTGAACATTGCATCTTCAGGAAAAAACCTCGTTTGTATGGTAGGAATTATTGGTTCTGTTGATATTTCATCTCATGATTCTATTTACATGCCATTTACATCCATCGCATCTCCCATCAACACCCCTCTAAGCCTTATACCTGGCTGGCAGCGCAGCCTTGAGCAGCTTAGGAAAGTTAGGCGTGCCCAATCCAGAAACCGGATCCCACCCCGCCGTAGCATTCCAGCTCGCATATGGGATAACAGGGCTACCATTCGGCGCGCCATGGAACCGTGCACGGCCATCACACCCAGTGCTGCCACCAAGCACAACATCATTAAGCGCATCAGGGTTAGAGTATAGCAACGGGTTCAAGAAGCCCAGAGCAGGCTTCTTGGCCCGCAGACGTGCGTCGTTGAGGAGAGCGACGATGCCACCGAAAGCGGGAGCGGAGCACGAAGTGCCCTGGTATCCCTTGAGAGAACCCTTGTCATATACCCGGTATCCATAGCCTTGCGCCGAGACATCGGGGAAACCGCGACCATGGCGGTTGAAGTAGGGCTTGTTCTTCTCGCCGAGCTCGTGGAAGTATGCCTTGACAGCATCGTCCTGGTAGCTGGGACGCTTCCAGTAGTCTGAGAAGCCGCCAGACGAGAAGAAAGTAGCAGTCTCGTTGAGGTAGCGGGTAGAACCGACAGAGGTAACAAAGGGGCAGGCGGCGGGGTACTGAGGCTGGAACTTGGTCGTGTTCTTGCCGTCGTTGGAAAGGCAGGCAGAGCCAGTGCCAGAGTCGCCGGACGAGAAGATGACGGAGACGCCGCGGCTGCCGAGCTGGGCAAACAGGTTGCAGACGCTGAGAGCGTATGACTTGGGTACGCTCTGCTCGTTCTCGCCGTACGAGGTGGAAATGACCTGGGGAAGTTCCGCTTGCGGGAGCTTGAGCACGCTCTGGAGGAACTCGAGGTACGGCTCGTTGGCGCTATCCGCCTCGTCAGGCTGGTCGAGATCAGCAACCCATGGACCGCGTCCACCAGTGCTGTACTCGGTAACAGGCAGGGGTTGGGCAAGACCAAGCATGTACTGCAGATCCAGATTGGCCTCGCCGCTGTCGTCAGCAGAGTTTTGGTCGTTCAAGCCGCCGTTGAATTGGACGACGGAGAAGTTCTGGCCGACAGACTCGGGCAGGATGTTCTTCTCGAAGAGGGCAAGGTCGCTGTAGCGCGCGTACTCCTCGAGGTAGGACGCGAAAGCTGCTTTGCTGCCGCTCTTGGGGTCGGGAGTGTAGTCGATCTTGTAGAGCTGCTTCAAGCACTGCGGAGTGATGGACGCATCGCAGTTGACAGTGATGTTGGGAGAAGAAGCGAGCTGGATGCCGTAAATCTCACGCTCAGTCTCGTGGTTCGCGCGGATAGCAGCGAAACGAGTAGTCGGCTGAACGAGGTTGATGTGCTCGGCAATCTCGTCTGGAACGGAGTACTCGAGCGTGCGGAGCACCTTGCGAGGCGTGCTCTCCTCGCTGACGAACCACGAGAACTTGGTTCCGAGGAGCTCGTTGGCAACACCGACGGTGGTCTTGAACGTCACCCAGTCGGCGTCGGTCTGGAAGTTTTCGATACCGGCGGCCCTGAGCCAGGCAGAGACGGAGGAAACGGTCTCCTCACTGGGCATGAGCATGCGCTTCATCTCCTCGTGCGACTCAAAGTGCTGTCCGTACTTTGCATTCGACGGGGTGGAGATGTCGATGACGGTCTGCTCAAAGCCCGCAGTATCGCCTTGCTGGAGCGCGATCTGGAGCTTGAGCGTGTGTGCATCCGACGCCGGGCCCTGGAGCTTCCATCCTGCTGGCCGTTAGCACCGACCGAAATCCGATTAGAGGTAGAGCTCACCCTCTGGGACAGCGAAAAGCTTCTCGAATGGCTCGGCAAAGGCCTGCATGGCCAACAGCGAGCCGACGATGAATGAGAGCACGGGAGCCATCTTTGCCACAACCGATATTGCCTTGAGCAGAGGTAGTCCGGAGCGAAAGCGGATGCAGAGGATATGAGAGCAGGACCGTATAGTACTTTTATATCGCTCCTGGCCTTCACTCCAGGCCCTGCATATTGGATATCACCTACCTCATGCAGTTTAGAGTACGTAAACTCGCTCATCTTGCTATGCGCGTATGCGCTGCATTGGGCGGGACTAATTTCACCCAAGCACATGGCCAAGGGAGACAAGCCTCGGGATGGAGTCCTTGACAAGGCTTGTGTGCCGGATAAGCTCCTTCTTGTTTTGGCGTTGGTGTTGCGATAACATGGCTGGCAGCCCCACTTGGAGTGTTGTGATAAGTGGGTCGCCTCTGATGCGAGATCGCTAGCACCGGTTTTGGGCTGTCTGCTGCGACGGCGTTATAGCCGGACCGTTGCCTCGGCCACAGTTCATGCAAGGCACTTACGACCACCTTCCGCTAACAACATAGTATTGGTTGCAGAGCATGTCATTGGCAGCCGAGATGATCGTGCATCGTGTGGTGAATACGAATGTATTTGTATTCTGCAATCTGCACACTAGACTAAACGCTACCACTTCTCAAAGTTGATTCAGGCCAGTATCTGATGGATAAACACCGGGTTGTTCCCAGGGCTGTATAAGAGTACCGACTATGCTCGGACTTGCACAGGTTACCAGTTTTTCCTTCTCATTACCGAGGACTGCGCCTTGGGAAGTCATCCAGTCGCATGCCAACGAGATTAAGTGAATTATCCTTCAATGGGCAGCGCCTCAGATGACGCATGATATCACCGTCGTCTCTGACCTGCAAATCCTGCGAGGATATCACCCTTGGGCAATGATTCAATTGGTCGAGCCAAAACCCTTCGTAAGGGTGTGCAGGTGGTGTGTCTTGCAGGCCGATACCCAACATCTCTTGCTCCAGAAAAACAGATAATATCGTGTTGCACCTGCGATGATCACGTCCTCTGTTCCTCGAGCACCTGCCGTGACCACCTTGGTACGCTTGGAGATGAACGTACAGCCGCGAGAGTCTTTCCTTGATGTGTGCTGTTCTGCAATGCTCAATGCCTTCTGTCCAATGTTAGAACACCAATGACTCTCTGTATGTTCCGTCTTTCACTTACCTAACACTGCCTGCGGTATGGGAAGACCCAGTGTCCGCATAGCGCTCTCATTGCAATATGAAATTGCAATATGCGTCATGGCAGAAAATCCATATTCATCTCGGAAGACATAAGACACCCAAAGACGAAGAAGGACCTCGCGAGAGTACGCAAAAGGTACATTCTTAGCGCACGTGTGGTACACCCAGCTAGTAGTGAAGAACTCGACTGCGTCCCCGCAATCGTAATAGTCTACGATTATGCCAATCTTGGCTAACAGCTCGAGATCCACGCGCTGTGGAATCTTACGGCTGCGCAGATGTAGCATGTTGAGGAAGAGGAGCAAGACTTCCTCCTCCCAGTCGTCTGCATTGATGTAGTAGCGGTCGTCTGACTTCCTGTGTCCTTCGCGAAAGGCGTCCGGTGAGAGCATCTTCCTGAATACTGGGGAAGCCATCCTAAGATGGGCCGAGGAGACATGGTACAGTATAGACCCAACTGGAGTATCCGGAATTGTATGCTCCGATTTCATAATCTCGAAGTCATTACTGGGTGCCTGATGAACTGCAGCTTCGCTTTTGTCCAAGACCTCGTCTGCCATGGAGAAAGGCAGTTGACCGAGTATATCGAGATTGTCGAATGGCGAGTCATCCCACAAGGCGAAGTATTCTGGGTTCGCTGGTGATCGCAAGATGATGATGGTATCTCCATTCGGATCGATCTTGTGAATAGCGGAAGCCATGGCGTTCGGGTGTGGTCAATGAATCGGGTTGGGTGATTGCCATTCGACACCAGGGAGGGATTTTGGAGGCTGTGTATAATTCCTCAGGCGCGAGACCGTGCGTAGACTGCCAGTAACATATTCGGGGATCGAACGGCGCAAACAAGGTCTGGCCATACACTCTTTGGTGAATGCTGAGAGTCCTGACCGTCTAGGATGATCGATGTCGAGTGACACCCAGATGCGCCAGTGCTGGACATTCATCGCTTGTCGGCGAAGACCGGAAAGATCATGCCTTTCGGAAGGAAAAAAGAAATTCCTCCATCTTTTTGACCCTCGTAGTTTGATAATTGATAGTGTCGCTGTTATGACAACTATGCTGGATGTCGCTTTGCATGTTGTGCTGTATAGTACGCTAGAGGTATGGAGCCACGTATCCTTTTACTTGCGAATTCTTTCATTTAAGAGAACCTGTTCGTTCAGGTCGTTGAGAGACTGAGGAAGTTTGGAGCTACGTAAGAGCTGATAAGAGAGGATTGTTGTAATTGAACGTATATGAGCGACATATCTTGGTGCTAAGGTAGATGAGGTAGCCGTGGAAGCGTCATATATATGAAGGAGCTTGTCAAAGTTAGTCATGTGATAAGTGAACAACATGAGCGCAATCTTTGCGATCAAACGATCAAACACACTAGACAGGACGCGCTTCACACCTAGAGCGCACATTACTGGCTTCACCAGAGTGGGTGATGTTTCCATACTGACCGTCTTCGATACCAGTTCAATATACGCGTTGCGGGAAGTTGAGAATACTCAATGCCGGACGCGTGAGATGTCTGGACACGTGTGTAGAGGCAGCATCGGGGATCTTCAGACCACATGAACGCGACTATCTTCGCTCGAAACCGGTGTCGCAGGGCATATGCTATGAGGTTGCAATGCCACCTGGCAAGGGCTGTATGGCAAGAAGATGGAACGGGGTGTGTGAGTCGATGACACGGGCTTCGGAAGCTGATTCCCGCCACATCCCCATTCGGACTAGCGCCAGGCCCGGGCCCTTGGGTCTGCCACTCCAGCCTGCAGCCCTGTCTCCTTTCCACCCATTCGATGTAATTCACATCACAACGCAAGCGATCGCTGCGATGAGTTGTCCGACGGCTAAGCCAGTGCCTATGACTCCTATCCTCGTTGCAGTCCGCGAATGCGACGTGTATCGCCTGTTCAATCTTCGGCCCATTTGAATCTTAATCGCTTTTCGTTCTTTTTCGAGTTCTTCTAATCTGAGCGACATGTCGGCTTGAGAGGGCTGTGATACACTTGTTGCTGAAGAAGATACAGTACCGGAGCTTCCACATACAGCGTCTACTGAAGCGGAATAGGCCCTGTCTTCCGCCTCTTTTTTACCGCGCTCGACTTCTAATTGCTGCTCGATACGCTGCGCTGTCGCGGAGATAGTCTTGTCGTCGCGATCAATATACGCATCCCACGCCTTACGAATGTCGTCGAGCGTTACTTTCGTACGGCCCATATCTTCGTCGACCGACCGCATGGTTCTAGTCGTTTCCGCAATGGCGTCCTCGAGCTCCCGCAACTCTTCTCTTTCGCGATACCGATCCATCTCTTCTATTTTCGCTTGGGCTTCTTTAGCCTTGGCCTGCAGTGTCTCGAATGATCCTTTCAAATCTTCATACAAGACTTTGCCGGCGCCCGTTTCATGAATGAGTCGACTCTCATCCACTAGTTCTCGCTGGAACGCTAGCGTCAATTTTCTGTCTTTACTCGCTATATGTTGAAGGATTCTCGCCGCGTCTATGTCTACAGCTGATAGCCTCACTAGTCTGCCGCCTCCACGTATAATATCCCGACGAATCTTCGCTTCGAGTTCCTCGTGGCGAACTTCAGCCTTTGCGAGTTCAGCTGTGGTGACTCTATCCCACATCGTTGTTGCTACAATAATCCCATTGAACGCCTCTTCTCCACACATCTTCTTGAAAGCACTCAATGCTCGTACTGCGGAACCTTGAAAGCGATTGTTCGTTATGCAATGCAGGTAAATAATCCCACTTAGTTTGATGTCTCTCTCGTAAGCGGCTGCTAACCAATATGCTAGTTCTTGCAATGTTTCGCCGTCGGAGCGGCGACTGTCGTTAAAGCCAGGCGTGTCTATCAGATGAACCGTACGTCCAAGAACTCTTGTAGTGTGTATAGACACTTGACTCGTACCTATCTTATCAGTAAGCGATCGGCCAGGCTTCCCGTCCGCGAATATACCTACATGATGAGAGTTCATGGCCTGACAAGCGCTCTGTAGACTTCGTGCAATGCTCAATAAAGGTGGATTTGCCGGCGCCAGTCATCCCCATGACTGCAATGAAGATATCATTGGGACTACCGGGTTCAGTCAGCTCTTTGTGTCCGGCCAATGAGGATATACTAACTCGACGGGTTGCAAGCCTTCAACTTCTGTGGTTTCCATGAGGTACAACAGGTGACTGTATCGGGGTGTGGTGTCGAATCGGCACCCGGTGATGACTCTGCTATAGCCATATCGCGCCGCAGCTTTCCTTGTGGCTAAAAGCAAGTTAAGCCTTGGATATCCTCGCTGCAAGGCTGAACATTAGGCTTCCGTCCCGTTAGTTTACATCCACCAATCAGCAACGCACACGTCAATTGCAGTGCAACGGGCGGTGCTGCAGGAATACCGATGCATGTAAGACTGCGCCTCCTCGTCTAGCCGCAGTCCGTGCACGAGTGCGCCTGCATGATGGCAAGTTAATGTAAGCACACCAGCTGAGATGTGTGGGACCCTGCAGCCTATTCGCAAAGGCAGCTTGATGTGTTTGCACCCACTGCCATCGACTTGTCACATTGTAACGCGATTGATCATCACGCAACTCCCATTGTCGTAATGTACGCAAGATGAGCACTCTTAGAAGTTCTTCTACTAGAAGAGGCAGTTTTGACGTGCCGGAGTCGGCGCGCTCATCTGGAAAACCCCCCGTCACGCTTACCTCTTCGGTTCAGAATGCCACGGGCTTCAACAACAATGCACCGTCTTCCCAGTACGCTCAAAGACCCGGCTTGACTTACTCGTCTTATCTGATCTATTACTAGGGCGATAGGCATACTCGTTATGGGACTTACTGGTGCTGGCAAAAGTACCTTCATCTCACAAGTCACGCAAAAAACTGCAGATATTGGGCATTCGCTAGAGTCATGTACGTTCGTCCATACTCATGAAAACATAAATCTGATCGTGTCAAGGTACGACCGAAGTCACCTTCCAGACATTACAGCGAAAGAGCGGCCAGGAAGTATACCTCATCGATACCCCAGGCTTCGACGATACCAATTTGGAATATGGCTCAGTCTTTCGAAAAATTGCATCTTGGATTTGTACCTACTGCGACGGCAATAGGCACGGCCTTCGTATAGGCGGAATGATCTATGTTCAACGGATAACCGACATGCGCATGTCAGGGTCCTCTCTCAAGAGCCTTCGAATATTCGAAAAAATCTGCGGCGAGCGGCATTTCCGGGACGTTGTGGTCGTGACGACCATGTGGGGTTCTTTGAAGACGAAGGAAGCACGAGATGCCGCAATGATGCGCATGAAGATGATGGAGGAAAGACCTGAGTTTTTTGGCAACTTGATAAGAGCTGGGGCCAGGATGGAGAAGCACCAGGGCGATGTTCAGAGTGGTGTCCGCATCGTCGAACTACTGGCAGATAGGCGGAAGACGGTGGTTCTACAACTACAGTATGAGATGAGAGGCGGCATGAAACTGGGAGAAACAACAGCGGGCAAGTACTTGGAAGGCGAGCTTGCGCATACACGTGAAAGATACGAGGCGCAGAAACGAGAGCTAGAAGAATGTGCGGAAGAAGCTCATGACGATGAAGACCTCAGAAGCGAATTCTTTGAGCAAGTCGAAGACTGCACTCGCCTTGTCAACAACATCATAAACGACCAAGGGAGCCTTTCCGTCACGCTTGATGACATGTGGAACGAGCAAGCAGCAAGGTGTAGCGTTGGTCGCAACGACCAGGCCGAGGACACTATGCAGGAAAACAATTCCGCCCGCATTTTTGATCTTGAGAACGAGGTTCAGGGGCTCAAGAGAGTGATTGAGGAGCAGCGCGATGGTCTCAATGCACAACGTGAAGACATTGAGAGGATCGAGGCAGCCAGGAAGGAGATTGCAGAAGCTAAGGAACGCGATCAAGCTGCGCGTGATAAAGCAAAGGAGAAGCGAGCGCCGCACAACGAGGCTATCATGTGGATGCGGAATTTCTTCGCTGGAAGACATCCTGAGAACTTTGTGCAGCTACCTCGTCGAGCTGATTCCATGCCATTGGAAACAAAGGCGTCTAGAAAGCCCAGCTCTATGGCATGGCAAAAGCGAAGTCGATCAAAGGGTCGCCAGAGTCGTAAGCCCGACACTATGCGCACATCCCCAGATGAGCAGATAAAGCAACCCTACACCGTTTCACACTATCGTCAAGGTCAATACACCTACGAGCCTGGTTATTCTGGGTTTTCGGAAAGTGACTACGAAAGCGAGACGGAGAATTCAACACCTCATACGTATATGCCGCCCCGGGCTCATGCATACACACCTGCGGCCCTGCCTACACATAACGGTCAATACCAAGTCCCGCCTCATGAAGTATCCATCGATCCCACCAGGACGATGCGCAATCCGCCTCCGCTCTCGCAACCTCCATTACGTAGAGTCCAACACCCCGTTACTTCAGCACACCACCAGGTCGTCGTCAGATCTCCTTCTTATCTCAGCAACCCGTCTGGAGACATCAATTATCGCGGGTAGGGCAGACAGATCGGGCCCATCCGTCCTCCAAATGTGGCGTACGAACACAATGCTTCAACGAATACCAACTTTGTGCGATACAGTGAAATATAACTTAGTTGTTATCATCTATGGGTCTTAATTTCTCATGGTCTCTATAGATGCTCTCATGTAGCCCCTAGACCATTGCGCATCTCTAGTTACCAGACACTGCCTCGCGCGGCACAGTCCACGCCTGGCATGCGGCTGTGAAAAGCTAGTTAGAGACAAGCTACGCCATGCATCGCTTGCAAGGGTATATGTACTGCCCCACCAGAAGAATGCACATAATACGAGAAGTGGGGGCCATTACGGAGCTGAGCACTATCCGGTGAACTCCTACGGACGATTGCACGACACTCGCAGCGTGGGTCTTGTGTGATGGAGGGGCAGATACAGCTGTGGTTCGTTACCTACTAGCCTATTAGCCACCACGTTGCGTTGTCACTTGATGACCAACCCAACGGCTTGCATATGGGCGAAGGACGCGGGCGTGGTACTTTCGAGGGGCAATACTGGTCCAAGCGTTGTGTGATTGTATGCATGAACCTGTAGTTCCCAGTCTAGAATTATATCTTAGCAAGTGGTTGCCTACCAGCCTTATCAGTATTCTTCACAAAATGAGAAGCGCTCGTCGCTCGAATTGAACTATAGCAACCCGAGAGACTATTTTTCTTCATCAACCACGTCAACATCACAGCAGCTATGACAAACAGAGTGGACAGTCCTCATCGTGAGGTACCTCTCATTCCAGATTTGAAGTAAGTGCCCACCGATGTTTTGGCGGATACTGGCTGACCGCTTCACAAAGACCTGACGACACCATAATTGCTGTGATGGGTATAACTGGCTGTGGCAAAACCACCTTCGTCAACCTGTTCTCTGATCGAAAGCTCGAGGTTGGACACGGACTGGACTCATGTGAGAACCATCCTTCACTGCAAAAGCATCGTCAGCTAAGACTCTCTAGGCACAGTATCAGTGCAAGTAGTACCCTGTACATTTGAAGGTGGTACGAAGATCTACCTTGTCGACACCCCAGGTTTCGATGACACATACCGCACCGACTCTGAAATTCTGCGAGAAGTCGCGCTTTGGCTGAACAAGGCACACTCTGAGAAATTGCGACTTACAGGAATCATTTTCCTCCAACGGATCTCAGACGTACGAGTAGGCGGCAGCGGAATCAAGAACATCAAGATGTTCCAGAAACTGTGTGGTGATGGCCCGCTCGCGAGTGTGGTGTTGGCGACCACAATGTGGGATATGGCTGCAGAAGACGCCGCAATCCAGCGAGAGAAGGAGTTAAAAGAACAACCACAACTCTGGAAAAGAATGATAGATCATGGCAGTCGCGTTTTCCGTCATGACAAAAAAGAGGTGTCGGCGCTCAAAATCATCAAATATTTGATGCGAAGAAAAAGGCTCGTGACGCTCGACATTCAACGCGAAATGGTAGACGAGAGGCGCGAATTAATCGATACGGGCGCTGGAAACGCTCTAGCATCACAAATGGAGACGCTCATCAAACACTATGAGAAGAAGATGAAGGAGCTAGAACAAGACTACAGGGAAGCCCGCAAAGAGGACCGGGAGCTATTGGAAGAGCAGCGAAGAGAACACCAGGAGAACCTCGAGAAACAGCGGAAAGAGATGGAAAACCTACATGTCAACAGGCTGCAGCTTATAGAAGAACAGAACAAGCGCTTCGAAGAGAGCCAGAGGTTAGCCAAGGAAAATATGAAACGTGCTCAAGATGATTTTGCGGCGGAACTCGAGAAGCAGAAGAAGCAAATAAGAGAGAGGTACCTACGGGAAATGCATGATCGATGTATTGTAATGTAGAGCTTAGAATGGAACAGATTTCTTCGCCTTGTTGTCCAACTGAAGGTATTGATACCTGCTATATCTGTGCCTACGTGACCAGGTGTTGATGACGTGTGGGGTACCGGCAGGACGTGGCTCGACGCGGCGCGCTACAACACACGCAGTTGACTCCTACCTCATTCGTGTGTAGAGCCGCCTTTAGTTCTTCTAGAAAAAGCCTAATTCCCATGGTCATACTATGGTTACAGGCATAAATAACGTACGTGGGACGCTAGCGCTCAGCATCACTTCGGATGGAACCAAACCCGATCTATCTTAGTGACCAGCTTCGCCGGATTGTGCAAGAGGCTTAGGATAAGATCATAGAGGATTACCTCTCCTCCATAGTAAATAGTATAAGAGATAGGTGTGAGGCAGTGTTAGCTGCCCAAGGTGGCTATACTCCATATTGAATAGCTTAATATACCATCCCAACTTGTACAAGCTAAAAGCAACCCCTGCTAGCGTCCAACGTACGTTATTTATGCCTGATATATAGTAGTAATCAGATTATGATCCGGAGAGGAGAAAGTGATGGGTGTGCCTCGGGAAGTGCGGACCGCCCCGCTCTTTGATTACGCACAAAGACCCATTACCCCGTCTTCTGTTTCTCCTGCATTCGCCCACCGATGCCTTCCAAGGTTTTCTCCGAATTATTCGCATCTATTCGCCTTTCCTAAGTCCCAAACATGTCTGTAAGGGCACGGAATGCCATCCAAGACCCGCAAAGATATGCTCGGTACCATTGCGATATATGCGATCGGCCATTCGATCGGAAAGACGTCTTGTCGCGGCACATGCGCGTGCATGACGCGCACCACCCATCACCCGGAGCACGAAGGAGGGCTTGTCGGCCTTGCGCACAGTCCAAGACACGTTGCGACACACAACGGCCAACATGTTCGTCTTGTGCGCGAAGAAAAATAGTCTGCAGCTTTGGCATGGCAGGCACACATCTTCAAAGACGAACACAACAGAGCGATATCGTTGGGCTGCCTCCACTCGGTGCTGAGCAAAGCAATTGTGCCATAGCTCCATTACCAACGGACACTTCGTCGGCCGAATTCGTTGGCTCTGTCATGACTCCGCCAGCTAGCGGAACGCAATCGATAACGCCCATGACAAACCATACTGGATTCGATTTCTACTCGCCGAAAGCTAGCATGGCAGTCACAGCGGACCAGTGTCCGAATGAGTCGAACGCATTCGACCCGGACCTATTCTTTATGCCTTTTGACAACATTAGCTTCAAGACAAATCTCGACTGGATCTTCGAAAGCAGCGGCATAGAGGAATGCCAACCTAGTTTATTTCAGAACACCGCCGATGATCGCATAGACTCGTCATCTCGGGTACTTCTGATGTCTGCTCCAACAAATCTGTCTCAATCAGGGATGATGCCAGCAGCCATCGACAATCTGATCGAAGGTGGGGCGCTGGGTGGTCTTTTAGTCCCACAGCCACAAGACAACAGCGATCACGGTGATCCATGGCCCCTAGAGGTTACCAGACCTCCACCACAGCATATCTTTCTTCCTCCTGTGAAATTCCGTTCACAAGAAACCTCATACTCATGCGGGCGGTATTTCAACGTGACGCCAATCAATGATCGGACTTGGTACGCTCTGCGTCGATGTATACAGCTCCCTTTTGACAACAGCACGTTGCAGACTTTAGATCTGAGTAACTTCCCTTCGAAAGATGAGCTAGATCAGTGCATCGACCTATATTTCGCCCACTTTCACCCAATGGTCTCTATCATACACCAACCGACATTTGATCCTGGCAAGGATCTCGCTGTTACCATAGCGGTGATATGTATCGGGGTTTGCTACACACAACTGCCTGGATCTAGAGAATTCTCCATTACACTTTCCGACCTACATCGTCGTCTATTGCTGTTCATGGCCATTCACGATCACCGCTTCGTGCGGACGCAGTCATATCTAGTGGCTCAGCTACTTCAAGGTACTCGTAAGTGGTTTGCTTGGAATATTTTACTAGTAAATGACTGACACTGATCCCTGAAGATGGATATTCTTGTGGAAGCGAGCTCCTGTTTGAGCATAGCGAGTCAAGTCGCCACAGTCTCATTTACCACGCAAAGTGCATGGGTCTTTTCGGTAGCGAGAGAAATAATCCTGCGCCTTTAGGAGCCACGACACAGGAGAACTGGCAGAACTACATTCGTGCAGAATCAGCTCGGCGCCTTGGATGGACGGTGTATCAGTACGATGCATCGGTAGCCTACCTTCACAACAATCGCCCCTTTCTAGGTCTTGCCGACTTGAACCTCAACCTCCCGGGTTCAGACGAGCATTGGAATGCTGAGAACGCTGATGTGTGGGCGAGCTTCCATCCATGGTCCAAGCATGTGCCACCATCTCCACTTCTACGACCAACGCTAGCTTCTTTTTTTGACGGTAGTCCAAACCCAGCTGGTCACCTAAGCGAAGAGCATCTGTTGATAATTGCACTGATGCTTCTTGTAATGCTATGGTCGATGAAGGAGTTCCGATCATTCCCTCTCGAGGATCTGGCTAGACCATTCGGGTATGAGAGCGGGCGACAGGCAATGATGCGTGCCATGGATCAGATCAAAGCCCCAATCTTGACTATGGCTGATTCCCATACAAAATCCGAGATGGAGCGACTAGTGCATCGCACCCAGTTGATACACATTGCACACATCTATGCTGCTGGCGATTTGATGAACTGGCTTTTCCCGTACCTTCGCAACGACGCCGAACGAGACACAGTCAAGGCTCGAATGCTAAGATGGGCCAACGAAGACCACAAGCGGATGAGGGAGGTGGCCTACCACAGTGCTCAGATTCTTGCTCTCGTGAGGCATTATCCGTCTATGCTGGCCTCGCAGTCATTCCTCATATTCCACGCTGGGGTTGTATTATCCTGCATGTCATTTTTGCTTCCTGAAAGTTCTCCCCCTTTCAATGGCCCTCCAATCCAGCTTGACATGTTCGGAATTGAGGAGTCTGCGGATTACACGAGATGGTTGGAAAGTGGCGGAAATTCGGTCATCAGTCTTACTGGCGTCCGGTCACTGTGTTGTTCTGCCGCAAGACAGCTGGTCTTGGATCAGACAGCGTCATTGCTCAAACGCCATAAGACCTGGGGCATTGCAGAAAACTTGATGAAGGTCGTCCTATCCTTTGGCAAACACGACGCATGAAAGAGGGCTTCAATGCCTCGTTGCACTACGTCCTGTCCTAAGGCAGCAATTTCGGCTAATTACCAGCTGCATACAGTATATAAACATTGTGAGAAGATCCATCGTACGTGCCGCGTGCATCTAGAAACTGCTCTATATTTTAGTGCATTGTCCAGCTTTTGAAGCTAGTGTGGACGAGGTGATTCAGCTAGATTACGTTATGACTTATCAAAACACGGCAGGCTACCTAGGTATAACGTCGGACTTCAGTGTGGTTTCCCTACTCCGGCGTTCCTTGGCAATTTTCGACCGCACCGAAGGTCAGTTTTCAGCTACCGGTAGTACCCAACTCCGACTGGTCCAGTCGAACGACCTGCCAAGCATGCTAGAAGGTAAGATTGGCCCTTCTCAGGACGTGAAAACGAACTTGGGAGGCGCGGACACTGTTGTGGTTCCGGAGCAGTGTTGTGCCACCTACGGTCGGGCCGTCTTCGACTGGGATTCAGTCACGCGCAAGCTCCATATACCACTCCATGGAGACGGATGAGATATATAAAGTCGACTTGATCGTTGTGTACTGTATGCTACAGTACATCTTGTGTCTGATAAGCACACCTGGGCATTCACTCCCAAAAGTTCGTCTTGGTGTTACTCAACATTACCAGCATGGCTGTAGCAAGCGAGCAAAATGGTAAGTTTACCGGAGACCATACGATACTCGTATGCTAATGCAAGAGCAAGCAGGGTTCAATACGGGTTACCAGTATGCCCCAGAGCCTATGGGAAAGGGTCGGAAGCTACGCATCCTCATGGTCGGCGCTGGTATAGCCGGCATTGGCGCAGTAAAGATATTCAAGGATACGTTTCCCAACTCTGAGATGGAACTTGTCATCTACGAGAAGAACTCTGACGTAACGGGCACGTGGCTGGAGAATCGCTACCCAGGGTAAGTGAATGCTGAACTTTACGCTTCGCCCTCTCAGATTGCGAATTATCGAGAACCTTTGAACATAGCCTTGGTCTACTACATACTGACTAGAAAACGCAGATGTGGATGTGACGTTCCTGCTCATGCCTACACGTACTCTTGGGAAGGCAATCAAAGATGGAGCGGCGCCTATGTAGATGCTCTCGAGTTGTTCGATTACTTCAAAGGCCGTGCCTTGGCTTACGGGATAGACGACTTTGTGCATCTTAATCACCGTGTCGATAGTGCAGCATGGGATGATAAGAACGGCAAGTGGACCATCAACGTCACGGACCGTCGTACAGGCTCTAGTTTCAAAGACGAAGGAGAAATTTTGATCAACGCAGCCGGATTCTTGAAGTAAGTACTGAACTTCTGGTACCTTTGAACTAAACCCTCGCTGACTGTTCTCATAGTTCCTGGAAGTGGCCAGAAATCCCAGGACTCCATGATTACAGCGGAAAATTAATGCATTCAGCATCTTGGGACCCTGATTACGATTTCAAAGAAAAAAAGGTCATAATTGTTGGGTCAGGAAGCTCAGCCATTCAGATCGTGCCACAAATTCAACCAAGTAAGTCTTCTTCTTCTACAAGGATTAGAACGTGCTAATGGTTGTTTTCTTGTTTCATTAGAGGTGAAACACTTGATCTCCATCAACCGATCAAAAGGATGGATTAGTACCGAATGGGGCGGAGAACTTGCCCCCAAAGGACGGGATACATTCTTCTCGGACACGCAAAAGGAGACATGGGCGATGAACAAAAAGGAATTTCTCGAATATCGTCAGAAGATCGAATCGGCTATCATCAAGATGTCCGAAATCAACTACAAAGGGTCCGAATTACAGAAATGGGCATATGAGAACTTTACAGAATTGATGCGAAAGCGGCTCGGCTACAGACAAGATCTGATCGAAAAGTTAGGTATGTTGCGAATGTTCAACCCCAGGAGTTATGGCTTCGTTTCCAGGTATTGATGATTACCATTTAGTGCCCGAATTTGAAGTTGGCTGCAGACAAGTAGCACCAGTAAGTCAGAGTTCCCTTTGATGTGAATCAATGACAACAAGTCTAAGAATTTATGATAGGGCCACGGTTATCTAGAGGCACTCGCAGCAGACAACGTCAGCGTAGTCACTACCGCGATCCAAGCAGTCACTAAGACAGGTCTTCTCATGGCTGATGGAAGTAACCTGGAAGCTGACACTATCATCTGCGCCACCGGATTCGACACATCTTTCCGACCTGCATTTCCTATCGTGGCTTTTGGTCAGGATCTACGCGAACTTTGGAAAGAAGAGCCGACTGCATACTTGTCGATTGCAGCCGCTGGAATTCCGAACTACTTCAGTGAGTCTCTCTTGGGTTGCGGAAACATGAGGTCCTTGATCGCTTGGCTTACCTATCAAACCTACACAGTGATGACTGGACCCAATTTCACAATCAGTAATGGCCCCGTCATTGCTTGCATCGAAGCCAATGTGAGGTACGCCTTTGCTGCTGCCAAGAAGATTCAGTACGAAGGAATCAAATCTTTATCGCCAAAGCCGGGGGCTGTGCATGATTTCCAGCAGTACAAGGATTCCTTGATGAAAGACCTTGTTTGGACGGGCAACTGTACATCATGGTAAGTCAAAATCCCCCCGATAGGCAGTACCGAGTACATGTGCTGACGCGTTCTGGCTGCAGGTACAAAAACGGTAAGAAAGACGGCAAGGTGTGGGGACCATGGCCCGGGTCTACGATCCATTATAAAGAACTGATGGATAACCCAAGGTGGGAAGACTACGAGATTCGATATCAGAACAAGAACAGGTTCCATTTCCTTGGGAATGGGAAAACGATGAGACAGTGCGAAGGAGGTGATAACTTGGCGTATTACTTGACGGAACCTGGGGCTTAGAAGACCGAGTTTATAAAACGGCATGTTTCTTTCCAAAACACGTTGTTAGGTAGTATTAGATAGCCTATCCTGGAGAAATCTCTATTCAACAGAATGTTCTACCTCCAAACGAATGCCATGATTTCAAGTTGAATCCTAGCTTGTAGTAGAAGCGATTTAGTTACTTTGAATGGACCAAGGAAATAGCTGTAGATCTAGACCAGGGGTACATATATGAGAAGGATGATTTCTAGATAACCCAAAGGCAATTCTTTACATCCGTGGGAAAGCATTGTCGACATCCCAATTTTGTGGGCCAGAGATGTGATATGCGGAAGATGAATGATGTATCCCTAGGTAATGTCTACAGGGCTAGCTAAGATGCGATGGGACGATGGGACCCATACATAGCCATGCTTGGCATCATGTGACAAGAGACGCGTTCGGCGCGACGCGTCTCGAAGTACGTGTTCAGCCGAATCGATCTGCACGCGTCGGGCCTCCGCCGCGCCGCCTCCTTCCGCTTCTCCCGCACACCTCACGGACTTCATCGCAAGCACGTAACACTCGGCCTGAGATCCGCGAAAGTCCCCTCCACCACCTCACTCTCCATAACAATACTCGACGTCTTCGTAATCCGCCCAGCGTTTCCCGCGACAACGATCTCCTTCTCAGAGTCCTTGTCACCCCTCCAGCCCGCCGCCGTCCTCTCCTCACTACCCACACTCGCCGTGTCGTCCTCCATATACATGAATCTCTTATTCATAGCCCGCGAGCCGATGGTCTTGAGCTCGCATTGATAATGTGAGCCGCCCGCGTAGCCTGCACTACTTTGCTTCCGGCTGCGACTGCGGAGCGAAGACTCGCCGATCAGACGCGGTGCGACGTGTCGGAAGAAGAGTCGCATTGTTGGCAGGCAGCCTGTGACAATGACGAGGTTGGCTTCGATGAGACTGCAGAGAGGGAGTAATCAGTACGCGTGACGTGATGAAGATGGGGTTTCTGGGTTCGGGGCAGACTTACATCCAGATACCTGGCATGACGATCGCCCATGTCTGGTCCATGGTCTGAAGCATCGGGAAGAGCAGAGCGAGTCGTACTGCGCTTGTTATGCATGTCCTGTGGCGGTTTAGATCGTGCTCTTGGTCCTCACATTCTGACCTTGCTACTCACAGCGATCCAACACCGAAGATGCATATCAGCCCGGCTTTCTGGGCCCTAGGCATTTGCAGCTTGACCACCATTGGTATGGGTAAAACCAGCAGCAAGATATCCGTGGCCATGTTCAGCACCGCCGTCGCCATGTAAAGCGGTGTTCGATCAATACAACTCCCCTCGGTAATTGTAACATCCCAATTCCGTCGGAACGGCGTACAGGCGAAGATGAGCGGAAAGACAAGCGCGATGTTATACCCAACGACGAGGAACATGCTTGCATATACACATATTCTGAACCAGTTTATGTGCGAGAGGCGCAGGTAGAAGAAGAGGAGGGAGAGCTTGGCGCTGGCGAGAAAAGGGCAGTAGAGAATGCTTGCTACGCTGATCAACTGTGATGTGCTTTAGTTGAAGTCATTCGATAGGAGTGATGTCGGGTGCTTACGTTCATGGTAGAGTTGACTCTGTGGCCGGTAAGTTCCCAGATGTGTACGCCGAGAGTGCCTCTGCCATATTGGACTTTGGTGTGGTTAGATCAGGCCTGAGAGTAAGTCCAAAGGTCTCAAACATACACAGGATGGGGACTTGAATGGCGATGGAGAAGCACTGTAGACTTGATCGTCAGCGCGGCTCTTCGAACATTCTGCTCTATGCGATGTGGAATACGACATACCCAAGCTACGAGTAACGCTACTGTTGAACTCTGTCAGATACTGGACCTTATCGAAGAAGGCTTGAAGGATCCTTCAAGAGGCCTGAACGAGCTTACCATCGTCGGGTGTCAAGCTCTTCGCCAGTCTTGTCTTCGTAAAGATACGTATAACCACGAAGATGGCAGCAACAATCATTCCCAAAGTGCCCACCCAGAAGTTGGCAGCCTCGCCGGTTCTCTGGGGATTATCCACATCGACAACATATCCGGGCGGAGCCGGAAAGATGGGCTGGTTCATATCCATGGTAAGACGAAAATTCGATACAAGTCCACATTGTTGCAAACGAGGCGTCGATTCCACTAGACTATATTCCAAGTTGGCATTGTCATCTCCGGTGCTTGGGTTATGACATTTCACTACCTCATGGGTCTTGTCAACCAACAAGTCTGTTTCATCATTCCACCTCGTCGCTTGTCACATGGATTCCGTTCTGGTACTTGTGATATCCAATGGCGACTCAGGTTGTTCTTGTGTGCCGTATCGCTTAATTAGTAAAGTTGCGACGCGCAGCAGCAGATTGGTCTAGAGTACGGCACGGTTCACCGGAAACCTGTTCCCCCTCACTATGCCGCTCTGTCGCATCGGCACAGTAGCTTGGCATTGCAACAACGGCTCGGATATTTCCCTTCCTGGCGGGAGGATGGTGTAGAAGGATGCGTACCAAGCAAGCGGTGTTCGTTGAATTGGTCATGTCTTGGCCGCTGCACCCGTCACTCTGGTCAACCGAAATTCCGCTGATGATGCCGCTAACCGTCCACGCCTCATTTACCGCACCCTGCGGTCCGCTCCTTCAGGGACGCGAAAGCTCCTCCAATTGACGTTTTGGACCGAGCCGTGTACGAAGTACCCTCGCACCTATCAGAAAACATGCGTTCGTTTACCCCTGTAAGCCACCATTCTAGCGAACAAATCGCAGACTCACCCGATATACCGCCGGCAGCTGCGTTCTTTTCGTGGTCAAGTTCTACGCCACGTAGGATTCACTCCTTCAACCAGTATTCAACATCCTTCCAGAGTCCAGCTTCATCTAAATATGCATTGATTGCACCTTCCTATTCAAGTAGTGCTGCCAGGTCGTCGGAATTGGTGAACGAGTAGAAAGACGTGACACAGCCTGCATTATGATCCCAATCATCCAGGATTCCTTGTGTTATCTCTTTAGCTATTGGACCAACTTCCATCATGGCTCGCTTGATCGTCACTCTGTTGGCGGCAGCAGCTGTTGTGCCGTTCGTGCAGGCTGACTACTGCGTAAGGCTACTCACTGAGCTCAATCTATTCGAATCGTTAATTAACAGTCACAGTGCACCGCTCTCTCGCTCACTTCCCTAAGGAGTCGCCTTCTCTTCCCTGGTCAAGATGCGTACGAGACGCGAGAGGACTCTTACTTCGACGTGAAGCAGCAAGTCATCACACCCAACTGCATCGTCCAGCCCAAGACAGCCAAGGAAGTCGCACTTGCTGTCAAGACCCTCACAGCCGCCAGTCTGCTGAAGTCGTGCAAGTTTGCGATTCGCAGTGCCGGACATACTCCCTACGCCGGAGCCTCGAATATCGAGGATGGCGTAACTCTTGACTTGCGTTACCTTAGCACCGTTGAGTACGATGCTAGTAAGACTCTCGTCAAGGTCGGTCCTGCGGCGACATGGGACGATGTATACAACGTCCTTGAGCCTCTCAACGTAATGACAACTGGCGGGCGTTCATCCACAGTCGGTGTCGGTGGCCTTACACTGGGCGGCGGTATCTCATACTTCTCGCCAGGACGGGGCTTGGTCTGCGATAACGTGATCGAGTTTGAAGTCGTTCTCGCTGATGGTCGTATTGTGACTGCGTCCAAGACCTCGTACCCCGACCTCTTTGCCGTCCTCAAAGGCGGTAACAACAACTTTGGCATCGTTACTAGCTTCAAGTTTGGTACTTTTGACTACAACGGTCTGTGGGGCGGTCTTGTCATCTACCCGGAATCGACCATCCAGGACCACTTCAAGGCTCTTATCAACTTCTCCAACAATATCGACAAGGAGCCGTTGGGCTCGGCTATCGTCATGCCGGTATATCAAAGCTCCGCTGGCGCCGACTTGATCTTGAATGCGTACGACTACGCTGAGCCGGTACCAAGGCCCGCGGCCTACGACGAGTTCCTATCGATTCCCGGCAACATTTCCGATTCCACGGGAATCAGGAACATGTCTTCTCTGGCAGCAGAGCTTGCCGGCGCTACAACACATAGGTAAGCCAGCCACAGCATTTACTTCCCAGCAGATGCTAACCAGAACTGTAGTGTATACTTTGGCACGCTCACTTTCGCCAACGATCTGCGTGTCATGACCAAAGCACACGAAATCTACATGGACGTGCTCTCCAACCTGAAAGCCAAGGCCACAGGCGATTGGCAGATCTACGTGCTCTACCAACCCCTCCCGCCTTCGTACTGGCGGCAAAGCGCTTCCAAAGGCGGTAACGTGTTGGGCCTGGAACGCTTCGGCGAGCAGGTCTTGTGTCGTAAGTCCAATCCTTTGGTTCAAAAGTGGCAATCAAAAGCTAACAAATATCAGTATACCAGCCATATATCTCTTGGCAAGGTGCGGAGCAAGATGCCCTTTTCCAAGGCGCGGGTGCGGATCTCGTCAACCGCATTCGCGAGTATGCTGAGAGCATCGGTGCTGATAACCCATATCTCTACCTCAACTATGCGGATAACACGCAAGATCCGCTTACGAGCTACGGCTCTGAGAGCGTGAAGAAGATGAAGGCGGCAGCGAAGAAGTATGATCCTTTTGGTGTTTTCCAGAAACTTGTGCCGGGTGGTTTCAAGATCTCGAAAGTGCAGTAAATCGTTAGTTTTTCTTAATCAATAGCACAAATCTGTCGAAGCGCTTCGAAACTGAAGTACCAGTCCTTCGCAGTCAGTTGGTCGTTGCTTCTGTTGCGCGTGAACTAAACGTGCAGTCGAACGGGCGTCGAGGTGTGCTTGTGAAGCTGAAGCAGGCCGCAGGTGTCGGAGCGCCGCAAATGTTCTTAGCGCCTTGGGCTAGAACAGTCTTCTGCTGTACATCATTCCTTCTGAAGCTAGCACGGAGATTTGGCCTAAAGAAGGTTATAGGACGCGGAACAAAGCCCATGTTTGGAAATTCATTTTTCACACGGACAAAAGTTACATAAATCATATTAGATTCTCCGAGGCAAGCGAATGACGCGTATTGCATTTCCTGGTCATTCATTCGTTCATGGTATAAAACATCTAGAAGCTAAACTTCATACCACCGTTCGCGCAAATGACGCTACCAGTGGTCCAGCCCGCCTCAGGCAAGCAAAGCATACCAACAACCCCACCAATCTCCTCACTGTAACCCGGCCGTCCACCAGCATTCTGGCTCGCCTCGTAAATCTTCTCCGGGTCAATGCCCTTGCGTGGTGCAGCAAGGGGCGTGGTTTCTATGAAAGGCTTGTTCTGAGCGATGAAAGCGTCGTCGTTGCTCCAGTACATGTCGGTCGCGACAGGACCCGGGTTGATGGCGTTGACGGTGCAGCGTTCTGCCAGCTCGCGGGCCCAAGTTCTTGTCATGCTCTCGAGCGCTGCTTTTGTTCCGCCGTAGATGGACTGGCCCTTGTATCCTAGCGACGAGCTGACGGAGGAGAGGTTGACGATGCGGCCGGAGCGGTCGTTGGGTAGGTAGGGGATAGCGGCCTGCAGGAGGAGCAGCGGACCCCGTACGTTGATGTTGAACTGCCTGGCAAAGTCTTCGCAGTCGACGTTCTCGACGTAGTTGTTGCCTGCGACTCCCGCGTTGTTGATGATAATGTCCAGTTGGAACTTGCCCGTTTTGGGGTGCTGGAAGTTGTTCTTGGTCACCTCGACAAGGTGCTTGGGCCCGTTCTCGGAGCCCATGCTCGCTTGTACGCTGATGGCCTTGATGCCATATTCGGCTGAGAGTTCGGAGGCGAGGTCTGCGGCGGTCTGGGTGGACGAGTCGGATGTGTAGTTTATGACGACGTTGCAGCCTTTGCTGGCGAGGTTGCGGGCGATCTCGACGCCGATTCCTGGGAGAGTTAGCATGGCATGAGTTATGAAATGTTTCATTATTACCCCTAGATGCTCCGGTCACGATGGCGTTCCTTCCCTCCAAGACGCGCTGGCCAGAGCCGCTGGCCAGGTTTGTCGAGGCAGTTCGGGTGTGAGCAGGTCTTGAAGCCATGGTGATTGATATGAGGAAGATTATCCGTGCTTGTTCAGGTGGCTTGGAGGTATTCTGCACGCGTAGTCTTGCACTTGGTTGGTTGATGGCGGGGTTTTATACATGATGCGGGGTTGTGGAGACCGCCAAATAGGGCAAATACTCGGTGGTTCCGCCGCATCATCGTGAAGCCTCTGCTCGGACATTGACCGACTGTCGTGAAAATGCGCTGTTCAGCGCCGATGGCACCTGACTCAGCGGTCTGCCATGAAGTCGTTAATCATCGCGGTGATGGCATTGTCGAGAAGTCGATGATCTTCAGGGTCTGAGCTAACCCAGAAGATGCCTGTTGAGATGCAGATTCCGCTAGGAGCTATGGCGTGCAAGCTGATTCATGCTGTCATGGACGAGGCGAAGGGGGTGAGTCCACCAGCGCAGAGACTGCCACACCTTAACACCTGGTCTGGAAAGGATCGAACTCGGGTCAGCTTATCGCAGCGTCTTTGTGCGACGGCATCAGCCGAAAACCCACCGGACGTGGATAATGTTGCGCAAGCTCATGGCCGCCAAGACCCCGAGCAGCCCCTCCCCGATGTCGGTTTGGGCGAATATCAGCTTCACGCAGAGCTAGGCTGAGATGGCTGTAGGCATGGGAGCGCTAAAGAAGAAAGAGATATGCAGTCCACACGACGTCGACTTTGGGAAGCCCTGACGAACGGGCGGACTGTTCTCGCCGTTGCAGAATAAGGTTGCAGGCGGTGAGGGCCTCGTCGAATCGGAGCGGGCCACCGTCAACCCCGCGAGGTTGCTGCATACGCCAGCAAAAAACATAAAGCACACCATCCGCTACTGCTCTTCCTCCTACATCCCACCTCTTCCTCCCCTCCTCCCTCTCACCTCTCTCTCATCAAACTCTACCCTTCTTCCCCCCAACCCATCACAGTTGTCCGCATTGGACTATCACATCACAATGGTATACTCATCAGTACTCGGTTTCCCCCGGATGGGCGCGGACCGTGAGCTCAAGAAGGCCAACGAGGCCTACTGGGCTGACAAGCTCTCCCGCGATGACCTGATCAAGGAGGGCAAGCGTCTGCGATTGGAGCACTGGAAGATTCAGAAGGATGCCGGTGTCGATGTCATCCCCAGCAACGACTTCGCCTTCTACGACCACCTCCTCGACCACATCCAGCTCTTCAACGTAAGCACACGTCACTCCAACTGACCTACCCCCACTAACACCACCCAGGCTATCCCAGAGCGCTACTCCAAGCACTCGCTGCACAAGCTCGATGAGTACTTTGCCATGGGCCGTGGCCACCAGAAGGACGGTGTCGACGTCCCCTCTCTCGTAAGCTCCACCAATCCTGAACTGATGAATCAGATCTAACCCCACTACAGGAGATGGTCAAGTGGTTCGACTCAAACTACCACTACGTCAAGCCCACCCTCCAGGACAACCAGACCTTCAAGCTTGCCGAGAACCCCAAGCCCGTTGCTGAGTTCCTCGAGGCCAAGGAGGCTGGCATCACCACCCGCCCCGTCCTCGTCGGCCCCGTCTCCTTCCTCGCTCTCGGCAAGGCCGACCGTGGCCAGTCGGTCGACCCCATCTCTCTCCTCGAGAAGCTGCTGCCGGTATACGTTGAGCTCCTCCAGAAGCTGAAGGAGGCTGGTGCCGAGTACGTCCAGATTGACGAGCCTGTCCTCGTCTACGACCTGCCCCAGAAGGTCAAGGACGCTTTCAAGCCCGCATACGAGAAGCTTGTCAGCGACAGCTTGCCCAAGCTTGTCCTCGCCACCTACTTCGGTGATGTCGTCCACAACTTCGACGTCTTCCCCAGCCTGCAGGGTGTTGCTGGCATCCACATCGACCTTGTCAGGAACCCTGAGCAGCTCGAGAGCGTCGTTGGCCAGCTTGGCTCCAACCAGGTCCTCTCCGTTGGTGTTGTCGATGGCCGCAACATCTGGAAGACCAACTTCAAGAACGCCATCGAGCTTGTTGAGACTGCTGTCCAGAAGCTCGGCAAGGACCGTGTCCTCGTTGCCACCTCCAGCTCCCTCCTCCACACTCCCCACTCCCTCGACAGCGAGAAGAAGCTGCCCGAGGAGGTCAAGGACTGGTTCTCCTTTGCCGTCCAGAAGGTTTCCGAGGTTGTCGTCATTGCCAAGGCTGTCAACGACGGCCCAGCTGCTGTCCGCGAGGCCCTCGAGGCCAACGCCAAGTCGATGCAGGCTCGTGCCTCATCTGAGCGCACCAACAACAAGGCTGTCAAGGACCGCCAGGCAAGCGTCACTCCCGAGCAGCACGAGCGCAAGTCTGCCTTCCCCGAGCGCTACGCTCAGCAGAAGAAGCACCTCAGCCTCCCCACCTTCCCTACCACCACCATCGGATCCTTCCCCCAGACCAAGGAGATCCGTATCTCGCGCAACAAGTTCACCAAGGGCGAGATCACCGCCGAGGAGTACGAGAAGTTCATTGAGAAGGAGATTGAGGAGGTCGTCAAGATCCAGGATGAGCTTGGCCTTGACGTCTACGTCCACGGTGAGCCCGAGCGTAACGACATGGTGCAGTACTTTGGCGAGCGCCTTGACGGTTATGTCTTCACCACCAAGGGCTGGGTCCAGTCTTACGGATCCCGCTGCGTCCGTCCCCCGATCATCGTTGGTGACATCTCTCGTCCTGCCCCCATGACCGTCAAGGAGTCTAAGTACGCTGCCTCTGTTGCCAAGAAGCCCATGAAGGGTATGCTTACTGGACCCATCACCTGCCTCCGATGGTCCTTCCCCCGTGACGATGTCCACCAGTCTGTCCAGGCCCAACAGCTTGCTCTCGCTCTCCGCGACGAGGTCATTGACCTCGAGGCTGCCGGCATCTACGTCATCCAGGTCGACGAGCCCGCCCTCCGTGAGGGTCTCCCTCTCCGTGCCGGCACTGAGCGCGAGAAGTACCTCTCATGGGCCGTCGACTCCTTCAAGCTTGCCTGCGCTGGTGTCCAAGACTCCACTCAGATCCACTCCCACTTCTGCTACTCGGAGTTCCAGGACTTCTTCCACGCCATTGCCGCTCTCGATGCCGACGTGCTCTCCATCGAGAACAGTAAGAGCGACGCCAAGCTCCTTAAGGTCTTTGAGGACAAGGCCTACCCCCGCCACATTGGCCCCGGTGTCTACGACATCCACTCCCCCCGTGTTCCCTCTGAGCAGGAGATCAAGGACCGCATCTCTGAGATGCTGACCTACCTCAAGCCCGAGCAGCTCTGGGTCAACCCCGACTGTGGTCTCAAGACCCGTCAGTGGAAGGAGACCAAGGCTGCGCTGGTCAACATGGTCAACGCGGCCAAGTTCTACCGCGAGAAGTACTCTTCTTAGGCTCTGTGTCATTTGACATAACCCTTCTGACTGCGTTTCATCAACGCAGTCACTTCAAGCAGCATATCAACATGCTGCTTTGTAATGTGTGTAATGACTAAGTTATGATACCCAAAAGTTCAACCTGCATCATGGGTCGTTTGGCGGTGCAAAAAAGAGTTGAGATTAGTGTGTTTGAACGCATCTCAACGATGGCGTTCATCACAAGCAGCAAAAGGGCTGTCTTTGGCGTTTTGATTTATCGGGTGCGACGATTGTCGCGTGGTGGTGGTGAGGTTGACGGAGCAAGAGCACTGTCAATGGTTTTAGAGTAGATGATTCATCCAAGGATGAGCTGAATTGAGAATTTTCAGTGTCGCTCTAACAATGTGTGTCTGTATGCTTGCATGTGCGTGGGGATGATGGATGCCGATGGGTGAGGTAATCTGTTGGTGGCTGTCTGGACCCGTCCAACGGCACGCGCAAATCTCGATAACGAGAGCAAAGGCCCGATATCACCTTGATTTCCTGATCCTTAGCAGCGGACTAGTTGATTGGGAAGGTCGAGACGTAGATGCAGCTATGAGTCTCGAGACGTCTCCAGATTTCAATGAGATGAACAATTGATGAGTTGGTGGCAGTTGTGGCAGCAGAGATGCTGTAGAGCGTGATTCGATCATTTCACCCACCCATGCGAGAAGCTACCTTGCAAAAACAAGTCACTGCTTTCGACACCTCAATGAAAAGCAATTAGCAGTCGCCTGCAGTGTGTAACGACAGAGCATGATTCGCGGATTGCAAAAGGTGGATTTCGGGTTTGACCTTCCTGGTGTAGCAGAGTCGGCCGTGCAAAGGCCCGACTTGACGTACCCACAGAGCTTGATTTCTTGATCTTCGTACTTGCCAAAGGACCGAGAGGCAGTTGTACGCGGACAATCATTCTCAGCTGATGCGCATATCGTTTATCTGAAACGTAAGCCGTTGGCAGGTAGTGTCATCGACTTTGTCCGCGCGGGAGCCGGGTTCTCCAGCGGTGAGGTGATGTGGGGTGGGGATGCTGTCATACCACCGACCTTTTACCAACCTCCCTTCTCATCCCGACTGCAGGCCGACGCGTAACACACTCAAGAGGACAGGCCAAGCCAGTATGTGTTTTGCTGTCAAAAAGAATTGCTGAACAACGGACTCGTTGCCGCAGTCGGAAATTGTGGCTTGCCCTTGACGATAGCATGTGCAGAAATAACGTTCGCCAGAAGCCGTTGCTCCGCGCGACCGTGTTTACCAACGGACTTGGCGGGCCAGAAATCAGGGCCAGACGCGGTGATGCGCACCGCCCGCTGATTGGGCCGATGGACGCCCATCCGCCCGGTTGTGCATTGGAATCCAGGCGTGTCACGGTAGCGCATTGCGCAACCTGGTGTCTGGTGTGGATGGCACTGGTGGGTGTGCGGGCTGGGCCTCTGTTGATAGACCCCCCCGATAGCCAGCCACCTCGACGACAACGGTCCCGTGCATGAACCGCAGATCTGAGCCCACCTTTTCGACTTCCCGTCCGTCTGGCCTCAAACCACAACTGCACTGTATCGTCCGTCGCCTACTGTGTACCATACCAATCTGTTTCCGCAAAGATCAGCAGCCGCGGTTCATGGGACGTCTATTCCAGTGCTCGAGGTGAAGGTTCTCCTCGCACAAAGTCGGCTTTGCTGAGGATGCCCTTCGACATGCACATGCAGCGGCTCGCACTTCTTCCAGCGTCGCTCCTCTTCTCTGTCGCCGCGGCCCAGATGCCATACAACCCTACACGCCTCCTCCAAAGTAACGACACCCTCTACGTCTTCCGCCCGTCGTCGCAGTCGTCCACACAATTCGCCCTGAGCACTATCGACCTATCCTACAAGGTCACAGCGTCAAATCTACCGTACAACACTTTATACGCTACGCTACCCTTCCTCGACGATAATGCCCCGCGCGCCTTCACCCCGGTCCTCGACCATGACGGCAACTTGACTGTATATACTGGGGACTGTACTCTGGGTGCGAGTGGAGGAGAATTGTGGACCTTTGTGCCGGATACATCAGAGAACGTGGTCCGGGGCAGCTGGAGCAAGCAAAATGTGTCAGTCGTCGACAGTTCACATACGCCCGTCATGGGCGCGAACTTCCTCAGCGGTGGCATGACATTCTCGTCTATCGTGGGAGGCGAGGCTGCGGATACCGGTGCATACTTCTTTGGAGGCATGTGCCCTGATCAAACTGACACTACGAGCGACTGGCAATCCGCCGCCAACTACTCAAACTTCATGGTCACTTTGCAACCCTCTGCCGATGCGGGTCAGCCTCTCACCTACGAGACCGATGTCTCGTCCACTCGCGGACCGCCTGTACCCGAAGCCGGTTCCACAATCACAGGTCTTTCGCCCACCTTTTCCGACCGAAGCGACGGCACGCAGATACAGCAACAGAACTTTGTCCTTGTCGGAGGCCACACTGAAAGTGCCTTCATCAACATGTCCCAGATAGCACTCTTCTCCCTTCCGGAACAAGGCTGGACTTTTGTTGGCGTTGCACAACCGGACACCTCCCGTACGGACCTAGCTATCCGAGCAGACGTTGCCTCGATCGATCCCCGTTCCGGCCATACAGCTGTGCTTAGTTCAGATGGTCAGCAGATCATCGTGGTTGGTGGTTGGGTCGGGGACATCGACACACCGGCGGATCCTCAGTTCGCGGTGCTGAATGTCGCGGATGGTTATGGTGGGAGTGGTGACTGGCAGTGGATAGTGCCGTCTACTACTGGTCCTGGGTTGCCAGATGACGCTGGTCTCTATGGCCATGGCGCGGCCATGCTGCCAGGCGGTGTCCTGATGATCAGTGGAGGTTATTCTATACCATCGTCTGGTGCGCGACGGAGAGACACGACGCCAGCAACGAATACGCAAACCTACTTCCTCAACGTCACTTCTTATTCCTGGATATCCGATTACACGCCTCCTGCCACGCAGGCTCCGTCCCAGTCTTCCAACAGCGGTCTCCTGTCTACGACTGGACAAAAGGCGGGGTTGGGCGTCGGTGTCGGTATCGGTCTCCTTGCTGTATGTGGCTTGCTCGCCCTCTGGATATGGTACTCAAGGCGTTCAAAGAAGCGAAAGGAGCTTCGCGAAAAGCAACTACAAGAAATCTCCTACACAGCGCACAGATACAACGTCGAAGACCACTCTCCGACTTTTGATGGTCGTGGCGGACGCACCGACGCGCTCGACTATCTTGTCGATCAAAACGGCCCGTACTACTTTCCGTCCGGCACACAGGGTGGTCAGGGCTGGAAGGCGACCGATCGCGGAGATGTAGAGAGGTCGGGCTTACTCGTCGAGATACCGAGTCCAACGCGCGGACTGCGACGCAATTTGAGTGCTAGACCTCAGTACGCTGTGGGCAGGCCTGGAGTTCCGGGAATTATACATCCGATCGATGAGATTGAGGAAGAGCCTGATGACGAGTTGGCACACGAGAATGGTACGCCGGCTAGGCAGCCCGAGATGGTTGAGACACGACCTCGATCTGGGGCGGCTGTACTTGATAATGCACCTGTTTTGGATCCGTTTACGGAATCACCGGGACGTGGCAAGAATGCGGTACATTCTACTCCTACCTCGCCGAATCACCACAGTGTTGAGATGAACACGAATCAGCCGATGGTTGCAGGAAGACTGTCGCCGGATAAGTCGTCGTCAGAACGTACTAGCTCGAATCTCAGCGAGAGGAGTACGCTGTCTTGGACGTCTTCGAACGGCGGCGTCGTGCACAATACACCTATGCGTTCAGGCCCAGTATTAAACACTGCTATACGCGGTAACCCATTCAAGACACCAGACGCCAGCCCAACTCACGATCAGCCTGGCAGAAGCACCGACACAGCTCCATATACTCCAGACCACGCGCGAACACAATCCCTCAGTAGTCTCCGCAACAATGGTCACCACGACATGGACTCCTTCCATACCCCCCTGTCATCATTCGCACATCTACAGGCCCAGGGCGAAGCACTCCTCGGGGGAAACCCAGAGAGCAGAGCGAGGCCAGACACGAGTTCAAGCGAGTCGACTATGCACCGCGATACAGATGGTAGCTATAGCCGGGCTGCGACTGCTACTCCCATAACACCATTCTCAATGGACCTCGCTACCGCCGCCGCCCGCCCTGCGCCCAGGGAACGACGCATGAGCTGGTTGGGCAGCGTGAGGCGGGTACTGACAAGAAGCGTGAGCAGCGCCGAGCGAACACGAAGCATGACCGCTACCACCATGCCCTACCACGACATCCAAGAACCCTACCGCGACGACCCCATCGACCCTTTCCCCCTCCCCAACAGAAAAAGCATGCCTGTAACTACAAAATCGGTATCAAATACGCCGCAACGCGCCGCCTCCGACGCAAGTTTCTGGCGCAACAAACGCGGCAAACAGGACTGGCTCGAAGACGAAACGGACCCCGCGTGGCGCCGCACCGCAGGCGACGACTGGGGCGCACCCGAAGATATCGCAATGGCGCAGCGCGAGCGCGCGAGACGCGAGTGGGCGGCCCGCGGCGCGAATCTGTTGATCCATGTGAGTGGCGATGGTGAGGAGAGGTTGCCGACGCCTAGGACGCCGATTAAGGGGGAGCAGTTGGGTGTGCCGAGACAGGGGAGTGGCGGGGATGCTGGGGGTTGGGGAAACGGGAGTAGTAGGCCGTGTACGCCGGCGAGTGAGATGGATTGGGATGTTGAGGCTGCGGTGGAGAGGAGGGTCGTGCAGGTCATGTTTACGGTGCCAAAGTCGAAGTTGAGGGTTGTGAATGCGGATGCCGAGGTGGATGGGAATAGTATTTTGGAGGGTGGGGGGATGGAGGGGGATGATGTTAAGGGGGTTGCGAGGGATAAGAGGAGTGTGAGGGATCTGGCGGGTAGGTTTGAGCAGTTGAGTAGTGGGAGAGCGTCGCCGAGGACGTCGCCGAGACCTTCGCCGAGTAATTCGATTAAGAGTTTGAAGGTTAGGGGGAAGAGGAGTAGTCCGGGGTTGACGGTGGGTAAGGGGAAAGAGAAGGAGAAGGAGAAGGTGGATGAGTAGATGGAAGGGATGATGCTGGTATGATGTCTTTTCGGATTTACGGTTCTTATTTTTTTCGTATTTGATAAGCGTCTTCTTGTTTGTTTTCATTTGGGTCAGGATAGGGGAGGGTTTGCTTAGCGAATGGTGTTTTGGGATTGAGGCGTCTGCCGCGTTGCAAGGGATGATTGCGATTGCGATGCCTTGGGATGCAGAACAGGCATGATAGATATCTTGATGTTTTTTGCGTTTTAGTGCGCTATGTTGTTTGATGTGCTCAACGAAAGGGCGAGTTTGGGGATGAGTAGATGGAGATGGATTGGATGTAGAAATGACTTCTATTTAGTTATCAGAAATCATTACTGTCCTGATACTTTAGCATGTGAGCAAGTCTTTGCGTAGGCGCCAGGGGTGGGATGGGAATATGAGGGTGCGTCTTCACTATGCACTGGATGTATTCGACTGGAGAAATGGAATCGATAGCATGATTTTTTGTTTTCTGCAAGTGTAGGGGTATTGTTAAAACAGAACTTTAAATTTTTTTTACTAGAGGTAACTAAAAAAAGACGCCTATTAAACCTTAGTAGGCCTAACAGGGATTACTAGCTAGCATTACCTAGTAATATAATTGTAATGTGTTATAAAGGGAGGGAGAGAGGACATAGTATCCTTACTATAATTAAGCTTACCTAGAATTTTATACGTTTCTATAAAGCTTATCTGCTTCTAACCTTTATACTAATACTAACTTATAAGCTTTAATACCGTTAAGACTTTCTTTAAGACTCACACCGCATACGAACCCGCGCATACAATGTATTTCCTCTGCATCATCCTCCAGGAGGTCTTCTGTCGCAGCCCAAAAACCCTGACTGGACAAGTGCCGATCGATCTCTCCGATAGGAATCGATAGCGTAAGATTATCTACTGAGTGGTTCGAATCGCGAGAGAGGAGACTGATCATGACATGCGGTGATCTAGGAAAGAGATGTGGACCAGAGAACAATTCTTATCTCCAGTGGTGGTATCGCTGCAGTGCGGAATGGCAGCTATGGTATCGTGTGCCTGCGACGAGGAATCACGACCATACACTCGAAATCACCAGACAGACACCCGTACGAACCGGTTCAGGAGTGGGCTTCCACGTCTCCGCGACCGATAGCGAACGTCTGCCACGACGGCTCAAACACGATGCAATACCAAAGCAATCCGCACCGCCTGATCCGATAACCCTACACTTCCGGTACGGGGATGACGTCTTTACAAAAACACTCGCATACCACGCTTTCGCGAGCTCGCACAATCTCCAAACGCTGTTAAAAGCGCTAAGCGAGGATGACGACGGCATCGTCATCGTTGAACTATGGGACGTGAGCGAAAACATGCCAATCGGCAGCGGGGATTGGGATGCTAGAGTCCAGCCAGGATGGATAGTGCAAGTGTTGTGTTCTCATCGAGGCGAGAATTCTGGCTGGAGCTGTGATGATAATTCGAGCGATAGTAGCGAGGATGCCGATGGAGACGAATTTGATAACGACGGAGACGCTATCAACGGAACTTGTGTTGCGGAACGGATGCAGAGGGAGCATCCGTGGTGGTTTGTGAGGTGGAAGAGAAGAGTGGAAAAGAAGGCTTTGGACAGCGCAAGGTCGGAGCGGGAACCTTTGTGGTATACCATCGTGATTTGGTGCATGTTCATGGCCGGATTTATTGTATTGGTTAGCATACTAGGCGTATAAGGATTTTCGTCGTTGAGATTGGACCCAATAATTGTGTCCAACCATCTCGATGAATGCTGATAAATAGAATTGTCTTTTTCAACTCCACAGTCCCTCCTCTGAATGCATCGTGAGCAGATGTCGTTGTAGTTGTACTGAGACTAGCAGGTCCAAGTGCAAAGGCGCCAAGTCCGAAAGTGGTTTAGCGGTCCCACTCGTCGTGAGGCGGACTTTTCCAAGGGGCGTTCCTACTCTTCTACCTTGACGTCGTGCTGTACACATTGCCGCCATCTGGTTGCTTCTTCATCACTCTCAACAACGAGTCTTTCGCCAGCTAGATTTCGTGTCGCGTCAATCTACCGTCACCGTCGTGATGCACGCACCAGGTTTCCGAGTGGTCACACCGTCGCGATCGCGTCCGACGCGTCCCAACCAGGGAGACCACCAAAACACCACCTATCGGCTACTCGCCAAGATGGCTCATCCAACCTGCTAACTCGCACTCGCATCGTCGCGCTCATGATCCACTGTCTCTTATTCCTATTTCCCATCCTTCAACGGATTTATCAACGGGCGTCACACATTCGCGGTCTGAGACCGCGTTTGTGGGTTCAGCAGCCAGGGCTCCCCCTCCATCGCCTGATGGATGGCTGCTGAACAAAGGCAACGCCCAAGAGTAATGCCTCTTCGTCCTGATGGGTCTAGGCTGCTGCAGTCAAGGCCTGCCGGTGGCTTTGAGGTAACGAGCCTATCTGGCGGCTTTGCCCTGCTGTTGCATCCTCTTTGTTCCTGCTCCTCCGAGCAGCTGAGCATCGATGGGCGCACGGCGTAGGTGGGATCGACGTTTCGTTTCAGCTCGCACATGTCTCTCTCTTTCTTACTTCTTTTCTCCAATAACAAGTCCCGTTCTGTTGCCTGAAAAATCATTGTCGAATGCTACATCACCATCATGTGTGATTCCTGATGCGTCTCGCGCCTGCTAGTTCTTGAACATGATTGGCCTACGCTGACTTGAACGTCATCCGCCGATCTATCCCCGCTTCGCCAGGCTAGGCAGCCATCTTGAACAAAAGCACATGGATAACACTGAATGCCTCTAATCGAAAACACATCTCCAACATGCCTTGCTATTCACGCAAAGATTTCATGAGAGAGTTTGTCTTTCCTGATGAACCGGCACAGGACTTTGAGCGTGCTGGCATTGCGGCTCAGTACGCATCAGGCCACCCAAAGAATTGGTCACAAACCAACGACATCCTCGACTTCAGCGCCGATCTGAGAGAAGACTCCGATAATACGTACAGAAATTACTACACTGCTCTCAGTTCCGACAAGAAGTTGCTGGCCATCAGCACCGATGCAGAGCGTATCCTCGTATACGACCTCGCATCCCGAGAGCTGTGCGAAGTCCTTGAAGGGTCAGGATCAGTGACATTCCGGCCGTCTGACACCAACGAAGAGAGCGTTGCAGGCGTTGGCCAAGGCATGGGAGTAGGGACCCCAAGACCGGGTTACACCCTTGTCAGCTCCATCTCGCACGACGCTCCTCGCCGCGCTCGTAGTGCCAACCAACTCATTCTTTGGGATCTGGACCAAAATGGCCGTATACTTGACAAAGAAGAGCCCATCGATCCAGCCGCTCTCGCTACCAAAGCCATCGATGCGATCGCACCAGATCTGGCCGCAAGCCACGAATGGACGAGGGAGTTCATCGATGCTTCAGCACTCCATACTGAATTTATGAAATCGCTCAGCCAGGTAGCCGCCGATCATCGCAGGCGCCATAACACCATCATTGACAATGCGACGCTCGGGAACTTTGGATCTGTAAGCTTCAGCGCTGACGGTAAACTGCTGTTGTATCATTCAAAGAACGGTTCTACCCAACAGGGTATGCGGGAACCGGACGATCTTCCAGTTGTCGTAATCTACGATCTCGAGGCAGGAACCGAGATCCACCGCCTCACCGGACATACAGATGCCATCATGTGGTCGGCTATCAGCCCAGATAAGGAACACGTTGCTTCGGTATCCTGGGACGGAACGCTGCGCATGTATTCCGTCTCCACTGGAACCCTCATGTGGGTCACAGAGAACTCTGGTGGACAGAGCTGGGCTGGCGCATTCTCGTAAGTAGTTTCCTTGCAAACGACATGCGAAACATACTGACTCAAGACACCCATTGTCTAGACCAGACTCGAAGCTCATCGTGTGGAGTTCCAAAGGTGGTCAAGTAGTCCAAGTGCACGCTGTGTCCGACGGACAAAAAATGGCAACTATGCAAGAAAACTTCTCACACTGGTGCCGAAGCCTCACATGGCATCCGACAAGACCTGAAATAGCGCTTTGTGTAGGCGGAGATGCGTACGTCTGGGATCCTTCCGATGGCCCCAATGGCAAGGTCCTTCAGCATTACAAAGTGGAAAATGGCAAAGGACTCATGGGCATGTCCGGGATTCAAGACGTTCAGTGGATGGACCAAGGCCGGCTTCTAGGACTCGAGTCGAGCGACGGGTCGGTCATTCTCTACGACACGCATAATAATGCGAAGGAACTGTTCCGACGGCCTGCTGGTACCATGGCAGGTTTTGTCCAGGGTGGTCTTTACGGCATCATCAAAGACAGAGAAGAGCACGAAGTTTACGTTATTGTCGGTGGCGATGAGAAGGTGCGCTTCTTTCGCACAAGTGTTCCAGCTTTCCCGTCGTGGTGGGAGAAGGAGCCGTCATCAGCGGTGGTGGAGAAGAAATCATTTCCTGAGACGGGCAAGTATGTCAAGATTACCATGAATTCGAGAAAGGCACCATCGCAGGAGGAATCCGAGAGTCGGAGTTGAGTTGGAAGAGTTGCGACACTATGGACCGCCGAGTAAAGTCCTCCGGTGGAAATGGAGAGCCGGCGGCTTTCTCGGCGTCCACTGAGCTGGGGAAATGATATTCTGTCAGCCGCGGCAACAGTTCGACTCTCGGTCAAGGTACAGCACCCCACTTTCACCGGCCTTTGCTTTTTCATCCCCGTTCAAACGAGCATTACCAATATTTTCCACAAGCCAATAACAACGAACTCTTTTCAAGATTTGACGATACCCAACCCTTGCTACAGGGCTGCAGCACATTGCATACCCAGCATGGGGGTCGCCGGTAGCGGGACCTGGTCATACTTAATATCTATGGCTGTGGTGTCTGCGGATATCGGCACCGGAACTGTACAGTCTTGCTTGTCACCCGTGACTATCCAACATCACGAGCAGCTGACACACTATTCTCCGCACACAAGCGCATGCGCCAGCAATTACTTTCCTTACCTCCGCTGCTGTTCCACACAAGTCGGGTCATCGGATTGCGCAATCCGGATCCTGTACTCGTATTAACGATGCAGCGATCGTTGTGTTTTGGACATGTTGGGCATGACTATTGCCTCACAGCTGGCTAAAGGCATTGCGGTCCGGACAACCGTCTCCGCGCTTACATGGCACCCTTTCAGGCTGAACCCCACACCGCCATTCGCTTAGCCCCACGCGGTGCGGCTTATTGTGCTTTGTACCTTATATGAACCATTAAGAAACAAATGACCATGTTGCGAAAATCCCTCTTCATCCTCCTCAAAGTTTGCACGCTGGTCGGACTTTCGTTTTCAAGGTCATCTAAAGCTGGCGTTCCTGCTGCATCTTCACATAGGAGTATTTACCACCTTCGTTTGCCTTGCTCGCAGTCACTTCAACGAGCATCGAGTTTGATACTCGCATTGTAGACTAAATCGGCAAAAACGCTAAGACTTTGTGCCTGTCACGCGTTTGTCCGGCATTGGTCTCGTTGAATTGACTTCTGCAGTGTCACTAAACACAGTAAGCTTCGCCCTTCAAGCCATGTCGGCCCTTGCGTCTCTGTATAACCAACCATCACGTCGCGGTATAAAAGTTGCCCGCAGAGTTCACAGGTACTATCCTTGTCCATACTCCAACTATGATACAACCAACCCAAAATGGCGAGCGATATGAGCTCACAAGCCCAACCGAGATGCCCAAAGCTGGCGCATTCTTGTGGAATCAACGTATGATGATTCAGGTCACATGTCGTGGCTTTGCAACTGCGCAATACATGCAACCCGAGCCCGCCAAATACGCCTATGCGCCCAACCTCGAAGCCAAAACCTTCATGCAGCCGGAGCAAAACTACTATGCTCACCACCCCGGCCGATTCGTGTACATCAAGGATGAAGAGAATGGCGACATCTTCTCAGCGCCGTACGAGCCAGTAAGGGCAAAGCTGGATCGCTTCACCTTTGATATAGGCAAGAGCGACATCAAATGGACTGTGGAGAAGTTCGGCATCCGCGTTGAGATGACGTTTCTGCTCCCGACTGATGATGTGGCTGAGCTATGGAACATCAAAGTCACCAACATATCCGGTCGAAAACGGAATCTCAGTGTCTATCCTTACTTTCCTTTGGGATACATGTCATGGATGAACCAAGAAGCAGAGTGGAATGCCAACGTTGGCGGCGTGGTTGGAAGCTGTAAGACACCATACCAAAAAGCCGAAGACTACCCAAAGACAAAGTATCTCAAGGACAAGACTTACTTTCTCTGCGAAACCACACCAGTCTCATGGGAAGCAAAGCAAGAGGCTTTCGAGGGCGAAGGTGGATTGCAGGCACCATCGGCATTACAAAATCCGCAACTTTCGAATAGCGACGCACGTTACGAAACCCCAACTGCGGTTGTGCAGTATTGGGCGGACCTGGATGAGAACGAGAGCAAAGAGTATAGATTCCTCTTCGGTCCCGCATACGATGAAGCGGAAATTCTGGACATGCGTAAGAGATATCTCAGCAAAATGGCGTTTGCGAAAGCAGCCAAGGATTACGAGGACTACATTATGCGAGGCAGCGGTTGCGTACGTCTCGAGACTCCTGACAAAGACCTTGACAACATGGTCAACAACTGGTTACCACGGCAATTGTACTATCATGGCGACGTGAACAGACTTACGACCGATCCTCAGACGCGAAACTACCTACAAGATAACATGGGCATGAGCTTCATCAAACCGGAAGTAGCCAGGAAGGCTATCAAGACTGCTGTTGGGCAACAAGAGAAGAACGGTTCGATGCCAGATGGTATCCTACTAGCAAAGGGCGCTGTTCTCAAGTACATCAACCAGATTCCTCACACCGATCACTGCGTCTGGCTGCCCATCGCCCTCGAAATCTACCTTAGCGAAACCGGCGACTACGCACTGCTAGACGAGAAAGTAACCAGCATGTACGGCGACACATACACCGTCTTCGAGCGCTTCAGCCGCGCAATGGACTGGCTCCTCTCATCAAACGCACGAGACGACCGCGGTCTTTCATACATTGCGCAGGGCGACTGGTGCGACCCCATGAACATGGTCGGTCCCAAAGGCGTCGGCGTATCCGGCTGGCTCACAGTCGCAACCGCCTACGCCGTCAACCTATGGGCGCAGATCTGCGAAGACGCGAATAAACCCGACATCGCAAAGAAATACCGCGCCGGCGCCGAACAGGTCAATGAATCCGCCAACGAACACCTCTGGGACGGTGACTGGTACGCTCGCGGTATCACGGATGATAACGTTACGTTTGGCATCAAAGACGATAAAGAAGGTCGTATCTGGCTGAACCCGCAGGCGTGGTCTATCCTCGGGGGCGCGGCGTCTTCGGAGCAGATTGCAAAGATGCTTCCGCAGGTTGACGAGCAGCTCACGACGCCGTACGGCGTAGTCATGTTTGGTCCGCCGTTTACGGCGATGCGAGAAGACGTTGGGCGCGTTACACAAAAGTATCCTGGGCAGGGCGAGAACGGGTCCGTGTATAACCACGCGGCTGCTTTCTATGCATGGGCGCTCTACGGTATCGATGAAGTCGATCGGGCGTATAACACGCTCCGCGCTATGATACCTGGTCCGGATGAGGAGGATCTGATTCGTCGTGGTCAACTTCCGATTTTCATTCCTAACTACTACCGCGGTGGGTATGGGATCAAGCACTTGGACCGTACGGCGGGACGATCAAGTCAGTTGTTCAACACCGGGACTGTGAGTTGGGTGTACAGGTGCTTCATCGAAGGTCTATGTGGTTTGAGGGGCGTGAGGGAGGGCCTGAAGATTGCGCCAAAGATGCCGAGCGCGTGGGACGACATGAAGGTGCGTAGGGAGTTCAGAGGCGCGGTGTTTGATGTTGAAATCAGGCGCGGAGATGTAGGAGAGGCTAAGGTCGTAGTTGACGGGCAGGGAGTGGAGGGCAACGTTATCAAGAATGTTACTGCTGGGAAGACGTACAAGGTGCTTGTGGAGGTACCGAGGGCAAAGAAGACGGGTTCGAATGGGATCATGCCCAATGGTACGAAGAAGAAAGCGACATTGGTCGACAGGTCAGCAACAAATGGAAAGGCGAACGGGAACGGCGTTAATGGAACAAAGTAGATGGGATGTAGATGATGCGACGAATCTAAAGTGTTAATGCGTCATAAACTGCCCTCATTTCTGACCCGAGACATCGGCTGTAGACGAGCGTCCATCTACACATGACGTTCGTAGTTTGTAAATCTTTAAACCTCACCCACGCGCAAAGAACATATCCACGCTATTCCTCCACGCGCTCTCTGCAACTTCCTCCACACCAATACCCTTGATGCCAGCCACAACCAAAGCCACCTTTTCCATATTGCAACTCTCATTCCTCTCCTTGACCATATCGCCTCTACTAAATTTGTCCTTTTTCTTGCTCCCCCAAGACCACTTTGTCGCATTCTTCAGGTACGCTTTCGCGACTTCGCTCGATGCTTGAATATCGCCCCACGGTGCATCAGTCTCGATCTGCAGTTTGTCCAATGGCACATGTCTGATCATGTCCAAGCTATCGCGGTCTCGGAAGGCGAAGTTGTTGACGCTGACCTGTAAGCCCATTGCGATCAGTGTCTGCATCTGCTCTTTTGTTCCGACGAAAGAGTGGACTAGGCCAGAGCGTAGAGGCAGCCGGTCCATATAGGGTTCGAGTATGGCAATGAAATCATCAAAGGCGGCGCGACAGTGGAGGAACAAGGGTAGCTTCCATCCTGCGTCGACGATCATATCGAGCTGTCGCTTGAACACGCGTATCTGAACGTCTTTGGGTGCGTCGCCCAGTTTGTCGTAGTCGAGCCCGAGCTCCCCGAAAGCGGCTAACAGATGCGAGTCTTCTTTATCGTTGAGCGTTGTCGTGATACTGCGGGACAAGTCCTGATAGTATGCCTCGCCCCCTTCATCTGCTTCGACGGCATGGTACGGATGCACGCCGATAGTGACCTTGACCTGCTCTGGTCGAGACCGCGCAATTGCGAGATTGACTTGCGCGTCCGAAGCGTACATGCCCGTGAGCATGACTTTCTCTACACCCGCGGCCAACGCGCGATCTAGTACGGCATCGAAATCGGCGTCATGGTATTGTTTTCCTCGATATACACCGGAGAACTCTTTGGCAGTTGCGGTTACAGCGACCTGGGTATCCCGATATTCTTCTCAGCCAAGTCGCGTGAAAACGGGGAAGGGTGTGTGCGTACGTCTGCGTATTGGAGCTTTTTGGATGGTGCAGAGGGTGCGGTATTGGAAAATCCGTCTAACAGTGCCGGCGCCGACATTTTTGGGTTGGGATGGAGGGATATGAGACGTCGAGTACGGAGATGATGTATTTCTTGGGGTGGGATCGCCATCGGAAAGGAGGCTTCCGATCTCGGAATATAAAAGTGGATCGCTTCTCTCGGCTTCGTCATGCGGCTCTGTTCGGGCTACAAGCTTCGCACGACAAACATTCCATGGTTCTATCCTATCCTCCAATAGCTTGAGACCGGACTTCTAGGCACACTCCGCTGCGACCGACAGCCATCCAGCCTCCTTTGGGGCAGGATGCGTCCCTACTTCATTGATCAAAGCTGTTTCCAATAAACTCGTGTCAAGCCAATCCTGCAACGCAAAGAAGTGTTTCTGAACCTCACTACACCGCTGTCCAGATTTCGGGTACATAACCAGTTATCGTATTCTGGCTATATGACCCTTCCTCTCGTGCCCGCGAGCGTGTTTACCCTGAGTTGCTGTTCCTTGTGCCTTCTGTGTCCACTTCAATGCCCACAATGCCCTGCTCCTAATTCTTGTCGCATAATTGTCCGGTGAGCAATTACTCCACTGTATCCTGCTTGATCTTGTTCGTGTTCTTGATGCCGTCGTTGGTTGTTGTTACCGTCGTCGTTCAAGACCACTCTTGTCTTCGCGCTCGTCCGATCGGGCCTGATGCTGCGGAGTAACTAGGCCAATCTGCTTCTTGCTGTTACGCTCGTATTACCTCCGTGATTCGTTCTCTGGGGTGTGTGTGTGGCTAACAAAAGTGCTGAAAGAGGGTTCCGTCCATCCATTATGGTGTGTGCAGCGTCTCGAAGGGCTGTCGTATCGCGCTTCTTTCTGGATCGCTCGTCAATGTGCCTGAGTCGCTTCTCCGAATCGAACAGCGTGCTGGTGCTTCGGTCTCGTTTCGCGGAAATGGTTCGTTTGGTAATTGACTGCGTTGTTGGCATTGGTGTAGTCTGACTTCCTGGGTTGCTCGTTTTTCCCGGCACCGTGATGCTACCGGTAACTGCAAAAATGGAAAGCCAGCGCCTAGTCATCCAGAACTTCTTCGCGCTGCTGTTTAGCTCTGCAGTGTAGAGATGAGGCCGTGGCCATTGGTTTGGGGACAAGTTTGTGATGGGTACGAAATCGCGGAGGGTTGCAGCGAAGTGGCGGCTGCGATGAGCGAATGTGCGCTTTGTGAGGATGTGGACGTGCGAGCAGTCTCAAGTGTTGATGTGAGGCGGATATGCATGTGGCGTGAGTGCCGTAGTGGGTGTGGGTGGGGTTGAGCGCTGTCTGGCAAAGGAGGATTGTGGTGGTGGGGAGTGAGTACGCGATGGTACTGCGATGCGCCAAGATAAAGGCAAAAAGAACAAGTTGGCTGAAGCACATGTCTTCTCTACCGAAAAGCCTCTCCCAGTATCTTCCATACGCTCCAATATCTAGCAAAAAGAAAGACCGAAGTAGAGGATGATCTTATCGCCTGTACATAGCGCAGTACACATTCCCACTCTTTCCCTTAGAAGAACAGCCCTTTAAGGAGGCAAAAAAAGAGTTCATCTCGAATAGTGTAGTGGGGTGTTGTATTGTGCTGAGGAATATTGTACTTACGTCGGTATGGCCCCCCTTACGTAGTCCTGCGGGGTTAGCGAACGTTGTTGACTGTTACCTATCCCATAGGCAACGGGTGTCCCATCACTCGAACCCGGTGAGGTTAGCTCCGGTCGGGGCGCTGAAATAATAGAAGTCAGCGGGGATCGAACAGAGCGATAGGGGCCGGTGTAGAGGGGTGGGAGGGACCACTACGCTATTGTAATGAACTTTGATGGAATGTTGGGTTTAGGGAGGCGGTTATATAGCGAAAGGAGGGTCAGGATCTCCCTCCAATGAAATTTGGTTGGCGGAGAGTTTGGAGGTGGGTGTGGTCGTTGCAGCGTGTGAAGGGGAGACTGTTGTGGTTGATTATTGTCGCGTTTGCGACTTTAGGTGGCATAGCAACAGCACTGTGGCCTGTCGGTTCGCCAATGTGTTAAGAGATACCACAGCCGCAGCAGCAGCACCAACACCATCATCTCCAATAGCGCATCCAGGAGTAAGACGGATATGCTGGCGAGAAGAAGGCGAGAGCCAAAAGGACGGCTGAGGTATACACAACTTATGATGTATACCAGACGCCTGGGCAAAAATATGTCTTGCACTCTGTGTGACAAATTAGCAAAAAAAGAAGGTCGTTCAATCCAGATCTGCTCGCTACAGCGGCCAGAAGGAGGGGATATTGTACTCACCAGATAGCCATCTATCCTTCCTACAAAGCGTAACGAAACGTAACGAAACGGAACGGAACAGAACGTAGCGTAACGTGAAAGCAAGAGAATGGCCGAAGCCCGAGATAAGCCTATAGCGGCCGCAAAGAAAACAATCAAGTAGTGGGACTGTTTCGAACGTGTTAGCTATGTTCTTGTTGAAGTGAGAGTGGGATCGGCCACTGCGCCAACAGATCTGGATGACTTGATGGAGAAGTCTGGGATTCGTTGCTTCACAATGGCACGAGGCTGACCCCTGATACTTGCAGCAGAGAATCCCGTATCTCTGATGATATCCTACTATCGTGGTGTTGAGCATCGCTCTGATGAGGCTGTTTTGACGGCGGTGAGAATGTCGGTAGTAAAGGCAGAACAAGGGGCGGAAGTGAAGCGATGACGAGCATGACTATCGTAAGATGTAGCCACTCAAGACATCAAGTCTTCAGACGAAAAGACACTTGAAATGGGCGTAGATGACGAGAAGACTAGAGAATAACATGATGAGCAGAGCGCTGCTCTTTTGGAGACTTCAGGGGGCATGGAAAGACATGCACGTTTGGAATCGGCATCGGGGTAGCAATACAAACTCACTAAGCGTACCGTACGCCCAGAAGCTTTGCAAAGGTCCAAAGGATGCATGGGCTGGCTGCAAAGGCCTGCAAGGGATACGTCGTGTGTGCAGAAGAAAATGCGGTCATGATGAGGTCCTTCCACGTCGGGCTCCAATGCAGAGGTTTCAGGGGCAAAAATGATCCAGACACGATGCATGGCACCGCTGACCTATGAACTGGTGATGCAGGCGATGGAAACGAGACTTGTAGGCCTTGTAAGCACTCAGGAGGGGATGGTGGCAGAGAATGTCGTCGGCGCATGGGAGGTTTGACGTTCCCAAGAATGGGGCCGTTCGGCGGTGCCTGCTAGTTCGGGGATGCCGTCTGCCGTGGGGCCTTTGGCTTCGGCAGCTTCAACGCCTCACCAGCTCCACGGCCACAACACCATCTTGGGCTCAACGATCATGGCGCCATCGAGGGGTCTGATCATGTCAGGCTCTCAGGGCATCTTCTCACGATGTGCATGCTCGACGCGAAGTTCCCCTTCAGCCCGTCGCAGCTTCCTCGCGCTGTCGACCGCCAGACCAGCGACTTCCTCGACGAGCACGCTCCTGCCTCAGCCACGCCGCACACTCGGCGCCAGGAGGTACTCGTCCTTCACCGACACACTCGCCGACCCCGCCAACAAGCTGCAGAGCTACGTGTCTCGCAGCGACGACCCCTTGCTCAACCTCTCCATCGAAGACCACATCCTCCGCAAGAGCCCCGCCGACAGCACGATTCTGTTCCTCTACGTGAACAGGCCGTGCGTCGTCATCGGGCGCAATCAGAACCCGTGGACGGAGGTCAATCTGGGCATCCTCGACGCCGCACGCGGGGCACACGACGCCAAAGACAGCGAGCCGCCGGGCATCGGCACCGTCGACCTCGTCCGCCGCCGCTCAGGTGGCGGCACCGTCTTCCACGACCAGGGCAACCTCAATTGGAGCATCACATGTCCCCGCGCCGACTTCACGCGTGACAAGCATGCCGAGATGGTTGTGCGCGCCCTGCGGAGGCTGGGCATCGACCGCGCCAGAGTCAACGAGCGCCACGACATTGTCCTCGACCAAGGGCACGCGAGACATGCCGCCGACCCCCACGACACGCATCGCACGCCCTATACTACCGATGAGGGCGGGCCGAGACCGCTCAAGGTGTCTGGCTCAGCATATAAGCTCACTCGCCAGCGCGCCCTGCACCATGCCACGACGCTGCTGAGCTCGCCGAACCTGCACGTCATATCCGACTACTTGCGATCGCCAGCGAAAGACTTCATACAAGCCCAGGGCGTGGAAAGCGTCAGCTCGCCCGTGTCCAACATTGGTCTGGAGGTAGAGCCATTCAAACAGCGCCTGCAAGAGGAGTTTGCCTCCATGTATACCGAGCTGGGAAGCCCAAGCATCGTCGAAATTGTTGGCGAAGAGCACCTCAGCATTCCTGACATCCGGAAGGGATACGAAGAGTTACAGGTACGTCCATACTGCTCGCTCTATTCTCACTGTCGTTGCTAACCTTGGAAGACCGACGACTGGATGTGGTCGCAGACTCCGCGCTTCAATCTCACGCTCGACCCCAAGGACGACATCGGCATCCAGATGGAAGTACATCATGGTGTGATCAAGAGCTTGGAATTTGAGGGCTCCCATCTTCCGGACGACGCTCGAACGGCTCTCCAGACTGCGCTGGTCGGGATGAAGCTGCAGCATGTCTGGGACTCCAATACGTTTCGTCAAATCAGCGATCGATCACGGAACGACCAGCTTGCGACCGCAGCGAGGCGGCTCCAGGTGCTCCTACCTGTTCCCAGGCTTTCCAACCGTTGAAGCTTGCCATCAAAAAGTTTGGGTACAGGTTTGCTCATCCCTTGTCTGTCCAGAGTTGGGACGACCAGGAGATGTGGGCCCGAACATCGAATCAACAACCATGGACGTCTAGCCAAGTCCTTCCCAGCTCTTGAAAGAAGATATGTCCGTATGAAAGAGAAGATATCCACTCCAATCCCTACTTTCTCCCATGCTTGTCCTCAGCAAGCATTCCATCGTCTGGCGATCATGGACCCGGCAACACCGAGTCTTCGAGGGCCTTCATTATTTGCATCGCCGTCCACGTCTCCATATTGAGCTGGACGGTGGTATTGTGTTTCTGCCATATGGTCGCCCCGTTGCTTGTGGACGCGGCTGTCCATCGTCGCAGCCCTGCCGTTGCTGGACTTTCTGCGAGTACAGTGTCGTGGACATCCTCCGAGGCAGAGTCTTCTCATTCCTTGAAGCCTTGTCATGTTGTTTGCAGCGCCGCCTGTCGTAGGATTCGCGATGGTTTCTGCAAGCTGCTTGACTCTACGCTGCGTCGCCCTTGATAGGTGAGTTATCTTCCTGCATCACCACGTTAGCATGTCCTTCATCAGAATAGTCGAGCCTGCGTAGTCTTACTCGTGGCAACTGCGTCGCTCGTGCGGAGGACTCGGTCAAGGCGCCCGGCTTGCAGTACCACCACCGTCAGGCGCGACGTGGTCTCGAGGGAGCAGCTGCGCGCGCCGCAGAGGCGGGGGATATTATATCCTTTGTGGTAAGATGTGCTCCCTTGTCAAAGCAAGGGCAGTGGCGAAGCTCCTTGTCCATGTCCGTCCTTTGTTCCTCTTCCGAGGGCTGTCCGCTTCTCGAGGCAGCCCCGCAACCCTATTGTCAGCGCGGTCTTGCGAAGCTCGAAGGCTCCCTCGACGTGATGGTAGGTATACAAGGCCGCTTCGCGCAGACTGTGAGCCTTTGATATCATTACCTGGATTGCGGGGTTCGCGACTCGGGGATTTGACACGAGGTTTCGACGATTGTAGGCATCTGGTTCTCCGCCGCGGGGTAATTCCAGAGATGCAGAGCTGGTCGACACAGAGCTTGGATCTGGACGTGGTTAACTTGCGTGAGGTGAACTTCTTCGTCAGCCCCCGAGTGCCTTACCGTGGGTCATAGCTGTCGCCGTTGGTGGCGGCGGAAGCGCCTCTGGAGCGGGCGCTGAGCCTCACCCCCCTCCGCTGGGGCCTTCAGGAGCAGACGACATGGAGTTCAAGCCATGAGAAGCTAGAAGTCTCGTGAGTCCCAAGAGGTAGCTGATACTTGCCTCGACGCAGAGCGCCCCGCTTGAGGTCGCTGCGACGGTCTTCGTGAGCTTCCACGACGATGGAGGATGACAGTATAATATTCCCAGGGGACCTCACGACGTTGGTAGCCTACTTTCAGCTACTGCAGAACGGCTTGAGGATAATTAGAGCTGGCTGTGGCGATAATCTTCACGCGGTTGTGGTGTTAGTAAGTCGGAGCATTGTCTGCCACCCCCCCTTCGCCGCACTAGCGCCAAATCCCAAAAGCAGCACCAGCGATGAGGCATTTGAGACCAGAATGTTTGCCAGTCACTAGATCTGAAGCCCACATGGCTTCCCCAGTCACCTTGTGTTCGAACGGGTGAGGGAAGCCAGTGGTAAGATGGGTATATGAGCGCCAATTGGCAAACTCTCACCATTTAACAACACATCTCTTTCTACACACCATCACACTACCAAAACTACCAACACTACACGATGACCTTCTCTTGGACCAGTACCAAGAAGTGGATGAAGGAGAAGCTGTGGAAAGTCCCCAAGGGGCACCTCGAAAGGAGGTTCAAGAAGAAGAAGCAACCGGAGTTTACACCTCCACACTCGCCAGGGCGCGATAGCCCCCACTCTACGCAAATGACGTCGACGCCGACGAGTGCTGCGGGCTCAAGAAGCCCGTGGGGCGGGTTTGCAAGTCCCTTGATGGGGCCCGTTAATAGGGATCTCGTGCTCGATTACCAGCTCGACGAGAGCCTGCAGGAAGCAAACATCTGCCGAGAGTGGCAGAGAACTTATTAACGGGTCCCTATCAAGGGCAACGACTGTTGGGCTGTGGAAAACAGCTATAACGAACGTTTTTTGGGCTGACTCTGCGGAGAAACCCTCTGCAGTAACACTTTTTGGTGTGGCAGGGCGGACATATACTTCGGCGGATGATGACAATGACTGCGCCTCGGTGGCTTTGGAGACTACTGAGGCATCTTCAAGCCTAGTGCAAGATGGCAAACGTCTGCGTGGAGGTTGCCAACGGTGGGCGAACGCATGCAAACTTCACTTCGAGGGGGATGTCAGAGTCTGAATGGCTTCTGCAAAAATCCGAACACATGCACGTCAGCTTGGTATGCGGGAATGACTTATTAATACGTCGAACATTTTCGCTATCGTCGTCCTGGCTCTTGGCAAACCATCGCCCATTCGCCTGCCCCGGTTTCAGCCTTCCTAATCAACCACTCGCCCTCGCATCCCATTTCCTCATCGCAACCGGTCAACAACGTCATGCACACAAATCTGCACCTATCGGCAGTATGCGTCATTTGCATCCAATCGTGTTGTTCCGTTATTCTGGCTGCCTGCTGTTTCGAAACACGGCACAGGCCATGAAACGGCTGCCATCAGCGTTCGCCGCGTTTCAGCTGGTGAACCGCGCCTCCTCCACGACGCTAACCTCTTTTTCGATAGCCATGCCTGAGGCTGAGAACATGGCTGGGTTTAAATGTCCAACGACGCGGGAGTCGATCGTGGGCTGATTACGACGAGCTTCTCCAGTCCTCCGCGCTGCGCGCATTCCCTTCTTGTTTATTTCCTACGATTCTCACCCCTTGCACCATGAGTGGTTACGAACATTACAGCGCTGGTTCGCATTACAGCTACGATCCAATGGAAGACTTTTGTTATGAGACGTTCGACGATACATTTCCGATATACGAGTACCCGCAGAAGCAGCTGAACAGTCCTATCGACTATGAGCAAAGTCCTGTCGGTATGCAAGGCCATGCCCATTTTCTCACAGATCATTAGACTGATTGTGACCACAGAGAGCCTGGAACACAATCCTCGACAATGACCGACCACGAATGCCTTATACCAACGATCCGGTTCATCGCAACACCTTTCCGGTTCGAACTTTTCATCAGTACCTTCCAGCTATCGATCGTCAAATAACAGCACCTTCTCCTACACACCTCTAAGAGATTCGATGTCTTCGTCAATATCAGCATACTCGCACACCTCCGATATGTCGAGACTCCAGCACTTCTCGATGGCCGAGCATCTGCTGTGTCATGGGCCTACCCAAGTTGTTCCGCAAGCCGCAAGTGCACCCGAAGAGCCTCGCCCGCGGCCTGCCAAGGGAAAAGAAAGCAAAAGACCAGCTGTGCCAGAGAGAGACTACTTCAAGACATGCGTCTCAGCGACCAAGCAATCCCGCGTCTGCAGCAAGAAACACAAGTTTTTCTGCACCAGCTGCGAACGACCCTTTGTCGAGAAGGCAGACTGGAAGCGCCACGAGGAAACGTACCAAGAGCGCCCCGAAATGTTTAAATGCGACCTCTGCCCCGCCATCTACTTTCTGGAAAAGGATTTCACAAAACACCACAAAGAATCTCATCGATGTACCTCATGCGCCGACACTACGACACGCAGCAAGAAAGCGCACGCCATCTCCGCGAAAAGAAAACGCATGACGCGGACGGGCTGGGGATGCGGTTTCTGTTGCCACTTTAGCACCGAGTGGACCGAGCGATGCGATCATGTGGCGCGACACATGGAGAAACAGGGACTCACGGCTGCGGACTGGTATCACAGCAAAGTCATATATTCTCTCCTTCAGCGACCGGCCTTGTATCACGCGTGGATGCGTATCCTGCGTACGCGACCGGGGCTTACGAATTGTGCGTGGAATCAGCATTCGACGGGTCGCGTCGAGGGGTACCCGGAGAGGAATAGGGTACCGCAGTTGCAGGATTATCTGGAGTTTTTTACCGAGGAGCAGGATGCGCAGGCGTTGGTACGATTGGCTTATGGGAAGATGGTCAAGGGTTCTGCTTCTTCTTCTTCAGCGCTGCCGCCGCCGGTTCCACCGAAGGATTATCGAGATACGTCGGTGAGGGGGTGGAGTGGTGAGGTGGATACTTGGGCGCAGATGAGTGCTTCGGTGGTGGAGGATGAGGTGCTGCCTACGGGGATGTGTCGACTTGAGGGGTGGTATGGGAGTTGAAAAGGCTTGTACTTGACTCGTGGTTTGCGGGTTTAATGTTTAATGAGGATATGTCATGTACTAGTAACTTGCTCTCACTTCAGAAAGGACTTGTGGATTGAATCGAAATGCATACAAAGCCCATACCCTGGCTTGCCCCCAAAGCGCTTGACAAGAAAGGTCTTGTGAATGACGCGTCTTCGGCATTTGTGCAACTTGTACATACCGGATCGCCTTTGATGTATATGCTCCGCATTTTATGACGAACTTAGTCATTCTCTAAAACATACCTAGTGATAGTACCGTGCTATGGGAATCCAAGCACCATGTTTGCGCATCACGCAGATAGTAAAGAACAGGGCGCGTTGCAGAAATAAAACTGACATGCAAGGATCTAGGCAAGCAATGTGATTGAGTCTGATGCGCCTGGTGTTGTGGGGGAGGAGACTGAGGAGCTGAGGAAGCATGTGCCGGATGTTAGGGAACACATTCAATGTTGCACTCTAGGTCTTGGGGTGTTTACCAGTCCAGGTCCTTTCGTGCCCGTGTTCAATGCATATTAAGGTCGGAGGGACACGAGGGCAGTAAAGGGGACCTCGCATATCACGTCGCCAACGCCAGTTCCACTTCCAGACTTGTTCGTCGATAGGATTACATATTATCTTGACGCAGCAACAAAAGAACATGCGTCTCTATTTTGAAAACTATGGTCCATAATGCATGTAGATGAAGATGTGTGCAAATTATTTATATTACGCAACTAATTCCGGATACGCCGTGCGCAAAAGAATTAAAAACAGATGGTGGTATGAGCTCCGAGTACTATGTTCCTTCGTTCATACACTAAAAGTATCCTAGCTGCGCCATAACAGTGTGTGCCAACAGTTCCAGCGCATCAGCTCCATTTGGTGCAATATCATATACAGCCTCCAATCCATGACTCTGCATTTGCAACTTCATCATTCCCCGAGCCCCAAGCTGCGCCTTCAGCATTGATGCGGTGAAGGCATCATTCAGAATGCTATTTGGTCCGGGACCATTGTACAGGTCTCTCACTAGTTTGCATGTCGTTTGACTCGCCTCGTTGAAAAGATTGTTGACTCCTACCACCGCATTCTCGTGCTCATTCGCCCCTTGGTCCTCAATCTCTGGCACCTAGTTAAGCAGCCGTTACGTGTCTACTCCAACTCGACGATCATACTCATCAAAAGGAGGCCAGCCAGTGCGATCATCCTCATCATCCTCATCATAATGACTACAAGTCAGCACATCATACAAGTCATGATCATAGGCCGCCTTAATTTCCCCAAAAGCCGGATACCTATGTCCCAAAAACTTCCTCCTCTTGCATCCCGGACAATCCGTACAAGAATTATCCTGATCGCCAAGCGGTTCCAACCACCCATCCTCATCAAAACGCCAATGCCTGGGGCCACTCTCTGAATTCGACCTGGCACTTTCCTGAATCTGATTCCTTTTCAGTTCCTCGGTTCTGCGTTCCATGCTCTTGGACGCGTGCGTAGCGAGAACGTCGTTCTCCGCCCAACCACGATACAGATCTTGCAGAGTGTAATTCCTACCACTTAGGAGAGGATCAGCAGAATACTTGTTTTCCCTAGCTATACGTGCGAGGCAGACATCGCCACCAAAGGTCACGCAGTCTGCAGTCTCCGGGTGGGCGAGGCCGACTTCGGGGGCGACGGCTTGCTTCTCGAAGATGGTAGATTGGATCGCTTCGTGAGCCATGCGGAGGGGAACGGCGAATTCGGGGTCTTCGATAGCTATCTTTCCATATTTCATTTCGCATGCCCAAGCCTGCTCGAGGACCTCGTAGCTCATCCGCAAATCTTTATTCTTCGAATTATCCCAATGAGGATAGGCGGTTAGAGCGCGCGCGAGTTTGGTCCATACTTTGTCGCATTGGTCTAGGAGGGCCTGCCAGCTGAAGTATAGACCCATGGCATCGCCCTCGAGCCATAGCGTAAGATCGCGTAGGAGAGTGGTGGGGTGGTCCGTGTTGTGTGTGCGTTTTCTGATCTAGGGACGCTCTCTGTTGCTTTCAAGAGTCGCCATGATTTGTTCAGGTGTCTGGTTCAGACTCTTGGCTAGACGCGCGAGCTCGGAAGGGGACCGGAGGGTGTATTTGAGCTTTTTAACCTGGTCTGAGATTGAATCTAGTCAGTTCCCATATCCAATGCTGCTCACAAATAGGCCGTACGTACCGTCAATAGCACCTTCAGTTGTGGCACTTGCAAGACTCCGCGTTTGAAAGGTTGGCGAAAGGATACTAACGTCTTGAAACCACCGGTAGTCTCTTCGCTTTACTGGCTCGCTGGTCTGCTTGAGGTCCTTCTTTGCACGAGCCGGCGTGCTTCGTCAGCATGAGAGCGTCCGATCGTCAGTGTGGCCTTCCGATAGCATTCATCGAGGGTCTTTGGCCAGCCACCAAAGAAAACTCTCGTTGGGCCCTGCTGATAGATGAAGTATTCCATATCTGGCCACACAGGGGATTCAGGGGCAATGAGGCGAGTCGCAGCGTACATATGGACCATCATGGCAATGTGGCCTAGCGCGCCCTCTAATCTGGAATTAGTGTTATTGACTTCCAGGTAAGTGCGGTACATCAAAAGCCCACACCGAATGGGGTCGAGCTTCAATCTTTTGCATCGCTCGTTCATGGCTCCTTTAACATAGGCAAGGTCTTGGGTCATTGACTTTCGTATGCTTTCTGCTGGGGGTTCAGGCATGAAGGGCGATGCCCAGCTACGCTCCAAAGCCTCCTTGGTGGCGATCTCGCGATCCACGCGCACACGTAATTCGTTCAATGGATCTTCTAGATGATCCTTAGTGAGGATGTCTTGTACGTCGAGCAGTATCTGAATGCCAAACTTTCACCACGTTAGCCCGCATCACATGCGTACTTTCACATTGCGGGTGCTTACTGTGGTCCACACTGGGACTTTACGGTGTGTAAACATATGCGCCATGCCACGAGTGACTTCGTCGAGGGTTATTCCAATACGGGTTTTAAGCCAGTTTTGTCGATACAAGCTTGCCAGCTCAAGTGTACGGTATGTATCTTTGTGAGCACCACTCACTTCGGCAGAAGTTGTCTCTGACATGACGGGACAAGCCGTTTCGGGGTCTTTGGACCTCAAAATTCTGTCCAAACAGCACTTTAGTCCCGAATAAACGGGCCAAAGACACCAGTAAACATCTTGACAGCGATGAGATCCAGGCATCAAATAGCTACTGGGAAACAAAAAATCACGCTCGGATGATGGGTTCATGTTCATGCCTACATGTAGACGCATGAACAGAAGTGCTGGTAGTACTGCGAGAAGTCAATAAGAATATGCTGATGGCGTGAGGCTTAGCAGCTCACTTACCCCGGACAGGGAATGAATTTTGAGGGTATTTCTTTGGGCGTTCAAGCAGTAGATCGAATTGGGACTCAGCATGCCGCACCAGGTCGATAGCAGTGTTTGCGATAATGGAAGCGTGCATCAAGTCGCATTTGCCATCCTTGTAGGCAAACCATGACTCCTGGACTATGTCGCGGAGCTCGTGAATGTCCTTCAAGAATGATTGGATGGCAAAGAAAAATTCAGATTCCTTCTCGGATTCGTCGTGTTGGATCTCAACAGGGTTCATAGGAGGCAGTGACTCGAGGAGTTCATCTGGCTCAGTGGTGGGCTCATTTTTTGCGTCTTCGTCTTCGGGCACGTCGTTTGTGTCGACCGTTAGGACAGAGAAAGCACTCTTCATCTCGCGCAGCGACTCAAGCCCAAACTTTTGACGACGTTCAGATCAGGGAGCAACGATGTGGCTGTTCCTTGACGAGCGGCTTCAGGATTCCAGCAGCCTTTCTGAGGATGTCGACAAAGTGGGCATGGGTCTGGTTACTTTCATCTACGATGGTCTTGTTGTGCGATGAACGAAACCAAACTGCAGCTTTCTGTCCAGCTTCGATGGCGCGATCGAACAACTTGCTGAGCGCTCCAGGAACCTCGATCTTCGGATCATTTTCCGCGATGGCTTTAGCTATAGACACAAACTCGCCAACATTGATGCGATAGGTGGCGGCGGCTGCGTCTTCGGCTTGATTCTGCGTTTTGCGTTTGCGTCATCGAGCTCGCTGCTTATGCTTTGTGGGTTGCTGAGGCTGCGAAGAGACTACATCGCTACTCAGGTCGTAACCTATCTTTTCCGCAGTTGCAGCCAGCCATGCCGCGATGTATTATGGGTGTGTGAGATTGGATGGTTCAGCATGACAACAAGGGACTAACCTGTATCTTTTTAATACTGTCTATAATTCGACGAGAAGAACGAAGCCATATTGGGACAAGACGCGTGCTGTTGTTAGTTGATGGGAGACGGACGCTGATGCGGACCGGAACGATCAGTCGCTCTGGAGGTCTTGTCCACTTTACCACCCAAGATCGCTGGCAAGAGCCAATGGGGTGGCTTGTGACCCGCTCCGGCCGAATACCCATGTGCAAAGGGTCGTGCATTGCACCACAGTTGGGCATAGCGGTGGTGGCATGTCTTGCTGATACAAACGATGGATGCAAGACGTAAGAGACATGCCTCGCCGCTGGGGTTGCATGGGCGGTGCGTCGTTGTTGGTGGAGGTGGTGGTGTTGGTGTGGGAGAGCAGGGCAGGGATGAGAAGCATGACGTGCCGAACGCGAGAAGAGCTGCCGCACTTTGGGCTCCTGGCTGAAGCTCCGCAACACGCGACACAATGGCTGACATGGCATCGCGCATAGCTTCACTGAAAGCAGTACTGCCTGACCTCGAGTCTGCCTTGCAATCCTTCACCTCGTCCCCCGCCAAGTTTCGTGTTGTGCGAACGGTAAACGACACGCCGACGCAGCCGAAGACGCTGTATATCCTCGACTCTTCCTTCAACCCGCCGTCAATTGCCCATCTTACGCTCGCGACTTCGGCACTCAAGCAGTCTGCGCCCTTGGAGAATGGTCCTTGTCGATTGCTGCTGCTGTTCAGTACGCACAATGCAGACAAGGCACCGAGCCCAGCGAGCTTCGTGCAGCGCATCGCCCTCATGACGGCCTTTGCCGAGGACCTGTCGCGAAGCCTGAAAAGCGCGTCGCCTCCTGTGAAACATGACGTCGCCAACGTGTCGATAGACATTGGCCTGACCAAAGAGCCGTACTACAGTGACAAGTCGGCTGCCATAGCAGAGACCACGCCCCCGTTCTACGCGTCGAAACCCATTCACATCCACCTCGTAGGCTACGACACCTTGATCCGCTTCTGCAACCCAAAGTACTACCCCAAGCACGATCCGCCGCTATCGGCGCTGAAGCCCTTTTTCGACGCCGGCCACAAGCTGCGCGTGACGCAGCGCCCAACGGACCCGAGGGACGAATCGTCCAATGAGTTTGGTACAACTGAGGAGCAGGCAAAGTACCTGCAGAACCTCAAGGATGGCAATCAGGAGAAAGCTGGCTTTGAGGCTGCGTGGGGCAACAACATCGACATGGTGCAGGCCGAGGAAGGCGTGGGGATAAGCTCGACAAGAGTGAGAAAGGCAGCCAACGCAGGCAAATGGGACACGGTAGGTAGGCTGTGCACTGAAGGCGTGGCTGCTTGGATCAGGGACCAAGGTCTGTACGGCGAAGATGCCAGCGGCAAGAAGATGATGGCATGAGTCCGGGACTTCTCTCTCAGTGCAGCACAACGCGTGATACATTGATGATGTGCTCCTTCCTCAGCATACGAGGCTACAACAACTGCATGCAGTCGCGACTACCCAACCCACTCTGCACCTCACGCCACCATGCCTGGCACTCAGCACCAAGAAGATGTTCTCATACGACTTCATTTGTCTCGTAACCATTGGCTTTCTCGCACGCCCATGTGTCTTTCTGATAGCGGTGTCGTGCCCACTTCTCCTTCCTGAGACCCATCCCCAGGCAAGCACTCCACGTGGCGCACGCAAACATCAACAAAGCAGCAAACTTCCACCAACACCCACCCAGCTAACCTTCCCCCACCATCTCATCATCATGGCGGCCAAGCTGTGCTGTACAGCAGAGCAGGACGATCGGGCAGATTCGCCTGAGCTGCCTAATGCCCGCATCAGCCAGCCCACACCAGCGAACCGCCCACTTCTCCCCAAAGCGACTGGCTCACCCAGCTCACGCTTCACAAGTGCTCGTTCTGAAGACCTCCACGAGCTGCGTGAGATCTTCTACAATGCGCGGGCCTCTGACGACGATCGAGCTATGCCGATGCGGGCACTTCGTGCACGATTCAGTCGCCCATCGATGCATAGCATCCGCAGCCTACACAAGATGGCGAGCATGCGCTCCCTTATTAGACAGAAGTTTTCCAAAGAGACTACAAAACAGGCCCCGGGTGTGTCATCAGTGCATACCCTGCCAAAGCAGAAGAGCATCGCGTCCGTTCCCGACACCGTGGTGAAGCAGTTGAAAGACCCAAATCAGCAGCTTCAGATCACCAAAGACGACCTACGCAAAGATCTGCTCAGTGACAAGAAGCCCGATGAGGGTGGATATGATTCAGACGCTGAAGTCCTGGACGATATTGCAAAGAACATCGGCAAGAAATCGCCTAGCAAGAGGCCAAGCATCCGCAGTGTCGACTGGACAGCCACTACTGCAAGGTTAGTAGGCTCGATTGATATCCTCACACGATGCTGACGGATCGCAGTAAGAGCACGCCAGAGTCCTCCACCAAAGACCGTATCAGTGCCGAGCTCAAGCGCCATCTCCACCCTTACAGTCTCGAGGATCCCCAGGCCCTTCCCCTCTCCGGCCGTGTGACTCAAGTGTTCAGTACGCCCGATCTACGGTCGAGTACATCTGGTGAGCGAGATCGCAGACTGAGGAGGTCACATTCGGCTACATCTATGGGTTTGCCGAAGCCTTCGCCCATCTCCCCGTTACGGCTACCAAGTCTTGGCAACCACGACTCGTTTGGAACGCCGTGGTCTGAGGTGATGCACAAGAGTCTCCGTCTTTCGCAGTTTCCTGTACCTCCGCGACATGTTAGTCCCAGAGCCTCTTCAACCCCTGTGAACAAGAACGAACTTGCGAAAGACGAGCACGAACAACACCAAGATCAGAATAATGACGACCCAGCATCGTCGTCCCAAACAAGTGCGCCATTTACAACGCCTTCTGCTCGTATGGTCGAGATCCGTGTTCAGCAGCCTACATCCGTCGCAAGCCCTAGGCCATCTACATCTGTTAGAGGTGGTCTTTGTGAAGACTCGCCTTCCAGCAAAGGCAAGAGGGCTGCAGAGGAAGAGGATGAGGATAACAACCCACGTCGCTCTGTCCATCTCTACAGCATGCGCATCTCGCACCATCTACGCTCAGGTTCTCTTCTTTCCTGGGACCAGCTTGCCGATGCACCAGACCTCCCAATCCCGCGTCCAATGTTTCGTGAACGCACCGTCTCAGACCAAAGCCGAACATCCTTGCGAAACCGACAACTTGCCCGCCATGACCGACAGACATCTAGCTCGGGCTTTGCAAGTACAAAGGTTCCGAGTAAATGGGGCAATGTCTTGCCCCATGATAGTGATGCACGTCCTGATGTCGCTTCATCCATATACTCAAGCCGACCACAAAGCCCACCTGACAGTTTTGGTGGTTCGATGGTGACACTATCGCGTACCGGCACTGAGAATCAAGCCTTTAGTATCTCATCGTTGGACCTACGCCGGCCTCGACGCTCCGCTTCCTTTCCCACGGATAATGAGGAAACACCGAAACCAGCCAAACGACATGGAATTTCCGGACTTACAACGATGGTCGATCATTCGATTGAACCTTCACTGCTTGCCGTGCCGGTCCCTTTAGCACGCAAGAACAGTGTTGCTGGCACCAAAACCTCCAAGTTTCGAGAAGAGTTCAGCCCATCTCCGCCCAAGAAGAAGACGTCACAGTCGGTATCCATCATTAAGTTCTTGAACCCAAAGCGCCTGAGTGGGTGCAGCCAGAGTGAGACAAACCTGCAGCCCGAAGCTTCAGTGCCCGCTATGGATGGTCCGTCCGATACGCGGGCGATTCCTGCTGATCGGGAACGTGGTCATTCTCGATCACTAACGAGCTTTCAGACTGAGCAAGATGCGATGGGAAAGAACAAAGGTGCTAATCATGTATGGGATCGCGCTTTGCAAGCTCATCAAGAAGAGAAAGCATCGCTCTTCCTTCCAAAGAACAAAGATCTTGCTGTTCATGCGAGTCCGTTCCGCGAACGCAGCGGGAGCGTTTCTGTTAGAAGAGTCAGCCTTGAAGGTCTCGATCCAACCAGTCGAGCTGACGACGGGTCTAGCACGCGGGTATCGACACTGTGCCCAACCCTTGCAACACCCAGTGAGGAACCATATGAGGGACTTTACCCCTTGGTATCTCGACGCAGCGCCTTGGCAGGGCGCGACGACGTTAGTGTCGGACAAGAAGTAGCCACCGCATTTGAGCGACAGGGCGACAGCACGGATGTTGTGGGGGCATGGGGCCGTTATCCATCGCATACACGCCACGACCGTACCGCCTCTGCAGGCAAGGCCGACAACGTTCAGCCTCGCGACTTTGCACTTGAGGCGGCAATCAAGTTTGCTTTGGCAACAGACGAGGAAGATTTGATTGATCCAACGGAGCGAAGACCTTCCACTCCACTGCTGCCGGGCGAGAAGAAGAGACGGAAGAAGGTTGGAAGTGGCCGCGTAGCGAAGAGCAACTCCATGACTTTTGGTAAGACTCTGATGAAGAACTATGCCAAGATGTTCCGGAGTCAGAGCACAGAATTTCAGAGACATGGTCGAGGACATCGTAGCTCCATCGCGTCAGGTGGTATTCTGGAGCATCCTGAGCTCGAGCTTCTGCCCCATGTGTGGACCGGTGAAGTTCACAAAGGTGATGCAGACACGCATACTCCAGAGCATGAGGGACTGGCGCTGAATGATGGTCGTTCGATGAGGGTCACTAGATCCAAGGGCAAACTGCGAGCGGACGACTCTATGGCCACACTCCGTCCGCGGCGCAACTCTTCAGCTCCCAATCTCAACGAGACAGCATTTCGCGACGGCGCTGCTGATCAAGGGCCTGTCGACGACCGTGCACGCGTCTGGTCGGTCTATTACGAGAACTGTGTTGATAATTACCCACGACTAAGTATGGATACCACTCGAGTGCTCGAGGACTTCAGCCATCCAAAACGGTTCTCGTTCGACAGTAGGCGCGCATCCTTGAAATCACAAGCGAAGCCTATCCACATTCCGAAACACGCACGTAAATCGAGTCGAGCGAGCAGTGGGAGCCGCGCAAAGAGCTTCTCCGCACAGGATCACGACGACTGCGCATCTGAGGAACGCAGCTTGGTCAGTGTTAGGCGGAGCACCATGGATCTGATCTCCAAGTTCAAAGAACAGGAAGCTACGGAACATGAGCGGATTTTATCGTTTAGCAGAATAGATAGTGAGACGGCGAGGGAGACGGCTGTGGCTTTGTGTGGTGCTCGCTTTTAGTCGTATGAGGTAATGTATAATACTGTATCTCCAGTAGAAGTCTTTCGGCACTGTTAATGCCTCATTCATCAGTAATAGCATGGTAAAAGGTCATGGTATTTACTGTGCATACTCGGTTCGCTCACGCTTGGTGTTAGCACTTCCATGGTTTGGTTCGCCGGGGTATGTGAATCTCGATTTATGATTGGTTGTGGGTGGGCTCGCTTGAGTGAGACTGCGGTCACGTGCAGACCAGTCATCGTCCTGTGGACGGAGAGCCAATAAGACCTTTGTGCCATCCTGAGGTTGCTGTGGTTTGACAACGGCAGTATCGTGGATTTCTGTTTTCCTCTAGCCATAGTATCGTTTTTTGCATCCAACCAGCGTCGTTGAGAAGGTCCTGCGGACATGGTTGTCGTCGTAGGAAACCATGTTTACGACTTCAGCACTAGGAATTTTCACAATTGTTCTCGAGCGTGAAAATTCCTCGAGGTGTATATAAGTATTCCGGCTATCTTTCTCTTTCATCCATCTCCAAGCAAAGAGTTGTATACACTTGTCTAAGCTCAACTTACCAGGATCTGAGATTCCTTACCACACTTACCACCAACAAACTTCCACTACCCATCCAAACATCACGACTTGGATATTTCCATCAAACCACCAGCAAATATGCCATCCAACTTGAGCCACACCGCTGGTGAACCGCAAACTGTCGTCTCTCCACTACCAGCAGAGATGTCACCCAACTCGAGTCCTACAGTTGGTGAATCGACAACTGTCTCCGCCGCACCACCAGCAAATGGGCCATCCAACCCGAGTCCCACTGCTGGTGAATCACAGACTGTCCCTCTCGCACCAGCGGCTGTCAAAGTGTTCAAGCCGTTACCCACAACGCCTTCCGTCGCGGCTATGAACAGAAACCTTCTTCGTCATCTTCGTCCCTATGTTGACAATCTGGTTCCACTACAGCAAGCAGCGACGCAAGCTGCAGCCGAAGAGGAGCAAGAAGAAGAAGAAGAAGAAGAAGAAGAAGAAGGAGAAAAAATGGAGACAGATGAAGAAACTGAAGAAGGTGAGGACTTGGACCGTAGAGATCCAACACCACCAGCACCAGGGCATGTGCCAAGCAATGGTGAAGGAAGGGCGATGCTGCCAAAAGCTTCCTGGCCCCTTCCCCCTCCCCTTCCTCCTCGTCCTGCTGCTGCTTCTGCCCCCCCTGCTCCTACCCCCGAGCCCAAGAACAAGCTTCCCTCCTTCAAAATCAAGTTCCCAAAACAGATATGGAACGAAGTCACCATTGAGATGCAGCTCAAACGATTAGAGGAAGCTAAGGCTGCGGTCGCGGCAGCAGAAGCAACAGCAGCAGCCGCCGTCGCCACTACCACCACCCCCAAGAAGGGCACAAAACGCGCCCACTTCGAAACTGTCCTTCTCGTCCCCAACCCCAACCCGGTCGACCAAGCGGAGGAAAAAGAAAAAGAAGAAGAAGAAGAAGAAGACAGCAGACCCCGGCACCGACGCCGTATCGACTCCTCGCCCGGAGCAGCGCAGAGCAGTCGCCCTGAGGAGGCGACATCGAGTCTGAACACCGGTGCTGCACCGAAACGAAGCAGTGTTCTCCCTCGCGCCGCTGCTTCGAGCAGGAAACCGGTACCAGCACGGAATCCGTATGCTCGACGGTACTCGGCTCGTACCACCCGGTCAGCGGGTCCCGTCGCACCCGCGGCACCTACCCCTGTCTCTGCTGCTGCACTCCCTTCCGCTCTCGCACTCGCGGATGCCGTAGCCGCCGCGGCTACCCGGCCTTCGACCGTCGAAGGCCCGCGCACGGCCTGGCGTCGTCTGTTCCCGCAGCTCGGCTGCGAGATGAGTGACTACAAGGGCGTACCGGACGCCTGGCATGAACTTATGCTCTGGGACGCGGAGACTCGTTGCTGGCGAGCTAGAAGGCCAGACGAGCTGTATGTCAAGAAAGTGCTGGGAGGGACTCAGGTCCTGAGGGCCTGGCATCAGAGGACGTGGGGGCTTGAAAGCCCGATGAGGAAGGAGTGGAATAGGAGGAGGGGGGAGATGCTGGAGCGAAGGGAAGCTGCTGCAGTGGATGGTGAGAATGTGGAGATGGAGGGGAGTGGGGAGTCGTCTCGCGCGAGAGAGAATGGGAGTGGGGATGCTTAGGGGGAGGAAAGGACTGTGTAGGGCTGTGGAGGGTTGTAGTGAAGGGTTGTGAGAAGTCTTCTCGTTGGCTTGTGGTTTTGTATACCCTTTGTTGGCTTGTGCCAGGTTGTTAATCAGCGGATATATGCTCGCTCTGTTCTATCTGGGTTGATGAAAATTCCATGAATTCTTCACATCTATCTTCCACTATCACCGTCTTCGGCTGGCGGCGGCTGATCTTGGGTGGTCAATGTGGGTGGCGTCGACTTTTCCGGATTCTGCTTCGACGTGGCTGCCGGAGATACCGGCACCGAGGAAGCAGAAGCAGAGGTTGTGGTGGGTGGTCTCGCCTGGTGGCCGTCATCATCCTCGTCACGATCTATCGACTCTTCCCATGATACAAAGTCTTGTTCCGGACTGGAAACGCTCGCGCCTTCCGGCTTACGAGCATGATAGAAGAAACTGCAGAATTAGCAGCGCCACTCACTCGCATCAGCAACAACTTACACGTCCGCATAGTAGTGTCGGTCTTTTCTTTTAGCCTCCGCTCTGCACTCTGATAGAAAGACTTCCACTTCTTCCCTTGACCACTTCAGCACGCGAGTGAATAGCCCCAGTGAACTGCTCGGAAGCCAATCCATCAGATCCTCGTAAACGAAGCGTCCGAGAAGCTTGAACCTTGCGCCCTTTGCCCACTTACCCACGGGCCATTTGTACGACTTGAGGTTGATATTCCTGAAGCCTGCGTTCCGGAGCTGCGGCGTAAAGTGTCTCGGTGCTGTACCGTTGAGACCGATGGCCTTGGCAGCTTCGAGAAAGTGCTCTGACCAGCGAATCAGAGGCGAATCTTCCGCGGTGACGCCAGGGTCCATGCATCGTATAGGAAAGGCGATATCTTGGCACTCGAGGTAGCCTCCTGGCTTGAGGTTTGCGTATGCTTGCTCAAAGAAGCGATCCCAGTTCTTGATGGCTGCGACCATGGCTCGGGTATGGATGAAGTCGAACTGATCACGGTAGATCCAGTCTGCCTCGCAGTCATCGATGAGGAATTCACAGTTGGGAGGTACTTGAGCGGGCTGGATGGGACTCAGATCAGTACCTAGAACATGAGCGGATGGATGCTCATCGGCGAACTCAATGGACCAGATACCAGTGCCGCATCCTACGTCGAGCACGTTCTGCACGTCTTTTGGTATGGGCGCTCGGTAGAGTTTCCCATCCAGTGTGAGTCTGAAGGCGTGGTGCTGTAGATCCAGGCGATCTGCTTCCACCTGGCGCTGGTGTCAGCAACTGTATTGCTACACCCACCAGCAGATTGCACACCTCATCATTAGGCACCGGGTACTTGCCCTCGGCATAGGCGTGGTACCGCCTGCCATTTTCATAGCGAAAGTTGAAGACTGACGAGGTAGCGGACATTGTGTAGGAAGATTGATTGTCACCGTAGGCAGAATCGCCAAATTCAGAGTCGCGTTCGTCGCTTTGGTCGCTTTGCTCCTCAGTGTCCTCACTCTATATGACAGCTGTCAGTCGGGCGGGCTAACGCGGCCAAGCAATGGAACAGGGAACGCACGTCGATTTCAAGCGACGGACCGGAGCTGCTAGCCTCTTCAGCGGTGGAGTAGTCCAGGGCGCTCCCGTTAGTGCCTGGGGAACGGTTTGATGCTGACATGTTCTTTTTGTTTTGGACAGAGAAAGGCACGGGGCAAAACGAAACAGTCAGACTGGAGGCCTCGGGCATCCTTCGTGCGTGCTTTAGATGAATCGCGCGGTATCCAGCTCAACGGTAACCCAAGCGTAGACGATCAGTGCTGCGTTGTTAGGTTCGCATTTTTCAGGCGCTCGGCCAATCATGTTGGGGCAGTAGGTCGACGGGCGGAGATTCCCAGGCATTTCCATATGCCGCGTGTTATTCATGGAGTGTCTGGCAGAAGCGGCACGTGGAGATGGCTCGCATTACCTCGCTCCGTCGGAGTTGGCGACGCCGTGGTAAGCGGTCTCTGGGCGTGTCGAGTCATCGGACATGAGCGCTGCGTGTGGTGCAGTGGTGCAGGGCAGAGCAGGGCAGAACAGGGTGGGCTGCCGGGCGTATTCGCCGTGCCTGCCTCCGGCTAGGGTCAGCCGAAGTCGTCAGTGGCTGCTGCAAGAAGCTGGCAAGCCGAAGCTAGCATGTGATAATACCGTCTTGTAATGACATGGGGAGAGAGATACAAGAGAAGAGCCTCGACGGAGAAGCATGGAGAGCAGTCGTATGTAGTGGGAACAAAGTAGATTGTCCCCACGTGACGGCGCCAAGCATGCGCGTCCCGGTCCCCGCCCACCCGCAAGGGGTGCCGATCAACGGCTGACACGTTCACTTCGTTCTATACAGGAGCGCTGTGAATTTGCTGATACATGGACATACCATCTCTTGACGAATACAACTGCCGTAGAACTCATTTGCAACTTCCGGACACTGGTTATCTGCACTCTGCACGTCATAGCCCGCTTTGGGTCTAACGCGACTTGCCCGGACGCGTCTACTCCCGCCATCACGCGGCAATCTGCACCATCTACCGCTGCCGCCCAACATCACTTGACCAGGCCGGCAGTCCTCATTTGTCTTTCGCTACCGAATCGGATCGCCAGTCGCCTGTTGTCAATCTGGGGTTGCGCCTGTCTTTTCGTCTCCATCAATCGCCATGTCGCACCACCGTCAAGACAACTCCCGTCCGCGGAAAGGTCCGCGCGTGAGCAAGTGGCAAGAGAAGGGGCAGAAGGACGACGACATGATAGCCCCGGATGGTGTTTCTAGATCCACTGACCATCTCGAGCGGTGGGCTCTGATGACGGCCGACATGCCGCAACAAACAACCAAGAGAGCCAAATCGCGTGTAATCGAGGAGGAAATCCACGAGCGCATTCGGAAAAGATATTATTTCCCGAGACATCTCTGGCCAAAAACGACGCAAGACGACCCTGAACCTGCCGATGAGCGCATGGTCATCGATCTCACAGCCGACGACGACGCGCCAGAAGAAGCCCCGAGCCCCGCGACGACCAAGAAGCGCCGCCGCTCACCGTCTCCGGATTGGGACAACTCACGCTCCCGTCACAGTACTGTAAGCTACGTTCAGACTATGAAGCGACGTCGATCAAGGTCACCATCGCCCAGGAGGTCTGCTTACTCTGCCTTCAGCACTCGAACGCACGGCACAAGAGCGCTCAGTACAGCAGGATCTGACGATGATTACGACTACTACCTGTCAAGTGAATGGAGCTTCCCGAGCAGCGACGAAGAAGACGAGGAGATGATATGAGGGGTCATTGGCCCAAGCAGGCAGAACTGCAGCTAGTGGGACGCCTAGCTCACAATCGCAAGATGCAAGAACTCTCACGTCAGTGCTAACCATCAGTGACACCACATGTAGAGCTGTTTGCACATGTACATTAGACATCAGGCTCGATCGAATTTCATGCTATACATCATGTATTGCAATACTTCAGGACTCGCTCCGCGAGAGTACTTCCACCATCGCCAACACATTAACAAATAGACATTATTCTGCTCGACGTCCCACGCCGACCCAATCAGCCCTGGAAGCTGCGAGCAACCGTCGACATCGATCTTGGTACGGTGGCGTTCGCAATCGATTTGCTCGATATGCCCACAGGTCCCATACCTGGCAAGGGCTGGAAGGCAGCAGCGTCAGGCCAATCACCGAGCGCAGCCGGATCCCCGCCCAGACGAACCCATTTCGCATGCGACGGTGTTGGCCCATCCAGAACAAACATCCTATACCAGCCCACTGGGGCAACGTATGGGCCCTTGGGCGCCTTGACTGTACACGCTCCGCCTGCGCAGGACACGCTCGGGAACAGGATACGTGCACCCATTGAGCTTCCATGAGTACTGGACTCGGAGCCGAGCAGCGACACCTTGATCGGGCCACCAGAAGACGAAGTGACGGTGAAAGAGTAGTCTTCCTCCCAGATCCAGTCTTTTTGAGGCAGCTCGAAGGTAGGCTGCGCTGCACCAGAGAGCAGATACGGTGGGAGGAAGACCTCGAGTCGGTGCTCCTGGGGGTGCTTACCCTGATCTTGGGGATCGGAGCCTGACACAAGGACTCGCCCATCGTCCATGACTACGGCTTCGGAGTGGTACATGCGCGCAATCGTCGTGTTGGCCATGACGCTCATACGCTGATGCCGTGGCTTCCGCGAATCGTACAGAACAGCATTCAGATTCGACTGGTCTGCAAGCCCGAAACCTGCTTCGCCAACCTCGGCGCCGTTCAGAATCACATATGTGCCGTCTGGTAGCGTTGCCATGCACGAGATGACACGTCGAGAGGGCATGCGCTCAAGGGTCCATTGAGGGTTGGTGGCATCAGGTTCGATGCTGACGCAGTTGTCGAGACCCCACTTGGGCTGTCTTGCCGCGCCACCACAGATGAGAACCTCCAGCGGCGCATCGTAAGGGTAGTACTGGGGCATGAGAACTTGAGTGCCCTCATACGGGTAAGTTCGCCCTCCGGTAGGATCGTTGACGGCAGCTGGTGCCTTTGGCAGGATCTTGACCGTGTCCAGGCTGACTTCGTCAAGGATACGAGCCTCGTTGTAGTACTGGATGAAGATACCACCAGAGGGCAGTACGACTAGGAAGGGATAAAGGTTGTACGGATCAGTATCCCTGAGGTACTGCGCTTCGTACACAGGCCCGACGGTAGGTAGGATCTCCATGTTTGGCACAGGCGGGCCATTGGAGCCATCTTGCCCGCCGACAATCAACATCGATCCGTTCGCCATGACCAGTCCTGTAGGATACCAACGGCCTCTCTGGAGCTTGACGGTGTTGACATCTTCCTGCCAGTCATTCGTGCCGTTAACGCCCGCAGAACCGTCCGGCCAGTAAATGCGAACGCCAAATAACGAATCTGTCGACCATCCACCAATATTGATCTGCCGACCAGCACGATCTGGCATAGTCAGACCCGCTGCGCAGAAAATATCCGTCTTGATGCCGCTCAGCTCACGGAAAGCATGGAAGATGTCGCCACCAATCGAAGGATCAAACTCATATGCGCCAGTGGTATTCGGCTCTCCAGTTCCGTGTTTCTCGAGTAGAGACACCTTGCCGTTGACACCAGGCTGCGCGATCAGAGGAATGATAGGTCCACCAACCAAGAACTCGTAGCGGCCGGCTGCAATGCCCTTGGGGTATTCCCATACGTATAGCGGATCGCCTTCCCACTTGTACCAGCTGAGTCGGTTGCCTTGGCCACAAATGGCTTCTGGATCGCCTGGACATGCGATATTGCACTCGGACTCTGCGACTGTCGTTGAACCACTCTTCTCGATACCGTCGAGGTCTCCGCAGTAACACTCTTCGCCGTACTCCATGCCAGCTGCCTGGTAACCAAAGGCTTGGCATTGGCTCAGACACCATTGTGGGGAGTTGCCTGTCTGGTTCACGAGCTTCCATGGGAAAACTTGGTTGTTGGTGTCGGTGATACATCCTTGGTATTGCCAATCGCTCACATTCTGGACCGGAGTCGGAGCGTTGATGACCTTCAACGGATCCTGGCTTGAATAGATGCTCATCCGGTTGGGGCCTCCGCAAGTCTCAGCCTGGTTACCAGCACATTTTGTGTTGCACTCTGATTCGGAAGAAGCAGGCTTGCCGCCCATTCTCACCTGCAAGAGTTAGTTGTTGGTTCATCAACAGGATCTGACTGTACTTACGGTGTTGTCGCAGAAGCATTGGTAGCTGTACTCCATAGCGGCGATCTGGTAGCCAGCTTTCGCGCACGCGTTGGCGCACGAGGCGATGGTCATGCTTTGATCGTCAGGTTGTTGGTAGCTGACGATGCGGAAACCGGGTCCATCGACATAACAGCCTTTGTACTCGAACCCTTCTGGAAGCCCGGTTGCAACGGGTACCTAAAAGTACGTGTACGAGGTCAGTCTATATCTCACATGCAGTTCGTTCAAGGACATTTCTTACTGCACTGGAAGTCCCGGTCGCAGATACTGTCTGCGAAGCAGAGGGTGAAGCAGTGGACGAAGCCGTGGGTGAAGCAGTCACCGAAACGGATGTCTCACTACCTGTGTAGAATCGGAAGAGCGTCAAGCGATCAGGGCCGCCGCAAATCTCAGTCTGGTTTCCATTGCAGGCCATGTTGCACTTCGCCTCGCCGTCAGGCGCAGGACCGCCATTGTTCCTGAGCTGGTTGTCACAGAAACATTCGCCAGCATACTCTGTACCAGCCAGAACAAAGCCGCCTGCTCGGCATGCGTCTCTGCACTTTGCATTCGTCATACCGCCGGCTACTCCCATTCCTACGGACAGCGTTCGACCGCCAACGCTGTCGGTGTAACATCCTTCGGCATTCCATCCTCTCTTCGGTTCAGGGGTCGGAGTATTGCTGGGAAGGTCGCTCTGCCCGCTAACGCAGCATACTAGGGACAGTACCAGGAGCAGTAGGCTAAATGGCTGCCGCAGGGCATTTCGTTGCGCCATCTGTGGCGCAATGGGAAAGTCAAACGAACGATGGAGTGTATGCTATCGACAAAGTTCCGAGGGCAAGAAGGCGCGCCGGCTGTTTAACAGCGCCCGGGATGTCGTATAGCATCCCAGGCAGACGATGTATATATGCGTCTAGTATCTCTACACCTCGTCCACCGCTCAGTCCATGCTCTGCCGCGCCCGATCAGATCGATGCCACATCACAGCCGTACAGGATGCCAACTTCGGTAGCTACATTAGTGACAGCCGGCCTGCATGGCGGCGGCGTGGTCTGCACATACCAACACGCGAGCTGCATCTTTTCGATAGCATACTTTCCTGATACTGCGGCTGACAAGGCAAGGAAAACAGGGACGACATGCGGACCGCTATCTTGTTAGTCCTCGCTTAGGCAGGTGTCCCGCTGCTTGGTATTACCGGATAAGTAAAGGGTCTTATCACAACCAATCAGCACCTAGACTACACACGCCAGCTTTAATCTATTTTCCGCGCAGTCATGTTAGCTCCCTGGAAACTCTCCTATTGATTTCGCTGCAGTCGAGCGCCTTGGGACGCCGCTCTCGTGGGCGATGTGTTCTGGCGATCTCAGGGTCTAGCAGCATGTTCGCTCGTTACACATTGCCGACATCAGGCAAATGTGTAGCTAGTGCGATGGCGCGCCTAACATTCGGTACGACTCGGACTCTTCTCCGTAGCCCTACGACGAGGTCCTGGGTTCACGATGTTGCGCTACGAAGTAGGAACGATGTAGCGCTAAGAATAGCTTCGTACTGATACCGGGTTTGTTATGCCGCTTTTATGCCGCAACCCTACGATATCGTATCAGTATTGAGTCGTTCTAACTACATCAGCTGCGCACAATGGCTTTGTTACCTAGGCACATTGCTAGGGATTGTACGTATCATCTCCCCAGATACGGCCAGTAGCAGGCATCCTGGCGATTGTGATGATGGCGGCGGGTTACCCGATAGAGCATCCTATTCCGGAGACACTCCGAAGCACTCACCACCAGCTTGACATCTCGGCCTGACCAGCTTATCGTCATGCCTGCAATGTGTGAAGACACAAATACCACGCGTAGCTCCTCCATGTCAGTTCCAAATTTGAAGGATGGAGCAAAATTAAGGTGGCGCACATGCAACCGCCAGTGGCTGATCGACCCGTGTGGGGAAAATCTGCGAACAAGATACGCTGCCGCCAGACACTAATCAAGTTGCATACACGTCTGGGCCAACCATTCTAGCCCAGCACAAGTGGAGATTGATCTGCATGGGAAATTTGACTATCTTGCGCATAGTCGCCATGCAGCCACCATGTACCTAGAGTCAAGTTGTCAGCCTCGCGCTGGCATGTGACAGCAAGCTGAGTCATTCGCACAGCGCCCACGGTATACTTCCGAGTAGGATGTATCTCAACAGTACCGAACTAGGCTGGGAAAGGGAGTTGATATGCACGTCAGACACGCACTTGGATGTATTGGCATCTCGTATTCAGGAACGTCTCGTGTGAGTATGATTGACCGGCAGTTGCATGCAGAGAAATCGATATATGCGATGTTCCGCACACAGTAGTCCCTTGATCGTGTAGGTCTGGAATAGGTCTATCCGCGGACTTTTGGAGTACGAATGAACTAGCACAGTTGGTGTTGCGATACTCCTTTGGCAGCCGAAAGCAGGTGACATCTGGTGATTTACATCGTCCTACAAGCTTTAGAGGAAATAGCTCCGTGACAGCTTGTCTCTTGACCAGGATCTCGATGCATCTGATCGCAGTTCCTTCGCGAGAGACTCACAGATGGTGTATTGAAGGACCGAGAAGTATGAGACCCGATGTATTAGGTTTGCTAGCCGTGCTCGGCGAGGTGAGTAATCCAATGCATGAGAAGAGACGCCTTCATTCCACTCTCTCGAGCTGGAAGTCAGCTACCGTATGGTAAGAGTGGAGGTTGGTTGCAGTGACCGCTTCCAAGATGCTTCACATGCTGGGCGCGAACAAGCTAATCTGCATCTGGTTTAGTTCCCGCGGGGTAGACGGCGATCACATCGAACCATACACTCGAAGTAGAACGCACACAAAAAGTTGAAGCCCTAGAGCCAGATCACAAGGCCTCCAGACCACGCCCTAGTGGAGTTCGGCACGTCGTCGGAACAGTCGCTATGGCCTCGCTGCCGTCAGTACGCGCCTGCATCTTCGATGTAGACGGCACTCTGATCAACTCCGAGGGCATTTACACGGACATCTACAACAACATCCTCCGCGAGTATGGAAGACCAGACTATCCTTGGAGTATCAAAGCTACACAGCAAAGCAGAGGCACAAGTGTTCGTATCGCCCAGCCTCGAGAAATCCTCCATCCCGCTCATTCGTCATAAAGGGTACAAAGCGCCTGCTAGACTGGGCCCAAGTACCCCTCACACCCGTACAATGGTCAGCCAAAGAGAGAGAGAGTACGCACCTTTTCAAGAACAGCAAGCTGCTCCCTGGCGTCGAAACACTTCTTGTTACCCTCAAAACAAAAGCGTCACCTCGCGTGCTCCTCGCACTAGCCAGTTCCGCCGGCCATCAAAAGTTTGCATTGAAGACATCGCACATACCAGCCATTAACGCAGCATTCGACAACCCAGCCTTCCAGGTCTTCGGTGACGACCCAGAAATGTCCGATAGTAAGAAGAAACCAGAACCTGACATCTTCCTCCTCGCTCTAAAGAGACTCAATGATGCAGAGAGAGCACGCGGAGAGCGAGGTCTGGAGCCAAGTGAGTGCTTAGTGTTCGAAGATTCGATTGCTGGGGTCGAGGCAGCGAGGAAGGCAGGTATGCGGGTTGTTTGGGTGCCGCATCCTGGGCTGGCGGAGGTTTGTAGAGGCAGAGAGATGGATGTGCTTATGGGTAGGACGGAGGAGGATGGGAATGTGCCGAGGTATGGAGAGCCTGTGGAAGGAGCTGTTAAGAGTCTTGTGGTTAACGAGGATGGACGAATGTTGTCTGAGGATGGAATGGCGGAGCTGAGGTCTAGTCTTGAAGACTTTCCGTACGCTGCGTATGGTATCAATATCACGCAATAACTGGAAGACGGCGACGTATAGGCGTATTGTTAATATATGCAGTAGGCGACTGCAACATTTACGTGTCGAGAATCATCTGCCCCTCACCCGGGCTTATCCAAGGCCAAAAAATCTGCTCGTTCTCGTCGACATGATTGCACAAGTCCTTAGGTATACTGAACGGCCTCGGCATGTCACTCGGCCATACTTGAGCTACGTCTATGGTACGCCCCACTCGTGCTATCGACGACACGAAAAAAAAAGAAGATTTGTGACCTACGCAGGGATCGCTGTGAATGTTGTTAGAACGGCTGTTCGAATGGAGGTATCTTGGATGCTACTTACAACCTGCAATCTCTTGATATCGACGAATCGTAGTCAAGCGCCTTGCCATTGGGCCAGCAGGCCAGTTGTTGGTGTTGATGACGATAATTCCATTTCGCCCTTTATGAATGCCGCAACTGACATTTGCAGTCACTGCTGCCGGCTTAAAGTGTCACTCAACGACGACATCTGTGACTCAGTCGTGGTGTTCTCCTAGACAGTTAGCATAACATGGTGCCGTGGAAGTTTTCATTCGCCCCACTCCGTGGTAGCTGTTGATTGGCCATGTCTTCCTGATCAAGCAAGGCAGGCCAGTAGGGTCACATCCACTGGTTGCACCCATGGGGATACGATCGGAATTCGCAAGGGGTCACCCTGACAGTTCGTGATGAGCGTGGCAGCCTTCGGCGTTCAGATGTCGGATCAAGCGTGGCGGACTGACAGGGCTTCAAGACAGGGCGGGGCCGTGCTCAGTCGGCGCTAAAAGCTGGTAGTTCCACCGCGCGCCGCGACGCGCGTACCAACGCTTCATTGAGCCGTCATCCACTATCATCACTCCCATCAATCGCTCGACATCGTCGTCATATGACTGTTTCCCACATTGTAGTCTCACTCGGCTATCTACTTGCCAAAGTTTCAGCGAGATTGAGGCGCGTAAGACACGTTAAGACTCCCGAGGTCCATCCAGAGCGACAATTCGTCTTCCTCTTTCTGCGCCTCAGCCTCTGTATGATCTTCGTTCTGAGCGATCATCTGACAGACCGTCTGCGAGCTCCTACCGGCAGCAGAATCTCTTCTGAATCTAGCCATTACAACTTTTAGCTCGTCTGAGCCGAAGAGCTATCATAACGTATCCGTATCGTCAAATGCGGCCTGACGATGCTGTGAACTTGGGACATAAATAATGTTACCGATACTGAATGTTAACAAACATAGTAGGTTTCGTGTGTCCCAGTCCTCCGCAAGCTCAGATCCTGGGGAAATCGCGCTTGTAGTGCCGGGTATGTGCGATTTTGCTCAACCGATGGCGCGAGTTTTCCGACCGGCAGTGTCGTACTTACTATGTCCGTGGAGGGAGTACACGTCGAACACGAAAGCCTAGCTTATCTTGGCGTCCATTACGGTATTTCAGTCCCAACAATCACCGTGGACAAGGCATGGTACCAGGACTCAACCTTCTGCATGAAGAGGCAACAGAAGAAATGGTACCACTTTCTGGAGTGTAAGATAGGAAACCACGCCGAGCTCTAGCCATTGACGCTTCGGCTTATTCAGCTTCATCGCATAGCCGCATGCTATTAGGCAGTGTACAAATATGGCTTTCAGCAACCTGGCGTAGGTGTTTTCGAAACATCGTCTACTGTGTCTTGTGATGCGTATCTTACAAGAATTAGGCGTCGAATGCGACACTTCACGTGTTGGTGGGGCATGCTTACCTACATTAGGATGTCACGGGACTTCAGCTGTACGCCACTGCATCACAGAAGCAGACAGCGTGCTTCTGGACATCTCCGATGCCAGTCTCATGAGCAAATCTCATTCCAGCGAGCCTCTGAGAACACGGAACATAGTGTTGGCCACCTGGCCAGGCGACTCGCTGTTCACCCTGATCCAAGCGAACTCTTTTTGGTATACCTCAGCCTCGCGGCACTGTGACCGCTCACATCTCACAAGAGACCAAGTATGGCCGCTGCAATTATCCCACGAGCCTTCCTGGCCCCTGGACGATCGGCGTTTGCTGTAATCGATCCTATCACCGAACAATATCATCGTTTGCTGGACCAAAGTGGTGCGCTCCAGCTGGGCACGACTGGAAAGTCGGGCAGCTACTTCGCTATTTCTTATGTATGGAGCGACTGGAAAGAGACCGCTGAGGATAAATTCCCCAGCTGGAAACTGTTGCGAGAGCGCCTACTCATGCTCGCGACAACAGATCTTGCGACAAACCTTCTCAAGGCCCCCACTGATATTGCTGAAAGAATTCCACTTAAGCTATTTCAACCAGACCCGTTTCGATGTTGGCTCGACTCAAAATGCATCGACCAAAACTCACTGGCGGACAAGATACACTGGATCCCGCGCATGAATGAGATCTATTTCGATGCACGGTGCACCATCCTTTTGCTCAGAGACGTCGATCTTACAGCCCTTTATGAGCTGTTGAGGCTTATGAAGTGTCTCATAGCCGAGACCTCGCCCGAATGGGTTTCCGACTCACACCGATGCCTGTTCACACCGAGTTGCATCTCTCTGGTGGCGTCGATTCCTCCATCACTTGAGCAGGCTTGCCTAGACAGCCTAGATGCTCTCTGGAAAGGATCATGGCGAAAGCGCGCGTGGATCTTCCAAGAGATACTTCTCTCCGCCCGATACATGTTAAGCTGGGGAGACAAATCCACTGTCGCTTACATGGAGCTTGGGATGGTCGGGCGGATAGCAGCTTTCCTCCATCAACGCTATCCGGAGAAGGCCTGGCTGCACGACTTTTGGTCTTGGTGCAAACAATGTCACTGCCTTCGAGAATTTTACGCGAATAAACTTGACATGGAAGCGACTGTGTTGCAACTGGCCGAACATTTGGAGGCCACAGTCGCTTGCGACAAGTACTACGCGCTGTGTGGAATTTTGAACTTGAAGGATGTTCTTTATAATGCGAACCATAGTGCCGAGGAGGCTCTTGACCAAGTGCTTTCTGCTCTGACGAGACAAGGCAGAATGGGCTGGATGTACGCAATACCTCCCTGTGTTTCTGGAGCCGGAATTACCTTGTCCGATCGTTGCATGGCTCCATTCTTCCTGACTCGCAAGAAGAGACAAACATCGGTAGGCTTTTACCAGGAGAGCTTCGTATCTGAAGACTTCATGGGGTTCACGGCGGTCGAGATGGGGTTTGTCCAGGAGGTGACTAGTCTTGAAACAGTCATTCGGCACCTGGGCAGCGGCGTGGGCTCACTATACGCGCAAGGAATCAAGGAAGAGTCCTTTCGAGGGTTATACGGGTCTTCACCCATTGCGGAGCAACTCTTGCCGGCAATCCTTCATCGATTGGGCTACGACACCATCGGCCCATTCCGCGAGCATATTCTTTTCGACCGGCTACGAACAGCCTTCGGAATCGCAGGGTCATCAAGCCCTCTGACTGGCACAGACACTGATGCCATGACGTTTTGGGAGATTGTAGTACGACTCTGCTTCGTCGAGACCAGTTCCTTCGAAGGCAGCGATCCTTTGGGCCAGCAGCTCGTGCAGATGTCTGCAGATCAAGTGCAAAACCTTTGCAAGACACTGGTAAGCCAGGGGTGGTGTGTCGTGCACTGGCACACCTACGAAAAAGAGCCCAGAGCTCAACTAGCAGTCGCATTGCTTGACAAGCCCAGCGACGCCTACAAATGGGCTGGCAGAACGATGTGGTGTATCCGGACACAACGAAGCCAAGACTCTTTGTTGCTGGTTGGCGGCAGCGAAAGATCAAACGAGCCGAGAGATGATGACGAAAGTGAAATGAGTATGACAAGAAAGCCCTCCACAACAAGCACACAGCTCCGTGATTCCGGGACGAAGTTCTATGGCATGGCTCTACAGGTGCCGAGGCTCCACACTCTTTCCAACTTTGCCCATCCCGTGAGCCACGACAACGCAGCTGAGCTGTACAGAGAAACTCTGCATCATCCGATGGTCGACGACGTCATTGGCACATTTGAGAGCTTCTCTACGTCAGTCGCAGATAGTTGGAATCGAAAGATCAAGTTCTTTCTAGTCCAGAGGCGGAGAGGCGTTGCGAATCCGACACCAGTTGTACACCACGCCGATGCACTTGTCGACCTCGTAGGCCAGTGTGCGCATCTGGATATCTCGTTGGACAATGTGCAATCACCGGTCGTGTCGAACAATAGGACAGAACGCGGGCCAAACTCTCAAGTGGACTACCTTGGTTCCATGTTTGCATCCCTAGACCGGGAGCTAGTCCGTGATGTTTTCTACAACTCTAGGTACGTTGTGGCAGTATCTCAATTCCACTTTGATCAAACTCTAATGCAGCAGAATAGCGACCTAGACGCCGCAATCGACTCTTGCTTGCAGTTGACAGATGCCGGTGTGGATCAAACACACGACACAACCGGAACTGAAGATCTCTATGATGATTCTTCTTACAACTCTTTCGGCACCAATGACGCGCAGACTGCAGCCCTCATCGATTTTTCGTCAGACTCCGAATCTGGGTCACGATCACTAGTCTTGATTGATCTTTCACCCGATCATACAGGTGTAAAAACTACTTTGACGCATAAGGATTCCACAACCTCGGCGGAGAAAGTGCATCTTTTAGCTTACAGTAGTAGTAGTCAACAGGATTCCTTGATATAAATATAGTGCTTATCACTTCTCCGTTTTCTACATTGAGAGTCAACGTAAGCGGTAAATTGGCTGCATAGGACTCAGCTTTGAAAACATAGAAATTACCAGAAGATCGTCCTCAGTCTAGGCATTACAAAGCTGCAAAAGATAACCTCATGTCTCGACATAACAGAGTCATATATGAAGCCGGCAAACAGTTTCTACAAAGGCTATATTCCACGCAGTGGAAAGGCTTTGTTTCCTACCAATATGCATACTCGTCCAGACAGCGGAGTCAAGTTCGAAAGTACCATTACCACCCCTCCAACTCCTCTCCTCTTGTCTCCAAACTCGGCGGCTGAACAGGCATACCCTTCTTCAAAGCACCGACAAGCGGATCTTTACTCATCAACTCCTGCATTTTCTCCTCGGTACTGACATCAGCTTTGACCCGCTTATACGCCATCCTGCTTGGCTTGTCAACAACGCCCAAGAATTTCTCCCTTCGCGCATCAGACCACGCATTCAACAGCTTCTCATCATTAGAAGCCTGGCCCATGAGAACGCGGATAAGGACTTCTGAAAGTGAAGAAGCATCTGCCATTCCAGATGCGAGACCAAGTCCTGCATATGGATTCGTCAAGTGCGCTGCATCGCCTACCACACAGACGCGGGCGTCGTGGTGGTAAAGTGAGGGTACGACGCGTTGTTGGGCTTTGTACGGTGCTACACGGACGACCTCGTAACCTATATCGCCGTTTTCATTGCGTCCGTCGTTCGGCATCATGACGCGCAACTTCTCATCCAAGGCCCGGTTGATCTCTTCTTCGGAAACGCCAATGGGTACGCCGTAACTAACGCGCCACAGCGCTGGCTTACCATCAGCTGCATGGTTGATGCGGCCGATGAGACCGTAGTTCAAGGGATCCATGATGAAGTTCGCATCGTAGAAGCCGTGGGCGTGGAAGTCGAAATAGAGATCCGTAGCTACGAGTTGAGCGTCGAGTGTCTCGCCTTCTAGATTGATACCAAGGTCTTTCCGTATGATGGAGTGAGCGCCTGATGCGTCGATCAGATAGGCTGCTTCGATGGGCTCGTCGCCTAGTTGTATTGAAGAGGCCTCGGGCATGATCTGGACGCTGACGCTGCTTGGTGTCGGCTTGAACGAAGTGACGCTAGTTCCGATTCGCACTTCTGCTTTTCCATCCAGAGCAGCCAAGCGCTTCATAAGAACTTGTTGGAACTTGCCCTGGGGTAGTAGGAGTTGACCCTTCCCTTTCATTCCTTCGCCCGAGTTGTCAAAGGTCTTGCCTGCGATTATCTTGCTGCCGTTTTGGACGCTTGTTCGGAAACACAAGCCTGAACTCAAACTGCCTGTCTTGACTAGCTCGGGTAGCAGACCTGGTACCTTGGACAAGATAGGGTAAGTGGGCGGTTGATGGGCCATTGCGCGAGTTGACGTGGGGTCTGGCTGCTGTGGTTCGATGACAACCACTTTGTTGGGGATGTCAGATTGGGCGAGGAGAAGGGCTAAGAAGAGGCCGACACAACCGCCTCCTGCGATCACGATTGGCAGAGGTTTTGCATGGGCGCCGTTGGTGCCGTTCGTATGGGAGAAGCCATAGGAGTAGTCGGCAGAACCGTTTGTTCCGTTTGTGCTGGAATTGTGAAGCCCGTATTCGCTTGTCGTAACATTCGTGGTCGCCATCCTCAGCTTAGATAACTCCGGATCTCTGGTTTAGATTGGGCGGTCTATTCGTCAGTGGTAGGAGTGGGCGATGGCCGGATGATGTCGTTGAATGAAATCTATTTTCCAGAACAATGAATGCTAGTCTCGTACTCTCTCAGTGGGAATCATCCATCGGGATACGCATGTGTATTAACGGCTTCGACCGGCTATGCGACGACGTTCTCATCGATGTGGTGTTGTCATTGTGGTACCTACCGTAGCGGCCCCGATGTGGGGAACCGGCGGCTTGAGCCTCAGGGTCCATTCAACGTCGAAGCTCTTTTGGGAACCTCTGCTGGAAACCCCAACGTCATTCAAACAAGCATGAAGTGCAACCTAAATGCTATTTTATCATTCCCTGTAGCTACCTATGAGGTTCTTGACATATAGAGTTGTATATCTGATAACATATGATGCTCGTCGAATCCATACCTTTGCCACCCGTATCTTGTCTGCCGAAAAAAACATCTTGACACCATGTAAACAGCTCGAACGTCCTTCGGTAGCCTAGGAATAGGTAATGGAACTATCATTAAGCAGTTCGCACTTGGCAAATTCTCAGCAATCAACCTTGCCACGGGTAAAGGAATTTGACGGCCTCCTTGTCTCCGTCGGATACCCCATTGAGATACGGGATAATGGCTGCATTCGTATCGTCGACTGGTGAACCATCCTGGGGGCGCCCCCTCTTCCAGCGAACGAGAGGCAGACCCCGGACGCCACCGTTGCGATCTGCAGCGCACGTTCTAGATGGATACTGCATGATAGACTCGTGGTCGTAAGCGTCGCCCATGTACTGTCTGTTGTCTGCGCCCCCATTGAGCACAAATTCGGTGGGTTCCGGCCAATTGAGGCCATACTGCATTCCCAGCCGAGGCGTCTCACAAACGTCGTCGATCGTAAACCACCAATTGCCACTGGCGATTTGTGCCCTAGCACTCTCGTAACCCCTGAGTTTGGAGCAGTCGAATTTGACATACTCATCCCCTAAGAATGTTAGCCTGGGCTGAAGGAATGGGTAGACAGCCACAGCTTACGGTCGGGACGCTGATGCTCGTGTAACAAGCCGAGGGTGTGGCCCATCTCATGAGCAACCTCGAGCTCCCAATCGTCGGCTTCCTTATCATCCACCCCAATGGTCATTTTATGGCGATCAGGTGGAGTAATCTCATATGCCCCAGCAGGATTGCTATAAGATAGCAAGGTGAAATCAGCAGACTTGTAGGAAACAATACGTTCAGCTCAGCCTGACTTACGTGGATATGGGATAGTAACCCATAATAGAGAAACTGCCGGGCTGACCCGAATACTGAATTACAAGCGTGCCTTCAGGAACCAATGGATTCCACCTTTGAACGTTATTCACAAAGGTGTAGCAACGAGGAAAGTAGCCGTGTTCGTGGTTGAAATAATGATAAAAACCTGCGAACTGATGTCCGTTCTGTAAGCCGCGGCCTAGTTTGTTTACCCACAATTTATCAGCTGCTGACACTAAAGCAGACAATCAGTGATCCCTATTGTACAGGTTGAGTGTGGTATATTAGGTTCAAACACTTACCTACGTCGTAAAGCATGATGTAGTCCAAAAGTCTGCCATAACAGTATGGGACCGCAACCATGTTTGAGTTTTCGACATTAGGCCAAATGGCCACCCACGTCTCTACCTTTCCCATCCAGGTGATCCAACCATTACCTCCACCGTCTTGGAATTTGCCATCCTCGTCCTGATGCTTAGCAATGTATTCAGCGACCAACGAGCTGTTGGTGAGACGAGCATTGTTGAAGGGGAACATGCATCCCGAGGCCAGTGTTGCAGATAGCCAGGCGAATAGGAGAGCAGCAATCCACATATTGGTTGTGATGCACCTGGAACAGTTTTGGGAGGCAGGGGTGCAAGGTAGAGGAAAGATGTGAGAGCAAAGGAAATATAACGGCGGAGGTACACAAGTGAGAGAATCCCAACACTCACCGTCAGTGCGTTTGGTGCATGATCAAAGTAGTGTGATTGGTGCCTGGCAAGGAGTGACGACATAAGAGTAGGTGCCCTTGAGCTCGAGGGAAAGTATCTGCCAGGGGTGTTCGCTTCTGTCTGTTTGAGACTGTTCCTAATTTGTCACAGGTGATTGCACCAACCAAACAGAGGAAAACTGCTTTTCGCTATCGAGGCTTAATAACAGCTCGTTGACAGTCTTATACAGCAAAATACCTCGACTCCAAGAGCATTTATGCACGCAGCATCTTATGAATTAGTGTTGTCTGACAGCGTACTCGAGTGAGCGAATCGCTTCGCTGGACCTGCCGGCTCCGGTATTGATGTCGCTATCGCATCGAACGTGCGCGCAATAGTCGCCCATCGTCTTAACCCAACTCTAAGATGCAGATACGCCTCGTCTAACAAGCTCACGTTTGGCAAATCGACATGCTGTATAGGCTGCGCATCCCCATTTCTCTCATATTTCTTGGATGCGATGGCGATCTCATCGATGAAGCCGGCGAATACGAAGTCGGTGATGGCTAGATCAAGAGGCTTGGACGCAAAGCTGAGGCTTCATGCGTCTATTGTGGAAGTTTTGACGGGCCGTAAGGGGTTCGACGTACTTGTTACCAGAGTTGGACAGTGATGTGGAGACCGAATTTGACATTTAGGTGTGAGGAGAACCATGTTGCTTGAAAACTGAATTTGGACGTTTCGTCGCTAAGAGGGGTCTTGCGTTTTTCCCAAAGATAAATTCGAGTATTGGGGTTGTTTTTTCATAGATTGGAAGGGTATCTCATATAGTCGTTGGCTAAATAGTTCGAGCATGGAAATGGATGAAGTTGGGAACACGGAACGTCAGGAGATTAGGAGAAGTAAAGGCCGAAGACAAATTCACGATGGCGTTTGCGTGTTGAAGTGTTTCCGACTTCATCTCTTATGTGGTCTTTGGTTCCCGCTTGCGGCTGATCATTCTCGGAAGGAGCCCGATTCTCAGGACCCGGAAAGCGAAGGAGGCATAGATGATGGTAATTGCCGAGTAAAACATGGGCTTATAATATCTCATCTCTTCAGGAGCAGCGACGAGCTGCGGAAAGGCTCTTGGGCTGTTTGCGTTGCAGTGTGGTTGATGTTTCGACAGCTCGTCTACCCCGCGCACGCGTGCGCGTCGTGGCCGATGGCACAAAGTGTAGAGGACAGATAGCGCAAGTCGTGTGACTTGTGACTGAAAACAAATTTGCGAATCTTATCACTGGCGTCGGTGATCGTGGAGAGATGTGCAATGGTCTGGACGTGGGAGGGTGTTTGATGAGATGTGGCTAGTGACGTACGCCACCCGTGGACCGCGTGGGCCGAAACATAGAACGGGACACGAATTGCCAAGTCAAGACTTGCACGAATGCTCACTTGGATTCCCGATTGCCTCTCTTCTCCTTAATTTCAGCCTTCTTGATGCGGTAGCGACTGCATTACGCGTCCTTCAACATGTCCGCGCCAGCCACATCAGACCCGATTCAGCAAAGTGGTAGGTGAGCTTGCAGCTCTCGGAGGTGCCTATAAACTCCGCTTCGACGTCGCAGGCGGTGGTGGAGCGCGGGATAATGACGGGCTAACACGTGGCGACAGGTACTTTGTCCAAGTCGCAGAAGAAGAAACACAAGAAGAAGGCGGCGGCTGCGAACAAGGCCGACGAGACCGACAGCAGAGTAAATGGCGACCACTCGAAAAGCGACGCCGAGGACCACGACGAAGATGGCGAGGACGAAGCTGGGCAGACTGTAGGAGAACCATGGGAGGCTCGCGCATATCCACAGCCACTAACGCTGCCAATGTAGAAGCCGGCCGCGCACGCCATAGACCCTGATGCCGACGACGTAGACGACGAACAGCCTCCGCTATCCCCTACTATACAGACAAATGGTACTCCACACCACAGCATCTCCTCTGCCATTGCTCTCGGACTGGCACGCTCACGCTCGCAACAAGGCATCTCTGCATCTCCGCCGCCCCCGTCAGACACCAGCGCACGCCTCGACGCGATCGCCAAGGAGCGCGACGCGCTACGGCAGGAAGTCACGGAGCTGAGAAAGAGTCTTGAGGATGTACAGAACAAGAAGAGCGCTGGAGCGTCTGAGGAGTCAAATTCAAATTATGAAGAAGAAATACGGAGTCTACGCGAGGAATTGGACGAAGCCAACGAGGGCAAGGAGCACTTTGAGACACAGTACAAGAACCTGCTGGGCAGGGTCAATACAATCAAGACTAGCCTGGGCGATCGGCTGAAAGCGGACGCGGTAGGTGTTGGTAGAGACATGCCCAAAACGGTGCTGACGATATGCAGGCCAGGATCGAGGAGTTCCAATCGCAGATCGCCGACCTCGAGGAACAGACGCGCGAGTTGCAGGAAAACAACAACAGCCTGACCGAGGAGCTCGCAAAACTGAGGCAAGAAAAGGAAGCTCAAGCATCGGAAATCGAGACACTACGAAGCAGGTCGAATCTCTCGCAGCAAAACTGGATCAAGGAGCGCGACGAACTCATTTCGCGGGAAGCATACGCAAGAGAGGAGTTTGAAAATGCCAAACAGGCCATGCAGGACTGGGAAGTGCTGGCCATGAATGAGCGATCCCTGCGTGAAAACATCGCTGAGAAGGAGGCCGAACTGCGAGATCAACTCGAGTCGATGAGAGAAGAGTACGAGAGGGCTGCTAGAGACAGGGACACTAACAACCAAGCCGTGGAAGGTTTGCAAAAAGCGCTACAAGAGGTGCAAAACCGTGAGTCGCCATCCAACCATTCCAACAACATCTGCTAACCGTCCAACAGTGCGGAAAGCTGAGCTCAAAAAGTCTGTCGAAACCTACGAGTCGCAGATCAACGACCTCAGAAAACAAGTCCAAGCCGCCGAATCTGCCTCTGCCGCTGCGAAAGCCACCCTGGAACAGACGCAAAAAGATCTCGAGCGCGCCCTACCGTTTGAGAAGGAGGTCAAGGAGAAAAACCTGCTCATTGGCAAACTCCGCCACGAAGCCGTAACACTAAACGAACATCTCACAAAGGCGCTGCGCATCCTGAAAAAGGGGCGGCCCGAGGACAACGTCGATCGGCAAATCATTACGAATTACTTTTTGCACTTTTTGAGCATAGATCGGAGTGATCCAAAGAAGTTTGAGGCGCTGCAGTTGATTAGTGCGCTGTTGGGGTGGACGGATGGTAAGATACTCCTCCCTCTATACCCTTCCATCATGTCACTTGCGAGTTGGATGTGCAGCTGACGGTCTTTGTAGAGCAAAAAGAGCAAGCAGGTCTTGCCCGCCCCGGCACGGCTACCTCGAGTAGCAGTCTCCGCCTTCCATTATCACCGTTCAGGCGCACACCATCGACGCCGAGCTTGAGTGCGGCGGCGGCGGATCCTATGCTTATGGCTAGTAGCTCTAGCAACAAGGAGTCACTGGCGGAGCTATGGCAAGACTTCTTGGAGCGAGAGGCTGCCGAGGGCAGAGTTGGCGCGGAGAGGAGGGGGAGCAATGTGTCTCGGGCGGGGAACACTGTGAGTCCACCGCCAAGGACGGAGAGCGGGCTGGGGCTTAGTGGGATGAAATGATGCGCTGAGAGGGGTGTAAGAATAGAGATCCAGGTCTCAAAAGGACTTGATGTAATAGATCGATGGTGTAGATTACACGTCGAATTGCTTCAGCTGGTCTCCATGTACTTCTGTTGTGTGTTCTAGTCCTCCAAGTATCGTGTTGTTACATTTCTCATGTACAAGTATTCCCAACGCCTGGAACGCGCTCATGTGTGCGTTTTACGTAGAGTAGCATGCAGTCCGCATGCCGCCGGGACCCTCTCAGCCCCCCTTCAAACCATGCGCTCCATTGCCAACCCACCACTTTTATCCTTCAGTCGCATCATCTCTTCCAGCCGGTATGCTTCAGTATTTGCTCCTCCTTCTCTTTCCTTGGATCGGGCATCATGGTTCGCGCTCTTTGGGCCTCTTCTCGCTTCTCTCGTCCCAGTTGCTTGGCCATCTTCTTGGTAGGTCCGCGGATGGACCAGTTGAGCTGGCCGAAGATGTTGGTCTTGATGGCTGTGGCATGTGTTAGCCAAGATTCCTCTCTCCGCATCCAGATATCTGAAGTCACTCACCATCCACGCAGTAAGGGCACAGGATGTGTAACCGCTTTACTCTTCCACACCCAGAGCATGTGTTCAGCGACGTAATGTCTTTTAGTCCCTTGCCCGCCATGAACCGTTGGCGCTTCTTGCGGTATGACGTCTTCTTCTTGGGCACCGCGTTGAGTATGCCATCCCAGATGTCGGCTAGTGACGGTATCGACGGGAGCGACAGTGAGGGTATCGCGAGTGCGCCAAAGGGTGTGCTGATTGGGCCAAAAGGTTGTGATAGGCGTTGGAGAAAAGGCGAATTGAGGACAGGGCGCATTGGGCCATTGAGGCCTGGCAGCAGCGTCTGCCACAGCGGGGGGAGCGGGCGGGCGAGTGCCATGGCGGTGCAGGCGGATTGGCGGCGGGCGGGGGTACTATGGGCCGCGATATGGCGATGTTCGTGATGGAGTCGTAAAATGTCTCTGCACCACCCCGGTAGTCGCCCGGGCCCGAGCTCCCCTTACCGCCAGAACACTAGCGCGCTTTCGCTTCCTAGCTGCCCCCTTTCCCGCGCCTGCATCTCCACGAGAAAGTCGCCAGCGCAGCGACCCTGACTATTTACTCTATTACGACGACACCTCCTACCCTTTTCTCCCCCCAATCCTCTCCTTCACCCACACCCCTCCATCACCCAATTCTGCCGTCTCGAGGCCCGCATCTCTCACAATGGCTGCCCCATACAACCAGACCCAGTCGCAGCCCATCTTCCCGGACAGCTATGTCGGTTTCGACAGCATCACCAAGCAGATTGAGAGGAAGTCGGTGAAGCGGGGTTTCCAGTTCAATGTCATCTGCGTTGGTACGATGCTCAACCAGCCACCTGTCACGACTTGCTTCTAACGCTACACAGGACAGACTGGTCTCGGCAAGTCGACGCTCATCAACACGCTCTTCGCCTCGCACCTCATGGACAGCAAGGGCCGCTTCCAGCCCGACGAGGAGGTGCGCAGCACCACCACCATCCACCCCGTCTCACACATCATCGAGGAAAACGGCGTCCGTCTGCGCCTCAACATCGTCGACACGCCCGGCTACGGTGACCTGATCAACAACGAGCGCTGCTGGGACCCCATTGTCAAGTACATCAAGGACCAGCACAGCGCCTACCTCCGCAAGGAACTCACCGCCCAGCGTGAGAGGTACCTCCAGGACACGCGCATCCACTGCTGCCTCTTCTTCATCCAGCCCTCTGGCCACGCCCTCAAGCCCATTGACATTGTCGTCCTCAAGAAGCTGAGCGAGTTTGTCAACGTCGTGCCCGTCATTGCCAAGAGTGACAGCTTGACGCTCGAGGAGCGTGCCGAGTTCAAGCACAGGATAAAGGAGGAGTTCCAGTTCCACAACCTGCGCATGTACCCGTACGACAACGAGGAGGATGACAACGAGGAAGTCCAGGCAAAGCAGGCCATCAAGGTGAGATTGGGAGTTGTCGAATCGCCATAGGGCAGCAGCTAACGTGCAGCAGGAGCTTCTTCCCTTTGCCGTTGTCGGCTCTGAGAGGACCGTTGTCGTCAACGGCAAGAACGTTCGTGGCCGCCAGAACAAGTGGGGTATCATCAACGGTAAGGCAGCTACATTTGCTCCACACGAGCTCCACTAACGCGTCTCAGTCGAGGACGAGAACCACTGCGAATTCGTCTACCTCCGTAACTTCCTCACCCGCACCCACTTGCAAGACCTGATCGAGACGACCGCACAAATCCACTACGAGTCATTCCGCGCCAAGCAGCTGCTTGCCCTCAAGGAGAGCTCTCACCAGGGCCACTCCTCGCGTCCCATCTCACCCTCTGCCGACCGCGAACTCAGCAGGAGCAGCCAGCGCATGACCATGAACGGGTACTAGGAGTTCCCAAACCATAACCGCGTCGATAGTAGCGGGGGCAAGCAGCCCACTATGCGCGGCAGTGGAGGACCCGAGTCCCGCATAGACCGACCTGTCCCCATGATCGATGCTATCTGAGTTTGTTGGAGGTTGCGTTAGACGGGGCCGTTTTGCGTTGCGGACATGTTTTGATACCAGTGCATCATCTAGCACGAAAAGGGAGGGACGAGCCAGTGCGCGGTGAGAGTGGGGAGACTTTGTGACACTTCAGATTTGACAACCTTTCTCAAATATCCTTTTAGTTACGATGGAACCTTGATACTTTTCTTCTTCTTCTTCTCGTATGTCATAGCACGGGGTAGTAGTGGTTGGGCTAAGACGCTGGGTCGTGCCCGGTAGGATAGCAGAGTAATTTGAAGCCTAGTGCTTTTCCATTTTGCTTCTTCTTGCTGTCATGGGTGGAGGTGGTGTGATGAACGTGTTTGCGTTGTGGGACAGCTTCCCCATGGTCAAGGTAGTGGTAGGTCTTGACGTTCAGAGTAGTATGAGCCCAGCCTGCGTTGTTGGGTGATGAAGGTAACAAACATTGGAACGCTTTCGAGTATTTGACTGCGGTTTTCGCTACTCGATCGGGCCAGAGAGTGGCACGTTTTCCGAGTGATGTTGGCCCGAACGCGCTTGAACAAGCAACCAGGTTCGAGACAACATTCAGCACAACGGTGTTGATCCTGAAAGATCATCCCTACCGCTAGCGACGACCCCATCAGCCGGCTGATAAAGTTCCTCGACTGATCCGCTCTCAAAGCCCCGAAGCAGTCTCAATGGCATCGTCTCAACGCAACAACTTCGACCCTACAAAGTCCTCCATACTGTCGTCCCCCTTTTTCGCGTTCCCACCCACAATCTTACTCTGCCCCGTGACACGGACAGGCCCAGTCTTGCTTTTCCCGCCAGCTGGTGCTGGAGAGCCTTCAGGGGATTTTAGAGCGACGGTACCATCCGTCTCCCCAACGATACGTTTGATGACTTTTGCCTTGGCGCCCGCGCGTTTAAATCTGTCGTCAAAGTCTGCGACTGCTTCTTCGGTGTTTGCTGTATCGAAAGTTTCGGGGTCGGTTAATGAGTGTAATAGTGTAGTGTTGTTTTTCAGTCTCTCATTCTTGTAGAGAAGAGGTAGTTTTTTAAGCTCGGGTGCTGTCTTCTCGGATTCATTGGCGGTGGTGGTGGAAACAAGACTCGGGAGGCGTGAACCCCATATGACACTGCGTCCGTGGAGGTGGCCGAGTTCAGCAAACTTTTCGAACCCTTTTTCTAGACCAAAGATTCGTCCCTGCGTGGACGGAAATATGGAGTTAGGGAAACGTATTATGATCCAATTCTTGGGCTTGAGACTTACTTCGATGCGGCCAGCATGTGCGCCATCCGATGCGCCAAGGTCGTAGGCGGCTGTGTAGAGGGTGTCTTCTAGAGTCAGGATGTCGTCGAAGGGGTCAGTCTCCGATGTCATTGTGGTGGTGTTTGTACGGGCTGTTGCGACTTTGGTCTTTCTGATGCTCCACAAATCGACTTTGGATCTTTTTGTGAGAATCTGGTTTGACCTTGTGGCGGAAGAGGATGCTGTTTTATTCTTATTCGAAAAATGTGAAATTGAAATGCTGCGCGGGATCGCGATGTAGACAGAGTCTTGCGGATCCTTCACTCCTTAGAAATGCGATTTCTATCGTTTCACTTGCCAGTCACGATGTTGCTTGAATCAATGGTGCAATCGCAGTCAGCCCTAAAGGGTCCAGCCGACTCTGTGGCGTCACTGTGGCTAGCGGGGTAAGTTTTGGCGGGGCAGCTGCACCACTCATCCACTGTGTGTGCAGCTGCTCGCGTTTGACTCAGAAACTCGACCAAAGAAACATAGAGCTGCGTATACCCTCCTTGCTCCCCCAGATCCCGCGCACTATCTCCCAAATCAACCACATAGTCCCGATTGTACCCGAGTAAGCTCCGCACATGCTCTCCTCTACTCATTTGCTCCAAACTAACTGACAGAAGCATACAACCTCTCATGACTGGAACAAAGAAGATCCTCCCCGTCGAGGGCGAGCGCAATGTGCTCATTACCAGTGCGCTGCCCTACGTCAACAACGTGCCACATCTGGGCAACATCGTCGGCTCCGTACTCTCGGCCGATGTCTTTGCTCGTTTCTCTCGCGCTCGCGGATACAACACACTATACGTCTGCGGAACAGACGAGTACGGAACTGCGACTGAGACCAAAGCGATAGAAGAGAAGGTCAGCCCCAAGGAGCTTTGCGACAAATACTATGCGCTACACAGCGAGGTATACAAGTGGTTCAACATCAGCTTCGATCACTTTGGACGCACACCCACCCAACAACAGACCGACATCGCACAAGACATCTTCACCAAACTCTACAAAAACGGCTTTCTGGAGGAGCAAACTACAACGCAACCATACTGCGAGACACACAAGAGCTTCCTTGCAGACCGCTTCGTCGAGGGCACATGTCCGCTGTGCGCATACGAAGACGCGCGCGGAGACCAGTGCGACAAGTGCGGACACCTGCTCGACCCCCTGGAATTGAAGAACCCACGCTGCAAGCTTGACGGCGCCACGCCGGTTCCGCGCGAGACCAAGCACGTTTATCTTTGCTTGGATAAGCTACAGCCAATGGAAGAGGAGTGGTTCAAAAAGGCGAGCAAGGAGGGGAACTGGAGCTCCAATGGCGTTCAGATCACTTCATCGTGGCTGAAGGAAGGTCTCAGGCCGCGTGGTATCACTCGTGATCTAAAGTGGGGAACAGCGGTGCCACTCGAGGTACGACAGACGCATAAAAATGCACCAGGACGCAGCTGACCATTAACAGGGCTACGAAGACAAGGTCATGTACGTGTGGTTCGACGCCTGCATAGGCTACGTCTCAATCACAGCAACCTATACCGAGGACTGGAAGCAATGGTGGCACAACCCCGAGCATGTCAAGCTATACCAGTTCATGGGCAAGGACAACGTGCCGTTCCACACAGTCGTCTTCCCCTGCTCGCAGATTGGTACCAAGGACAAATGGACTATGCTCAACACCATCTCAACAACAGAGTACTTGAACTACGAAAAGGGCAAGTTCTCCAAGTCAAGAAACATTGGTGTTTTCGGAAACAACGCAAAGGAAACCGGCATCCCATCCGACGTATGGCGCTACTACCTCCTTTCACATCGACCAGAAACTGGCGACACAGAGTTCGAGTGGGACGGCTTCATTGCGGCAAACAACAATGAGCTTCTCAAGAACTTGGGCAACTTTATTAACCGCGTCATCAAGTTCGTCAACAACGCCAAGATCTACGATTCAGTTGTGCCGGACTACACCAAGTTCGACGACGACTACTTCACTCAGCACAAGAAGAAGGTCAACGACCTACTAAAGACATACATTGCCGAACTGGAAGATGTCAAGATCCGTGCGGCCCTTGCCACTGCGCTACACGTCTCAAGCTTGGGTAACTTGCTATTGCAAGACAATCGATTGGACAACAAGTTGGCAACTGAGCAGCCAGACCGCTGCGCCGCTGTTGTCGGACTTGCCTTGAGCCAGATTCATCTCCTCGCCAGTCTGATTCAACCATACATGTAAGTACTGTTTTTCTTCAATCCCGAAGACTGCGCACTCCGGCTGTGCAACACGTTACTAACAGCATCGCAGGCCCGACACCACCAACGCCATCCTTTCCCAACTCAACGCTGAATTCCTCATCATTCCCGACACCTGGGAGGCCCGCTCCCTTCCTGTTGGCCACAAGATCGGTACCGCCGGCTACCTCTTCAGCCAAATCAAGCCCGAGAAGGAGCAAGAATGGCGCGAACAATTTGGTGGTGAAGAGGCCCGCAAAGCTAAAGAGGAGAAGGCGAAGAAGGCGGCTGCCAAGAAGGCAGAGAAGGAGCGAAAGAAGGCCAAGAAAGATGCTGAAAAGGCGAAGGGTGTCGAGGCTGCTGAGAAGGGACAGGATGGACCTGCGGCGAAGACTGCGGAAGAGGAAGTGAGCAGAGGTATTGAGCAAGTCAGTCTGCAGACTTCTTAATACCTTGATCTCATCAGGTGACCTGGGAGTTATGGCGTGGCAGGTAGTGGTAGCAGTGATTGGATATTTGGCAGCGTGAGGGCGGGGCGTTTAGATTCAACAAATTAGGGAAGCTGTCGACATGAGGAAGAGGATCAGAGATTTCACTAAACAGCAGATTGCTGTGGTTCCTCAAGATGTAGAAATATGGTGTCACTCAACACGTAGCCACGCGTACGACATGAATTTATGTTACATGCCAGACTCGAATAGTATCTCACAAAGTTTCAATGCATGCAGATTCCCGTTCGAGACATCACCTGCTCTTGTGTATTGGCACATGGAGCCTTCCTGCGTTCCTAATCTTGCAGGCGTCGTGGTGTCGAGATAATAACTGCATTGCCCTAATCGGGCCAAAGAGCCGCATATAGTCAGGGTCCAATGGACCTGATATCACGGCTTCGAGCGGCTGATATCGTCAAGCAGCTCACTTTGAGTTTTCGAGCACCATGAAGCCAGCTCAATCCGACAGCCGTCCATGTCAACAATATCCTCATTTAGACTAGCAATTGGTTCTACTGCATGCCGGTGCTCGTATTCGACTATATCCTTTCACTCTCTCCTGCGTCGTGCGTTCGTGTTTTCGGACTTGACCGCTATCGTGACTGCCTCAGGTCACGACGCTCTTTCCTCTTGTGGTTTCACGTTCACCATGACGGCACGATATGATGAGGAGTGACTTCTACCCCGCTTTCTGTTTGGTGTGCTGGACTGGGGATTATATATCAGTGCTGTTGTTCTCTTCTTCACCTTCACAGTCCGTGCGCTTTTCTCGCGCCAGCTTCGTCTACTACCTTTTCAAGCCGTCACGACCGCAACCAAATTCAGTTCACGCCACTTCTTCTTCGCCGCAAATCAACCGCGACTGTTCCGCAACACGGTACAGTTCGCAATACAACATCACATTCCCTGAAGCTAAACGACCACAGTATCTACGACCACTTACTCATCATGGCGAGCGGATACGCGCCCCAGATGGAGAAGATCGCAGGCATGGGTCCCGCAGTGCAGCGCGAGTTTATCGACAGTCTTGAGCTCATCGACGCCAACTCTGTCAAGAACCCGCCCAGCACCGCAGCCAAGTCTGACGGCAACACCACTGTGCCGATGAATCTGATGCCCGACACAACTGATGGTGACATTGAGCAAGCTAGAGGTCCTGCCGAGATGGAGGGCTTGACTATCATCTGGTCGAGGAACTGGCTCATTGCGGCCTACGGAGCGTAAGTATATTTTTTGATTTCCTTTTATGGCGAGCGTCACCTACACATTGTTTTGTCTTTTACTATCTGCTTTTTCTCTTTGCTGCTGTGGTACATGCAGCCATGCTAACAGTACAGGATCATGCTCATTTCGTTCATCAACTCTCTTCAGCAGCAAGCCAACTTCTCGTGGCGACCCTATGTCACATCGGCGTTCTTGATGCACGGTCTTACCGCCATGACGGACATCGTCGCCAACATCGTCGGAGGCGTGTCGAAGCTCCCGCTAGCCATGTTCATCGATCTTGTTGGTCGACCCCAAGGCTTTTTCCTCTGCTTGATCTTTCTCGTTGCCGGTAAGTCCCTCCACTCCAATTGCCATGTAATTGTCCAGCTGACAGGTAGCTTCTAGCATTGGTCCTCATGACTGTTTGCCAGAACGTCCAGACATTTTGCGCTGCACAGGTCATCTATTGGACAGGCATGAACGGTGTCGACTACGTCTTCAACATCTTCATCGCCGACACTGCGCTCATGGAGAACCGTCTAATCTGGATGGCGTTCACCGGATTCCCCTACGTCATTAACACCTTTGCTGGTCCCAAGCTCGGTGAGACTTATATCACGTATAGTACCTGGCGTTGGGGCTATGGCTCCTTTGCCATCTTGACCCCAGTATTCTCCCTGTCGTTCTGTGCTGTCTTCTGGCTCATGAGCAGACGAGCACGGAGAACAGTTGCCGAACCACGCGCACCGAGCGGCAGAACGGTCTTCCAGAGCATCAAGCACTGGTCTATCGACTTTGACTGTGAGTAACGCTCCCTGTCAAAGTGAGTCTGGTGCTAACGTGTCCCAGTGGTTGGTCTCTTGCTCATAATCAGCGGATTTACCCTCCTCCTTCTTCCCTGGCCCCTCGCAGTTTATCAGCACAACAGTTTCGCGTCTCCAATGGTCATATGCATGATTGTCTTCGGACTCTTGCTCATCGTAGCCTTTGTTATCTGGGAGCGCTTCTACGCCGCCAAGACGTTCTTCCCATACTATCTCATGAAGGACCGCACAGTAGTTGCGTCGTGCCTGCTAGGCGCCAACGCCTGGATTGCTTTCTAGTAAGCTTTTTGACTGTTTGAAGAGAGCTGTGCTGACATGAAATTAGCTCCTACAGGATGATGTACTCGTCATACCTTCAAGTCGTATTCCAACTTCCCATTGCCAAGGCTGGATACATCACCAACATCTTCAACATTGTGTCATGTACCTGGGCGATCATCATCAGTTTCGCGATGAAGTATACTGATACTTACAAGTGGGGCGCCATCGTGGCCGTTCCCATTCAGATTACATGCACTGGTTTGTTGATCATGCTCCGCCATCCTGGCAGCCCCATGGCGGCGTTGGTCACAGTCGAGGTTATCGGTGCCATGGCAAGCGCCATGCTCTACAATGTTGAGCAAGTCGCCATCATGATGGCGGTGCCGCACGACCAGGTTGCAGTCGCCATCGCCCTCCTCAACGTCACCACTGCAGTCGGCGGCGCAATCGGCCAGTCTGTTAGCAGCACTCTCTGGGCCCAGATTGTACCCAAGAAACTTGCCGAGTACCTTCCTGAAGGCTCAAAGCATCTTGCTCCGTTGATCTACGGCGACATTCGGAAACAGACGGGACTGCCATGGGGTAGCCCGGAACGCGAGGCTGTGGTCCGCGCCTTTGGCGATGCGCAAAAGGTAATGGTCATGATAGGGACTATCACCTTCGTGCCTTGCTTCATCTGGGTGGCCATGTTGAAGAACTCGCGCATGAGCGAGCGCAAGCCCCGCAAGGGTCTTCAGGCTTGAGCTGGCGTGCAACGGATGTCCTGCAGGAGTAACTCGAGTGTTACAACAAGAGTCGTGTGGGAGACGGCTTGCCATTAGCTCCATGAGCTGGGGATATGGATGTCGGCGTTATGCGCGCTGCATACGACTGGGTAATTTTGGAGAGGTATAGGCTGGATATTCGGACTGTCTTTGAGATGCTCAGTGGCTATTGATGGTGCATCTCCACTTACCGTATACATCGTCTAAGAGTCTCGCCAAAGGAATCGTTCTAACAATCGTGTGTGCTGATACCTGGGTTGATTGGTGATGATGCGTGTGGTGTGAACGTTGTTGACCAACAGGCAATACACGCTTGCGCGTTCAACAACTGCGACCTTCGCGCAACAATAATCAGCAAATCGCGAAAGATTTATCTCCCAGCGGCAATGGAGACCGATGACAATAAAGCACCCAGATTCATCGTCTTGCGCGACACAGCGGATTGATGGCTGTGATGGACTAGCCATCGCGAACGTTGACATGTTGGGCATAGGACAAGCACCCGCAGAAACACGACTTCGGAATCGGCGGAACACGCCGCCATGACGTTGGATGGATCCTTTCATCCTACCACTAACACACCTCGAGTCGTCTTAGCACGCGCTACTGGCAGATCTTTAGCCTCATCGTTGCAGCAACGCAACGGCGCGTTCTAGGATGCATGCTCCCTGCCGCTCCCTGCCGTTCCAGCGGTGCCCTGCCGGCGGTGAGCCGCCAACGCATACCAGCCTCGCCAATTACCTGAGTCGTCATCTCCGCCTGCGCTCCACCAGCCACTTGGGTCCCAACCACGAGCAAGCAACCACATTTCTCGCGGAGCTTGTCATGCTTCTTCCTGCATCTGTACCGTACCGTGATAGCTGAAATATTTTCTGGTCCAAACTCCCTGACCACAATGCATCTTCCACATCTACTCGCCCTCCCGCCCGCTATCATCGCTCTTTGCGCAACAACACCAGTACTCGCTGCAGAAGAATCGCAATGGCCGCACAACGTACCCCGACACCTGAAATACTTCCCTGAGGACGAAGTTCACGCCAAGCGCGCGCTGAGCGTAAAGCAAAGACTGCAACATGAGAAGCCCATCGGAGTGAGGAAAATGAGCATGGACGAAGGCGAAATGTTCATGCTAGACAACTGGATATTCGCTTCCCAAGACACGCCATCTCAACCACAATCCGCGAGGGACTCAGACTACGACGTCTTTGGCAATGTAACGTCTCGGGCTCTCTCGCCATTACGCCCACTAGCTCAGTCTGACTGGCTGGCGCGCATGCACATCAGAGACATACTCATGAATCGCCAATTCAGATGCCCAGAAGGAACGGCGAGCTGCGAGAATATTGGTGCCCCGGACGTATGCTGCGGCACGGGCAGCACCTGTATCAGTGTGATTGGGAGCTCGGACGCAGGCGATGTGGGATGTTGTCCTAGTGGGCAGACTTGCGCGGGTAGTGTAAGTTGTGACGAGGCGAGTGGGTATACGAGTTGTCCTGGGACGGAGAACGGTGGGTGCTGTCTGCCTGGGTTCAGGTGTCAGGGTGTTGGATGTAAGTTGCACATCATTCCTGCTGAGAGGTTTACTGGATTCAAAGGCTAATGTAAATAGGCGTTGCGGAAGGTACATCGACGTCTTTTGTCCAGCCCTCCACCTCGTCATCCACTTCAACTGCGACTCCTACCTCCACAACTACCGCCGCCGACCCAACCACATCATCTACGACCAGCACCACTGCTGAAGCAATAACCACCTCAACTTCGCGCTCCGCATACACTTGCTCAACAGGCTGGTTTTCCTGCCCCGCCTCCCTTGGTGGCGGTTGCTGCATGAACGGCCGCACCTGCGCAACGGGCGCCTCCTGCCTCGGCGACGATGACAATCCCTCTTCCACACGCGCGCCAGACGCCCCCGTCCGCCCCACTAGCGCCGCCGTGACAACCGGCGCCTCTAGTGATAACATATGTCCGACGGGCTTCTATGTGTGCAGCGCATACTACCCATCTGGTTGCTGTCGCGTGGGCAGGGATTGCCAGACCACCGGCTCCTGTGCTTTGCCTCCGTCTGAGACTATTGTGAACACAAACGGCGTCGTCATTGTTGCACCGACGGGTACCGAGAGCGCGGGAAGCTGCCCTAGTGCGTGGTACAGCTGTCCGGCGGATGCTGGTGGTAATTGTTGCCCCAATGGGTATGCGTGTGGTGAGCAGTGTACGGCGACTGCGAGTGGCCAGAGTGGTGTAACGGATAAAGCGGAGCCCAGCAACATCAGCAGTCAGGCGAGTTTTGTCTCGGAGTCGAGTGTCTGGGGCATGGCGGTGGCGTTTGTTGGGTGTGGGATTGGTATGATTGTGCTGTGATGTGAACTGCATTTTGATGGGACATGAATTTGACCTTTCGAAGATGGTGTATATAGAGACGATTTATGCAGAGCCCGATGTATATAGAAATGACTTACATGACCAAAACTGCTTAATCTGTTTGCATAGGATGAAATCTCATTGCAACTGAACAGTTGAGTCATACATACCCTTCGAAACTACACAAATCGCAGTAGAAGATGTTAAGAAGATGATTACACAGCTCGAACCAGCATCAAAGTCATCGAACGTGCTAAATGGTATTCCTAATGTCTGGAAGAAAGCCGACACTTACAATCAATCATCTTACAACTTGAAGCTTCCCGCACCCCTCTTCGCAGCCTCCCTGACCTCCTTGCCCTCAACATCAGTAATCACACCCTTTCTACCTATAATCTGAACACCGCCCTTCTTGAGATCACTGACAAGCTGCTTCTTCTCGCCCCTCTTCTTCTCCTTGCCCTCAGTCTTCTTTTCCACCGGTTTGTTGAGACCTGCCTTCTTCGCCCTCTCCTTGGCGCGTCTCCGCCTGGACATTTTCTCCTCTCGCGACATCTCCTCGCGGGCCACTGGCATGCCGCTCTTTGTGACAATCTCTGTCTTGCTCTTCTCCTCGCCAGGCTTATAAATCTCCTGAGGCGCGAGCATGCTTGCACTGGCAACCTCGCCGCCAGCAGTGGGTCGTGCGTCTTCCATCTCGATAGCGGGAGCGTCGGTGCGGATCTCAAGGTTGGGAACTGCAGGCTTAGGCTTGAAGTGCGAGGAGCTGAGCGAGTCGAGTTTGGCAGATATGCTTTTCCAGAGGGCGGTGATTTCGTCGTGCTCCTTCTTCAGCTTCTCATCCTTGGCTTCGACGAAGTTGGGATCGGTGGCGCGGAGGTGCTCCTCTTCGTAGAGTTCGGCGAGACCTTTGCCGGATTTTGTGTCGTCGAGTTCGACACGACCACGGCGGGGACCGGTGGCTAGGTCGTCAGGTCGTCGGCGATGTATCTCGTCGAATTCTCCGGCTAGGATGCGGCGTTTGATCAGGGCTTCGATGTCTTCGGATGTTTCCTGTGTGACGATTGGAACGGGCTTGCCGGCTCGCTCAAACTCGAGGTTCTCTTCGAGAAGCGAGTTTAGTGGTCGGTCAGCTGCGCGAGCTTCACCAGATAGTTGCCATTGCCGTTTCGCGACGTTGGCTGCTTCCAGCTTCCGGATCTCTTCTGCGATCTTAGCCTGTCTTCGTTCGTGTGTTGATCGCCTCGACTTGGGATCTGCGGGGTCTACGTCGGATAGATCGCCCTCGCTTTCAGCATCGTCGTCGTCCTCGAAGAGATCTCGGTGTACCTTGGCTATGGTCCTTTCTACGTCCTCTTCAATTTCCTCTTCCGGTTGTGCCTGCTTGTCGGGAAAGTTGTGAGGGTTGGGCCGTCCGCGCTTCTTGCTGCTCTTGTTCTTGCTCGCCTTCTGCGCGGGAGGTGCGAAGAAGTCCTTGTACATGACGTTGTTTGCGTTCATACCGGTATCGAGACCATCGAGGTCGCCTTCCTCGAGGTCGTCCTCATCACCACTCTCGCCTTCCGGTGCATTCAGATCTGCGTTGCCAAAGGTTGGGCCGCCTTCGTCAGACTCATCGTCTGACGCATCTCCCCCAAGACCATTAGCCTTGATTTTGGATCCGCCATCTTCCATGGGGTCTGCCTCCCAGTTTATCTCGTCATCGTCACTATCCACACCCTCGCCTCGCTGGTCCTGTTGTTCTAGGAAGTCGGTCTGCTTGTTGAAGTCGTCTATAGAGAAGAAGCCGTCGTTGAGGCCGTTCGGGTCGGGTTGGTAGGTTTCAGCAGGCGCATCTTCGGACTCTGCATCGGAAAACATGCCCTTGACTCCGTCTTCCATGTCGATGTCGTCATCGTCTTGATCTGCTTCCGGCGCATCCGCATCCTCGCCATCGTCTACTCCGTCGTATTCCCAGTCGACGCCCTCTTCGCCTATGTCCGAATCGGTATGGTATTCCTCCTCTGCTTCCTCAATGCTTTCCTCGTCGTCTTCGCCATCGCGCACAGCCACAACTCCGTCTTCTTGGTCGGGTAGCGAAAGCTCGATCTCATCAGTCGTCGCTTCCACAATCTTGCGCGTCTGTTCAAAGACTTGATTTATGCCGAATCCGTCGAGATGCACCTTCTTCAGGTGTAGGACCGCGATATCGTCGTCGTAATCCCCGCCCCGCTTCCGCTTCTTGCGCAAATCTTGCTGGCGTTGGGATTGCGACGCGCTTACACCGGCAGCGACTGGATCCAGGTAGCGTTTGGCGGCGGCTAGGAAGGTGGCATTGAGCTGAGGGGTGGGCTGGAGAAAGGCCAGTGGTTTGGTGAGCAGACTTGCAGGTGAAGTCGCGGCCGATGGCTGGAGCTCCATGTGTGGCGGCTGGGCGGAGCCGATGGAGAGAGTGCGAGAAGAGATGGATGTATCGGGCGAAAACGAGGGCGGCGCCATGCTCTGAGTTTCTTTTGGGCGCTGGTGGTGGGTGAATGCGCTGCTGGCTGCAATCAAGTTCGCGCCTGCCGCTGAACTTTTTTGGTGGAGCTCATGGTCAAAGCGTGAGTTACCGTGTCCGTGCACCAGATGAACACAGTTGCTAGATAAACACCGCCACTAACTTAATAATACAACTTTAACGCGTTATAACTATACTAATGTAGACGTAATTTAGGAAGTAATTAGAGAAATTAATTTGTATAATTTAGGAGATAAATTTATATACTTCTAAGTTACTAAAAAGTATAGTATTAAATATAATATACTTATTTAAAGACACTACAGTTAAACTAAGCTATATAGTATCTATAACCTCTCCCTCTATTAATAATATAAGGTAGAGCTTATATAATATAGAAAATTATCTTTAGCTATTATAGACTTTTTTATTAATATAGTATATATAGGGACTTTTTTTAAGATAAAGTATTAACTAAGTAACTCTAAGCTTATATAAGTTTATATTAACCCCCCTAAGCCTTAGGGATAAGGCCTATAGTATTATCTTATATTATATTACTAAGAAATTTTAAAACTAAGACTAAACTAGCCTAGAGTATTAAGAAGTTTCTTTTTACTTATAATACCTCTCTATCTATCCTTTATATTATACCCTATACTACTATAACTTAGCTTTAGCGTTTATAAACTTTTTATATTATTATAGTATATTTAGAAACTTTCTTTAAAATAAAGTATTAACTAAGTAACTATAGGCTTATACTTATATTTAGTACTATTAGTATATATATAGTATGTTATAAATACTAAATACTAAAGATATATAATAGTATTATATATAGACTAGAGACTATAAGATATAACTTTCTAATTTATATACTATCTTTTACTATTTCTACTTTTTATATTTAACCTTATTATATCTCTTCTTTATAATATCTATATTATTACTAACTATAACCTTTTTTTACTACCCTTATAGTTATAGTTATAGCCTTATTTAAATATAGCTATCTATAATACTATTACTACTAGATAATTAACTTTAGCTAGAGGAATACTAGTAGTATAGTTATCTATACCTTATTTTACTCTCTTTATAGTATACGTTTAAACTCTCTTTCTATAATACTTAAATCCCTCTCCTTAACTACCTTATTAATATCTAGGATTTATTAGTATAGCTACTCCTTAGTCTCTTTACTAACGCCTAAGGCTATTATAGCTAAGGAGCTATACCTAATAAGCTTAATAAAGTAATATATATTAGTATATATAATAAATATTAACTTAAACCCTTTCCTCTTTAGGATTATTATTATAGTCTCCTCTACTCTCTCCTCTATTATAATATAGCTAACCCTAGTCTCTCTTATAAGGTCCTTATTAGGTTTAGTATAGTAAAAATACTAAAGGACCTTAGGTTTACGCTCCTCTAACTCTTAGAAGACTTTTAGGGGTAGCTTACTAATATATATAATACTTAGATCTTTTATATTACTAAATAGTATAAGTAGGACCTCCCCTACTAGGGTATAATTATTCTTATAGTATAATATATTAAGGATTGCTATAGTATTTATATATAGTGCGAAATAATTATATATAGTATTAAAGCTTATAAGTTAGTATTAGTATAAAGGTTAGAAGTAGCTAGGTTTTTATATAACCTCCTCTTAGTTATAGTAAATATACTATGTCCTCTCCTCCCTCCCTTTATAATATATTATAATTATATTACTAGCTAATAGCTAGTAATCCCTATTAGGTCTACTAAAGTTTAATAGGTGTCTTTTTTTTATTACCTTTAGTAAATGTTTTTAACTTTAGTTTTTATATATAGACGTTAGAGCTTTTTTTATAAAACGCTAATTAGTCCTATATTTAAACTACGTTATTACTTTATCTTTTTTATTAACTTTTATAACTAATAAGTAGAGCTATAGCTACTTTTTATTTTTTTTAAAGTTATATTTTAATAATACCCCTATACTTATAGAAAATAAAAAACTATAACTAGTAGTTATCTTATACTTAGCTTAGTAGTAGGTCTATACTAGTAAGGTAGAGTTAGTTAATATAAAAGATAAGATAGTAGCTTAGTAAGGTATTTAACTTAACTAAATAGCTATTAACTACTTTAATTACTATATACTTAGTATTTTTCTAGTTAAGCTTATATAACTTATAGCTAGTACTATATTACTTATTAAGCCTAAGTTAGACTTTATTACTAACCTTATAGTTCTTAGCTTCTTTATAATACCTATTTACTTATTTCTCTTATTTAACTTAGGCTTTAGCTATACTAGCTTAAACTAAGTTAAATATATCCCTAAACTTAGCTATAATAATCTTAGCCTTCTTATATTCTAAATACTCTTTAGTATTATATTTCCTCTAGTTAGTACCTTAAGGAGTCTTAAGCTATAGTAGATTAATATAATAATTATATTATAAGAAGAATAGGGATACTCTTATTAATATTATATCTCTCCTATTAATTACTATCTAAGCTATAAGGTAGAGAGGCGCTTAATTATCTTATACCTAGCTAATAAATACTTAGATATATACTTCTTATATACTATTTATTTAACTTTAATAGGTGTCTTTTTTAAGTTACCTTTAGTAAAAATATTTTAACTTTAGTTTTTATATATAGATATTAGAGCTTTACTATAAAACACTAATTAGTCCTATATTCGAACTGTATTATTACTTTATCTTTTTTATTAACGTTTACGACTAATAAGTAGAGGGATAGCTATTTTTTATTTTTTTAAAGTTATATTTTAATTATACCCCTATACTTATAGAAAATAAAAAATTATACTATTTATCTACTCTATTAACCTATTAGTTTATAGATAAAAGGCTATTAATAGTTACTAATTAATCTTTAGAATCTTATAGAGACGTTCCTATAGTAAGCTTATAAACTAGCTACCTTAGTTAGATATAATTATATCTAGTAGCTAGTAGTATATAACTACTTATTTAATAAACACTTAGACTACTATTTCTATTTTTATATTAAGTAGTAAGATAAAGATAAAACCTTTTCTTAGTTAGTTAGTTCCTACTATAAGGTACCTTATACCTTTACTAATTAGTAGTCCTTTAATAAAGTCTATTAAGATCTCTTTCTAGAGGTAATCTAAGATAAATAGTAGTTTTAATAATCCTTAGGTTCTTTCTCTCTAAAGCTTTATTCTTCTATATATATTATAGTTCTATATATAACGCCTAATACTATCTATTATACTTAGCTAGAAGAAGTCCTATATAAGTATCTAATAAGTAATCTCCCTACCTAGGTAGCTAGCTAAAAGAGAATTATATATCTTACTAATAACTTAGGTATATAGGTTCTTATTATTAGGTACCTATTTTCTACTTTAGTATAATAACGCTCTTTAGTTATTTACTAAATACTCTAAGATTAAGTACTTTACGCCTAAGCTAGGGGGGAACCTTTATTCCTAACTTAGTACTACTTATATAGCCTCTTTATACTACTAATTATCCTTTAGAGCTTCTACCTATAACTTCTTAAGTTTACTAGTTTAGGCTAGCTCCTTTCCTTATATAGTTAAGTTCTCTAACCTTACTTATTCTTCTAATATTCTATAATCTTATTCTACTTAGTTTATACTACTCTTAGTAGTTATAGTATCTTATCCTTCTAATTACCCTTTAGTTAAGTTAGGGTAGACTCCTATCTATCTTATATATATCTTTACTATTAGCTTTAGCCTTTATAGACTTTTTTTTATTATTATAGTATATTTAAAAACTATTTTAGGATAAAGTATTAACTAAGTAATTATAGGCTTATATAAGCTTATATTTAGTACTACTAGTATATATATAGTATATTATAAATACTAGATACTAAAGATATATAATAGTATTATATATAAACTAGAGACTATAAGATATAACCTTCTAATATATATACTATCCTTTACTATCCTCTACTATTTCTACCCTTTATAACCTTTATAGCTAACCTTTATAACTACCCTTTATAACTACTACTACCCTTACTACTACTACCTTTACTACCCCTTCTTAAGAATAACTAATTAGCTACCTATAGTATAGCTACTACTATTAAATAATTAGCTCTATTTAGAGGAATATTAGTACTAGTACTATTTATATCTTATTCTCTTATCCTTATTACGAAGTAAGCTTATAAGTAAAGTAATTTATATATAGTTTAAAAATTAAACCTATAAATAAGGGTCCTTTATTTTATCTAGTATAAATTTCCCCTTTTAGCGTCCTAATATTCTACTAAAAATTAATCTTTTTTTAGCTTATATACTAGGCTAATACTAACTAATACCTACCTACCCCCTTTTTAGCCTAGTTACTACGTTACCTTCTTACTCTAAACTATAACTATTTATATACTTATTTTACCTATTATACCTCCTATAATACTACTACTTAAGTACTATAAGTATAGTAAAGTACTAAGCGCTATAATAGACGCGTTTTAGTCTAGGAAATAAAAGTAAAACTATACTACTTACCTTCTACCTATATATATATACTAATGTAATAATATATATATAACTTTAAAGTGTTAGAGCCTTATAATATATACCTTAGCCTTTACTTTTATTCTACCCTTACCCCTAATAGTAAATCTAGAAATTATATTACTTATACCTATCTACTTAAACCCTTTATTATTATTACTTTATACCTAAACGCCTCTACCTATACCTCCTTTACTTTTATTTACTATAACTATATCTATATCCTATCCTAATTTAATACTATAGCTTAATAGTATATTTAGAAATATAATATCTTTACTATTAGTTAACTCTATAGTAACTAGTATAGGTAGTATAAGATATACGCCTATACTATCTACGCCTATAAGGTTTATACTTAGTAATATAAGCTTATCTTATAGTACTACTTCTATCTTTATATCTTAGCTAGATTTAGAAATATAAGAGTATAATAATAAAAGTAGTATTAGTAAAGGTATTAGCTAAGGTATTAATCTTACTAAATTTAAATTAGTAGAGCGCCTTATATATAATATATCTTAAATACTACTACTTATAAACCTAGAAGACTTAGTATTCCTAGAAACTAATACTCTAATAAACTCTAAGAAGGTCTTAGTTATTAAGTTTTATTATAAGATTATAAAGATTTATCTTAAGATATATAATACTTATAACTATATATAATTTAGGATTAATATTTTTAACTATAAATATTTAGCCTATTTAGAAGATTATATAAACTACTTTAGTATAGATAGATTTATACTACTTTTTAGTTAACTTAATAATATTAATCCTAGGCCTATACTACCTAAGTTACCTACTCTAACTTATATTAAGGAGATACTTCTTATATATCTATATCTTTATAGAAGTCTACTAGTATTATAGTCTTTAATATAAGTACTATAGCTATATATATAACTTTATAGTTAATACTATAAAGGTCTTTAATTAACTACCTCTTCTTTTATCTTATCTTAATATTATTATTCTAAAACCTCTACCTTTAGTAGAGGATAATCCTAATATAGTTAATTAGTAATTCTAGAAGGACTATAAAGTCTAAAGAGTAGTTATTATATAGTAGATATACTTTCTAAAGGATAACTACTTTAGTTACTTTAATATTATTATTAATAAGTCTACGCTTAACGCTCTCCCTATTAATAATTATATTAATAACTAGCTTATAACTATTATCTAAGATCCTACTACCTAAGTTAACTAAACTATATAATCTTCTTCTATATTACTAATAAGTAACTAATATAATATAATAGAAAGGTCTATATAAGAGTATAATTCTAGTCTTATAAGTAGCTATAGGGCCTCTATATAAGATAAGGTTAATAAGGATAGGGATCTTCTACCTAAGGTTATAGTAATTCCTAATATTATAGTTAATATTAGTAAGTTTAAAGCGCTACAAGAGTAAATATAGTCTAATACTTAGGATATATTTTTATCTATAGGATTTATCTAATGTACACTAATATTAGAGTTTAATACTAGAGAAAAGTATTTATCTCTTACCTTCCTATCCTTATACCTAACTAGGTAGGTAGACTTTATATAGCCTTAATTATAGGAGATTAGCTATACCTTATATATTAAGCTTATAATCTACTATTAAGATAGAAGGTTTACTTACTACCTACGTTTCTAGTATACTATATTTAATACTTTAATACGCTACTAGTTAAGGGATAAGATAGGCTTTTTTATAAAGTATTAAGCTAGTAGTAACTAAATATTATTAGAGGATATCTAGGTAGCCTTTAATAGTAATAATAGAGGCTAGCGCCTTATAGACTTTATTATCTATTAGTTAGTAATAGTTTATAGGACTAGAGCCTTCTAGAATACTAAAGGAAATAAATTAGAAGTAATAGTAAGTAACTAATACTAACTAATACTATTACTAATACGTACTAATAGTATATAGGTCTACTAGTTAAAGGCTTTATATCTCTTTATTATACTCTTTACTATAGACTACTACTAGAATAACCTATTACGCTTTATACCCTAATATAAGGAGTAGAAGATAGTAATATCTATAAGGTAAGCCTATCTAGCGTAGGACTATATATAAGATAATCCTTATATTATTACCTATTACTTTTATTAGTAGTTTAAGTTATTTAAGAAGTATATTATTATTCTTAAGTTTAAGGTTACTAACTCTTAGGATTACTATAAGTAGTAGGCCTATAGTAGTACTTATAGTTATAGCCTCTACTATTATAATAGTATTCCTAACCTAAATAAAGAACTTAGTCTTAATAGTTCTATATTTAGTATTACCTATACTATAAGGTTCTAGGGGTACTATATTTTAGCTATATACCTAGACCCTAATCTATAGTCCTTACTTAATAAAGGGTTAGTCCTTATACTACTATTTAAGGAAATAAAGTAGATATTTAGAAAGTTATTATCTATCCTTACCTACTATAATAAGTACTTTTACCTTACGTTATACTATCTCTATAAAGATAAAACTACTAGTATAGAGGTTTACTACTTTAATATACCTTAGTCTATCTACTTAGAGCCTACCTTTAAATAACTACTAACTAAATTATTTTTATTCTTCTATACTATATATAATTATCCTTACCTTAATACCTATATATAACTATTACCTTTAGCTTAGTAGGCTAATACTAACGTCTAAGTTTATATAAGTATAGCTAGGGTTATATAGTATATAAGTATTTATACTATAAAAGGTAAGGTCTAGTCTTAATCCTTTAAAGATATTACCCTCTAAGTCTTACCTTATATTAAGCTAAATTATTCTCTACTTTCCTTTATATTATATATTATAAATAAGTTAATTAGTAAGTAGGATTATAGTACTTAGGAGGTTATATATACGCTATTTAGTTTACTATTAGTATATTACTCTTATACTATTATTAATATTAACTACTACCTAGAAGACGCTTAGTTAACTTCGTATACTATCTATAGGGGTAATATAGAGAATCTAAACCTAAACTTAGAGAATATACTAACTATTATATAAGGTATATCTCTCTATATAAAGTATAAAGGTTAGCTAAGCTATATAGAGGATATATATTATTTAGATTTCTTACTATACTTTATATATATTAGTAAAGATTATAAGTGCTAACTAAGAGCTAAGCCTTATATACTAAACTATATACTATAGTATAGCGCTATTATAGAGCTAGAAGAGTTTACTTAAGTAAAGTTAATATTATATTATTTATTTTAATATATCTAGGATATCTAGATCTTATATAGCTAGGTATTTAACTCTTATATAGCTACCTACTAGGCTTACTAAGAAGAATATAAATATAAGGAAAAGGACTTATATACTAATCCTAATCTTAGGGTTAAGGAAGAGGACCTTAATTTAGAGCTTATATAACCCCTAAATAAGACCTCTTTTAATAAGCTAGTAGGTAGGAGACTAGGCTTAGTAGGGGAATTAGTAGATAAGGATAAAATTAGTAAGTAACTTAGTAATAGAGTAAAGGACTAGGGTACTACTAAATATATAGACTCTTTTAGGCTTAATATATAGACCTATTAACTAAATATAAAGAAGGACTACCCTATAGTAGGGCCTAATACTAAGCCTAATACTAAGCCTAATACCTTAGCTAGTACCCTATAAGAGAAGTAGCGTATACTATATAATTTAGTTATTAATTACTTCTAGGCTACTCTTAATAGCCGCCTACTAGTATAGTTATTAGTCTAGTTAGTTAGCTTTAGCCTTTATAGACTTTTTTTATTATTATAGTATATTTAGAGACTTTTTTTAAGATAAAGCGCTAACTAGGTAACTATAAGCTTATATAGGCCTATATTTAGTACTACTAGTATATACGTAGTATATTATAAACGCTAGATACTAAAGATATATAATAGTATTATAAATAGACTAGAGACTATAAGATATAACCTTTTAACTTATATACTATCCTTTACTATTTCTACCCTTTATAGCTACTCCTACTATATCCCTTCTTTATAATATCTATATTACTACTAACTATAACCTCCTTTTACTATCCCTATAGTTATAGTTATAGCCTTATTTAAAAACTATCTATAATACTATTACTACTAGATAATTAACTTTAGCTAGAGGAATACTAGTAGTATAGTTATCTATACCTTATTTTACTTACCCTATACTATATATTTAAACTCCCTCTCTATAATACCTAGATCCCTCTTCTTAACTACCTTATTAATATCTAGGATTTATTAGTATAGCTACTTTTTAGTCTCTTTACTAACGCCTAAAGCTACTATAGCTAAGTAGCTATACCTAATAAGCTTAATAAGGTAACGCGTATTAGTATATATAATAAATATTAACTTAAACCCCTTCCTCCTTAGGATTATTATTATAGTCTCCTCTACCCTCTCCTCTATTATAATAAAGCTAACCCTAGTCTCTTTTATAAGGTCCTTATTAGGTTTAGTATAGTAAAAGTACTAAAGGACCTTAGGTTTACGCTCCTCTAACTCTTAGAAGACTTTTAGGGGTAGCTTACTAATATATATAATACTTAGATCTTTTATATTACTAAATAGTATAAGTAAGATATCTTCTACTAAGGTATAATTTTTTATTTTCTATAAGTAGGGGGGTTTTATTTAAATAAAACTTTTAATAAGTAAAAAGTAGCTATCCCTCCACTTATTAGTTATAAAAGTTAATAAAAAAGGTAAAGTAATAATATAGTTTAGATATAGGACTAATTAGTATTTTATAAAGGTAAAGCTCTAATATCTATATATAAAAATAAAATTTAAAAAAATTTACTATAGGTAACTAAAAAAGATAAATATTAGAAACCTTAGTAGAGTTATAACAGGTATCACTAGTATTAGCTAGTAATATAATTATAATATATTATAAAGTGAGGAGGATATAGTATCTTTACTATAATTAAGCTTAGTGTTATAAGGTAATAAGGAATTACTTCCCTTTTATATAGGTCGTATAAAGGAAGACTATTAGGCAGACATAATAGACAAAAGTAGATCTAGGGCGGGGCCTAGATTACGTAAAAGGAATAGTATCCTACTAAGACCTAGCCTCTAGGAGGCTAGTAAGGATTAGGAGGCTATAGCCCTCCTAGGCCTCCCTCTTAGAAGGGAAGGTAAGGAGGATAGGACCTATAGTAATAGGTATAAGAATATATTAGATCTTATTATTATACTTATTATAGTTAACTTAAATAGTTTATCTCTTATATAGATTATTAACTAGTTATTCTATTATTTATAGAATTAGTATTATTATACTCTTAGTTAATAACGATAACTCTTTTCTATCTAATTATTCTATACGCTACCTTATAGACTATCGCCTAAACCTATCTTACCTTAGAAAGGACTAAGCTTAGAGAAGTATAGTAAACCCCTATATAATACTTTAACTACCCTAGATATTAGTAGACGTTTAACTAATAGAATTACCTAATTAAGATTTAGTAATAGTATCCTATAGAACTACTTAGAATAATATAGCCTAGGGTCTAGGACCCTTAATATAGGTACTACGTAATAATAAGATACTTAATATATCTAACTCTAAGATAGAGGATAGCCTAAGTATTAGAGAACTTAGGAATCTTAGGTAGCTAGCCTATATCTAGGCTTAGTAGATAGCTAGAATATAAGATATAATTAATTAGCTTATAAGTTAGCTAATAGCTACACCTAATAAAAGATTACCTACTATTAAGAAACCTAAGATAGCAGCGCCTAAGAAATATAATAGAGGATAAGAGGAGTTATATATATTCCTTACTTAAGTTAATCTCTATTATAAATTTAATAAAGTACTAAGTAACTAGGATAAGATCCTTATAGTAAGTATATATATAAAGGGATAAGCCTTAAACTAGATATAACCCTATATAGATAACTATCTACTAGACGTAGAACACTAGGGAACTAGAGAGGAAACTAAAGCTATATTTACTAGTTAGAGTAAATTTAAGTAAGAGATAGGATATATCTTTAGAGAAGTAGATGCTAAGAACTAAGTAGAGAAGAAAATTACTCTCCTAAGGTAAACTAAGTCTATATCTATATATATAGTAGAGTTTAAGTAACTATAGGTATAGATTAATTAGGATAATGTAGCACTTTAAATAGTATTTAAAGTAGGCCTAAAAGAAAATATTAAAGATAGCCTTATATACTATAATAAGCCTAGAACGCTATAAGCTCTAATTAAGCTAGCTACACGTATAGATAACTATTTATAGGAATAATCTTAGTAGAAAGGATAATTTTAGCTAATAATAGCTAATACTAGGAAGTAGCGTAATAGGTATAATAAGGATAGTAATACTATTATAACTAGTAAGGTATAAGAAAAACCTAAGGATAAGAAGAATAAAAGTTAGAGATAAAACACTCTCTCTAAGGAAGAACACTAGAAGCGTTATAATAATAAAGTATATCTCTAATATAGTAAGATAGGATACTTTACCTAAGACTATAAGGAAGAATAGGTTAAATAGGTAGCTATTAAGATCTAAATAATTAGATAGGGCACGCCTTACCCTACTCTAATAGAATTAGATAATAACCTAAGTAACTTAGACCTCTACAACGAGGCGCGCTAGGTAACCTAGGAGAAATTTATAATAATTTAGTAGCCTAAGGCTTTAGCTAAAGATAAATTAAAGAATAATAACTAAAAGATTAAGGGCTAAGACGTATTAAACTAACTAGCTATTAACTAATGCTAGATTTATAGTAGTAACACGCACTACGCTAATAACTATAATATCTAAGGATAAGTTATTATTACTAGTAAGAATACTAAGGATATTAGTTACTAAGTAGTATACTAATAACCCTACTTTAAAGACCTATTAGCTAAGGTTAAGGACTAAGAAGCTTCTAAAGTAGAAGATACTAAGGATTATAAGGATTTATATTAGTATAACTATAAGATTAATTATAAATTCTATAAGTAGGATAAGGAGGAATATAGAATAGACTAAGACTAGTACTACTACCTAAACCTCTAGGTAGATAAATGTCTAGCGGATAACTACTACCTACACGAACTAGAGAAAGTAGAAATCTACTATAGACTCCTCTAGACGTAATATAGGAATAGATATATATTCTATTAGGAATAACTTAATAAGGTATAATAGGTAGATAACTACTACTATACTATATTATTATTAAATATCTATAAGGTTATAGATTATCTAATATATAAGGCTAAGAAGGCCTAACTAAGAGAAAGGATTACTAAGGGGGAGATCCCTTATTAGAATATCTATTAGAGCTTCTATTATAATAATAGGTGTTTAATATACTATAGCTTAAAAAATAATACTAGCTACTTTCCTAAGTATAGGAAAGGTAAGTAGTTAAAAAACTAAGATACTACTAGGGATAGGGTTACACTAGTAAAGGTAGTCCTAAAATAACCCTTAGGAAGGTATAGGATACTAATAGTTAGGTAAAGTAGTTACTTACGACTATATCTATATAGGGACAGAACATTAAGGCGCTCGTAGATAGCGGGGCCGCACAAATAATAATCTTACCCTAAGTAGTAGAGAAGCACAGAGTACTATACTAGATTAAGAAGAATCTAGTACTAGTAGTACTAGCTGATAAAAAACCTATAGAATATAGAAACGGTATAATATAGATAGAAACTAAATTAATAAAGCTATAGATAGCTAGCATAGAGTGCTAAATGAATATTAATATTATAGATCTAGGTAGACTAGATATATTAATAGGTTATAATTAGCTAGATACCTATAACCCCGCTATTAACTAGTAAAAATAAATAATACTTAGAAGAGAACCTATATATAAGGTTACTAGAGTATATAGAAGAGTAAGCCTAAAGGACTAGAGCTTAACCTAGGATAGGAGGTTTAGTAAGATCTCGCCTTATAAGATTAGGAGAATCTATAAGAAGGACCCTTAGAGAGTAGGAGTTATCTAGATAAGATAAGTTATAACTATAAAGGAAGGACCCTTACTACTAGAGATACTAAAAGAGTATTAAACTAATAAGTTTAGAGAACTCTTTAAGGAAAACGAAGCTATAGATCTAGTAGACTATTAGGATTAGGATTATAAGATTATCCTAGATAAAGGGGTAAAGTTAAGCTTAGGACTAATATATCCTATATTACCTAAGTATAATACTAAGCTAAGGGAGTATATCTAGAAGAATCTAAAGAAAGGATTTATCTAACTAGGTTTAGGCCTAATAGCCTTACCTATCTTATTTATAAAGAAGCCTAATAGGAAGTAGTAACTATATATTAACTTCTATAGGTTAAATAGCGTTACTTAGAAAAACTAATATCCCTTACTACTAATAACTAAGCTTATAGATTAACTCTAGGGAGCTAAGTAGTTTATAAAGTTTAATATTTAGGAAGGATTTTACTAAATTAGGATTAAGGAAGGATATAAATAGATAATAGTATTTAAGATAAAATATAGACTATTTAAATATATAGTAATACCTTTTAGGTTAATAAACGCCCTAGTAACGTTTTAGTTAGTTATTAATAATGCCCTTTATAAATACCTTAGAATCTTTATTATAGCGTATATTAATAATGTACTAGTGTATACTAGTAGGACACTAGAAGAATATATAGAGTATATTAAAAAAGTGCTAAGGAAGCTTAAGGAATATAAGCTATACCTATAGCTAGGGAAGTGTAAATTCTATATAAAGGAAATAGAATACCTAGGCTTTATAATATCTATAGAGGGAGTAAAAATAAACCTAAAGAAGATAGTAGCTATATAGGAGTAGCTAACGCCTAAAATAGTTAAAGATATATAATCCTTCCTAGGATTTACTAACTACTACTAGAAGTTTATTAAGGATTACTTAAAGATTATAATACCCCTCTCTAAGATTATAAAGAAGGAAGTTAGTTTTAAATAGAATAAGGAATATTAAGAGGCTTTTAATTAAATTAAGTAGATATTCCTTAAGGTACTAGTACTAGAGATATATAACCTAAAGTAAGAGACGTAAGTTAAGACTAACGTATTAGATTATACACTTAGAGCTATATTATTATAGTAGTACCTAGATAAGAAGTAGAGACTAGTATTCTACTACTTAAGGAAGTTCTCTAGAGTAGAACTTAACTATAATATTTATAATAAAAAGCTACTAGGAATAGTTAATTCCTTTAAATAGTAGGAAGTCTATTTACTAAGACTACTACACTAGATTAAGGTTTTTACTAATTACTAGAACTTAGTAGGTTTTATAATAATAAAGAAACTTAACTAATAGTAAGTTTAATAAGCTAAGATATTAGCTTAGTTTAACTTTAAGATTACCTATTAAGCTAGAACGCTTAATAGAGTAGTAGATACTCTAAGTAGGAGATCTAACTTATATAAGGAAAGTTATAGGGAATAGTATAACGCTATATTTAAGAAGATACCTAATAGCACCCTACGTTATAACTAGCTAGAACTAGCTAAGATAGCTAAGGTAGCTAAGTGGGTAGAAATACTATAATAGTAATAGTAGTAAAAGGTAGCTAGCTAGTAGTTTAAGCCTAAGGAAAAAGGCTCTAATAAACTATTATAGGATAAATAAGAGTACTAAGATATAATTTAAAGAAATTAAATATATATACCTCTATATATAAGACTAAGTCTTATTTAGGAACTATATAAATCCTTAGAGTTTAGGTATATAGTAATTAAAGAAATAGTTAGATAACTAGCTAAGGTATTTATAATACTATACTTATAAGTAAAGGTATAGGATATCCTAAGTAACTATTTAATATATTATTAGAATAAGCTAAAGAGATATAAGCCCTATAGCCTATTATAACCCTTACTACTACTAATAAGACTATAGAGTAGTATAATAATAAACTTTATAGTAAAGCTCCTAAAATTATTAGAACTAGGATCTAGAAGATTATATAATATAATCCTAGTTATTATATACTAATATATAAAAGGAGTAAAGTTTATACCTACTAAAGAGACTATTATAGTAGAAGAATGCGCGTATAAAGTTAGTAAGGCACTAATATTAGAATATAGAATACCTAAAGAGTTTATTACTAATTATAATAAACTATTTACTTCTAAGTATTAGAATATATTCCTAGTAAAATTAGGTATAAAAAAGAAGCTATTAACTAGCTTCTACCCTAAAATAGATAGCTAAACAGAAAGAATAAACTAGACACTAGAGTAGTATCTAAGGATATACACTAATAAGCTATAAGATAACTAAGTTAAACTCTTACTAATAGTATAACTAGCCTATAATAGTACTAGGTCTATAATAATAAAGTACTTACTACACTATATAAACTATAGATATAAGCTAATTACTTATTAAGATCTAAAGGATATAGAGAGTATTATAGTAGGTATAGATAATAAAGCCTACTTAATATAAGAACTATATAATAAATTAAGTAAGAATATAGCTTATAGGAACCTTATAATAGCTAAGGCAGCTAATAAGTAAAGGATTAAGGGACTAACCTTTAAGAAGGGGGATAAAGTTTTCTTATTATAATAGAACTTAAAAACTAAGCAACTAAGTAAGAAACTAGATAACCTCTAAATAGGACTATTTAAAGTTCTAGAGGAAATAGGTAATATAAACTATAAACTCTAACTCCTACTAGGTATATATATTTACCCTATCTTTTATAAGAAACTCCTAGAAAGAGTACCTCTAGATACTAAGCTAGCTACTAATATAGAGCTTAAAGATAATAAGTATAAGGTTAAAGAGATTAGGGACCTATAGAAAATTAGTTATTAGTAGAAATACTTAGTTAAGTAGCTAGGATAGCTAGAGAGCTAGAACACTTAGGAACTAAAGGAAAATTTAATAAACTATAAGTTATAGGTACATAAGTACTATTAGAAACACCTAGAGAAGAGAGGACTAGATCCTTATAGGAAGAAAGGAATTTAGAAAAAGGATTAAAAGAAGTGTTACCCTATAACTAGCCTAAGTTAGTTAATAGTCTAGGTAGCGATAGTTTAGTTAGCTAAAAGTCTATACTAGGGGTAGAGTTCCCCTTAGCTTACTCTTTCGCGCAATCCTAAAGACTTAAAATAGTATAATCTTAATTAGTAAATACTTACTCTTACGCCTTAGTCTCTACTACTTCTAGCTAAAGTTAAGTAACCTTAGCCTTAGCTTAAAGAAGCGCTAAGCGCTTCTTACACTTTTTAGCCTTAACTTTCTCCTACTCTTCCTTAGTTATAAATAAGCTACACTTAGCTTTTACTAAAATACAGCTAGTACACTACCTAGAGGTAGTATCTATAAAATAATAAAGATTCTTCTCCTTATACTACTTATAATAAAAGGTTATCTTATTCCCTTATTAGTAGATATAGTTAGTACGAGCCTAGCGCTATTAAGTTAAGTTCTAGGTATAGACGCGTTAAGAAGTCTAAACCTTAGGTATAGTTAGGGAAAGTAAGGAAAAGAAAGAAGAGAGGATATAATACTACTAGAGTAGCTATACCTCTACTACTACCGCTAGACTAGGCGCGGGAAAATAATAATCTAGAGTATTAAGATAATACGCCTAAGAGGGGGGGTAATATTATAAGGTAATAAGGAATTACTTCCCGTTTATATAGGTTATAGGAAGGAAGACTATTAGGTAGATATAATAGACGAAAGTAGATCTAAGGTAGGGCCTAGATTATATAAAAGGAATAGTATCCTACTAAGACCTAGCCTCTAGGAGGCTAGTAAGGATTAGGAGGCTATAGCCCTCTTAGGCCTCCCTCTTAGAAGAGAGGATAAAGAAGATAGGACCTATAGTAATAGGTATAAGAATATATTAGATCTTATTATTATACTTATGATAGTTAACTTAAATAGTTTATCTCTTATATAGATTATTAACTAGTTATTCTATTATTTATAGAATTAGTATTATTATTCTCTTAGTTAATAATAATAACTCTTTTCTACCTAATTATTCTATACGCTACCTTATAGACTATCGCCTAAACCTATCTCGCCTTAGTAAGGACTAAGCTTAGAGAAGTATAGTAAACCCTTATATAACACTTACTTAGAATTTTATATATTTCTATAAAAGCTTAGCTACTTTTAACCTTTATACCAATACTAACTTACTTTAAGTATTCTACTATATATAACTAAATTACACTATAATATAATTAAACTATATTATATATATTTAAATTATACTATATATAATTAAATTATACTATATATAAATATATATATTTCCTCTTTATCCTTATCTAGGAGGTCTTCTAGCCTAGCCTAAAAACCCTAGCTAGATAGGTACTAATTAATATATCTATAAGTACGTAATATACCTACCCTATATATACTTAGGAGCCGCCTAGAGCAGTCCTTAATAAGTTAGATAAGTAATTACCTAAGTTCTACTACCTCTTATAGACTAAGATAGTAGATAATATTAATATTATTAATACCTCTAATATTAGTAATATTAAAGTAGAGGAGATAGTAAAGAAGAGTAGAATATAGATACTAAAGGACGTAGAGGAGGTTATCTATAAGGCCTAGATTAATAATACTAGTAGTAGTAAAGTCTTTATAGTTAGCTATCTTACTATTCTAGTATTAGGAAAGGGATTAAGCTAGGAGACTAAGACCTAGCTATAATAGTAAATAGGTAACGTTAGAAGGGTAATTAATAATTAATATCCTAAGCTTAAGGAGAGGGAATTTAAATAGATACTATAAGGATAAGAGAATAAGGCGTAGATAGCGCTAGTACTAATATTCCTTTAACTAAAACTAATTATTAGATAGTAGTAGCTATACTATAGGTAGCTAGTTAGTTATTCTTAAGAAGGGGTGGCGGAGGCGGTAGTAGTAGAGGTAGTAGTAGTAGAGGTAGTAGTAGTAGTTATAAAGTATAGCTATAAAGGTTATAAAGGGTAGAAATAATAAAGGATAGTAGAAGATAGTAGAATATAGTAGGGGATAGCGTATAAGTTAGAAGGTTATATCTTATCTCTAGTAGGTGTATAATACTATTATCTATCTTTAGTATCTAGTATTTATAATATACTACGTATATACTAGTAGTACTAAATATAGGTATAAGCCTATAGTTACCTAGTTAGCGCTTTATCTTAAAAAAAGTCTCTAAATATACTATAATAATAATAAAAACAAAGTCTATAAAGGCTAAGGCTAAAAGCTAGTTAATATTACTTTAGATACTCTACTTACTACTACTCTTACTAGTAGCGCTAGTAGTAGTAGTTAGGATCTAACTTATATAGTTATTAACAGCCGCGTCTATAAGAGTACTAGTAAGACTTTATATATATAGCCTAGAGTTAAGATCTAATTTAACTATAAGGTAGAATAGGTTCTAGTCTTCTATAGTAATATAATAGGACCTAGGAAAATTACTTAATAGGGTTAGTCTAATACTACCTAATACTAACTAATACCTTACTTTACTAATAGTATTATATAGCCTATATAGTAGAGGAGATCTAGTACTAATAGTAATATTAGGGTTAGGTATTACTAAAGCTTATTATCCTATACTATATTAAAGAGTTTATAGCTATAGAGGTTAAGGCTCTATTCCTTAGCTACTTAAATCTACTTAGTAGGATAAGTAAATTTACCTTTACTACTATTTATAAGGCTATTAAGGAAATATACCTTTAGCTCTAAGTTAGTATATATATAGTTATAGTATTAGCCTAGTATTAGACTAACTTTCTTAGCTATAAAGGTTATAGTTAATTATTAAGGTACTATTATTACTACTCCTAAGGATATAGCTAATACCTTTAATTTTTTTATTTTCTATAAGTAGGGGGGTATTATTAAAATAAAACTTTAAAAAAGTAAAAAGTAGCTATCCCTCTACTTATTAGTTATAAAAGTTAATAAAAAAGATAAAGTAATAACGCGATTTAAACGCTAAACTAATTAACGTTTTATAGTAGCAAAGCTCTAATATCTATACGTAAAAACTAAAGTTAAAAAAATTTACTAAAGGTAACTAAAAAGATACCTATTAAACCTTAGTAGGCCTAACAGGGATCGCTAGTATTAGCTAGTAATATAATTATAATGTGTTGTAAAGGGAGGAGGATATAGTATCTTTACTATAATTAAGCTTACCTAGAATTTCATACGTTTCTATAAAAGCCTAGCTGCTTCTAACCTTTATACTAATACTAACTTTAAGTATCCTACTATATATAATTAAATCGTACTATATATAATTAAATCGCACTATATATAATCGAATCGCACCGCATATGAATATATGTATTTCCTCTTTATCCTCATCTGGGAGGTCTTCTAGCCTAGCCTAAAAACCCTAGCTAGATAGGTACTAATTAATATATCTATAAGTACGTAATATACCTACCCTATATATACTTAGGAGCCGCCTAGAGCAGTCCTTAATAAGTTAAATAAGTAATTACCTAAGTTCTACTACCTCTTATAGACTAAGATAGTAGATAATATTAATATTATCTATACCTCTAATATTAGTAATATTAAAGTAGAGAAGATAGTAAAGAAGAGTAGAATATAGATACTAAAGGACGTAGAGGAGGTTATCTATAAGGCCTAGATTAATAATACTAGTAGTAGTAAAGTCCTTATAGTTAGCTATCTTACTATCTTAGTATTAGGAAAGGGATTAAGCTAGGAGACTAAGACTTAGCTATAATAGTAAATAGGTAATATTAGGAGGGTAATTAACGATTAATATCCTAGGCTTAAGGAGAGGGAATTTAAACAGATACTATAGGGATAAGAGAATAAGGCGTAGATAGCGCTAGTGCTAACATTCCTCTAACTAAAGCTAATTATTAGATAGTAGCAGCTACACTATAAGTAGCTAGTTAGTTATTCTTAAGAAGGGGTGGTAGTTATAAAGGGCGGATATAGTGAAGGATAGCGGAGGATAGTAGAAATAGTAGAGGATAGCGTATATATTAGAAGGTTACGTCTCGTCTCTAGTAGGCGTATAATACTATTATATATCTTTAGTATCTAGTGTTTATAATATACTATGTGTATACTAGTAGTACTAAATATAGGCTTATATAAGCCTATAGTTACCTAGTTAGCGCTTTATCTTAAAAAAAAGTCTCTAAACGTACTGTAATAATAAAAAAAGTCTATAAAGGCCGAAGCTAAAGCTAATACCTTTAAGGTAGCTAAGTTACTAGGCGCCTACCTAAAGCTCTTAGAAAACTATATCTTCTAATATACTTAGGTTATTATAGGGTGTTATAGGTCCTTAAGTTTATAATATATAGTTCTTAAAAGTATTTATACTATCTACTTTTAGTCTTATAGTCTAGCTCTTAGCTAGTAATAAGATTAAAAAAGATATTTTATAGCTTTAAATAATCTAGCTCGCTTTATATTACTATTTTATTTCTTATAAAATAGAAGGTTTATACTTACCTTTAGTAAATCTTTTTAACTTTAGTTTTTATATATAGATATTAGAGCTTTACTACTCTAAAATACTAATATATCTATTATTTAAATTATATTTTTACTTTATCTTTTTTATTAACTTTTATAACTAATAAGTAGAGGGATAGCTAGTTTTCACTTTTTTAAAGTTTTATTTTAATAAAACCCCCCTACTTATCGAAAATAAAAAAATTATATATCTTTACTAATATTACCTAAATAGCTAGTAGATTATCCTATTCCCTACTAACTTCTTTATAGTACTAGGATATTAGTTTTAAGACCTATATTATCTACTTCTAAAGATACTTATCTTTATTATCTATAGGTAGGTCTTACTCTCTTCTTAAGAGGGTATTAGCTCTTATATTCTATTTACTTAGTTAATATAGTAACTCTATATTATACTAACTTAGTAGTATAGCCTAGTATACTTAGTATTTACTTAGGAGCTTTAGCTTTATAAAGTACTTAAGGTTCTTATAGTTAGTAATTACTTTAAAGCTCTTAACTAAATATAGTTTAGTATCCTATTCCTTAAGGTAGTAGATAATAGTAAGTAGCTCCTTATTATAAATCTTATAGTTATACTTATAAGCGTTATTCTTCCTAGAGAAGTATATATAAGGATATAGTACTCCCTTATTATTATATTATAATAGTACTCCTCCTACTACGTAGCCTAATAAGTTATATTCTAGAACTATATTACGTTTAAGGTTAAATATAGTAAGGTTTAACTTTATAAGGAAGATCTCCTTTAACTTATTAAATACTAATTATTCTTTAGATCCCTAAGTAAAGCTTATATCTCTAGTTAGTTAAGTAATAAGGGTAGCTATTTTAGTAAAGTCTCTAATAAACCTTTAGTAGAAGTTTATAAAGCTAAGAAATAATTAAATACCTTTTACTAACCTAAGAGCCTCTTAGTCCTTAATAGCTTTAACCTTATCTAGATCTATCTAAATACCCTTCCTAGCGTTAATAATAAACCTAAGGTACTTAGTAGACTTTACCTTAAACTTATATTTCTTAATATCTATATAGAGACCTATACCCTAAAGCTTACTAAGAACTTTTTAAACTTATTCTTAGTATTATTTAAAGCTTCTATCTATATAGATTAATTTATTATTAAGATAGGCTAAGAAGAACTTATTAAGGTATTCTCTTAAAGTCTAATTAATATACTACTAGAAGGTGCTTAGAGAGTTAGCTATACTAAATAAAGTTACTAACTACTTAAAGAATCTAAATTATATTTAGAAGGCTATCTTCTATTTATTACTCTTAGCTATCCTAATCTTATAAAAGGCTAAAATTACGTCTAGTTTAGTTAACTACTTTATTTTATATAAGTTATTAAGGGTTTCTTATATTAGTAGTAATAAGTATTAATCCTTCTTAGTAATTACGTTTAGTACTTAGTAATCTATATATAAGTATAATCCTCCTCTAGGCTTCTTAGTAAAAAGAACTAGTAATAAAGTTAGTAAGCTACTTATATAGATAAACCTATTTTCTAGTAAAGATATAAGCTCCTTTTAGAGTACTAGAAGTTTACCTCTTAATATACTATAAATTCTTATTTTCTATTAGTAGTAAGGTATTATAAAAATAGAACTTTAAAAAAGTAAAAAGTAGCTGTCCCTCTACTTACTAGTTATAAAAGTTAATAAAAAAGATAAAGTAATAACGCAGTTCGAACGCTAGACTAATTAGTGTTTTAGGGTAGTAAAGCTCTAACGTCTATACGCGAAAACTAAAGTTAAAAAAATTTACTAAAGGTAACTAAAAAGATACCTATTAAACCTTAGTAGGCCTAATAGGGATCGCTAGTATTATATAGGTATTAAAGTATATAAAGATACTAATATCTTAGTATTAAAGTTTTATCCTCTACGTAGCTAGTAATATATTAGTAAGTAAGTAGTAAGTAGAAGTAATTAATTATTATAAGAAGAGTTAGGTCTATATTCTATACTATTTAAAGGAAAACTTATTAAAAGTTCTAAAAAGGTTTAATAATAGATAGATAACTAATTAATAATTAATAATTAATAATTAATAATACCCCTTTATATAGAGTAGAAGGAGTACTTATAAGAAAGCCTCTTTACTTACTCTATATACTAGTATAAACCTCCCCTTCCTAGAGTTATAGTCCTATTATAACTCTTCCACTCGTAGGCTTTACTAAGTAAAATTAAACAAATAAAAACTAATAAACGAGAAGATTAAAAGAGAGATAAAAGTTAGTTTATACTTATAAAATCTAAGGAACTAAAGTAATATAAAAGAAATCTTTTTAACTAGGTAATACCTTATATTATTATAGTAAGTGTTTTTAATAGAATTTAGGATATAGAGCTATAACCTAGATTCTATTACCTAGGTAGCTAGCCTTTTACTTCTTATTATAATTACTATTATATAAGGCTATAGTAGGGGTAGGAGGTATAGTAATATTAGATACTTATAAGCTACTTAAATAAGAGTAAATATTCCTATCTTAGTTAGTTTATTATCTAATAGTAGGCTTATTAGATTATATAAAGTATCTTATCTTATCTAGTTCTAAAGTAATCTTATTAGCTAGTTAAGCTAGAGTATTAGCTTAAGTAATATCCTTATCTTATTTATTCTAATCCTTATCTTAAGCTAGAGCCCTCCCCTTATTAGTAAAGAAGGATTAATTAAGGATATTCTCTCTAGGTACTACTATAAAAGTAAATATCTTTAGTTATTATTAAATAATCTAAAGTTCTTTAACTATCTTAATAACTTTCTATTACTTAACCTTTATATATTAAATCTACTATTTTTTACTTATATTATTAATCTTAATATATTCTAGTTATACTATCTTATTATCTTATAAGAGTTATCTAATATACACCTTCTAGATAGGGTTACTAAATAGAATATATAAGTTAGCTAAGAAAGCCTACCTAATACCTCTAAACTAATTTAGGTATCTAGAAGGAGTATAAGGAGGAGCTATTAAGTTTTAATACGCGTTATAGATTTCCTTATAAGTACCTATAGCTAGTACCTTTATAATACCCTTATAAACTATAATAAACTATAGAAGGATAGTATATTATACTTTTATTGCTAGTCCTATTAATCTATATAGTAATATTAGCGAAGTAATATAAGTAACTCCTTTCTAATATAGAACCTTTATCTATTTAATATTTAGGTGTTTAAATAAAATTACTATAGGCTAGTCCTTACTATTAACCTATCCTTTAATATAACCAGTAGAAGAATAAATACTAACTATAGTACGCTAGCTAATATACTCTAGAACTATATTATAAAAACTAGCTAGAATCTTAGTATAGTTCTATTTATCTTTATTATTAAAAGATACTAAACCCTAGATTATATCCTACCTAGAACTATCCTAGCTAGCCTATTCTAAATTAAGATCTATATAATAAAAAGTAGTCTTATCTCCTTTTATTATATACTTAGTATAGTAAGGGTAAGAAATTAATATATATTCCTTCTAGAGTATAGCGTAGCTAAACTAGTATCTTAGGTTAGTGTATATAACCTACTAAATTAAAGAGTAGTATATATTATAAAGCTATACTAAGTTCTCTTTTCCTCTAATATAGCGTAGGTAGTATTAGTGTATATTAAAACTTTAGTTAATAATCTCTACTATTTCCTTATCTCTAAATAGGTAGTTAAACTAATTAGTAATATAATTACCTTTATTAGTAAAGTTTATATAAAAGGATACTATTCCCTAGTCTTTAATAATCTTATCCTAGTTAAAGCTAGTAAAGTTACGTTTATTTAGGTAGTAATAATAGCTAAGTATATTATCCTCCTATTAATTCTAATAGTAATAACTAATAAAGAGTATTAAAGTAACTAGGTTACTCTAGATAATATCCTATTAGCTATATAGGTAATATAGCTAAGAAAGTGTATTATTAAGTATTATACTAGATATAGCTTATTTAAATAGTCCTACTACTATAGTAGTAGCGCACCTATAGATAAAATATAATATATTATAGTTCTTAACCTTATTACTATCCTAATAGATCTTATAGTACTATTCCTTAAAAACTATATACTATTCTAAGTCTTTAGGGGATACTTTCTTCTTATATACCTTCTTTAATAGTACTAGTAGGATAGACCCTATATCTATATATTTATATAAATCTACTAGGATTTAAGTTAACTATTGATATATATCTAAATCCTCCTCTTAATACTTATTATCTTCTAGAATAGAATTAATAGCGTTTACACTTTATTATTAAGTAGAAGTTAGCTTTAGTACTCTTAAACTCCTTTTAGGAATAATTAGTAATAGAATATTAGCTATTATAATATTTTTCTTAGCTATTATATTAATTACTATAGCTCTCTTTACTACTACCTTCTTACTAGCTTCTAGTTCTACTATCTTACGTTCTTCTAAAGGTTTATTAACTCCTAAGGTCTTAGCTTTATTTATTACTTCTCTAAGGGAGTAAGCTTGTAATTATATTATAAAAGCTAGTTCTATAATACTTTCTTCTACTTAACTAACTTTATTATTAATAGAGATAGCTAAGTAGTACTTTAGAGATATCTTAAGCCCTTTAGTCTTTAAGTTTCTCTCTTTATCTTAGTTATAAGTAGTAAACCCTATATATAAACTAAGTACTATTACTTAAATATAGTAATAGAGTAGCGTCCTCTAAAAAGGTTATTAGGATTCTAATTAGGTATTAGGCCTTAGCTTCTTTATATTATAGATAAAGTTATCCTCCTCTATCTCGTAGGCTTTATATTCTTAACCTAACTCTTTAATCTTACTATCTCTTAACGCTTTATATTAGTTTATATTAAAAGTATTATCTACTATAAACTAGTATATAGACTTTAGTTTAGATTTAGTATTACCTAGTCTTATCTATTAATAAACTAATTATTAGCGTAGTTCTTTATACAGAGTCTAGCTACTATAATTTAGTTAAGGAAAAGTGTAGTATTAATAAGCCTTATACGCTTTAGTATAAAAGCTATATTAGCTATTATCTAGAAAGTACTTATTATATAGGACTTCTACTTATAGAGGTAGTTCCCTACTAATCTTAGTTCTAGTTTCTTAATAGTCTTTACTACGCTAATTATTTTAGTCTTATATCTATCTTTTATATTAGTTATTTCCTTAATAAGAGGTTAATACTCTATAAAGGATTTATATCCCCTATACTTATTTATTAGGCTTAGAAGTTTCTTATATATTATTATTACCTTAAGTATATAATTATAGAAGAGCTTAAGGGCCTAAGAACTATTATAGAACTAAGTATCTAGTATTATATATTACTAACGTAGAGTCTTATTTTTTAGTTAGCTAATAAGATTATATACTAAGTCTTAGATATTAGCTAGCGCCTATTAGGCTATATTAAGAATATCCTACCTAGCTTATATTAGTTCCTAGTTTAATATTATAATATATTACTCTTTATTAGGTAGTTTAGATATATATTATACTTAAAGATTACTAAAATTAAATAATAAACCTAAGGTTATTAGAGGTAAAGTTTACTATAAAGAAGGAAGTATTATTACTAGCGCTTTACCCTTACCCTTATCCTTATTCTTATTTTTTAGAGCTATCTATTACTATTCCTTTAGTAACGTAGGGTGCTTTAGTATATAGAACTAAGTACTTTAGTGCACTAGTAAGTAATTATATATAGGAGGTTTTATACTACTTCTAGCTACTACTCTTATATATTATATATAATTAAGTTAAGTATAGAGAGTAGTTTAAAAGAATAAGAAGGAGATTAGGAACTTAAAGCTAAGAGGTATTACTTTTATCTATCTTATAGCAGCGTGTTTATAGCTTCCTTAGCTAATATTACCTAGGTAGTAATATAAGTAAAGGTAAAAGAGCGTATAAAAGTAAAGGTAAAATAATAGCGTATAACTATAGGCGCGTATTCTATAGAGAGGTACTCTACCTTTATATTCTTCTTTAATTAGAACTAATAGCTAATTATTAAGGGCTAAAAGTTAGCCTATTACTAGGGCTATAGATTCTAGGTTTATTACTCTTAGTAGAGGAAGAAAAAAGGAAGAAAGGAAGAATATATTCTATTTATATAGTGCTAAGACTATACCTAAACACTACTTAGCGGCTAGTTAAAAAAGTTTTACTTTATATAATAAAGAACTAGACTAGGTATTATTATTTTCTTCCTCTCTATTCCTAAGGTAGTGTTATACATATACCTTAGTTATTATTTTCTAGTATCTAAAGAGATTTAAAATATATTATTATATTGTATATAGTTTATAATATATTCTAGTAGTTAGGGTATAGAATCTAGGTTATAGCTTATAAACCTAAATTCTATATTTTAAGGGTATAAATAATTAGTATTATCTTAAATTAATAAAGGAGTACTTAGAGGTGTTAAATTACTACTAAAAGCTACTCTCCCTCCCCTTCCTAGAAAGATAGACTATCCTATAGTCTATTTAGATACTAAGGAGGTGTTAGAGTTAGATCTAGAGTTAGAATTTCCCTAATCTTATGTATATACTTATTATTCTTTTTTTATTAGACGTTTAGTAATAACTACTCTAGGGACTATCTTATTATCCTTCTATTATATAGTTAGTTATCTTAATAGTCTATAGTCTTAGGGTAGTAATTCTTTAGTATCTAGAATAACTAAAATATCTAGTATAGCGCTACTATTTTCCTAGTACTCTAAGTTCTATAGTTTTATATTACCTCTATCTTCTTCTATAATATTATCTTTAAGACGCTAATAGAAGAGTTTTAGCCTTTTTCCTAGTATAGTATATAAGAAAATAGTACTATTAAGGTCTTCTAAGTAGTAGGTTCTATAGTTAGGCCTTACCTCTTATTCTCTATATAGTCCTAGCTATTTTATATTAAGCTTTTAATCTCTTAATATATTAATTTCCTATATTAAATTCTAAAGAAGTACTAAGTCTCTAGGTATAATATCTTCTTAGTAAATTTCTTTTATATTATCCTAATATTCTTTCTTAGCTATATATATATAGTTAGTATAAGCTATAGCTTCCTTAGTAAACTAATCTCTAAGATCTAACTATATTACTTAAATTATAAGTAGCTATACTTAATCTTTAACTTACTAGAATAGTAAGGTCTACTATATTAGTAGTAATAGTTTAATTAGTAGGACTAGGTTCTAGCTAGTAACTAACTATTATAAAGAATAGCTAGTTTATTCTTATATTAAAATTATATTTATAAGAAGTACTATAAGAAGGTTCTTAACTTATAGGCCTAAGAGTTTTATTAAAGTATTTATTTAAATAATAAATATACTAGTAAAAGATATAAGTATAATACTATTAAAAAATACTATAGTAAATTATAGTAAAGGTATATTTCCTAAATACTTATTTTTACTATATATAGCTATATATACTAGAGTATTTATAATAGGCTTATATCTTTCTTTAATCTTACTTATTACTTATAGGTTATATACTAATAACTATATATAGTTAATCTTATAGGTTTTTACTAAATAGTTAACTACTTTAGTAAAGTCTAGTCTACTATCTACTATAAGTTTTCTTATTATACTCTATCTATATATAATATCTTTATAAATAAACTTAGTAATAGTCTTAGACTAGTTATTTAATAGTATGTAGGCTTCTAGCTATCTACTAAGATAGTCCCTTATAATTACTAAGTACTTCTTTCTAAAGTATTATAGTATATAAACTATATTAATAGTAACTATTTCTTAGATTATAAAGCTATACGTATTAGTAAGTATATCTACTATCCTTTTTAATAATCTTAGTTAATAATCTAGGTATATTACTAAACGTCTATAAATATAGTTATATATCCTATTCTACTAATAACGTTACGCTAGTATTAAGTATACTATATTTACTCTATAATATCTAATCTATTAATAAATATTCTATACTATAGTAGATTATAAGTTAGGATTATTTATAACTCTCTTAATAGCTATATTATATAAAGTTTTCTTAAATAGTATTCTATCTTATATAAAGAAGTTTAGGGCCTTCTTTTTCTATACCTAAAGTTCTTATAGGGTTATATCTCTTAGTATTTTTAAGCTTAATAGGAATTAAGTATACTATTTAGATATATTAGTAAACTCCTACTAGAGTATTCTCCCTTCTAGTAATAGTAAAGAAGGTATATTAATATTCCTAATTATATAATTAATATATTCTTTAAGATTATCTTTAGGTTCTTCTAGTAGTTCCTATCTATCTAGTTTTAGGTACCTTAAGAGAGCGTCTACTACTATATTTTTTTTACTTAGGATATACTTAATATTAAAATCCTAGAGTATAATAGTAGATATCTAACTATTTATTACTAACCCTAGTTCGATAGGTGTCTTTTTTTAGTTACCTTTAGTAAATGATTTTAACTTTAGTTTTCGTGTATAGACGTTAGAGCTTTACTATAAAACGCTGATTAGTCCTATATTCGAACCGCCTTATTACTTTATCTTTTTTATTAACTTTTACGACTAATAAGTAGAGGGATAGCTGCTTTTTATTTTTTTTAAAGTTATATTTTAATAATACCCCTACACTTATAGAAAATAAAAAAATTATTACTAACCCTAAGTTATCTATAGAGGATTTATTAAGTTAGGTAATAAGAGTAGCTACGTTAGTTTTAATAGTAAAGTATACTCTATATAGTTATATTTAAAACTTCTTTATAGCCTATAGTACTACCTTATATTCTAACTTTATACAATACTACGTTTATTCTTATACTAACTATAAGGTACTTTTAAATTAGACTAGGTAACGTTTACTATCTTCTTTAATTTACTTAATATATACCTCTACTCTATCCTAGCTATTATCTATTATAAGGAATATTTTATTAGTAAGGATATCTAAATAATCTAAATTAACTAGTAATAGTACTAAAAGAATAAACTATTTTAAGCTATATATAGCCTTATCTTATTCCTTTAGCTATATAAACTCTATATCCTCTTAGAGGAGAGAGAATAGGGGTTTAACTTTTAGAGTAAAATAGTTAATCTAAATATAGTAGTATACGTAAATACCTATAAATAATTAAACCTCTATATAGTTCTTATAAGGTAGCTAGTTTAAGATCTTATTAACGTTCCTAGTATTAGGGTACTAGCTATCTAGACTTACCTTATATCTTATTACTTTTAATTATTCTATAAGGAAGTAGTATTTCTTCCTATTTACTATATTACTTACTTACTTAATACCTACTAAGGCCTAATCTAGTTATTAGATATATTCTAGGATATACTATTATACTCTAGGGAATAATTCTTCTCTTTTATAGTTTATTTTAGGTCCCTTAGAAGTAATATTATTAATAAATAGTATTATCTCTAGCTAATAGTCCTTTAGGATCTTTATTATTACTCTCTAAAAGGTAGTAACTAAATTTATAGTACTTATAACTATAGTATAAGATTAAATAAGGCTAATTAGTATCTAGAAAGCTATTATATCTTAACTATCTAAGTAGAGGGTAATCTAGTTATAGCTAAAGAATAAGTTTATAAGAGATATAATCTTATAGCTAGTAAAGTATTTAGAAAACTTATTAGTAGTAGGAGGAAGATTTATATCTCTTATAGTAACGCTATTAAGTTTTTTTATATTACTAATCTAGCTTACTTCTTTATCTTTCTTAAGGACTAAGTACTATAGGTTATAATATTAGCTATTACATCTTTCCTATATACCTATATTTAATCGCGCGTTAACTATTATAATTACTTTTAGTTTAAGGGCCTTTAGGACTATAAAGCTATATATCTAGTATACCTTATATAGTATTATCCTTATTTTATAGGGTAGGTAGATACTTAGATAAATTTACCCTACCTCTTTAAATTACTATAATAGCGTACCTTCTTAATTATAGAGTATTTTAATTATTATATTATACTCTTATAGTAAATACTATTCTCTAATATATAACTTAGTAATCCTTTCTATTATTAGTTAGGTTCCTTTTAGAAATATAGCGTAGCGCTATTTAAATTAGTAGTTATAAGGACCTAGATTAGAGTTTTAAATACTAATACGTAGGCGTTATTATTTAATTACTCTCTCCTTCTAGTCCTTATATCTAAATTCTATTAGTACCTCTTATCTAAGAATATCTACTAGCTAGACCTTCTTATCTACTATTTTATATAGCGTTTATATATTATTTTTTCTTTAGATATAAGGTAATTATTCTTAGTTTATATATTCTTAGTTTAACTTACTTATAATTACGTACTAACTAAGCTCTAGTAGACCCTCTAAGTCTTTTACTTTACTTATAGCTATTATAAAGACTAGATTTATCTATTATTTTTAACTTTAGATATCTTATTTACTAATAATTATTCTATACTCTCTTAGTCTAGTAGTAGGATTAGACTATACTACTTTATAAAGATACTTTACCCTTACTACCTTAAGAGGATATTAATTACTATTTATAACTATATTAATTATACTTAATCCTAAGGACCTATTATTAGGTAGGTATACTTCCCCTATACTTATACCTACTACTTATTTTCTAAATCTTTATTATCTTTATAGGGCGTTATCTATAATAAGTAATATAGTACTAAGTTAGATACTATAAAGACTATATTCTTTATACTATCTTCTAAGAGTATCTTATATATTACTCTCCTAAAAGTATTATATTAAATAGTTATCTTTATATATACGTACTAAGGACCTCCTAGTATTACTAATTAAGTTATATTAGTAACTATTTAGAAGTTAGTAAGTATTATTACTAAACCTGTTTATATAAGTATATTAAAAGCTATTCTACTAAAGGGTTATATGTACTATTTATAAAGGTAACTCCTTAAGGCGTGTTACTAAGTTTATAATATATAAGTTTATATAGTATTTTTATAGCTCTAGCTACGCTAAGTTATAAGATATTTATCTAGGCGCTAGTATTAATTAGGTACTTTATAGAGTTACTATTAATTATTACTTAGTATTTAGGTAAGTCTATTTATATATAGGCTTACCTATTTTATTAGTATATACTACGTACTACTTTAGTAGGGAGTATATTTAGTTCTTTAATCTAAGTATTACCTCTTCTAGTACCTCTATATCTAGTTTATACGCCTGTATTATATAGATAAAGTATACTATACTTTTTACTACTATATATTATTATACTATAATAATTATATTCCTATATAAAAATATAAGTAGCTAGGTTAGGGTTAGTAATAGCTAGCTAATTAGATTATATAATAGAATCTAGGTTATATCTAAAGAACTTAGATTCTAAACCTAACCTAACTTCTAATATATTAATACTTCTACTACTATTAACTACCTCTATATCCTTATCTAAAAGGTTATATAGTTACTTTTTTAGTCCTTCTTAACTTATTAAGTCTATAATAGTAATACCTCTTACTTCTTAGTTAAGTAAGACTATTAGGATATAGTTAGTATCTATATAAAGTAATTCCTATAATCCTTCCTTAGGTAAAGTACCTATAAATTTTATAGCTTTCTTCTTATATCTTTATTATAGTTATTTAAGATCTATAAATAGATTACTATTAATAGTTATTAACTAAAGTAGCTTAATAATAGAAAATAGGTCTCCTTTATACTATATTTCTTAGTATTTATACGTAGTATCTATTAGCTAAGAATTTATAATAGGATTATTAGGGACTATAATTTAATTTTTTGTTTTCTATTAGTGGGGGGGTATTATTAAAATAAAACTTTAAAAAAGTAAAATATAGCTATTCCTCTACTTATTAGTTATAAAAGTTAATAAAAAAGATAAAGTAATAATATAGTTTAAACGCTAAACTAATAAGTATTTTAGGGTAGTAAAGCTCTAACGTCTATACGTAAAAACTAAAGTTAATAAGATTTACTAAAGGTAACTAAAAAGATACCTATTAAATCTTAGTAGGCCTAATAGGGATTACTAGCTATTATTAGCTAGTAACGTAATTATAATATATTATAAAGGGGAGAGAGGATATAGTATATTTACTATAACTAAGAGGAGGTTATATAAAAGCCTAGCTACTTCTAACCTTTATACTAATACTAACTTACTTTAAGTATCCTACTATATATAATTAAATTATACTATATATAATTGAATTATTCTATATATAATTAAATTATACTATATATAATTAAATCGCACTATATATAAATATATATATTTCCTCTTTATCCTTATCTAGGAGGTCTTCTAGCCTAACCTAAAAACCCTAGCTAGATAGGTACTAATTAATATATCTATAAGTATATGATATACCCGCCCTATATATACTTAGGAGCTAAATCTAGTAGTTAGTAAGGAGCTAGAAGAGTAAATACCTCTAATACTATTAATCCTTAGTAATAGTAAATCTCTTAGCTAGTACCTTATTAAGAGGTCTAGGGTTAGTAATATTATTATAAAGGTAACCTATAAGTAGACTAAAATATAGTATCTAAAGAGGGTTATAAAGTTTAAGAAGATTATCTACACTAACGCTTACTACCTTATTAATCTCCTTATATTTAGCTACCTTACCTACCTAACCTTTAGTAAGTAGAGTAAAGAGACTAAGAGATAGCTATACTACTAAGCTATTAATGTTAAAAGAGCGCTTAAAGACTAGTATCCTAGGCTTAAGGAGAGGGAATTTAAAGAGATACTATAGGGATAAGAGAATAAGGCGTAGGCTACGCTACTATTAATATTCCTCTAACTAAAGCTAATTATTAAGCAGCAGCAGTAGCTACACTATAGGTAGCTAGTTAGTTATTCTTAGGAAGGGGCGGCGGAGGCGGTAGTAGTAGAGGTAGTAGTAGTAGAGGTAGTAGTAGTAGAGGTAGTAGTAGTAGAGGCGGTAGTAGTAGAGGTGGCGGTAGTTATAAAGGGCGGCTGCGAAGGTTATAAAGGGTAGAAATAGCGGAGGATAGCGTGTATATTAGAAGGTTACGTCTTATCTCTAGTAGGCGTATAATACTATTATATATCTTTAGTATCTAGCGTTATAATATACTACGTACGTACTAGTAGTACTAAACGTAGGCTTATATAAGCTTATAGTTACCTAGTTAGCGCTTTATCTTAAAAAAAGTCTCTAAATATACTATAATAATAATAAAAATATAGTCTATAAAGGCTAAGGCTAAATATTATAGTGTTAGCTTTAGTAAGAGTTCTAAGAGTAGATTCTCCTCCTCTTAGGATAATATTTACTATATTAACCTTATCTATTTAATAGTCTATATTAGGTAGGTAAGGATTAAATAGTTAGTCTTAGAACTACAAGAATTAAAGTAATATATTATATTTTTCTTTATATTAGTCTAAAGAGGAAGTAATATTAGCTAAAGTAGTAAGGTTTTAAAGTTTAGTAGACCTTATAGCTAGATATAAGTCTCCTCTTAAAAACTTCTTAGGAATAATACTTTACGCTAGCTAGTTAAGGATATTATTAGTAATATTAAAGTATTATCTAATCTTAGCTTTTAGTTATTAGAGATTAAAGTTAAAAGGAACTAATCTTAAGATCTCTTTAAGTTTTATATATAGAGGGCTAAAGTAGTAAGTCTTATACTTAATATCTAAGTCTTAGTTAAAGCTAATCTACTTTATCTTTTTTAAGTAATTATATAGGTTATAGTCCTTAACCTAATATCCTATCTTATTATATATATTATATATATGATAATATTCTCTACTACTATAATTAGCTATATCTTAGTTTAGGGCTATATTTCTAGGTACTATAGTAATAAAGGTAGTATTATTCCTTTTATTTAGAGGTCTAGCTATTATAGCTTTAGTAATAAAGTATATATAATTACTTAGTTTCTTTAGTAGCCTAGATATATCTAAATAGGCTATTAGTATATCTACTATAGCTAGTTTAATCTTTATATCTCCTAAGGACTTATTTAAATCCTCTACCTCTTTATCTATATTATAAAGGGTAAAAGGAATAGCTACTACCTTCTTTACTTTAGATATAACTTCTATTATACTTTCTAAAGTAAAGGTTACTTTCTTATTAGATAGTATAATACGTTATATTTTTATATTAATATTACCTCTTTCTTAATTATATATCTTATTAAGACTATTAATCTTCTTATAATAAGATTTTAAGAATATATATATTTAGTCCTTATTATATATAAACTACTTATTACTTATTAGAGCGTTAGTTATATAATATATAATTACTTCTTTATCTAATTATAGTAATCCTTTAGTAAAAAGAATTCTAACTTCTACCTTTAGTAGCTATCTATTATTAATATAAGTATCTACTACTAAGGAAAAGTAAGTATAGTACTCTACTAGGCCTAGCTAATCCTAGAAGTAAGAGTTTAAGTATATTTATAAATAGAATTATTTACTTATTATTATTATAGTATTTTTATCTTACTACTACTCCTTTATACTTATTTAGAGCTATAACTAGTTTTTAAAAGAGTAACTAGGTAGCTATTTTAATATATAAGAGATAGTTTGATTTATATTAAATAGGTAGTCTAAAAGTATAGAAACCCTTATATTATTAAGGGTATTTCTATTATTAGCTTATTAGTTAAAGTCTTTAAGGAACTTAGTAACGTCCTTTTCTATAAAAACTAAACTAGTATACCTAAGTCTAGCTATAGATAAAACTAGGTTACTTAGAGTAGATATAATATCTTTACTAGTACTAGTTATTATTAATAAAGCTTCTAGAGTAGCTTCTAAAGGGTTCTTAGATATTAATAAAAAGAGTAATTATAGTTCTAAGCTACCTTAGTACTAAATAGCCCTCTAGTTCTTTTTTATATTACGTAATATAAAAGAACTTATAAATTAGTTCTTCTTAAACTAAGTTAAATTAATATAACTAAATAATTAATATATCTAAAAGATAGATATATACCTTAATAATTTAAGTAGTATATCTAGTATACGCCTCTTATAGTAACTACTAACTATCTCTTTTAATTACTTCTCTAGCTTATCTATATATACTAGTAGTATTACCCTTTAAGTTTATTAGATTAGTATTTTCTATCTAATATTATTTTTAAGAGGGGTTACTATCTAGTCTATTAAATTAGTATTTTCTATCTATAGTATTAGTATAGGTAATTCTATTCCTAAGTAGAGTACTTATTTTAAGAGTAAGTAACATTAGTCTAAGGAGTTATTTAATAGTATAGGATAATATAGCTTCTAATAGTCTCTTCTAAAGAATCTAATTATAATAGGGTCTTAGCTACCCCCTTATAGGATAAATAGTAGTATTAGCTACGTATTAGAATTACTTCTTTACTAAGTTAAATAGTATCCTTATGGGCTTCGCTATTTATACGGGTGTTAGAGTGTATAAAGATACTAATATCTTAGTGTTAAAGTTTTATCCTCTGCGCAGCTAGTAAGACGCTCGTAAGTAGGTAGTAGATAGAAGTAATTAATTATTATAAGAAGAGTAGTAAGTGTATTCTATAATATTAAAGGGAGAACTTATAAAAAGTTCTATAAAGGTTTAATAATAGATAGATAACTAATTAATTATAATTAATAATAATAGTACCCCTTAATATAGAGTAGAAGGAGTACTTATAGGAAAGCCTCCTTACTTACTCTAAATACTAGTATAGTATTAGCTAGTAATATAAATATAATATATTATAAAGGGAGGAGGATATAGTATCTTTACTATAATTAAGCTTACTAAGAATTTTATATATTTCTATAAAAGCCTAGCTACTTTAGACCTTTATACTAATACTAACTTACTTTAAGTATCCTACTATATATAATTAAATTATACTTTATATAATTAAATTATACTATATATAATTAAATTATACTATATATAATTAAATTATACTATATATAATTAAATTATACTATATATAATTAAATTATATTATATTTAAGTATATATATTTCCTTTTTATTTTTATCTAGGAGGTCTTCTAGCCTAGCCTAAAAACCTTAGCTAGATAAGTACTAATTAATATATTTATAAGTACATAATATACCTACTTTATATATACTAAGGAGCTACCTAGAGTAGTCCTTAATAAGTTAGATAAGTAATTACCTAAGTTCTACTATTTTTTATAAACTAAGATAGTAAATAATATTAATATTATTAATACCTCTAATATTAATAATATTATTATAGAGGTAGCTATTAGGTAGATAAAGATATAGATAAGGAGGAAAGTAGAGGAGCTAGTATATATAGCTTATTTAAATAATAAATATACTAGTAAAAGACGTAAGTATAATACTATTAAAAGATAGTATAATAAATTATAGTAAAAGTATATTTCCTAAAAACTTAGTTTTACTATATATAGCTATATATAGTTTAATAATAGATAGGTTAAAGCTAAAGCCTTAAACTTTAGGTAGTTCTAGAGAGTTATAGTAATATTAAGGAGAAGAGGAGTTAAAGTAGAAGAAGAGTTTTTTAGTTAATAACTATAGTTTATAGCTTACCTCTAAGCTTATAACTATAGTACTTAAGGCTATAGAAATATTTAAGTAACTACTAGCTCTTTAAATTTCTATTTCTTAACTTCTAATTTAATACTCTATCCTAAAGCTTACTATTAAAGAGAAATACCTTCTTTAATATTATATACTTTATAATATATAACTACGTTAAGGGCGTTAAGTAGCTATCCCTAGAGTTATAAACTATACTTAATATTAATATAGATATAAATTACTAGTATACTAAGGATTAAATTAGCTTAAACTATAATAATCTTAAGCCTTATAGTATCTTAAGCCCCTTCTTAGATACCTACCTCTCCTCTCTTAACTTATTAGATAATACTACTAAGAACTAATATAAAATTCTCTTCTATATAGATAGCCTATTTACTATAACTCTTATTTACTTATATAGCGTTACTTTACTAGCTAGTACTAGGATAAATATAGAAGTAAGGTTATCTATTACTATAGAGTAGAACGTTTATATTAAGAAGCTAAGTAATATAATAGTAGCTAGAGGTATATTTATAATAGAGTAAGAGGTATATATTAAGATAGTTATAAGTAAGGACTATAATAGATAGCTATAGTAGGTCCTTAGCTAGCTTATCCTTATCTTATAATTATATTAAGTAAGTATAGCTAATAATTAATTTAATAATAATAATAATAATATAAGAGGCTTAGGATATAGTATAATAAGACTTAGGTGTATAGTAGCTATAGAAGAGTTTAGGTAATAGTACTACTAATATATAAGCTTTATAGCTACTTAAAAGGAATTATAATTATAACTATAACTATAACTATAACTATAATTATAAGGGAGTATTACTACTTAGAGGATACTAGGCCTAACTAGGCTTAGCTCCTCTCTTAGCTCTCTCTCCTCTTACTATATCTTCTTCCTTTCCCTCTTCCTCTCTTCTAGAGGTTATCTACTATTCTCTATTCTAAATATAAGCTACCTTTATAACTAGCTTACCCTTCTATATATAATATCTACCTTATAAAATAGTAAACCTTATAAGCTAAAAAGGCTTACTATAGGCTTTTAGCTTAGATTAAAGTAAATAGTCTTTACTTACTCTTAGTTATTATATAGAAGAGTAGTCTTAGTAGCTAGCTCTTAGCTAAGTCTAGTACCTTTAGATAGTAAGAAACTAGGTTTCTTATTACTACTATAGGTTTAGATTTAAGACCCTATCTCTAGGAGATAGCTTACTATAGGATAGCTTTTTACTAACTAATAGCCTAGAGTATATAGCCTTTTACTATACTTACCTTAGAGTACCCTACTTAGAACCTTACGTAAAGGAGCGTAAAACCTTAGATAGGACCTCCCCTTTAAAGAAGATAGTAGTTAAGAGGACTAATATTATAATTCTTTAGACTTGCCTTATACCCTACTTAGAACCTTATATAATAGAGTATAACCCTATAGATAGGAACCTAACTCTAGAGAAGATAGTAGTTAAGAGGACTAATATTATAATTTACTAGACCTACTTTAGGGACTAGTTTAGCCTACACCTAATAGCTAGTAACTAAGTTACTTAATAAGTAGTAAACTTTTACTACTACTATATAGAAAACTCTTTCTTACTATATAGTTATAAAATTCTACGTACTAAAAATTTCTCCTCTTCTTCTTACTATATATAACCTACTTACTTAACTCTACCCTTTCTCTAACTTAACTATACTAATAGTTAAATAAGATAATAAAGAGTTTAAGTAAAGATAAATTATAACTAAACCTAAGTCTAAGACTTCTTAACTACCTCCCTACTATCCTCTTATATACTTAGTTTTACACGCCTTAGAAGCTACTAACTACCTAGAATTTCGCCTAACTAATATAAATAATAATATATTTAACCTTATAGCTAAAGACTCTAACTATAATAGTATTATTACTTTATAAAAGGCGTAACTAAGTTTTAGTCTCTAATTTAGTAGTAGAAAGGTTTAGTAATTTAATCCTAGAGTCTTACCCTTTATAATTAATAGTAAGAGCCTATTAGTAGTAGATAGGGTAGATAAAGCTAATATAACTATACTACTAGTAAAATATAAACTTACTTTATTTACTCTAGTTAAACCTTTAGTAACCCTATAGATAAATAATAGGATAAAGAAGTAGTCTAACTAAGTAATAGCCTTTTTAGACTATAGATAAGTAAAAATATATAATAATCTTAACCTCTTCTAGCTAAAGCTTAGTTTAGATAAATAAACTACTTTCTACTTCTTAGTTTAAGAGCTACTATCCTCTAGCTACCCTACTAGTTTTAAGGCCTTTAATAAAGAAGCTCTTAGTAATCTAGCTATAGCTATCTACTCTATATACTAGTATAATTATAACTTATAAATTAGAGTATATAAAGAGTAGGAGAGGGTATAAATATAACTTAAAGATAAAATTATAAAGAATAAAGAGACTAAGAACCTTTAGTAAATACTAGAATAAGAGTATATAGATTAGAATATATACGCTAAGCTTATAGAGGAGTAGAGGATATACTATACTAGCTATTAATAGTAGCTTACTAATATTTAAAAAAAGCTATATATAGCTTAGTATAACGCCCTTCTCTAAAAAGATTAGGTTTAGGACGCCTAGCTAAGCTTATATTAACTAGCTTATTAACTATCCCTAAACTAGCTTCTTTCCTTCCTTAACTATAATTAACCCTTATTAGTAAATAAGCTTAACCTATTTAGATACTAGTCTTATAACCTACTACTAATACTTACTAAGGATAATATATTTTTTATAGTTAATAAGGAAGCTATCCTTATTCTAGAACCTCTATAAGGAGTAATAACTATTATTAACTTACTTTAATAGTTCTATAACTCTAAAGACTAGAATAGCCCTAAACTAGTTATCTTTAAGAGTAGTACTTAATACTTATATAAATTTATTAGAAATATACTTTTATACTAGTAAGCTAATAGTAAGTATTACTAATATCTACTTTAGTATATCTAGTCTCTCTTTTAATTTATAAGTAGAGAGGCTAGAGATACCTTAGTAAGAGGACTAATAAGCTTTATATATATTTATAAGATAGAAATTAAATACTTTCTGGTACTTATTAATATTTAAAGAGACCTAAACCTTTTTATTATAAATAAAGCCTCTATAATAACTCTTACCTACCTACTTATACTAAAGGAATTTAAGATAGATAAAGAGGCCTAAATATCCTTTAAAGTCTAATTTATATCCTTAGCTTAGAACTTAAATATTCCCTTTTAGTTTAAGGGAGTTTATATCTTCTAAAAGCTACCTATATACTATATCTAGAACTTAGCCTTAATTAATTAAACTCTAGATTCTTAAGCCTTATTTAATAAGATACTAATAGAAATTACTTAATATATCTTATAGTATAACTCTACTTAGCTTAAAGGCTTCTTAGATTTAAAGGTTAACTAAAACTAATAAAGTAATATACTATACCTAATAGGCTAATTTAGTACTAATAAAGGTACTAAAGCTCCTTATATAGAAAGCTACCCTAAAGGTAATAACTTACTAAAGATAAATAATTTACTAAAAGTTAAAAAGCTATTAGCTTCTAAAGATCTAAAGACTTACTTTACCTATAGATTAGTAAACTACTTAGCTTATAATTACTTAAATAAACCTACTAATAAAGGCTCTACTAAAATTAAAGTAAAAACTACTACCTAATACTAGTTTTATACCTACTTAGATAATAGTTTTAACTCTCCTTTAGCTGAGGAATATAAGTTTAATAATACTAAATTAGATTTTAATTTAGAAAACTAAAAACTCTAGGAGCTAAGTTACCCCTTAGAGTAAATAGATAGCTATAGCTAAAAGTATTAGTAGACTCTTATATAAGTATTACTTTATAAGAATTTACTAAGCTTTTATAATAGGTCTCTACTTAAGAATCTTAAGTATTAACTTTAATATAAGATAAACTATCTAAATTTATATTTTATTCTTTTATTAGATACTATTATATAGTCTTATATATCTATTATATATTAGCTAATAATAGTACTAATTCTAATTTTATTTCTTAGAAGTTTTTTAATTAAATCTATACTTTTTAGCTAATTCCCCTTTTTAAATATATTCTTTTTAGTAGCTATAATAGTAAACTATTAAAATCTAGTACTTATTATATAAAATTCTTTCTATAGATAAATAATTATATTAAATAAATAATAGCCTATATAGTAAACTCTTATAGGTTTTTAAATCTAGTCCTTAGGTTTAAATAGTATAAACTCTATTACCCTTAGTTAAACTACTAAGATAGTATAATTAAATTTATAAATAAATACTATTAACTAAACTATTAGCTTAAAGAATAACTATCTATTATTTATTATAAGAGCTATATAAATGCCTAAGATAATAACTAAGGAGAATAAACCCCTTATAATATCTACTATAGTAGTACTACTAAATAGAATTTAGATATAAGGACTATAGACCCTAAGGTAAGTAAACTAGATCTAGTATAATTTTTTGTTTTCTGTAAGTAGGGGGGTATTATTAAAATAAAACTTTAAAAAAGTAAAAAGTAGCTATCCCTCTACTTATTAGTTATAAAAGTCGATAAAAAAGATAAAGTAATAACGCGATTCGAACGATTAGCGTTTTATAGTAGTAAAGCTCTAACGTCTATACGTAAAAACTAAAGTTAAAAACAATTTACTAAAGGTAACTAAAAAAAGACACCTATTAAACCTTAGGAGGGTATAATAGGGACTAAATCTAGTATATTAAGATTTAGAAAATAAAAATATTCTTCTTAATATAGTATATCTAGAGGAACTAGAATAACCCCCTAAACTTAAAGTAGAAATTAAGAAAGTCTTACTTAGGGCTATTTAGATACTAGCTAAAAAGTATTAGATAGATCCTTACTTAATAATATAATAACTAAGGGAACCTACTTAATTCTAATATACTACTATAGAGGATAACTATAAGAAATTCTTTTCTAAGCTTTAAGATATTATTTTAAAAGATATTCTTATACTAGAACTTTTTAAAGAATATATAGAGTTTATCCCTACCTTTAATAAAGTAGCTATATCTAAATTAGCTAACTATTTAGAATATAACTATAAGATTAAACTAGAACTAGGGGCTAAGATACTAAATTATAAGCCCTACCTATTCTTAAGTATCTAAGAAGAAGCTATTACTACTTATATTAAAGATATAGAAGAATATAAATATATTACCCTATCTAAATTACTTATAAGGAATTTACTTATTATTATTACTATACTAGATAAAGGTTTATAAGTTTATATAAACTTTTATAACCTTAATAATACTACTATTAGAGATAAGTATTTAATTCTATTCTTTTATAAAATACTAGCTAAGCTAAATAAGGTAATAATCTTCTCTAAATTTAATATTATTTATATATTTTACTATATTAGAATAAAGGAAGATTCTTAGTAGCTTATAGCTTTTACTATATAGTATAAGATATATAAGTATAAAGTTATACCCTTTAGTCTTTATAATACTCTAGCTATATTTTAAATAGTAATTAATAGCGCCCTTTTAGAATACTTTAATAAGTTCTATACTACTTACTTAGATAATATCTTAGTATACTCTAAGAATAAAAAGGACTATATTAAATAAGTTAAAAAGGTCCTCTAAAGACTTAAAGCCTAAGGATTTTATATTAACCTAAAGGAGTCTAAATTCTATAAAACCTATATTAAGTTCCTAGAGATAATTATTACTAGTTATAGTATAGAAATAGACTTAGCTAAAGTATCTACTATTAAGGAATAGGAGATACTAACTAATATAAAGGAATTACTTATATTCCTTAGCTATACTAGATTCTACTAATAATTTATTAAAAATTACTCTACTATTAGCCTCTCCTTAGTAAAATATATTAAAGCTTACGTAGTACTTAGTAAAAAACCTAAAGGTAAGGGCTAGATAGTATATAAACTACTTATTTAGGATATAGAATATAAAGTAGCCTTTAATATACTTAAAGCTAGCTTCTACCCTAGCCTTATCTTAATATACTTTAACCCTTCTAAACCTATTTATATCTTTATAGATACCTTAGCCTAGGCTACTAGAGGAGTTATAAAAGAGATAAATATATAAAGTATACTTTAACTAATTACTTACTTTTTAAAAAAGTACTTACCTATAGAATATAACTATAATATCTATAACTTAGAGCTAATAGGTATTATTTAGGTATTTAAAGAATAGAAACTTAAACTTATAAGCTCTAGATACTAAGTATATATAGTCTCTAGTTATAAGAATTTAGAGATATTTATAATTACTAAGGTACTTACCTATTACTAAGCTTATTAGTTACTATTCTTATCTTAGTTTAACTTTAAAATTATTTACTAACTAAGTACCTCTAACTTTAAAGTAGACGCCCTTAGTAGAAGGCTATAGGATATTCTAGATAACTTTAAAGACCCTTACTATACTTAGAAATTTATTATTCTAGGTCCTAAGAACCTGTCCCTAGGTATATAGCTAGGTATAGTAATAGTACTTTAAGCCTTGACTTTAGCTTCTAGTTACTATTCTAACTACCTCTACCTAGAATAAGAATATATCCTTAGAATATTAGTAACTAATATAGAGGATAATAATAATAGGGCTAAAGAGATAACTAAATTACCTCTACCTAATAGAGTTACTAATCCTTTACTTCCCCTTTATAAAGAAGATTTATAACTAATAGAGGAACTACTTAATTAAGCTTATACTAATAATAAAATAGCTATAAAGGCCTTTAAAGCTATTAATACTTACTAGAATAAGCTTTCTAAGTAGTTTTATAAGTATAGATTCTACTTTACTACTACTAATATCTCCTTAGTTAGATATAGTCTAAGCTACTACCTATTTATTAATAAAATAAGGCTCTATATCTCTATAGATACCTACCTCTACTACTATATTTTTAACCTCTACTATAACTAAAAGATTATAAGTTATAAAGTCCTACGTTTAACGCTATATCTAATATATAACTATTATTACTAGCTAAAGATAAGCTAGTCTATTACTAAATACTATAACGCTTATATAGTTTATACCTAAATAAAATTACTATAAGATAGTAAATATAAATACTTTAGACTATTACCTCTACCTTACTAACGCTAGTCTAACCTTATAGTAGACTTTATTTAAGACTTACCCCCCTCTAAACTAAATAGAAAAGAATTCTATAATATCTTAGTAGTAATAAACTATCTTACTAAAAGGTACTATTTTTACTTAATATATAGAAGGACTATAGTAGAAGCTTTAAACTACTTTATAGATATCTTTAAGTACTATAAGCTACCTCTTAGGATTATTTTAGACTATAGTATTAATTTTATTACTTTCTTTAAGAAATATATTTATAAATACTTTTAGATAAAGTAAATCTTATTAACTACTTATTACTTAAAAATAGATAGCTAAATAAAATATATTACCTAGTCTCTTAAAACCTACCTATACTAGTTTATTAACTATATATAAGATAACTAGGCTACCTAGCTTTATATAGCTAAATTCTAAGTTAATAATACTATTAATACTAGTACTAGTATAACCTTATTCTTTACTAACCTAAGATACTATCTAAGAAGTAGTATTTACTTATATAAGAATATAGAAGTAAATTTACTAAGACTAATAAAGGATTAAGTAATTTATACTAAAGAGATAATAGACTTATACTTAGATTTAGTTATATACCTTAAAGAATAGCTCTAATAGGCTAGTTAAGAATAATTAAATTAAGTAAATACTAAATAATATATAGTTCTATACTATAGTCTAGGCGACAAAGTTTAGATATCTACTATTAATTAGAGCACGCCGTAAAACTCTAAGAAGCTTACTAACTACTAGGCAGGACCTTTTAAAGTTAAGTAAATTATTTATAATAGATAAGTATATAAACTTAACCTCCCTAAGAAAATAATTAAGAATAAGACTTTTCTTATCTTTTACTCTAAGCTTCTCTAGCTAGTAGCTACTAAAGCCTTTCTAAACTAAGTACTTACTAGACTACTCTTAGTAGAAGTTATAATAAGTAATAGAGATACTTATACTAAGTAGCTAATAAATAAGTCTATTAATATAACCTCTTTATAAACTAGTAAAGTTAAAAGAAAATAAGTATATAAAATTAAATAGATTAACTATCTAAAGCTAACTTAGTATAAAGCTAGTAACTATCTTAACTATTATAATACTAAATTATTCTATTAGAAATACCTTAATAAGCTAAAACCCCTAGGACTTACTATATTAAATAGCTAGAGACTACTCCCTAAAGATACTAGTAATTATATTAATAAATACCTTAGTAATAATAAAGTTATAGTATAAGCTACTAGTTTAGCTTAATAGCCTAGCTATTCTATAAGTATAGTATATACCTAACCTATAGTAACTAGTTACATTAAACGTCCCTTATATAGTCTAAGAATATTAATTAGCTTAGTTTTTATATCCTAAGGTTAAGGTAGTAGAAAATAGCTTAGAGATATACTTTTTTATATAAGAAACCTTATAGATATATATAGCCTTATATAAACTATACTTAGTTTTTAAAAAGTATAAGGTCTAGTAGTTTTTATACTTTTAGTATAATTTTTTTAACTTTAAATTACTTTCTCTTCTTTATACTAGCTAGAGGACTAGCTAAGCCTCTTTTTTAGGGGGGGGGTATATATAAGGGAGTATTACTACTTAGAGGATACTAGGCCTAACTAGGCCTAGCTCCTCTCTTAGCTCTCTCTCTTCTTACTATATTTTCCTCTCTTCCCTCTTCCTCTCTTCTAGAGGTTATCTACTATTCTCTATTCTAAATATAAGCTACCTTTATAACTAGCTTACCCTTCTATATATAACGTCTACCTTACACTATAATTATAATAGTAGTAGTACTTATACTCTTAAAATATAATTACTATAATATAATAGAGCTTAATCTCTAGGTAGTATTAGTAGTAATTATAATAGTAGGGATATTAAGGTAGTATAGCTACTCTATTAGGTTAGTTAAGGTTAATAAGAACCTAGGATATAAGTATATATATAGTAGGATATAAGGGATAGATAGAGAGGTATTATAGGTAAAAAGAGACTTCTAAATATACTAAGACTATAAAGTAAATAATATTAGTATTTACTTACTAACTAGATAGATATTAGTAGTACTAGTTTAGGCTTAGTTTTAAAATTTCTTAGTAATATAATATAAGATAATACTATAGGCTCTATCCCTAAGGCCTAAGGGGGTTATAATATACTATATATATACTAGGGAGCTACCTAGAGTAGTCCTTAATAAGTTAAATAAGTAATTACCTAAGTTCTACTACCTCTTATAGATAAAGATAGTAGATAATATTAATATTATTAATGCCTCTAATATTAGTAATATTAAAGTAGAGGAGATAGTAAAGAAGAGTAAAATATAGATACTATAAGATATAGAGGAGGTTCTCTATAAGGATTAGAGTAATAATATTAATAGTAGTAAAGTCCTTATAGTTAGCTATCTTACTCTCTTAGTATTAGTAAAGGGGTTAAGCTAAAAGACTAAGACCTAGCTATAATAGTTAATAAGTAATATTAAGTAAGTAATTAATAATTAATATCCTAGGCCTAAGAAGAGAGAATTTAAATAAATTTTATAAAGATAAGATAATAAGATATAAATAGTACTAGTACTAATATTCCTCTAAATAGAGCTAATTATTTAATAGTAGTAGCTATACTATAGGTAGCTAGTTAGTTATTCTTAAGAAGAGGTAAAGGTAGTAGTAGTAAAAGTAGTAGTAGTAGCTATAAAAGGTAGCTATAAAGGTTATAAAGAGTAAAAATAGTTAAGGATAGTAAAGGATAGTAGAAGATAGTAGATAATAGTATATAAGTTAAAAGTTTATATCTTAATATCTCTAGTTTATATATTATACTATTATATATCTTTATATCTAGCGTTTATAATATACTATATATATACTACTAGTACTAAATATAGGTATAAGCTTCTAGTTACTTATTTAATACTTTATCTTAAAAAAAGTCTCTAAACGTACTATAATAATAAAGAAAGTCTATAAAGAATAAGGCTAACTCTACCTTCCTATAAGTCCGGCCTCGTACGCTTTATCTTTTACCCTATCCTAGTTTTTATATCTTTATTCAGGCTAGCTATATTAGCTATTATAATCGCTTAGTCAGTTCTTAACCTTCTGATTTTACTTAGTGTAGTTAACGGCTACGTGTTATATTATTCGCATCATCAAACACATAGTAGTAGAGTAGAACATCTACTGCACCCAGAGCATGCATCGTCTACCAACAAGTCTGCTTCCTCGGCACCGTCGCCCCTCTTCAAACGAGATAACGATCTGAGCAATATGCAATGGATTAGACGTTGGGCAGCCATTGGTGACAGCTACACGGCTGATATCGGTGCCGGGAGGCCCCTTGGCCACAGAATCACCGCCGACAAAGTGGCTATTGCAGTGCCTAGGGGCCTGGAGGAAGTTTGCGATGACTGGAGATGTGCCAGGTGTGATATGGCGTATCCTAAAGTCATCGAGGCCCAGTTTGGCTCCCAGGTCGAGAAGGATGGTGGTTTCCAGTACCTCGCTTGCAGCGGCGACCGTTCAGAACAGATCTACCAACAGGCCAAGGCTCTGAAAGGCGAGCTAGGCTTTGTCACATTCACTTCTGGTGGGAATGATCTTTGTCTGACCAAAATCATTGCGGACTGCATTATGCTTCCCTACGGCAAATCCACGGCTTGCGAGACGGTCATTGCAAGGGCTCAAAAAAATGTCAATTCAATCATCACAGACAACATCCTGCAGATCCTGGAAGGGCTTGACGAGAAGATGAACAAGGATGGCATCGTGGTTGTCAACAGCTGCGCCCAGTTCTTTGACACGACCGAAGACAATTGTGACCATCTGTCATGGGATATTGCCTGGTTTCTTCCGTTAGGTTCTACCTACTAGGCGCTGACCAAGGCTCGTCGCCATACTTTCAACCAGCTCGTCCTTGACATCAACAAGGCAATCCGCGACGCAGTGGACCAGGGAGCGGAGAGCGACAAGATTAATTATGGGGTTGGCTACGCCGAATGGGACGACTGGGTTTCGAAAGAGCTCGATGCCCGAATGTGCTCACTGAGTAGCAATGGCGACTATCCAGACCCTAAACAGCCAAACATGCATTTTATCAAGCCCGACAAGCACCCCTGGGGTGGCTGGGGAAATGATTTCGAACTACAGGAGCTGCGCAAGCGCGATATGGATCTGGACGAACTGCTGAGCTCGACCAGACTCTCCAACTCGGAGAAACGCCGGGTCAGTCGCGTCAAGGCCATGATGGAGATTCGCGACAGGAACATTGAACGCACACTTTACGACTCAATTCTGTACAAGTCGCCTGACCCCCGTACTGCCGTCAGGCACAAGCTCGACCAGCGGGCGCCCTCGCCGCCAGGCTGCCCTAGAGACGGCGGTTTCAACATGACTCTTGGTATGGGCATGACCGACCGCGTGGGCCAGAATGTGTGTATTCTCTACACTCACACGAGCGATTGGCAATGTTTTCCTCAATGATATGTGTAGTTTTACCCCAATGTAGCAGGTCACCTCACTATAGCCTCCTTTGCACTCGCCGAGCTCATGGACTTGCGCTCTATCGTCCTCGGTGTCGACTCGCCCGCATGCGAGGCGACTGTCAAGGATTAGTTTACTTGTTTCTCGAAGACTAGCAGCAAGTTCTACGTCAGTGGCAATCGCACCAAAGAGGACTACGAAGGCTTCTGCAGGGAGGTCGCAGAAAAGCATCCGTCCAATAAGATCAACTGGAGCTATTTCAAGACGTACGACGAAGACACACCGGAAGAGCACGAGTACGTCGTCACACTAGGAAACGACGCTTCGGCATTTGATCAAGGCCAATGTGTCGATTCGATGAAGAAGCTCATTAATTCATGCGACACATCTGACAACCCGATGAACTGGAAAAGTGGGGGACGATACGTTCGTGACAACGGAGACCACAAGTATGAGCTCCACCCTCGCCGCAATAATCGCCCCTGGCCACCACCAAGGAACCCTTACGGTCGATGCGAGGGCTGGTACAAGTTGCCTCATGGCAGATACAAGGTGGAGGGTGCCGGCTTCGCTACCTGGGACCACGGGAATAGGACTCTCAGGCCTAACATGGACGGCTGCTATGGTCTCGGCACTACGTTTTGGAAGTTTGAGTACTTTGACAATCCAGCTGATCATGATGGGCACGAATGGTACGCCACTTTCAGTACGCCGATCTGGGTTCGGGCGCGGTGTTGGGCCAACAACAAGATTGTCAAGGCCGCAGGAGGGTGGACGAACGGCTGTAAGGGGAACGACTGAGAGCGGACGCCGAGCTCGAGGCACGCTATCAGATATGGTTAGTGCTTGCGTCCATCCGTAGCTGTTTACGTGGCGTTGTTGGCCATATAGACGCCGGATCTTGTCCGGGTCAATAGGTGCATCTCCTGCGACAGTTTTTTGGTGACCCCAAGTCAAATGCTACTCACGTACCATGCGAGCAAATATTGAGAGTCGTCAAATCGCTAATCATATTCAGTCCAACGCCATGCTGATGCTGAGAATCGTGCCGTAATATAGTACAGAGTCTTGGTATACACATCGTCCACCTCTTGCCAATCTACTTGACCTCCTTCTCGAGTAATTCTTTCGCTTCGTTGACCTTTGTCGCGAGGTATGGGCTACCGCCTCGATCCGGGTGGTTCAGAAGCATGAGCGATCGGTGCTTCTTGCGTAGGAGTTCTTTCGTGATGCCGCGTTCGCTGGGTGTTGTCAGTCTCCTGGCTCTGGGCGGGCAGTATGAGTTGATAGACATACGGCATTTCTAATATCAGTGCGGCTTCTCTCCGTGTCATCTTGGGCTCAAAGCCGCCCTTGTAGTATCCACGTCCCAATGCTCCCGCACCACCACCTGATCTCCGTAATGCCACGAGTGCTGCGCGGCCCTGTTCACACCTGTCAGTGCACGTTCTACTTGATATCCAATCTTGTTGTGCAGTTCCATGACCAAATCGCCCATAACCGCCAATGCAAGGATGGAGAGGCATACAAAGAAAGCAGTGGCACCAGCGCCCAAGATCCACACCCAGGCAGACATGTCTCTTTCCTGTTCCCCGTACTATGTGGGCTCGGTTTCGCCCAGATTCAACGTGGCAGATGTTCGCGATGCGGAGGCGGATATCGGGGAGGGTCAGATGGATGCGTGGATGACGGCGGCGAGGTGGTGGGAAGGAAATTTGCGGAGGTGTCTCGGTCGACATGCATCGCAATTGGCGGGCGAGAATGGCAGGTGGGTAGATGGGCACGGGCCACCCAAAATTTCGAGCCGGCCCAACTTCTCGAACTCCAACTCCACACCTTTTACACGACGCCGCCTCACCACCGCCAACACCTGTGAAGCGTGGTCGGCCCTTGCACCTCCCGATCGCATACCCTCCTCATTGTAACAACAAGTGCGACCGTACTCGCGCCACTACGACAGGATGAGAATCGAAACTTGCTACTTTTGCTCTTCGCCCGTGTACCCGTCAAAGGGTATAACATTTGGTATTAACCCCCGACACGGTATCAAAACAGCTCTTTTTTCTAATCTACATAGTGCGCAACGATGCCAAGGCCTTCCGCTTCTGCAAGTCAAAATGCCACAAGAACTTCAAGATGAAGCGCAACCCCCGCAAGCTCGCCTGGACAAAGTCTTTCCGTCGCGCGCACAACAAGGAAATGACTGTCGACTCGACCCTTACCTTCGCCCAGCGCCGTAACGTGCCCGTGCGATACAACCGCGATCTCATCCAGACCACCCTCAAGGCCATGGGCCGTGTATCCGAGATCCGGCAGAGGAGAGAGCGCGCCTTCTACAAGGCCCGCATGCGTGGCAACAAGCAGAGGCAGCGTGAGGAGGACAGGAAGTTGGTTGAGGAGAACCAGCATCTTCTGCCGCCGAGCGAGAGATTCGCCAAGGACGAGGTTGAACAGGAGGACATGGAGGTCGACGTGCAGAAGGTCAAGGACAAGGTTGCGGCTAGGAGGAAGGAGCTTGAGGCTGAGGAGAGCGACCTCAGCGAGCTTGAGGAGACGACGCCCAAGACGAGGAGCAAGACTAAGAAGATGATGAAGAGGAAGGTTGGTGGCGGTGTTGAGGCTATGGATGTTGACGAGTAGGACTCCGTCGCACTATCCACATAGTCATGGAGTTTGGCGTCCCTCATTATGGTAGATTACGGACATGATTTCGATACCACAGCAAAAGCATGTTTCAAGCCAAAAAAATTTCGTGCTTTCAGTTTTGCGCACTATCAAGATGAGATCGCTGTAGCTTACATTCAGCCTCTAGAATTCACGTCTGGACTTTGGACGAATGGGAAAATCTCGCCAGGAAACTTACAACAATTAACACAGTTCCAGTACACAAAGCATACGTTGTCCCGCCTCTTCACGAGAACCTCGGCTCCTGCACAGAGTGCGGGGTATAACCACACCTTGACCCTGCTTTGCCGACAAGTTTGTATCCTTGCTGTTTTGGATGCCTTTCTGCGAGAGGGCTGTATTTGCACCTCTTCTCCATACGCAACATGGCGCAATCAACTGATCATCCACCCGTGGTCCTTTTCGGCTATGATTCGAGCCCTTTCACAAACAAAGTCAGACTAGCACTACGCATCAAACAGATACCATTTTGTAAGCCATCTCTCTATTCGTGATATTCCGAGCGCACAGCACTCGCGACTAACCGTTGGTTCCAAAGCATATGTCATTGTCCCATCGATACTACCCCGACCTCTCCTAACATCAACCTTTGGCCTCCAATATCGCAAGATCCCCATCCTCGCCATCGGCAGGGACATCTACTGCGACACTTCGCTCATCATCGAGGCACTGGAACACTTTTTCCCGCCGGACAAGGGTTGGGCTACTGTATATCCGCAGATCGAGGGTGTAAGCGAATGGGCCTATCGTGGGCTTGTGCGGGGTTTTGCGAGCTTCTGGACTGACAAGCCACTATTCCGGACCACTTCTGGATTGATTCCTTCCACCGTCTGGGCGTCAGACTTTGGTAAAGATCGTGCGCAGCTCATTGGACATGCGCTTTCGCCTGAGAAGCTGCACTCCAAAATACCAGTTCATCTGTCAGACTTGGATCTGCACTTCTCCATGTTGGAACCTATGTTTAGGTCAGGTACTTGGGCTTTGCCGACCAGGGCGCCATCGCTGGCTGACATAAGTCTTTACTATCAATTGAGATGGGGCATCGATATCGCCGCCGGGAAAGGAATAGGCAGTCTGAGTGGTGGGCAGGTAGATGATACAGACGATGATATCGTGGGAAAGGTGTTCAATGAGGAGAGATATCCAGGATTGATGCGTTGGCTCAATGCGTTCGAAGCGCACGTGGATGCTCTACCGGATGTACAAACAACAGTTCGGGAAGATAATACCGGATGGAAGGACACGTTGAGACGAACATCTTTGCTACGCAATGAGGACTTGCTCGTTCCTACACCGGCTGGACAACATACCTCTCTCGATAGGCAAAGGGGCCTGGTACCAGGTGTGGGTCTAAGCATCGTGCCTGATGACACCGGCCGTGGCAATCCTACGGTAGGTATGTTGGTCAAAATTGGAAGTGAAGAGGTGGTCGTCAAGCCGGACGAGCAGGGTGAACTAGACGTCAGGATTCATTTTCCCCGTCTGGGGTTTCTCTTGAAGACAAAGAGTGGAAGCAAAATGTAGTATCAATAAAGCTAAAAGTATGTAGATGTCTGTAGCTTCTATGCGATGACTATACCCCGGCCCTGTCCTTCTATCCTGCCAAACGCTCCAGAGAATTCGCTGGCAGACCGAGCCACCGCCACTTCTTCGCCTGTTTCAGCGTAGAAACCAGCCGCAGCATATCGCAAACTAGGCGAGCCATGCGACTGCACGACGCCGAACGCGAAGTCCTTGTCATTTGGATGTGGCTGTAAGACCTTGCCATTTTCCCAATGCTCGTCTTTTACCTCGAACGCGACCACATCCTCCTCACTACGCGATTCTCGCATATAAGCTGAACTCAGGAACATGATGTCTGCAGCCAATGGATTGAACCATCCTACAAGCCTCTTGCCGCACAGAGCAGCCATAACTACACCGCTGGGGCTTTCTCCGATCAATGCCATGCTCATGTATGGATACACCGCCCATTGATGTGTTGGACCAGTTGGTTGAGTGAGGGTGGCCGCATGGTTGCTTTCAGTTGGCAATTCGAAATGCACTCCTCCGCCTTCGCTCGCCATCAGATCTCCATCTGCGCTTTCAGCATTTAGATCGACGATTGGAAGGTCAACGACAGCGATTTTCGAGATACTCTCCGGGTCGTCTGTTGTACGAACAAGAGGTAGTGCCAATACTGAGATGGGTCCGAGAACACCAACCAGTCGAGGAAGTGGTGACATGGTACTGAAGATCTTGCGACGGCCGTTGTACATTGCAGACAACACATAAAGCACGTGAGCCCGGCTGGCTTTTCCATCTCTCCGCAAGGATCGACCCAGCTGAGTGCACATAGCCAGAAACGCAGTACTGTGTACACCCCAGATGCCGTGAAAGAAAGCCGCGGGTTCCACGAGATCGAAACATAGAATTGGTCTCAGGAGTCGATAGTAGAACCCGAAGATGAATGCTTGATACTTGAAAAACACAGGAGTGTATTCCACATCGCGTAGCACAGTTGCGCCGTCAACTCGAAGTAAATAGTCTGGTGCAACATGATTCTGGAGCCATCGGGAACTGTCTGGTGGCTCTCCTACTAGGATCCACTCCAACGTCTTAAGGATCTTCTCGGTGTCTGTAGGAAAGCCCTGATCGGCGAGCATGCCAATATGCGGGTCGTATCGTTTGCTGACTCGTGCACTAGAGGAAACTTCAAGAGTATAGTAAACCTCGCTCGTAGATCCATATGGTAGCTCCGCTTTGCCGACTAATGTCAGATCATCGGCGGCCTTTGCTCCAGACTCCCAGGCTTGCAGCATGGCACCCTCTAACGGTCGACCGACCCCCAGGACGTCTATCATTGATTCCGGTTTATCGCGAGGCCAGGAAATTTGAAGTGGTCTTGAACCGAGTCCTCTTGGGACTTGTTCTGCGCTGGATCTGAAGCCTCCAATTATACGGCCTTCGCGGTGATATATCACACAAGCTTGCCCTTCGTGTGTAGGGTGTCCATCGGTACACAAATCAAGCCTGACTTTTCCCCAGGCCTCAGCAATGGAGAAGGTGATGGGAGACATGACGCTAAATACTGTCGGATCCCCTCTGAGGAGCCAAACAAGAAGATTTTGTGTATCTGCCATCTCTGCTTCATTGAGTTGAGGAATAGCGTGTATCGGGTGCTGATCGAGCACGCCATTGGACAGGCTCTTGTGCATCTCACTTTTGATCGAGAATGCTATGTTTCTAGCACACCCGAAAGATCTCCACGACTCTATGTTTTTCTTGATGGTTATCCTCAGTGCAGCTACGATGTCGTCCTCGCGAGCCAAAGCCTCAACGAAGACCCGGATGAGTAGTTCCTGAATGACGCTTGAGGGCAAGCACCCGTCCAAGGCCGAAACAATAGCGACCATGATCCATGTGAATCTGTCTACCCCGCCGCTAGTGTCTTCCCTCTTTTTCCTCTGATGCGTCTTTGGTAAGGGCGATTCAGTTGGTGAGTTTTCCACGATGTTGCCTTTTTTCTTCGTGCCGCGGTGAACGAACTGTACTTGAGGCCATCGTTTTTCCATCTCGACTGCATCTACGAGGCCACGCCGTCTGAATAGGGCCTCTCGATCTTCACCAAGAACCTCAAATAGGTCATCGTCGTTTTGTCCTGCTCGAACAAAGTTGCCGAACCGTTTGCCCAAGTCGACACACAAGGCTATGTCTGAAATCGATAAGCCCAGCTGAAGAAGGCCGCCGGTGCCTGCGATGATCGAGAGAGCCATCACTAGTTGCGTTGAAGAAGTCATCTCGGCAATATCTGGATTTCGAGCTCATGACACAAGACACTAAGACTCCCTAGGCTCCACGACAGGCTTACACGTAAAGGACAAGTGGTGTCTCAAAAGGATGGTAACAGCGGATGTGGGGATGACCAAGGCTGGCGAGCCTGCCTTGTTGCGTCACCGGTGAACCAGATAACCGGTATGTAGTGATTGGCAGTAATCTGACAGCCACAGATGCGACGTGGTCCTGCATTGTGAAGTTTAACCAGACCGGCTCATTGGTCCAACCAACGTTGCGAGAACAGCACGACTTCTTAGTGGTTATTGAAGCTCATCGTTATTACCGAATTCTGTCGGGAATTGTGATTTACTTTTACAAGGGTAAATGCGGACACAGATTGGCCCTCGACAACCAGAACGTAGGAACAGTGATCGGTATTGTTGACTTCGCCAATGTGTTAACGAACAACAATGTACTGCGCAACCCGCCAACCAGAATATACGGAGATGCTTTTGCGCTCGACGTGTGGCAAATCCTACCATGTGTGTAGAGCCACAAGGCTGTGTAGCATGCAGCCTCTACACATAGTTACGCGCGCAAAAGTCTCGATGCTGGTAGGTCCCATAATACAAGGCTGTGGTCCACATCATGGTATTTTCGTGTGAGCCGGACAAAGCGCGTCTGGATGTCGAAGTGAGCGCGTTGGTGTGGCAAGTAACTGACTGGAAGAGATGTGGTTCGAGTGAAGACAGACTAGCGTCATCGCGATACCGCACGCACGTGGTGAAAACGCGCTAGTCCTGGCGCACGGACAAGATACTTGTTCCATCCCGCATGCCGAACATCCCAGCGCTCCTAGCCATGACCTCCTTCTTCGAGATAGTCGGGCTGCGGGACGGGTAAAGCGCAGCTTGATGCGCCTCCCGCGGGCACGGCCATGTCGTCCCACACTCAAGTGACGATGCGAACTTTCTGTCCGACCTGAAAGCACCCAAACCCTTACTGAGGTGCCGACCAAACCAATGGCTATGAATGGGACCAAGGACCTCCACATCCTGATCGTGGGAGCTGGAACAAGCGGCCTACTCATTGCACAGGGACTGAAGAAGGTATGCGATGCAGTTCCATGACCATCTCATACGCACATCACTGACACCACCACTTAGGCAAACATTTCTTTCTCCATCTTCGAATCCGAGACCTCAACGACGTACCAAACGCGCCCACGAGAATGGGGTATGACACTGCATTGGGGCAGCTTCCACATTGCTTCATGTCTCCCAATTGGACTCGCAAACCGCATCCACGAAGCCTTTGCCGACCCGACCCAGGACTCAGCCTCCGCCACAGGCCTATCGGTATACAATGGTGAAACGGGCGAGCGCATATTCGAAATCGCGGCGGATAAACCTTGTCGAGTTAGCCGTAGGAAGATGCGCAACTTGTTCAGCGAGGGTTTAGACGTACAATACGGGAAGAAATTCACCGGTGCAGCGGTCGGTGACGACAACAAGGTGACGGTAACATTCGAAGACGGCAGCACAGCGACCGGCCACGTGCTGGTAGGCTGCGACGGCGCAAAGTCGCGAGTCCGCGAAACCATCGTCGGCACAGAAGCAGCAAAACTTACCAATGCATCCGTCAGCATGTTCAACTTTCCCTACAAGTTCGATGCCGACCTCGCCAAGCGCATACGGGATATGAATCCCCTCTTCATCACAAGCATACACCCAAGTCACGGCACCATGTTCTGGCTGTCCATACAAGACGTGCCTGACCCCTCCGACCCCGCGACATGGACATTCCAAGTCCTGCAATCGTGGCTGGACTCCAGTGTGCCTGCCGACGTGGATTTGTCCAGTCCCGAAGGACGCATGTTGCTCTTCAAGAGGCGCACAGAAGAATATGCTGAGCCTTGGCTGTCTGCTGGTCGAGCTGTTGACCCTGCTACCGTACTTCCCCTCGACAAAGGCACGTTCTGGGAAAAAGCTGCCAAATGGGACAACAAGGGTGGAAAGATGACGCTCTGTGGTGATGCTGCGCATCCTATGACGCCGCACAGAGGACAAGGTCTCAACAACGCGCTGCAAGATGCGGCAAATTTTGTCGCTGCTATGCGCAAGGTTCACGGCTCTCCTGAGCAGGGACAGGCTCTCAAACAGGCTGTTGATGAGTATGATACTGAAGTCTTGGAGCGCGGTATGTTGGAAATGAACATCTCGCTCAAACAGACTCTTTTCATTCACGATTGGGATACGCTGATGCAGAGTCCGATGGTGAAGATAGGTTTGCGTCAGGCGGAGAAAGGTACTCAAAATACATCTTAGCGCGAAAATAAAGTTATTATTTCATCTCAGCATGCAGATTTCCCTAGATGACCCTGAACACAGGATACTCATCCCCCACTTCCAGCGGAATCTTGTTATAATACGCTTGACTCGCTTCGGCCTCAGGCTCTAACAACGCGAAAGCATACCCAGCATTCTTCTGCTTAGTATCAACCCAGTAGCCCCCCGCCGGGATCGTAATCTCTCGCCGTGTCGCATTGGTCGTCACTGTAGTACCCGCGATGCCCTCGAACTTTGTTTCAGCCAGCTCAGCCGATGTCACCACTAGCGCTTCAACACTGCCGGCGAAATCTTCTTTGAGGATATCGACAGTGACGCCGAGTATGCGGAGACGTTCCGCTACATCTGCCCATGCGCGCGAAAAGACGTAGGCCTTTGGTCGGGGTCGGGTCAGAGTGACGAGGTAGGGATCACTGTTCCTAGAGAGGACGGGCACGTTGACGAGGGCGCCGGTCGACGCGTCGATGAAGGGAACCGTCTTGTTTACGATACGTTGTTCGTATGCGACTACGATGTCATCTTTGCTCTCGGTGAAGGCTTTACGTCCTGCCTCAATCCTGTTGTATACATCGTCATATTCGTCAACCGCTTTGTTGAGTATGGTCTCTAGAACGATGAGTTGGGAAGCAACACGTCGCTGGAAATGTTGATCAGCGATAGCGATACCACGTGTCTCTAGTAGGAACGTTAGGGCCTGGTAGTTACCAGCACCTTTGTGGTTTGCAGCTGGAGTCGCATCAGGCTCTTCGATGGTAATCGTCCCGTTGGCCACGCTAGTGGTAAAGTATGGGAATATGCGGAGGTCGTAACTTTCAGCCGCTGAGAAGATATCGTCTACAAATTCCTGGTTGAGTGCTCGAATGTCAGGGTTGACGTTCTGGTTTTTGTTGGCAGAGACTAGAAGATCTTGCGCGCGGATGTACCTTCGAGCTACTGGGTCGCCACCTGTGTACTCGTGGTCGTCTAGGAAGATGTGAGGATCGAACTCGGATTGGAGCTTTCTGATAGCTCGAGTTTGCTGTCTCTCCAGCACAGCATGATCACGATTGGGATCGTAGTTGGACGCCAATTGTCGCTGCAAATACTCCACGCCATCGACGTTGTAGCGTGGAAGAATCAAAAGGTCAATTCTTTCGAGGACTTTCGCGCTCCATTGTGAGTCGTGAGCGAGTTTCCCTAGTAGTGCTAGTACACCTTCATCACCTGCCGGTTCGTTCCCGTGCTGACCCCCTTGAATCCAAATGCGTAGCTTTTTGGTGCTGTTATTGCCATTCGTCAATGTGACGTAAGGTATTTTGCGACCTTCTTCAGATTCCAATCCACTGTTGTACGTAATCCACTGGTTATGCTGGGCGATGCCCTTCACAAAGCTTTCTGCTGGACGTCAGCAAGCCTGCGACCATTCATGTAAGTCATCATACCTAGGTCTTGCTGCGGAGTTGGTCCGGAGGTGCCGTTCGCGAATGTAGCTGGGACGTTGTCTGGATTCACGAAAGCTGGCGACAGTAGCGAAATGCCTTGGACGTCGGGAAAGTTAGCTGCCACTTGTGGTGCATCGACCACGACAGGTCTTATGTTGCTGGCGTATCGGTCCGCAACAGTTGTCGTTGCATGGAGCGTAAGCAAGCCTAAGATAGGCTTGGGTGAGGTCCGCATGGTGATTGATTCGTCCTTTGTCAGCGGATTCGGTGTTGGAGGCTATAAGCCCGACAAAACGCGTGAGAAGGGCTGCGGAATGCATCACTCGCAGAGGTTTGAGTGGCACTTGTATATACCTCTGTCACGATCCTTGTCATGATAGTCGTGATTTGTATGCCCAAGCACGTTATCAAGCATGATGGTTGAGCCGGATACCTACATCCTTCGCGAGCATGTTGATGTCTTTGAGGCTGCTAGGGGCTTGGTACTACAATGAGCTTCCTTTTCCGGTATAACCTCGACATGACGTGAGTGGAAAGGAACGGCAATGAAGAGGGCGGAAGAGGGAGAACGCTGTCGCTTTCCTACGCTCCCGAGAGCGGAAGGGTCTTGGCGAATGGCGTCATACACGTAATGCATCGCTAGCGATTGCAGCATCTATCATTGGCACTGCTCTTAACCAGAACCGCATCACGCAGTCACGCAAATAAGTAGCAGCTGGGACATAGCCATAAGCTTCGTGAATGTGTCCAGTCAATAAGCAGGAAAGTCGGCTTAGAGGACCGTAACTGAAGGAGGCGTTACTCTTACGCCTACAGAAGCATGGAATTAGGATCGGCATACCACTACTTCCAACTTGAAAGAATACCATGAAACCCCACCTGCCACGAATTCACCTACTTCTCACCTACTGATCCGGCACAGGTGGCGTCCCCAACTCATTGACAAACCTTCCACTCCGTTCCACCTCCCTCACCCACTGCGCCCAAGGCTTGAACACAATCCACCGATTCATCTCATTCGTCGCCTTCCTCTCCTGGTTACTCAAATACTTGACTCCTTCATCCCCACCACCTCCTCTCCCCGCATTCGCTAACAACAGCGCCTTCGTCTGCACCCTGGCATTGCTTGCTGCATAGTACGCAAAATCGGTAACCTGCTCGACGCTCCCCCCTGTTGTAACAAAACCATGTCCCCGCTGCAGTACCGTCGTATGCAAAGGCGATGTAGGCCTCGTTTCGTTAACCCCGAATTTCTCTGCCAAAGCAGCACCTAGCCGCGGACTATTGACCAACATATCCCTCGGATCCCCCTCCTCGTACGCCGTCTCAATGTCAAAGTTGGGTACACTCTCGCCCAGGAACCCGGCCATGTGGTACACTGGCTCAAATGCTGTATCGATGACAGTGTATGGAAGAACATCTTCAGAATGGCTGTGCACAACGGCGTTGACGTCCGGATAACGTTTTAGTATCTCGCTGTGGATATAGCGTTCTGCGTAGCCGCCGACTGTGCCGTTGACGGGTGTGCCATCTGAGATGAGGTATTCGCCTATGTCGGCAGGGCTGGACACTGTGGCTGGACCGATCTGAAGCGCGATGAAGAAGGTTGTGTTGGTGTTTGGATTACGGACGCTGACGTGGCCAAAGGGATCGAGGACGTTGTGGTAGGAGAGGATGTGGTTTGCTGTTATGAGTGAGGAGAGTAGGGCTGTGATGTTGAACATTGTGGCTTGAAGTTGAATTGATTCTAGCTGTCGCGCCTGGATCACAAAACTTGTTGGGAGCGGAAGAGTGTTGAGTCGAGCTATATGATCAGCTCAGGGATGGTAAACAAATATATGCCAGGATCTGGATGTAAAGATATCCTGTGGGTGAGCATCATCGCTACGAAAGCGTACAGCGAAGATCTCCGGAATATAAGCCGTAGCGCGATGTTAGTGCAAGCCTATGATCAGTCCTGCAGACGGGCTACCAAGACTTAGTTGGCGTGCATGCGCCACGATAAAGTTTGACTAAAAAGCACATATGTACTATTACAATGTGTATGTCAGAATAAAACACTACTTTACAAGGCAGTGAGGTCGTAAGAGCCAAAAAATGTCAAGAGATCTCTGATGTCGATAATGGTATATAGCGAGATATTCGAGTTGTGCTGGAGAGGCATCGGATCGTAGTATCGGCCGCGTCTCGCGAGAGCGTGCCCAGACGATGTGGAAGGTAGGAGACGTAATGGTCGATGCTGTGCAACGCCAGTATTTGTTGTAAAAGGCCTATCACCGGCCGCCATTCATAGCGCCCTGATTAAACTCACTGGTCCCGTGCCCAGATTGATTCGAAAAGTCTGGAAGAACACCATTCATACTGATCCCGTCCTCGTATCCCGAGAATCCACCAGTCATGTCTGCCCAATCCCACTCCAGTGTCATTGGCATCTTCCAGAGATCTTGTGGAACGTTGTTGAAGGTCTGGTCGAATTGGCCCATGCCCGCCATGGCGTTGATGTTAGAGCTGATGCCGTTCACATCACCACCAGTCGTCATTGGTAAGCTTTGTGATTGTTGAAGCATCTGGGCGGTGATACCTGGTGAGCCATATTGACTCATCTGGATATTGGGCTGTAAGGAGTCGTGTGTGAAGTTTGGTGAGAAAGGGAATGGCTGCACATGTTAGCAGTAATCTCAGCATGATGATGGCAAAGCTTACCTCGTTGAACCCCTGGAAATCCGGATTGAAGATCATGCCTTCTGATTGGTTGTTGTTCTGTGGAGTGGTCGCCTGCTGAGGTGACGAGTGTGAGTTGCGGCCCTTGGAGAGCAGCTCAGCGGCTGTTGCTTCGATTTGTGCGTCTTGTTCGCTGTCGCCTTGCTTCCTCTTCCGTCGCGACGCGTGTTCGCGATCGGCCTTTTCTAGCACGATAGTGGCAATGCGCTCAAACTCAGCACATACTGTACACATGCGCTTGACACTGCCGCTTCCCTGGTCATCGTTGAGCATGTTGAGGAAGTTGACGACCAGCTTCATGAGTTTGAGATCCGATCTTGACCGCGTATCCTGCGGGTTTTGTAAAATGTTCGCAAAGAGCGTGACCAAAGCAGTGACTGGGAAGTAAATGACTAGCCAGACACAAGACAAGTCGCCTTTCGGTATGTATTTTAGGAGATGTATCGAGGCTCGGGCAGCCTGAACACACAGTTGGGCAGACATGAAAACTCTCGGGTTGAGAGGCCGGGCATTCAGGCCTTGTATCGCAAAGTTAGACAATCGACTAGTCCAGTATCCGTGGTGTACACTCATGCGGTGGATGGTCGTTAAACAGTTGTAATAGCCAAGATGCAGTACTGCGACTTGAAGGATAAGCGGGGTATGTGATGCCTTGATGTCGTGCTCTGGCCGGAACTCTAGTGGTATGTCGTCCTTCCATGCTTCTAGCTCTTTGTCGAGTTCGCCAATGGTATTCAGCAGTTCGCCATCGGTCTGTTTAGATGCTTTTACTGAATAGAGACCCTTGTAGACTTTGCTTTGGATCACGGAAAAGGTGCACATGAGACGGAAGAGGTTCATAGTGCCCTTTCCATCAGAGAGCGGAATGTTGCCGATGTTATCCGGTGGAGTGTCGCTGGGCAATTCGACGTTCATATCATCGTCGTCTTGGACAGGTGGTCTGCCGGAGCGCAAACAGATACTTGATCATGTCAGTTCACCAGAAAGTTTGAGAAAGCTGGAAAGACTCACTCTTTATCCAACATGTAGGCTATCCAGAAGACGCGTCTTCGTTGCTCAACCTCGGCGGAGTTGAGACTGAAGTTGGTACCCTTCTTGTGAAGACCGATGCTGTGTGCGAGTCGCATGGCTGTGGCAACGAAGAAGTAGGTAGGCTGTGGGTTCGGCGTTCCTAGAAGAAAGAGGCCCTGGAAGATGTTAATTGGGCAAAGGCCAATCTCTCGTCTCTGATACGTACTATTCCGAGCAGAGCCTGAACACTAAGCAAATCGGTATTGCGCATAGTAAGCTCCACCATGACACTCATGGCATTCTTGAGGTATTGCCACGCCTTTTCATCTTCCTCTGCTGGAACCAGATTGCTCATGACGCGCAGTCGGTGTGCAAAAGCCAGAGCGACGTTTAGACTGGCCCACCACCCGGATCCCTCGTAAGGGTCTTTGGAGTAGTGCTTGTCTACGAGATGCATGAAAGTTGGTTCGTGGAACAGCGGGAACATGCAGTTGAAGTTTTCGAAATAGTCCTTGAGCAGTGACATGGCCTCGTGCTTGGAGGGTAGTTGTTTGTAGACTCTACGCTTGAAGATGTCCTGGAACACATCGGGTCGCCATTGGATCCACTTGTTGTCTTCGACGGCAGCTGTGGAGATCATGTCGCGGAAAGAGTTGTCTCCAGTCTTCTCGTTCACCCATTGTATGCCCTTGGGCGAGAAAATGGAGAATCCAGAGGATGAGCCTGGAAGGGTTAGCGCATGGGAGGGACAAGTATGGGGAGCATACCAATATATCTTGTCTCTCCGCAGTTGTTCGTCACCAAGGAGCACATCATCTCTGCAAGCGCATCCTCTTCCTTGTCTTTGGGGTTTCCGTTGTTCTCCTCTGGCTCGGGTGAGGCGGTACCGCTCCTCGGACTGGGGAGAGCTGGCTGTGCGGGGGTGCCGTTGGCAGTGGACTGGCCGGTCGGGGGTGCCATTGACTCTCGTCTTTCACCGATGCTGGCTCTGGGCGTGGCTGATCGCCCAGCTCGTGCTTCGAGTCGTTTCTCTAGTGTGGCCAGATCGGTGCTGCCATCGTCATCTTCGGGCAGGACGCCAGAGAGGCGCATGAGGGACTCCATCCGCGCAAGTCTGTTCTCGAGGCCTTCGATGTACTTGGCGCTATGCATCGTCAGCTCCATGTGCGCGTCATGGCGGGTGCGGTGCATACCCCTTGGGCGGCTGCCTCTTCTTCTCGACCTGTGTGAAGATGCATTCCGTCTTGTAGTTCTGGCAGTGTGTGCAGGACGGCATCTTGCCGTCGCACTTGATCTTCTTCTTCCGGCACATGTCGCAAGCCTGCTATCAGTCAGCACGGGCACGATGCCACTCCAGGCGCACACAGGTACCCTTGCAATGCGCCGCCTCTTGGGGTCGCTGCCGTCGTGGTCGTCGTGCATGTCGTCGTGGGCGAACATGTTGCCGGGGGGCATCTGCGACGGGTCGTAGCTGCCGCTTCCGAACAGACGCGGTGGTGGAGGGTTCATCATGGGCGGGCCAGCGCCGTAGAAGGCGTTGTTGGCGGGATTCATGGCGGATATTAGGAGTCGCTCTCGCTCGGTCGTCAGTCGTAAAGGTCGTGGGGCAATTGGGCCCTCGCGGATGTCCGGGGGCCTCGCGTTGTTTTGTGAGGGCGGTTATGGTTCGGGCTATGGGGAGGGGTTTGGCAGAGCGTCTAGTGCTCAGGGAGATGAAACGATGCCGAGGATCACATCTACAGGGACACGAGCATGACTGTCGCAGACTCGCCCGGCTCTCGAATCGTCGCCGGCAGTCAGGCTTGCAAGGCCGCGTCGTCCGTAGTTCGCACGTCCTGCCTTAGTCAGACAGGCACGAGCTATGCAGCGCAGGCTGAAAGCGGAATAGCAGACATGACGTTGTGACGTTGCTTCTGTTCCCACGCCGTCGCCCAGCGCCAACTTTGAAGCACAGCACACACGCAAACTCTTAGCCTGGGACATTGAACCTCTGCATCCCTTGGACAACTCACGCCCTGCTCTCCATGAGCAACTACTCCAAGAATAGTACGTCAGCATTCCTTGCGCCTTTCCTGCCACGTCCAGCTTACACAACGGTCGCGTACCTGTCCGGTCGTGCCGGGATGCGCCATGACCACACCGCTACCAAACGACACGTGCCGAGCAGTAGCCACATTGAGGAAGCCGTCAAAGTTGCCTGCCCTCCTGCTGCGCCACCACATCTGTTGCAGCGTCGCATCTGCTCCCTCTCCTGACATTACCACCGGCCGGTTCCATGCTCACTACTGACATACCCTAGTTTGAGAACCATTGCGGCCTGCAAGAACATCCATCTTCAGCCATGGCACCAATGACTGCCGAGGAGATTTTAAACCACCCAGAATACCCTCATACTGTCTGGGACCTAAAACCAGAAAAGAAAGGCAAGGCCGCTGTAGCCAAGAACAGAGGCGGTCCCCTTAACATCGCTTACGAGATCCATGGTCATGGCGACCGACACCTCGTGGTAAGTCGCCCCACCATCGGTATTAATACCGTCTCCAACTTGATGCGCTGCATATCAGGCACCACAGAAAAGCTTGTCTTGGACTAGGGTGCATTTGTAATGTCGCCCTCTACCAATCCCCGGGCTACGGCACCCTGTCACCGTTTCGTTTCAGTCGCATTGATCGTCTCAACTACCATGTATCGTGTCTCAAGTTGTCGAATACGCAACGAATACGTACTTTCCTACATTCAGCCTCTAACCCGTCTCGGCATCTTTCGTCTCTACATTCACACCACCGTGGCGCTTATGCTTCTTCACAGCCAGAATCAACAACTGACACTATGTAGTGGGTCATGGGCCTTGGTGGCATGAAATCTGCCTGGCAGCGCCAGACAAAAGACTTTGGCCACACCAAGGGCGACCAGTATTCGTCGTTGGTGACTGACAACCGGGGTATCGGTGACTCCGACAAGCCCACGTCAAGATACTCTACATCTGCCATGGCCGAGGACATTGTCGAAGTCCTCGACCATGTCGGCTGGACTGGTGAGCGTGAGCTCCACGTCATTGGTATAAGCATGGGTGGCATGATCGCTCAGGAAATTGTGAGTCCACTCATCTTCCCATCGTCAACCGCACAAAGTACTCAAGTCGTCATTGTCTTCGGACCGGATGCCATGCCTTCCGTCGTTGATCACAAATCCTTCCAAGTGTCGTCGACAAGAGCTTCAAACATTTCCCATACCCAGCATCATCCTGTAATCTCAGCGGTACATTGAGCTTCCGCCCCGCTCGACTCTACCCCGCCCCCACCTTTTCGTCAATGCCGCGTATATGATCGTCCATGCATGTCGATCATCATGGTTGCGGCAAATGTCCCGTTCCAAGCAGCTCGGAACTTTCCAGATGTATAAGCGCTAATAATAGTCTAGGCTATGTTGATACCACAACGGATTTGCACACTTTCGCTCGTGTCAACCGCCGCGCAACTATTCAGAACAACTGTGCGTCCCAACCCTAGCACGTTTTGGTAGATCCATTAACATCTTCAGGGCTTCATCGAAAATCTTTGGAACCGCGCCAATCTCTTCATTCCCAAATCTCTCGATGCCCAAATCGAAGGCGTGAAGAAGAACCTTTACACACAACAATGGCTTGACGCGCCCGATACCCTCGAACCCGTCGTTCAAGCCTTCCCCACCAACGGCGACCGTTTCGCCGCAAACGAAATCTGGAAACGCTCACATCCCGAGTACTTTGGCAAGGCTGGATTCATGCTACAAGCCATTGCTGCCGGATGGCATCACAAGAGCCCGGAGCAACTACAGCAGATTTCAAAGACTGTAGGCAAGAACAGGATCATGGTTGTTCACGGTACCAAGGATCGCATGTTGACTTTCCCGTTGGGTGTTGTGCTTTGGAGAGGATTGGAGAGGGGAGAGGGCCCCACTGGGAAGGAGAACTGGCTGGGTATTGAGGAAGAGGAGGATATTTGGCAGGAGGGTGAGGTTGAGAAGCATTTTATCAAGGGTCAAGGGCACGTGCTGCCTGCAGAGATGCGGGAGGAGTTTAATGGGTGGATAGAGGGATTGGTCGAGAGGGGCATTAAGCTTAATAAGGAGCAGGGCGTATAGAGTATAATGATAGTGGTGGCTATAAGTCGTTCAACTACACGCGTGCGTCAACTCCTGATCGATCTCGACTTAGGGTACCGAGAGGATGAGGACAGCAATGCCGAATACCCACGTCGTTTACATTCATCAGAGAAGCATCGCATACACCGGTGTCTGCTTCTCAACAATTGGGTATTTATACATTGTATCATTCGCAAAATATATACATATAGAAAGGGTGTCTATAAGCCCAAACACGGAACAAAACAAACCCTGAAATGTACCGCATACTCAGCTCATTCTTCCGCCTTCGTCTTAAGCATTAAGTGACTTGGTAATGTAATCCGCACCCAATGTCTGTGTGGCAGTATCCATAGGGTACTCAAGGTGCTGAGCATTGATACCAAAGCCGTGCGTAGTGTCGCATACACCGTCACCCTGATATTGCATTAGTAACTTATTACCACAAAGTAGTCATCAACAGGATACATACGAAGATGCAAACATCGAGCGTCTTGGCAACCCAGTCAGATGGGATACCTCCTCCAAGGGCCGCTGAAAGTCCGTTGACATTCTTGGTAGTGGCACCACCGTTGTTATCCACATTGCACGCCAATCCAGACTTGCGTGCTGGGTTACCGATGAGCAAAACTCCCTTTACAGCGTCGAATTTGGCGCCCGTCAACTGAGACATGGCGTTCACGGTGGCCTGAGCACCCTGCGAGTAGCCCTCGAGGATGAAGCATTCCTTTGGCGAAGTGCTCAGCGTGGTGGTGATCTTGTTGACAATGTCTCGTGTACCCGCAGCACTGTTTTGTGAAAAGTCGGCAGTGTAAACGGTGTTGTAGACTTTGCCGCCAGTGACGGCAGATTGGACGCGGGAGTTGATTGTGCGGAAGCCGGCAGATTCGCCTTGCAGTTCGCCGGTGCCGCGGGTGTTGATGATGGTGTATGATGGGCAAGAAGAAGAGGCGGCACGCTTGACCTCCTCTATCGGTGCGGCGGAAGCCAATGCAAAAAGAGTGGTGGGAATGATGGTTGAGAAACGCATGTTGAAGGTAGTGAAGGAGATTTGTAAAGAAACGAAAGCAGAGCGAGTGTGATGGGTTGTAGTATTGTGAGAGTGGTGGTCATATCAACGAGAATCCAAACTCCCTTATATATCCAACCCACATATGTTACGATGTCGTGTGGGTAAGCAAAAAGCACTGTCGATGTACCATCTCACCTCGGCAGAAATTCTTAGCGTGTTTCACTCGCCGATCCCCAGGCGTTTCTATACCTGAAGGGGTGGAGCATACATCCACTCAGAACACCAGGGATGGTCGTAGGCATCTGTCCTGTAGCCTTCTCATCGATGCCACGGCCAAACGAATATCACCATCTTATCCGCATAGACAGTTGGTGACGTTGCATTTGGAGATGGACAACAGAAAAGGACGTGTTGGTGGTTTGACTGGAGCTTGCCGTATCTTCAACAGCATAGCGTCTAAGTTGTTTGCATTGTATGATGACTCCAGATTTCCGGTGCTGGTGTGGCGGCGGGAATTTGCGAAACACGGTCATATCCTAGCTTGCTTGAACATGACTGAGAACATTCCATTCCAGCCTTTTACTCCGAACAGCCACGAAATGGGGGCGCAGCCCCGGATCTCCAACAGGAAGACACGTCAAACTGGTTGTTTCTGACAGGTGACCACAACCGTGCGAAAGTGTCCTCCGCCTCATACCGCGGGCCGATACCCTTGACGACTGAAGAACCTCGCCCGCATCATTCTGGATTACCCTATTCGGAATGCTTGCCTGCTCAATGCTGGTCGACAGCATGCCAGGATGACCAAAAGGAGGCCGCCAACTGCCGTTCCTTGTTGTCGATCAGGATTGAACCTCGGCTCTCAAGCACGGTAAATGAACAAGGTTATTCGGCATCGGTAAATGTACCTGATATGGATAGTAGATGCGTGGACATATGAGGTGTGGGGTCGGCAATGGTAAAAAAAGCAAATGCTAACTCTTTCCAGCATGGTACATGCTGTTGCGACATCAAACAGGCGGGAAGGAGTTAAACATGCATTAGGGGTGCAACCACCGTGAGCAGAGAGACGATATGCAGGAGACGGTACCACCTTGGTCGATCTTGCTCTACACGGTATAGCGGCAGTGATCGTCGCGGGGTTACTTACCCGAATAACGACTAGCGTGGTGCTTGGTAGGCTAAGCATCACCGAGCCTAGACATCAGTCTGGCATCTTCATTGAGAGGTTGGCAGGGGTCATCCGAGTTCAGACTTTATGAACGTTGTTGAAAACTGACACTCTGTACGCGCTTTAGCTGGTAGTTAGCTCACCAGCTTGTTCCCGGAGTCATGAGGCTGCAGTTTGAGTCGCGACGTCGTGGTGTACTGATTGGAGAACAGGGCGAAGTCGCATTCTGTGCGAAAGTTTAAAAGGCGGATCGTTAGGCGACTGAGAAGTGACATAACCTAATCTGACGTCTTCTGCGGTAGGCCGAGTGTTACAGACGCCTCCAAAACGTGGCCACGTGTGACGCTAACTCCGCTCCTCTTCCTCTTCATTTCCAACGCCAGGACTTTATACGCCGCCTTTTGGCAATAATTCGCCGATAGTTATGCCTGCATAGTGTTTCACGGCTATTCAATCACTACAAAGTCGGAGGCACATGTTCCTTCTGGATTTTACTCTTCTCATAAAGGTGTGTTTACAACATATTTTAGCAACATTGGCGTCAGATATCAAACTCCCTGATATTTGTTCTGAGCTAAATTTATGTCTGTCTCCCGCCTTGGTCGGTCATAATATGCCGGTGGTTGTGTCGAGAACAAAAACATGAGTAGTGTCATAACCGTGTTCGGTAAGAGGAAGAGGAAGCGCGGGTCTACCACACGCACACATAATAACGTAAGCTTGGTCTTTTCTTGGACCGAAAACCAAGGCAGCGAAGACCATATGAACCATAGCTATGACTTTTGAGAACTTCATGTGAATTTCTGTTCCTTGTTGTGGAGAAACAAAGTTTCAAGCATGAAATGCAGAGATGGAGTTGACTGAGCAGACAGTGTTTATATATGACCACTGGAAAGAGAAGATCTGCTTAGGCCATGCTCAAAGTAGCAGTCGGTTTTATTGAGTTTCGAGCAGCATTCTGCCGCCACACATAACAGGAACACCCCATGTTTTTTCTTTCCGAACAGTTCAGAAGCAAGCAAAGACCATGTGATCGTGGCACACGATTCTCAGAGCACTTCATGTTGTTAGGTGGTACGGTTTTGAAAGCATAGATTTTGAAGAGAACGTTTTGAGATGATGGAAGGGCGAGGAATATGTCTCTTTCGCCGCTCCGATGGAAGAAGGAGGCTTGATCCGATCATAAGCTTGGCCCATTTTCATTTTGTAGTTTGGAACTGCACTCTGCCGCAGCACATCGCCCAAGCCATTCTGCATTTTGAAAAGCCGGAAAGAAGGACAGAGGAGGTCATTGTTGCCAGTGTCTTGATTTTAGAAAACACTATAGTCAGCCGACCTCGGGATTTTGAAAGATTGAATTTCAAGTGTGTGATAGAAGGAAGGGCAGGGAGAGAGCAGAGGAGAACTTTATACCTGACCAATACGGCGATACGGCGATACGCCTAACCCACGTTGTCATCTGTGACAGCTTCAAACACCTGAGAACTCGATATAGCCCCTCGATGGAATACAGCATCGTCATCACCAGAAAGCCCAGCTTGAAGAATAAGCCTAGTCATTAAACCATACTAACACTAGCTATGAGAAAGTCGCTATCAGACATGAGTAGATAGCCAAGTGTGTGAGTCGCGAAGAACCATGTGTCGCCCAAAGCGTAGTCGCTGTTTTTTCCCATGACCTCAAAACGCCCAAATATTCAGATGCCGCATCGAAAGGAATGGGGGTATATGCCTTATCCAAGCTTTTCATTCCGTACCAGTACCGTCAATCCGTTGAGAAGAACAACCGACTAGGGTCGTGTCAATGTCACGAGCCAACAACCTCGACCCATCCATCCCTGTTCCTCTCCACCTTGGTCCCGTCCTCCCCACCAGTGAGTTCTTTCGCCAGACCATCCTTGGCACCTCTCCTTCTCGCACGATCCCGTACGGATCGCTCGTCTTTTTCACATTCCTTGATGGCTTCGACGACCTCCAATTCCTCAAATCTTGCATCTTGCAGATTAAGTTTCTGCCACTGAGGATGCTTCTGGCAGCGCTTCTTTAGACATGCTGTTTCCTTTTCCTCTCCATCCACAGCGCCATCAATGTCCATCGCATCGGCGCCGTCTGCAGGCGTCGGCGTCGAAGCAATTTGTTCCGGAGTAGGGTTCAACGTGGAGTGGTGAAAGGCAGCGCGGCCGTGTTTGCTATTCCGCCAAAGTAGGAACTCGGCATCAGACCATGATAATCTGCTATCGTAACCACAGAAATCCTTCATCTTGAGCTTCTCGCGGTCGGCGAGGCGGATAGCTTGTTCCTTTGCCATGCTGACAAACTTCTCGCGATCCTTGAGTACCTCTAACCGATCTTTGAGTTGCGTCTTCTCTTTGTGGAGGGCGGTCAGACGTTCAATCTCACCAGCAGTAAGAGCGAGATCTTCGCCATTAGCGGAGAAGTTGGCGCGGGACGGGGAAGCGGTTTGCGGAGGTGTGAGGACGCCGGTGCCTAGGTTCTTGAAGGCCTGGATGTTTGGTGAGGCGTCGACGAGGGCTTTGAGGTCTTTGGCGCGGAGGGTGCCGCCAAGGGGTGTTGGCTCTTCTTCTTCCTCGACCTTCTTCTTCTTCTTTGATTTTTCCTTTGTTCCGTTGGCGCCTTTTGCTCCTGCTGTCCGTTGAAGCTGCTCTTGCATGAAGAGGACTCCACAGTCGTCGGAGCAGTACTTGCTCTCTCGGTCCTTGCCTACCCTGGCAGGTTTTCGACAGCCTTCTCGCCTGCACATTGGCTTCCATGTTGTGTGGCCCTTGCCGTTCTCTTCGCACTGAGGACATATAAACTTGTCGACCAGTTGCTCGTCTGCTTGTTTCATGTTTACGCAGTCGCCATGGAACCAGTCGTCGCAACCGCCATCGCACCCAATCATCCACTTGTGGTTGTCCGGTTTCTTACAAATGCAGTACAGGTTGTGGTCTTCGGACGACTCGCCTTCATCGTCGGATCGCATGTCTGGTGCGGGCGAGGATCCAGGAGCGGGCGTGCCGGCATGCGAGCCTTTCTTCATGGCCCTGCTGCTTGCCGACTTTGGTATTCTCGAAGTAGGCGTGACTGAGCGTGTTGCGCCATCTTCCGTCTCCACCTTGCGCTTCTTGCTGGGCTTTGACGTCTTTGCCGTGCCCTTTTTCTTCATAGCAGGGGTTGATGCTGGCGCTGGTCGTTTTTTGGTCGGTGCGGGTGCGGGTGCGGGCTTCGATTCAGCTGGGGGTTGTACGCTTTCCGCCCGTTCTGTGGCGCTGTGAGTCCGTCTCCGGAGTCCAAGGTCGCTCTGCTTTGCAATTTCGAGCGCTTTGAGTGTGTCGGCGTCCATGTTCTCGCCGGTAACAGAGGCTTGTCGGTCGGATTGAGAAGCAGTGACTGCGGGGGTGTGTTCGCGTGGTGTGCCAGAGGGTTCGTCCTTGATAAATGGCTGGGGGGAGGGCAGCTTGTCGCCATTGTGTGAATTTGAACCAAGCTGCAGTGTAGTATTCGCCGCGTCAGGCTCGCGGGTGTGGGTGCTGTCTCTTTCACCACCATGGTCCGATGGCACTGTTTGCGACACGTCTTGGCTGCTGGGTGTTGGCGCCTTGTGGTCTTGGGTCTGCTCCTGCAGGGCCGTGGACAAATTTTGTATGGGCGCGAGGACTGGGGCGGGCGATGTCCGCGACAGCAGCGATTGCCGTCGCTTCTGCTCCTCTGGCGAATTGGAGCCGTGGTGATAGTGCTCCAACGTCGGGGAGCGGGCCTGGGGCAGCTCGAGGGGTGGCGAGGGCTCTACGGGCGCGTGGTGGGAGCCGAAGCTGCTGGTGCGTCGCGGCGCGTGGGACGAGGCCGTGGGCGAGGGCAGCTCGCGCGTCGGGGCGGGCACAAACTGCTGCCCGCTGCCCAGCGTCGCCAGCGTCGTCAGGGCATCGGCAGCGTCGTCGGCCGTGGTGGCAGTCGGGCTGGCGACTGACGGGCGGCGGCCGAGGCCAGCGTCGTGGTTGAGGAGGGAGTCGATGCTGCTCATTGTCTCAAGCAGTCATTGCAGATGGGGGCGGGCGATGGCGCTGGACGTGGGCGAGAGGGGGGGGATGCGTACGGCGAGGGCAGAGGGCGAGAGCGCACGAGAATGAGGAGAAAGATGGCGCAGAGGCGGTTGGTGTGGAAAATAGAGCCGTTTCAATCAGCTTGGCGCGCAGAAGCGCTTGAGGGGCGGCAGCGAAGCTCCAGTGAGCCTTGATTGCATGCAGCCATTGCTCAACACGGCGTCGCGCTTGCCCTCGACCTCGTGACGCTGACAAATGACCACCCAGCTGCCCGTCCGACATCACACACTCTTGCGCCAACCGCCTCTGCTTGCACTCGTGTCGTGGCTCTGTTGTTGGTACCCTCTGGCGCTCGCTGGGCCGATGATGCAACCTCGAATCCTTCCGAGGGGGAGCTTGGAGCTAAGTTACCGTTACTAACACACGACTACCGTAGCATCGCCAGACTTTCGAGGTATAGAAGGAGAAGAAGAAGAAGAAGAATGCAATACAACTATACTGGGTATCTCAGGTCGTCTCCTTCTCCGTAAACTCCAATAGACTGCTCGACTCCACACTACTCATCATCCCCTTCGCCTCGCGGCCGCCCACGTTTCCGCCCGTTCGCCTGCGATGCACCGTTCGCCGCCTCGATCGACGGCGCAACAGCGTCATTCGCACCAGCCACCTGCAGCGTCCTCTGAATCTTCTTGTCCAGCTCGTCTTCGTCCTCGCTGCTGCCAAACATCCTCCGTATAAGCTGCGCGACACCATCCCGTCCCACTTCGATCTTGCCTCGAGGCCCGACAATGTAGTCTATCGTCTCTTCGCCCCCGTTTGGCGTGTCTTTGACCTTGACAATATACCCGTCTTTGATCATGTTGGCGAGCGTCTTGTCCTTGGTCCCCACGGGCGTCGTCTGGTCTGCGTTCATCCGTCTGAGGGCGCGATCCAGCTTGCCTTCTGGGATCAGACCGCCGTGGATTGTGATGAGGGCCATGACCATGGTATATAGTCCCACGTACGAGTCTTCTTGGTTCATGTCTTGCTCGGTTGAGCGCGAAGGGCCGATGATCTCGGGTATGCGGTATTGCTCGGGGAGGACAGTTTGCAGAACCCAAATACTTGTGGTTTTGCTTTGAGAGTCCGAGGCAGCGGCAGCTGAGAGAGAGGTTAGACTAGACGCAGCACAGTAGTGATGAGTTGCATACCGCGCTTCTGTCGCAGTGTCACCTTCTCTGCTCTGGGCAGCTCGACAAACTGCATGCCGAAGACGTCCATGAGCTGGCTGTTTGCTTCCACGAAGACGTCCTTGAACAGCCGAGTGTATGAACCGAGCACTGCTACTGTTAGCCCTGCCCCTCTTACGTATAATCTCCAATACACCCACCCTTCTCGTTGATGTCTTGGCGCTTGATAGGCTTGCGCGAATGCTCGCACGAAAGGGCATATCGCACCAGGCCCTTTGCGAGTTGGCCCACGCTGCCGCTGCCCTGGTCCATTGCCTCGTCCATGTCAACATCCTCGTCGTCTTCGGGTGTGTCATCTCGTCTGCGCCGATGCGTTTGTGTGGGGGTCGGTATCGGTTCTTCCGCTCTTCTCCATCTCTGCGGAGGCATGTTGTGTCGTCTAGAGGCCGTAAAAACAGCGTGTCGAGTGTTGGCCTGTTCGAAAGGTGGGCTGTAGATTTACTCTATACGGCTGACGCGACGCGCCGCCGTGAAAGCCGCGCTAAAGTGCTCGCTTCGGACCGGCGACGACATCATCGAGCCCTGGTCCAAGCTGGCCCACTCCGCATTGCAACCCTCCGACCGTCCCCTCACGACATCGCCCAGTCAATGCAGCCACCATGAACTCAATAAGACACGCCGCTCGGCGGCCGGTATTCCGCTGCCTCAACACGCCTGCGCCACTCCGCTCCAGCCCCCAATCCCGCCAGAACTCGCGCTCCAGCAGAGCAGACCTCGAAGCCATACTCAAGCAAAGCGCCCGCCCCAAGGTCCCTCGCCCCGATGAGGACTTTGTCTCGGTACATCGCGCAGAGGCGATACGTCGTGCGCAATTGATCAGGAAGCGCAACTGGCTTGCTCTCGGTGCTGCCTTGTCCATGATTGCACCCATCTTCCTCGTCCGGTTATGGGACGTACCACCACTGGAAGAGAAAAGCGAGGACCAAAGCCGGGGTGTCGTAGACATGGTCATGGGCCCGCCCACCAAGAACGACGCACCGCGCAAGGCCGCAGACGAGTTCCAGGGAAAGAAGGTCGTCATCGCAGCAGGTGACAAAGTCATCGCGACACCAGGCGGCACCGACAACCCGCAAGCCTCAGACCCTGACGCCATCGAGCTCGTCGAAACAGGCACATCCTACGTCCCCTACTTCCCGCGCACCATCCGTCTCCCCACCGACACCTCGGGTCCTGAAGCCATCACTACCGACGCTGAATACACACTCCTCGGTCTCGGCATCCGAAAAGTCTCCTTCCTCCGCGTCCAGGTGTACGTTGTGGGTCTCTACGTCAAAACCGCCGACCTCTCCACCCTCCAGAACCACCTCATCAACACCGTCAACCCCACCGCCTCTGCCCTGATCCCCAACGAAAAGAAGGACCTCCGCCAATCCCTCCTCGACCCCGAAAAGAGCAACAAGATCTGGGAGGCCATCTTGGCCAAGAAGGGCATGGACGGTGTCGACATGGCTTTCCGTGTTGTACCCTGCCGCGGCACAGACTTTAAGCATCTGCAAGACGGGTGGATGCGCGGAATCGCGTCGCGCACAGATGAAGTGAGGAGGAAGCAGGCCGAGTTGCTCAGACAACAGGCTGCGGAGAACAAATCCATCTCCTTGCCCAAGCCGGTTGAGGAGGGCGAGTTCCAGGATGAATCTTTTGGGCTGGCGATGAAGGAGTTCAAGAATCTCTTCCAGGGAAAGGGCAAAGCACCAAAGGGTAGTGTCATTATCTTGACACGGAATAAGAGTGGTCATCTAGGTGCGCTCTACCAACCTATTGTGAAGGCAGCGGATAGTAAGCAGGAGGTCATGGGCAAGAGCAGTTGGTTGGGTGAGGTCAGGGATGAGCGGGTTAGCCGGCTGGTCTGGCTAATGTATCTAGCTGGCCAGAATGTTAGCAGTGAGCCCGCAAGGCAGAGCATCGTGGATGGATGTATTGACATTGTAGAGAGGCCTGTGGGCACGCTGGAGACCATGGTTCACTAAGATGGATGTAGATAAGTCGCCATGTACAATACGAAACGAAGATTTTATGCGTGTCTCTCATAGCTCACGCGGCAGATTCCGTCATCTCATGTTCAGTGGCGGTGGATATAAATCTACTGACGCATCCTTACCTTGTTCTCTTCTTTACAACCACCCCGATTCTCAAAACATCAAACATGCCCGGATGTTATCGATGGCTGGTTCGTCGCGCTCCTGCTCAAAAACAATTGAACATCTGAACATGTCTTCTATCCTTGACTTGCCGACCACTCAAAATGTTCAAACTTCAGCCCCATGAACTTGGCTTGTTCCTCGACCTCTCCTTCCAAATCACCATCAGAGATACGCCATGTCTCGCGTTCTCTTCTCTCCGACTACAATCAATAAAAATAAGGCATCTCAACTTCCTATGGCTTGTTCGCTGAGCACACTCTCCAAACAATTTTCAACCGGTGTGTGTGTTTTCAGTTTCCCGTCTCTTGCCAACTGCTTGAGATATTGAAATATCTTGGCTCCATACCATGGCTTGTTCTTCGACCTCCTTTTCCAAAACACCATGATACCGACCATGCCTCTCGTTCTGCTTTCCGACAGTTACTGAAATGTCAAACACCCATCATTATGCTTCCTCCAGCAATGTTTCGCAGAACAGGTCATGGCTGGTACTCCTACGAGATTTCGATTCCTAAAAATCAATCATGCGTTCACTACATGGCTTTGCTCATCTTAAAAACTTAATCGAGACAAGATATCGTTCTAAGAATAAGAATGTCGCCAACAAACCCTATGGGAAAAATCGGCTGAGAGCGATATGCTGTGGGAACGGCTATAAAGAACGGACCTCGTCGCCTCATACCTACTTCCTTCCTTCTCTCCACCCAGCTCCTGAGTACTACTCTGAGTATTCAAGAAGGCAATCCATGATGTTCGCTGTCCTGTTTTCTCTGGGGTAGAAAAATGATTACCGTTGCAAAGACATGCCCCGTCTCCTGTTTGGAATGATTCACACCAGCCGTCATGGAAGCATTAAAACTTGCAATTCCGATATCAAAATACGAGACAAATTCCATATGTCTCTTTCTCGCTGTCGACTCCCGAGATCTCCTTCAGAATGATTTTCTAATTATGGTACGTCAGAGAAGATGACCAGTACGGTTCGACAACTCTGTTTAGATACGTTCGTCGGAATCCACGGAAAACTGCTAGTCATGCATCCATGAGAAGCTTTGCTGGTCTCCTGTGATGCGAAGTAGCTGCCTTGGTCCGACCAATCTGGACGGCTCTCAAAATTTTGCATCGGCAGTCATTCTCCAACTGAAATGAATATTTACTACGCACCTAAGGAGACGATTCTAAATGCCCTCTCTGAAAGACTTATCAGAAGCGTCCTCTGGTTGATTTCTTAGTCGAGAGATAAATACCACTCTCTCCGGTTTATACAACCTCATCCTTTTTACTCTTATCAAACAGGCCAAATATCAAAAACCTGATCATCATCTGTCCATGGTTGTGGCTGGGCCGAGTTCGAAAGACAAAAATCCGGTTGCTGTTGCAGTACGCTTTAAAAACACTCTGCTCACTCTCTTATGACTTGAGAAGATATCAAAACTCAATCACCACTCCGCAATGTTTGCGGCCGACTCAAAACTCGAACAACCATGGAATGTCCGGCTTTGGTGATCCTCGGCCCCCATGTTTCCCACTTTATCTTCTTCTGAATATACTCGCTTTTTTGAATCACGAAAAAAAAAACAATTCATATACTGCATATACGCATGTCGCGACTGAGATCTGAACAAACCTGCGTTTCAGCTTCTTCATGCCTCTGAAACTTTGAGCTTTCCAACAATCATTCTTCTACAGCATCCTCTCTCTTTTACTTTACCAAAAACGACGTCCGCAAAAGTACATGTGTGGTTGGCTCGTCCAAGGTAGAGCTCATGGTGGAACATGCTGGTGTCTCTGGTGGAACATGCTGGTGTCTCTGGTGTCTTGCGCTGTTGAAATGTGTCCTCCTGACATATCGCCGGGTGGGCATTACCAAACCATCAAGCCGGGTTTCCCATGTTTGTGTGCTCGTCCGCGTTCGGACGAACAGTTTGGGTCGATTTCCCCATGCTTCCAAAAGTCTTGTCGTTTTGCTCGATGAGACCGCCAGGCAGACGAATAAAGTTGCAATTGACGCAAACCTTCTTACACAACAAGATGAGATTTGGTGATAGCCGAACCTCTACTTCTCCATATGCGATCTAAAAGCTGAGTCGTGTGGTCTCGGTCAGCAGCCGCAAAGTTGCTATAAAGATTCTCCGCTGTTAGCAAAGTAATACTCCTTCTGTAAACATCCTTTACTGTATTCTCCAAAAATTTGACCACACTTCAAAATGTTCTGAGTCTGCCGGCTGATTTCCAAAAGCGACATTGGTGAATCTCGTTTTCCAAAACAGAGCGGAGACTACTCGATAGGCCTCTTGAGAGATTTGGCCAACTCGTGGGCTACTACGTCAGAGGAGTCCGCTGCCATACCGCCAAACACGCTCGAGTGGGTAGACTTGGGACTGCACTGTCTCGTCTTAGCCGAGAAGAACATATTAAAAAAGCGCTTCTACTCTTGTAAAGCTTCAGTTCTTCCCAAACGTTCCTCATCCTTCTTTTCCAAAAGTGCTAGCGCATATGATCAATGTCCTGCGACGTGTTTCCTTGCAGCAGATCTATATGACTCCCCAGCTAGGAACTCCAGTTTCTAAAACTTCATTGGGCTGTGTTCATGGCTCTTCTCGCGTCCGTCCAAAAGGTCGAAGGAAGTGGTCGCTAGTCCGCATGAACCTTTCTCGAGCATTTGAATCTCTAGTGTATCAACAACATGCTCATGTATGAGCTGGCGAAGCAGGCTGGAAAACTGTTATGAGTCGTCGTTCTGGAATCCAAAGGTCGATCTCGCCATACTCTTTTACTCTTTCGGTTAGCGCGTACTCACGCGACAAGTCTGCGTACAAGACACCGCTTGGCCTGCCTTGTTGCCGACGATAGAAGAACGAGAAACATCTCTGAATGGCGAAAATGCGAGTTAAATTCGGGGCGTGTCGCGGTATCTAAAAGCAAAGATTGGCAATGTCATGCTGTGTCTCCGCCTTGGTCGGCGTGTCTTCACGCGACAGATTCTTAGGCGTGTAGCATCCTACTCCATCATGGGCTTGGTGCTAAGGTCTCGAACGATAACCAGCTAGGCGAAAAACCGAGTTTAGACTTTCTATGTGTTGCTGTGCCAGAATGTCAGCATCCAAATATTCGTGCTCTTTCCTTTTCTTCAACCAGCACGTCCTCACACGACAACCCCGAACTCCAATTACCCTTAATTCATAGAAAGAACCTCGACCGCTGCTCCAAAACCACAGAAGCCAAAAGCTGTCAGTAATTAATCCGTCACACCACCCTCTTGCAGCATGGTTACCGCGACTCCAAAAACCGACCCAGATCAAGCTCCGATCCGAAGTTGTGCCGCGGAGGCAACTGCCTTGGCTGACCGCGGACGACTCACGTGCATCGGTGGTATCTCCAGATGTAGCTACTCCAACTTTGTCGACAGATGCTGGCTAGACCAGGGCGGTGAACGTGCGGCTCATGTGAGCGGAGAAAAAGCGCGACTTGGAGGATTGACGTCTCCGCTATGGGGAATGGAGGAGGGATGGTCTGGGGCACGATAAACGTGGGTAGCGAATGAACTTGCCTGGTTCACACGCCAGCGACTCAGGTGCGACGCAAATGGGCTGTTTCCAGGAGGATTGCACTCGATATTCGCATGCGACAGCGACGTCAGACTTGCGGCTCAAACTCCGCTGTGCAGAACCCGTCGCCGTCCCGTGTGTTGGGGGGTGGCATCGGCATTCCGCTTGGGGAAGCATTATCGCGCAAGCGCCGTCGTCGGATACTGCTCGCGACAATCGGCTCGCTCGGTGTCTGATGATGCTAGTGTACAGAAGCCGGCTTCGACTACCGGGCGCCCATCCCCAGGCGTTAACAGGAACCAGGCCCACAGAAGCAAGCCCATCCCGCGCGACATAAGTCAAGTGTTTCCTTGGACAACATCTTGGGCATGTCAAGTATCGCCAAAACCCCGGGCCAAGGTGCTTGGCCAGCTCGTAATCCGAGTTGAATCGACCAGGACTATTAGGAACAAGATTTAGTAGTCCAATGGCGCACTACGACTAATGCGGGGAAGAGCACATATGCGGGCAAGGACGCCAAAGGCCAACAATCGCCGCTTCCTACCCACACCTGACCTGAATCGTGCGCTTGACACACCCCATACCACCATACTGGTTGTGCTAGAAAATTTTGATGGAATGACTGGGGCACGTATATGCACGTTCTCGTTGGGATGTGCGTGCACACCATGTAACGGTGTTTTGGTTCGACGCAGGCCAAGATAGTGGGGTAGGGTGGTAAATAATCTGGAGGCCCCCGTAATGGCGAACGGATAGTGGAAGTCGGTATCTCCGACGTGTTTGGTATATTAAGAGGGGACCCCAGAGTGCAAGGAAACGTCTATCGAGGTTTCTCGCATCTCGTCCATCGCAGAACAAGACAAGAGGATCGCGAAGATGGCGTCGACGCAATATCCCGCAGATGACAAGATCTCTGCTCAAGATGCAGCCCAGGTGTCGGAGCACCACACGAAGCCTGGTGGTCTTGCTGCCAACATGAGCCCGGAGAGGAGGCAGGAAGTTGAGAAGAAGTTGAAGCGGAAGTTGGATGCACGGTGTTCGCTTTTTGTCTTGATCTACATTATGAACTGTGGGTTGATCGCATCCAATATGAAAGACACTGTTCGCTAACGTTTCTGCTCATCCAGACCTTGACCGAAACAACATTGCCGCAGCACGTCTCGGTGGTCTTGAGGAGGATCTCAACCTCAGCCCGACACAGTACTCGACATGTCTGAGTATTCTCTACGTCGGATACATTCTGATGCAGGTGCCATCGAACATGATCATCAACAGGATCCCAAGGCCTTCCCTCTACATTGCCGTCGTAATGTTGATCTGGGGCATGATCTCTACACTCTCGGGTAACGTCAACAACTTCGCCGGCATGGTAGCCATCCGTTTCTTCATCGGTTTCGTCGAAGCCGCCTTCCTGCCCGGAGCGCTCCTCATTCTCTCAAAGTGGTACACGCGCCGCGAGCTCACCCTCCGTAACGCCATCCTTTTCTGCGGAAACTTGATCTCGAACGCCTTCTCTTCCTTGGTCGGAGCCGCTGTACTCGGAAACATGGAAGGTGTCCTTGGGCACCGAGCGTGGAGGTGGCTGTACTGGATTGAGGGTGCGGCAACCATGGCGATTGCCATCAGTGCGATCTGGATTCTGCCTGATCTTCCGCACAACTCCAAGGGTTTCACCGAGGAAGAGCGTGCGGTTGCTGTGCTGCGCATGACCGAGGATGTAGGCGAAGCGGATGAGGATTCAGCCGAGCAATCAGCTTTCGCTGGTCTCTTCATGGCTGTCAAGGATGTCAAGATCTATGTCATGATGTTGACATTCACTGCATACGTCGTTGGATTGTCGTTCAACGCCTTCTTCCCAACACTCACAAGGACTCTTGGCTTTGGATACATCACCACCCTGCTCATGTCTGCACCTCCGTGGGCGTTTGCTTGCATTGTGTCTCTCATCAACGCATGGCACGCCGATCGCCAGCAGGAACGTTTCTGGCACATTGTTGGTCCGATTCTACTTGGAATCGTTGGCTTCGTCATCTCCATGGCTACATCGAACACGGCTGGTCGCTACGTTGCTTTATTCCTCCAGGCGTCATCCTACGCCGGGTTCATCGTCTTCTACTCCTGGATCTCTTCGTCGTTCCCGCGCCCACCCGCCAAGCGTGCCGTTGCCATTGCCATGATCAACGCCTTCTCGCAAGTGGGAAATATCGCTGGATCGTATGTGTGGAACATGTCGGACAATGGCTACAGGAACAGCTACGGAGTTGTTACTGCCATGTTTGGTGTCACGATTGCTGGTTGCCTCATCTTCAAGATTATCTTGGTGAGGCTGAACAAGCGGTTGGATGACGGGCTTGACGCCTGGGTTGTGCACGGAGATGTTGCTGAGCAGACTGCTGCTGTCGAGGGCATCAGCGTCGAGGAGGGCAAGAGGAAGATGGGAGACTTTAGGTATCTCGTCTAGAGTACGGGTAGTTTTCTAGTAGATGGCCTGTACGACTGTAAATATCACTGCAACTGTTTAATGAAGGATTGATGACGATTCACTTCACAACCACGAAGATGCCATGTCGTGCATAATGTTCGCGCCCTATGCTGAGAAGAGCGAAAGCTAGATGTTCCAAATCGATTCACACGTCCTGGAATCCATAGAAAATATGCACTCACCCATGCCATCGCTCCCAGAGTAAATGGAACAAGTCTTGGCTGAGTCGTCGAGTGCGCACGGGCACTTGTTCGCTGTTTTCGCCAGCTGCGTCATTCCAAAACAAAGTTGTCCACTAGCTCGCCGCAAAGCTTCCTGCCACCACCCATCCATTCATTCTCCCCACCGAGGCGCGACCGATCTCAGCCTTGCGCGCACTCATCCACTCCCCACGTTTCCTTTTCTTCCCACCCACACTTACAACGCGACGACCACGCGACAACCACGCGACAAATGGCACCCACGGCAGTCATCGAGCGCCAAGCGCCAGATGTCGTCCCCAATGCGACACGCGCGCCCGTACGGTCGCGTCTCCCCACGGCGCTGCGCGTGCCCATTCTCATCAGCCTGAACATGGGCATCAACATGCTGCTCTGGGAGTTTACCGCCAATTTCCTGCGCCCCGAGCTGGGCGCCGTGAGCAAAGTGCCCCACGAGGACGATGTCACGTCGTTTTACTCGCCCGTCGCGCGCATTGCCATGCGCTTCCTGACGGTGTGGATGACGTGGTACTTCAACTACGACTGTAAGGCGCCGAATTCTCACGGTAACAAAGGCGGCATGGCTAACAGCATCCAGTCTACGATGTCTCGGCCCTCACCGTCCTTACCTACGCGCCCTTTACTTACCTCCTGACTACTTTCTACGACATCTCGGCTCTGACCGCCGCAGCCAACATTTGCATCGAAGTCCTCTCCTTTGCCGTACCCACGTTCCTCCTCCGCCCACGCTCCATCGTGCACAGGAGCAACGAGCCCCTGCGCAACCGCTTCCTCCTCAACAGCGTCCAAGTCCAGGTCTCTTCCTCGATGCTCGCAGCAGGCGTCTACGTCACCATTCTCTGGGGCGGCCTGAAGAGCGGTCTCCTCAACACCTTCCTCGTCCAATACTTTGACATTCCCACCCTGGAAGTCGCACATCTCGAGACGCCCGTGTCCATCCTCGTCAAGACTGTCGCTGTAGGCGTTGCAGCCAAGGCCTTCTTGCTCAACCCTTCGTTCGCCGCCCAGCGCTCCGGCACTCAGACACCGGCTGACGAGTTCGACCCTGCAACCGCGACCCTACCCAAGACGCTTGAACACAACTTCTTCAACTTCAGCAAGAGGACCAGGACCCTGATCCAGCAGACGCTTATTCTGAACGCCTTCTTGTTTGCGGGTACCGTCCAACGGTGTATGACGCTCATTGGTACCGATGTTATTGGTGCGGTCGGATATGCGGGCGTGTGGGTTGCGGCGAATACCGTGGTTGCGTTGTGGTATGGATGGGTTGGAGATACCAGTGCCGACTATGAGCCCTTGTAAGGGTTGCGCAGACAGACCGAGGGAAGGTGTGGCGTGGCATCGAGGTAGCCACGACGTATGTTAGTGTGGGAAGCGTAGATTGCGTGGCACATTTCGTCATGAATGTCACAGCATATAAGGCGTGGGGATGAGAAGCCGAGAGATTATTTGGTTTCTTGTGGACACAAGACACATGGGTGTGTCGAGAGGCGACGCAATGTCCGGTAGCTTATTTTGATACCAATTATTTCACTTTTTTCGTCCTCATTCCTCGTCCCCCATCTTTCTACTCCACATAAAACACCTCCTCCGTCTGTCCCCACCATCCCGGTCCCTTTGCGCTGCCCTGCGCACCCTCAACAGGCGACTCTTGCATTCCATCCGTCATGGCCCACCACTCCTGGATCTTCTTGTTGGCCGCCATGCGTGCCATGTCTTCGTCAAACGCGTTGCCGACGTATTTGAACGACGCGAAGAGTGTGGGCCGGGGCGAGAGAGAGAGGAATATAGAGTCTACCGAGTGTCAGTCCTTTTGAAGCAGGGTACATGAGTAGAAGAGATGCGACATACAATCTCTGATATTACTATCCTTGATCTGTTCCAACACCTCGGGCCAAACAGCGGCATGACACTTCTTGTACTCGTCGATACATTCTGGTCGGAGATATAGCCATTGTCCGATACGTCGGGGTCCTTGGTTTGATGCCATCTTGTCTCCACTTGCCTTCCAAGTAAATATACTCTAAGTCAGGAAAGTGGTTGTATGCGAGTGAGTAGGCTAGTTGGGTCGATGCAGCTCCTGTATGTATTGCGGTTGTAAGAAAGAAAATCCTCGGTATTGCGTTTGGCGGGGGAGCTTTGTATAGCTTCGGAGGGGTTATGCATTTGGAGCTTGGTTCGGACGGCGATGTGCCGAGAGGGAACCTTGTAAAGCTCGAGTGGAGCTTCTGCGGTCTGGTGATGGACCGAGGGATACGTATGTACAAAAATACCTCTTCGCATCGAGTTCACCATACCATGCTAAACACCAGAGACGAATTGGCGATGACCTTGCAGCCATCTATACTGGGTATTAAGTATTGAGCACCTCTCTCCATCCATCGTTCGCATTCCGTCCACATCTCCATACCACTCATTTCCTAAACAGCCTCCGCACAGCAACTTTCATCCCCATCGATGCCTCCCCATCTCCAGTAGAGCCCTCGTCCTTGGCTTGATATGTCGGTGGTGCCTCATAAACCGTAGTAGTAGTCCGTCCACCGGCATCCTTACCACCCTGACATTCTTTCCCTGTCTCTTCGATCATAGCCACCTCTTTCCTCTTTGCAGCCTCCCCATCGTGATCTATCGACACGCTCTCTCTCTGCAAACATCCCTTCTCAATCTTACCCTCTGCCCCCAACTTTCGTATTGCGTTTCGACGGAGCTGTTCTTGGTCGGCGAGGCCACCGGAAAGTGCTCGCACACCACCGAAATATTGAGACATCGTTTTGTTCCTATCGTCTTTAATAACAGAGGTTGTTTTGAAGCTTATGTTGTTTCGATGGAGCAAATCTCCGTAAGTACCAGCTTCGGGAGCGTCGTTATTTAGAGCTTGCTTCGGATGGAGATGCCGAGATCTGCAATCTACGTCGCAGCAGTGCGCCCTCGAGTGGACCTTCTCTGTGGGGTTTTGGTAGCCTCGAGGTCGCCACGCTATGGCTGTGTAGGTAGCCTCAAGGTCTCAACTCGTTTGCAAACCATCCACTGTACAACAATGACATCATCTTTAAAGAGGAGATATTCTTGCATTGGTATTCAGTACAAACATCTAGTCATTCATCGTCCATATCCCCCCATCCCCCTTATTTACCAGTCCATATACATCCGACATAACTTTTGTCCTTACCCAGCAGCCCTAATCTATCTTATAGTATAGCAGGGAAGAACTTTTTGTCGTCGGTATGTCGTGAAGACATTCCATCTCACCGCCGTCCATCCCAAAAACTCCAAAGATGCATACCATGCCAAAAACCCAAAGAGGAAAAGCGTAGCAGGTTCGTGAGAGCTGCCGAAGCATGTCGCGCGAACAGCTCAAGTATGATACACATCGTTCGCGCAGGCTACAGCATGACTCTTTGCGTAGCGACTCATTCGTAACATGGATCAGAAACGACGCGCAATCTACCTCTTCCTAGGGTTCGTCTGCTTCTTCTTGCTCGGCGCCTTCTGCGAGTCTCCCTCAATGTATTTGAGAAGATCCTCAATCTTGCGCTGGTCAACCCTTCCACTTCCAGCGCGCTGGCCACCCACAGCGACAGCGGCGTCACTAGCAGAAGGGGTCGCAGCAGCCGGTCGAAGGGGGTTACGGCCGGGAAGCTGCATGCGGCGGATGCGGGTCTTGGCGAGGTCGTTGAGCTGCTTGGCTTGAGAGACAGCGCTGTGAGTGAGCTGTTCAAGCCAGCTCTCAGCTTCCTTGGTGTTGCGGTCTTCTGCACCGAGAACATCCTTGAAGATGTTGTAGGACTCGCGCATGCGGTTGACACCACCGCGCATGTCCTTGTCAAGTGCCAGAGCTTGGGCGGTCTGGAACAGCAGGGTAGCTGTGTTGATTGAGTTCTTGCCGCAAACCTCCTCACAGACGGCAAGCGATGCCTCGAACCAGAGACGGGACTCGTGGTACATCTTTGCGGCCTGCAGCATGACGGCGGCATTGTTGAGAGTGGTGATGGAGTCGGGGTGGTCAGGTCCGTAAATGATCTTCCATAGCTCAAGCGCGTGACGCACATAGATCAGCGCAGCTGTGGTGTTGCCCGAACCATGCTCGAACAGACCAACGTTGAGGTAGGCAAGCACAGTGTCAGCGTGGTCAACACCAAGAGTGCGCTCAGACACGATGATAGCCTTGTGTGCAAGCTCAAGGGCCGAGCCCTTGTCGTCGAGGCTGTAGAGCAGGTTAGACAAGGTGTGATAGGCCTTGGCTACCTCAGGGTGCAGAACACCGTAGATCTGTTCGTGGAGCTGAAGAGATTCCAGAAGTAGTTCCTGGCCAAGCTCCTTCTGGTCTTGGGCAATCGACATGCGACCAGCCTCTAGTGCCTCCTCGGCCAACAAGCTCTTAGGCGAAGCTTCCTTGATGACAGGTACGATGTTCAGGATATCGTCCGCATGGAAGGTTTGTGGAGCAAGGGCGACAGTGGGGCTGACTGTGCGCGCTGGTGGGGTGGATGTAGACTTGTTCCTCTTCTTCTTGCTCGATGTAGAGTGGCCATTTGTTTGTGGCGCAGCGGGCTTCTCAGCCGGGATGCTTGCCTCAAATGCCGCCTTGGTGAAGGCGTACGGCTTAGACTCCAACTGAAGACCCAGCTTGAGTGAGACCTCACGGAGCATTTGAAGCTCTTTGCCTGGCTCGATCCACGAATCTCCCAGGTTGTAGCGGTAGCGCAGAGCAACCTGAGCAAGGACCTCCTTCTTTAGAGTCTCGGGTGTGAGCTTCTCGAAGCTGAAGTCGTCCTCGGGGTACATCTTCTTAAGATCGTTGTCGCACTCAGCTACAGGCTTCGCGCTAACGTCAGCTCCGAGCAAGCAGTTGAGCAGGTGAGCAGCGGTGGGTGCTGCAAAAGGCGCAGACACGTTGCGCAGCTTAGAGTTGGCAAAGTGCTTGAAACCACGTGCAATCATCTCCTGGACAATCAGACGCTTCAGAGCCTGGAGTCTCGGGTCTTCCTGGTCAGCCAGTTCGGCGAGCTTTCCGAGGTAACGGATGTTCACACCCCGCTTGTGCAGGAGGTTGCTCAAAGACTGGCCGTCCATTGGGAAGCCAACTTCGCCATCCTTGAGTTCCTGAATCATGCGGGGAATGACCTCTGATGTGAGGTGCTCGCAAGCAGCGCGGACCTCGGCCTCATCCTTCTCCCACTCCTTCTTGTCCTCCTCAGATTGCGGGTTCTGGCCAGAGAAGACGTCAGGGTTGAGCGCAAACGAGAAACCGGAAATGTCAACACGCTCCTGCTCTGGGTCCTCGGCGTCAGGCTTCTTCTCAGAATCCTTCTTTGCGACCTTGGCAGCCTTCTCTGCAGCCTTCTTCTCCGCCTTTGTGAGCTTCTTGGCCTTGGGTGCCTTCTCCTCTTTCTTCTCGCCCTCCTCCTCATCAGAGTCTTCCTCTTCCGAGGATGATTCCTCTTCCGAAGACTCCTCTTCCGAAGATTCCTCCTCTGATGAGCTCTCTTCGGCCTTGGCCTCCTTTGTAGCAGCCTCTTCCTTCTTTGTCGACTTCTTGGCCATCTCGTTCTTGACATACTCGCGAAGCTTGAGTCTGCCGTAGGACTCTACAAGCTCAGGACGGAGCGTTGTCATGCGGTGGGGGTAGTCCTTGTCCGATGGCTTCGGCTCGCCCTCCTTACTGGGCTCAGTCCAGTGCGCCTCTATCCAGGCGACGTCGAGAGGTGTGAGGCGGTAGAGGTCCAAAGCGTACCGCCTACCGTCTGTACCAATCAGACCCTTAGTCTCAACACTTCCCTCAAGCTCGTGGCGGACATTGTCCTTGTCCCAGACAGGATGCTTCTTGACGCGCAGCGCCTTGGAAAGCTGCTCGAACAGCGGGACAAACGACTTGTCATCGGCGACAATCTCCTTGCCCTCTACCGCACCGTAATCAATCTGGTGCTCTCCAGGGTCGCGCTGCTTGAAGATTCCGGGAACTATGCTCTGGCCGACAATACGCTTTCCTTGGTAGTCTACAACGACGGTTCCAGAGGTGAAGAGGTTCGGGATGTCGAGGTTGTTGACAGCGCGGACACCGAAGACGTCCTTGCCGACTGCTACGCGTGCAGCTTCGTCGCCGCCCTCAGCGCCGAATGTGCCAACGCCATCAGCACCAAACGAGTAGAAGATGTTGTTGTACACGAAGATTTGCGCGTCCTTGGCCTCGGTAGGGTTGAGGGGCGCAATCTCGCCCCGTGCTACCAACATGGCACCACGGGTTGCAGCATCGTTGTAGTCGGCGAAAAGCTTCGAAGTAAGGCGCTCGCGGAAGACGCGGTCGTGGACAGCCTCCTTTGGCATCTCCCTCGTCGACTGGAACTCTTCATTCCAGTCACGAAGAGTCTCAGTGTTCTCAACACCCGAGATCAGGTAGCTCTCCTGTGTCCGCGCAAGATCTGGGTGATGTGGGGTGAGGGACGAGGTGGGTGCGGGCACCAGCCAGGGGTTAGCGGGGATGGCGTTGGAGAGCTGGAAGATGGTAAGCAACTCCTTCTTCGCATTGTGCTCGAGCAGCTCCTGGAACGAAGAGCGGAAAGATGGCGATAGCTCCTCAAGTAGAGTGAGAAGCGAGTGTGCCTGCTTGTCCTTTGGTGGCTGTCGTGGGAAGGGGTCGAAACTGGCATTCGACGACTTGTTGGCGTAGAAACCAGAGACGTGGGCTGTGATGTGGTGTTGCTCGTTCTCGTTGGTGGTGACTACCAGGTACAGCAAGTGGCCCTTGGAGCGGAGGTGGTATGGCGGGGGGTTCCAAGGCGATACGGCGATGGATTTGATCGTCTTGGGCGCGGCCTCTTCAGGGGGAGGCAGCAGGTTCTTGATAGCGCCCGCTGCCTTGAAGTCGTAGTCGGCCAATGGAGACTGCTCCGGGCCGTCTGCCTTTGGCTTCGAGGCCTGCTCGTGTCCCACAGTGTCGTGCAGTGACAGTCCGGCCATGATGCCGTGCAGCGCATCGGTGCGGTCACCAGCAGCGCCGATGAGCTCCCGTACGCGGACGACATGTAACCGCGCCTCCTTCTCCGTGTATGGGTCCTCGACCAGAGTGAGTACCGAGTCGGCCTTCAGTCCCTTGACTTCAGAGAGTTCGACGTAATCGTTGATTCGCTGACCGTCGTGCTCAAGGTGGAAGCACGAGTACTGGAAGGTGTGCGGCGTCTCGATGATGTTCTGACGGAGGTCTTGCACCTGCTCGGCCGTCGAGATCTGGCGGAAATGAGTTTTCGTTGACTATATTTTCTTTTTTGCACACAAACACACCGTTATAGGCATCTCGAACGGCTCATGTGGGAGCTTGATGGTGACCTGGAAGATGTCTGGACATGGTTAGTCTGTCAATTGCGATGCTTGCGTCGTTGATTGACATACTGTCTGGCATTTGGCCAGCGCCATCTTCCTCTGTGCCCTCAGCTGGTCCATCTGTAGTTACGTCCTTGCTGGGAGTCTTCTCGACTTCTGTCAAGTCAATGCTGTTAGCCATACTGTTTCTGTAGGCTGCACGAGTTTCTACTGCGCCCTGGGAAAAATTTCCATCAAGGTTGGTGTCGTGTGCGGGCGCGGGAAGCTCACCAGACTTGGAAGCGTCATTGGTACTAGCGGCCATGATGGCGGGCGTCAGATATATCGAGAAATCCTACAACCCCAGGAAAGAGCGACTACGGAAAGAGGAAATCGGTCTAGTCAAGGAAGGTAATGTACAAGAGAGGCGCATTAATGTACAATGACATGCGTGGAGTGAATGGGAGAGAGGGGACTGCGCCGGTCACATCTCCAGAATATTTTTCTTGAAGGCGCCGGGATGGTCCGCTAAGCTCGCTCTCCACTTCCGAGGCCACACATGTCGTCGGACAGACGGCCCCCATGCTGCCCGGGGGGTGAGCAAGTCGCAATTCTGACATTACCATGTCTTACATGCTCACTCGCCACCTCTGAGATCCGTCGCCCATGTCATCGCCAGGTGGTTATCGATATGGCTGTGTGCAACTCCACCATGCCGTCGCGCTCCTGCCCGCACTTGGCACTCGCACGTGGCCCCTGCGCCAAATTATCGCAACACCAGCGTAACAAGGCCACGATGCCCCCTTTGGCGTCCCTCTCCTCCTATCTCATCCCGTCCATCTCAATTGTCTCCTCTTTCACTTGTCTCCGTCTCTCATTTATCTCTCCTTCATTTCCTACTCCATTGCACCCCTGGCAGGCGCCTGCGTTTGACACGTGTAAAAGCACGCGACACCCGACGTAACGCGCCAACGTCAATAATGTTAATGCTACGACACCTTGCGCGCTCTCATGCGGCGTTGGCAAGACAGCCGCTCGCGTACCGGTCCCAGCAGGCTGGCCCGGTACTACGAAGAACAAGGTTGTTGCAGCCCTCGGTGGCGCGCGCTCTAAGTGGCCAATCTGGTCCTCCAACTCCTGGTAATGACACGCCAAACCCAATTGACGATGCCGTTGAGCAGGCCGAAGAAGAAGAAGAGGCCGAAGACCAGAAGCGCGAGGCGAAAAAGGCAGCTTGGAAGAGCACCGGTTGGAAAATGTTCGAAGCTGCCGCCACTACTGGAGCCAGTATTTTCATTCTAGGGTGTGTCGGCCTCGCCTATACTAAGTATTACAAATGGAATGTTCTTGAAAAGATGGAGAACGCTTTTCGGGAGGGGGATCCTGTATTAGAGCTTGCAGCAACTGGGAAAGAGATGCCGAAGACGGGTGAACCCACACGACTACAAGTCACCAAAGACATGGATGGTGATGACAAGGACTATGATCGCTGGATCCCACGTGATGAGCAAGAGAAGATTGACAAAATCGTCTGGGGTGAGACAAAAGGCCGCTACCACCTGCTCCTCGGCGAAAAGGGCACGGGCAAGACATCTATGCTCATCGACGCCATGGATAAGATCAACGGTGAAGGATGTTCGATGATGGAGGCACACGCAGACTTGGAAGTCTTCCGTGTCCGACTTGGCCGATGTCTCGATTTCGAGTACCATGAAGACAACATCGGGTCGCTGTTCTCTATCCGTGGACCTCGCGACGCTGGTGCCATCCTGGACATTGAGCGAGCGTTCAACAAACTGGAAAAGGTGGCTTTGAGACGCCGTGCAAGAATTGGGAGACCGCTCATCCTTATCATCAATTCTGCACATCTCATCCGAGACAACGAAGATGGCAGGGACCTTCTCGAGCTCATTCAACAACGCGCGGAGCAATGGGCAGCCGCCAACCTCGCAACTGTCATCATCAACTCGGACAAGTACTGGGTGTTTGAAAGACTCAAGCAGTACGCGACTCGCATGGAAGTCCATCAGATCAAGGACTTGACCAAGGACCGCGCCATGCAAGCTCTAAAGAACTACCGCATGAAGTACTATGGCGAGAAGGTGAACGAATCTGTTTTGGAAGAAGTATACGACAAAGTCGGGGGCCGTTTGACATTCCTGAACCGAGTAGCGAAGTCAGAAAACATGATTGACAAATGCAACTCCATCTGCGAAATGGAGAAAATCTGGTTCCTGAACAACTGCGCAATCCTAGGCGAGGAGATGGACGACGATGTCATGGACCAGCAGAAATATGCGGTATGTATACACAAATTCTCTTACTCTTTGTCAACTGGCTGACCCAAAACAGTCCACAGCAATGGTTCTTGCCAATGCCCTTTACAAAAAGTATCACGAAATGGAGGCAAACTATGACCCAGCGACTGGCCACATCCTCCCTTCCTTTCCCCTCCACAGCGCCCGCTTCATCATGACACGCTCCGACTTTATCCGTCAACACCACGACCTATCCATCTTCTCCATCGACTCCCACGCCGTTGTTCGCGCAGACTCTGTACCCATGCAACGCGCTTTCAACGAAATTTGCTCTGAACCCGGGTTCGAGAAGTTCTTGGACGCAACGCTGGAGCGTATTGGTTCTATTGAGAGCTTGGGCAGGACCAAGGAGCTTACGTTCAAAGATCTTTGGGAGGGTGGGAAGTACAGGATCACCACGAGGGATACCAAGGGCAATGTGCAAGGGGAGGTCGAGATGGAGAGTGTACCGGGGAAGACGGATGATGACGATGGCGATGACGGTGATGATAAGAAGGACGACTGAGCGGTTGGGACTGCGTTTTGGACGTTGGTATGAAATGGCTGTTACGGGCCTTGATGTAGTATATGGTGCTGGGTGGCTGTCTGGCTTGAATCTGCATGGCGCTGGTGTCTTGTAGAAGGCTGCGATACCCTTGATATGTATTTCCTATTCGTTTTCCCTATCACTGTCATATATGTTCATTTGTTTTGGATTTGTAAGAGCGTGGACCGCTGTTGAGACCTATATGCCACTTACACCGAAATTCCCTGTCAAAATATCAACATGCAGGATGGAGAGCCTGTGTTACGCTGTGCACTTGCTCGATGTCCTCATCACTTGCAGGTCTCTTGTTGCAAACCTAAAACTGAAACCATGTCATGCCTTTGCTATTCTGTGTGTATTGTGTTGGCACCGGCGACACTGTCAAAACTGGCGACAACAACGACATCGGCGATGACAGAGATACCGATAATAATATAACAAAATCAGTATTTCGACACTGGCGGTAATTGCGCTTTTAGCCGACGATAGCAATACCTAATCAACCACCATGATGACAATACAGAGGATGGTATAGGTATAACCAGGAATACATCAAGGATGGAAAGAAACATCTTATCACATGATGCAGCTGTGCCCTGAGTACTCATACGCGGTTCATCGGTCCATCTTATACATCATAATTTCCTACTGACACTTTGTTCCTATCCACGGGTGACAATTTCGTCTTAACACGTTAGGAGAAAACCTGCAATGCAGTACGAGTGGCAAATGCGTTCCAAGACGCACATCCAATTGAATTCTCACCGCAGTTGTCGATGGCGTCCAACCGGAATCTCGAGTAGAGAACGTTCATGTGGATATAGACATTTACTGAAAAGACAAGACACACCACAACGATAGGGACATTGACTTAGCTATGGAGTTTGTAGACCCGAGCACAACAGTGGGTAGCGAACAGAAACAGGTAACATCCAAGACGACTTTGTAATCTGCATCTGCACACAGGTCTTGAGATTTGTTTGAAAGATATGCCCAAGTATGGTATCATCACCTGGGTACCCTGAATTAGTCAATTGCTTTATGTCGTCTTGCCTTACCTAGTAACAACTCACTTCACATGTGTGCGTCCCACTACCACATAACTACATTAGTTGAACACCAAAAACAAGAGAGTACCCAAAGTCTTATCAACTAGGTCCCTCTCCTCCACACACCCCATCCGACAACTCTACCACAACTCCACCACACCTCCCCACCTTTCTTTTTTTCCGGAACGGCGGAACAGTGCACACCCACGAGGACGAAACAGCTTCGCTTTCCCATATCCACACCGCCCACTGTATCCACCATACCCACACCCCCTTTACGAATAAAAAGCAAAGCAAAAGGAAGAAGACCCTGTATGAGTTCAAGCCACGATGACGCGAGCTTCAAGCCACGATGAACGCCCGAATCTCGCATAGATAAGAAAAGATACGAAAAGGAACAAAGAAGCAATGGGGACGACAAAGACCCTGTTGTGATTTCATTTAAGCCACATGACGAAAATAACTGGTAAAGACAGGATTCGGGATTAGAAAAAGAAATGATGCTCTGTGACCTATCAAGCCACGATGACGCAGAAGCATCGGATAGATGAGACCTGAAGCGGGATGAGAAAGATGGATCTAACAAGAAGAAGAGATTCGTTCTAGACTGTGTTGATCGCCGTCTTCGCAAGTACCGTGGCATATGATTGATGTAGAGACAGCAATGAGGGTTACAAAAGCACATGCAAGCTGGAGAGATGCAAACGTCCGTGTCGCGAAACACTTGTAGATTAGAGGGAGAACGTGATGAATCGCTATCTGTGTGCACGGTACCATTTCATCAAGACGGATAGGAACAGCTGGCCCATACGATGATCTGGGGTAAGAGAGAGAGAGATACCGCAAGAGTTTCCCTTTTCTCAACAACACTCTTCTCCACACGTGCCTAGACCAACGCCGTCAACTCTGATTACACCGAAACCCGAGTAACGTACCATGCACAGCATTGCCTATATCTCATCCGATAACCCTTAAAATCTCACAGTAAGAGTACAACAATCTTACCGCCTAGAGCTTATCGACAAGAACAGAAGACCCCGGTGCCGAGACCACGAAAGGGGACCGCGGCAACGACGTCGTCAGCACCTAAGCCTCAAGAAATCCAACTACAGCAACTGCAACGGGACGCCAACCCTCTCATACAGCAAGCGGATCCGCTCCAACATGGCGTCGACGGGACCGACTCGCAACTTGAAACCCGCGTCGACATGTCACCGCCCTCGCTCTCTCTCCCCCCCAGCACCGTCCCAAACAAGCAACGGCCATGCACGCATCTGCATGTCATACCCAGGTACAGTAAAGGTCCGCAGCAATATGACATGCGCCCCACGCAACAACCCCCGTGCATGCACGTCTCTGTCTCGTGTCTCCCACGTGCAAGCCCTGCCAAGGTGCGACGACGACAGCTCCGACGACGAGGATGGATGCCCAACTCCGATGATGCTTGAAGCGTTGCCAAAACGTTGCATGGCCGATTACCTGAGACGAGACGGAGACGCGAGACGGACATGTCATCGCTTCCTGATCGTCATGCCGGTAATATGCCGATCAAGGACCGGCCGAGGTAATCCATGCCATGCTCGCCGAAGGAAGCTCGTTGCCAGTCATACTCTCTGTGTAAGCTGACCCGTCCCGTGGAATCGGTGGGGGGTGAAGTCTTCTTGGGAAGGAATGACGTTCCGCAGCGCAAGCAGTTATGTACCGTATGAGCTGAAGGCGAAGAAGATGAGCTAGGTAGTATAGCGCGGCGTCGTAGCCCTACGCATAAGCACTGAACATGCTTCCAGAAACACGTTTGCACATCAAACAAACCAGTCCCAGTCCGTCTTGGAGCCAAATTTCCGCCCTACAGCCCACCAAACCAGGGTACGGCGACGCGAAACATGTGGTTTCTTGATTAATGATGAAGCTTGTGCGCGTGTGCAATCGATGAAGATGGACAAACTTTTGGTCTTTGAACTTTACAGGTGGGAAAATCGAAACAACGGACCTTCATTGTCGCGAACAAGTCACACTCGCAATCCATTGCGATCAGCACCGTAACCTTGGAACCCGCGTTTCATCACCCAACGGCCATCCATAAACGACCTAGTGTGGCATGACCCAAGGACTTTCCCGATCTGGAACATTAGCGTGTCACTAGGAGCGTCGCGTGGAAGCTATGCCGCGTCGATAAGTCAGTTGCCGCTTTAATCAAAGTTAGCTGGACTAGCGTTACGTATTTCCCGTGTCCGCGAAATGAGGATTTGTTGTGGGCTGTTTGTATAAGTAGGGCTGAAGAAGGGTTCTGCAAGGCCGGTAGAAGGATGAACGTCAGTGCGCGTACTTGTGCAAGCCTGCAAGGACATGGATGGCGGCGTCACGGGCAAAAAGTTGCGAGTGCGAGAGGACTGTACGACGGCTGCGCGTTCAATATTGTTCCGCATTCCGCCATGGGATTATGCCTGTGAGAATGTTGAGGGTTGGGTTGGGAATGTGAGCAAGGTAGTGGAGGACGGGAAGGGAATGCGCAATGTGGTGATTTGTTCGGGTTCTGCTTTTGCCGTTGGGCCTTGGGCTCTCTACTGCTGCGCCTCGGTATGGACTGAACGCTATCGGAAGTGATGGAAGCTAGCGTTCAGCCAGCCAGCCAGCCAGCCAGTCCAGGCATGAGTTATAGTTCGAGAAAAACGCCCTCTGTGATGATTGTTGCGGACTACACTGACCGTTTGACCATTCAAACCGTACGGCGGTCGCTCATGACCCTAGAGATGGAGCCTGGGCCCGCTATCTCCACGAGCTGATGGTATGTTAGCAACGGAAAGAGAGCGATAGGTAGCAGGTGCTTTGTGCGGCAAAGGGTGGGATGCCGCTCGGAAGGTGGAGCCTTCCAAATCACGAGCGATGAGGAAAGAGCGTGGGATCGTCGTACCTTCTCATGCCAGCTGAGGAGCACGCTCATTGCTTGGCCGCCACCTTCGCCGCCGCCACGGGTATGGACTTGGGAGAAACCGGTCGGTTGAGGGGTGATGTCGCGTTTGGTACTGGCGGGTGTAGCATGGGCCATGCCTTTGTAGCTGTAAATACCTTTTGTTAGTCTGGGGTCGAGAATGTGCGACTGTGGACAAGTTCGGCGGTGAGCCCAACGAGGGTGGCAGAAGACCCAAAGAGGAGAGGCTGGACGCACATGTACTTCATCAGGACGTCCAATGCCTCAGTTCCGCCTGGTGCACCGTATATCCGGCTCAGCATTGGTGACATGTCCGACGCGCGGATGGATTGTAGGATCTCGATGACGGCCGCAAGGTGGGCTTCCTGGAGTAGCGGAGCTTGTCAGCGTGCTTCTGAGCTGTGTCATGTTGCCGACCTGGTCGTCGGTAGCCCCAAGTCCAGAGATGCGGAAGTCATGGTGGCCGTAGCCGTGTACACATGAAGCTCCCAGTGGAAAAAGAGGCGTAGGTCACCCGTGTCTCGCGAGCTATTCCAGAGCTCTGCTGGGGCGCTACGTACCTTTCCCTTGTCGTCTGCGCCATATGGTGGGTTCTCGAGCGCTCCCAGCAGGGCCCCTTCATTGTCACCCCCGCGCAGCAGTTGCCGTAATTGTTGGGCGTTGTTCTGGACATCGGCCGTCGACACTGGCTGCACGGCAGGCGCGAGGGAGCTGAGGTCGAAGTTGGCGGGGCTGTCGGGATCCAAGGCGTCAATGTTGATTGTGCGCCAGTTGATGTTTGCCATGGTGGTGGTAGTGGTGGTTGGATCCGGCTACGTGTGATGTATTGGCTGCAAAGAGGTGGCAGACGTGGTGGTGGTGGTGGTGGAGCTATGGCGAGGTACAATTCGGCGCGCCGTATTCGTGGGGTGCAGTGCTATGTCAGGGCTCCACTCTGCCGCCAAGCCTCGCACCAGCTACCCATCCAAAGCGCCCGCATCACGTCTGGCAAAAACACCCACCATGTAGCACAAGCAAGGGTCGCTGCTCGATACGGCATGGGGGCGGATCGCTGCCAGTGCGGATGGCTATCGATATACCCGTGTCCGGAGATCCGCAGCGCCACGCGTAACACAGAGGTACCACTGGAGTGGATGAGACGCATCACGATGCAAAGGCCATGAGGTCATGATACAGAAGATTTGTAAGAGTAGATGTTGAATTAGTCTAAACTGCAGCCAGTTGAGTCGCGAGACACAAGTGCAAAGGCCCAGGCGCTCAGTCTAATATCCAAAAGCTATGGGGGAGAGCGGCCCATGCATACCGTTCATGAGGAGCCGTCTACAGAAAACAAAATCGTTGAGTCGTGGTCGCCAACCCGACCACTCCAACGCGCTATAGTACAATACAGATCGTGCCGTTGATGCCGGTGAGGGCCGGCACGAAAATCTACCCTGATACGCTGTCCGAAGGAATGAAAGAAAGTAAAAGGTCCTTTTTGGTATCTATGCCTGGGCCCGACCGAGTCTATAGTAAACGCCGAATTAAAAAAGAAAAAAAAAGAGAACTTTTTGCCGTAAGGGAATGTCGCTGAACGTGTGACACAAGGAGGTGAGCGGGGCTGTGCGAGAGTCGCTTGATAACGCCGGTGGATGCCCGAAGTCGCAGGGGTATTAGGACGCTGAAGAATCGAAATGGTCGCTGATGATTAAAAGGCGGTAATCCCAAGATGGCTCCGTGGAAGAAGATGCGCCGTAAACCGAGTGTGTTGCGCCTGTAGCGGTTGCGATGAAACAGTCATGTGGAGTTGGTCTGATGCGTTGTTAGTGGACGTGTACATGCAGGGTGAGTTGGCTGCGACTTACAAGGTGCGGGATGCAATCCCTCTAGTCCCAACCGAAGAACCCGCTTGCCACGAATAAGGCGATGCATTGCGCATTCTCATGAGAATGAAAAAAAAGGGCAATGGCGAGGCAAGCGCGGTAAAAGTTGGCGGGCAACTTATTTGGGCGGTGGTGGAGGAGGCTTGGGTGTGCCAGTGGTGTCGTAGGCACCGCGTCCCATGTTGTTGGATTCTGACTCTCTGAAGATCATGTTGTTGATGAGTGTGTGGTCTAGGTTATAAGTTAGAACAAGGTCGCACAAACAAGTCAAATATAGACTGCGCTGAATGCACAACGTACCGATTGAGCTCTGGAGCATGTAAGAGGCCGGCTGAACACCTGGCCTGTGCGAGTTGGATAGAGGACGAGAACAAGAGAGTCGAAAGTCGGCGAGGCGGAGGGCGAGCTTTATTAGATAGTGTCGTGTACCCGTGGACTGACCTAGCAGTGACTGGGGAGCGGGGAGGAGAGAGGAATGAGTGTGGATAGTTTGAAGGAGTGAGAGATGATGATGGCAGGAATTATTAAACGAAGGGCAGCCCTGAAGCTTCTATATTCGCAGCTAGAATAAGGGGGCCTGTTACTGACTTGCCAAAGGTGGCCTTGGCCTTTCGGCGAGACAAATGAAATGAGCGACAGTGCTTTTCAGAGCAAAAGCCCTGACTACATTGCGCATCGGGAGCGACGGGTCTTTCGGCCTGTTTCAAGGTAGCTCCCTTGCCATCGTCAGGAGCCAGGGTGATCTGCGCACTGTTACCACCAAGCCGGTTATCCCCCTTGGATAGTGCCGCGCTAGAAAGCGTACCTGCAGGCCCTTGGCTTCTTGCGCTAGCCGCACAGTAGCCACATCAACGGCTTCGCTGGGATCCCAGAGGCAAAGGGTGAGACGCTGTCAAAGTGCTTCCGTCAGACGGACCATATTGGCAACTCTCTTTTTTGTCGCCGTACCATGCATGCATGCTAGCTAGCTAGCTAGCTAACACGAAGCCGCATCGTCCCATCTCACCCGCCCGCGTCCTCTTGCTCGCTCGCTCGCTCTCTGTTGCTGCCCTATCGCTGCTACCGTCACCCTCACCCTCACCGCGCGCTTCCAGACAAGGCGGCTGAGATGAGACAGTGTCAGCGCTCCCGTCTCTCGCTGCTTTGACCGGCGGCGTCGACTCGTGCGTGCCGCGTCGCGTTTGTTGGACTACGCCAGAAGCAAGAAGAGAAGGTTCAGAGACGCCACACAGACGTTCCGGATGTGCTTCCCCGGCCGGTCCACTGCCTATGCTGAATCACCTCTCTTGCAGCCCTGTCGTCTTCGTGCGCTCCCAGCCAACCGGGTTACTGGTCGTCGGGATCACAGTGGAGTTTTTTTTATTGTAGAGGTGGCGGCTGATGTTTGACAGCAACCTGTTCATAGCGGCTTGCTTTTGCAGTATCATGAACCGCGCCGTGTAGCTGTCGCATTTGCTTACTCGTCGTTGCTTGTGACGGTACATCTGGCAATCGGTTTTGGCTCGCGCCACGTGGGCATCATGACTGCCCACTGGACGGGTCGCTCCTCCCTCCCTCAACCCTCGCGTCCGCGGCGATGCGGAAGGAGCTGCCCTCGCCGCACGACACCCTCATCATAGCTGCGGCGGCGTGCAAACAACTTCCTGTCCCTAACCCGCCACCTGAATTACGCGCACCATGTCGCCAAAGCAACATCGCCAGTCTGCCGTAATGAGAGCGTTGTCCGGCTGGCGGTGAGTGGGCCCGGCGGCGGCTTGAAAATCTCGCCTGCTGTTTGTTCTGGAAAGCCTCTGGAAGGCCGTCGTGCATATACACCTGAGTCGCAACCATTGCAGCATTCCAGCCTGTCCCTGATCATCGCAGACACGCTCACCGACGCTGACACAAATTGCCCACTCCTCACGATTAGTAAATTTGGCCGCCGGTCGTTCTTCAGACACGTCGCATTCGCGGATCGCTGCAAGCCTTCCGCGCCTCCAAGCACACGGATGCTGCTGCATGCGTTCGACCTCCCAGGATCATGACCCAGCAAGGTTTCACGCACAATCGCTTCCTTCTGGCCAAAAATGACTTGTCTTTGCCTCAAGCCTCACCTCACTGACACAATTTCCTGCTCAGCTTCGGAGGCCAGCCGTCTCCATGACGAATCGTTTCTGACACGGAAGCAACTATGACATCGCCTTTTTGCTCCATTTGGATTGCTCCGTATTACAGCCCGTCACTCACCGTAAAACACATTTGCCAGAATGCAGCCGTTATGCCAGTCCAATAATATAATTCGCAACCAGCACCGATCCTGATTCGCCCTGCCAGCGTATCGACAGGGGTATGCGTGCTTCACAATCAGGCTGAGACGCGCTACAAGGGCATCCCGTCCTGGTCCACTAGCCTCACGCAGAGACATGCCGAATGCCACGCGACACCGCCTGCTGGTCCAGTGTGCTGTTTGCGCATGCTTAGCTGTACACCGGTGTAGACACGAGTGCCCTCATCCGATGGTACAGAAGGGACGTCGTTTTCTTTGGCCGCCTGCTACCGACGCCTTCCACAGGTCCGTCAGTGCAAGAGCATTGAGGACTGAAACAGCGTTTGCGATCTTCAGTCCATGCTCCCCTCCAACTTTATCGCCAGCCATTATCCATCACACACTCTGCCATCGAGATTACCACTGAAAGCGTCGTCACAACTTACAGGGTCTGAACTCCTTCAGGTTATCTTGCTCATGACGTTAGTATCAGCCACCGACTTTTTACTAGCACCATCGCTGTCACCCACGACCGCCTTGTAATTTGACAACTGTTTGACGGATTTCTCCACAGAAAACTTTGTCGAAATTGTGATCATGAGCTAGAGCTTGCGGGGAGCTGGGAAAGTGGGTCCAGGAACGGCTTTTGGCACTTCCTCTTTCAGCGCGCTACTGTAATCTGCGTGCCAGTGTCCCAGCGATGAGAAGCGAAGCAAGGGTTGTCACCTCGAAAGGATCATCGCGTACCAAGACAACCCTGCCCACACGTGGAATTTCTACTGTCCTGTGGAGCTACACCTGACTACTGGAAGGGTGCCCGCAAGCCGCTTCGCCGATGTACCAGCGGATTGATGCCGACCATCAGGCCAACTGTGCGCTGCACGAACTTTGCGCTGCTGCAAAGGAGAGTTCCATGCGCACCGTCGCACTAGCTGTCGTGTTGACAGGTACTGGCTGGGGCATACGCATCCATTAGCTGGTGGAGCCCTTTTGCATAGGGGAATCCAGCTTGCGAGCATCGCATTTCGTAGCGTTTCACCGAAGCTTTATTCGGTCCTTACAGTGCAACGTTGGAACTACGTTTAATTCTCCAAGCAGGCAACACGTTGTTCTGCGTTATTGCGAGATCACTCTCGCGCAAACCTGCTTCATCTCGGACCTGACCCAGAGCTCCTCGGACGCCAACTGCAAAACGATCAGCAAGCATGACTTCACACCCACGCAGCCCATTACGCAGTCCCTGATGATCTCCTTTGCGCTGGCGCCCAAATCACTACGGTTTGGGCTACACAGGCCGAGGCCGCTATCTTCCCCCCGATCGTGTTCCTTGAGCCATTCGCGGGCCAGCCCCACGACTTTTTTTGCGACTCAATGAGTTGTCGCACCAAAGAAATTTCCGCCGTCGATCCGGAATTGTGTACCTTTTTCGCATATCGTTCCGCTCCTCCGGTGCTGTTGTGCGTCCATCTTGAAGCTCGCTACCACAGGCCTTGTGCGTCATCTCGCTGCCCTCCAATATGCCAGCATCCGAGGCTGACTGCAGGCTCGCCGAACACCAGTTCTTTTGCTCTACGCCGCTCACGTATTCGCGTGTGCAGTCAGCACTAATAGGCAGGTCCAGGGCATGCTGTACAAAGGAGAAACTTTCCGCAGCTTTATATCAAATATTGTTTAGAAAAACAGAGTTCCGCTAAGAGAGTAGGGTGACATCAGCTCTTCTTAGACAAACGATTCTGTTCCACAAGCACGATGCAAGCATGCACTTGCGGATGACTGCTTGGTGCCGCTATCGATACGCTGTGTTATTCCCCCGACGCCCAAAAATAATGCGCCGTCGACACGCCTCAAGTAACGCCAGGATAATGCGCCGCCTGCAGCCATCAAGCAACGCCAAAACTCTAGTTGCGGATGCTACTCCCTTTGGCACTCGGATGGAAGTGGCACCTCCAATCGTTCTGCGGCTGCATGCGTTACTGCAGCTGGTAGCTCACTTCTCAGTCACGGCGTCGGCAACTTTCCTTGTTGCCCCGCCTTGTCAGCCATGGAAGTACTGGTTGCAGGTTGCAGGTTGCAGACTTACGGCAGAGCTACTGCATTCGTACGCCTCCCATGTGTGCAGTAGTGTGCCAGGACGTCGGTTCTCGACTTGAACATGGGGGATGACCCAAGTACGGCCTTTTCCTTGCGTTACCATTACTCATTATTCCTCACACCACCGCCTACCAAGGCCAGATTACTAGTCGAGCTAACATTTTTTGATGACATGAAGCGGTCACCACGACTGCACGTAGCTTTTCAGGCATGTTGCGATGCCACTAGCATACTGACCACAACTGTTGAGCTGATAAGAAACATCCTTAGAGTTCCGAGTGGCCACCCATACAAAATACACGACTAGGACGACGGGCCGTCTCACGTACGCAACATCCGTATGTCGGACTCGCAGCGCAGTCAGCACGCGAACCCCAGTACATCCAACTTTGTCGATTATGTGTTCCTACGACGCGCTGCTACACCATCGCGCTGAGTAACGTAACTTGCGTTATCCGGGTAAAAGCGAAAAGTTGCGTTTGTGCGACCGGCATCCCGAAAACCAGGATTGCAGATAGATAGTGACCGTGAGGTGACCCGATCTGACCACCGCCCGCTGTGGTGTGCTTGAGGCGGCGAGTGTCACTCAGCTTGGTGTTCTTGGTAAGTGTGAGAGCGTTATCCGTGATTGAGGGCGTCATGAGGTCGGCAACGATCGCTTGCTTCGGAGATGCAACGCAAAGTTTCTGTGAGCCGCGTAGCCGAGAAGGTTTTGTTGGACGCTTGATCGAATTGTCTATGACGGTTTGTTTGGTTATTCCTTCGTTCGATGTATGGCGATTTCTGGGAACTTTCGTGTGTGTGCAATTTTCCTCTTTCTCCTGCTTTTTGACTTGCTCAGCTCTGCTCTCGTGTCCTACATTCTGCTCTCATGTCATACATATTGCTGTTTTCTTTCTTCACATGTTTGGATGCTACGAGTATCTTGCTCGAGAATTTCAAGTCAGTAGGAAAGTAAGACTGAAGCGAAGGGTGGGAGACGGCGGGAGGAGAACGAGGAAGATTCTTTCATGCTCGCCCGATGAACGCCTCTCAATGTCTGTATGGAGCATCGCTCGAGTTTGCCCTATCAATCGTTAAGGCTTCCCGTCGGCTCAACCCTCGCCTCTGTTCTCGAACACAAAGCCGAGTTCGACAACAAGCACATCTCCGACAGCATTATCTGCCACGGTTGCCAGGAGAATCCTATGCTTCCAGCGGTCATACAACTATTTTTCCGTATTGAGGATGTTGCGGATGGCGATCTGCTGCCTGAGGAGCATGAGATTGTGAATGCAGACAATGATATGGAGATGGATGTGGGATAGGTAAGGTAGAACGGATGCAGAGGAGGCATTCAAAGGATAAACGTGCTGGAAAAAGACGCAAGCACAACACTGTTGAATGACACTGTAATAAATCGCGGTAAAGGTGTATTTCCCAAACACCTGGCTTCACTATATGCAGCTGTAAAATGCAGAGGAGGTATAGTGTGGTGAAGGATCTAGCGGACTTCGAAAAGAGTGTAAGGAGGTTAGTTTGGACAGACGTGGTGAGACAATAGGGGTTAGTCGAGGATTTGAGCGAGTTTGACGACATCGGTACCATCTGCATTGTTGCTTGATAGCATCAAGCACGACTCCTCGAGACATAGCAAGTCACCAGAGCAAGCAGCGACTCATAAAAGGAGGCAAGTATGTCTCTTTCACTATTTTTCGGCAGAGCCTAACGTGATGTTAGGGCCGAGAGATATGGGCCAGGTCTACCGCCTTACACTGCCGCTAGACCGACTCCGATTGCATAAGGCACCCGTGTAAACGACAAAGAAGTAGTGGGTTCACTCACTCCCGACTTCTCTCTCACTTCATATACTTCGACTTCTAACCAAAATCTGTATACACTCGCAACCCATCAACCCAAACCCACCAGCCCTCTCAACCATGAAAATCGCTACTTGTCTCATGACCCTGGTCGTATGCGTACCAATGACCTACGCTGAACTCGTCGAAGTACCCTTTGGTACCTCCTCGACTGCCTCTCCATCAGGTCTCCTGAATCGCCCAGATAGCGCCCCCGCCGATTTCTCTTCAGTCAGCGACAAGCAGTCAGTACAAATTGCGGGGATGGAATGGAACATACACAACACCGCCGACGACAAGTCATGGCAGGGATTCAAGAGCAAAGGAAACATGTTATACTGCCTGATGGACATGCCTGACTCTGTGGCTGGGGCTAAATGGCCAGATCCATTCAAGCGAGTGCCTCCCTCGGCAAGCAGTCTCTGGAAAGGAACTTTGAAAGGCAAGTTCATGATTCTCATAACGCCTCACTTCTCTAAGCAGTACACATCGAGTATACTCATTTGCTAACACTCGTTTCCCAACAGCTGAGCTAGCGACCTGGGGTTGGTTCGAAGGTGAACTCGACCAGGACGTAAGCGCCAATTTTGACGACAACTCCCTGGAGTCCAAGAACAAGATTGGGGCTGCACTCACAGACCTGGGTCTGAGTACCACTCCCATGAAAGACGGCGGCAAGAACATCGCTTTTGCTGTCGAACATCACGACGATCAATTGAAGTACGATGATGGGCAAGATGTTCCCATCGAGGAGCAAAACTATGAAATCGATGGGAAACTATACCCGGTGAGCAACATGGTGAAGCGAGTACATTAATACAAGGTAGTCATTACTAACACTTTCCGACTTTAGAATACTGGTGCTGGTTTCATATTCGCTTTCAATCCGGAACAAGGCGGTGAGTCTCTCACTATTCTTCTACGTGATCTCCTTTACCGGCGTTGGTGATGGAGGTCCGTTATTATCTAGTAGAATCGATGCTAACGTACCTTTTCCTAGTGATATTTGGCCAAAATTTCCTCGGCCCCAAAGCCGCCGCAGAACATAACCTACCCTGGGACCCTAAGAAAGAGGAATTCCCCAAGCTCAGTATGGCATCCGACATCTTAGCTGCGTATTGGCTACGTAACCCAAATCCCAAGAATCTCAAATACTGGTTCGGCCAAGATGTCGTCAACGAAGCCACAGAACCGATCATCATGAAGATTCTGGTGGATCACGGATACACTGAAGGCGTTCCAGCTTGGCCAGGCTTACAACTGGATATGCCGAGTGATGAGGCATTGGCGCTTTTGGGCTCGCCAATTGGTTCAACTGTAGCCTTCTTCCTCATTCAGCACAAGGAAGAACTCGGATTGAAACGCGTCACTTCCGTCACCATCTTCCGGGATCACAACACGATTTCTCATCTTACGGCAGAAGTTCAACTTTTGTTTCGCATCGACGACGTGCCAAAAGACGACATATTGCCCGAAGATACGGAGATGCTGGGCGAGGGTACAACGGAGAAACGTACGCGACGCAGTGTTAGGAAGGATAGCATGGTAGATCCGAATCTGGGACGGAGTGTTAGCAGGATGCATGAGATGACGTTGGATGAGCGCGGCGAGACGGTCCTACACAGCCATGACCTCAAGCGGGAGCTGTGATTCGCTCAGCTGAAAGTCCACGCCAAACAAGGGAAAAATCAAATACCCTACTAAACAACTATAGAGAGCGATTAATCTTCTCTTATATAGGGACACTCTACTTAGACGACTACAGCGGTGGCGTTCGATTTTTCCTTGTATGATATGAGTCAAAGTAAGAACACGGCGAATAGCAATGCAAAGATTGAGCAGGATATTAATTTTCATTCTCATGCAATCAAACAAGCTATTTGGGTATCAATACTCAGCATCCTACTTATCCCTAAGAACGCCGCATCTGATGTCGGGGGTATACTCCATAAACCACATCTATCCCAACAACCTCATCATGATCGTACAAAGAACCCATCAACTCGAATCGGCGACCGTCCTTGTCTGGTCCACTTATTCAGGTGATGGGGCCTGAAACCCGAAAGGACTGCCCGTCCGGAAAGCTGGATGAACATCGCTTTCATCAATCGACACTGTTGCATTATTGCTTTCACCCACCATCTGCGCCTCTTCATGGAGACGCTGCATCTCGATAGTTTCACCCTGCAACCCATTTTCTCCAACAACAAGAGCGGAACATGGCTTGCCACCCAATAGTCTATTCTATACAGTACTATTCGTAGGCTTCGCATGTGTCGGCTCGGGTTGTGTGACCGGTGCCGTGCCGTCGAGGTTTGTAGACGCGACACTAGCGCCATCCATAGCCGCCTTCTCGGTGCGGGCGTGTGTTGACATCGGGCCGTGAGCGTCGATATGGGCCAATGAGTGCCAGAGGAGGTATGTACTAGAATCCCAGGTCAGTAAGAGTGCTACGGTCGTAGAAGGGATGTCGTACCTGACAAATGTGAAGATCATGCCAGGCCACAAGAATACAACACTAGCAACCGCACGCCCGTTCTTATTGTACGGAAGCGGAGTTTCGCCAGCCTTCTTGAACTGCGACAACAGGGTGCCGCCAGTCACAGCATTCGTACCGGTTATGTATGCACCCCTGCTCGCTACGATGTATGTGTACGCCAGGGCGTCGGCAAGGGCGGCTATGCAAGCAAGGACAGAGCAAACTTTCCAGGCGATCTTGACGCTCTTCGACTCATGTCGCTCGGGCCAGAAGAGATCGAAGAAAAAGGCAGCACCGAAGATTGTGGCGACAAAAATCCCGACAAAGATGTTGTACGAGGCGATACCAACAAAGTCGTTGTTGTGAACCGTGACGTTACTGTTAAGCTTTGAGACGAACTTTTGCTGGTCGACATAATCTGGCCTAATGTTAGCTGCTATCTCAGACGTGGAGTGGTGGCACCCATTGTTTGCCGCCGCCAAAAATAGGAGATGCGAAAGGATGTAGCATACCAGACAGCGCAGCCGTTCCCAAACTCTCACTGACAACGCAGAGAATCATAGCAAGTTGGTAAATGATGAACTTTGTGCGACGGTTGTGGTACATTGTGTTCCACATGTATCCAGACTTGAACTTGCCCCACTGCATCTCTCTCATGTCGAGACCCCATATTACCGCCATCTTGACTCGATATGAATGCTAGTGATGAGACGAGGGGCAGAGTGGTCCAACGAGGTGCGCGTAGTGGGATGGATAAAGGGAAGAACAAGGGTGGGCGCGGAAAGTTGGAATAGTAGACGCGTGGAGACACGGTCAATCGCGATGGCCACTGGGTTCTTCTCTGAAGGAAATTAATCACCGCGCGGAAGTATCGAGCCTCCAGTTGAGATTTCACGGCAGTTGCATACTTAAGGGACCGCTTGCCAACCACTCTACGTCAACTGGTGTGGCGCGGACCCCATCCTACCCACCACAGATCAAATTGAATCTTAACCCCGTCTCCAACCTTGCCCGGCCCACACGGGCAACACGCACCCGCCAACTGTCATGATGCTAGCGTGGATCCTACGCCATTGTTGCTTCGCTGAAGCTTATCACTTCCACGCGCAGCTGTAGCTTAGCAAATGACAGAGCGCTGTCGCACGAATGCAGTATTAATCAGCGTACCGGCTGGGTCCGGCGAAAAGAGGACGATAGGAAATTTGCAAGGTGATTGGAAAAGAGCTGTGAAGGGTGGCAGTGATGTCATGAAACGGGATCCAGCGGGGCCTTGCTTAGCGAGAATGCTTGGTGCACGGGTGGGGCATTGGCGTCATTGCTTGCTTTCTGCACCCATGATGGCTTTGGTCACACACGTATCCGAAATGTGAGAGGTCGGTCAATGTCTTCTCGAGCTGGAGATCGTATACGTCACGAGAAAGGATATCGCCCTAGCGGACTTAAATTTTAGTGGGCTTTTGTTCTCTCAAGGCGGAGACAAGAGATATATTGCCAATACCGATATCAACAACAATATGCTGTCGGCTACCCCTTTAGAATCTCAGCACCTACTTCCACGTGAGTCTCATCTACGATCTTGGTTCCTTCTGCGCACTGCTTTGTCAGCACTCGCCCCCTATTATATCAGAGTCTCATATGCTCCTCACGGAACAGTGTTCATCTCTGTTAGTGATTGTATGAGTGCGGATGATGTTCTTGAGTTCGCCTTGCCCTCGAGGTAGCACAACGTCACCAATATGACCGGCTTGGACTGAGATATCAATCTCTTGTACGTCCTCGATCTTGTACAACATGTACACATACGGATCATTGTCATCCGGATCGTCGTTGTTGTCGCGAAATATCGTCACCGATGTTATGTGTTTTATGCTTAGCTCGGCCTTGTGTTGCGCAATTAGGAAAGCAAGCGTTCCACCGAGAGGATTTCCTAGAGCTGGTCAGCACTATCAATTTTGCAGATCAGTAGGGATTAGCCTTGAAACATAGATGAATGCATGTCTATCATAACGCTATCGACCGTTAGGAGTTGTTTTTGTTAGCTTACCGAGTAGTGCCAGTCCCTCGTCTTTTTGCATGCTGACTTCAAGGCCTGGCCATTTCGGTACCCTCAAGAGGTTGGCATCCTTCAGCACTCTTGCAATCAATTGGGTTGTTTGCTTGTTGGTTATCTGATTGGCAAGATAATATCTGAGGTTTCGGGGATTGTTGTTGTCACGCAGCCAGAACACCATCATGACATCTGAGGCGCGTTTCAATTGAGGCAGCTCATTCTCTTGTACGGTCTTCACGTCCCACGTCACCTCAGCCTCGTTCCTGGGGCTTGAAAAATCGTGTCCGATAATAACTGTAGCTCGTCAATATGGAAATCCCATTGTGACTGTACAAGATATTTTTGGACGATTGGTACTTTACTTCCACCAACACGATTGATGCTGAACCGAACGTGAGCGCCAGTACAGCGGTAATTTTTACCGTCAACAGTATAATACTGGTCCTCCGGTTCCAGTTAGTCGCCATCGTCGTCAGTCTTCTTGTCGTCGTAGTGTTGAATGTTAAAACAGATGTTGTCTCCGCCATGCGCGAGGGGCTTGAGACTCAACCCTAAAGACTGCAGCGCGGTGCCTGAGCGCTGTTAGTATTTTACCATACCTCGAACAAGTACGAATGATCGTATAGTAGACTATACTGCTCAAGGAAGCACAGGAAGACTCACCGATCTTGTTCTCGTGACTGTCACTGTCGTCGTCGTCGCCGAAGTTACAGTTCTCTACTTGGTCACAGTCACTAGGATACCAACTCCATAGCTTGAGATCAGTGTTTAGCATGTAATCAGGCCATAGAGCTTGTGCGGAAGGCAGATCCCGAGCATCTTCCCACAATCTACCTGCACCCTCGTCGGTAGCATCGAGACGACACATGAGTCTTTTCCCTTTAGCGATGGCGTTGGTCCAGTCCGCGTCACTCCCAACATTTCCAGGTTCCCATACCGCAGCTATCTGTATATCCATGAGCTTAGATGTATCATACTGGGCGAATGTGCATGATGATAGTACGAGTAGCAGTATAGGTATAAAACTCATGATGCATGGTAGCGTAAAACGACGGAGTTGAGAAGAAATGTGATATACAGAATTGGTGGTAGATAAGAGGAATAGACTACAGGTAGAGAAAGGCAAAGCGAAGGTAGCTGTATGTAGGGAGCGCGACCCGAGAATCTAGTCTCCAGGCGCCAGTGCAGGGAAACAATCCTATGCCAAGCGAAGTAGAGGCATTTGTGGGGAACTATCTTTCACACCTAGACTGCCACAGAGTGTAGTTCTGTCAACGTCTGTGCAGATGAACAGATAAAATTCATGTTGGTATTGTAGCAAGACATATGACTAGACAAAGGAGAGAAGAATACCAGCTGACGTGACTACGCAAGTAGGAAATGAAGCTTGACGATAATGTAGACGCATGGCATGATAGGTAGTAGGGGCGCATAAATCTAACAAGACTTGGATGAATGAAGAGCACATAATGCGATGGTTGCATCTTGAAGCTGGGCGACCCGAGGCGGAACATCTTGAAGCGGAATGGTAAAAATGACCGGTGCCATTCTGAACATGGGACTGTGAATGCGCACTACCGACAACCAGGAATGGACTGCAGGAGGCTGCAAACAGAACAATGAGAACGCATACACCCACTGGGCCACTGACTCTATTCTTACGACTGTTAGCAGGTGGACCCAACGAGCTTTGTCCAGCCTTCCCGGGATGTTCAAACTCAATATCGTAGAAGCCTGCTAGCCAGAAGCTGCGTGCTCCATGCGTCTTGTAAAAAATCTAGAGCCTAACAGTTGACACAGACCCTGGGAATGGCGTGTATGGCAAAAGGAGTGCCTGTGGGTCATGGCGCTAAAGCAACAGCCTCACGTTTTTGTCGGTGGTCGATTGGCGGCGGGCGGTAGTTGAGCCTTTAACCCTGACAGCGGATCAAAGAGCCGGAACTTTATCATGTCCAGGAATGATTCGTGGTCTCCACATGCGATTCGAGCGCGTAGACGTGCACGCGTGTGTCATGTAGGAGAGATGGAGGTCAGGGCTGAAGCTGGAGGGGAATGTTGGCGCCAGCAGCTACGTTAGCGCGATCTCTTAGTCGGCCCGGAATAGGAGGACGCCTGCTGTCACCATCCCAGATTCCAACCTCCATCACAATCCCCGTCGCGACCTCCATAACAAGAGCAACTTGTTGAGCTTGCGCTTTGCGAGGCGACACACAGTGAATTCTTGTCTACAAGGATTGACGCTCGGTCAACTTAGCTTTGATGGCTTCTACGTCCACCCCACTCTCCTTCAATTTCTCCTCAAGTATCGCACGCTCCTTCGCTGCAGTCACCGTACTACGTAGCAAATTGTTCATGAATCGGGCCTCCTCATCGGTCAGGCCCACACGAACTTCTTTCAGCTGCTCCAGATCCCTATCGATAGTCCGGAACAGTGCGCCAATCTGTTCTCCGAAGAAGTTCTTGACATGTTGCTTTTGCGAAACAATGGCGTCTTTCAAAAGCGAGTAGACAGCATAGTAAGGATTGGGTTTTGTGTCGCAAAGCAGTTGCTCAAATACCTCCATCTGCGCAAGCTGCACTGATTCTTTTTCTGTAAGCTGCACTGATTGTTTTTGTGTTGGTCTGGTCTGATAACTCTTCTCATAGACTTTCCTCATTTCATCCCGAAAGTATGACCTCTCGAACATGTTTGTACAGCAGCGATCCTTCTGCTCTCGCATAAAAACTTTCATGTCGTTGGTATACACATTTTCCATATACCGAAGTTCGATAGGCTTATGGGTGATTCTTTGGATAAATGTGTCTACCTCGACAGTGATCCGTTCTGGGCATTGAGCACGAAGGTCCAATTCCAAAAGCTCCATTGATGATAGAATCTCCTGTTCCACATGGTCGAAACCATTTTGCAAGTTGTCGATCATGGCTTCAAAGATAGGACCAAGGTTCTTCTGTATCGGCGCGAGCAAACGGTCATTCCAAGAGGGGTTGTCTGCTCTAGGCAACTTGTAGTCTTCCTCGTTTTCTATGTAAGTTCTGTGTGTGTTGGGGTGAGAATTTTTGAGCCATTTGCGACACAAGCGTCTCGCGTCGCTAATGCATACAGGCAAAACAGTCTCTAACGTCCGTAGTAGCTGTCCCTCGACACGATCCTTGAATGTTTTGTCGATACATCGATGAACAGAAGTAAGACAAGAATCGCGCAGTGCACCGATTCCTCCTTCAATCGTTGGTTCAACTGCAGTGGTACGCTCATGAGATCTCATCTCTATACTGTGTATGAGATCTTGTAACATAAACGCTACATGTCGAACCAGTTCTTTGATCTGAGTTGGCACACAGAGCGAGACGATATACTGCTTCAGTGCAGGTATTTGGGATAATTTTGGAGGGAGTGGAAATGGGGCGGGGTCATCGAATGCGTATCCACTGACGTTGCGCTCATAATCGTGTGCGGAGACGCAGAACATGTCTATAGGTAAGGCCTTCCTGGTTAAGATATTATGCGAGTTTCGTTGGTTACGTTCGTCCACGAAGAGTTGTGCCTTGTGAAAATAGAGCAGACGTTTCTTCAACTGTATTAACGGTCTATGCTCAGGGGGCGCTGTTGGACACAGGAGCTCGCTTTCATACCGCTCAAGCTGCGCATCAAGCTATCGGACTTCTTCAGTTTGCAGAAGCTCATCCTCACGAATATCTGAATGATCCTTGACCTCCGAACACGTAGCCACTACAACCATAGTGCGGCCACTTCCTGCCCCAATCATCCTTAGAGGGCTACTAGCAGAAGAGATGCGGTCGATTTTGCGAGCGATGATGACGGTTGAGCATCGCGGTAGATAATTCAGTACACTGGCCTGAGCAAGAACGTTGATGTCGTCCTGACCTGGAGTATCGGCTAGAATAATGTTCCCCTTGAGAATAGCAAACGGACCACCGATCGATACGAGTTCAACAAAAGGCCAAGCGTCGTAAGCGTCGGTCTTACGGTTGACCGGAAGACCATTGGTGAAGCGCAAAATATGCGATCACACTTCATCTGCAGTTCGAGCATGTATCGGAGCATTGGCGCGATATTTGGACATCGAGGGCCCTCCAGCCCAGAACTGATATTCTATGATGGTTCGTGTACAACGTTCACCGCCACGACTCTTCTGGCGTGTCAGCTTTGAACGAAGTCCTAAGATGTCTTCAGTGAACTCACATCCTTGATGATCTTCTTGTCGTCAATTAGAGCTCCGATGAGTGATGATTTTCCTTCTCCAGTATCTCCTACCACAGCAACACGGATCGGCTCGCTATTACGAAGGGAAGCGGCCTCTTCTGCGGCCTGTAGTAATCTCTCCAATGACCTGTAGCCACGATCTGTTCCCCGCTTGAGAGCATCAATCAAGGGAATGCTTAGAGCAACCGCTTTCTTTTCGACTTCATGGTAAATGTGATGAATTGGCAGAGTCGGATCGATGTGATCATTGCTGGGATCATGTTTGTATCTCTGTCCATGGGTCAAGAGTCCTGAGAGGGCTGTATCCATGTCAAGCCATTTTATAGGAAGCACCGATGACGTAGCTGTGAGACCTGGTTGACGTGTCGATATATCTTCAAACCACGCCTCAAAGCTTCGTCCATGAGTAATCTGGCTCGGCCTAGTGCCTTGTTCATGCCGAGCCACCGACTCTGCATACCATGGAAGAGGTGTGGGCGTACTAGGAGGATGCCAGTGATGAAGAGATTGTCTGACGGAGATGTCTTGATTTGCAAGTGGCCGCGATGTTGAGGGTGAAGAATGGTACATGGATGCTGCACCGGAACTATCTGCGGAAGACGACTGGCGTGAGCGAGTTGAGTGATATGGGTGATATCGTATCGACGACCCTCTAGCTGATGCTCCCTCAACACGATGATCAGAAGACGAATCTCAACGACTATACTCTGTAATGTATGAGATATTTTGAGAAGAGCAATACCGACGATGTGTGCGAGACTGAGGCCGATGATATGCCGTATCATTTTCTTGAGTTCGTTGAGATGGCCGGGAAGGCGAGGAATGTCGAGACGCCATATCGAGATGCGAGAGCTTCGGAGATTAATTACAGGATCGTTGTTAGACTGAGTCTCAGGAACGAGCTGAACGATAGAATTGCAGTCCGTGGAACTGCCTGAAAGATCGCTTGCCTTTCCTACGCTCTGTGGCTGATGAATTGGAGACTAGAGGAGGACGCGAAGCCTATGGAACACAAAAGTCAATTATCCTCAAAGACGAGATGTTTCAAGGGTAATCTACCTTGTTTTAATGCGTCAGTGACCATAATGCGAACTGTTCACACCTACAAGGTTCACAGGTAACTTACAGGAATAGAACTCGAACGCGTATGAAGCTGGAAGTACCCGGTGGGTATACACACAAACTTTCGCCTTGTGGCGTGATGCAGCTAGATCACAGTATGCAGTATTTGAGCGTGCGATGGACATACGTGCGAAGGGATCAACACAACGGTGAAGGGGTACCTAACCCTAGGAGAAACATAAGATTGACGCCCGTAAAGCAGGCTTACCCACCTTTATGCAAACATGTGAGATGTCGTCGCGTTGCACTGCTTTGGTTCCAGCTTGCAGGGATCTCAATGTCTGGGATACCATCACGTCGCACGAAAGGCTCAATGCAGGAGAGTTTTCATTGGGCTCCGCAACAACGCATGCGCTTAGGCACTGATCAAACGGTGCATTTCTTACAGCTGCATAGGGTAAGAGCAGTCAGGTCTCGGACTACGCCGCTATCGATCAGTCTGCGCTGTTCACAGGGATGGTACCTAGGTAGGTAAGGCTCATGGCGTTAAGCTAATGCGAGATCATGGAACGTTGTAAAGCTGCATTTTTCTCTTATCGTATAGCCCGAATGAAATGGAGGAGATTGGCCATGAGTTCGTGGCTGGAAGAAGACGACCTGTCGTTTGACGTATTAGCGTCTTGGCACGTCTGCCTCCGTACATCATACCCTGGCATTCTTGTCCCATGCATACCTAGAAGGGAGAACGGTATAGATGCCAAAGGAACTTTGCCAGCTACTCAACATTTGATTCATGGAATCAGTCCCCCCTGCTCACCGCCACCTAGTTTCGCAATTCCTAGCGCTATGCTTCTTCCCGTGCCTGCAAGTAGGCATTTATGCACTCTTGCCTTAATCCCTGTTGTGCAACTCGACAGCTTTAGCACATGACTACTAGCTCAATTCAAGGGCCCGAGCACCCCAGACTGCTCGTTGCAAGCCCTAACCGCATAGTACGTAGTGCTGCAGAAACGATGCTAGCTCGATCTAGCTCTACGCGTCTTTCTGTGGCCTGTATGGAAAGTGACGGGTTGTGCGTGCAGAGATGTCTTGCATAGACGAGTGTGACGTTTCGTAGGCAAACAGGCTGTTGAGAGATTCGCAAAAAGAGACAGGTATGTTTCCATCCCTCGTTAATGCAAGCAGTGAAATGCATAATTTTCGATCTTGCTAATGATGTTAAAGTACGAAACCAGTGCAAGAGTAAAGCGGTGTTACCGTACTAGAAAGATGCGTGTCCATAGCAACTAGTAACACTGACTTCTACTGTTCACACGATGAGAAACGAGGAACTACGTTCCAGACATCTTTACACTGCTGAGCGGGCAAGCCGCAAAAGCCACTTGGTTGTTCCCCATATACTTGCAAAATCCATTGTACATGACACACGAGACTTTCGCAAATTTCTCATCGGTACGGTCGTCTGGCATAAGATCCGGGACCAAGCCAACGGGAACCTTAGACTTGGCGTCTACGAGATACAGATCTTTACCAAAAGCTGTCTGGTCTGACGAAGGGAGGTGTTGGCCGACGCACAGCAGGGAAACGGGTTGTCGTCTCTGGTGCTTAGGCTGACGTGCGTGTTTTGCTAGGAGCCCAGCTGAGATAAGGAATTTACCGTGGTGAATGTACACAGGGACGAAAAGCTTGTTGACCCATGCTGCGGCTGATAAAGGAACGCGACAATTGACCATAGCAGCGAGAAGAAACATGGTTCGTAGTAGAGGCTTTGACCACAAACCTTGCATCTGTCGCTTAAATAAGGCCCAATCATCCTTCTGCGCAGCGTCGATGTGATGCGGATCGTGTGCGCACCACATGTGGTCTAATATCTTCCTCGCCTGTACAAACAATGAGGCAACATTGTTAGTCTCATACGTACGTGCTTCTTGCTCAGTCTCGTCAAGACTGCGAAAGCCTGGTACAAGATCGTCTTCCTCATATTCCAAGCCTGGACCCATTCTGATGCAACTTTGACCGTTGTGCTCTGACAATCGAATTGCATACTCGGGATCAGTAGGCAACCAACCACATCGTATAGCGTCCAGGTGATCGAGAGTCCAATGAACACTTGGAAAGCTTCCATATTTGGAAAGCTCACCGCCTCGGTGAGATTCTTCCCACTGTCCTTGGAAGTTTTTGAGAGAGGCTTCTAACAAGGCAATGACAACCTCTGGGGAAGTCTCGCACTCAAACTCGTCAACGTGCACAATTGACGTGACATGTACATGCGGTGAAAGAGCGTTTGACCTTTCGGGTACGCGCTGTCCAACAAGTTTTAAGAAGTCACCGAGCATTGTTGGACTGGGAAGATGTTGACTTGGTAGCCAGCCATTTATAGGATCTGTGCACGTAGCATCGATCATTGAACTTGTGAACCTGCACGTAAACGCATGCCCAGAGCGTGCAGCTTGCTGATAGAGATCCAGATAGATCTTCCCAAAGGACATTGTCAAAGCCTCTTTGCTGGGGTATATGTACCACGGAAATGCAGGCATTGTCGCGAAAATGTAGTCGCGGGGCATGGTGGCGGATCTATGAGATGCTCGATTGACCTGCAGAAAAGAACCGGTGTGGATGTCTTCTTCCTGACTACGCTGAACACCACGGGGATTGACGACGGTGCCACCATAAACATACGCCTTGTAGAACTCAGTTATGGTGGGAGTGCCGTGAGATCCGCAAAACGAGGAGGCTAGGACCCAGAGAGCATCTGCGAGTATTGTTCGTTCAGCTTGATGTCGGTAGACGTCGATGTCGTCTGTAGTCTTAGCCCACACTGCAGGCGTTCTCGGCTGATCTGAGCACTAGTCAATTACGGATATCAACCTGGGAGGTCAAAAACTGTGACATACTGTTTCTCCCAACTACGAACTCTATGGTATGAGAGAGTAGGCACTCCTGCAGCGTCCACAGTCTTTGCAGGTATGACTCTGCGCAGATGTGTTTACTGTGCTCATAATCGTGAGCATGGAACTTTTCGGCGAATTCGGCCAAGTTCTCGAAGCCATTGACAGCAGCGATGCAGCAGTCGTACAGCCCGTCGCATTCTCTGACTGCGATAGTTTTCTTGGCCATTCTGAAGATTGTGGGGATCTTGTCAACGATTTCGGAGACCTCCGCCGGATTTCGCTGATCGACAGTTAACGTATCCATCCAGAAGGTGCTGTCGCCAACCAGAGCCGGTAGATCATTTGCGATGAAATCAGCTTTCTCCTCCGATGCTTTGACCTCGTACGGTATACCATGGATTGAACGCCAAGCCCAATTACCCCACACATGAGAGAAAGCGGCGTAATCGGTGGATTCAATGGGCGCCTCGAAGAGTTCTAGAGTAGTATTCTTGAACCGCGCGAATTTGATCGAGGAAGCCATGATACAAAGCTATACCAGGGACGAAACGTGGAAGCGAAGAGTAGGGCATAAATCTGAGGGTCGCTGGATTTTGATCTGTGGCATCAGGCAACAATGTTGAGCTGGGCGCTTCAGCCCCCGTGATTGCGGCTGAGCTTTACGCGAGCGCCTAGCTTTTGTCGCCCAGTAACAAGAACAACACGGAGAGTCTTAGTACTACTCATGATTTTGTTCCAGCGACGTCTGGTCAATCGCAGTCCGCATATCCTTGTTCTCGCATTGCATTCTCATCGTCTTGAATCCACAGAGACAATCCCGCGAAGTAACAGAAGACATATTTCTGGTACTTCGCGCAGTGTCTTTCCCTTATCAGTTTCAAAAGGACGTACGCATAGAGGTGTATTAGGCGACTTCTAGGTATACGTGGGCTACGATAGATGGACGTATTCGGACTGCGTAAGAGGCACTCGAAACGGCGAAGGTCGAAGGGTGGAGGAAGGGGGTGTTGGCTTACATCTGGGCTACGAAGTTAATCCATGACTCATATACAATTGTACAAGGACACTTACGGTACTGCACAGGTGGTGTTAGCGACAGCGAGCGCTCAGACGATGTAAAAGACTGAGCAGCGTTTTTAGGAGGCTATAATCTCGACAGCGCGGATTGTGACGACAGAGGAGACGTAGGCGAGTTAATCTCTCTCGATATCGGCATCTTCGACGGCGGAGCTTGCGAGTGCGAAGACAATATTCCCTCCCTGTCATCCTACCGAGCCTTCAATGCACTCTGCAACACCCCCAATCTATCAAGAAGCTTTTTCATGGCCAGCCAGTTGACATAGTCCACAAGCATTTCACTGGTCATCTTGCCATCGTCCTTCCCAAATGTTATGCGATATAGTGCCGACGACGATGACAAGGGCTCAAACAGATCTCGTGTCGCATACGGTGAGGCGCTTGTAACTTCGATATTGAATGCGACAGCGGATTTGCAGCGACATTCGCGTCGAGCGATTGGACCGCTGGCTGAGTAACAGCAGTAGTTAACGGCGGTGGTGTAAACACTTCTCGCTGCTTGGGACGAGCTGTATCTGTTAACGCGTGTTCATCTGAAATCTCTCATTCGATAGTGTAGGCGTAGCAGGAACATCGAGACTCCTCTGTCTGAGTCCGTCATGGTGTCGCGAATGCAGCCGACACTTGGGTGGAAGATGAAGGAGTTTGTTGCGAGAACGTAATCTCATCTACGGTGTCTGCATCGTCATAATCGAGGTCCGATCTGCGGTCGGAGAACATTGTGCGCATACAACAATTGCATTTCAAAAGACTGACCCGAGAGGATGGATAAATGAGTTGTATGGAGATAAGGAGAGATGACGTGGTGTGGTGCAGCTTGTAGCGAACATGTGGTGTGGAAAGTGCACAGACACCCACTTGATTCAGACGTGGCGCCTTCCCGAGCTTTGGCACGCCGCGTCAAGTACCAATCACGGTATCCAGGAACAGAAAAATACTCAATAAACATTGTTAAACCCTCAAAAGCTCCTCATGTCCCGTGAACGCCTTAGAACGCCTAACGCTTTCCCCTCTAACTCTCTCAATACCTCTGTCCACTTGGTCCCCCTAGGGACTTAGGATGCTTCTCCGTCTTGCTGATTATGTACCAAGCGTGGATAACACCAGGGATCCAACCAAGAATACATAGTCCGATGTTGATAAAGAGATCAGCAGCACAACCGCGCTTTATCGCGACAGGCAGGAAGGGAATCCAGATCGCGAGAAAGTAGAGGAGGACGGTGCTCTGGCACGGACGTTAGAAAAATAGTTTAGAGAGCATGAAGAAGATGTGACTAACTGTGCTCGATGCCATGGTGCGAACAGTGACTGGATCCGTGTTGGTGAACTAGGCTGTAGTACTTCTTTGAGAAACACGTTGTTTTGGTAGTGGTAAGGTTTCAAGCTGTGGCTATTCCCTGTGGCTGAACCAGAAAAAGTGCATGGGCTCTCCGCACTTTATGTGTTCCCTCCCAAGATCACTTTGCAGTAGCTGACGACGCCAGAGGCCAGGTGAACGGCTCACGCTATCTTTCCGGCACTTTTATTCGACGAAAAGTACCGTAGTAGCCGCGAACTGATACCCCGTTACCAAAGTGAGGATAATGCACGTGGGAAGTTGCTAAGAACAGCATCGAATGGAAACGCCATGCGCCACAGTGACGATATATCTTGGGGCGCAGGTATCAGTTTGCAGGCCGTGCGTCGTGGTTGAGGCTGTACTAGCCGATGAGGCTCCGAAAGGTGCCGTGATAGCCGGGTATGTAGGACAGCTGATAGCGTCTTGGAAAATGAATGTCGTTTCATTGAAAGGTGTAATATTTCGTACTACAGCAGCATTAGTAAGGTCTGATTGCACAGTGTGTTTGGACTTTGCACAATATGCGTCTGCTGATTAGGCAACTGTTGGTATTACAACTACGACTACGATATTGATACTACTATTGCCGGAGGTTCCGTGGCTCTGTTAGAGCAGAAGACTGACCCATCAAACACCGTGATATACGCGCCTATCTCAGGCCTCATTGATGCCGAATTTCTACAACAACAGCGAAGGATCATGGCGTGAGAGCGCAAGTGGGAGTGCATTCGATTACCTTATCACAAGGTCGTTCTACATGCGCACTTGTAGAGTCGTAATGACTAGGGGTAGATGACTTGGTCCCAGCGAGCGTACATTATAATCAAGTCCGTGGCGGGATCATGGCGGTAAACCTGAGATGAGACGTCGATATAGTGGGACTTGTCAAGGGCGGCATGGGCGGCATGGGCGGTACTGTATACGCTGTCAAAGTACAGGATTGGCCTTGCGGTGAATGGAAACTGTCAAGTCGTCAGACGGTAAGATGGAGACTAACGGTGGGATGACGTATGAGATGGATGGAGGCTGACAGGGGCTGACGGTGAGGCTCTGTTGTGACTGACAGGGATGAACGCTGGCGGATGAGACGACTCGAAACTAGAAATACATGATGAGCGGTGAGAAGCGGTGACAAGGTTTACATGCAGTTGAACAATCGAGCAGGGATATATCGGCTTCGATTTGATCTATTCTGATCGACAGCCGCGCCTTACAAGCCAAGGTCGCCGGGGAAATTTTGAACTATCCTAGGTGCTGCGACAAAGTCGGTGTTGAGGTGGAAGGGGTCTTGGTGAAGGGAGAAACTAATGGGGTGAGCGGGATGGGTGTGTGTGTGGAACGCTAAAAATGCTGATACTGGCAAAGAACATCGTGTGAAGATGAATCGAAGGAGATGGGCTATATAGTAATAACATAAGACATTCGGCATCAGACGTGTCGCATTATCATGAGAAGGGCAAAGACAAACTGTTGAAGGTGGAAAAAAAGAAAACCAAAATCATAACAGAATAACAAACTAGCATCACTACGCATCGGGTAGCGCTTTACCGTCTTTCACCATCCGCTTCCGAAAGGCCTTGGCCCTACTCGCTTCGTTTTTATTCGCTTGTGCATCCAGATGGCTGGCGGCGGTGAATGCCTCTACCACGGCCATGGCGCTTGCCTCTTCTTCCTCGTTGAATGTGATGAGGTCGAGGAATTGGCGTAGGACAATGGACCCGAGCTTGGCCTTTGCTTGCTCAACGTAGTCGGTGTTGACAGTCTCGGCAGATGTTCGCGCAAGCACGCTCCATCCATCGGGCTTGAGGGACGCTTGTCTGGCTAGCAGCCGCTCGCTGGAGGCTAGGAGGATGAAGGCCCTTATTACCGCTTCCTTGTTTGTGATGTTCTGCTCGGGGGATACGTCGAGGACTTCTAGGAAGTCGTCCAAGCATGCTGTGCCGATGAATGTGTGGCGGTGCTTGTACTCCAAATCACGCTCTTGCTGGATGGCCGATGTCGGACCGCTCTTCTTTGGCAGCTTCTTGGGTGTCGATGGATGGAGGGAGCGGGTGGTCGGGCTGTGGTGGCGAGGGTTCTCATTCTGTGCGGTGGCCGCTTTGATGGGGAGGCCGAGGGAGATTCTGCGTTGGTGGGTGTTGGCGGGGCGCTGTGGCTTTGAAGTGTTTGCTTGTAGTTGCAGGAGACCGTCGTTGGTCTTGGCGCGGAGCGGAAGTGTTCGGGATGCTCTCTGCGCACTGGCAAGTCTTGACTCGATGGTGGGTGTGGAGGGTGTGCGCAGGTGGGATGGGCGGCGCTTTGTGATGACCGTCTCTTCACTGTCACTCTTGACGGATGGCGACTTGGCGAGGTCATCGTAGGAGAAGTAGTCGGGCGACGGACCGTCTTCCTTTATTCGATCCAGCGAGTAAAGGAGCGGTTCTTCGAAGAGGGTTGCGTCGGTGGACAGGCCGAGGGCGTCGGCGGGGTCAATGGCTCGCGTGCGCGGGCTGGAGCGGGGACTGGCAAACTTGAGGCCGTTGACGTCGGGCGGCATGACCCAGTGCTGGACGCCCTGCTGCTGGCGCAGCTCCTGCTTGAGCTTGCCCTCGAGGGCGCTCTCCGTGTCGCTGGCAATGGAGAAGCGGCGGGAGGGTGACCGTGAGGGCGTGCCCGGATGCTCTTTGGTGTCGTACCCCGCATTCCTGAGGGCGTTGAGGATGGAGCTGTCCCCACGGTCGAGGTAAAGTAGGCCTGTTCTCCACATGGTCGGATGTCGTCGATGAGGGTTCCTGCTGTGTTCGAGTAGCCGACGCAACAGTCACCCTCTAAAGTCTTGTCGGACACGGACAGGGAGGCGCGATGTGCCGCTGCTCTAGCTTTAGTACTTTGTTGACAGCATGCGGGTGATCGAGGTGGCCGGCGCTAGCACCCGCTTCACCGCCATTTTTCTCAATCTGGTCGTCCGGTTGAAAAGTCTGTCGTTGCCGTGCCTCTTGCCTAGAGTGGGCCTAATGTATGCATCACGATGCACCACGTCTTTCTTCCACGTCATGTCGCCCAATCACCGTCGCACTGTCGTGACAATTGTGCGTCGTGATTTGCTGCAAACCCGCAAACATTCCTACACCCTGTACCTGCATCCCATCAGCAGGTTTGAGTGTAGCGTACGTACCCCCCCTCGCATCCCGTATCATCCCGGCAGCGGACGAAAGCAGCTACCATCGTGTCTGGCACGCCTGGCGTGATCGAGAAGCCTTTGTGGCCGGCATGACGTGGAAGTGGATTCCCGCGGCTTAAGCCAGCGAGGGCTCCACTCCCGCAGGGCTGAACGTCTCGAGAGCGTCGTGTGGTCGTGACAGCCGCGGGTGGCATGCACTGCGACGGGGTTGTGCCAGCGCAAAGGCCATTATCGGCCGCCGGAGAGTGTTCGGACGTGTTGGGTTCAACAAACATGGCGGGGCGGGGTAACCGCGACACTAATCGCCGTGTTTGATCAACATCTTGTTGTTTCAACGCGGATATCGGAGCGGAGGAGATGCGCTTGGCGTGGGACGTCGAGGACGTGGAAGAGCGCGGAAGTCAGCAGAAGGCTGGGTCACGCGTGCAGGCAGTGAGCCATGAGGGTGTGTTGGTCGTCAGGCATGTGATGCCATGTGAAGACATCAGCCAAACCACGCACACGCAGACAGGAATACCACATGGACAGAGCATCCGACCTGCTGTACCAGAGTTTGCAGCGCGTACCGGATGGTCGTCTCTACCGAGACGTATTGGTCGTGGTGGTGACCTGCTGGTGTGGAGTCTAATCGCTACTGGCGGCCTTTGCGCGATAAGATGGCACCACACCACAGCCAGCGAAACCCACACCAGACTGTTCTCTGCCCCTGCCTAGTGTTCCTAACAATAAATAAACTTAGTCTCACAAGACTCGAGCCCCGCAGTGACACAGTATCGGTTCGCTCGCATCTGGCCAGCAGTTCGACACCCTAGCATTTCCAAACTTGAGGGTGCGGACAGCTGGAAGCTCTGCCTGCACGCTGCACTGCACGCTGCACCAGCGATCAAAATACACGTCCACCTCCACTCACCAATGCAAGAACAACCCACTCTGCAAGACCGAATCCCCACTCTCCACACTGTCCTCGAATCGCATGCTGACGCGTGCCATGCGTGGAGCTCACTTGCCCCTACGTGGAATCACGGTTGGTGAGCGATTCACCGCTCGGCCGTGCTAGCGACGAAAAGAGGACCCGAGTCTGTTTTGGCACGCGTGACGTGTTGTTTGGGCGCGTCGAGTGGGCAACAGCTTCACTTTCTTTTCCCCTCGTCGCGGCCACAACAAGACATAAGCGCCAGTGGTCGCAGGCAACGACACCTCAAGGGCATCTGGGTCAACCAGCGTCGATTGCATAGTCGTTCCCTGACTTGGGAGGGCGTTTGGTGGCAGCGTGGTAGCCATGCAGCATCAACGGCCCGCACCCGCTAGCGAGCCATGTTGTCTTGGCGTAAACAAACCTGGACCGCCGAGGAGCCACCTCCGCAGCAGAATTGCTATGAGGTTATTGGCGTCCTCTGATACTTTGCAACCGTGTTCCCAAAACCCAATTGCCCTTTGCACAAAGCAAAAATTGATCACCCTCCTACCCCACCTACACCGCCCCACTGCCGTTCGCTTCCATCTCGAGTCAGTGGAGCTGATGTTTTCTTGCACTGCCTCGCCCTTGCCGACCGCCCCAGACCGCCGCCGGTAGCAATTTCAACCTCCCAATCTCCCCAAGCAGCGATTCCCATAGCACCCACTCTCGTCGCCCTCGTGGGCATACGCAACCATGGACGACGGTCCTCCTCCCCCGCCGCCGCCGCACGGCGCCAACCCAAAGACCACAGAGGGTAGCCATGCACCTCCTCCGGGCCCAAGCGGTGGCCTTCCACCGGGCAACTACGACATCTTCATCATACCGCCGCACTCTTCAGGGGGCGGCTTCATATACCTCCCTAGCATGGGCGTCCAGCAGAACAGCTTCATTGCGGGCGTGCTTAGCACCATAGCGAGCATACTGCTGTGGAAGGCTGCCGAGCCCTACGTCAAACAATATTTCCTCATAGTCCGACATGGAGTGTCGACCGGCGGCAATGGTGTCATACTGCTAGCCGTATTGATGCTGATCGCCGGATGGGCGGTAGGCCAGACACAAGCTGGTGGCCGTTTCAACAGTGGTGGTGGCGGTTACAATGGCCGCGGTGGAGCTGGTGCGGGCGCTGGAGCAGGCCCAAATACACCAGGCGGAAGCTCAAGCTATCAACGCGCACCCCCACCACCACCCCAGAATGGCGGCTTTCCTGGCAGTCCTCCACCCCACGGTGGATGGGGCGGATATCGCCAATACGCCAGCTCCCCACCGCCGCCTCCACAAGACGACGATTCTTTTTTTGATGAAGAGGCTGAGCGAGCCGAGAAAGAACGCAAGGAAGCCGAGGAGAAGGAGAAGAGGCGGAAAGAAAAGGAGGAGCAGAAACGCAAGGAGGACGAAGAACGGAAGCGGAAAGAGGACGAAGAGCGTAAGCGCAAAGAAGACGAAGAGCGCGAGCGTAAGCGCAAGGAGGAAGAGGAAGAACGTAAACGAGCCGAGGAGGCTAAGAAGAAGCAGGAAGAGGAAGAAGCTGAGCGCAAGCGGGCTGAGAAGGCGGCGAAGAAGAAGAAGCAGCAGCAGGAAGAAGAGCACAGGAGGAAACAAGAAGAAGAGCACAGGAGGAAACAAGAAGAAGAACATAAGAGGAAGTTGGAAGAAGAACACAAGAGGAAGTTGGAAGAAGAACACAGAAAGAAGCTCGAAGAAGAACACAGAAAGAAGCTCGAAGAAGAGCACCAGAGGAAGCTGGAAGAGGAGGTGCAGAGGAAGCTGAAGGAAGAGCTCAGGAAGGCCAAGGAGGCTGAAGAGGCAAAGCGCAGACAAGAAGAAGAGGAACGCAAGCGTGCCGAGGAGGCCCAACGGCAAGCCGAAGAAGCTCGACGACAAGCTGAAGAAGCTCAACGCCAGGCTGAGGAAGAGGCCAGGCGGAAGCGTGAAGCTGAAGAGCAAAGGCTAGCCGAAGAGGCCAGAAAGCAGCGTGAGGCAGAAGAAGCGCGACTTGCCGAAGAGGAGAGGAAACGACAAGAAGAAGCTGAGCGACAACGCATTGCAGAAGAGGAGCGCAAGGCCGAGGAAGAACGCAGACTGGCCGAAGAGGCCCGACTGCGAGCCATCGAGGAGAAGAAGAAGAAGGACGAGGAAGACCGCAGACGAGCATGGGAAGAGCTCAAACGCGCAGAAGAAGCCCGACAGAAGAAGGAGGCCGAGGAGAAGGCCAAGATCGAGGCTGCAAAGGCTGCCAAAGCCAAAGCCGAAAAGGAGAAGTGGGAGCAAATGCGGAAGCGTGAGCGCGAGCAACGTGAACGCGAAGCACGAGAGCGCCTTGCCAAAGAGAAAGCTCGCAAACAACAAGAAGCTATCGAGAAGGAAAAAGCAGAGCGAGAGGCTCGTGAAGCTGAAGTCCGTGCAGCCGTCGAGAAAGAGATTCGCGAGAAGCTCGAAGCAGAGGCAAGGGCCAAAGCCGCCGAAGAAGCTGCAAAGAAGGCTGAGCAAGAGAAGATTGCCGCCGAAGAGGCTGCCGCCAAAGCAAAGGCTGAAGCCGAAGCTGCTCTTGCCAAAGCCAAAACAGATGCTGAGCGTGCTGAACGACTCAAGGCAGCCCGTGAACGGGCCCAGAAAGATCGCGAAGCCCGTGAAGCCAAGCTCAAAGCAGAGGCAGAACGTATTAAAGCCGAAGCAGCCGCCGCCGCCGCCACAGCAGCTATCCCAGACCTCACAGCCCGACGATCAACCACCTATGGCAACGTTGGTAGCGGCGAACGCCTCGATCCATATGCTGGTGCCAGAGCTACGCCCCCTCCGCCCGCCGCCTCAGTCACGTCGACGCACTCTTCCCCCATCAAAGCGACCGTCACACCCAAGAAACCGTATGAACGTCCCTCGGCGAAGACATATCAGGCAAGTGAAAGCGACGCTGCGTCCTTTGTCCCGCCACGTACTTCGACCGCGCCCCCTCGCTCCACAGCAACACGCTCGCATGTCTCCTCCGCGTACTCCGAATCGAGCTATGCGCCCAGTCAGATGTCACAGTCTACAACTCGCACATCACCTCCTGCGTCGAGGTCAGGACCGTACGCGACGGCGGACCCGAACAAGATTGTTATCAAGGCGGTATATCTCTTCAACGACATGTTTCCTAAGCCTGTCGCCCAACTGGTTTCCAACGTGGGCAAGGTGACGGACGGACTCATTCTCAAGATACAATCCGAAGGTCTCTTCATCGACGACGACGTCAGAGGTATCCCACAGAGAGAATGGGATGTCAAGGCTTGGACGCTCAAGATGGTCGAGGTATGTCATGTCCCCGTTATCTTCTCATTTCTTGTCAACATCGTACTAACAAGTTCCTTCTGTAGACTGGCAAGCAGCCCACGAAAAACCTACACATTCTCCGTGCCTCAGTCCGCGATACAGAAGGCAAGAAATACGTCTTCCTTATTGATGAATCCGAGAGCTGGAAACTGGCTCTTGGGCTTCAGAGACTGAGGAAGGGTAGTCAGGTGAGGAGTTTGCAGAGTGCGCAGATGGCGCCGAATGAGATGGCGAGGGTGTTGAATGCTGTGCCGCCTATCGCGCTGTAAAGAAGTGAGGTGTAGAAACATGGGAAATGGAGAAGGTGCGTTGATAATATGGTGGGTGGTGGATATTGGATACCCTTCGCTTGAGACATTGTTATGCTGTCTTTTGCATGAGCATCAGCGGTGGAGTTGTTGTTTCGTTCGTTCATATATAGGGTTTGATTGTGTTGTTGTATATGAATCTGAAGTGGGATGAGATGTCGTATGTAATGGAAAATGGGCGTTACATAGGATGGTGTTTTGGGTGTAGATAGGAAGTATCGGCAATCGCATATGACACATCACGTTCTGAAAGTGTTCGTTCGGTGAATCGATCATGACTTCATTGCATTCGTTGTTCGTGAGAAAAGGGCTGTCGAGCCGATGCTTCCACGGAGCAATCTCAATCGGACCAACTTTTGCTTCCTTGCTTGGGCAGTAATAACCCAAAGGCCTCAGGATCAGCCTCCTCGTAAAGAAACACACCATCTCGCGTAGTGTTCGTGTCAAACGCGACGTTACCAAAGGTCGATGACAGTAGGATCGCGTAGTCGTGCAGGAATAACCTAGCGATTCTATGTCCCCAGCTTGATGGACAGATGATCCCCTTTCTGATGGCATTCAAGACTCAAAACAGGCTGAACAATGGGACCAGTTTGGCAGCCGAGCGAGGTGTAGACGTTGACTATTCCAGTGTCAGCCCTCTCTCATCGAAGACATGTATGATAAAGAGACTCACGAGAATCATCCTTGACAGGCCCCTCATGACCCACCACCCTCAAGCTCTTGACATCCGCATTAAAGTCAACACAGACGTCCGGGTTGAGCCAGAGAAACGTGTAAGAGCCTTGACAGAAGTCTTTGGTAAAGGTTTGGGCGCGGACTTGCCAGAACGTGTTGGAGTTAGGGTCGACATTGCGGTTGATACTTGTGTTTGCGATATCGACAGTAGTAGAAAAGGCCGGGGAGGTAGGCAGGGCAGAGCTGAAGGCGGCGGTGATATTGATCAAGGTGAAGAGTTGGGCAAACATGTTTGTTTGAGCTTGAGCGATGGTGGAAGAATGTGTGAGGTAGCTGGTGCTAGAGAATGAGTGAAATGGGTCCGGTTGTGGAGAAAGAAAAGTGAGAGACTGGGTCAGGTGGAAAGAAGGGATTGAAAGAGCCAGGAATGGAAGCTACGTGTGTACAACGAATGAAATGGGCTTTGCAAGGTGCGTTGCTATTTGATGCAAACACGGTGAGCTGACATGCACGTAAGCAAGGTCGAGGCAACCGCAGTCTACTCAGGGTAGCCGTAGCCCTGGGGAGAAACTCGAGTTTTAGGAAGCTAGCCAGGACCATTACTGTGTTTGCGGGAAGGTGTGGCTGAGGTGACGACGACGTCATGCAACGCGTGGCACTAGCGCAATGGCGAGTGATTGCTGAGGTGTATGAGCCTCGACAAACATGTACTCCTAGGTGGTAGCGCATCAAAGTGACGATGCATTGGAGGACAGTCCATGGAACGGGCGCATGCATGGGAGTATTGCATGTACCCACTGTATCAGTATACTAATGACCAGAACATTCACTCGCCATGATGTCTCAGTCAACGCACGACGAATACTTGAAGTAATGCATTTATCAAGAAGTTGGGTATGACAACGGTCCTCCAGCGCTGCACTCCTTCAACACTGGATTTTCCTCATCCCACATACCACGCACCACCCTATTCATTGACCGGCTTCGCTCCCAACATCCAACCCAAACCTGACGCAAGCGCCCCAGTCGCAGCATTGGCCACCATATCCCTCCTCCTCACCCTCTCGCCCCCGTCCATACTACCATTCTCACTCCCATCCATACTAACCCTCCCCGAGCCCGGCCCTGTAGATCCCGTAGACGCTGCAGCTTGTGCACTACCCCTCAGTGGAAATGCCGTCTTGGAAAACGCCGCCGCAGCCCCACGTGCTACGTCAAAGAGACCCATGGGCGCTTCTTCCACAGCGCCGCGACCGATTTCGCGGCGCGGTTGTACGGTGATTGTGTCCATGTCGAAGGCTCCGGGAAGTTTTCGATCGGCTGCGTCGTTGAAGCGTTCCTCTGCCTCGGTCTCTTGGGCGAGCAGGTGCGTCAGCTCGGCCTCGCATTGTTGCCATACTCCTAGTATTTCTTCGAGACGGCTAGGCGGGGCAAGTAGGAGGGCTTGTGAGAGAAGCTCCATGCGTTGTTCTAATCTCCTTAGGTCTGGGCGTGCTGCACTACCAGCTTGTGACCAGGAGTTTGATGAAGAGAGAGACGTGTCGTGTCGGCCAGCGCGCAGAGCAGCCCGCCATGCAACGTCTTCTGCCTCGTCTTCGTGGTCTTCGGTATCCGCAGATCCAAAAGAAAAGAAATTCGAAGACGTTGGAGGCGTTGGAGATGGGGTCAAAGGTGTCAGTCGGTTGACTACATATGAGTAAGCAGTCTCAAAATCGTCTTCTTCTAGTGCTGCCTCGATGGCCATTCCGATCACTCGTCGCTCTGCAGCAGCCTTCTTCCGTTCGATTGACGTGGAATCCATCGGTGCGCTCTCTCCTTCCACTTCCATGATGGTGGATGGCATCGCAACTACCAGATTCTGCCCAATAGATACCAAATCGTCTAGCTTGGTGTAGCTACCGCTGTTTTGTGATAGCAGCTTACGCACTAGCGACAGTGGGTTAGGGCTCACTCGGATGTTGACCGGCTGGAAAGGTACGCCATGCTGGAGTATAAGTGAATAGAACGACATGGCATGTGTCGCTGTGAGCAAGGCCTGAAACCGTCGGAATCGCGACGACGAGGTAAAGTGAGGGGCAAATGCGTTGATGATATCGGCAGCACGCTTCATGCCACCCCTATTGCGGTTGCCGTTGCTCGCATTGTCGTAGTGGTGCATGGCTGATGCGAGTACAACCTGTTCGACATCTGAAGATAGAAGCGGCTGCTCCCCGAATGCTGGCTTGACGTACAGGTCTATGGCGAGGGCGAAATGGTTACTCTCCAGAAGCGCCTTTAGCACCTCGGTTTCCAACGCTTTCCGCTCTAATAAACCGAAGATACCTTGGGCTTGGCGATCCTCGTCGTGATTGTTAGTACCCCAGTTCCACAACCACAACAACTTGGAACGGATAATGGCCCACTGTTCGCTATCTTTCTTGGAGCCGCTGTTCAATGTGTGAAGTATCTTTTGTAGCAACGATAACTGTTCTGAGTAGTCGTCCCGTAGTGACATCTTGGCAACCTCTCGAATGGATACTGGTTGCTGCAACGTCGACAGAACACAAGAGGAGAAGATGACTAGCTCAAGGACACGGAATGCTTCGGGTCCAGGTTGTGTAATGACATTGTCATTGTCCAGCAAACGATCCTCCCTAAGTAGGGCAGTTGTCGAGTCTTGTAGCAGAGGGTCCTTCAGGTCGTATGAGGGCAATTGTCCAACGCCGATAGTGAGGTCTGGAGGCGGCTCGTAGTTGAGAAGGGTGCATATCCTTGACAAGAGCGAATGTGCCGTTTGTAGTGTGCCCACATCGCTCTTGTCGACTAGGTAGAGGCACGCTAGGGCTGTTCGTGCATATTTCATCTCCAGTTGTCGCTGTTGGTCGTCATCGACAAAGTCTCGTCCTTCTTCATAGCCGCCCAGGTCCATATCCTCTGGGCCGTCCCAGTCCGAGATGGCTGAAGTGACGAGGGGCAGATGATCTTTTGAGGCGTGTAGCAGCCATTGGAACAGACAATCCCAGTCGTCTGGTTCCCGTGCTTGGTCCTGTGCGATTGATGCTCTCCGGCCTCCGCGTGCAATTCGCCGCCTCTTGCGATCGTTGGCTCCACATAGCCACGGGGCGACGACACCCCTCAGGTCACGCGCTGCATTGTGTATCTGGGTATCGTCTGCGTTTCGAACGTGTGAGAGTTGGTGGTCGATGGCACGTCGTCCTTTGAGCGATGCGAATTCGTCGAGCGTGGTAGCAGACGTTTGCGGGTAGTATTCGTAGCTAAGGCGTAGAAGCGGGAGGACGGTCGATGTAAACCACGTGCGTAGGTATTCGGAATGGCCCAGAAAGGGAACCACGAGCTGGGGGACGAGATCCAGCAGGCCCGTCTGCGCGTCAATGCGATGTGCGCGATGTATGAGAAAGTGGCTGAACAAGTCGAGCTCACTCTCACCCGCGTAGAGGGGATGTGCCACTGGCGGGAGATGCAGCGCATGCCTTCTCTTCTTCGCCCGCGAGTTGGAGAGTTGTTCGACCGAGGATATATCGAGGGATGCAGCGGGTGATTCCCCAGGATACCGCGCTCCCGTCGCCAGATCATGCAAGAAGTCGCGATACGATGACGGGTCGCTCTCTTCCGGGAGGTAGTGGAGGATTATGCTCAGCGTAAGCTCGAGTGGTAGATCGCCGTCTCGCAGTGCTGTCAGCGCCCGCAGCGCTGCAATGTTGGATTCGGTCGCATATTGTACGGCGAGGAGCACACAGTGTGGCGGTGAGAGCTGCGACAATTTCTGCAGCGCTGCCATGTTGACGTTGGGCCGACTGCTATGGTGAAATGCGCAGGCACTGGCAGACTTCCATGGTCGTCTTGGGGCTTGGAAAGGATACGCCCGCGATGCGACAATTCGCTACGTCAACCGCCAAGCCCCACCCGCTCTCGGGGGTCCGCTCACATGTCACCTGCTCTCTTTTCACCATTACGACACCACCACGGCACAACTTTCGACTCATCTCGCACCGCTCGATAGAGTTTTTCGCTTGAATGAAGCAAGTTCTGATGACCACAACGCTGCTGATCTTCGCATCCCAGGCTATACCGCCCTCCAACGTTCGAGCGAATCATCTGTAATCCGCTCGAGACAATACTGCGTCCAATACGTCTATCGCCCAATATGTATCAGCGGACGACCCTTATACACCAGTTCATCCATTCTCTTACTCTTGATACGGGTGATGGACCTACCACCCTTTCTTACCATGGTTTCGCACCAATTCCACGAGGATTCCTCTGAGCAGAAAAATGCTTTTGCTTACGATCCTGAACAGGATGACTCCTCTCGAGTTCTAATACCTGTATGTAGTCCTGCATTTGCGTACCGAGGCACTGCGAGGTTCCAGCCCTGGAGGTGCTTGATCGTCAGTGCAAGCCCCTAGCCTAGCGTCCGCATCGTCCGACGTCGCATCCGACAGCACCAGCCACGACTTTTCCTCCTCACGCTTCAAAGTCACAACCACCCGCAAGGTATTCTTTTGCTGTTTCGGCCGAGTGCATGTTTGGATACCAGCATTGAGTGATCAACAGTGATAAATCGGATCGAAACTTTTCTGCGGAACAAAAGCGCAAATGATGGAATTGACAGCCGTTCGCCTCCACTAACCACCGCCAAGCCGACATCAAACATGCAGCGTTTCCATCGCCGAAACAATTGTGTAGCAGCACACTCGTCGACCCAACCCTGGAGTTGCAGATCAAACTTCGATGCCTGAGCTTGAACTGATTACTTAGGAGATGGCTGCCTGGCCTCTTTCTTGACATCCATATCCTCTTACTCTCCCTGTACATTCTTGATACCCTGGCTCGGTCCATTCTTTGCGCGTGCGCCCATTACAATCTTTATTTCCTCATTCTTTTCTTAACCCCTGTCACGAAGCTGATATGCCGAACATGTACATTGATACAGCGACAGCGAACAGTCGGTCCTCGAGACCCCAGATCACCATCGAGCCGTCACCGTACAACGATCGCTCGACGCCACTTCTAGAGGCTTTCGTGAACCAGGAGGTCGACAATGAGAGGCCTCCACCCAGCTACCTTGAAGCTACAACGCCTGGCCTCTTCACCAGTCGACTGAGTGGAGAAGAAGGCGCAAGGCTGCTCTCCTTCGATGGACGAGAAGCAAGAGATCCGAGGTTCAAAGAGGAGCAGTACAGAGGAAGAAGTCTAAGGCAACATTGCCTCAAAAAGACATGGCTCAAGGTGGCTGGGACGATACTTGCGATGATGCTCGTGTCTGCGATGCTGGCCCTCATGGTCGCAGCGGCATCTGTTCGGAGGGACAGACAGGTTAGCTGAGTGCTCTTGGGAAGGAAGATAACGTACTGACGTCCGCATCAAGGCCATTGTGACTACCGCCCCATCTTCGGCACAGTCCGCACAAGATGACGCCGCACACCCAGAAGGCTTTATCGATGACGACTCGGACAAACCCAGCCTCATTGCCGTCCCTTGGCCATCGCCGTCGGCCGCGGCGCAAGCAGCACCTAAACAATCTTTCCCCATCCGATGGCCTGCAAAATGTGGAAAACAATACAATGTTCGCGCCGAGCACCACGACTTTGGTCAGACGAGCGAGCTCAACATCCAAGAAGCAGTGCATCAACTAGACGGTCCATACAAGCGCGTAGCAGGCTGGATACACGTGGCACAAGCACCTCCAGAGCAAGTCCCTGGTACCATACAGGTAAAGATGTCCTACGCAGTATCATCATCAGTCGACGTCAACAGCGTCGCATATGCATCCAGCTCAACCGGCATAACCATCGGCGATCCCTCCTTCCCCGACGGCTTCGACGGCGTGCGCCCCGGTACCGCTTGTCTCGGCATGTCAGTAGTAATCTACATGGCACCCGGCGCCTCGCTATCAAACTTCAAGGTCGCCACCACACACATGGGTATGCAGATCCACCCCGGCGCAAACTTTACCGTCAAAGACACGACATCCATCTCCACCACTACCGGCACTCTCGACGCCATAGACTTTTCCTCCCGTCAAACATACCTGCAAACCATCTCTGGATCCATAAGCGGCAAGTACGCACTCTCCGACCTCCTTTCCGTCAAGACGAAAAGCGGATCTGTGAACATTGACGTCGAGCCCCAAGCTGCAGCTTCTGGCTCCACGAACCCGGCCATCTTCATGGTAGACTCGCTGTCTGGAAGCATCCGGACAGACTTCAAGCGCAAACACATCCCCGACCGCGATTACCAGACCTATGTCAATACAACCGTTGGTTCCGTTGATGGCACTTTTATCCACGGCTCCCGCACAGAATTCAACTCTGTAGCCGGTCTTGTCACGGCTGATATCTTGCCTTTCAAATCCGGAGATTACCAGTCTGAGATATACACTTCTACACACTCGGGACAGACATGTCTGACACTGCGCTCGCCGTATAAGGCCAAGAACGTAGCCATATCTGGCCTGGTTAGTACGCATAAGAGCACGTCTGGGGGCTTGGATGTGACGTATCCGCCAGAATGGTCGGGTCTCATTGATGGCACCAGTTTGAGTGGCGCGCTGCATCTGCAAGGGAAGGATTTGGAACTGTTAGGAGAGAACGACGAGCCGGGGAAGAACCATGTTGAAGCGAAAAAGGGTGCCGGGGAGAGTAGTTTGAGTTTCAACACTGTGAGTGGAGAGTGTGAGATCAAGATTGGGCAGCTATAGGTGAGTTGGGTAAGGGTGTTGGGAATTGATGGACGGATATACCTTGGTTCTGGTGTTGGTTCTGAAGAGTAGATGGTACACTGCGCCCACTTGAGGCTGTCATAAATGTAATGCATATTACGATCCAAACAACCGGTCACGCAGAACATCTATCACGTATTCGAAACAGCCCATTGTAGCGACCTTATTCACTCCTCCAAATACCTCGGCTGCAGATAGTAATCGCGCTCCCATCTACTCACCGGCTGCACCATACATTCCAAAGTCGCGTCGCAACCCCTGCCGCACAGTCTTCTCCCAGTTTCCGATTGCGCATAGTAGTGAACTCGTTTTGTAGTAGAATTGAGTTTCCAGATTCCGTACTATAGCTAGTGTCGAGGCTATTGTCCGCGCGTCCCGCTCCCGCCAGCGATGGCCTGCCCAAACGAGTATCTAGGTAACATGGATTATCCTCGTTGTACATCGTCGATCCCAGGATTTTGGGTGTTAGGGCTGAAGATGAGCGGCTGGGTTTTGCGGCAGTTGCTGGGTGTCTGGGGTTGATAAAGGACACGTCATGAGGCTGAACTTTATTCGCTGGTTCCAGGCTGTGCAGTCGTTTGCGGTTCCTGAATATAGTAAGGTGTATAGTCGAATTGGGAAGAGGTGGTTTCCCTTTGCTGCCCAGATATCCTCACGTCCGGTGAAAGTCGCCTTGATAGTAATATGTCAACACTTAGCGCCATGGCGAGAATAATGTCTACCGTGATGTATGAGGGGCTGTCGTGAAATTGTTTCGCAGACTTGGAACCTGGACTTGCAAAATCTGCAGTGCACGGCTTGCGTCGTCTTCGGTCATATGTGATCGTTATATCGCGTCCGTTACCCTTGCGGTGGTAGGTGTAAGCTCTGCAAACGATTGAGGTTGCATGCTGTTTGGTGATAGCGATACCCCATTCCAATGCTAGGTGTCCGCCCAAATTCGAGGGTGCTTGCGATGGGACACGATAAATTAAACAGGCTAGAAGTTGAAAGACATCGGGTTTTGAAGATGGAAACTACACCGAGTGGCCGTGGAATTGTCCATTACCTACTAAATGATTCACGCGTCGAAGGTAACTACAGGAAACCAGCGATTACCTCGATCGGAAAAATGATTAATTACTATTGAGAATTCTTCCGGATCGAATTTGTTCACACCATGTGTGACGCGCCTTCAAGCCATGTCAATTACGTGTTTGCGGGTCGGTCCTTGTAGCGCATCATCCGCTTCGGTAGCTAGGTAGCCGCTACATGGAACTCGAGGCAGGACTGTGGAGTTCATGCTGCGAACCATGAGAAGATTGCAGGTAGCCTGGGTACTCAGGTTCCGGTGGCAAACATGTGTTGTTGACAAATATGTGGAGGATTGGTGGTGGTACAGGACTGAGGCATTCAAAGTAGCGAGTCCATGGGTCGGCGCAAATTGCTGCGAACCACTCCGCGGCCTCGTGATGTCAAGGCAGATACTCTTTTTGAACGTCGCCAAGTCGTGGAAATATTGAATCCTGCGAACGAAGAGTCCTAGATTCTGAACTAGCAGGTAATTTGTCGATCGGCCGCTGTCAGTTGTCAACCTGACTCGATGGCCAGTGCAGAAGCTTGTCATCGCTTGCACCATACTATGGAACTCCAGCCGACTGACGGGTTGCATATGTTTCTGTCCCGCAAAGATAACAACACGCCGAGCAGAACGGAATGAAGTGGCATCGCTTCGGTCATGGGCAGTTGACGATGCCACTATTCGGCGATAACGCGGTGCGCCTGGTCAGTGAATGGCTGAAAGCGTCGACGTCAAGTGGAAATGCGGCTACAACTCCGCTGCGCGATACAACCGAGCGTCCGTGTCGGCGAATCAATCCAGAAAAAACCGAGAAATATGGTGATGGTGCGGTACACGTTGCGAGCAGAGTGGGTCTCAGGTTCCCCTGGACGTGTGTCAAGAGTGTTTCGGACATGTCGCGACGCGATAAAGAGACGTGGGCCAGTTGGAAGCGAATGCTGACTCATCCCGTCCCTCACCAAACTACGCGCCACACGCGACGATACACCCCCCACCCTCCCAATCAGCTGCTCCGTGCCATCAGACTCGCTCTCGATTGAGACAAAACTTTTGCAGCTACGATGAAACTGGATTGTTAAGCCCTGGCTGTGGAGTTGATACAGCGGGAAGTTGCGCATCTTGCGGCCAACCTCTTCCATCCCTCCATAAACGACATGCACCACCCCGTTCGAGCGCTGAAACTCGAGTACGAGTTGGAATGAGTGTTGGGATGCCCGTCTCCCTGAGCTCATCGACCAACAGCTCCCTGTCAGGATGTGGTCACTATGGCCGTGGCAGCACTGTATCCATGCCAACAACTCGGCCTTAGTAACATGGGGCACTTGGTGCGCAGCCCTGAGAAGCCTCTCCGAGCCAGCCGAGAGGATCATGGAGACAACGACTGGTGCGACCGTTCAGAGTGCGTCTAATCGCCTTTTGGCACCCCAGCAGCCTTGCGCCCGGTCCACCACCCGCTACACCATCCCCGCCAGACTCTCTTTTGGGTGAACGCTTCTGCTGTGGCCGTTCCAGATCACCTGCAGCCAAGGCGCGTCGCGACACTTCTCTCAAACTTGCGCCCAAGCGGTTCCGTTGCGTCCATCACAGACATCATTGCTCTTCGTTGTTCCTTCTCGGATGTTGCAACCCCCGTGTATTCATCATATAGCCTAGCAACCCCTCCAACCGCCTTTCCTGCTATTTGGCCCGTCACTCTTTAGGATCCTGCCCAACTATCTTCATATACATTTCTTTCATTTGGAGCGGGCTCCATCCGCGCTGGCTGCGTTGAGAACTTTGTTCTCGTACACTCTTTTGAGAAGCTTACATCCCATTCTGCGCCACATCTGCTCAGCCATAGTCGCACACGCTATCGCCCAATACATTCATTTGACTCCAGCCTTCTACTTTCGTTACCAATGTAAGTTTCCCCCAACATAGTATCGCTCCCTTGCGTTGCAGCACACCCTGGTTGGGCTTTGGATAGTCCAGCACTACCATGTTCAGCAACTCGGAACAGTATGGAACGTCCCAACAGTCACTTACCACATCGCAACACAGAGTACCTCAGACCATCGCAAAGGTCGTTGTATATAAGGACGAAACTAAAGATGGATTTCAATGCGGTTCAGCAGTAAGCCTTTACGATGGCGTAGGGCCTGCGCAGACTAATCGCCGTTACAGATACCGTCCGTCACCTAATCGACAGTACGCTATGGAGCATTCGTCGCCTACGCCGGGAATGCAAACAATTTATGCATACGGAGATCTCCAGCATCGTCAACAACAACATCAACATCAACAAGGCGTACAACCTATGTCCAGACCGTCGCCACCGCAGCCCACATGGGCTTTGCCGCAGTCCCATCCTTCGTACTATGCTACGCCGCGGGGTCCTACTGTGGGCGCGAGAGAAGATCAGCAGCAATTCATGGGAAGACCAGACATGATGACGTCGCAGCCGACTGTTACAACCGGTGTTATCTACAGTAGTTCTACGACTGCCCCGCAAGCACTAGCAACAACCAACTACTTTCCCAACGTCATTGACACAAGTAAGCGTTTTCAGAAGTAGGCATGCGCACAGTGCTAATGAGAACAGGTCCATGGGGGCAGAAAGTATGTGAAGAGCTGGAGTCTTTCCCCACTCTGGATTCCGATGTGACAGACTTCAGCCATGGCATGATGGGACACGACGAGAACACCCCGATAATCGACCTACGCCAGTATAACAACATGGGCCAGCACGAGCACGACAGCATAGCACAGTTCAACCCGAACTCCACTCGGAGAATGTCCGAGTCTTCCTTCTCAATGTCGAGCACAGGCGGTGTACTGCCAGAGTCGGCAGCTTACGAAGACCTGGGTTCGTCAGAAGCCATTTCATATGCGTCTGAGTATGATACATGGAGCCACGCGGAGCAAAGTACCACTCATCTTCTATCGCCTCTTGCTTCGCCACGGCGCCCGCAGTACGACGGGGTTGTTCGCAGTGGGAGCCGATCTCGCACATCGCCAGCGTCTCACGGAAACATTCGTTCGTCACCCTACACACTTGACAGCAACCGATTCAAGAGGTGGTCTACCGGACAAGCGCCGACATCGACACCGAATAACTCACGCCCAATGTCACACGTCTCGGACCGCTTTGCGCCGTACGGTCCTCGGATGAACCCACATCACTCGATGCCCGCCTATCCTCCCAGTGCCTACAACAATTTCGGACTACCGACACAAAATGTGCTATACTCGCAAACGCCCCCATCTCATCCGAACAGCCAGTCATTCTTCACACCTCAAGACCAACACCAGTTCCATCTCGAAGTGCCCCGGCCTTTACCTTCTCAGGGCCTCTTTCGTCTGCTCCAGAGTAATGCCGATCGTCACGGAGGCTGTTCGTCTCACTTTGCAGATCTCTCGGACCCACCGGATCTTTACTCGTCTCTGCACGAGGAAGCATCCAACCCACCAGAGTCTGACATGAACCCTTCGGACCCAGACCTCATCCCACATGAGCAGGATCTTCGCTTTGTTGGCGATTTGTACACCCCACGATGGGTACGTGGCCATGGCAACAAACGGGAAGGCTGGTGCGGCCTATGCAAGCCCGGCAGATGGCTTGTCCTCAAGAACAGCGCCTTTTGGTACGACAAGTCTTTCACACATGGTGTTAGCGCAGCCACTGGTGCGGCATTCCAGGGTCCACAAGACACACGCCGGACGGAAGGCAATCTCGACGTATGGGAAGGGCTTTGCGGGAGCTGCGGTGAATGGATAGCGCTCGTCAGCAACAAAAAGAAGGGTACGACGTGGTTCCGGCATGCATACAAGGTAAGGTGGCATTCTGTCCTTCACATTCCGCAAGGCTTGGCAGTTTGTCCTCAATCTGTCAAGATTTACCTCATTACCACACGTAAAATCATGCTAACAAAAATGCAGTGCCACACACACCCGAAAGTCAAAGATGGGCCCAAGCGCCGCCGTGAGACACAAGCCGGACGCGTCCGCGCGGCATCATCTGCTTCAGCTACGTCCTCGTCGTATCCAATCAAGCAAGACCTCCCGCAAGCAGACTCGGCATCCCACCGCCATTCCACGCCAACACCGATGCCTGGCAGCTCGTCTCTACAATCTTACCCCATGTCAAGCGGGCCGTCTTGTATGCCAACCTCGACACCAACCTCGACACCGCAAGTCAACACCTCATGCAACCCTGGCAGTACAGCGTATCCTACACCAACCTCTGCAACACCCACGATGCATTCGCTCAGAACCCCCACGGCAACGTCGTTTGGTGAGGCATACGGCGAGCTTACCGATAGGCATGAGCCTGTGGTTGGCATGTTTACAACGCCGTTGCAAAGCTTGTCGAGCTTCTCCGGTCATCAGTATTCGACGAATCTCTCGCATCAAGTAAGCGAACCTGAGCTTGTTGGTATACGAACGACGACCACGGCACTCAACTCGATTGCGAGCATGATATGAGTTTGATAGACGACTCCTAGCCATTCTTTCACAAGCAACAATTTTGGGTTGAGTTTCGCCGGCGTCAATGGCGGTGGGTCACTGCAATATCGGAGTAGCATTCCAGGGTTGTCGTACAAAAAGTGTTGTATGAGCTCTCGCCTTCTTTCAGTGTTGTTGCATTTTAGTTTCGCGTCTTTCCCACCTCTTTCCAGCGTTCTTGTCTATAGCGTTCATTTCCACAGCGTTGTTGTCGTTACGCGCGAGTTCTATCGGTCGCATTAGGCATATCACGAAGGAACGACTTCCAGCATTCTCGGCAGCACCACTTTCCGTCTTTTTCCCTTTCACACACCAGCGATATCCCCCTTTACCACGTAGGTAGACTTTGGTAGTTATAGACTTGCTTCTGCGGATTTGCAAACAATTCAACAAAACATTGTAGAGCATCTGTTCACGAAACTGTTGGACCTGTTCTATTCCAATGCGTGATACTCGAAACTGCTGAACACGCTCCTTTTAGAAACTGAAAAGAAGCATCAGGCTCGAGCGGGAAGAGCAACGGGAAAATCAAAAGACGGACACTAAATTGATCTGCAACGGGCAAAAGCAAGAAGAAAAAAGCAGACCCACACTCTTCTCACATACCCGTCCCAGCACTGAGCCACACCGAGACAACACGCACTGCCACTTCATCCCCCTTCCTTCCATGACATGCCCACCACACTCATGCAAAGTACAACGTGTTCCCAACAACACATCCACCCCGTCCCGCCCATCACATCAGCCGGACGAAATATACGCCAACTCCCGCACATGCCGTGTTTCAGCATTCTTGCCGTCTAGTCTCAGGTTGTGCAGCAACCCGAAACTGAGGCTGTGACTTTTTGGGGTCATCCACGTCACACGGCCTCACGCCCTACGTGTTCCATGGATGAGGCCCTCGGACGGATGGCCGTGGTTGGTCGTTGGATGGGTAGGTGGGGTGAGGCCGGCGGGAAGAGACCGAGGTTGGAGCTGATACTCTTCAACGCAAAGGTGGAGGAACATGTGATACTTTGGCTTTGGATGATGGCCATGACAACGTTCTTGACTTTAGTTTTGTGCTTACACACCTTCTTGTTGATCGTGTCATGTGGGACGTATTGAATCACCCCCAACCCTTCCCATTCTAGTATTCCCTTGGTCCCCGCATCTCGGCGTCCTTGATCCCGAGTCACGCCGGTTCCTACATGGTCTTACAAACCTTCTTCCCACATAATAGATTACTCATGCATCCATTCCCCTTGAAAGTATAGCTGATGTGCTTCTTTCGTATTCCTGGATCTCGTATCCGTATCCTGAGGCCAGCGATCCAGGGTCCAGTTAATCCGAACTGGATCTACGACGTGGCGTAACTGGTATATGCACAACATAGCCCTGATCGGTGAGAGAGCTGTATGAAGGACTCTCAGGCTTCTGTCCATGGAAGGAAAGGGGCAAGGGTGGTTTGTGGGACCGAGGAGTTAATGCGGAAAGGAGGGATACGCTTTAGGAAGACATTGCAATTTGAGGTGGAGGTGCATGCCGGGGTAGATGATATGCTATGCGATTTATGTGAGAAGGCTGGGCGCTGGGCTTGGGTTGTGAGTATTACGATGAGCAACCGCATCCGGGTTTGCCATGGTGTTTGAAGTCGTGGTAAGCCGTATTAACGATCGTCTCAACCGACTCTGCTGTAAGTCCCAATATACCGTTTGCGTTCCAATCTCTAAAAGGCTTCGGGGCTTCTAGTGTCTCGTCGTACAGTACACTTCGTTCGAGCAGAAACATTCCAGAATCAGGGTACCCCTTCTCAATTCTCTTCTGGCCTTCGAGAATACACTCTTCGACATCGTAGTTTCCTACCGTGAATTTACGGCCCGTTACCTTCTCGGCAGATCTCAGAACCTCATTGGCGGATGTTATCATACCAGCAGCGTATATATACTGGTTCTTGACTTCATTCCAGTGTTGGATGGCGCGAACGACAACTTGTCCTAGTCTTTCTAGACTGGAAGCTGGGAATAGTTCAGTGCCGGTCCCGTGAATGGTCGCACTGTGCCATTCCATGTCGAAACCCATGTTGCCACTGATGAGATGGGTGTCGAGGGTGTATCCTGTCGCAATTGCAGTCCACTCAAAGTTTGAATGGACTTTCTGTATTGTTTGAAGATGGGCAATAACCTTTGCCCGTCCCGCCCATTTTGGGATGCGCGCTTGTATATCATTGTTCATGCTGTCGTGACTGAACTCATCGGGGATGAAGCGTTTAACACCCGCCGCGATGGCGGCGTCGATGATGCAAATCTGTTGCTCCGAATCTCCACCTGACATTGTGCTTATAACGAGATCTTGTCCAGTCAGGGCTGACTGTAGTGAAGTCGACGTGTAGTCTGACTTTTGGTGGTGGACGCTGGAAGCAGAGACGTGAGGGGGTAGGCTGAGGGTTTGTGAAGGATAAGTGAGTACAGTGACTTGGTATTCTGTGGCATCGGGCTTGCTTCTAGGCGGGAAGAAGGCGTTGATAATGGCAAGGCATAGCTCCCAGTTCTACTCGTTTTGTCAGCCACGTGGCGGTTGGAAGTCTCATCGCATCTCATTACCCCTAGTATCATGACCTTTTCTATCGCCATCCTGTAAGATATGAAGTGTCATCGGCCGGTTTGAAAAAGACGTTGTACATGCACAGCATGCTGTGTCCTTACATATATTGCCCGCCCCGCACTTGACACGGTTGAAAGGAAGAGCCAGCACTAGCTCATTTGCCATGTTAGGGATGATTGACAACGAAGCTATACAGCGCTGCGGTATGGCCATAGACAAAAGTCACCCACTGCCTCTACATCAATGATCACATGTTGACTAATGTGCCAACTCGATGTCAGTCTTGATGCCATTTCCTGAGGGTTAGTCTGAGCATAAGTGCCCACTACGACGGACAGAGAGCGGTGATTCCATGGCCTGGGCAGGTGAGTCTAGAGCATGACAGAGACATAGCAGTTCGCCATTCATGGGAGGTAGTGGTGGAGAAGTTGCGGAGAGCTCGCGGGATGGGAGAAAGTAGCGCCAAGCCACTCGCACGGACGCGGCAAGTGCCGGATCGCAGCTGTGCGAGCTTTTGCGGACGACGAATGCAACACCACCAAATCCCCCGCGACCGCAACACCATCTCCGCTCATCTCCCCCGGCTTCGGATACCTCGTCCAGTGCGTCAATTTGCCCCTCGAAAGCTCTACCGCGGCCAATTGGACCCCCACAGCAGCGTGCTGACCCGCAAAACTACAGGTAGCCCCAACATGAACGCCGCACGCTTCCTCCGCCCCTTCTCCAGGGCCGCCGCTGCCCGCGCGCCCATGGCTGCCCGCCCATCCGTTGCCGCGATGGCGCGTCCCGCTCTCGTCGCGAGCCAGAACAAGAAGACCGAGGTTGGCCCACAGCAGATGGTGAGATAGAGCGGACACGGGAAGGACGGGGAACCTAGGAAGCTAACACAAGCGATAGACTGTCCTCAAGTCGGCCATGCCCCAGCTCATTCCCTTCTTCTTCGTCAACGAGACCACCGTGGCCTTCATCCTCCTGCCATCGCTCATCTACGTCTTCTCCAAGTACATCCTACCCCAGCGTGTGCGCCTGTTCGCCGCCCGTCTCTTCATCAGCAAGTTGTAAGCGGGGGGACTGGAACGATAAGAAAGAGCGGATGGCACTGTACAAGTAGTGGGAATATGCTCATAGACAATTGAATGGCATTGCACGAAGGACTGGTGGTTCTGGTGTGAAGCGCTGACTGCAGTACCACTTTTATTCTTTTTGGCGAGATGTCTAACCTCCCGTGGGACACAAACTCGCCGCACTGAGCCATGGGGCCGGCTAAATACACACAATACATCGATGGTGGCAGTCATACATCTATTGACCAAAGCGGGGCTCACCGAGACGCTCCATATCGAGGATCAGGACTTCCTTAGTCACCAGACTTCTCGGCTTTGCCTACCCGAGAGATGGTAACTCTCCGCACGTTTTACTAGCAGAAACATGATTGCGACTGGTCTTAGGGCTGCTTTCTGGGATGATGCACAGCCACAAACGCATGTCAGTCGACACATCCGACAACCAATCTGTATGCAGCTATGCAGAAGAAGCTTTCTCTACCGTTGCTATATTTGTAACACGTGCAGAAGGCAGCTAAGCTTCTCGCATGCGCATACACATACGCGTACATTGCCTTGATGTTTATCCTACGTATCTACGAGGTCTTTGAGTTGGTATTCATGTGGTAACTAGTTGGTGCTCAACTGCAGCGAGATGAGACTAGCCATGAGTCTGAGTCTACAGAACACCCATCTCCAATCGTTGCAGTCCTTGCTGCTTTCATCTCAAATTCCGCTCTTGGCTTCGGCAGTTTTACTTCTTCCATACACTAGCCAGCAAACACTGTCGATCGATATTTTGCGCAGTAATTGAGACTCTGAGCGAGCGAATTAAAAGATCGCCTCAAGTCACGAGCAGCCAATCTCTTGGACAGTCCGACATAAGACCGCACAGCATGTACGCGCCCGTCCCCCCCCATGTTGTTTCACTGGATCCTACAACGCTTTCAGCGAATAAGGACCTACGCCCACGAGGTGTGCCGTAAAATGTGCGACCATATATGCAAATGTTATGCAGTACGCTACAGATGCAGGAACCCTTGACATGGCAAGCCTCCAAGAGCAGAAAAGACCTAACCGCGCGGCGTATACGTCGGCATAACAAGACATCGCAGAATCCAAGGTAGGTATAAAGTCATCGTGGTTCGCCTGTAGTAAACATGTAGTTGTTTCAATTCCATTATTTTTGCCAATCATTCCACGATGAGGTGCGCTATTCTCGCCACTGTCCTCGGCTTTGTGTCGCTCGCAGTATCTGCTCCTGCAGCACTTGTTTCGCGCCAGGCATCTCTCCAGCAAGTCACAGACAGCTATGCGTTCAGCGTTTCCATTGGTGAATTTATCACGAACCGTAATGCGAAGAATCCACCTGAGTTGGATTGGTCGAGTAATGGGTGTACTGCGAGCCCAGATAATCCGTTTGGATTTGATTGTATGTTCTGAACTCTTCTTCCTCTATTCCCTCTGCCATTTTATCCCCTCTTCTCCATGATTTGACAAACGACGCTCTTTCCCTTCTTCTTCGCACTAACAGACATACTTCCAGTCCTAAACTCTTGCTACCGCCACGATTTTAGCTACCGCAACTTCAAGGCGCAAAACCGCTTCGATGCGAACAAACCGCGAATTGACGACAAGTTCAAGGAGGACATGTTCAACCAGTGTGCGAGTGAGTCGCCCAGGGGTGCGTGTGAGGCTACTGCTACGGTGTACTACGAGGCTGTCAGGGCGTTTGGGAGAAGGGATTTGGCGATGGCCGAGGCGGAATGATTGCTACGAGTTTGAAAACTCTGAGATGACCTATCAATGAAAAGCACATCGGATACCCAGAGATGGAGTACGCACGCATTGTGTGGTTGTATAAGTCTTTGGAGGTCTTTGGTTCTCAGTTCTGCTGGACGTGTCTTATCGATAAGACGCAGCATCCTCGGCCATTTCCCAGCTGGGCGTCGATCTCCAAGCCCTCGTCATTCCATCAATTGATCAGGGTCCATGACCCTATTCAAAACCGCTATTAACCTAGGCCCTATCCCGTCTTACATGCCCATAGTCATCACCATGCCTCGCCCTGATCATTTCAGTCATTCCCCCCAATTCCGACACCCTTTGACCGAGGTCATCCGAAGTCGCAGATCCTGTGATGCGTCCGCGTGGGCTGATTCTTGGCGTCCGACAATATGGCCGATGAGTACGAGCTCGCTGCAGCTCCTGGAGCCTCAGCTTCAGCAAACACAACGATGCCGCCGGACGAAGCTGAGGAACTACACACCGTGGATGCGCGACTGCACAAGAGCACGCTGAGGAAGTTGGATTGCCTGTTACTTCCGTACCTGGCGCTGCTGTTCTTGTTTAATGCGCTGGATAAGTCGAACGCAGGTACCCACGACTCAAAGAGAAGCGCATATGCTAATCTGGTCCAGATTGGAAATGCAGAATCTGCGCACTTTACCGCGGATGTCGGGCTTGATAAAAGTGCGCTGAACACCGCTGTTGCGCTCTTCTTCGCCTTTTTCGTTACATTACAACCTCTCGGCGCGGCGCTGGGAAGGAGATATGGCATGGTGCTCTGGGTACCCAGTTGTATGATTCTTTGGGGAGTATGCACGGCTTTGCATGCGTGGGTGCGGCATAGATGGCAGCTATATACGTTGCGCATACTCATCGGGTGTCTTGAAGGTATGGATAAGACCCTCAGAGCATACTGAGTGCGGTGCTGACACGATAGCTAGCGGGCTTCTATCCAGTCACAGTCACGTACCTCTCCCTCTTCTACACGCGCTTCGAATTTGGCCGACGGCTCTCGTTCTTCTACGGTCAAGCAGCCGTCGGCGGTGCCCTCGGTGGTCTCATAAGCTATCTTGTTTTCTCCCACTTTGGGAATGACGAGGAAGGCTCGGAAAAAGACTGGCGACCGTGGCAGGTGCTGTTTCTACTCGAGGGCACACTCACTGTCGTCGTGGCATTCATCGGATACTTCTGGCTACCACATAGCGTAGAGATGGCATGGTTTCTGACACCCGAGGAGCGTCAGTATGCATCAGCGCGTGTTGTAAGAGACCGAGACATACAGAATGCGCCTGCTGCCGTTCAAGAAGACGAACGCCAAACAGAGGACACATACGATGAGGAGTCTCGAGGCCTTCTAGATTCGTCCAAGCATTCGGCCTCCACGATCACACCAACGCGACAGCTGGTAGATGACCGTGGACTCAGTCCCCACGACATACTATCCGCAGTCTTCAATACCAAGATTTGGCACATTCTAGCCTGTAATGTCCTGTCCGCCGTCCCGGTCTACGCCTTTTCCGTCTTCCTCCCGCTCGTACTAGCACCTCTGACCGAGAACGCAAACCCCGCACTTGTCAACTTGCTCACTGCGCCGCCACACATCTGTGGAGCCATCGTACTATACTTTGCCGCTAGCTACAGCGACAAACATCGTATACGTCTCAAGCCAATCCTTCTTGGGTTGTTCATCATGGTAACAGGCTTGGTCATTGTGGTTCTGTTGCCCACCTCATGGGCAATACCTCGCTATGTTGCCCTCAATGTTCTTCTCTCTGGTACCTACATCGCCTCTCCACTTACTGTAGCCTGGATATCTGGTAACACGCCATCGCCCGGCAAGCGCGCGCTACTCCTTGGTATCAACGGTTGGGGCAACCTCGCCGGAGTCATCTCAGCAATCCTGTTCCGACCAAGATATGCCGCAGATGGCTATATCGTGCCCTTCTGGTGGACTCTTGCGTCTGTCGCACTGGCAGCGATTGGCTATGTACTGTTCTACAGGCGTTTAAAGGTCGAGAACAAGACAAGACAGGATATCTTGCGCAAGTGGAGTGAAGACGACGTTGAGGCAGAAAGGATGCATGGCAGAGGACCGCTACCGCAGCAACAGCAGTGGCTGAGGAAAATCATTGACTTGACGCAGTCGCATCCAAAGCTTGCTTCAATTGGTTATTGGCTTGAGCAGGCTGTACGGGGCAGGGAGGGTGACGATAGGCTTACGTTCGTCTATGGACTGTGAGCGTGAGCTGTTGTTCAACGCTTTAAACCGGTTTTGTTTGGATTGTGAAGCATGCAGTAGTCACGCATGTCAGCTTCCAAGCTTTCGAGCGGGGCGCGGTGCTGTCAAAACCGTCTATAGCCCCAGCCTCGCGATGTGAGAGCCGCCGCGGCCTTGGCAATCACAGTGTGGTTGATTCAAATCACAGCGATGGACGGACATCATAATTCCGTCTTTACCGTTCTTACCACACTACTCGGCTCAAGAAAGAAGTCGTTATCTGCCTGACTGCGATCTCGGAGCCAACAAGCGAACCGAACATGCCTCAAACATTGTACTGGGTCGTGTGATTACAGTTGACCCGTAGACACGGATGGGATGGCCAATACGACAATATCCGACAGTCGGCAATACTACCCCCAGAAGCTCGAGCCGTTAGTTCGCGATGGCACACTGAAGAATGCTGATTGAACCATGGTCGTCTGAACCGCTTGTTGGCAGCATGTTGACGCGATCAACATCGGAAAGTCGATGCGAAAAGCCTTTATCACTTGGTCCACAAGTCTTGTTAAGAGGCTGCCAACACTGGTATAGGACATCTTTCTAGCTGTTTCCAACGAGTTGAGTAAGCTTCGGTCTATGGCACGACTCCGTAAACAAACAGAGCATTTGTTACAACATCTGGACGCCGAACCTGGTCCGAAGATGGGAAGATATCCATGGATACACGCACATTCCGTGTACACCACAACGGGTGGCTTCGTCGTTGATGCCACGATACAGGCCGCCAGGTTGTTCCCCCAACGGGCGGCAAAGGATAACATTGACACTAGAGGATCCCAGGTTCATCGCCAACCGCAATCCTGACCTTCTCCTGGACTGATCCGATCCTGCAACAATAGACAAGAGCAAAGCAAACATGTTCACGAAAACAAGAACTGGTGTCCAAGCGCTGGGGTTCGGCATTCAGTGTGTTACTGGATCGACTCAAGTTCTATCTATCTCATCCTTGGAGATTGATACTGCCATCCATACCGCCTGTGCCCAGGCTTCGCATCTCTTCTCTTGGTGCTATAAGCCGCTGCATGTTGAGGAGCCGACCATTGCTCACATGCAGGTTTACATCATATGGCTGGCTTTGACGCTGTTCATGAACTACATCCGCTTGTCCAATTGTCGCTGGTCGGTTTACAGAATATAGAGGACAAAGAAATCCTTGGACCTCCGGCTGATTCTACCATTGCAGTCTTTTATCCTACAGTTCAGTACATCTTGCTCAGGCCATTCAAAGATCCGGGCTTCCAGCTAGGAGACTTTCTTACATACCGTTGCTTTTTCCTGTGTGCTTTTTTCTATTTATGGTTGTCTACCTTGTCGCAACAGCTTTCGTCATCGCGAAATGTTTTCTGGATGTATTTCATGTTCCCGACTCGGTTCTCAAAGACCCTCGAGAGTCACAACATTTGCCGCATCTAGGATGATGATATAGACTGGCTTTACACTGGAACTTGTATGCAGGGTCATTCCCCCTATGCATGTCATTTTTTCCGCTGCGTTGTTGCGCCTGTCCCAAGGATACACCACGACTTTAACCCTATTTGTTCTTAGCCATAACTCGGACCGAGACCGAAGACCAGTTTAAATTGCTCGTTTGCATCTGTGTTCCGTGCGGCATCTAGATCTTCCCTTCAGGATCCATGTTCCCCAGCTCTTCGCCACGGAGGAGCCGACGATCCAACCCCTTGTAGCAATATCAGGGGCTCTGCGACCGCGCTAGCGTGCGGCTCCACCCGTGGCGCATGCCTAGCACCAGAACTACGACTCAATTCGGCGCAAGACTACGAGCAAAGCGTCGCTGGCACGCAAATTTATCAAATGTGGCGCTCAAAGATCTGTGGAAAAGCCAGAAGATATTGGTGGCTTGGCCTGAATCATGCTATTGCAGCTATAGTAGGTTGACGATGATGAGCTAGGCAGATATCTATGGCTGTGTATATAATGGCGTTAGGAACCTCCACGATTGATAAACTTCGTAGGCACGGTTTGCGTTGGTTGCTCCATTCACTGCTTTGACCTGTTTTCCAGCGATTGCATCTACTCCATTCATTCAGTCATTCATTAATCTCTAATCATGCGATTCAACACAGTCTTTACAGGCTCAGCCCTCCTTTTGGGCTATGGAGTTTTCGCAGCTACGGTCTCTCAGAACGCACGGTGTGGAAAAGATTTTGGGGGCCTTGTTTGTCCTGGAAGGTCTTCTAGTGTCGGACCGTGCTGCTCACAGTACGGGTGGTGGTACGTTGCATCCTGCAATTTCCCGCATTCCTGTTGAACCTCGTTAACTCTTTGTAGTGGAAGAACAGAGAACCACTGCTATGTGTCGAGTGGATGCCAGTCAGGTTTTGGCTCTTGTTCGACGTCCTCCGCGTCGAACCAACCCCCTACCTCGTCTCCCTTACCCGCGCCTTCCAAGTTGAAAACCTCGACCGACGGCAAGTGTGACGCCGGCTCAAGCCAGACCTGTTTGAATAGTGTGTTTGGCAATTGCTGCTCTCAGTACGGATATTGTGGTAGCAGCAATGCGTACTGTGGATCAGGTTGCCAGACCCAGTTCGGCTCGTGCAAGGATACACCGTCTAGTCCTTCGAGCATCGTAGTACCTCCGTCTTCAGCAATCGCCAACCCGATAGCCAGCGCCTCTGCTACTTCGCAGCGAGTCTCCACGAATGCCAGGTGTGGAGCTTCTTTCGGCGGACAGACGTGCAAAGGAAGCAAGTGGGGTAACTGCTGCAGTCAGTACTCGTACTGTGGAAGTACGGATGCATACTGTGCACCTGAGACTTGCCAGACAGGGTTTGGAGATTGCAATGTTGTATCTTCCTCTAGCACCACGTCCGCTTCTACCACCTCACACAGCTCAGCAGAGATGTCAAGCACTATCACGTCAAGCACATCAGATCCAGCTGTTACACCAGAAGCTGTGAGCTCATCGCCATCTTCGTCGCCTACTATTTCGTCAGACACATCCTCGTCCGCGTCCAGCGAGACGTCGACCAGCCTATCAGTTTCCTCAACAGAGCTCGTGTCTTCTTCAGCCTCTACAACTTCAACAACAACTTCGGCTGAAGCTTCTTCCACAACCAGCGAGATTGCCTCAACAACAACACTTGAATTGTCATCGTCATCAACATCTCCTACTCCCACTCCAAGTCCAAGCCCACCAGAACCCACGCAACTCCTTTCAAACTCTGACTTCGAGGGCCCCTCAAGCAGCCCTTGGGTTCTCTTCCCTGCCGACGCCGCCATCGTCGCCCAGTCAGATCCGCAATACGGCAGCAAGAGTGTTCGCGTGCCTCGACGAGCCGGCCTCTTCTCCAGCGTGCGCCAAGTCGTTACAATCAGCGAGACAGGTACCTACACGGCATCTTTCAGCGTCAAAGTCGATGGCACAGTTGGAGTTCCGTGCTACATCTCTTTGACCGGCCAAATGGAGAAGGCTTATGGACAAGTTGAAGTGCAGGAGTGGACCAAGTTTACTGAGACGACTACGCTGCAAGCGGGCAGTAATAATTTTGTGAGGATTGTGGTCAGTTGTGCGCAGACTGCACAAACGGGGTTTGTGTGGTTCGATGACATTACCTTGACTAGGGTTGGTTGATCGGAGGTATGTTCTAACGGATGAAAAGGAAGCTTTCTTTGTAGATATATTCTGATAGTCGTGCCTCGACCTATATGTCATCTTGCATATAACCCGTAAATCATAACAACATCCTATCTTGACTTTTTTGTGTTTTACCACCGACCAGCAAACTTCACGAGTTCCCTCCTCCCCACTACCGCTGAAGCAACGGTGCACATGGCCCCCACAGCCACCAACGCCGCCCTCGCCATGTTGAGACTCGCCCACTTGTCCATCAACTCGTGTACTGTCTCGCCCTCTGCGGCAAATGCTTCGACGTTTTTGTTGCTCAACGACGCGGTTGCAAGTTCGTCCTTCTTGCCCAGGAGCTTGCTATTCGTGGGTGCCATGGCGAGGAGCGTAAAGGGGATGATGCTGGGAAGGAGGAGGGTTGCGAGAGCGTTCAGACGGAAGGGTGTGGTTTTGGGATCTTCTGTTGGGGATGTTAGTATATGAGTTGGCTGGAGATTGCGAAGGAGTGGGTAGATGGGTGGGGTATGGTGATGAGGCATTGACGCGTGTTGAGAGCATATGGCATGGACGTACGGTTATAAGCCAAGTACCCAGTGGCTAGAGCTGAGATAATGGCCAGTGGCCTCGCGATCGCGCCGCCGTGTGTGAAGATTGTGTGCCATTGCTTTACTGCGAGTGGCGCAGGGGCTTGCATTGCGGCGGGGATGCCGACTACAGAGAGGGATACATTGGACCCTAGTCAACCTGTTAGTTGCGTCATGGTATATGTATATATATACTTGAAAAACGAAAACCTGCTATCATTGCTTGCATAACTCACCTAGCAAGAACACGCTCCCTGTTATGCCCACAGCCTGTGCGATTGCCAGCGCGGTGGGCGTCTTCTGCGTGAGTAGATTGTCCATCGCGCGGAGATACTTGTGCAATTGGTGCTGAATTTACGGTATCTAGAGGCGCTAGATGTTTTGTACTTTGGGTCGGGATGCTTACTTGTTGGTGGTCCGATTCATAGGTAGCTGGCCAGCCAACATGTGGAGGGCCTGGACAACGTATCACGTGGGACACGCGCTACGTCAAGCTTCCCCGCGGACCCCGGTCACGGCAGATGAAACTCCGATCTCCGATACATGCCATAGGCCAGTCGCATCATCATTCATCTTCACACACAATCAATTCTGCGAAAACCCATATATTCCATTCGCTTGCTTTCTGAGAAAAGTTACTGTGCATAGCGTCTGTCTGCCCTTCTCTAGTTCCAGGGCGCGTTCCACAACATCCTCTTGGTCTTGATGCCTAGTGTGTTGTCAAGCTCCAATAAGTCGGTCTTCACCTGAAAGATAATGCATCTTCCCAACCGGTACCCCGAGGTTCCGCAAGATCCCATAAGCCGTCACACTGTGGAAGAAGCTGTCATACAGAGAGATGCATTAGTACACTGGGTATATATTCAGAGATCCAGGTAGGCACTTACAAATTTGGTAGAACGAACTCCTGCAAATACGTCAAGCCATTCAAATCGAAATGCCACATATTGGGTACATCGATCACAACGGGCATGTCCTCCTTGCCCTCAAATGCTTCCGGACGCGCATTATCGAAACAGTCCAGGGCCTGTTCGATTTGCGTGTACAAATCCTCGAATGAGACCGCGCCGAACTTGAATGAGGGTACTTCCATGTTGGCAAGGCGTTGGAGGGCTCTTGTGGCGGTGGTAACCCGGAAGAAAATTTGAAGCGCGAGAGGCTTCCATTGAAGCATTGTCAATCCTGGATCCCATCTTCTAGGTCAGACGGCGATGCGATACGTACATGCATATCTGGAGCGAGTCTGGCTCCAAGGGCTTTCGAATGCGGATACCCGTTCTTGTCGCACCACTCTTCCGCCTTCTTCAGAACCATCAGGTGATTCTGCATAGCTCTTCGAATTACAGGTACGCATAGTTCATAGGTAGCTACGGTCGATGTCATATTGGCTCGCGCAATGGACTGCATCATGTGGAGAGTTTATGTGGGAGGTGGCGGCTTAAGTGCATCCATCAGTCATGTGGAGCGTAGGTCAAGTTGTGCAATAACCCGCATCTCCCCGATGCTCAGGCCCGAAAATCGCCTGCGCGTAGATTTCACATCCTTGCTATAATTCGATCAACAACGTTTCGTTAATGAAGTACCTTAGCTACCACGACCTTGACGCTGAGCGCGCCCCTTGCGAATCCTCCATGTCTACAGACACCCGCATGCGGAAGCCTGCCATACTTTCGAAAGTATTGTCTGAACCTTAACGCCTATCTCATTCTGTGTTATGGCACAATTGTTCCGCCTCTGATCAGCTAGCACTGTCTGCAGCTTCTTCTGAAGATGATCCAGCCCTTGCTTCACCACAATGCGACCTACGACCCTACATTCCTCGCTATCCAATACAAATCGACCCAGCTGAAACGTGCTATCACCCAGCTCAGCGCGGCTTCCGTCGCTACCTCTGTCGATAGGAATGTCTGGTGGCGCAAACTTCGCCTGTCCTGCAACATAAAGGGTACAAAGGATCTCGAGCCCGCGAAGAAGAGCCATGGTGCGCGTTGCATCTGAAGAACATGTGCTGCAGTCCATCATAGCATTATGTAGGTTTGATAGCTTCTGATCAAGTTGCAACACCTTTTCTAGCGTATTGTATGCTGCGATGGGACCCTGTAGTTGATGGACAATGTGGTTCTCGTATCCCCGACACATACATTGTCTTGTCTGGTCGCTTGACAAAGGGCCCTGTATATCTAGTCAGCAAACATGGCAGCCAAGAGCTTTCGCTTGGCCCCGGGTACCGTACCCTCACGGTCATGTTCGACTCAAAAGATCGAGGAAACAAAGCTACTATGAGGTGATCTGGAAGTAAAACAAGAGATTGGATAGATACATCGTACTTGTAAGGCAAGAGACGAGCCTTGTTGCTTACGGTAAGCAGATAAACCTTGCCTCCTAAGTACGCCAGCGAAAAGGTTAATCTAACTAGAGTTACGTTTCAATTAGGTTAGATTTGATGCTAAGATTACCTACCTAGGTAGCCTTAATTCTACTCTAATCGATTCGCAAGCGTAGCGATACTTCATGTCTCGCGATATCGTTAATATCGCTATACAAAACCTCTACCAGGAGACTTAAGAGCGACTTCAGACACTCGTGGTAACCTTGGGTGTGAAGAGATGGGCCAGGTTTGGTTCGATCTCATCACATGCTAATCATAGGTCAGACGATAATCTCGGAGATACAGCCGAGCCCGCGGACCTTGGTGCGCGTACACCCAACGCATCGTAGTCAGATCTGTCCAAGGATTGCTCGCATCAGGTCCCACTCCCTCCCTACTTCCCCGAAACTCAACCCTTTGACCTGCCTAGGATACCTACCACAATCGTCAAGCTCAGTTCAACTGCAGCTTGTATCGCGACGCGACACTTTAAATGCGTCTAAGCAGATAAACCACGAGTACATACGCTGACACCAGTGATTCGGCAGCGGCACGGCAGTACCTAGGTAACCACCACCAAGAGTAGACGATGGCAAGATCCATATTCGACCCGCTGATCGAGATAGCAAGGAAGCTGCATTCGAATTGCCAATTGTCCGATCGGTAAGGTAAGATATGGTGTACTAAATCTGGACCTGTTTTCGCAAAAGCGTGCCAGCTCGGCCCCTAGACTGAACTTTGATAAGCCTTGACGAAACGCTGTCGTCCTCGACGATCAGACACACTGGCTGCCATTACGGATGTACCTGCTAGAGTTTGGCGGCTTATGCATGACCTTGCGTAAAGAAAGTGTTAGCCCAAGTCAGACAATTTGATGGCATATGAGGGCGTGGTGGTAACAGGCTGGTTCGGAGGCCTCGGTTCGGATCACAGAGCAGGAACGCCCATCTGATGGACGTGGAGCAAAGCCTAGGCTTGTAGCTTGGAATTCTCCGTTGTCATGTAAGTGCTCTACTGTTGAGGCGCAGATTATTAATCCGAGCAAACACGGAATCGCACACAGGAATACGGAGAATGCGGAGCATAGTCGTATAGGTACTAGCCTGACTTTCACGTACAACGGAATTTCGTGAACAACGAGGACCCCTGGAAGCTACTTTGGTAAAAGGCAAATATCCCCAAAGCTTAACCCAATGATTATCGCGATACTTAGGCCTTTACTGAAACCGAAAAGCGAACTCTACACCGCAAGACCGAAAAGCGAACTCTAAACTCTCGATCCGAAACAGCAACTGGGAGATCTATGTTTTGTTAGTAGAGACGCTAGCAAGGATCCTGTTTTTGTAGGCATTGTATTACGTAGGCGGATGTGACATTGATCAGGCACCTAGGTAAGCATTGCTTACTGCCACAAGAGTGTAGAGTCGCTTTTCAGTCTCCTAGGAGGCCTACTGTATCGCGATAATCATTAGGTTGAGCTTTAGGGGCATTGCTTCTTGTCTAGGTAGTAGGGAGACCTCTGAAGACGGACCAATTCGGCATTTCTACTTACGACGTACCTAGGTATTCGCCTGAGACCATGGTAAGTTTCAGTGTCGATCATGGCCGACATCACTTTCCAGCAGCATCTCATCCAGACGAGGGCAGCAAGGGGATGCCAAGTGGCAATACCTGTGACTTTGACTGGCGCGTCCGGGTTCCAAGGGAAATTCAAAATCGGTAGCGCTGATCAGCTAGCGGCAGTCATAGCACCAAGGAAAACAGCCGGCGTTAACATTCTACCGCAGGTTCATAGGCCATTTCGGGATCCTCTACTCTCATGCAATCGGAATTCGGACCTCATTTGGTTGCTGTCAGCCCTCGTACTGCGGTACAGAGTTCTCACGTACGCCAATTGGCTCATGGATTTCCAAAGCTTGATGAGTGTGGGTATCGTCTGGTGGTCCTTGATGACATGCCCATGTGCATGCGGGCTCAGCATTATCTGGTAATCGTATGATCGTCGCGTTATGGATGTCAACACTTTTCAGTCAATCGTCTTTCGTATCATTCTATTCAAAGGCAACTTTCGACTTTGGCACACGCTACATATGTCTTATTGCTATCCTACACAACAGAGCGATCAAGCATTGCTAGCTGCCAGTATGAAACCATCGCGTGTGGGCTTCCGGAGGCTGCGAAACTCTTGCGATACATGCACACTTTCGAAGCTCAAATGTAGTCGCGAAAAGCCAGTCTGTCAACGTTGCGTTGACCGAGGCTGCCGACAAGACTGCAACTACAGCGTAGCACGCCGTCCAGGCAGGCGGCATCAGACATCTGTCATCTCGGATGAAGTGGGGTTGTACGGTACCGACACCGCTGTCAATGCAGCGCACATCAGGCGGGGAACGGCGCCTCTAACACCATCTCTAACTCTGGCGGATTCACTGCCTTCGACGGAGGAGCGTCACGATTCGGCTCGAAGCACCCCTCCACAACACGTTACAAGAGATGGAGGAAAAGCACGCACGATTCTGTTATCGCCAAAGACGGCTTCGATAGAGTCATTTACGGACATACCGATGGAATTGCCACACGATACTGACACGGTCGACTTTGGATCTATCGATAACATTTCGCTATGGGAGTGGGATGGGAGTGGAGCCGATCCAGATTGTGCGAACAGCCAGCACTCAGGGCCTGTGGCGCCGATGTGGGTTCATTTTTCAAGTCAGGATATGCTCAGTGGTACGGATTTTGGCGTCAGTAACTTTGCTGGAGAACCATTAAAAGAGCCGGCACCGCTTCTGAGCCGAATAGACCGACAGAACACCTACCAGGACCACCGGTTGCTTCTTACGCACGCAACAGGCTCTTCTGGTGATCCTATCGCCTCCGGTGCAGCTGCCTCGGATCTCCTCTTTGACTTATCCAAGGATGTGGATTGCCAATGCTCTTCCCAACTAAGCCAGGTCGTCTACTTGGTCAGCCTTCGGCGTGCGACACCTACTCCCCTAGACGTTGTTTTTGCTTTAGAGCAACAGTTATACAAAACGAAAGACACAATATCTACATGCGCGAGATGCTCCCTTAGCTCGCCGTATATGAGCATGATGTTTTCTATTTCCATGAGCTGGGTGATTGAGCACCTAGAGTCGTATATACGTGAGGCGACTTCAATCAGCACGCACGACAGCCAAGTCCCTTACCTTACGATTAGTGGATTGGCACTGAGTAAAAAGATGTCGCACTCGTGTTTTGAAGCACTGGTGAAGCTTCGTCTCCGACAAGTCGTCCAGACTGCACGAGAATTGTCAGTATTCGACATCCAGACCAAGAGTACCCTGTTGGATGGGATGCGGTCAGCAGCGGTTGAGACCGGAGTTGCAGCGCAGCAGATGTTTGGAATGTTGGAGATGAGGGGCTGTTTTTGAAGGAAGACAGCTTCTTCGCAAAAGGCCCTCAATGTTAAGTATAGGGAGAGAGCGCGGGTCGCAGAATTCATACTGGGCGATGTTGCGATTCCGAATTCACTCAGCAAAGCGGTGGGCCCTTTCTCCTATCGATCATACACCTACATATCGTATCGGGAGATTTTGTGTAGACAGATTTTAGTCAAACTCCGGTCACACATATTCCGGCCAATCAAGAAGTTGTAATTACAACGACCTCGTATGTGGCACCCAACTAGCAGTGTGATCCAAGAAGAAACGCCACAAACTAGCAGATGTGTGTCCGTGATGTTTCATATGATTCACGACCAATGACGACTGATTATCTGCTGGCCTTTGGATGACGCATCCTACCTACCTAGGTGATCTCCGATATTCTCAACAGAAGAGGAGCTGCCATTGACATCAGGCTAAATGACCATGCACAGTAAGCGGGTGGTTTGTCTGAAGTTTGCATGATTTAGTATATCCCGGACTGAATGGTCCATGAGCCTCGGGGCAATTATCATACTCGTTCGGCTCTTAGTTGAGCGAACTCCGTAAATGCGTTGTGTCGATCCGAATTGAGCGTTGTTAATTGGAGCGCGGTATCAATTCCCTTTTTTATCTTTCTCGAGAAGAAGGAGGGTACCTATCCCCTGCTAGTCCCCTGCATGAACGACAGACTCACTCGCTTTACCTTTCACTGTCACCCACTATCACTAGCCTATTTTGACCCGCCTCACTTATTAGAGTTCATATCAAACCGGGGTCTCACAAAATTTATCGACTTTTCATTTTGCTCTTCCATAACTTCCAGCAATCACCTAATTACGCTCAGGCGAAAAGAACATCGGTGTCCACGAACGATGGCGGAGTTGTCGCCCAAGGTATGCGAAATTCCTCACGCCACTGCCACCTATAGAAACAAAGCTGATCGACTTTAACGAATACAGCCTCGCTACGGGCTTTCGGATGCTCTCACGAACAAACAGTCAATATGGTACATAGCCGTAGTTGTTATCGTTATCTGGGTGGTGCAGAGCTACATTCAAACATGGCGACGCCTCCGACATATCTCCAGCGCGCACATCACTGCACCATTCTCCTACTACTGGGTAGGACGTACCACCTACAGCGGTCGTCAATACTGGGTACTTCGCGATCTCCACGCTAAACATGGTCCGCTCGTGCGCATCGGGCCCAACGAAGTCCTTACTGATGATCCTAACGTCCTGCGCACTGTCTCGTCCACCCGGAGCAATTACGCTCGCAGCGACTGGTATCACGCCGGCCGCTTTAATCCGTATCGCGACAACTTGTTCACAACGCTTGATCCGGACGCTCACAAGAAGGCGAAAGCAAGGTCTATAGCCGCATATAACGGACGTGACACCGGTGGTCTTGAGGGCATAATCGATGAGCAGGTCAAGACGCTTATCAACGTTATCCGAAATCGCTATGTAGTAGCTTCACCAGGCAAGGGTCAGCCACTACTGGATCTGGTGGCCATCACGTCTTACTTCACCATGGATGTCATCACACGGATGGGGTTTGGCAAGGCGTACTTTCATTCCAAGAAGCTGTTGGAGTCGTATATCATCGAGGGCGGCTTGCCAAGAAGTACCAGAAACTTGCATCGCAGTCCGGCGGGATGATGGCTGTTAGTCTCGGTGCTGAAGAAGTCCAGGAGTACCTCAGCGATATCTCTTCGAAGGGTCGGGTAGTAGTCGCTTGTATCAACAGCCCGTCTAGCGTTACCATCTCCGGTGACCTGGATGCCCTGGAAGAAGTAGCGACTCGCTTGGAAGCAGATGATGTTTTTGTACGAAGGTTGAAGGTGCCCTTGGCCTACCACTCACACCATATGGAGTTTATGGCCGAAGAGTACCAAAGCTGTCTGGAAGAAATCCTCGGACCTACTGAAGAAGGCAGTCTGGATGTCACTTTCGCTTCTCCAGTTACGGGCGGCATCATCACTTCCCGTTCAGCATTCTCCGCCGCACACTGGGTACGAAACCTAACCAGTCCAGTCCTATTCTCTAGCGCGTTGGAATCCATGGTCTTTGGATCAGCCGAGGCTAATGGCGAAGCGCGGACAATGCCAGTGTCAACTCGCCAGGTTTCCGTCTTCCTAGAAATTGGAGCGCACGATACCTTGTCAGGTCCCGTGAGACAAACACTGCGCGAGACACGGATCCCTCATCTGTCTTGTCTAAAACGGCCTCTCAATGCGGTTGACACAATGCAAGACGTTGCCTGTGCGTTAGTGGCGCGGGGCTATCCGGTTCATCTCGCGGCAGTGAACAAGCGGCTGTCAACCCCCTCGCGCCAGCTAAAGTACATCTCCGACCTTCCAGAGTATCCATGGAACCATCAAACGGCCTACAAGCTTGAGCCTCGAGCTTCTGAAGAGCACAGATTCAAACGCTTCAAGCCTCACGAGTTACTCGGTAGGCTCATCCCTGGCACAAACCCTTCGAGTCCAACTTGGCGCAACTTCCTCCGCACGAATGACATTCCTTGGTTGGTTGATCATCAGCTGGAGTCGAGTGTGGTTCTGCCGGGCGCAGGATACGTGTCAATGGCTATTGAGGCCATGCGTCTGTTCAAAGGGAATTATGGCCAAGATGCAACTGAGCTGCAGTACTCCCTGCGAGATGTAGACATCGTCAATGCTCTCATGATTCCGCACACATCGAGTTCGTCGAGCAGAGGTATAGAGATCCATTTCTCACTTCGTCCCTGCAGTGACAAGGATTTGGACAACGTAGATTGGTACGAATTTGAGTTGTGGTCGGTCAGCGCCAAGCATTCCTGGATACAGCACTGCAAGGGCTCTATTTCGGCCAAAGCAGCTGATAGCTTACATCTGCTGGAAAGATCCAGAATTCTGTCTGGCTTTGGACCTTCTCGATCGGAGCAGACGAAGGAGATAAAGCCTGAGACTCTGTATCAACGGTTGCGAGATTCAGGCTTCCACCACGGTCCAACGTTCCAGAACATCATCGGAAGTCGCGTTGCAGGTGAAAAGTCGGAAACCATGTTCATACCTCGCTCGATACGAAGGATAACCGTACCTTCCCAGCTCGGTACACATGCGAACCAGAGGCTGCTCGCAAGCTTGAACTGTATTTCGTCAAGTCCGAAAGGGTCGCGTTTTGCAGGTTGTGTGTATGCCGTAGGGGATGATGATCGCACCATTGCTAGCGAGCACGGCACAAGAACGTTTGAGATTCAGGAATTCCATCTCCAACGAGTCATCCAAACGGCAACAACTGCGCAAGATGCAAAGGCGTCGGATTCGCCGCTTCATTCAAAGAGCCGATGGGAATTGGACACCAACTACACGATCCCAGGTGACATCAGAGAGTCAATGAAGATCTTTTTGACCCAGTCTGAGCTAGCATTTGCCAGAAATGTCCGCGAAGTCTCCTACCACCATATCGCTAGAGCTCTAGAGCAACTGGGAGCAAAGGCGAACGATGAATGGACTTGGTATCACCAGAGATTTTTCGAATGGATGGGTGCAGTCATCCAGGCAGCCGACCGAGGTACCCTCATTTCTGGAAGCGACTCGTGGTCTGGAAGAAGCGAGACTTCCATCCAAAGCCTCTGCGCTGAGGTGGCGTCAGCGAACGCGTCTGGAGAAATGGTTCATCGCATTGGAAGCCATTCGTGTGACATCGTCCAGGGCAAGCTGACACCTTTGGAGCTGATGATGGAAGACGGACTCCTTAATCGCTACTACCAAGAACTACCACAACTACGCAATGGCTCCTACAAGCACCTCCGAAAAGTTGTTGAGCTCTACTCGGTCGTAGAGCCTGGAGCCCGAGTTATCGAGATTGGTGGCGGAACTGGTGGAGCAACGTCTGTTGTCCTGGATGCTTTCGCCACCCGATCGGAGGATGGGGCGGGCGCCACACTACTGGGACATTACCACTTCACCGATATATCTTCAGGGTTTTTCGGCGCCGCGAAGGCCAAATTTGTGACTTGGGAAGACAAGATGAGCTACTCCAAGCTTGACATAGAGCAAGATCCTTTAGAGCAGGGATTCGCAGCTCACAGCTACGATCTTGTAGTGGCCTCACATGTGCTACATGCGACACCGAGCTTGGAACGTACTTTGTCGAATGTCAGAAAGCTGCTGCGACCAGGAGGCAAGCTCGTTCTGCTTGAAGGAAGTCAAGATTCGCTTGATGTTCAGTTGATCTTCGGAACGGTGGAGACGTGGTGGTTGAGCGAGGAGCCTGAACGCCAGACATGCCCTTATGTTAACCTCGAAGTGTGGGATGAGGCTTTGAGAGCAGCGGGTTTTACTGGCATTGAGTTTGACATCGGAGATTGCGAAAATCCGGAAGTCCAATTCACCAGCACCATCTTGACGCACGCCGAGAACCAGGACCCGTTGTACCCATCCTCGACTTCCATCGTTGTGCCATCAACTCCGGAATCGCAGGCCTGGTTGGATCAAGTAGCCAGTACCGTGCAACGAGTCACCGGATCAGCGCCCTTGGTGGAGAGTTTTGAGGAAGTTGAAGCAAACGACGACCGTCTGCTCATTGTGGCGCTCGACCATCATACACCCTTCGTCGACACCATGAACGAAAAGGCATTCGAGAAGCTCCGGCGTCTCTTGCTTCGTTCCAAAGGCATCCTCTGGCTGAGCTTTGGTGGAGCCGTCGACAACGAGGACCCACGCTTTGCTCAGATGGATGGTCTATTCAGGACTCTGCGGCGCGAAGATCCGAGTAAGCGATACGTACGATTGGCATGCGAGCGACCCCAGCAATCGTGGCCAGCAGAAACCATTCAGATACTGGCACATGTACTGAAGCAGAGTTTCGACTACAGTCCAGTCGGAAATTTTAACGTAGATTGGGAATATTCTGTCAAAGACCAAAGGCTCTATGTTCCTCGTCTGTATCCAGATCTTGCGCAGGACAGAGCCGCTAGTGGAGGCGACCAACCTCCTCAGCTGCAAGACTTCAGCTACTCCGGCAAAACGCTAGCCATCCAACGATCACGCATCGGCGTATCTGGTATCGGATCCTGTTTTGTAGAGACATCTAGCACAGTGGAGGATTTGCCGAGCGGACTTATTGAAATCGAGCCGAAGGCTTTTGGCCTAAACGTTGTAGGTGCGAGCGAAGATGATGACCCAACTGCTCATGAAAGCAGCAGTGTCGTTAGAAGGCTTGGTCCAGACACACAAGGTTCCGGGTTGTGCGTTGGTGATCGAGTCTGCGGCATCTTTAGAGGTCCTATAAGCAACGTCGGCCGCGCTCACTGGACATGCGTCGTCAAAATTCCCGACAGTCTTACTTGGGAAGAAGCAGCGTGCGCACCATACGCGTATTCGACCGCCTGGTTAGCTTTGCGCAATATCGCAAGATTACAGAAGCATGAACAGGTGTTATTACACTTTGCTACGGCGGGTATCAATCGAGCTGCTCTTGCTCTGGCGCAGAACATCGGAGCCGAGATCTTTGTCACTTGCGGAACGGATGAAGAGCGCAAAGTTCTGCTCAGAGATTACAACATCTTCAACAGCCATATCCTGCCCAGTGAGGCCACCTCTCTTGTTGCTGCTATCAAGTCCCAGACGAATGGCCAGGGTGTTGATGTGACGCTGAGCTCTGTCACTGGGTCGTTGCTGAAGGCATGCTGGGAGTGCACTGCCCCATTTGGCCGCTTCATACAGATTGGCAGGGTTGACGCGGAAAAGTCGAAGCATCTTGACATGTCCCCGTTTGGCCGCGGAGTCTCCATGACAGGCCTTGATACCCTTTAGTACAGCGACATGAGAGGCACGATATTCCACAAGGCGTTAGCGAACTCCATCGAGTTATTGCAGCACGAAGGAGCGAGGCTTGCTAGACCAGTCAAAGTCTTCCGGCTGGACGAGGTCGACAAAGCCTTCCAGCTCGTCCGAGGTGGGAGCTACTTGGGCAGTGCTGTCATTCTTCCACAGCCTGGTGATGAGGTGCATGTCATCTCCAAGACTGAACCTTCGCTTGGCCTGGACTCCCCAGACTCTACCTATCTGATCATTGGAGGTCTTGGAGGCATCGGACTTGCCGCCGCTTACTGGATGATGGAAAAGGGGGCCAAAAACTTGATGATAGTCTCCCGCAATGCTGTAGCTCACCCGAAGGGTTTGGCGTTGGCTCAACAAGGAAGCAAGTATGGGTGTAATGTCTATTTGCGCAACTGCGACATTTCCGATGGAGAGGCTGTCTGTAGTCTCCTGGTCAAGGCGAGAGAAGAGCTACCTCCGATCCGCGGTGTTCTTCAAATCGCCGCAATCCTCGACGATACAGTCTTTGAACGCATGACCTTTGAGCAGTGGCAGAAGGCTATCGGGCCCAAAGTCACCGGCACCTGGGCCCTTCACCACAACTTGCCAGATGTGGATTTCTTCATCACGACCTCTTCCGCCACTGGAGTTCTCGGAAACGTGTCGCAGAGTAATTACACTGCGGGTGGCACGTTCCAAGACGCATTTGCGCGATACCGCACATCACTCGGCCTGCCCGCTGTGACAATCGATCTTGGTCCGATCGATGATGTTGGATACGTCGCGCAAGGCGGAGATGCGGTGAAGATGCGCGTGGAGAAGGCCCTTGGCATGAAGTGTCTGCCCATCGCTCATGTACTGCGACTGTTTGAAGATGCAATCAGGAATCCAAACCGACGCCGTGCCGAGAACAGCCAGGTCATTACCTGTATTTCTGGGTACCGCAACCTGGTTGACGATCCGGCGGTGAGGAAAGACCGCCGGTTAGGAACTCTCCGACTGGGCGATGCCACCGCGACAGAACCCTCGGCCCATGCACAATCCGAATCATCCCAGAACATCGACGGGCTGGTATCTCAGTTGTCGGCAGAATCGTTGTCCGAAGGCAGGCTGAAGGAAGTCATCACGGATCTACTAGTGGCCAAGGTTGCCGAATTGTTCAGTTTAGAGAAAAGCGACATCGACACTGGTGATGCTCTGACAAGCATCGGCGTCGATTCTCTGGTTGCTGTCGACTTTCGGAACTGGTTGGGTAGCGTTGTCAAGGCCAAAGTCAGCATCTTTGAAATCCTCCAGACGGCGTCGCTGGCCGAATTTGCTAGTTTGGTAGCAGAGAGAAGGAGATAGGGGAATGTTTGGTTGCGTATGGCTAGATAGAGGGTTATGCATTTAGTTTTGTTGCAGGTTACACGCTTCAAGCGAAGGGGCCACGCGACGCCCGGCCTTTATTTAATCCGGGCTCCGAGAGGCCGATCGCGTCTGATGATGCTCCGCACTCCGATACACGCCATAGGTCGGGTGTATTCAGCTGAACCGCAGGACCGTACTCCTTGCATATGCTATCGTTTTAGTCCCTGGGGGGTTCGCAGGTTACTGCCGAGTCTAACATGGTCCTGATTCGTGCATTGAGGTCGTCGTTGGCCGAGACGTGTCGCTTGTTCCGATGAAACTGTAGGAGCATCATCAATTCAGTCTCAACATACAACTCCCTTGATCCTCTCGTTCTTCGTAGCCCAGAATCCAACTCTCGATCTCTGCAAATCACTCTAGGAAAGTACAGCTTGTGTTGAGCTTGAACTCACAGAGAAGAAAGTCTGCGCGAAAACGCTCCTGTTACAACAAGCCTCACATACGTCCTCAATCTGGGTAACAGGCCAATCTATTAGCCATGTTTTGTACGTACCTTCCTCCTCCTCAAATTCCTCTTTCTAATAAACGACAGCCTTGGACACCACCGCAACCCTCCACCACGTAACTCACCTCCCGCGATCGATCTCCTTCGCGAGTGCCGTCTCCCAGCTCCACAACCACGAACTCCTCATCCGCCTCGACCCCGAATATACTTGTCACGAAACCCTTCCCTCGGACCCCTCGACCCCAGCTGCCAAATGCTACAGAATCACCGACCACATGAATGCTCTCCCCGCAGGTCTATGGGACACAACTGTCAAGTTTGACGCGCACATGACGGATTTGGATGATGGAGTACTGTGGATCATCAAGGCGCCACTGGGGCTTACGCAACGGACTACTTGGAGGTGTTTGAGGACTGACACTTTGGAGGAGGCAGACAGGGCTGAGGGCGTCGAGGATAGTGAGTGGAGCTTGGTGGAGGATGTAGAGATCAAGGCGAATAGGATGTTGGTCGGAACGGTCAAGGGGAAGTGCGAGCAAAACTGGCCAGGAGCACACGGCAAGTTCTTGAAGCATTTGATGGCGGAGGACGGGGAGACGAAGGCATGATGAGTCGGAGCAGCCTTGGAAAGGTCAGCTTTACTTGTGCAAGTACTGGCGTTGTTCTGGACTTGCCCCATCGTTATGTGTGGCCTGTCCAATACCTGATTGTTATATTAATGAAGTTTGTACAGTTTCGCGCTTTTTGACTAACAATGCCGTCGCCACACTGAAAGCAAAGATTCACGGCACGATTCTCGCAATCCGCATCCGCCATCCTGGAAACGCGGAGATTCGGATAAACCAACACCGGGCTAGGACCAACGGACCATGTGCCGCTGGGCCTAAAGACGTCTTTTGCCTGGCGCATGTGGCGAGAAGTCCCTAGGCAGAGCCTCTGCATCTAGAAGGTGGGCAGATTGGCGGAAATTGATCCTTGTGGCGGGATGCGAACATCGCCTAGGCACAAAAAGGATACTGCTTCTTGAGCTTGGAAGACCCTGCATGATGACAACCGCAGCATGGAGAACCGACCCCGGGGGCCGACTGCTGCTCTCTGGATGTCTTTGTTGCGCGATGGTGTTTTGCAACTGCTATATGGTGGCTAAAGAACCTCAGGCCCTTATCTGCTCACGCGACGCTGTTTGGCAGGTCAAGCGACCTGTGTCTCTCTCCAGAGGTGGGCTAATGACCGCCGAGAACTCGCACGTGGCGTGGTCGTAATCGGGCCTTCCGATAGCAACGACAAGACATTGGTCGACAGCAGTCGCAACACATGAAAGACGCAGCACATTGCTGCTGCTGGCATCCCTCGCGTCATCTTGTCACACACTATAACCAGCGCACCCCAAGGCCTTTCAGTCATGCTCGGTCAACTTGTTAGCTGACGCCTGAAGATCCTTCTTGAACCGAAGGGCTGCTGAGCTGCTTCGCTCGCCGCATAACACGGGCCATCCTCCCCGCCTTTGGCCTTTCTAGCCCTGGAACAGCCCCATTCCGCTATCCGCTCAGCTATCAAAAACCGCGCACCCAACCACCGGGTTGGCGTCAGCTTTCTTGCATCCGTTCCTTTTTGCTGGTACGCGACTGCTCCCCCCTTTCTCTGCTTTCTTGGCCTGCCATCTTGCTCCTATAGCCGTGACGATTTCCTGGTCACGTTCTCGACATTGACAGGACCCTCCTTCCCCACGCCGAACCACCCATCATCGAGCAACGCGTACCGTGCAGCCACGCTTCACCATGGAGCCACTATCCATCGACTCCGTCGTCGTCGACCAGGGCGAAATAAATCCCACGCCGGGAACTCCTCCTTCCGACGCCATCATGATCGAGCAGCCAAAGATGAAGGGCAGGCAGCGTCTGTTCATGGGCTTGCAGCGGATGGCGTCTTCCAACAGCCTGGCACACATGGGCAGGCCCCGTTCACACAGTCTGAGAAGCGGCGGAAAGGCATCCATGTCCTGCGTCTCCCTCGCATCGCCTGGCTCGCCTTACGGAAACTCATTCGGCAGTTCCTACTCGTCGGAACTGTCTAATGGGTACTCTACAGCACCGACGTCCGTTGCCAACAGCCCACCCGGCACCCCTTTCTGGGACGAGAGAACCCGCCTACGGATGAAGACACCAGACGTTCCATCCTCGGTACCGCTCCCATCCGCCCGACGACCCTTCACCCGCGACGGCATCGAGGCCGAGAGCGACTACTTCTCGCGACCTGTCCGCAAGGTCCAGAAACGAGCCAACTTTAACTTTTGGGCCGATATGCCCACCGAGATTCGCATGCAAATCCTCAGATATCTCGAACCAAAAGAAATCGTGCGTTGTTCGCGTGTCTCCAAATCGTGGCATACCATGTGCTTCGACGGTCAGCTCTGGAGCGATCTTGACACGAGCAACTTCTACCGCGACATCTCAGCCGATGCTTTGGTCAACATCATCACATCGGCGGGTCCGTTTGTCAAGGATTTGAACCTTAGAGGCTGCGTCCAGCTGCGAGAACACTGGGGCAAGGACGGCTTCATTGAGTCCTGCCAGAACCTCGAGAACTTTTCGCTACAGGGATGCCGGATTGATCGGACTTCTATTCACTGCTTCCTACTCCAGAACAGTCGCCTCGTGCACGTCAATCTCTCGGGTCTTGCAGGCGCAACAAATGCAGCCATGAAGATCCTAGGCGCACACTGCCCAAGAGTCGAGGTCCTGAACATCTCATGGTGCAACAACATTGACAACCATGGACTGAAGAAGGTTGTCGAGGGTTGTAAAAAGCTGCGAGACCTCAGGGCTGGTGAAGTACGAGGTTGGGACGACGTCGACCTGATGGTGGAATTGTTCAAGCGAAACACGCTAGAAAGGCTCGATCTGAAGAACTGCGACAGTCTCAATGATGAATCGCTGGCTGCTTTGATTGAGGGCGTAGATGAAGAGGTCGACGTCCTCACTGACCGGCCAATCGTTCCACCCAGAAACTTCAAGCACCTGAACCTTACTCGTTGTCGTAGTATCACCGATACCGGTCTGAAGACGCTCGTACACAACGTTCCATCTCTGGAAGGCCTCCAAGTCTCGAAATGCGGTGGAATAACCGATGATGGGTTGATCAGCTTACTGCCTACGGTCCCAGTCCTCACACATCTGGATATTGAAGAGATCGACGGATTGACCAACGAAGTGTTGAAGTCACTCGCCGAATCCCCATGCGCCCCTCATCTGCGACACCTCTGCATCTCCTACTGCGACAACCTTGGAGATGCGGGCATGCTCCCCGTCCTGAAAGCTTGCACCCGTCTCGCATCACTTGAGATGGACAACACACGCATCTCCGACCTCGTCCTCGCAGAGGCCGCATCCGGCCTTCGTAACCGCAACCGCGCCGCTCGTGGCCTGACCAACTCGGAGCGACCAGAAGTTGGTCTCCGCATCGAAGCCTACGACTGCGCAAACGTAACATGGACCGGTGTGCGTGAAGTCCTATCTCGAAACGCAGAGATCACACGTCCCTCTTCGCGCTCTGCGAGCAAAGTCGCGACGTATCCACGGGAGATTATCAAGCTCAAGTGCTTCCACAACTGGCAACCCACGGTGGAGGAACACACCAAGCGTGTCTTGAGGGGTGACTTTGCCGCCGCCGCGCGTCTGGAACGCAAGTGGGCGGATTGGATGATGCTAAACGAGGAAGCAGGTGTCGGCGGTGCTGGTGCTAGGCGACGGAGAAGGAGAGCAAGAGAGGCGCAGATGATGCATGCCGATGAAGAGGAAGGCGGCGCTGGTGCTACGGGTGGCATTGGCCGCCGCCGCCGTGCGCGAAGTGGCCCTGGTGGCTGCACCGTGATGTGAGCATGTGTTTCTTGGTGTCTCTAGCGGCACATTTATATGGCGTTTTATTCTTGGAATGGAAGTTGGCCCAAGGCCAGCGGATGCATAGAAACAGACCTGGTCTTAGCATGGGTATCCGGAGTTGTGGAGTGGCTACTCTTCCACTGTTCATAGATTTCTACGTGTTGCATGTTACATATGTATGCATCCGTTTTCGTCAACTCTCGGTCAAGAAGCCCTATTCATGATTTTAGAGCAAAGTATACTGCAGCTTGCGCATCCACGTCAAAATGTTTGGTTGCACGTGAGCACGCGACTAGCTCGGATTAGCGGCGCGTTTGCCCTGCGTTGCATCTCCGAACAATCGCCCACCAACTTGGATACATCTTTGCGAAAGAACACATTCCTAATTCCTTTGACTACAGCTTCAAAAAATCGCAAGGAGAGAACATGGATTCTGAATCAGACCAACCCAAGACTAGCCTTGAAGCTTTTCGCATCGCGGGTCTGCCTCCAGACTTCTACTACATCCCAAACTTCATCAGCGCGGAAGAGGAATCATCGATATTGCAGAAGGTGCGTTTTTCCTCTCTCTTCCAGCCTATCCCGATCCCTTTCCTTCACCGATGCATAATATTACAGATACGAAGTATGCGGTTCTGCTATGGACTACCCCGCCTTCTTTCTCCCCACCTGGGCATACAACAGCACGTCGTCGAACGCTAAACACTCTTAACCATATTTCACCCCGCTTTTCCTCACTAACGTCCCTAGATCCCAGCTCAAAGATGGACACATCTTACACATCGGCGTCTCCAAGCTCTACCCTCCACCCTCACTAAGAACAATACCTTGCTCGCCGCTCCTTTACCCGCTTACCTCACCACTCCCATCCTATCCCGCTTCAAAGACCTAGGTATCTTTAATCATACGCCACATGGCCAGCCAAACCATGTCCTTGTCAATGAATATAGACCCGGCGAGGGCATCATGCCGCACGAAGACGGAGATGCGTATGCCCATGTTGTTGCGACGGTTAGTTTAGGTGCGAGGCTGTGTTTGGATGTGCTTCCCAAACCGGAATCTACCCGCGTTCAAGAGGGAGGTAACGAAGAAGAAGAACCCGATAAGGACAGGAACCAAGCAGAAGAGACGAAGCGATCCTCGCCCGCTGGGGACGAGGACAGCGAGCAAGAGAAGGTGTTGGCTCTACCCACGCGTATCTTTCAGGAACCATGCTCCTTGCTTATAACAACGGGTCGTGCGTACCGGGAGCTTATGCACGGCATCTCGTCGATTGAGGTGGATGAGGATTTGAATGAGGGAACGGTGGCGAACTGGGGATTGTTGAGTCAAGAAGGAAAAGATGCGATTGCCAGGGAGGGGGGTAGGAATGTTAGGAACACACGAGTGAGTCTGACGTATAGGGATGTCATCAAGGTCAGTACGGCAGCAAGTAGAGTGCTGGGTATGGGGAGACGGCAAGCATGAGAGTCTTGTTGTGTTAAAACAGGAAACACTCATTGGGATATCAGAAGTCAATTCCTTGATTAAAAATTTGCAATTGATATAACACGAGAGAAGAGTAGACACAGCTAGTTGAAGTGCAAAACACGCTTGGTATACTTCGCTCAAACGGTCAAACAAAGGAAATTACCTGCACCTAATCATATACATCGCTGCCAGATCGGCACGCCACCCCAAACACCAGAACAAGAACCCGCTTTTAAGCCTAGGCAACTCACGCTTGCTGTTCCTTGGTGGGCCTATAATGACCATTCAGATCCGTATCACTCGCATCACTCCTGCTGTTATCGCTCTCCCTCCTCTCCTCGGTCAGCTTCTCAGGTCTCTGCTGCTCCGCCAACTGGGCAGCCTTCTTCCTCCTCATCTCGCCCCAGATCGCGGCAGCAACCCAGGTAACCCACATGACACCAGCAACAACACCGTACGCGATCTCGCCATCCGGCGAGTTACCAGCGAGCAGCAGGCCAAGTCCGCCGTTGATGATGCCGAGGGTAATCGCGATGCGACCAATCCAGATATGCGCGTAGGACCAGAGAGTGCGGTGGTTGTACTTCTTGAAGAGCACGTGGTGCATCCAGCCGAGAATGGGTTGGAAGAAGATGAGTGCGAAGACGACCATGCCGATGATGGCGTGGTAGCTGTCGATGTAGTGGCCGCCGCTGACTGGGAGAGCGAGCCAGATGCCCAGGCCGAACGCGGCAGTGTATGTCATGTAAGCGAAGATCTGGAACAGGGCGTGGAACCAGAGGACGCCGGGGAAGGAAGCGAGGCGGATGGCGATAGAACCGGCGGGGAAGAAGATGACGAAGGCGAGAGATGCGAGGACACCGTGGGCGATGAGGTGCTTGGTCGTGTCTTGCTCGGTGGAGATGATGGTAGTGACGCCTGAGTTGATGCCGCCGTTGTTGGGAAGCGTGTCGCAGAATGGGAGGTCGGAGTCGTCGGATTGACGCTTGTCCCATGGTGCGCCGGTGGGGAAAGAAGTTGGGCGTGCGGTAGGTCGGCCGGTCCACCAGTCGTCGTTGTCGTCGTAATAGGCTGATTTGCTTGGTTTAGCTGATCCTGATGCCGATGCGGTTGCTGCGGCGCCAGAGGGGCGTTGGCGGCAGTTGGTCGGAGTTGCGCCTTCTCCACCGGTGGTGCCGGAGGGTGAGGTGTTGATAAGGGGGTTTACGCTTGAACCTCCCTTGGCGGCAGCGAAGTCCCAATCGAAGACTCCCTGGCTGTTGTGCTGGCTGATGGGTGCAGACGTGGAGTCGTCGTTCATCGGACCCCCTGATGATTGGTAGGCGTAGATCCAACTGCCACTGTCGTCGGTAAAGTCCATGGTGCCGCCGGACCAGCTGTTGCAGTTGGAACCTAGATTGCATGTCAATGCATGTTCAAGTTGCATGCGGAGGTATAGTACTTACATCTCACGTTGGCAGTCATGACACCGTTCGAGACACCAGAGCCTTCGAGTAGCGTGACTTGAGTATCCTCGTTGACACTGGGAGCGCCATAACCACCTGACGTTCGTGCCGATAATGTCACGTTGCTGCCATCTGCTGAAGTGTATATAACAAACATGTTGGAGTTGGCCATGCGGTTACCCTGACCAAGCGCAACCCATTCATAGCTGCTCGGTGCAGATATCGAGAAGAAGATCTCTCCGGCGTCAGACGACGCTGCTGTTGCTTCTGGGATATTGAGGCCAAAGGTCACACCATCCGCGGGGCTAGTACTGGCAACTTGTGCTGAGGCACCATAGGCTGGATGTGGTTAGCATTGCAGTACGACTCGACCATGGTAGCGGGCTTACCCAAAGCCAACAGGCCTACAGCAGACGTCTTGGTATTGCGTCTCATCTCTGATGGTCCTGAAGAACGTTGAAAGGAGACTGAAGTAAGAGATGTCAAAGGGCTCTACGCTTCGAGGCTAGTGACGCCCAACAGAAGTGGCTTGAGAAGCGTCCCTAAAGCAAGGTAGATGACAAAGCTACTGGAATGGCGTAAGGATAGAAAAGCCAGCGAACCAATGAAAAAGGATGTTTTGAACGTGAGTAAGAGATGTCCTGTCCGATAATTCTTGGTGGAAGTGGACAATGAGGTTTATAGACAGTGGGGACCGGATCGTCCGCCTTCCAAGAGTCCCATCCAAGTCCCAAGACAGATGCTGACCGAAGCATGGCTACGTACACATGCTTGGCTTAGTTCAGTGAGTAGGTATTCTCTAGGCCCACATGAAGCAGCGGTATTACTGCTGCTGCGTGGCTGGGCATTGCTGGCCGAATGCGGCGGCTTTGCGGAGAGCCGTCACCGGCTGGGCAGAGCGCAAACAACCTCAGGATACGACAACACATCTTGTGCAGGAGGTACGCGTCACAGACGCCATTAGGCGTGAACAGTGAGATACCCGAGCAAGCATGGTTACAGGCTTATCGTGATACCAGTGAGGGCTGGCGGACTCAACGGCGGCGCGGCTTGGCCTTACGCGTAGAGGTGGCTATGTGCAGGGACAAACAAGTATCTCGAACCCGGGCGAATCGCACGTTGGGTATTTTGCAAAAGTAATGTCCCGAAGCTAGGGCACACTGGGGAAGGCGGGCATGTGGGCTCGCGTGCGGGTGGTGGTGAACGTGTGTGTGTTGCTCGCGATGCCCTGGGCGGATGGGCTTGGTCCTCTCCGCCGTTGTGGGGCCTCTCTGCCCGTGGGTGTGCCGCACGTTTCATCGTCGAAGCCGCAACTTGGGTGGTCTCTCAACACTCCCACTCCGCATTCCAAGACATGTCAGCAAATCTGCATCCAGATCTAGACTCCGATGCATTCGTACGCATCGATCTCGGCAGCCTTCTACAAGACCCTGAACTCAGGGCGGTCCTTGACATTGCAGCCCCCATCGTTTGTGCTCATTACTCCTGGATGACTGGAAGATTTGGCCATTTCCACATATCACGGCATATAGTGTTCGGCATTGTAGCTACTACTATATCGAGTTGGTTCCTGCCTGGGTTAACTCTGCAGTGCATCTGCAGCTGCATCTGCAGGTTTCACGTGGCGCTGCATCTGTCTCGATAGGCGCAGTGGCTTGCAGCCTCAGCCCTGCCTGACCACGTCAGCTATGACCGCAAACCTTGGAATCCAGGAAGTAAAATCAACACCATCGGCGGTTCCTGGACAGAAACACCGAGGTATCACGATGCCAAGCCAATCACCTCCTCTCCGCATACGTAGACGAAGTGTAATTGATATGTCATTGAGATGGCTTGATTGCGTTGTAGCGATGCGATCAGCAGGCGACGTTGAGATGTGGTGCTAGAGGTGAGCGCCCCGATCTTACATGACAGATGTTTCATTTTTGCGCACTTTGCTTTCTGACTGCGTTGTTGTGCAGTTATGCATATCTCTGTTTTCTCGTATGATTCACGATGTCTTTGCAGGTCAGGTCGAGTTGGCAATCTTCTCAGGCCGATGAAGGCCCTTTTCCGCGGCTGGGCAATACCTGGGTACTGTGATTAATCACGTGTTGCCGTATTGCACTGCCTCTTCCCAAGAAATTGGGCAATCGACTTCCTAAACTATGCTGAACCACAATATACCACTCGGAAAAGGCCCGAGCAGACTTGGGGTGATTACTGACGATGAAATATCCGACGGTGGGAATACAGGTGTAGTGGTGCAATTCCAGATGGTTCGCTGACTAAGCCACGGCGTTAGAGCGACTTCACCACCAGCAGAAGCGGAATTAACAACATGATAGATACGGCCGTAGTGAGGCCAAGCTATCGTTGCCCACGATTAACGCAAATGAGGTTCAACACCATGTCCTGAAGCATCGCGGTCTCTGATCCTCCGCAATGCGCTCGGCTTCCCCGAGGTTCAATGGGTACTCCGCCTTCTTCGTCTGAACCGCTATCGCTAGCACGTAGATTTATGGTGAGGCAAGGGCGGTAAGGTTTCGTTTTGTCGTTGTCTTGACCACCATGTCTTGTTGACCTTGCTCATTTCATCGCAAACTCACTGTCAGACTCTCTCAACCCGTTTTCTACCTTTTCCTCGCGCGTCAGAGTGTTGACTAGCTGTTACCCGTCGTCCTAGAGTGGAGAGTCATGGTGATCGGGTCTCACGTCCTAATGGGAAAGACATCCGTTTTGCAGTCATGGCGTGGCTGCCGAAAGCTGGAGCCGCTCGATCGACCCGCGTGGTGCGTTCACACTAGTTGCTGTCCTGCACAGTGTGCTTGGTGTGTGGACAAGACAATCCAGATGACGAAAGTTTCCACTTTCTGGCTTGTCAGACCTCAGTAATGGGAGGAACCCAGAGACCAGGCACGCGGATCATGTCTGCGCGCACGCCCGGGTACTTGCTATTTTATGATTGGTAGTGTTTCAGTAGACAGTGTTTAACCATTCGGAGAGTTGAACCACTAGAGAGTCGCAACGGTAAAAAGAAGGGACGCGGATTTGGACAAGTAAGGGTCACAATGTTCGTCTTGAGAGCTCACATAGGATTTGGCAGAGCGTGACATCTCGCTCGCACGTATACACATGCCTAAAGTATGACTAATGTTCCATCTCGTCGACATCGTCCTCACCACCGGCTTCATCGTACTCAACCTCTGCTGTAGCGCCCTCCTCGTAGCCTCCCCCCTCGCCATCTTCGTCTTCACTGTCAGAGCCTGAGCCCTCACTCTCGCCCTCGCTCCCCGGGTCAAAGTCATCATCCTCTTCCTCGTCGTCTTCCTGGTCCTGTAACTCCCTTTCGGCTTTTTGCAGCTCGCTCTCCTCTTCCTCGCCGGCAGCCTCCTCTGCTGCCGCTCCATTCTCCTTCTTGCCGCCGACCTTGTTGACATTGAGCTTCTTTGCGCGTCGGTCGGCGGCCAGACTAGCATCCTGCAAGCCGTGTTTCTGGACGTATTCGTTGATGCCGGCAAAGTCTTGTTGGTCGAGCATGCCGAACTCAATATCGCCTGTTGGTGTGGTGAAGACGATGTTGAAGGTGTTGCGTAGGACGGCGGTGTAGGATATGCTGTTTATGGCGGCAAAGTCGAAGAATGCAAGAGGCTTCTTGAAGCCGTAGAGGACACCCACTGAGGTGAAGAACAGGTAGCCTAGAGTATGTTAGCAGAAGCTATGGGTCGTGCCTTCTGTGTATGACGCACCTTCCTTGCTTCCCCGGTGTGCCTTGACGTGGTATGCCTTCTCGCCCTTCCTGTGACTTTCTGGCACAGCGCTGGCGAACTCGTCGGCGTCTGGGAAGACGACTGCCTTCCCTGTGCCTGCTTTTATCAGGCAATGATGTATTGCCTCAGCCATTGGGCCTGGACCAGGATCCTCGCCCTGGACTATGTTCTTCCCTGTCGCCTCCTCAAACGTCCAGACGATTGGCTCTGGGGGCGAGGCCTTGAGGTGGTCTGGCACGGGCGCCACTCCATCGCCGTGTACTGGTATGACGACGAAGTGATGCTGCTTCTTGGCCTTCTCGGGTATGGGCAAACAGAAGACCTGGTCGACGTCTGTCCATGCAATGGCAAATTCGACGTTGCCATTGGCGCCTATGGCTCTGATGCCGCCGTCCTTGCCGTCGAGTAGTTCGAGGGTAAACTTCTTTCGCTGGGGTATCGCGACGCTGACAGCTGGGTATGTCTTGAAAGCCTTCGTCGCCGTACTTGTAAGGCTGCTTCCTGGTGCTGATGCGCCATTCTGTGGGGCATCACTCTCTTCGATTTTGCGCTTCTTTGTTGCTGGCTCGGCGGCGGGTTGCGAAGTCTGGTTGAGAATATATGTCGAAATGTCGCGAAAAAGCGTACTTTGCGCAGGGTTCTGGTCTGAGAAGATATGAGTAATGGCCCGAATTCCAATAGAAGCCACATACCTATGGCGGCGTGCACGCGCTTGCGCAGCTCGTGGTTGCCAGCGAAAGCGACATCAATTTCCTGGGGATGCGCTACGGCAATAGGCGCAGCAGGCGCAGGTGGAGGCGCAGGTGCGGGTGCAGGTACAGCAGGAGACTGCATGGGTACTATGGGTGCCGATGGCTTGTTGTTGAGCGCTGTAAAGGCCATGGCGTGTCGTGGTGAAGGGGACTAGGTGGTGTTGGCCAACATGCCTGGCGAACGCGTCGAATCGCGACTCCTCGACAATTAGCGCAACGCCATGTCTGACATCACCACTGCCTTTGATCCCTTGTCACCACACTCGCCTTGTCAACACATTACATCTGCGCCTACGATGCCCGCCCATCGACTGTGCTTTGTAATTGACTTGCACGATTCACTGTTCCCACGACATGCCGCTGTACCTGCCACATCCTGACGACCCCAATGGCAACGCTCCATCAAACCTCCCGCCATCACACGCATCGCACGCCATTTGATCAGTCCGGCGGCTACTATACTGACCCTTCACAATAAACACGATACGCGCCTTCTTTATGCTTATAGTCATGCGGGGGATCTGCACACTTCATCGCGCCATGTCTCATGCGGTACATCAGGTTATCAGCAATGATATGTGATCAATCCCCGCCTCACGCGACTTTGGACAATGCGAACACCCGAAAGACCTCTCTAACGCTTATCGGGGTGCGTTATTGCGACGCGGGAAAACCATCATCGGTGCAGTAGGCGGGTCGTGCGTGTTGCGCATCTCTCACACTTCCCGTCGCGACACATGGCTAACAGCCAATACGCGATAACCTAACCGTTTGATGCCTGTCAGTTGCATTGTGGCTTACCTAGAACAATCCGGACATGTACTGGACCGTTCAAGCAAGTCCTTGCCAGCTACCACCAAGCAGCCTTCCGGCATTGACCCAACGATCATTTTCTCAGCACAGATTATAGTTGAGAGTTACCACGGAGTGGGCGACTGTTCAAGCATGCAACTCTTGAGACGAACACCTCGGCGGTGGCCAGATGCTATGTAATTCTACCGTGTCTCGTTGCCATCAGTCAGTCAACGTCTAATTCTTCCATCCATATCCCGCTCGCATCTCATCACTACCCTGTTGGGAAAAGTGGAAATAATCCCACAGCCAATATGACGAAAGTCAATATCACCCTCCCACCAGCAGCCAACAAAGTCACATCGCTCTTCCGCTCCAAGAAAGACCCCCCACCAGTCTTCAATCAGCCACTCAACACCAGCTCATGTCCGCACCATCGAATCGCAAGGCTTCTGTACAGCGTCTTCCTCTCCCTATTACTCATAATCTCCATCCCAGTCATTACACTCAAGGCTTTGACCTACAGCTTCATCGAAGACAATCGTATGATGGGATTTACCTTCCAGACGACAAGGAAAAATGGCGAGCTGGGCGAGGCCATCGTCATGGCCGCTCTCCCGAGAATGCTCTACGCCATACCAGCCAAGTTGGCTATTATCGCCGCTACCCTCAGCATATGTCTGGCTGCAGCGCACCTTGGCTTCGTAGGCACAGATTGGAAGATGGGCAAGCGGGTACGTAGATCGCTGTATAGCAGGGTTGTTTAACACTAATGCCCCGACAGACACAATCATACGCCTTCCGTCGTAATATCATGTTCCTGCACATCACCAATGCTATCGTCGTCCTCTTCGCCCTAGTCTCCATCTACGTCACCCACAAGAACACCTCGCATTTCCGCGAGGGATTCGTCAATTTCCGCGCTTCTCGTATGAACATTACAGCTGCGACCCAGCAAAACTTCTTCCGCTACAACTTTGGTACTTTCGATCTCGAGACTTGGGCGTGCGAATTACAACATGTCAGAGGTGCTGCTATGGTGCGAGAAGATTACAGTAAGCAATGCGGAGTTGAGATTGCCGGTCGTGCGGTCATGGTGCCTTTCATGGTCATCACTTGGGCTGTGGCTGCAATCGGCCTTTGGGGCTTCGTAGGAGGTGGACGCAGAGGGCCGGATGGCGAGCGTATGAAGACCGAGGAAGTCGGGCTTGAAATGGGTAAGATGAATGCTACAGACGACTGAGCTATTTGCCGGTGCGAACCTTTCTTCACGGCATGTCAGGTGTTTGGGAATGATTTCTTGGCGTCTTTCTTGGCGATGTTGTTTCATCGTCTCGTTATTTTTCTCACACAACAGCGACGATACCCTTGCTTACTACTGCTATTCGCATGCAGCCTATTTGCTGGTCAAATTTGCGATTTCTTTTGCTTTTCTCAAGCCAAACGTCGCCAAGTGCTGGGGCGTTTCATGTTACTTTTATCGCAATGCATAATGTCAAGTCTATATACACCGACTTTTTATCTTTCTATCGCTGCGTCTCGATGGCGTCTCTTTCTGACACTTTCACTCTATGAGTCACTAGTGATAGGTATTCGTTATTGGTTGTCAAAAGCCGTCGTCTGATTTCGCACTGCGGTTTCCAAGATAGGTGGGCGAGGTATATCCCCCTCCAACACAGCACAGCAATCACAAAGATGCTTTGAAGATGATTTTATGACAAGCTCGATTGGTTATATTGAGATATTAGTGTAAGTCAACACCACCCTCTACTCCTTTCCACCTCTTATCACTAACTGTAAAAAAGGGGAATACAGTTCTAACTCTCGCCGATAACAGGGAGTCAAAAATCGTGGATGTACCCGAGCTCGTATCATCGTTTCTCTCCTCAACCCACACTCGCCATACACCTGCACAAAAGCCAACTCAGCCTATCGTCACGCTCGAAGGAGAAGCCAATGAAGCGAAGCTGCTAGGAAGAAACACCGGAGTCACCGTCGTGACAGCAAGACTCGGCAGTTCTTGCACCGATTGGAGTGTTACGTCTCGTTTCATGGTTTCGTACACGGTTTTGATGCGAATGGGTGTTGGCGTCGTCGGTGTAGCCCCTCCTCCAGAAGCATTTGCAGCGGCATCAGTGGCAGATTTGCCAGGGGTGTGTGTCTGCTTCATCCTGCCCTTGATGGTCGTCGTCCTAGATGTGCCGCCCTTGTCGAAGCACGAGATGCCGTGTTGACCCGCTGTGCCGTTCCCACCACAGATGCAATTCCGCCGCCAGTTCGTCAGCTTGAGTTCCTCTTCGAATTTCTTCGTGTTTTCGTCTTTCTCAGGGGTGGGTGTCGCGCCTGTCTCGCCACCAGGGCTTACGCTATCTGGACCTTTGTCGCCTGTAGCTGTGCCGTTTTGGGGTTTGTCGTCTTGGATAAAGTCCGCGTACTCGTCCTCGTCTTCGCCAACCTCTTCTTCCTCTTCTTCATCCTCGTCGGGGACCTCTTCCTCGTCGGGATACTCGCACATGTCGTGCGCGGATTGCTCGACGCACCAGTTATCGCCAGCGTAGCAGCCGAATTCGCTAGGTCGGACGGACGAGTCGACATTATATCCATAGTTATGTTCGTGGATCACGTAGACGGTGTCGACGATGCAGTATGGTCCGTTGCAGGCGCCGTGTCGCGTAATGTTCTTGGGTGTGTTCTTGGGATAGCGTGTTTCATGAGCGAGGAGTTGGGACGTAGCTTGGACGATGGGCTCTCGGGTGGGTGTTGGGGTACAGGCGTGGGGTGTAGATGAAGATGAGGAATTTGTCTGTGGAGGATCGCTGAGCTGTGGTTTCCCTGTTGGGTGAGACTTGTGTGGCTTCGCCTTGCAACCACCGTTCCAGGCTTTCTTCATGTGCTTCGGTGGCCTCTCCTTTTCGTCAAGCTTCAGCAACGCCTTCCAACTAGTATCTAGCTTATTGCAGCTTTTGCACTTCTTTCCAAAGTTGTCAAAGTTGTGCAAATCGCCGTCCTTGATAAACTTCTTTGTATATGCAAAAGTCCAGTTCGTAGGTTGGTCCCAGGATGCTGCATCTGTTGAGTTGGGACCATCGCATTGGCAAGGAGCGTTGTTGTTCTTCGTGCTATTCACGTTGGAGATGGCCTGGCCTAGCCAGCTGCGGCATATGGGAATATCAAAGGCATCGGGTGCGTTGCCGTAATCCAACAGATGTGGTATCTGGCCTGGAGCTCGATCATCCGTGGCATTCACGTCCGATGGGTCCGTGGTGTTCACCCCTTGACCCCATACATCCGGCGGTTCAACAGCTGTAGGGTCGCGGCATCCGAGTTCCTTTTCCTTATCACGATGCGGGTACCATACCTCCGCTCGCCAGAGCGCAGATCGAACTACGTCGGTTTCGTAGAGGCCATGAAATCCGTTTTCGCTCGTATAATACTCCCATCCCGGAGGACTCCGTATCTTCTTATCGTCGTAGTTGGACATTGCGTAGAACCAGTATGATCGTTCGGGACGTTCTTCAAGGCACACTCTATTGGACCTTGGTCCACGGTCGTCGTGGTCGCAATTCTTGCCAGAAGGAGCAAGGCTCTCAACAATGTACACGCCCTCCGTTCTCCTGTTAAGATCAGCAACTCACTCTTACGATGTGGTCGCAACCGCAGCACGTACCACAGGGCGTTCGTAACGACCCCGTACACCTTCATCCCAACTACGAATTGAACCCAGCCTCGAAAGTAGACGTTGGCACCAAAGAAGAAATCTTTTTCGAAAAGATCGACGATGTCATGGCCATTGTGCGTCTTGAAGCCCAGGGAAAGCAGTGCCACTCCTTCCAGAGCTTCGTCAACTGCAAACGTGTCGAGCTCCACCAAAGCCGCACGTACGGCATCCAGAGTCTTTTCAAAACCGTGCCTGTGTTTTGTTAGCGCTTGTTTTTGGACATGCACATCGGCTCTAAATTACAGATCTTTCTTGTGGTTTATCGCTTTGACAACTTCTTTGGTCAACGCCTGCGTACCTAGCCAAGCCCCGCTGCCGATGGTCCAAAGTTCTACTCCGTATTAGACGAATAGTCTGCGCTTTTGGTCAAAACCTACTCTGTGAGTTTTCAATCGACTTTTCCAGAAGTAGGCCGTCACCGGGTTTTCTCCGACTCGCAAACTTGGCAAGGCTGGGAATCCCCGGGAATTCCTTGTTCACCGTGCTTAGACTCCGCTGCCATCTGTTGGCAAGACTTTGTGCTTTGGGAAATTTGTTGATCATTGGTGTGAGAGTTCCTGGTCTGTAGTTCAAAATGTTGGCACCCGTGCTAAATAGCTGGAAGACGGCCGTGATGATGCTAAAAGCTAATTCCATCTGCTGTATGCGTTTCTGCTTTTTCTCTTCCTTCTTGACTGCTTCATCCTGCTGCTCATCTGCGTACGTGAACATGGCTGTAAGACGATCCAAGTCTTCGACAACATGCCTGTAGTGGTCCTGGGTCGCTTCGCTCCTGATGTGAAATGACTGATCGAGTCCGGAAACAAATTCGAAGAACAACATGACTGCGCGTCTTTCCTCAGCGGTATTATTCATACCGATATCTTTACAGCTTGGTGACTGTTGATACCATTAGCGCAAGTAGACTTGGGAGCCAAATGTAGGGTACTGACTCTACACATGCCGATGCCATCGCAGAGCATACTACTAGGTGGTACGTTGGGGGCAAATCGCTTTGCCAAGTATGTAGGAAAGGTCAACTCATCAGATGCAAGCTTATGCTTGCTCCCCTGTAGTTGCTTATAGGTCCGGAGGTGTTTCCTCAGAAACTTCGCGTCGGCGTGCCTGTGTCTTCTCCATAGCTCTTCAGTGATTCTGGGAAGGCCTGGACAATCATTCACCCATTTGTGTGAACCCTGATCCTCAGTAAAGCTGCAATAAGGATTCTTTGTACAGTCTCCCTCAAAAGCATCTCTCTCTGCAAACTCGGTTTCCTGCGAAGTGAGATTCGACCAAGCGACGCTCGTAGATGCATTAACGACATCGAAGACGTGGAAGGTGGCTTGAATCCATGCGAAAATTCGCATGATATAAAGCTGATATCTGCTCAGCAAGACTGTGGTGGAACAGATATTACAGTTGGTGGGGTATTGATCAAGTATTGACGAAGTGGAACTTGTGGCGCTACCCTCTTGTCTCGGTCGGAGTAGGATCGAATTAAAACGAATGTCAATGATAATCACCACTAGCAAGCAACCCGGCAAGCCTTTTGTACCTATGAGCTCTTTTATTCGAGGGAATCTCTTCCTCGAGATCGTCAACAAGTTACCACAATCTGATCGGTCGAGGGTGATCTCTAACCACACGTCACGATCATGAGCTTCATAGCCAAAGAACTATTATCGCTAAATATCTGCTCAGTGGTTCTTTCTTTGAGGGAATCACTATGACTGATGAGGATGAAATTGCTAAGGGGACTACTAGCCACCCATAGGACAAGCCCCCTCCCTGTCTAGCCTGACTTGTGGTAACGAGAATATATATAGCGGAAATGTGACTGAAGATGGATGAGGGAGTTCGTATTGAGATGAAAGGCACTTCGTTCAAGTTTGGAATGCCAATCAAAGCGGTTACTTCATAACACCCCTCTTATGGAGAGTATCTCTCAGTTTTGCTGAACTTCTGCTACATGAATAGCCCGCCAGCCAGTGAATTTTACACGTTCTGAACTATGTCATGGTCTTGATGAGGGGCCGACAGGGTAAATCTATCCCGGACCCTTTCGGGTCCACATGACCTGCATGTTCTTACATCTCCAACTTGTTACAAGTCCATTAGGTATCCGGTAACTTGAGACGTGTAATCACCTTTGCCATACCGTTGAAGTAGCACGTAACCACTCTTCTATTCATCGTAAGACCGTCATTGCCAATGTGCAGAATTTATCCAGTTGTTCTAGCAATCTAAGCCGTTTCTGTCAATAAACTGCCTTTTCAGTACATAGGTAGTGGTGACTTGGAATCAGTGTAGAAGTCGGTTTTCCTGTAGTCGAAAATCCAGGCTTTTCTCAACTTCAGCGCGATTATAACCTTGTAATGCTCCTAAATTGGTGAGAGCTAACCCGCTATCTTACCGGATTGAGTCGGTATGATGCGTCGTTGGCATTGGAGCGTCCAACCCCCTGATCGTGTTTAGATAATGGAAAGGCGATCCGACTCTTGCGTAATTACCACTTTATGTTGGCTAGTTCTAGTCGAGAACCAGGAGATGTGCAAGACAGTACTAACACGGTGTACTGTGAGCCGCTTCGCAGAATATCCAGTAGTGCTGATGACCCTTTGGCAAAGCGAGAGTATTACAGCTATGAACGACACAACTTCATTCGACCCAGACTTATACCTCACGGATATCGAGTTCCGAAAGACGGGGCCGGTGGACAACAGTCACTATAAAGAGGAAGTCCAGTTGGGCAATGAGTGATTGTCAACCCACAACTCCACGTTGGTCCTTCACTCAGATCCACAATACAACCACCTTCACCAACTACAACCCTCGCACGCAAAGCATCAGCAACACTATTATAAAATCTCATGATGTTACCCCCACGATTCCCCATGTTCTTATATGGATCACTTGCCGCTACGGCGGTCATGATCCCCGGGGTCCTTACAACACCATTAGAGGTATTTCCTCCTTCTTTACTATTCTTTGGTGCTAGTCTGACATTCATACTTCAGCAGAACACTATCGTTACACCCAAAGCCCATGTTTCCGCCGCACCTTCCGTTCCTGTTGTCAGTATTTCTTGACACTCTAAAGATAATAGTTACTGATTTGTCGAAGGCCGCTCGTCAAAACTCTGTCAGCGATGAACTTAACGCTATGGATGATCTGGATTCCAACATCTTCGTCGCCTCCGCAAACGACCCACAGGATCCACAAGCGAGATATAGGGAGTATAGGCTTCAGGAAGATCTTTTGTCATGCATTCAGCAATACGGCGTCGATCCAGCCCTGATCAAAGACCAGTCATCCATCGGTACCACCTCTGTTAAGGATGTCAGATTCACCCAGTGTCAACAAGCTCTTGTTCAATGCACACAGAAAGCGCTGGATGAGCATGAACTTTCGAGCGCGAGCTGGCCTATCGCCGACCCCTTGGAGAGGCCCGTCTTGAGGACCAACATGCTCCAACGTGGTATGGTCAAGTGTCTCCGTGTGGCCGCCTCAGACACCAAGAAGGTCTTCTCGCTTTCCGATATGACAGAGGAAGAATTCAACGCTTACGGAACAGTTGCAATGTGCAACAAACATCTTGTCTTGTGCCTCGAAGACATCTCGGGATTATATGACGATAAGGTAGCTCAGTGGGATGAGGATCACCCTCAGTGATCAACGAGCTTCTCTGTCTCCATGAAACCGGCAACGATACTACAAGCCGGCACGCTCTCTTGTGGTGAAAAAGGATGGCGATGAAAGAGTATCTGGGGTATATCGAAACATGATAATTTCTGACCAGAGCCGCTCATTAAGGACTTTTCGTAGTTAACAAAAAACCTTTATAGAAACGTCTCTTCTTACCACATGCATGAAGCTGATATCGTGATATCTGAACTAGGAGCAAGTCGGGTCGGTCTCGCTTCGCATTGATGGCTTACATCAATCTCCTTCAGTGCCTAAGCGGTCACCACATTGATGATCAAGTCTCCAAATCGTAAGCTGTTCAATCCAATGGTAGCGTTTACTCTTCATCTCTAATATCGAAATTACTCACTCAATTACATACTCCATGTTGTCATTTTACGGTCCATTCATTCCAGCACTTGCATCAGGCCAAAGAATGACAAGTGAGCTACACTCCTCTTTCGATGTTTGCCGCGAACCCACTATAACAATATTTACCCTGCGTCATGTGGCGACATAGGCTCGTCGTCCCGACTTTACTTTTGTGCGATTTCCTTGCCTTTCTTGGTTCAGGGGCGCCGTTTGCTTTTGCGGTAATCTCCACTGTGTCCCTGTTGAACATCAATGCACCCCGCAAACTAGCCGCAAGTCCTCAAAGCTAGGGGTCTTTGAAACTGTACCTGCATGTTCTGGTGAGAATGCATTACAGACACTACCGGTAGGGCTAGTTTGCCTCAAGGGGACTCCTGAGAAGACCATGGGATCTTCCGCATTGAGGTTTCGCATCCAGAACTCCTCTACCTTGGAATTCGAAGATTCATTATCGAGTATGGTCAATCGAAAGTATCCGTATGTCGTGCAGGGTCAGACCTAAACGCCAAGAACAAGACGATGCGCTGCGCGAACGATCTAGGTCGATGTGTAGCAAGGATCATGAGAACACTGTGAAGACTGTGTTATCCGATGGCGAACCACGTTCACTTTGTACTTACAACTAGAGCCTCCTGCAACAATTGCATGTTGACTTTGTTCTGGGCGGAACAAGCAAACGGGCATGGCGAAGTTAGGCAATCGAGCGATGCGTATGAAGCATCACGCCATCTGTACCTTCTCTCACGCTAAGCCGGATCCACTTGCTTTTCCTCCACTTTCTCATCGCCAACATCGTCCACCAGCTTTTCTGAAAAGCTGAGACGTCACTTCGCATCATTTTCCATTCCTAACATTACATTCCTCTTGAGAGGAAATCGAAGCAGCCGTCTCAAATGTCGCTCAGGTTGTCTCGGCAGAGTTCAGCGACCTGCGAGTGCCGCTCGGCTCCCCAGCGTCATCCCCGATCACCGACCACCGACCATTGCTGATCTTGCATAATCTTGCACAGAACACGAGAGTTACTGCAACGCCAACATGCAGGATAATCAAGCTACCCACCTCTGACAATTCAGGGTCCATCAGACTCTTATTAATAGACGCCATGGGATGAGCAAGAAAAATGTGTGGCGTGAGCCAAGTCGCGCAACGTCGGTGTTTTAGAAGATGGCGCTCCGATGCTTTTGGAGAATACAGATGGTGTGTGAGGAAGATGTCGCATTCGCCAGAGGTCATCGCCGTCTTACTGCACCGTTGCGCTTTGTTGGTCGTGCTGCGGATGCGACTGCGGAATGTTTCTTGGTCTATTAGATGTGTTACTGAGATGTGCTTCTTGTTTTGGCTGTTAATGCGAAGAACTGAAGCTTACCTACGCCTATAATACTCTTCGCCCCTATAGCTCATATTCGTATATCTCTGCATATTGTTATACACTCATTACCTAGGACCCATCGTACGTCTGGCTGCAAGCAATATATCAGGCTTCAGCGCACGCACCCCACACATCCGGATTGATATACACGGCTTTCAGTCGATATTGGGAACATGGCGGCACCGCCTCCGTACATACCGAAGTTCCGAGGGGCGCGCCCAGCTTATTCTATCATATCAACGCTATCGTCTCGTCCGTCCACACATGAGCTCACCGAGGTGAGATGGCACGGGCGCACCGATGCCGAGGAACGCAGCCTGATCGCTGATATCATCCAAGACTTGGCTGATAACTGCGAGACGGCGTTTGCTCGAGCACACACCGAAGCACAAGAAGGCACCGCCTCGTATATCTCTTACAACGCAAGAGAAGAAGATCTGGCCCAGTCAAAACCATATCTGCAGAGACGGGAATGCGCTACTTCATACACTACCAATAACTTACGAGAAGATCTACACGAAATTCGACCCTATCTTCGGGAAAGCACTCTAATGGCGTTAGAAGGGATACTGCGGCTGAACGAGGCTAACGAAGCGAACGGAGCCGGACACCGCAACACGATAAGAAGAGTCTCGACATCCGAGGACGGTGATCATGTTCCAGTGATAATGGATCCATACCAGGCCTCGAATTATTCAACGCCCGCCAGCTTCAAATTTGACGACGACGACGACGACGTTATGGATTCGCCCATGAGTCCACCAATGGGCAACAATATGCACAGAAACTTCCAAAGTAGTCAACTTTGGGATGCGAGTTCGGCGAACGATGACCCTCTCAGTCCGCCGATAGTAGCTGACATCGAACGGCAAAGAGGAGCGAAGACAGCGCCATCCCCATACCCATCTACAGCAAAGACAGCAGTCATAATGCTGTCACTATACATCTCGATCTTTCTGGTTGCTTTGGACAGGACCATCATCGGCCCAGCAATACCTGCCATAACAAATGAGTTCGACAGCATCGGTGATATTGGATGGTACGGCAGTGCGTACATGCTCACAGCAGCGGGATTCATCCTTTTATATGGAAGGATATACACCTTCTTTCCCACGAAACCAATATTCCTATCTGGCATCTTTCTTTTCGAGTTGGGAAGCATCGTTTGCGGTGCAGCGCGCAACAGTAACATGCTCATCGTCGGACGCGCCATTGCAGGCCTAGGAAGTAGCGGTATCTTCACCGGCGCGATCCTGATTATGCTCAACACTGTGCCGCTTGCCAAGCGGCCCATGCTGCAGGGTCTCTTCGGCGCATGCTTCGGTGTTGCAAGTGTGGCTGGTCCCTTGCTAGGCGGAGCTTTCACCAGCAGCAGCGCAACCTGGAGGTCAGTGAACACCTGGGACATATCGCATGTGAAATGTATGCTAACTTCGTACCTCCTAGGTGGTGCTTTTACATCAATCTACCGCTCGGTGGCGTTACCATCCTTGTAGTATGTTTTTTGCTCAACCTCGAAGAGAACAAGCCGCAATTCAAAACATGGGGAGAGACGATAAGACATCTCGACCCGCTGGGTACGGCACTATTCCTTCCATCGATCACCTGTCTCTTGTTAGCCCTGGAATGGGGCGCAGCAGACTACCCTTGGAGCTCACCACGCATGGTTGTGCTCCTCATCACCTTTGTGATCCTCCTGATAGCCTTCATATTTTGGCAGTTCTTCACCCGGAATACCACGGCGACGTTGCCAGCACGCATCATCTTCCAGCGCAGCGTCGCATTTGGTAGTGCCTCACAGTTCTGCGTAGGTGCGACCATGCTCACAGTGTCCATTTACATCCCTCTCTGGTTCCAGGCTATCAAAGGTGCCTCGGCCATGCAATCCGGTATCAACACCATTCCTCTTGTGCTCTCGGTCGTCGTCGGTTCGATCATGTCTGGCGGTCTTGTACAACGCATCGGATACTACACTCCTTTCATGATCCTCGGCTCTCTGTTCATGGCCATTGGTACTGGTCTCATCACCACGTGGTCTATGGATACCAGTAACGGCATTTGGATCGGAACTCAGATTGTTGCGGGCTTTGGGGTCGGTTGCACCATGCAGCACCCAAACATAGCCGTACAAACGGTGCTCGACAAGCCCGATGTTCCAATCGGTACGGCAGTCCTCTCGCTTTTCCAGACGCTCGGTGGGGCAGTCTTTACAGCCGTGGGACAGAACCTCTACATAGACAAGTTCTCTGCCGGCTTGGAGCGGATCGGTGGTCTGGATCCTGAACACATCTTAGCCGCAGGAGCCACGGACCTGACGACGGGTTTCACTCCAGCAATCAAAGAAATGATACTGGCAGCCTACAATGACTCGCTGACTCGTGGAACATTCTTTGCGGCACTCATCATCGCGTGTCTTGCAATACCAGCTGCGCTAGGCATGGAATGGCGCAGCGTGAAAGAAAAACCAGACACGGCTGTACGGCGCGACGATGAGAAGCGGGACCAACAAGCATACCAACCCCGCAGTATCTTGAAGACTACAGGCAATAGTGCGGGCCGACAAGAAGGGAATAAGGTGTCTTTGAAAGCACCCCCTCCAGCTTGGACGAAAACGTTCCGACAAAGTGGTCAATTTTCGTCGTACCTAACGGCCAAGATCAACCCTGATCTCCGTGATCATTTGGGTGCGAGCGGCAAGCAGGATCGTCGGTAATGAGGCGAGGAGTTGCTCTCCGGAATTAGATCTATGGATGAATGCGAGGTCTTCTAGCGTGTGATGATGATAGGCAGATGCCTCACCGCGTCGTATCTCTGCCAATAATGCATAATGTATTAATTTTGACGATCCATTTAACGATGTTGTCTGCTGGTGAACTAGAATGTTTAGCACTGCCTCTTTTCGCCTAGATTGGAGGATGGCCGGGTGCTTCCAAAATAGTCGTGCGTCATCCTAGCTCTTCCTGGGGTGCACACCTCAGCGCTCATCTGTGCAGCTAACCAAACACATAGATAAGCGAAGCCACCGTGACATGGCGCCAACCATCCCACGCGTTAGAGGGAAATAAGCAAGGCCGAGCTTTAGCGAAGCTTGATAACCATATGCATCTTCTAGTCTCAACTCGACGACACCATTTCCCGCTACTTCACATGACCGAGGATTAGTACTAATTTCGCTGTCGTATTCCGATAAGACATGTGTCTGCGGTACAGGCGCCATATCAATATGCAGCCGTTTTCGTGGCGGTTAGGCTGAATCTTGGTGGCCTGGTACGAGAATGGGTGCGGCGCTCCTGGTCAGCTCCGAGATTGCACGCACACCATTGGCTGTTCGCGAAACCAAAGCCTGCTTACAACAGCCATCACATCGTATACATCTGCTGTGCACGCAGTATTAGCCAACAACACGTCTCGCAACACGTCGAAAGCATTGCTCGATAGCTTGTTCCACTACATACAGGTGGTCAGCGTAGTCAGCGTATTGCCACCAGCAGGAAGTTGCGCCTGCTATGTCAGAATATTGAACATACTCGCCGATCCGATTCCGTGAAGGACCGAATGCAATCTGGATAACCTCGCGCCTTTTACGGTTCCCCGCAGCTGTCGCGAGATGTAGCGCGGCGATGCCATGAAGTTGGGTCGGATGTGAGGATTGCGCAGCGATAGTCGAAGCATTCCATTCGTATTTTGAGCTGAGGCTAAGCAGCCCCCGGTCCAGTGAGAATGAGCCGCAGCTGAGGTATCCAGCTCATACCGAACACTGTTGTTTCGGAGATCATAGAGGAGAGACGACTATGATCGACGCGGCTCCAGAGAGGGGCATATGTTTGCATGTGAACCTTACAGATGTCTTGTATAAGACCCCATACACCAAAGTGTGCTGAGAGTCATCCAAGCCTGAGACTCATTTTTTTGCCTCCAACCTCCTCTTGGAATTGAACCGCACAATGGCATCCCGAAGCGTTCACATCGTGTTGAGCGTAGCATGGCAGGATGCTGGAGATACCACACGTGCCATTGCGATGGCTGTCGCTTTGCGGGACATGTGCCCATCCGATATCAACCTAAAGATCGACTTCCTCTCTTGCGGCGCGCGGTTCGAGTATCAAATCACAGACGCTGGGTTCAATATTGTCCCCGCTCAACCACGCGTGAAGGGTATATCTGTGGCGCACGACCTTGGATGGGACTGGCCCGAGTTTTTCGGCTCGGAAGACATTGCGAAGTCTTTCATCGACGGTCAACTTGCGGCATTCAGACAGTTGAAGCCCGACATCGTGTTCCACGGCATGTGGGCACCAGCTTCGATCGCTGCACGACTCCTGGGCATTCGGACCATCAACTTTCTTCCAGTGCCGTTGCATCCTGGAGCTTTTGCACACGGCTTGATTCGCGATCTTCCAGATATGATGCCTTTGTTCACACGGCTTCCTCGACCGTTCCGGCAGCGCATAGCATGGTGGGCCAGTGGTCTGATGGTCAACGCTCCTATCTTCCAACAGAAGCGCCTTGGAGCTGCGGCTGCTGCCTGTGGGTGGCCAATAAAAGGGCCCATCTCACTCTTCGACATGAACATGGCCGACCTCAATTTGGTCAACGATCACCCCATATTTCACCAAGAATATCTGCACCGCATCCCAAAGAACATCGTCCTCACAGGTCCCTTGTATGCGCGAAACGACTCAAAGCTGGATGAAGACATCGCAACTCATCTGACGAAGGGGTCTGGCCCATCCATTCTGGTCACCATGGGAAGCTCGGGAACAGAAGAGTTCTTGTTCGAAGCGATCAAGGCTCTGAGAATGAATCCAGATGACAACTGGAACGCAGTAGTGCTAGCTTCGAAGTCGATCTGCGACATCGACAAGGCTAACGAGATTGCGGGCGGAGACGCACGTCTTCTGGTGACTGATCGATTCATCCCAGCACCCGCCGCCAATGCGCTTGCTGATTTGATTGTAACACACGGAGGTCAAGGTACTGTGCAGTGCGCCTTGGCCGCAGGGAAGCCTCTAGTCGGGGTTGCGCTACAAGTCGAACAGCAAACGAACCTGGACAACGCCATGAATGCCGGAGCAGGTATCCGTGTGCAAAAACAGTTTTGGAAAGCCAAGAACATCCGCAACACAGTTTTGAAGGTGCTGAATGACCCGTCATATGCCGCAAAAGCGAGGATGCTAGCGGATACATTGAATTCGATGGACGGCGCAAAAACGGCGGCGGAGGTCATGTGGAAGTTCATACTCGAAGAACAGACCGAAAAGTTCAAGGCTTAGATCTGACAGAGTTAATGAGCGGGCGCGAGAAGATATCATGACGTCGACGGGGCGAGTTTGGAGACTGGAAGCGAAGCGTACCGATTGGTCAGATCATCGTGGCTTTGCCGGCTCTCGGCAAGTGGCGTCATGGTATTTCTTTCATTCTACGCGTACATCAGAACATCGGAGTAACTCTCGTATCTACGCGTCCTCATACGAGTACAAGCGCGTGTAGGTGTTGGGTGGGAGTGAAGAGGCCAGCCGACGCGTGTCGCGTTCTTAGCGGCTTGGCAATTTCTCATTAATTTCGCTACCCTCACGGCCAATCTTCCGACTCTCTTTACTTCCAGCACGATTTCGTTCGCCCACATTTCAAGTATTAAATTACATTACTATTCTTTTTGATCTGATGATTCTTTGTCCTGCGAACCCTCGGAAGATATTTGAAGACACATGCTCTGAGCGAGATAATGCCACGCGCTTCATCACGATAACCTTTTTTGCACGTGGATTGCTTCACAGGTCTTCTCATCGCCACCCCGAACAGAGTATGGATCTAAGAGTAGGACTCTGCTCATCGGCATTCCTGATGCTACATCTGCTTATGAAGTATCTATAGTCTTCCTGCGCCACACTCATTGCAAGTCTCGAATCGAGATGATGCAAATGCTCTCGATTCGTAGGGTTCAAGCCAAGTGAAAAGGATGTGCCACATTGCTGCAGTGAAACAGATCCTAACATGTGTTATAAACCATCTATCCTATTGATGTTAAGCTCGACTCCAACATCTGGGCCAACGGCACGGTCCGCTTGCTGACGCAGGATCACATTCATGGATATCGACAATGCCTCAACAAGCATTTGTTTCGATACCTGAGAGGCCGAAGGATGCCTTTTGGTCGTTTGTTGGGATGCAGGAGTTACAACAGTGGTCAGGACTGCCGTCGGCTAATATGAAGCTAACAACACGTACGAGGCTCCCCACTCATCCAGAGTCCTAGCCGCTTAACACCTCAGGACCAACCCATATGCACGCTGGGTTGGGTCCTCGGATAGCATCGCGATGCATTCGTTGAGCGGCACCTGTCAAATTCGCTCTGATCGAACAAGAATAAATAGAATGGGTCCGCAAAGTGCATGGTGGCGGAGCATGACAACAGCTTCGTCCAAGCCTCAAGTCGGGAAGTACAAACAATCAAACTTTTTTTCGCATCCAGGAGCCTTGTGTGAACCTGGAGAGCTACGCGATAATATGAAGCAGCAGTTCACCCTGTCTGATCGACTTGATTTCAACCGACCGAGTATGGCATCGCATGATATGACTACTAGCATGCGACACTCTTTGATATCAGCCTTGAGTCAGCCTCTGCCTGTGTATATCCCGACTCGACTTGCGAAAGGCATCCCGATGCGACGACACAAAACGAACACAAAACAACAGGCAACACACACGCGATCCGAACACATCAGGCAGTCTCAGTCACCTGCAAAAGTTGACCCAATCATGCACAGAAAGGACTTGGATTTCATCGCGTCCCTATTCACGACCGAACAACTTGAGCGCGAAACGTTAGTAATCTTAAAGTGTCCAACTCCCACCTAAACTCTTATTAATGAACGTAGATTGGACACGTCAGAATGTCACGACAACGTTTTAGAGACCGGAACCGATCCGTTGACCCTCAGAGCCTGAATCATCATACTTGACGTATGTTTGCACAATCTTGGAAGCGTTGATGACGGTGCTCGGAGGACGAAAGGGGCCTTTTACGAAGGGTACGATAGTGCTCAATATATGTTTAAGAATTTTCTGCTGTTCGCCGGAATGTCTTGGCCTGTACTAATCAAGATTTTTTGTATTCGCAAGGACTATGCCTAATCACTGCCACCGGATTGAGTCGCTTGGAGCATTTTCCAGCTTAGAAAGGTCTGTTCCAGAACACTTTCGTTACAAGGGTTCTTTTTTAGTCGTCTGCGTTGTCTCAGATATAGATGGTGGGTCTCGATTCGGTCTCAACGAGTTGTCCTTGCTTCCAATATCCTGGTCTATAATGTTCGCAAGAATCGATTCGTGGACCATGTCGCGTAGCTCTCTAGAAAGTTGATTCAACTCTACAGATCCTGTGGCTATTGCTAGATTATCGGTACGAGCATATTCTGTTGCCAGACGTAAGTTTACTGTTGAGTTTGCTCACGTCATTAGTTTCATGGAGTGAATAGATTGGCATCGAACGAGTTGTGGTGTCTTATATCAAAGCTCAAGAGCTATACGTCTTATGAGTGTATTAGACGTCACATACTCGCCAAGAATTGCTAAGGAGTTAGTGTGGTTGCTTTCACTATACTTTGCGTAATTGCTAGGGCTACTAGGAAAACCCTGATGACGGTTTGCTGCCTGGACATCAAAAGTGCTGTAGAAATTCCGACGGCGCGCTCTGGATCGTATCACCAAAGCGCTTCTCGCTGTCTGGTCTCGATACCCGTCTCTTGGCTAATATGAATAGATACCACAATGACCTCGACGAAGACCCTTTCTCGTCTTCATCGCCTGACTCGAATCCCGAAGAACCCGACACTCCTACTCGACCCCGCAGGGTGCCTTTCAATTCTAACTATTCGCTATCTGTACCACTACCGATGATCCATGAGAGCCCAGAAAACTCGACTGCTGCTTTGGAAAACAGTTCTCCCTCTAGGATGGCGCCGTTACCGACATCTGGTATAAACGAGTGGAAAGCTCAGATGAGAGATCTACCCTCTGTCCCGATGTTACCGTTTGCGACTCTCGGTTTCCGCAACCCCTACGCGGTCCCTGCTTTCCATCGCTTCGAGCTCACCACATCCGCAAGTCTGTCCTTCGATGCTCGGGTTCCGTGTCGCAACAATGGCCTTCCAATGGTAAATTTTGGTTTGGCTGCGCTCCAGATCTTACTTTCACAGCTTACTGGTACCGACGACTTCGTGATCGGTCTTGGACGCGCCTTGAAGGGCAAGGGTGATGTCATGCCGGTGCGTTTCCGGGGCGACTTGAGGCACAACTCCAGCCAACTCCTAGAGCAGACGAAGGCGACTATGAACGTGTCTAGAAGCTATATGCATGAGTCGGTCAAGACTTTACTGTCCGAGTTGGATATCTCCCATCAAACACTGCTTCACCAGGTCACCTTCGCTTGGATCGCCAATGCGAATGCAACTACCCAGTCCACCAACATGTACTTTGAGCGTGCGCAAGACCTTGTACTCGTCGTTCGCGAAGACCACAAACGCAATCTAGTCGTGTTCGTTGGCCTGAACGACAAAACCTATGACAAAGAGCATTGTAAAGTGGTGGCAGACATGTACGTTCGAGCGATGAAGCAACTAGTCGCTGGAGAGACTATTAGTATCGCCGATATGGACCTTATCGATCCAGCAGAACGAAAGCTGAGTATGGAGCGTGGTACCGGAGTTGTACTCGAAGCCCCCTTTACTAGCATCCTCCAAAGGCTCCAGGAGGTCGTTACAGCAACGCCAAACGAGGTCGCCGTGAGAGACGAGCAAGGCGGTGCAACGACCTATATCGAACTTTTACGCCGAGCGATCGCCATGTCGTCAGACTTGAAGTGCCATGGAGTCGGTCGTGGCACTCCTGTATGCGTGATCGGTCCACCGACCATCGATCTGCTCAGCAGTGTTATTGCAATATGGTGCGCTGGCGGTATTTATATTCCTATTGACCATCATCTCTCAGTTGATGACAATCTTCCTATCACCAAAAACGACGCCATTGAGTTCTGTGTGGTCAGCTCACCACACCTGGTGGACTATGCACTAGATCTCCAGCTTGGCACAGTGTTTTATTGTGGTGACATGGTCCACACCGAAGATTTCGATCAAGTTGAAGAGCCGCTGTCAGACGATATTGCTGTGGGGCTGCATGTGCCGTCGCCAGATGGCATGTCAAAGGTTGTTATGTTAACACATGAGAATCTACAGACCCTGGTAACTTCCACTGCGTACTACTTTGACGACAAGCCAGTAGTACTACAGCATAGCAACTGGTCGTCAGACCTCGCACTCTTCCAGATCTTATTCGCCTTGGCATCCGGAGGTACACTCATCCTGACGGTAGACTCAGATCCAGCCGACGTGCCGAAGATCATGGTACGACAGAAGATCACTATCACCATCGCGACACCATCTGAGTACTCTTCTTGGTTCCAACAGCCTCTCGGTATGCTTGAGCATTGCAAATCCTGGAAATTTGCGCTCAGCACTGGAGAGAACATGTCGTCGTATGTTGTTCGAAACTTTGCTCGACTTCAAAATGACAATCTGGAGCTTGCGAACTTATATGGCTCGATCGAGACTACGATAGCTTGCTGCATGGGCTTCGTCGAGTACAAGGAGTATTCAGCCGACAAGCAAGGAAAGTTGATTCCGGTAGGGAGAGCCTTGCCGAACTACCAGATCTGGGTAGGCGACCATCTGGGTAGAGCACTCCCTCCAGCTTGGACTGGCGATATCTGGGTTGATGGCCCGGGTGTTGGGTTTGGCTACTCCGGTTCTGAAGACGATGAAGATCGCTTCCAGGTGCATCCAGAAACCCAGTTGAGATGCTTCTGGACTGGTGACTGGGGATTTATCAACGATACTGGAGAGCTTTTTGTGGTCTCTCGATGTTTGGACCAGTCGATCGCGCAAATCCACGGGTTCCATATTGAGCTGGGAGATGTCTCACGAACTATCGTCGACCAGGCAAATGGTAGAGTAGCGGAGGCTGTCGTGGTCGTGAAGAGTAATAATGAGCAGGACGAGCCACAGATCCAGGCTTTTGTTGTCATGAGTGAGGCACCCAACCTGGAATCGCGCCCATATCTTCAAGAGTTACTGCTCGGCCTCAACCTCCCAGCATACATGCGCCCAACACGCGCCGTTATCTGGAAGAAGCTACCGCGCACGTCTGGAGGCAGGGTTGACCGTCGCGCGTTGATGACAGTTTCCATACCAGACGCCGAGATTATTCAGGTCATGCGGCCGGCGGGCCCGTCGATAAGTGAGTCATGAGGAAGGTCGAGTTTCTGTACAGACGTCTGGGGAGTGTCGAAGACGGCTGCAATCCCGTAGATAGGCAACAAAATGGTCTCTACGATAGGCAGCAACACGTTGGCATGATTAGACAAAGAAATGATGCGACGTGTGTTTCGAACGACGAGGGGCTAGCAAGGCGAAGAAGATGCCCCTCGCACCCCCTCACATCCCCTCCAGAGCCCACATCTCCCCTCCATCTCCGCCTCTCACACGACCCATTGCGGCTCGCGCCGCATAATGCATGCCGCATTGGTTGCATCCGTGACGTGAACACAGCCCGCCAGCTCACGACCTTCTCTTTGATTCCGGTGTCTTCCAACCCCAAGGCAGCGTATCAGCCCAACTCTCTCCACTTACCCGGCCAATCAGCCCTTGCCATCTTTCGCACCGGCGGCGTCACCGTACTTTTGGGCCATGCACATGCAAAACAGCTAGCTAGCGCTGCGCGGGAGCCCAAAACAACGCGTCTTCTTAAATGTTAGGATCCCCAGATCTTTTTTGTCGCTTGGTAGCTTCGTGCCTTTTGTGACAGTGTGACGTTTGCCGACCTTTGAACATGGCGGAATTAGTTGTTGCGGGCCCGCCTGCCCCACCTCCGATGACGTTTCGCGATCGGTTGACGCAGTTTAGGATCCTTGAGGAGAAGAGATGTGAGCTTATTGAGGTATGCTACTAACGGCGTCCTGGAGATGATGAGGGGGGTTTTGACGATGAAATAGGAACTCCTTGACAAGCTCGAGAAGACAGAAGCACGCCTCGCACAATGTGAACTCGACCTTGGCTCCGAGCAAAACGTCCGACGGACACTGCAAGCGGAAATCGCAGATGTCACGCGGACGATGCAAGGTCAGCTGGCAGAGTCCAAGGCAAAGGAAGAGGCTTTGGTGGCGTCACAGGCCAAACGGCCATTCGTGCTGGTGCTCATAGACGCCGATGCGGAGGGGTTGTTGGTACGCACAACAAAGCCTTGGCCTACCATGTATTCTAACTGATGGTTCTAGTTCCACGACAAATACATAACACGCAAAGCTCAAGGTGGAGAGTCATTAGCAGACGAACTAAACATACGCATCCGGGAATATCTGCGTGAACAGTTCCCGGAAGATGCCGACTCACTGGACATCATTGTGCGCGTGTATGCCAACTTGGAAGGCATGGCCAACTATCTCGTACGGCTTGACAAGGTGCGAAACCTGGGCCAGCTGCGAGCTTTCTCTACTGGCTTCTGTGGAAGGATAACCAGCTTCGACTGGATCGACACCGGAGTAGGCAAGGAAGGCGGAGCGGGACGAAAAGTTCGAGGTATGTATCTGTGGACGCTCAAAGGAAAGAAGCATGAGATGACTAACAAAACACAGAAAATCTGTCATTCTTCGCATCCAACACCCATCTACGACATACAATAGTCGCATGCTCACCCGTCGACTTACCCGCCTCCCTTCTCACAACCATACCCCTCGAGAAGCTAACCCTCATCGAATCCCTGCCACTACCTACATCGCTCACCACGCTGCCTATCAAGACTGCAAAGTTCCACACCCTCTTCCCCCCACCACCGCCCTCCAAAGCCGCGAAACCAAGTAGAGAGCGCGGCCGCAACGACCGGGGACTGAGCGAAACGGATGTGAGGCGAGGTGATAGAGAGATGCGGAGAGGAGACGAAAGAGGCGGAGGTCCACAATTGCAGCTCATGGAACAAGAGCACGAAGGTGGAGGATCCACATGGTTGGTCATACAACCTGAGCGGAGCAAGAGTCAGACAGTGAGCGGCAGAGATCGGGACAGGAGAAGGGCTGGAAGCGAGGACGATACCAGCAGTTTGAGTATCAGTATCGGGCCAGACAATACGGTCAGTGTTGACAGTGGGAGGAGGCGGAGGCTGATTGGATAGTATCGGCTCGCATGTAGAGACTGAAATATCTTTGGGAAGGAAAGCTGTCGCGTCACGCCGTTCGTTGAGTTTGATACCATCGCATAGCATAGCGTAGTGGCATATCGTCATAGTATTCATAGTGCGTCGTCAGAGCGATTGCAACAACAATATCTACAGCGTTTGTCGGAAGCCCTCTTGGCCCTCCAGGATCCTCTCGCCTCGATCCGCCTGGCGATTTGCTCGCGAGTAGACCCAAAAGTTCTTGAGCACGTGAAGTATGCTCAAAACTTGAGTCGCAATCACAACAGCCATAGCAGGTCTGCTTAGGTCAGTTTCGCCTCTTGGCACATCTCTGGTGGGTAAAACTTACGTGTACTTGGGCGCATCTTGTTGTCGAAAGATGTTCGATGCTGCAATGCCTCCACAGGCTCCGCCTCCAATCAACAGCGCACTAGCAACACTTCTCTTCATCTGGCCCACAATGTTGTTATGCATGTAACTCAGCAGGCTAGGCACATTTGCATTCGCTCCACTGACGCCTAGAAAGACGCCGGCATACCGTGCACGAGCATTACTGAGGAATGCCATCATGCATACTCCTAGAACAGCCCATGCACAGTTGAAAATGATGATAGCACCACGCATCCTGTACCGGTCGGCGACCCATGCCGTGGCGAACATCCAAGCCGCGGCAAGCACATATGGCGGGAAAGACATGATCTGGCTCATGGCGACAGAGTAGTTCATATCGTTGCGTAGGATGATGGGCAGGAAATAGCCCCAGCTGTATGCGACGACGTTGTTGAGGAAGTAGAGCCACGCAAACTCCCAGATTTTCCAGTCGCGGAGATGTGTAGAGATGGTGGACCAGGTAAGCTTATCGGCGATGGCATCCCCGCGATCGCGTTGGATGCGGGCAAGGATTATGTTGGCTTCGGTAGGCGTCAAGAAAGGGCGCTTTGTTATTGGGCTGGGCTGGCTGGCTTTATCGGGGAAGTCGACAATTGTTACAAATCCCATGAATCCGAGTAGGATGGTGATGGCGCCCTCCTATAGATGGGTTAGCGCTTGAAGACAAAAGGGAGGAGATTGACTGACTATAGCAAATATCCACTGCCATCCGTTCAGACCTCCAAGGCCTCGCATCTCGCTCAGTCCCCAAGCAAGAATGTTCGAGAAACCACTTGCGAGGAGGGCCAGCAGATAGAATCCGCTGAACCTCTTTTGGACCTCAAACCTCACGTACCAACAGCTCAGCAGGAAGACACAGCCTGGATAGTACCCTGCTTCCAGGACACCAAGGATGATCCTGCAGCCCAGTGCTTGCGTCCAATCGGTCGTAAAACCCATGCCGATTGTTACAGCGCCCCAGCAAACGACAAGAGAGGGTAGCCATACGGCGGGACCGATTTTTCGGATGATAATATTGGCCCTAAAGTGGTTGACAATGTCAGTATTTGTCTCACATGTAGTTTGTAAAACAAATCACTTACGGAAATTGAAAAATGATATAGGGGATGAAGAAGATCATCGTGAGGATCGAATAGCGTGAGCCGATAGAGAGGCCTAGGTCCTCGTCCATGCCTGCTATACGCGCCTGAATCTTAGATCAGTATTCGACCTACAACAGCCACTAGGAGTACGTTGTACATTTGGAAGATTAACGCGGTCGATGAGTGCAAAGGCATAGATGACAGCGAGCGTCGGTAGGAGTCTAAGATCTATCTTTCGAATGATGCGACGAGTTTCCTTGTCATCCTTTTCGAAAGGTGATGATGCTTGTCCTGATGTATCATTTGGTTGATCGACCACATCCTCGATATTGATGCGGCCATCTTTACCGCGATAGCTTTTCTCGTCGAACGAGATCTTTCGTCGTCAGTATTCAGGCTTGATAGATCCCGGGAGAACACTGACATGCTCCTTTCGCTCAGCTTCAAGATCCTTCTCTTTGAACGACATACTGTGGTGTGGTAGGCCGGTTGATACGACTCCCATTAAGCATATTCTAAGCCTTCTTATTGCTGCATCCCGAGATCTGCTCCATATCCCCAAGGAAATATCCCCGCAAAACGTCTCCCGAATCGCGGGGTGTCATGCGCATCTTTACTCCATTCAGCTATGGAGAACCACTCGTTGAGATGAGAGTTCGCTTCGACTTCAGGTCCTGAGACTAGCTTCATGCGCTTATATCCGCAGAATGGATATTCAGCAGCGGAATGGAGGCTTGGCTGTCGAGGCATGCATGGCCGAGAGGGTTGTGCATGACGTATATTGACTCGACTCTAATATGTCAGCGTCGGTAGATTAAACGAGGCTTGGATGATTGACGATATCGTTTGCGTCTTTGCTTAGATATTCTGCACATTGTCTCTTTATAACGCAGCCAGCTATTTGCGCGCACGGCGGGTTCAGGGTTCGCGATCCCGATTGCGTCCGTTCAACAGGTACCTAGTCATAGCTAGAGGGTTTTGCCCAGCACATGTACCGCTTAGTCGCTACGCCGCTATTAGTGAAGTACCAAATGCATCAATATCAAGGGGCAGACATGATGCAGGATGACAACGAACAGTAATGCAATGCTGACGCTCCAAAGCCGTTCCAAGACGACTCGATGGATGACAGAGTGACCATGCCCAATCCAGCCTAGCTCCACGCGAAAGTCTCGCGCTAAGCTCCCCGCCGTGTATGCATCTGCTTCCAAGCAGAACCAAACTGTACGCATTTCTTGACCGAGTGTCTGTCGTAGCACTTCTTCGGATCTGCAGGTATAGCACCACATTGTCTGGATAATATCAAGCTGTGCCACAAGGTTGCCGATTAGACGTCGAAAGGGAGTCTTGACTGTGTCATTCATTTCCTCCACTTCTTCCAAGCCTCTACAAAACCCACATCATCAACACCCTCATCACGCCCACTCAGTCCACCCACCAGTTCACCTCTTCCTCCCAAATCAACAAGCGGTACCATACTAGGCCGTCCATGTGCACACATGAACGGAAACACACAGCCTGCCAGATTCCTCACCAACGCTGCACAATCCTCGACACTAAGCACATCGTTAAACATGATAGCGGAGCGACATGCGCGAGAATTTATGAGATCGACAAGACCTGAGGGACAGGTGGCTAGACGTCTGACCCAATCGGTGGGACTGCTTTGTGATGGCATGAGTGGCGCGGGTAGAGGAGGGAGATGCGGATCTTCTGCGTACTTCCAGACTGTTGAGCGGAGGAAAGAGATAAGGACCTTGGGATCGGCTTTGCATCGTTCCGATATACCCGTTGGAAGACCAGTTACGGATAGAACGTGCTTCTCCTTATCGGCAGTGTCAGGAACTGCCGAAGATGTCGTTCCAAGGATGTCGTAGAGGATACCCCAAGCTGCGAATCTTGCGGCATGCGTTGTGAAGTGTATTCTTTCCTGGGGTGAGATTGAGAATTGTGTCGGTTTCTCGAGCACGACAGAAGCTACCTGCGCCTTGTGGCCGAGCTTTGTCTGATACCCTGTTTCGTTTTGTAGTGGATTGCAAAGCTGAATCAGGAGTGACTCAACCTGTACGCGTTCGTCTGCCGCGTGCTGGTCGATTAGCACGAGGAGCCCCGGTCGCGCATCTTGCGCTTTTGTCGAATCTTGCATCTTAACAAGGATAAACTTCTTGTCGACCTGCGCGATGACCTCAGCGTTTTGCAGCCCGTCTTTCGACAGTCTCCTAGAAATTCCTGCTGAAGCCTGGTTGAAGGCCTTGTCTATATCAACGCGGGAACAACCATGCCGAGAGTGGCGGTGCCCTCGATCAAGCTCGTCTTCGTGCAATACAACCTGTCGTATACGCTTCTCGCTTGGCTTGAAGATGGGGTTCTCCCACGTGTCCAGCACATTGTCAAGCCAAGGTGTTTTGCCAGGAACAGCAGTCGAGGCTCGTGTTGGTAATCGCACCGATTTATTCATAGATATCTGGGTACGGTGAAATACAGATGGACTAGGGTCGGTAGTGGGTCGCGGCCGCGCATCAGGTACTACACAGCCTGTTCGAGCGTTCAGTATATGTACTTTCTTGGTTGTCGGGTCTGTCCATAGAACAGTATTATCATTCTCTTTATCCTCAGTTCCCAGAAGGTCTGTCGATGTGGAGGCTTCGTCGGGAAGTTGTTGTCCGCTCAAAGCACCTTGTGGTAGCGGCGCTAAATCAAACTTCGCGAACGCTTCAGTGTTCGTGCCATGGGAACTACTCATACTGACGTCCTTTCCGAGATCTAATTGGGTCTTGGATTTCAGCACGGTCGAAACGCTGCTGAAGAACTCCGGCTTTCCACTTTTGATGCGTGACCACTCTGCAAAGGCACCAAGACGTGGCCTTTCACACAACTCGCGCGACGCCGTCTTGTCCAGACGCTTCCTCTTCAGGGACTGTGAGGGAGTAGAGATTTGCTTTGGTGTTGCAGAGCGACTTCCAGCCAATTGCCCTCTCGAGGCCGAGGGCGTAGTCCGGTCCCCCGCATATGACGAGTTGCTTATAGCAAGATCCTCAGCAGCGCTAGAAGCCGTATCGAGCCGTCCACTCTTCTTGCGAGGTTGCCGCGGTCTAAAGTGATGAACTGATAGCCACTGCGATAGCATTGCATCCAAAACCTCCATCACGCTTTGGAGGCTCGCCTCGTCTCCAAGGAACTGATCTTCGGAGACGCTTCTTCTACGGGCGTCCTTGAACGAGATGCGAAGGTAGAACTTGGGATATCTGTCGACGTCTTTGCGTGCTTTGAGCTGTCGATTGGTGTATCCATCATGCTTGAAGCGCTTGTCTGACTGTCGCCGCAGTTTCTCCTGCTCATCGACGTCGGCATCATCCTCGATAGTACCAAAGCTAGATAACGCGAAGAGGCGGTTGACAGCATCGAAGAGTTCGTTGTGGCCGGTGTTCGCACACAGCGGCTGTATGCCGAGCGAGATGAACTGAACATGCTTGCTAGGTGCCGGATCTAATGATATAGCACCTTTGATGGAGATGGCCGATGTGGCAGCTGACGCGGGTACCCACGACGGCCACTCGTCAATGGCGATATAGTTGGCCTGGGTCAGAACATTGAGGAGTGACGAGAGCTGCGCAGAGCGTGGCTTTGACGTCTCCCTCTCTCTGATCCGTGCCGGTGCCTCTGAGCTGGATATGCTGAGGTTGACGACGACCCTGTTCTCGCTGTCGCAAATACGAACGGATACCGGATGCTGCCAACCAAGCAAGAGACTCGTGACGTCCTTCTTCAGCCCCTCCCAGAGTCTGTCCTGCTCCGCTTTTTGGTCCGATACGATCGACCGCTGCTTGACGCGCACAGGCAGATTTCCGAACAGGTTCCGCACGGTGACGCGGGTGCCGTGCCTGCCTGATGTCTCGTGCTGGGCCGACGCCGGCAGCAGCCTCTCCACGACGTTTGATTGGTGAAACGTTATCGCGTTGTACGAGCGATGTTGGTAGTGGTGCGAGGAGATGGTCAGGAGCGACAGCGCAGCGAGTGAGGCGAGGAAGGTGCCGTTGCGGCCAAGAAGAGGTTCACTTGCATGGTACTTGGACGTGCCTGTGCCCGTCAATTGTCCATCTCCAGCGCTCTCGGTGCAGCGTGTACATACAGTAGAGCTTGCCTAAGCCTCCTTGCTCGCGAAACTCGAGGGGCGATATGCCGAGGCCGTCATCTTCGACCGAGCATCCGCCGCGCGCAAAGTCGATCGCAGCGTCTATCTTGGTCGCTTTCGCGTCGAGAGAATTCTTCAGCAGCTCCAGCACGACGCCGCTGAGGGAGACAATTGCCGTCGACGACTTGATCTGGGCGATGACACGCTCCGGCAGGGGCAGTATGCTTCGGCTCGAGGCATTAGGGATAGCATGGTTGGCGCCAATTGTGGTGTCGCGGGTCATGACGTAGTGTTAGGTTTGGTGGGCGCCCCCTCGTTGTTTGATAACCCGCATGCGAGCATGTTTAGGGGGGGGGGCCGCGGTGTGATCAGTAGGGAGAGGCAGGGCGGGTGGTTACATGTCGATCTACAGAACATACGCAATCAGTGTGTCGTGAAGGGAAACTCGCAGCTTAGCGCGGCGGGCGGCAGGTGCGCTGGGGAAAAGGGCCAGGGTCCAACCGGAGGCATGAGCGACCAGCGCAACTCCCTCGCCCGGCCCCCCATCGCGTAATCCACACCAGACGCACTGCTTCAGGCGCCGCGTCCGTCTGCTAGATAACTGCGAGACCTCCCCCCGTCTCACCATCGCGACAATCGCGCTCCGACCGTCTGCGCTGGCCCTCCAATACGCGCAAACACACACTAAGTCGCCCGCCAACAGCCGCGCTCCCTCTCCCTCCAGTAGTTTCGACGTGGAGACTTCCGAGACCAAACGTGGCATCCCGCGCCTAAGTGCTAGCTCGACAACCTCCTTCACTCACCACCGGCACTCTATATTTGGCAGCCGGCATTATGGCCACGGCCGAAGCTGCGTCGAGACCCCATGGTACGCTGAACTAGCCCGGCACAGCCATTGCCTCAGGCAACTGCCCAAATTGTTATATCCTCCTTCTGCACCACCTCCACCACCACCTGCACGCTCGCGTCACCAAATTATGCTCAGCATGCTAACGCGATACAAAGACCGACACCCGCGCAAGCGACCCTTTGCGGGCTGGATGAAGCGTCTCGCCAATCTCAAGCCCTCATCGTCCGACGCTCCAGGCAAGAAGGGCAACACCGTCAAGAAGAGCGCCGCGAAGAACAACCCCTATCCCGAGTCTGGCTTCGTCAACACCAACGTAGCGCCAGCCGACGACTCCTCTGTATCGACTCCCGCCACACTGCGATCGCATGACAGCTACGCGTCGATAGACGAGCCCGCAGCTGGACAACGGCAGGCTGTAGAGCAGAGCAACAAGTCCACGGCACCGACAGTGGCCACCGTCCCCGAGACAGTGCATTCGTCAAGATCAAAGGCGGAGACAGGCGGCAGCAACTTTGTCAACGGCGGCAGCACTTTCTCGTCGCCGAATGGCTCAGAGCACTCCCTCACCACGACCCTGACGACCATACAGTCAACTGCGCCCTCAAACATCCTCAACCTCGGCCAGACGCAGAACCAGACCAATGCGACAAGCTCAGGCGCCACGCCCGTCCACTTCTCGCATCAGTTCCCCGCCTCCCCGCCGCCCTCAGCCATACCGCCGCATCTGGCGCCCCAGCAGCAGCCCAACTCATATCAAGGCGCTACCGCGAACAACATCCTAACCGACAACGCGTCTATCCTCACCCTCGCTTCATCCTCGAAGCGTCGCCGTCGCAACTCTGTAGATACCAATGCCTCAATGCGAGCACTAGCCCCCTCGTCGCATTACGGAGGCAGTCGCGAGTCGCTGCCGCTCAGCGTCCTCTCAGCCAACCCAGACACCATATACTCGCCCTCAAACAGGCCAAGCAACGTCGGTGCCTTTGTGAATGCCGAGCGCGCGAGCGTCTACTCTGCGTCTGGTGTCACTGCGCCAGTACTACCCAGCGAGCGCAACAGCTACTATGCGACCAAACAAGCCGACGGGCTCAGCGTGCGCAGCGGGCTGCTTGGCCACGGCCGCACTGATAGTATCAGCAGCATGCGCGCCACGCCCACTAGCCCACTCGCCAGCCCACGCGACCCCATGGGCTCCGCCAGAATCAGCCGAAAGAGCTCAGAGTGGAAAGACGCGAGGGAAGCCAGTGACGAGGATGAGGCGCCTGCGAGCCCCATTGTGGAAGAGCACGAGGATAAGCCGACGCCGAATGCGCAGACTTGAGACCCAACGGAAGAAGGCGCACCAGTGCTGAATTGTTACGATACGAAACCGGGATACCAACGTAGGCGTTGTGAGGGTTGGGCTTTGTTACGATACCCGGAGTAATAGCATGGAAGGGAGGGGGTTACACTGGTGACTTTGGATGGGAGGCGTTAGTATGGGTTGGGGTACACGTGAGAATGCGCGGGCATACGGTATTTTGCTTCTTCATCTTATACCCTAGTATCGAATGGAGCTTTTTTTTTTCTTGTGATAGTGAGTGTCAATGTCTTCTACATGTGGTGTTCATTTTCTTATTTTTGAAGTCTAGTCTATACATGAGCCATTTCTGTCAGAGGTATGGAAGTGGTATTCAAACTGCATGCTGACTCCTCATCGTCTCCAAGTCCTCCATGAGCCCTTGTTAGGGTCAACGTGCAAGAGAAGTAGCTCGCAGCTTTAACTAGCTTCTGTTGATCTCGAACGTCTTACGAGCGCAATAGGAAGAAGCATCATTCGCCGGCCTCCTCCGCCTATTCTTTCATGTAGAAATCCTCCGCTCTTAACTCTTCAGGATTCTTAATGTTATCGCGTCGCTCAGCAAACCTGACCATCACCTGGATGAGAAACTCTTTCGGAAGATCATGGCGTCTCTCTTCTTCCTTGTTTCTCTTGTTGTCGAAGTCTGATGACCAGTTTATGCATTGCTTCTCAACCATTAGCTTCAGGAGCAGGCTCTGTGCTGGCAGGTTGTTGTAGGCGTAGATGACATGTGTATACCATGTGCAGTGCATGAAATATTTGACGTAACGGTTGTGAGTGATGCGTTCAAAGTCTTTGATGAGGAATCGATGTCCAAACGCGCACGCCTTGAGCAGCATACCGCCAAGACCTTGCAAGCTATCGTCTTCACCGTTCTCGCTTTCGTCGTCTTCATCGTCTTCATCGTAGTCTGGAAGTTGCTGCGTGTACAGCCAGTGCACAAAGAACTTGAATACACCGACTTCGACATCCTCCAGAGTTACGCCCTCTTCTGCCTCTTTCCAGCGTCCGTTGTAGGCGGTGCGGAAGTACTCTGACTTCTTGCATAGGATTTCTTTGTGGACCTGGAAGACTTGTTTTTGTGGCCCGATCGCAATGGCGACGACATCTCCAACGGTAGCTTCACTATCAATCATTAGTAGGTGGACTTTGAATCGTCTTTTTGCTCGTCTGTACTTACGAAACTTCAGATATCATCTTTGGGGGTTATTAGAGTCGTTGAAAATATTAGATTTCAGGGGTGGAGTGTAAGAGTAGTTGGGGGTTTGAGAGCAGTAAGGGGGTGTAAGTTAAAAGGCAGTTTTATATATGCGTGCGAAGGTCGTTATCGCGGCGAAGGTGAAAGACGAAGGCAGACACAGAAGGCACCTCGCTCGTGGGAATGAAGCAGCATCGCTTAGCTGCGCCTTCACTGTTAGAAGTGAGCACTCGTGCTAGATCATGATTCACTAGTGTTTCTTCAACACGCGACCTCGCTTGGTTGATGCGAACCCTCCCAAGGTCTGGGAAGCAAAGTAAAAGTGAATCGTTTACAGGTTGCAATGGGTATGACAACAAGCCCTACAAGTTTTTGCCGTCCAGCGACGTGATTGTATCTGCTGGAGGTTTTCGCCTTTTAAGCTTGCATCACCAAACTCATAACAAAGACATGAAACAAATGACCTACTCCTGTTGGCTCATTCTTTACACAAACCAGCTTATTGCAATAGACATGGTGGACAATGCACGTAGAAGTGTAATAAGTGCATTGTTGATATTCTTAGTCTACCAATAAGTACTCCGCGTGTACACCTTTACCGCGATTTATTACAGTGAAATTCAACAGTGTTGTGCTTGCGTCTTTTTCCAGCACGTTTATCATTTGAAAGTAACTCCGCATGTGTCTTCAAGGCAAACCTTCTACACGTAATAATGACAAGCTCTCAACTGGTCGTCCGTCATCTTCTGCATCTTCAACGCACTCTGTCTCAACATGCAAGCGAGAAGAAACTCATGTGGTAGTTGTGGCAGCAACTCCTTCTCTTCTTCGTTATCATCTCCCACATTCCATGCAAGACACTGCAAGTCCACCATCATAGCAAGGATCAGATTATCTGCCGAGAAGTTTCGAAAACTCCAGATGATAATTCTGTATGCAACGCTATAAGCAGGTTCTCCTTTTCCTGGCAAGTGTCTGTCAACAAACATGTTGTGTGATAGACGGTAGAAGGCAGGCGCCAGAAACCGGTCGCCAAAAATGGCACATTTCAGATAGAGCATGTCACATTGAGCATTCTTAGACTCTTCGCTTTCTAGCTTGCCATATGTCTCGGCGATCCTTAGCACAGAGTCCAGGTCCTTTGGTAGCTGCTGAGTGTACAACCAGTACACAAAAATGTTGAATACTTTGATTTCGACATCGTCTAGCGTCACGCCCTTGTCTGATTCTTGCCAGCGTCCGTTGTATGCGGCTCGGAAGTATTCTGAGTGGTGACAGATGAGATCTTTATGGATGCTGTACCGTCTTTTCGTGGCACCGACGAATACCGTGACGATCTCGCCATTCGCAGCAGCGCTGTTTGTCTTGTCAGTCCAGGTCCGCACTACTGACCACTCGTGCAGGAACATGCCTGCAATAAAAGCGCGCTTGAAAGGAATATGAGAATGTTGCAGGTACTTACCCGAGTACAGGTGTGCGCTGACGAATTGTGGGCTTATCAGCCATTGTCTGGTCGATTTTGGGTGCTTGCGGCCGTTGAAAAGTGAAGGGGAGATTGATTTCGAGTAAGAACATATGAGTACCTATGAATAGGCAGGGGCAGTCTTTACGTGGAAGGAGAACAGGATTGCGATGGAAAACTTTTTGGATTTGCGGAAGTCGCAGTCGTCCCCAGATATATTTTACAAGTAGCGAGAACCCGTACCATGGAATGAAAGTGTATTGCAACCACAGTATGTCATCTCAACACGTCAGCCAGCTAGTTGCATGAGCCAAGCGAGAAAGAGAAGCTTCTCTTCAAAGACTCCCTCTTTAAAATAGTGGTCGTCGAATCCAACAGCCTCAGAAACCACGCCTGGGCATCATAGCCGTCCTACCACACCACCAAACCCAACCACTCAAACCTGGTCCCTCACCTTCGTCTTACACTTCCACTTCCATATCTCAATCTTGTCTTAGCATTTCGCAGTAACTTTCGCCCTGCATTTAACTCTTATCATGATAGACGTCAATGTAGTGTTAGCATGTCATGCAGATGCCAGCTGTAAGTCAGTGTTGGTCCGTCCGCTATCGGTATACATGTCTGAGGTATGTTGTCTTCTGGCTCCTAGTATCCTCCTTGATATATGTACGACGAGAAAACGGAAGGACATGGAAGTAAGGTTCTCGAACCTAAGGAGGTATCAAGGTGGCGACTTGGGCAACATCTTCTTCTCTACCGCTCCGCAAAACACAGACTACAAAGCCTTCCTAATAGCGCTCTTAAAGGGGATAATCTGCGCCTCATCCAGATTCCACACACCATCCTTGACATATTGATCCTGCTTCAGCCTCTCCACAACCTCCTCCTTTGTCTTCGCCCCAATGAGCATCGCCGAGCCCTTCATCTTAGGGGGGTTTGTGTCGCCTTCTTGGATGGGCTCTTCGAGCATTGCTCCTACGCAAACATTAGTATTAGCTTTGGACAACTATCATATCGGTCGAGACAGGTAATAGGACAAAACGAGATAGAGCAAAAACATACCACCCCACAGCCACATATCCTCCCTATCAGCCTTCAGCCCCTCCAAATGTTTTGGCCGGCTTGCAATACGCTTCTGCAGCGCACCCGCATGATCGGGCACGATGACGAGCCATTCCTGTAGAGGAGTACCGGTTGAGGATGCCATTGTGCGTTGTTGGAGCTTCGATGCGGATCTCAGTGGTGTTGCGAAGGAAGATGTGAGCGGACGGAAGGAGCGGAGGGCGAGCATATATAATGTAGGCAGGAGGAGAGCGTGTGGGGCTACGGTAATTGGAGCTTAGGGACAACTGTGAAGGGATGCTATGTTAGCTTCTTGATTTGAGTATTTATTTGACGAGGTATACGCACAGGAGCTGCACTTAGTTTGTATCAGCAGATTCTCTTGAGACGAGCAGCACAGTATGTACTTCCAAGGGCGCGCGGAAGTTGTAGGGCGCAATGTGGGGAAGATGTAGCTTTCGGTCGGAATTGAGCCGCGGCTTTCGGAACAACTCACGCTGGACTAACAGCGTGGGGAAGTCGCCTGAGACATCACGCATGTATGGAAAGACTCATGTGTACGTACAATCATACATATTTGCTATAAATACTACGGTTCGACGATAGGCGCATCCAAACTCATGAACTCATACCTTCTTAGGTTTATCCAAATGATACCTACCCTTAAAAACCGCCAACGCCTTGTTGCATTCCCAGAGACCCCGTGGCAGAAAAGCACGCTCGGACAAACCATAATTATCTCGTAAGAGCGACGCCTTTAACATCACCCATTGCAGACATGCGCATCGGTGCGCCTAACCACTGCACATGACGCAAGACTCGGGGTTCTCTATCGAGCAAGCAAGGACGGCGTCAGCGTAGATGTCACCATCGCGCGCCTCGCTGTCGTCCTTTGCGTCCTCTTCCTGCGGGTCCTTCTTGGCCACCTCCTCATCTGGCTTGGGAACAGCATCGGCAGCAACCATCTTTGGGCTCTCGCCCTCCTCCACGTCAGCCTTGAACGGCTTGCTTGCGAGGGCGTTGCGGTCCTCTGAGACCGGCAGCGGGGCAGCAATGGATGTGGGAACACCATTCTCCTCAGTCTCAGTCTTAGTCTCGCCGTTGGTAGGCTTGGTGGCGTACATCGGACGAGGCGCCGATGACGGGGTCTGCGAAGCGGTGACAGGCGAGTGTCGGATAGCCTCAGGCTGGAATCCGGGTTGCTTTCGTACCTTGGGCAAGGCTTTGGCAACGTTTGTGTCTGCAACCTTGAGGGCCTCTTGGTCGACAGTGAATTGAATAGGAGCCGAGGCGGCCATGGTACGGAGATAGTACATGCCAGTCTTGAGACCAGCCTTCCAGCCAGCAAAGTGCATAGAAGTAATCTTGCCCATAGTCGGCTCCTTCATGTGGATGTTTAGCGACTGAGACTGGTCGATGAAAGCACCACGGTCAGCAGCCATCTCGATGATCCTTCGCTGCGAGATCTCCCAGACGGTCTTGTAAAGTTTCTTTGTCTCATCGGGGATGTTGGGAATTCTGGCAATCGAACCTCCTTCGGCGATGATGCGGTTCTTCATGTTCTCAGACCACAGACCCATGTCAACCAGGTCCTTCAGCAACCATGGGTTGACGACCTGGAACTCACCAGCGAGGACACGGCGGGAATAGATGTTGGAGGTGTATGGCTCGAAGCACTCGTTGTTGCCCAGAATCTGCGAAGTGGAGGCAGTTGGCATGGGTGCAATGAGCAGCGAGTTGCGCACACCGTGCTCAGCAATCTTCTCCTTCAGAGACGTCCAGTCCCAGAGGTCAGTAGGTGTAACATTCCACATATCGTACTGGAGGATACCCTGGGATACGGGAGATCCTTCATAGGTCTTGTAAGGACCAAGCTCCTTTGCAATGTCGCATGAGGAAGTGAGAGCAGCATGGTAGATGGTCTCGAAGATTTGGATGTTGAGCTTCTTGGCTTCGTCTGACTCAAAAGGAAGGCGGAGTGCAAGGAAGGCATCAGCAAGACCTTGAACACCCATACCGATGGGTCGGTGACGGAAGTTGCTGCGGCGTGCCTCTTCGACGGGGTAGTGGTTGACATCGATGATCTTGTTCAGGTTGCGGGTGACGACCTGGGTGACTTCGTGGAGCTTCTTGAAGTCAAACACGCCGGCCTTGTAGTCGACAAAAGAAGGCAGAGCAAGAGAAGCCAAGTTGCAAACGGCGACCTCATCAGGAGCGGTGTACTCGACAATCTCAGTGCACAGGTTGGAGCTGCGAATGGTACCGAGGTTCTTCTGGTTGCTCTTGCGGTTGCAAGCGTCCTTGTAGAGCATAAAGGGGTTACCAGTCTCGGTCTGTGCCTCAAGGATGGCATACCAAAGCTTCTGTGCGCGAACAGTCTCGCGGCCCTTGTTCTGCTTCTCGTAGCTCTCGTATAGAGCTTCGAATTCGTCACCGTAGACATCGGCGAGACCGGGGCACTCGTTCGGGCACATGAGTGTCCAGTTGCTGTTGTCTTGGACACGCTTCATGAAGAGGTCAGGAATCCACAGGGCGTAGAAGAGATCGCGAGCGCGGACCTCCTCCTTGCCGTGGTTCTTGCGCAGGTCAAGGAAGCCAAAGACGTCAGCGTGCCATGGCTCGAGGTAGATGGCGAAGGCACCTGGACGCTTGTTGCCACCCTGGTCGACATAGCGAGCAGTGTTGTTGTATACACGGAGCATGGGGATGAGACCGTTGGACGTTCCATTGGTGCCACCAATGTATGATCCGGTAGCACGGATGCGGTGCACGTTAAGACCAATACCGCCAGCAGTCTTGGAGATCAACGCACACGTCTTGAGGGTGTCGTAGATGCCGTCGATGCTGTCCTCCTTCATGTCGATGAGGAAGCATGACGACATTTGTGGTGACGGTGTGCCCGCATTGAACAAGGTCGGCGAGGCGTGTGTGAAATACTTTTGAGACATGTAGTCGTACGTCTCGATGGCCTTCTCAATGTCCTCACCGTGAATGCCAACAGCGACACGCATGAGCATGTGTTGTGGGCGCTCGGCAACCTTGCCGTTTATGCGGAGGAGATATGAGCGCTCGAGTGTCTTGAAACCAAAGAACTGGTAGTTGAAGTCGCGGTCGTAGACGATGGCCGAGTTGAGCTCGTCTTGGTGGTCCATTATGACCTTGTAGATGTGGTCAGAGATCATGGGCTGTCTCTTGCCGTTCTTGGGGTTGACATAGTTGTACAGATCTTCGACAACGAGCGAGAATTGCTTCTTGGTCTGCTTGTGGAGATTTGATACAGCGATACGCGCAGCGAGGATTGCGTAGTCGGGATGTGTGGTGGTCATGTAGGCTGCCGTCTCAGCGGCCTGTCCCTTTGTTAGACGTGTTCATGGTACAAGACGCGTTCAAGAGCGTACCAGGTCGTCTAGCTGGACGGTGTTAACACCCTGGTAGACACCAGAAATGACCTTCATTGTGATGGCGGCGGGATCAACATGGTCTGGGTCGAGGCCGTAACATAGCCTTGACACTCGTGCTGTGATCTTGTCGAACTGCACGCGTTCCTTGCGTCCATCTGAAGTCGACCATTAGCGGTGAAGATTTGCAGCGGTGAGGGACAGGCAGGACATACCACGCTTGAGGACGAACATGTTGAATTAGAAAGGGAGTAGTAGAGGGGTATCTGGCAGTGGGTATCGTGACGGATGGGTGTGTGTGGGAGGAGTGTGCAGGAGGGAGGGGTGGGTGCACTTATAACGCGCTTCTTCTCTTTACGCGTTCTGTCGCGTTGCTTGGGCCACGGACCGGATTGGTGCTAAAGTGGTTGCTGCTTGTGTAAGCCGTGCAGGGATGTGGGGTCGGGGAAACAATGGCCGATGCCCGAACTTTTCGCGGGCCATAGTATCGCGGACCGCACGACGCTGAGGTGCCGCATCGACTCCAGGACGCCCTCCACACCCTTCCCGGCCGATACAGAACCAATTGCCCGTCATGGCAGGCGGTCACATGAAATACCGCCACCTCAGTCGGTCGTCGTCGCATCGCCAGGCGCTCCTGCGCAACCTCGTCACATCGCTCTTCAAGCACGAAAGCATAGCGACCACATGGCACAAGGCCAAGGAAGCCCAGCGGCTGGCCGAGAAGCTGATTACCCTGGGGAAGAAGAACACAGAGGCGACACGGCGGAGAGCAACTCAGATATTCTACGTACGACACGCCCCCAGAGCATATACCACGCGCGCATACTGACAATGTCAGGAACCAAATGAAATGGTACCCAAGCTGTTCGGCCCCATAAGGAAGCGCTACGAAGCCAGGCCCGGCGGCTACACCCGAGTCCTCCGCATTGAGCCCATGAAAGAAGACCAGGCCGAATCCGCCATCCTCGAACTCGTAGACGGACCAAAAGACATGCGCTTCGCCATGACCGCAAAAACACTAGCCAGGAGACCAGCGAGGTTAGGGCTGAGCCCGGGCATCACAATGCATGTCAAAAAGGTCACACAGTTTCGCAAGGATGGTGTGGACGGCTTGCGGAAAATGGTCCAATCACTGCGGAAACTACATGCCAAGGGTGTGGATGACAGGATATTACCCGCGCCTAAGAAGGTATACCCAGAAACCCCGATGAAGAGGGAGATGCACTATCCCGAGGAGGTCGATAATGGCAAGTACCCGAACAGGATTATGCGAGTCGGAAGAACAACCAAAGTAACGTCAAGAGCAACGCCGAGAGTGAAGCCTGTGAAGCCTAGGGCGAAGCCAGCAGAGGAGAACAAGAAAGAAGAATATCTGGTCAAAGAGTAAGACCCAGCCAAGGGATAAGGAAGTGGCTGTCACGAGGCCTCTGTAGTAAATGTGTAAATGTACAACATATCCATATCAAACACTGCATCAATACGGGCTGAGGGTTTGTCTTTTAGCCATATCACGTGCGATTCATTGCGTTTCTCACAAAATCCGAGGGTTGACCGGAAGTCTTCTCAAATGATCACCATGTTTGTCTCACCTGGCCAGGTGTTTGCTCATTTGTGCACTTGACTTGTCGAGGTGACCAATATACCCTAGGTTAGTATGTGGTGATAATTGGTGAAGTACTCTTTTACTTGGTCAAATACCAAAGTGAGCACGACAGCAACTCCAAGTTAAGATACACGAGCAGTTGATATAAGAAAAATCTACGGTTTGTATACCTTCTTCCTACATCCCTCTGGACAATTTACTCGGTAGCCAATATGTCGTCAAACAACCAGCAACAACTTGGACAGAAAACGCCGCGTATATCGTGAGTCGTCATTCACTCCGTTCTCGTACTTCACTAATCTTCTACAGAACCTACAACGCCACTTTCGCCCAGATCATAGTCGGCCCCCACAAGCGGTGCTTCACTGTGCACCTCGACCTACTCGTCTACCACTCGCGCTTCTTCCGTGCCGCTCTTACGGGATCATTCAAAGAAGCTAGCGAGAAGGTCGTTACCTTGCCCCATGCTACCACTGGTATTTTCGAGCTTTTTGTCCACTGGCTCTATTACCAACGACTTCCCATGGAGACAGACTCATCCGAACTATTCGCAAGTTACCGCAAGGCTGATAATCCTTTCGTTGTACAGGAGAGTCTCGTCCTTCTTTACGCCTTCTGTGACCAGTACGCCGTTCCTGGGCTGAAGAGGCTGTGTCTCGATACACTCTTCTACGAGGTCACCGAGGAGCCCTCTCTGCCCCATTTCGATATTGTCCGGACCACGTTCGTCAACTTGGAAACAGAGCAAGATCCATTGTGTCGTTTCTGGGTTGATCATTACTGCTACTGGGGTGGTGAGAACTGCTGGACCGTTGAGAGTATCCAAGACCTACCTTTGACGTTTGTGACAAAAGTTCTGAATCAGTACACTAACCTCTCGCATGGAGGCCGCGATGATTGGTTACCCGAATTGTGCAACTACCATGACCATGCAACAAGCAAGGAGAGAAATGAGTGTGAAGAGAATAGAGAACGCTGAGGAAGAAGAAGACAAGGACGACAGCGATGATGACGAGAGGGACTAGGACATGGAGTCATCTAATGGTTGGCCGGAGTCAAGGAGCTTGCTGAACTCTTGGAGATGATCCTGAAGTGGCATTGGTTTATAGTGTTTGCTTCCGCTTCGGAGACTGGCTTTGGTAACATCGACAACTTTGTGCGGTGGAACAGATTGGTTAGACAGCCTTGGAGGTTGTGGACTTCGACATCTTAACATCAATTTTTATCAAAGATATTTCTTTTTTTACTTTGGTGTCATGCGCTATCGTAACGCACCAGATGATAATAACGTCGGTAGACCTCTCGTCCACGGTACGAGTGCATACGGGATTTGTTGCTGATCGGCCTCTTTCCCGCCGCAGCGAATGAGCAATTCCCGACCTACTATTCACATCATCACACACTCGTAAAAACTCCATTCTGGTAGTCGACCACAATTGCCTTCTCCAGCGCTGCACTTGCCGCCTCCTTGAAAGCCTTGTGGACCGGATCATCATCAACGTAGTAGTCACGATCTTCGATGGAATGAAACTGCAGGACGAAGGCGTGGGTGATGCCGTTCTGGTGGGCAAGGTCAGACTGTTGACGATTCCAACACTTTCATCGGTGCTTAGTACCTGCAGGTTTTCAGTCGAGATATCCCTCCCACCCGAAATCGACACAATGTAAGGCCTCAGCGTAGTTGGATGTATGCATGCTTTCTTGAGTCCGAGGAACTGCGCAACCACCTAAAAAGTGGTCTCAGCGTTGCTTATCAGCGTTAGTGTTTGCGAGCATCGAACCTCTTTGACAGCGAATTTGCTTGTGCCGTCCTTGAACTGGAACAGCACGATATGCGTGGTGTACGGCAGGACCGGCTCATGCGGTCCAAAGAAGTACTCGGCAAGCGAATGTCCAAGTGTGCGCGAAAAAAGGATGAGGCCTGAAGCTAAAAGTAGGCAGAATACGAGCCCAGAAGCTCTCTTTGGTATCATGATGCCGCTAGGGGATGGCTCCGTCGAGCGCGTCGCGTGGGCAGTTGGTTCAAAAGCAAAGAGATGCGCTCACTGTGCTGCAAAACAGCAGCGAAAGCGCATTGGCAGCGGCGCGACAAGGATGGAGGGAACATGATCCCCCTCCCCGACGCAGAGGCAAGGTGTACCTGTCAGGCAGCCGAGGGGGATGCGAGCGCTAAATGCTTGGGAGCCGTAGAGCGAATAGCCTGTAGCCGCAAAATTGCTGGCAGACGGGGTAGTGGGTCCAAGCTCCCTGTCTACTCCACCTCGAAAGCACCCGCGGGTGACGTACCTGGAAGAAATGCATGCGCAGGAAGCACGTCGAAAGGCGGAAAGCCAGTCTTTGGCCGCATTGTGTCCATGCTAAAAGTTGACTATGGCGCACAATCCAGGCCCGCTCCAGGGCAAGTGGGTAAAGTTGCGTCAATTGGGGCGGCTGAAGCCAGGTTCTGGCTCGATTGCCCACGATGGGTGGGGCCTTGGCATCTACGTCATATGAATGTCAGGTGCAGGCCAACGCTGCGGCTACGAGTACAAAAGAGCTCGCATTCCTGGTCTCCTGCAAGCCGTCACCACAAGCAAATTCACTCATCCCATCACCTTACCTTTCCCCATCTCAAAACACATACACACATTACCATCACAATGGCTTCTCTACACTGTAAGTATGCCAATGCCAGTGGACAGGCTGCTGCCCGCACTTGCAGAAGCAATTGTGCAATGTTTGGCAGCAATGGCGTCAAAACAAAAAGAGCCTTGCTAACAATTCACCCCAGACCTTCCTCCCGTCAAGCCCTCTGCCATTGCTCTCGGCACGGCCTTCAACCACGCTGTCTCCCTCGCTGTTCTTGGACCCGTCTTCGGTGACGCATACCGCCGCGCACAGCAGGCCAACTCCAAGGAGGAGTACTTCCACACAAAGGAGGCTGCTACTGCTGCCGCATCATGGGGTAGCTCCATCCTCGGCTCTGGTATCCAGGCCTACGGTGTCGGTGCTCTCATCAACGCTACCGGAACTCTCACCTACAAGGGCGCTGCCTACCTCGGTTCCCTGATCTTCTTCGCTTCCGCCGCTCCCTCAGTACGTCATCCCACATGTCAACCAACCTCTACGAGCATACACTAACATTGGCCCAACAGATCGTCTCCCAGGTCGTCACTGAGAAGCGTCCCCTGGACACCATCGCTGTTGGCGCTGTTGCCCGCGTCCTCGAGACTGTTGGTCTCAGCTTGTTCCTCACTTACTGGGGAACCCGCACCAACCCCTTCGACTAAGCGTCTCGCCCTACAGTGGTAGAGGAGTTTAGGGATTCTCATCTTTGGCGGTTTAGATTGATTGCTTCAGTCAGCGAATGATGCAGATGATATGAGCTAGCAAAAAGCTTAAAAGGGCTTGCTTCCATTACGATGTAATATACCTCAATGAAGGAAATAATTTACGCTACACCTTTTGATGGTTGATTCTGATGTTGTTTTCCATCTTCTGCATTCGTGGTTCCCATATGTTATGCCAAGATGGTCACTCTTACTGTGTAGGAAAAGCTCTTACACAGTGTTGATGACCTTGACTATAAGCCAACAGCATCTAAACTTGAAGCAGTTCTTCGCTGCCCGTGATGGTTTATCATCTTAGGAAATTGAGTTGATCGGTGTACTACACGCTCCTCTTGCAAGTTGTACAATAGTTTTCAACATAATTTCAAAGTTATTCACACAAGTATACTCTTCTTATGTTGTGTTTGACTACTGCTTACCAACAGAAAATGCTCTCTATAGTCTTATTGTGGTAGGGTGGGCTTTGATGTCAAACATAGTGTAGCGACGCTGCTAGAAAGCCTAGCATGGTAACTCTGATGCAAATATGATTTCTAAAGATTGTGTACCACTTATATGGCGCTCTAGGTCTACGACTCTTAGAGGTATGCATGCTTTTGAATCACCAGGCCAAAGTCTGGACTCAAGTGTTGTTATACAAAACACTTGGAACCAACAACTACAAAGGAATGGCTGATTCTGTCTTGATTCGAACAGGCAGAGCTTGAGCTCACGATGCATATCCAATTGCATGAACAAGGACATGAAGCAATGACTTTGTGTGTCATGATTATCTCTAAGAGATATTATAGTAGTCGTGTCGTTCTGATACCCGTTTGACTTCAAGAAATTGCGACGCCCAAGTCTTAATGTCATGGAGCTCAGAAGTACATCGAGCCATGAACAAGTTGCCGATAGCAATTCCGTAAGCCACTCCCGCTCGTATTTTAGGATGGATGTCACGGCATTGCGTGCTGTGGGCTCGGCACGGGGCATATGCTGTTGGTAAAAAAGGCATTCCGTAAAATGAGCTCCAGATGCCTCCGCGTCGCACATATACTCCCTTCTTGCAGACTCGTTTCCATCATGACACGGTAGTATGCATCCCCATTGTTTGACCTTCGACATTGCGTTTCCGATACTACGAGCCTCATTCCACGGCTATGTATTACCCTCTCCTCCCGGCTGCCTCAAGCAACCCAGTCACAGTCGTAACCCTATACCCTCTCCTCTTCAGTTCCGGCAAGACCTTCCTCAACATCGGCGCCGTCCACTCTCTCCGATCATGACAAATGATAATACTGCCCGGCCTCACCATACTAAGTACATGTCTCGCGTTCACACTAGGATAACCAATCTGCGGATCATGCGGATACACACTACCCAGCACCATCTGATACTCCATCTCCCTGATCTGCGCCCTCATCCTCGTGCTAAAGAAACCAGACCCAGGCCTAAAGTACCGCGGCGGATGCGGTTTCTCCACCGCGTCGTACGTGCCGTTGATATACCCTTCTACCTGCGTGACCTCTGCGTAGAGGGTCTCAGGGCTCAGAGAACGAGATGGCTCGTCGTGCATGGCGTGGTTCCCTAGTTCCATGCCACTTTCCACAAGACGCCGGAGTGCATCTTCTCTCCCACGCACCTGCCCTCCGATAACAAAAAACGTCGCATGTGCTTCATGGTCCTCTAGTACTTTTAGAATCTCGCGCGTGTACTCTGACGGCGCATCGTCAATGGTCAATGCAATGACCTTGTCTTCTCCTCCTTTTGCTCTTGGTAGAGGCACGTGCCATAGTACGTCCGGCCACGTGCGTTGGAAATACCGGATCAGCGCATTCGGCGGCTTGTAGATGACGTAAAAAGGCAAGACGAGAGCTACCACTACGAAGGCGAGGAAGAACATGGTGTACATGCGTCGTCGACGCGCGGCTCGGGTAGTGGGTAGGCGGAAGATGCGCAGAGGAAGGCGGGGCATGGTATGCCTGTGTGTGCTGCAAATTCAGGGACAGCAGATTTCATTGTCGCGTGTTGACGCCGAGATTAGATGTCATGATGTCCGAGGGTTGTGCAATATCGCGGAATTGGAGATACGTGGGTGAGGCTGGCAGAGTGGTTGCAGTGGTTGCAGTGGATCAAAAGGGGTTAGGGGCCGTTGCAGGGATGTTCCATCCGGTCTAGCGTGGACACGTGCAAGGGTGGTTTTGGCGAAATTCGCAGAGCCGCGAAGTTTTCTTCTCTTCTGTCTGTACACGACTCTTTTGCTGCTGCGCAAGACAACTGCCGTATTTCATCGGCGTTTCGCATTGCACTGACGCGTATGCGTGTGCGACTGCTCTGAACCAATGCGCATGTTCTACGGTCACGATCATGTGCCTACGACGGTTTCTCATGTTTGAAACCATCTACGCGCAACGACCTCGTCTGTACATCCATCAGCATCTCTGCCTTCTATAGACTCAGGAACCAATTTGTCACGCTTATCCGAACAGTATCAACTTCGATATAAGCCCTCTAAGAATGTTCCAAGAACGACACCGTGAGCGTTTAATTGACCTGGCTGCCTTTGATTTGTGGCTACTCGGGTCTCATTGCGCCCATACATTCCTTCTCAAGCTATTTGATTATCGGACATGATGTCGTGCGACAACCATGTTGCGTTTTTGGGAGGTCTTTGCGGTGCTGAGAGAGGGCGGCACGGCTATTGGTACATCCGGTGCGCGATCACCAGATGTGTCCGTGGTGGTGCACGTCCGATGACGCGATAGCATGTTTACAGCCTACCCGCTGCCGCTGCGATGATAGGAGAGCCTTGGCCGTGGCTGTATACGACCGTGGGGGAATTACAGGCACAGCCACTCCACATATTACATTCTCCGTTCCTTGAAAGGATATCCTTGGTCATGCAGGTACAAATGACAATATCTCAGTGTTCCAGATTGGTCCGATAAAGCCATTCTCATTTCAGCTTATGACCAATTTCGGGAACAGTCAACGATAGTGTCACAATCCGTATGTGGTTGTGGTTTGTATTCCATTCTCGATAGGTGAGGCATTGCTTTACCGTTTTTGGACTTTCTCCGCGTTCCTCGTAATGTGACGTCTTTGCGTACCGTATAAACTTTCAGCCCTTGTCAATGCTGTTGTACCATTGAGACACATCAATTTCCCAGACGCCCGACTTCGGCAGTTCGTCACAGTTGCAGCCATGCAGCTTTGCGGCTGATGCCTTGTCGACGGCACGAAGCGAGGCTGCCATCGTTGTCAAAAAAAAAGGGTGGATGCTTGTAACGCGTTTCATCGGAAACGGATTACCGCAGTTTCCCGTGTGACCATCATCACATCGCGATCGAAGATCTCCACATATGTGGCGAGAACAGGCGCTCTTGTGGTGATTGTACTGGGATAAATGTTCTGGCCATCTCAGGCTTCCAAGCCAGGAACCCGACAGTCTGGGCTCCGCGAGACGTACAAGTAGTATGTGGTGTATACAGCAACCTATCGGCAAGCCCCGAAGCCGACGGCATGATGGTAGCGAAGATGGCGTGTAGAGAGATACCAATCAGCTGCCCAGACAGTACATACTTTATCGATTAGGAGGATGCAACGTTTCGAAAACATGCCTCCGAGGCTAAGGTGTGCATCGGTGTGAACGGCTTCAGGGTACTAATTGGGTAAGCATCGAGATTCAAAGTGTAGGAAAAAAATCCCGAGAGTAAGGAAAGTTTCGACACGAGAAGGACCGATGTGGGTAGGGGTGTGAACTGGGTGTCTGGGTAAAGCTCGGGTGACAACACCATTGCCACACGCGACAAAAGTCCGCAACTGGGGCGAAGATATGCAAGGTCATCACGATACCGCGGTCCAGGTACGCCTGGAATACGAAGAACGGGTGGGTGCTTGTGTCTTTCCGATGCCGACGGATCGGCCTGGTACATTTCCATCACCAATCCCAAGATACAGGTCCGGCAAAAGCAATGTGGTCGGTACAGTCGAAGATTAGGTTGAATTCCCCTGCATTCCCTATATGTTGTGCATAACATTACCGCTGGTGTTTGTACGGCCGGTGCCTTGATTCTCACAGGGAGCACCCTGCGAAAACGCGGGATGCCGACGATTGAAGTTCTCCAAGGAACATTCCCAGCAGCGGGGATCGTTGCACTAGGTTTGAGGGCATTGTGCGGAGAGGACTCCGCGGCACGTCTAGACCGACCAGGTTTGGCGAGCGATCGTGGGGGAGGCCTGAAACAATGCTCGTTGTGAGATGCCGGATTTAACGTTGGAAATGAGCGCTCTCCACCGGAAGGTGCAGGCGGTACCTTTACAAAGGGGTCCACCGGCGACTGAACGCTTCTGTACTGTCTTGTCTGTCGGCGACAACTTCACCAGGCTTCACTGCGTGCTCTGGAGAAGTGCAGACAGAGTCGCTGAGAAAGGTTTAGTCAACAGTTTTTGGTACGTGAAGGAGTAAGAGGCGGAGAAGAGGGATTTGAGTATATCAGTCATTGCTGTCTATGGTCAAGACATTGCACCAAGGACCAAGAATGTACATTGCGAACAGACGTCATGGGACGTTGGGTCTGCTGGGGTGCTAGGACCAGAATGCAAACGAGCTACGCGTCTTACATTCGTATCTTACATATGTATGTTGTTACAGAGTCGTGAATGCATGCATGTACAGGGAGTGGTATCGACGGGCCCATGTGGCAGTTGGGTGAGAGTGTGTTGGCAAGAGATCTAGACTGGTGGGGTCTTTGGCTTCCTCTTGCCAATGTTGTAGCCCCAGCTTCTCAGGGTCTTGACAACCTTGGGAAGCACGGCGGCGGTAAGCGGTACACGGACGAAGATGAGGGATTTGTGCACGAGATAGGCTAGTCCGAGCTGTGACCAGATTGCTGTGCCTGTCGTCAGCGGTGTTCACTGCGCTAGGGAGACAGAGAGGAGGGGTGTTGCATACATGCGTTTGACCCACCATTGTGCCCTACACTTCTTCCCGCCTCGACGTAGCCTTCTCTCGCAGTGGCCTCGGCCGTGGTTTCCTCGATGCCTGCCTCTGCTGGCTGCTTGCCCGCGTCTGGAACGACGATGCGGACCACGCTCCAGAGGGCGTTTTTCAGCACTTGTTCGTAGTGGCCTATCCGGTCGGTGCCCAGCCACCGCACCGCTAGGAAGCAGAGGGGGAAGTCGACGAGCGACAGTCCCAGGTACACTCCTACGGCCGTCCAGCCATATTCGCGAGAGAGCTTCTTGAGCCGCTGCGACACCGACAGCGCAGGCTCCGGGCTGCCGAGGTGCGGCGTGGGGTTGTGCGACGGAGCAGCAGGCCTGTCGCTCTTGAAGCGCAGAGAGCGGAGGCGGCGGGCGAGGGCAGAGCGTTGATACCGAAACAAGCCAAGGGCGATGTGATGGAGCGATTTGGGCCCCAACCGGGAAGGGGCACCTGGTGTTGTAGAGGTGAAGAAGGTGCGCAGCAAGGGCGCCAGTGGTGGTGAGGCGGCGCTTCTGGCAGCCCGCGCAAAGGGCAGCCGAGCAGTCCAGAGGCGGTCGAGTCGCGGCTTCATGGCATGGGCAGGCGGGCGGATATAGCGGCAGCAGGCAAATTGGTATTCACGTGAGGGGGCGTGGCCGTGGTTGACTCGGTCTCGCTGTTGCAGCGCTGTGGTTCCGGATGTGCTCGCCAAAGCTACCTCACGTTGTTGCTGCGTCACTGTCACTATTTGCCCATGCCAGGGTCCCATCGCGGATCATAGTACTCCCGGCCCCCGAGCATTCACCGTCGCCGCACGAATGCACACCACGTCCCGCAGTCGACCAGCCCTAGAGCCGACCCAGTATGGGCCCAGAGTTTCCCGAGTCACTGGCCGCAACGTCGTTGCCTCAGGCTGGTCGTCGCCGTCGTGTCGCATGACGAATCCTGCCAGAGGGATATGTCAAGGCGCACCGACCGAGAGGGCCAGAGGCAAAGGCGGTCGAGGTGGAGCTGCTACTCAACATTGGCCTCCTCGCCAGTCTTTCCGAAAATTGATTGTCTCATTTCCTCAACGCCTTCGGTTTCCACACGAGGAAGCCTGGCTGCGGCGCTTCATGGCTCTCTACGACTGCGATTCTGGCCAGCTGCGACATGTCGGCGGTGATCCAAGACAAGGGCAGACCGAGCATCACGTCGTGCGCACGTCCGCCGAATTGCCTGACAGAAGCGTCAGCCTGCATGAGCCCAACCGTGGCCAAGAGCTTCCTCGGAGAGTCTCGAAGCGTGTTTCCTGCAAACATCTGTTGCAGTCCATTACCAATCAAGCTAGCCCCACGCCTCCTTGTGGGCGGAACATGGACAGTACGTGCAGCGACGCACGCTTGACTCCTTCACCTTCGCTTGGCTATGAAAATCACTGTGATGTCTCGCAAGCGCTCCGGTCATTTGCAATGCCAAAAGCCCGTCAAGCACGCCCGACGTGTGGCGTTACTGGGTGCCTGCCTGCTCCTCGCTCCAACATACAGCATGGACCATGGTGTGCCGTACTGCATATCACACATCGTATTCCTACTCTGCATCTTGAATTCTAAATTGCGGGGGCACCACGCGTAGCTTTATTATCAACCGTGCGGGTCCAATTGCTCTGTATGCGAACCTGTTCGCTGGTACCGATAGTGCAGCTCGTGGAACAGGAGAGCCATCCGTTACAGAAATCCATCCAACACGACCGTTTCACAACCCACTGCCCACCCTCCTTTAGGCCGCATGTCATTATCCGGTCGCCTCGCGCTACGCATGGCTTTCTCTTTGCCAGAGGGGTGGGGCACACCAAGCTTGGGTAGCACAGTTGCCTGCGTCTCGACGGTGGAGGTGGGCGATCGAGGGCGTTGGCATCGTGCGGACGCATCCGGCTTCTAACAGTCTCCAACGTTTTACATTAGCCTGATTCGATCTGACAAGGTTCCACACACGGTTCCGCTGTGCTTGCAGTCGCCGACTCGTTCTGATGCCTAGCGACGCGTCTGTAATTCCCGGCGCCACTGCCACTGCCGAACGGCTGTGCATTACGACATCGCAAACGACAACTGTGTAGTCTTTTGCTTCAGTGAGCCCTTCGCCTGCCATCAGCTGGCTCGCCCTTTCTTTTTCGTCCAGCTTTATCGGCAACATTCCTGCAGCACGGGTCGGCGCCTGGCGGCGAGGGCCTGGGAAGGTTTGCAAGTTGATCCTTTAAAGTTTTCGGCGTTCCCACAACCCTGCAACCGCACCAGTCTCAAACTTTGAGCTTTGGGTACTGAGCTGACGAGTGACGGAGACCACTTTTCATCTACCTGGACTGAACATGATCCTCTTGCCGCCGCATTACCCCCTTGATTGGCCTGTGGTCACGAGCGTTCCTTCGCCCTCTGACGTTCCAAAGCACCGGACCAGGGCTCCTCTCTCAGCGGCGCCAGCGTCGTCTGTCCCACCCCCTGCGAGCTCGGCTAGACTCTGGAGTTGATCGCCCTGCCCTTGCAAAGCTCGGCGCCGTTTGTGACTTCCTGGCTGACAAGGGCCCTTGCTTCTCACATTATTCGGCGGGATGATACTGTGCTTTGGTGTTACACCCATTCCTTCGCTTCACAACTTGACAGCGCCCAAAACGGCACGCTCCCGGAGCCAACTGTTTGAGGCTTCGACTAAGCTCTTACCCTGCAGTGCTGCATGAGTTGCTGTTCAGGATCTGCCTGTTTCTCCACGTGGGTTCGTCTCATTCTTAAGCTGCCTATTAATATGCCTTGGTATATAGACTACCCTTTCGCACTACTTCCTCACCTATTCTGCACCCTGTCTCACTACTCGTCACCGCTCTCTTGACATACATTTCGACTCTCACGCTCCTTATCTTTGTCAATACTACCATCACCAATCGCTCCTTCCTCTCTCGTTTAGCTTCATCACCAACCAATATACTCTGCATCATACAGCAACATGGGTGGTAACACGGAATATATAACAGGCCACGGCTACCTTTCTCTCGGCCAGGCTGTTCACGTTGCTCAAAACAGCGAAGGAGGCGTTGACCCACAACTTGCTCAATTTCTCGAAAAACGTCTCGCCGTAGTCTGGTCAAAACTCAACGCTCAACCACAATCCTACATCCTGCCTCCAGACGAGTTCGCTCTTATGAACTATTACCGCACACGCTTTGGAGATAACGAAATAGTCCGCAACGCTACTAAACGCTTTTGGGACAACCACAAAGGCGGCCAATAATAGCTCGCCGGACATACTGCTCTCGCTCGCATTCGACAGGGGCAAAAGGAATTCGCGGACGTCGGAACCGCACACGCGCCACCATCTGCCTCACAACTGCTTTTCCTAAGCCTTCATTTCCAACACCCACTTTCCGCAAGCACCCGCCGCATACCGAATGAGGCATCTGCTGCACTTTTGAATTGATCATGTGAGTTACCTTACACTGTCACCAACCCATGACATACTGACTCAAATCAGCTGGCTATCACATATTCACATCGACTTTCTTACCTGGCGTTCATCGGTGCACCAAAATACCTGGACTTTTTCCGAGATACCTCTGATAACGGAGTAACGGCGTTACATACAGCAAACCACTACTGGCCGTTGCATAAATGGCGTTTAGCATGTGTATTTGGAAGCGCAACAGCGATGGAGTTTCTGCAAGGCGCAATGGCGAATTACTAGAACTTGCATCACCTTTACGAGCGGTACCCATCCACGGACGGTCACGTCTTGTAGCAATGCTCTTAATACTAATGACGCTTTCTCAATCTACTTTCGCTCTACTGACGACAACCCCGTTTGCGCAGTCCCGTCCCCAGACCGTGTCGTTGAGAAACCGTGCTACAAACGAATCGTCCCTTCTAGAGTGTCTTGAGGTTACGCCGCCGGTCCTGAGTCCGACTGACGCATGCCAGCAAACTTTAATGGTCCATACTTTTGCCTACTCGTACGGCCAACCTTTCGTCGGTCAATACAACCCACCAAACTGCAGCTTCAACAGAGTCACAATCAACTTTACCGTCACTTCTGCTGGCCGACAGTTTGACCGACTTGCTCTGATGTTCCTTGATGACACCGAGGTATTCCGTACTTCCACCGCTGAGCCGACACAGAGCGGCATCATCTGGAGCTACGTCAAGGACATGAGCGGCTACCTTGCTCTGTTCAAGACGCCACAAAAGATCATCTTCGATCTTGGCAATATCGTCGACGACACATACACGGGTCTCTGGAACACCACGCTGACCGCGACTTTCTTTACTGCCGAAGATGCAATCGAGCCCGCAGATGTCATCATTCCAATCTCAGCACGGAAGGCTGGCGAGAACGTGTCAAGTGCGTTCGTCGTCCCGCAATCAAGAGCAGTCAACAGTGTTGTACTCCCAATGAACGCCGAGAAGGCTGTCTTTTCAATCTCCGCTTGCGGCCAGGCCGCTGAAGAGTTCTGGTGGAGCAATGTACTGTCATCAGATACTACCACGTTCGGCACCGACACTACACTGTATGGCCACTCGGCCTTCCGAGAGCTTCGTCTCTTAATCGATGGAACCTTGGCTGGCGTTGCCTGGCCCTTTCCTGTCATCTTCACTGGAGGTGTTGTACCGGGATTCTGGAGACCGGTCGTGGGCATTGATGCATTCGATCTGCGAGACGACGAGATAGACATCACCCCATTCATACCATTGCTCAACGACGACCAACCGCATAGCTTTGAGATACAGGTTGTTGGCATTGACGACGATGGCCAAGGGAACGGCAACTTCATAACGGCAATCGAGTCGAACTGGGTCGTTACTGGAAAGATATTCGTTTGGCTCAACTCCAACTCCAACCATACGACAGGCACAGTTGCTACCTCTCGCTCTACGTCCGCCATAACACTGCAATCGAAAACACGTGTAAACTCAAGCGGAAGTGCAGGCATATCCTTGGATTACTCCATACAGGTCACCCGTAACGTGGACATCAGTTCAACCATCGATACGCCTACAGGATCGAAAACGGTATCATGGATACAGAAGCTCACCTTCTCCAATGTCGGCACTCTCAGCAACGGCGGCAACGACCAGATTGTTCGCCAGTCGACAACAGGAACACATACATCATCCTCCAACTACTCCAAAAGCTTCGAATATCCCCTCTGGGTTCAATCGTCCTACAACGCACCAGAAGGCGGCAATGTTACCATTGACGCAAGCATGGAACGAAGCAAGAACGTGCAGCAGCAAGGAGACTTGGCTTTTCCTAACGACTTGAAGACATTCGACTACACCCTTTTACCCTCGATACCTTACAACAACAACCAAGCATTCCTCAGCTCGGATGTGAACAACTGGCAGAACGGCACAGCATCGTATCTGTCCGTCCCCGCACTCAAGAAGTCATTCGGATCAGGCAACACAGAGCAACGCCTTACGCTTAGCGGGATCGCCGATGCGCATCCTTCCACTGGGTCCCCAAGCAGCCAAGAAGTGTACCAGAGGCACGTTGTAGCTTCAAACGACTCGATCGTGTACGATGAGCAAAGTTTTGGGCAAGCGCGTGGTCAAAGCAAATTCGTTGCACCGGGCCAGCAGGGTTCCCAGAGAGGAGCGCATGACTTTGTGGCAACAGGCGTTAGGGCGATGCTAGGTAGGGGGCCATGGTAGGCGACAAGAAGTAATAATGAGGAAGGTGGAGTCGGATCTACGTGGATGAAGGAAGGTTTACCGGTATCTGTACGACACTTGATGAGCAAGCGATGTGGCACTACGAACATCCGCATCTTGAAAAGCTTGTGGCGCTTGCTAGCTGTCATGTTGCGATCAAGATCGGTCGATTGGAGCTAAGAGGTAGTTTCCTTTTAGTTGCTGTGTTTGTTGCACGACATATACGCTGTCAGTCTTCTTTTAGTACTGTTTGGCGAGCAAGCACAATCAAGTCTTACTGCAGTATGCTCCCATTCTCGGCATCCGGTCTCATTACTGTATTCTCACGCCATGCGACCAACCGTCTTAACAAGTTTAGGCGCCAGGGATTCTTCGCTGCGAGATGGTAGTCACAGCACGAGTCGCGTGACAACACATATTCTCTCCATCAAAGTCTAAGCGACCAAGTCCCACAGCATAAACTTTCCAAACAGTCACAAGGTGGCCAGACAAATCATCTCATGATGCTTACAGAGTTTTGGGGGAACGAAATCTCGCTTGCCACTGTCCATGTGGCCGTTCGATAATTCACATTCATGCCGTCTCATCCCACCCTACCCATATCGCTTTCTCACATATACCCATTTCGCATCCTTGCCGACATTATTAGCATCCCACGCCGATCTATATCGAACATGGACCAGGAAGTAGGGTTTTTCTTCTTGGTATTACTCAACATGGGTCTTCCTTGGGCACCAACGTCGCCATTTCCGAGGTGCTTGTATTGCCGTCGTGATGTGGGGATGGACAAAAAAAAGAGACGACTCCGCTACCGGATATCTCCAGTGCCGCGCAACGCGCATCGTCATAGTATCGATTATACATGCCTTAGCTTTGCTCAACGGCGGGACCTAAAACCTAGTTACGACGTCGAGTGGGCGAGCAAAAAGGTCGGCAAAGCCACCCACATGCAGCATCATGATAGGCTCGTGTCTCACCACTCTTTCTTTTTCCAATTTTCAAACAGGAGTTCATAGTGGTTCATGTGTTTGGGCATCAAGCCAAGCTGTCGGTGATGCAGCGCGCGCTTAGGTCACGTTCTTGATTGCCTTTTAGCCGACGGGCTGTCCTTACGCGCGCTCCCGTGGGACGCCTTGAGCGGGAGATTTGCAGTCGATCTGTGCGTACGCTGTCTCCCCCTCGTGGCAAGCCTGAAACGTCGGTAATGCGTGGTGAACTGTGGTTTTGACCGGGGATTGTCTATTCGGGTAGAGAACAACCTAGGCGATACGTTGGAAGGGAGGCCTTCCGTGACTATGCAGTGCTACGGCTAAAGCTGCCTCACTAGACAAAGGTTCGCGGGTGTGAGAATTTCGTCTTGCATTTAGGGTTTGCAAAAAGGAATGCGCTTTTGTTGCCGGGGGTTTGAGGCCCATACGCCGCAAGCACCGTCTTGCTCTTCGCCTTTCCGACCCCTGAGGGTAGATCCACTCTGTTGGAAAATTGCGTTTCCTTCGTGGGAACCGTTAGCGATTGGATGCCGTGCATGAACGCTACAAAGAGAAGGTATTCATCACACCGATATCACGTCGAGTGTAGCGCGTGCTGCCGTGTGTTCCAGCCTTATACGCCGCATGGCAGCGAGTCAGGATAGTTGTCGTGAGACGCTCCACCGGTTATTTCCTTTTTCGATCCAGCTCACTGGTCTTCGACTGGCCACGGCCATTGGCCCGCCCATGACGCAAGGATGGTGTGCACCTTTCTCCCGAAATTCGTAAAAGAGAGTTCACAGATTATCGCCGACAGCCGTGATGTTGTAGTTCTCATTTACCTGCAACAGACAATGGGGATCCTAGTTTTCGCCTTCCGTGACCCTGTATGCGGAAATGTGACTGACAGACCGGGATAAGTGCTTCGCTTGCATCGTTTGTGTGACGAGCAGTAGCGTTGCTTACGGTCAAGCGATGTGGCAGACGATGCTGTTGTGCACTAGAGCAGCGGTTGGACGCCGTTTCACGGGTTGGGAGATGCCGCAATCCACTTTCGAAGCGGCTGACTAGCGCAGCTGGTATTACTGATGGTGTGCTGCGAGATACCGAGCATTAGTAGAGTTGCTCACAAATGGAGAAATGTCCTGAACCGCAGGATTGGTGGTGACATCTGCACGTCGTACCTCATTTGAGGACAGTTTGGGGGACGACCTCTGAGCCGAGGAGTGCTCCCTGCAAATCTCCCCTTAGGATGGCTTATCACCACACCTGCAGCATCGCTCTCAAGCCACCAGTTTGTGGCTGCGAGCCGTTGGCCTGTCTGCATGTCGATGGAAAGTTTGTTTGAGCCACACATCTGCAAGCACGGCTGGTCCTGTGCGACATTTAACATGTCTCGCCGTTGATCGGTAGTAAACCTTCTCGGTGAGCGAAGCGCCCGAAAGAGCGCCTTAGACTTTGTCTCCACGACCCATGCATAGCGATGGTATACTAACGGGGTTGTTCTTATTGAATAATGTGACGAGGTGGTGATCAGAGAAAGAACGGGTTTGTCCTCCGCGTTCTCAAGGATAGTGTCGGACACCATGAGAGCGTCTGTGTATTAACAACAATCGCGATCGCGGCTGGCTCTGTAAAATGTTAATCGCATGATCTTGTAGACTGAAAAAGGGCCGGATAGCCCTGTCTTTATATGGGCAAGCTCATTTCGATGTCGATCGAATTTGGCTGGTGTTCATGCGCAACCAAAAGAGAAGACGCTGCCTGGGTGGGAAATTTGACGGTAGCTGGTTCTGCGGGACATGCGGATAGAATGTGTGTGTCCCAAAACACACGAGTCGGGCAATGCTCATTCGTTCCTCGTACATGATACACTCCTACTAGTTGAAGAGTGGTCTTCGTGCGCCAACTTGTCTGACGCATTGATTGCTAAGGTTGCACCGAGGTATCCGCGTGAACCAATGATGGCGGGGTAGGCCGACGTCATTGTGAAAACCGTCTTCTCAAGTCACTCCAACACATGTAAAGTCTTTTGCGTACTAGAGAAGTGATCGCGTCTAAGATGGATACCTTCCGATGAACCAGCGGGGCCTGGGAGAGAGCTACGCGACGAAGGGGCGAGTGTGTGGATCTGGGGAGTGTCGCGTGCCTGTGACTCGTCGACTGGATTGACGCCTTCCTTATTCACAATTGGCGCCTGTGGCTGGCGTTTCGCTCGCTTTCCATCGTGTCTTCATGTCATCATCACCGACCTGCAACCCTCTATCATCCCTCCATGAAGCACTGTGGTACAGCCATCGCTTTCCATGTCTCTTCAAAACAATGATAAAACGCTGCAGCAGCTCAACGAGCGCGAACTTGACGCTGGATCGTCTCTAAAAGCCAGCGACAAGACGGATGATACGCTAAGCGTTCATCGCGGGGCAATTCGTGTTCCTTCCCCGAACCCATCCCTCGTGTCAATAGACGATTCGAATATTATACGATTTGGTCAAAACCCAAACTATGCTCCTCTGTACCATGACAGATATGCTTCCCGCTTACCCACCCCTCCGCGGACCCTCAAAGGCAAGATTCAAGCATCATGGACATCAAACAAGGGCCTAGCACTTGTACTACTCGCTCAGCTGTTCGGGACCCTGATGAATGTTACCACGAGAATACTAGAAATGGAAGGAAACAAGGGTATGGAGACTCTCTGGCAGCAATGGCCCCATGTACTGACGGAGTGTCGCAGGTAACGGATATCACCCATTCCAGATCCTGTTCGCTCGAATGAGCATCACCACGGCGTGTTCATCTTTCTACATGTGGTACAAGAAGACAGAACACTTCCCCTTCGGGATGAAGGAAGTCCGCTCGTTGTTAGTTGCTAGAGGACTGTTTGGCTTCTTTGGAGTCTTTGGAATGTACTGTAAGTTAGGCAACCTCCATCAAGGAACCATGTGGGTACAGTAACTCGTCTCAGCTCGTCAGATGCTAGGTCGCGCTTGAGGGCTTTTGCTCATCTATTGCTGTGATGGACTCCACAGTACATCATATGGGCCCTTTCTACCTGTCATAGAGCTAACTATCACAGACTCCTTGTTATACCTGCCTCTGGCCGATGCCACCGTCATTACATTTCTCGCACCATCGCTCGCCTGTTGGGCATGCTCGTATCTCATCAATGAGCCATTCACCCGCATGGAGCAGATCGCTGCCTATGTCTCGCTCTTTGGGGTTGTCCTTATCGCAAGACCCGTTACATTGTTCTCTGCGCTGTCACATTCCGACACTCCAATTCCTCCCGCCATCGGCGATCTAGATGCGCCTCTGCCGAACACAACGGTGTCTTCACCCGATCGTCTCGCCGCCGACTATGATTCTGTGACGCCAACGCAACGAGCTATGGCAGTAGGCATTGCAATGCTGGGTGTCATTGGAGCAGCAGGCGCATATACCACAATCCGATGGATCGGCAAGCGAGCACACCCGCTCATATCCGTCAACTACTTTTCAACGTGGTGCACGATCGTCAGCACAGTGGCAATGTTTACCATACCTGGTGTTGGCTTTCTGCTTCCAAACAGCCTGAGAGACTGGTGCTACCTGATCTTTTTGGGAATCTGCGGTTTCGTAATGGTACGTCTGTTGAACAGCCTTACCATGTTGTACCTCTTGACTGACACCGCCTAGCAATTCCTCTTAGCTGCCGGCCTTCAATACGAAAAGTCATCTCGCGCAACAAACATGGTGTACATGCAGATGCTCTTCGCACTTGCATTTGACAAGCTGGTTTGGGGCACAACGCCCGGTGCTCTATCCATAACTGGATCGTCGCTCATCCTCGGATCGGCGATTTACGTTGCAATGAATAAGGAGGCGCCGAAGAAGAACGTAGAGCCAATGGGAAGAGGGGTTGGCGAGGAAGAGAGGGGTCTGATATCGCCAGAATTTGAAGGCGAACAAACAGAGGAAGAAGATGCAGACATACCGATGAGGCCACTAGGATGATGACGGAATGCTTGTGTACGGTGGTTGCTGTAATGGCGACTTGACGCACTTTTGGGAATAGATTGCTACCGTGTTCTACATGCGTAGGGAGATATACATAGAACATAGACATTGGATAAAATATGATTACATTCTTACTTGAGATGCACATGCATTCGATCCATCATATTATTGCGGTGTTGTATCGCTTTCTTTGTTTCGTTCTCACTATGATCAGTGTTATGCTCAATTTAGTTTTGAGACCTCCGGCAATATCTCGGAGCGTGAAGTGAATGCCCCACTTAGCCTCCAGGCTGTAGAAGCCCATCTCAACTGATGACCAAATACGCGAAAACGCCGGATGTCTACTTGATCATCGTATGTAGATATTAAAGATAGATTTGTGGCAAGTCTCATCAAACAATCCTCTGTGGCGCAATTGGCTAGCGCGTCTGACTGTTACACCAGTGGCTATCAGGAGGTTGGAAGTTCGAGCCTTCCCGGAGGAGGATTATCTTTTTGCCTATTGAACATACGTCGCTTGTGTCCTCAATGATGTAGTGACACGTTCACCATCTTTGCCTTGTAGGGTAGATATTTTTGTTGCATTCTGTCGGGTGGGGACCTCATCGCGTCCATGTGCAATTTCTTTGGCAAATAGATCCTACAAACTCAAAGGACGCAGATTGTTACATGATGCTCCTCAAATCGTACATACATGATTGCTGTCCATGCAAGCTCATATATCATGAGTGTTTGATTATGATCTTCTGCACGCTCTCGAGCTTTATATTACCATCTTCAATCTTAAGCGCATTGACTGGAAGGTTGATGCACAACGGTTCTTCGCCTGGCAAGTTCATCGGGGCTGAGAAGCCAGCTACGTGCGAGACGATGTTGTTGCATGTTGGACAGGTCCAGCTTTTACATGTCAAGGAGAGGTCTACATCGCTCTTCTGCTCAATCCTCTTGGAATAGACATTGCAGAATTGGTAGTTGCAGGGACGAATTGTCGGGAGTGTAAGAAGAAGATGATGTCAGAGGGAGCTGCTCACACGCAATTACACAGCCGTATTCCTCTTGTATATCTTTGGTTTTGTTGGTCAAACTATGGTCTTACGGTGCTACCTACGAATTAGTACATCTAGCTGACACTATTTACATTGTCGAAATCACCTCTGTTGAGGCGGTTGTTCATTTTCTCCTCCACAACCAAGAACTGTTCAGCCACAGTAGCGTATAGTTTGGCGTTGGTCGCTGGACACTGTGGAACAACACATGTCAAGCGTTCACAGCTAACTGAATCGAGTATATGCACATTAAGGACAGTTGGGAGGGCTGGATGAGGCAGTGAAAGGTAGCTCTCGGAGGACACGACAACTGTTCTACAAAACCTCGAACTCTTCAGGCTTCACAGCTGCCCTGGACCAGGTACAGACTGTATCGAAGAGCATAGGGGTGATGAAAGAGTTTGAGGAGTTTGAGGACGCCAAAGAAGAATATGAGGGGTATGAGCGAGTTCGTCGATCGTATAGTTTAATAGATCAGTATTCGAGCGAGACAGCGCTGTCAGATGATCCTGTGTAGAGAACGCGTTCCAGGCCTATCTCCCAGACTTGGATTCCCTGGAGAAGCGAATAATTGCAGCAACTTCGCGTTCCCCTGTCCCTTCTTGCCTCCTTCTAATGTGCTGCTGAGCACAACTCCCATCCTACCGCATGCTCCTCTAAACCAGAGCAAGCCCTTCACCTCTGAATCCACAAAGAGTCCAGGCTTCATCGTGATGTAATCGTTGTAGTCTGGCAGCACTGGATCAAGCACATCGTGTAAGATCAGACGCTCACCGGTGGGCAGTAGACACCACAAGTCGCCAAGTGCGTTCCATTTGGCAATGACGTCCGCGACGGCGTGTTTTTCAAAATCAACACAGCGATCTTGCTTGGTAATTTTTGGTGCGTGGTCGATAGGACCGTTGGACTGGGCGTACCATCCGACGTCCTCATGCGGAGGCACAAATTTGCATTGCTTCAAGACATCTACGAGCATTTCTGCTCCGGCCGTGGCAAGCTCTTGCTCTACAACCCGAGCCATATCAGGAGTATCGCGAGAGAGGCAAATCTCGTGGCCGGGCATGGGCGTTTGGGCAAGGATAGTACCCTGGTCAAAATACCTTGGATGTAGTGTTTGCACAGAGACACCGGTGTACTGCCGCCTCTTCAATATCGCATGTTCGATGGGCGCTGGACCACGCAGATCGGGGAGCAGAGAAGGATGGACATTCAAGCCGCCGTATTGCGCATAGTTGAGGATCCTCGGTGGGACAAGGAGGCCGAAGGACACGGCGATGACGACATGTATGGGGCTAGGTGGCGTCCAGCCTGTGAAGGTGTCGATCACATGTGTAGGTAGGTTGAGCTCTTGGGTAGCTACCTGCTTGATGGGTACTGAATCTTGTCAATTGATGCTGGGTGGCAGCCAAAAGACGTTCCTACCCTCTCTGAGTTTCTTCAGTCCTCGTCCGGTGGGCTTGGGTGGGCGATGGACTACATCGATGCTCTCTATGAGTTTCGGTACATGCCGCTTCGCGTCTGCTATGGCGCGCAGCGATGCGATACTAAAATTGTCAGAACCACAGAATAATATCCGCAATGGCTCCGGTGTCCGAGCGGGAACGGCTGTAGAGCTGTAGCGGCAGAGCGGAGTCGGGGCCAAAGAGCAGACGCGGCCGCGTAGCCTGCAGAGCATGGTCAGAGTGAGGAAGCTCGGCGACACATGCCGCGCCGCAGGATCTGGACGTTGCGATCGCGATCTCGTGGGGCATCTTCACCACGACAATCGGGTGCATCCTTGCCGCCGGGCGCCGCATCGTGATGCATCGCAATCTTTGACCATGGAGTACAAATAATCGACAGCCACCGCTTTTTGTGGTGGTGGTTGGCACGGTGGCCGGTTGATTGTCTTCTCCTCCGCGTCTCTTCCGCGCGTGTGACGCCATTCATCCCTCACCCAAGACCACTCGAAGCGCTCGCGACCAGCCACGTCGAAGAATGCTGGAATGTCGTCCACGGTCGTCTCCAAGGTCGTTCCTGCGCAGCTCTCTTTCCTAGCCATATACAACCCTTCGCTCGGAAGGTCAGACGAGACATTCGACCAGCAGATTGTCTTCTACTACTCAAAGGCTGCCAAGACACGCTCCAAGCTGAGGGATGGCGATACCGAGAGGGAAGAGGAGCTGCGTGAGCAGGAGAATGAGAAGCTCCGCCAGGTCGGGCTTGCACAGGGCATGGTAGGCTTTGCAAAGTAGGTCGGCGTGGCAAGCATTTCCCGTATATCGAAGCTGATCAAGCATAGGAGCTTCTCTGACGGCGAACCGGTCGATTCCGTAGAAACGCAGAAGACGCGTATTGTTCTACACGAATTGGAGAACGGATGGTGGATATTGGCAGTATGTGCATTCTACATGCTTAGTGAACCACACCTGACACCATGGTAGTCGATTGATCTCACTCAACTGCCCGCTTCCGGCGGCCTTACACGAACCGACTCGAGCACCGACACCACCGAGCCTGTCATCGAATACTCATCACGCGAAGTCAGCCCACCTGCACTCCTGATCCAGCAACTCGCACGCGCCCAGTCCATCTTTCTGCTTCACCATGGCTCAACAATGGAGACCATGTTCGCCAAACACGGCCGCACAAAGTTCTGCAGCATACTAGAAAGATACTGGTCGCGGTTTGCGAGCAACTGGGACGTACTACTACATGGAAGCCCTGCGGTGGACATATACGGCGGCATGAAGCTGGCAGCAGGCGGGGAGTTGGGCATGGGTGTTGGGGAGGAGGAGTGGGGAAGCAGCGAGCGGGATGTGCTAGAGGACTTTGCACGCAGGACGCCAGGTCTTGTGGATGTCATGGTATCCCGCTTCGGCGAAGCATCGCCGTTGCAACAAGCCACGACCTCTACAGATCCAAAGACACTCGAAGTCTCCGAGTTGGAGCCCTGGATAGGGGTTGGGAGAAACGCTCATGCTGCTGACGGCGTTGTCTTTTCAGGTCTGGGAGCCGTGAGCCGAAAGTCGCTGCGGGACTTGTCTCATTGGGTAGAGACCATCTACGCTCACGGCGAGTATGCTTACGGCATACGAGACAACCCGACTTCTGATCGCAGAAAACGGCGGAGGAGAAACTTGAAGCCCGAGCCCGAGCCTGAACCATCGCCTCCAATGCGGGATGAAAGGCCGCGTCCGGCTATGTCGAACAACAGCTCAGACCTGCCACCTGGGATCCCTCCACCGATCGTCAAGGCAGTTGAGAACTCGCTTGACAAGGCAGCTGCCGCCGTCGACAACAACAAATCTCAGGCCGACTCTACTGCGCCTGGGTCTCAGACAATGCTATCGTCTCTGGGTGACACCGAGACATGGATGAAATATATGACTCTTGGCTATGGGACAGCGTGGGGCGGAAGCGGAAAGAAGAGCGCAGACACCTCAGATTCTGCTGCTTCAGCACCAGCTCCTGTATCACAGCCGGTACGCGAACGAACACCTTCCCCTGCAGCGATGCGCTACGTCGATCCTACGCCCGATGTAGACCCAGCAGAAGAGAAGATAAAGCAACAGATACGCCTAGAGAACGACGGGTTCTTTCTCGTAGGGCTCAAGGGCGATCTGCAGGACTTGGAGGTCGACGACGAGAACGGAGAGGGTGATTGGAACAATCGGATACCACTGCGGACTATACATGTGGAAGTTGACACGCGAGCCGCCTCTCTGCACACAGGAGACGGTGATTCGGACGAGACTCCGCAGTATGAGAAGGACGTGAGAGTGCAGTCACCGACAGGAAGTAAACTAGCACGGTTAAGACCTGTTATTTACGTGGTAAGTTTGGACAGTATCGACAATATCCAAGACCTGACTAACATTCGATCCAGCACCGTCCGTTCGTCTACACCTTTCTCTTCGAACACCGCACGCATTCTCTCGGCGTCGCATCCTTCTACCGCGACATTCACAACTTCTTCTCGCCCCTCCACCGCTCCCTAGACAGAAGCACATCACCCGCAAACGTCGCCGCGCGTCTCCATGCCGTCTCCAACCACTACACAACCGAAGCCTCCGCCGGCGGCTCAGGCCCAAACTCGGGCCCTAACACGCAAATCATTTATGACGTCGTCTTCGACCCCCGCACATACACCGTTCACTCCAGTTTGCCCAATATTCCCGACCCGGGAACCCTACTAGCCGAAGGCCTCGGCAGCAGCAGTACCAGCTCCCTCGGCTGGAGCAGAGTCGAAGCCCTCAACGTCCACTCCCAAATACTAGCCACGGTAGCAAGTACGCGCCGCAACCTCTGTGAGATTGAACGTACATGCAAGACTTCCCGCGGCTGGTGGGTCGTCTGGATGCGTCTCCCGCCTTCCCAAGTCAGCTCCGAAGACGCAATTGCCCAACAAGAATTGCAGGACAATTCCAACGAGGGTTCTGGCTCGGCGCAGTTCAATACAAATGAACTTCGGGAAGCGTTCCTAGTTCGCCGCGCGAGGGATAGTCAGCCGGGAGTTGCGAAGAGCTCGAGTCGCTTTGCGAGTGGTATGTGGAGTGGACTTGGCATGGGTGGTGGTGGTAGTAGCCATGATCAGAGGATGGGTGGTGCGGCAGCGGGGTGGGGGCCCAAGGGGTTGGCAGAGGGGATTGGGATTGATGCCCGGAGGTATGTTGAGGAGTTGTTGAGTTTGAATAGGTAGTAGAGCTGGTAGTAGATTGGGAATGAAGAATGCTTTGACAGTCATAAGTTTGATTCTGTTCATATCTATTGTTAGCCCACCCGTCACCCCGTTGCTTGTTTGAGAGTGTTGAAGGTGTCGATGAAAAGGGAAAGGAGTGCGCTACTGCTCACAAACTCCCCCTGGTCACGACCGCTTTCAGTTACATATCCAAGAAACTAATTGACTCGGTGCAACTCAATCAAGTCTATCCATCAGCATTACTGTAAACTCGCTATACTGGGGTATATATGTTCGCTTTTCATACTCAAGGAAGCGCGACCCATCTTTCCGGGCATTACGCTATCATCATGCATCATCGCAAACGTGTATCCAGAGGCTTCACTCCACCTCAACAAGCTCGGTATCGTCCAATGCCTTGACCACTTCCTCCATCTCCTTTGGACTCGTGATACCCCAAACCCCGCCTCCCTTCACCGAGCCCTTCATACCGACTTCTTTACCCACAAGATTTCTGCCCACTTTCCCGGGGCCGATACCAACATAACGCATAATCTTCTCTTGCTCATGCAGATACTTTACGCTCTTCCACCACTGAACCGTCTCGACGCAGCTACGTGCTAAAAGATCCTTCAGCTGCTCTTTGTCCTCGAACGGCCTGCCGGAGACATTTGATATGCAAGGCATGATACCCGGCCATGTGACAATGTCACGTCCATGTTCGTCTTCTTTATGGAGCATGCGTTTCATGGTTTCTTGAGCGGGCTTCATGAGGAGGCTGTGGAAGGGCGCGTCGGACTTTAAGCGTACGTGACGGGGATCGTGGCCACCGAACTGGCGTAGATTTGTGAGCAAGGTGTTGATGCGGGTGATGTTGCCGCTGAGGACGATTTGATTCTTCGAGTTGAGATTTGCGATTGAGACTTGCTGGACGGCTGGGAGATGGTCGTGGGAGTCTGCTTTGGAGCCGAGAGCAAGGAACTCGTGGATGCCGTTGATGAGGGACTGCATGTGCTCTTCGGACTCGCAGACTAGGGCGACCATGCCGAACTCGCCGCCTTCCTCTGCAACTGCGTCCTGGCTGCATTTGCTCATGACCTCGGCTCGTCTCCGTACCATTCTTAGTGCGTCCTGGAAGGTGAGGTAGCCGCCTGCTACCAGGGCCGCGAACTCGCCTAGTGAATGTCCCAGTGTAATGTCTACGCGCTCACTAGTCTTGAAGCCAAAGTCCTTCTCCAATATCCGCAGTATGAGGATCGAGGTTGCCATGATGGCCGGCTGCGCATTTTCGGTGCGGGTGAGTTCGGCATTGGTACCCGACTCTATCGTCTTGGTGAGGGGGAGTTTGAGCGTCTCGTCGATTTCTTCGAGAATGGGTTTCGCTGTGCTGGGGAAGGCCTCCAGCCATGGTGTGCACATTCCTACGCGCTGTACGCCCTGACCTGTTACTGCTTAGCAGACTGACACAGTGGAGCTTGTGGGCGCCAGAAAGAAGTACCAGGGAAGAAGATGGCAGTCTTTGGTCTCTTAGCGGGCGCATCTCGTACGCTGCTCATCCAGCGCCGTCGCGCAGGTTGGCAATGGTCGCTCCGCTCGCCGCATCGCATGCACCGTCGCGTGAGACGCGGGGCTGCTCTGGAGGCGGTGCTGAGAGAAGAAGACATGGTGGGTTTCTGACTACGACTTTCAGGGAGTCATAGTGTTGATCTCTGGAAGCTCTGCGGAGATGCGGAGGTTCGGGACGCGGGGAATTGACGAGGTGCCCTGCAGCTCTATTTAGCGTCGTGGGGTGACAGCCTCCCCACGGCCGAGGTATTCCTTCCCTTCCTTTTCCGCGGCCAATCACCACCGAGACAACGGCAAGACGTGCGAATATCTACCAGCATCACTTTCATTGCCAAGTGCATGGAACTCGCTGGAAACTACTACAGTGTCTGTTCCACCGCACTTTACGCGCCCTGGATGTTCAGTCCACCGTCAACCTGAATGCGCATACCAGTCATGCTAGTGTTCTTCGCCAGCATCACGAATGCCGATACACAATCATCCAGAAATGTCTCATGCTTCAGTGCTGCAGCATTCTTCAGCTCTTCAATCTTTTCCTTGGGATATTTGAGGCCCTGGAGTAGTGTCAATATCCAACGCAAGGTGCCAGGAGAGGATCTTCATCATACCCATTCAGTCAGCAGTAAGCCCGGTAGCACCGTATTGACGCGGATCTTGGGTCCAACAGTGACCGCGAGACATTTCACGAGCTGGAGTTGAGCTGCCTTGGTAACCGAGTATGGCATGCTTGAACCGCCTTGGCCGATACCCTATGATTCGCGCTTAGCATGTATTCACTAGACCTTTGGTCTGAATGTGTAGCAAGAGAAGATCAGAGGGGCAGCGTACCGCAATGCTACCGGTAGTAATCATAAGTCCACCATCCGGATTGGCATCAAACGTAGCCCTGGCTTCAGAGAGTATCGCCTTGGGTACTTTGACATTTGCACTCCAGCACTTGTCCCACTCTTCTTCGCTCATGGATTCGAGGTCTTGCCATTCAGCGAACCGCGTCCAGCCCTGCGTTAGCGTTAGCAGCATCCTTTCTCCATGGCATCCGTTTATACGCACTGCATTAGCGAGCACAACATCCAGCCCACCCAACTGTTCGATGGTCTCTCTAACCGCTCTCTTCGCGTCAGCCGTCGATGTCATATCCTATCAGACAGTTTAGCTTACATTCACCATACACAAAGGATAGGATCGACATACTGCTTTGATGACAATGGCTTTGACGCCATGTGCTTCGCATGCCTTCTGCACTTTCTGTGCCGGCTCAATACGGTTGAAGTAGTTGATTGCGACGTTCGCGCCTTCACTGGCAAATGCTATGCTTAGGAGTTCACCGAGACCGCTGAGCAAATTGTCAGTGACCGATTCATAACGTTGATGTACAAATGGCAGCATAGATTGAAGAATATATAGAAAATTGCCCTGTACGTACGCTGATCCGCCTGTAATCAGCACGTTCCTGCCCTTGAGATCATACGGCATCTTTGCAACTTTGTGTAGTACTGTGGGGTAGGTATAGAATCCGGTCAACGAGACCTCGTCGAAAGCAAAAAACACAGAAGTGTAAAGATCTTGGGATATTGAATATCAGCAGTTAGCATAAGACGTCATTGCGGTTGTTTATAGTCCGGACTGGCGGACTTTGTCCGGGTATGGTGGGGCAAGAGCTTACAGAGCTGTGCAGGCACAACCCCGCTCCAACTTCTTTTATTCCGCTTTCAATTAGTTATCGTTACCTCAGGTACATTTGGCACAATAATCAAGCGGAATCCATTTGTGCTTCTGATTACCACAAAAAAGTGTTCAGAGGACGTCGTTAAAGATGCGGCTACTACTGATCCCGAGACCCTGATGCCCGAATAGGCAAACCCGATCCAAGCGCTTATCCAAGCAACTCCCCTTCTCAGCAGCGAGTGCTTTTTAGAACTTCGTGGACAAGATGTACTACACGCTCTACATGTTGTCAAAATCCAACCCCCAGTCATCGTCTCCTCCACCACCACCCATATCCATGTTCATGTCCATATCCATGTCCATACCCATACCACCCATGTCGCCCAGATTGAGATCGGGTAGATTACCCAGGTCCGTACTCATGTCACCCGCTCCCGCATCGCCATTTCCCATACCTATGCTTGACAGATCCAAGCCCTCAGGTCCAGTAAGTTCGTCCATACTGCGCTGCAGCGCTTTGTTGTCCATGTTGGAAATGTCATCAACAACCGTCGCAGCTGCCGCATCATCGATGGCTCGGTTGAGGTCGTCAGATATGGTTTGCGATTGCATGTCAGCGATGTTGACACTGGGGATGTTGATAGGCGGTGCTTGGAGTCCAGCTTCGCTGAGCGAGGCAAAGTGCGCTTCTACACGGCGGTGCAGGCGCACTATAGTCTCTGCCGTCAAGGGGTCGGTTGCGACCAGATTTGCAGCGCTCTCGAATTCTTGCTTGAGCATTTCGCGCAGATTCATGCGACTTCGCTGTGGGGGCGGCGCTGGTATCGAGCTTCCTACCCAGTCAACTGTGATGGGACTATCCTCGACGGTAGGAGCACAGACGATGGACACGCCAATGTCTAGCGCAGCAGCACCGTTGCCAGCATCTGTTTGCGCTTTCACCTCATCTATGACTGCGCGCAGTGTTCTTGTTGCGCCCAGCATCTTGAGCGATGCATAGATTTGGCGATGTGTATAGCCAGGCGGATTTGGCTGTAACGACGAGGGCGAAGCCCACTGCGAAAGTTGCTGTATGGTGTGTCGTATGGATGAGTTCAGAGTGCTGTTCGGCGCATTCGTCCACTGCTCTACTTCTTTCAAACTAGCGTGTACGGAACGTTCGTAGTGTGCGTGGACTTTGATCGCCTGGATGAAAGGCTCGAGTGTCGTTCGGTTTGGCTCACGTCGCTGCAGTGTGCGGAAGCACTTCTCCAGGCGGCTAGAGACCATCGCTATTATAGTCGAATGCATAGCTTGTGCGTCGCCAGAAGAAGGGGTTGTTAGTATGACTTCGTTGAATATGCGGATCATTGAATCGAGGTCGTTGTGTGTCTGAAGGAGCGCGTATGAGGCCATCCAGGTAAGGCCTTCTATCAAGGATGGCAACAAGAAAGTCTCTCCGAGATCTGGAGACGCGTCAGTGATGCTGGATTCAACGATGGGAGTTAGGACGAGCTCACATTCCAACCCGCTTTTGACCGACTCAAATGACAGAACTCCAGTCGAGCATGCCACGACCGTCTGCATGAACAATGTGGGAACTATAAGATAGAAATCTTGTGGACGGCAAGAGGCGAAGACCTCGTTACTAAGACCTTCCTTATCGGCGTCGTAGAGCCCTTTCAACCAGTTGCCAAGATGCTTGCCCTGCTCTTCGCTCAGTTGGTCCGGCAACATACTATGGTGCCCACGTTTCATGAGCTTCGCGATGAACGTATCATGGCCGATGCCGATGTCATAACACGTAAGATCGTAGCGGTGTATAAAGGCCATGACGAGGACCAGTATCGCTCCGAATTCGTCGTATACCGGCTGATATTCGCCTACATATGTCAGCGGAACACATCACTAATTCTACTGGAAACCTACCCTGATCGCTGTCGTAGTGCCACTCGTCAAGGAACTGGCATAGAGGCTGCAGAATACTTGCAGGTGAGGTAAACTGGAGCATTACGTCCATAGCCTGTGGTTTCTTGAAAAGTAACGAGGATAGTTGCTTCAAGTACATGGTTGTTTGAGTTTCACAGAGGTGTGCTATAAACTGTATTCATGTCAGCAAGTCTCTTCCGAAAGCCATTTGTTCAACGTACATCCGTAATGGCCGCGACTATGGCACCAGCGTTTCCGTCAAGGCTCTCGAGTTCATCGATGAATGTGCTGACTTTATCGAAATTCGACTTGCACTGGTTTAGCAATTCCTTCCTCTCGTACCTCTTCGAGGGTGGGCCTTGCATAGGGGCTTCGCCAAGCAGTCGCTCTACGGTACCCGTTGAAATGAGAGCGTGAAGCGCACAGGCGTTGAGGAAGTCTTGCCGGACATCGGAGAGGGAGTTGTTGTTGCTTCCCATGATATCATCAAACCCCTGCGAGAATGATGGGAAAGCGTGGGGATCCACGTGACTAAGCGCTTGCGTGATACACATCTCAACCGTAATCGGAAATATCGACCCGGTTAGTTGTGCGAGGAGTAATGGCACCTTGTTGATGAGGAATGATTTCAGGTAGAACATGGTTTGTGGCGGTTCACTGCGATACATGGCATTGGCAAGGACATCAAAAGCGGCGGTGATCAAATCGGTGGCCATGTTCTGTGCTTCCAACTAAGACGAGTCAACATGTCTTCCAGAATTTGTGAACACCACCTTACCTTGTATCGCGAGTGTAGATGGTTGATAATAACGAAGTCATCGGTAAGAGGGCGGGCGACAAGCTTGAAATTTAGCAATTGGCTAACTCAATAGCTGCACGACTTACCAATGCGTTCAAGAAGATGTAGAGACCAGCACGTGTATTCACTTGTGGCAGCTCCATTACAGCATCGAGCTGGAGGGCAGCAACTTCAAGGCCGGCATTCCCATTCTCCTCACCGGTAACGCTGGGAAGCTTCTCGTAGAAGTCGTGCCGTTTCTGTGAGATTTCCAATCTTTCGGCTAGTTGCAGCGATTGATGCGATCCGCCCGAGTTGTTGGAAAGAAACGTGATGAATGAAGAGAACGACTGGATGAAACTCTTGCGTATATCTGGTTTGATGTCAGTATTGTAATCGCCGAAGATTAAAGCAGTCTAATTGAGTTTTTCGCAGAAAGACTTGTCGAAAGAGAGGCGCTTACCTTTGCCCTCGGGGTTGTTCAGTATCCGCAGGATCTTTGAGTTTTCTACTACGCCAATCACAAGCATCGCAAGGCCTTCCCGAACGTTGATCGAGTGCTGCTGGGGCTGCTGAATGCCAGCCATGGCCTGAATCATGCTATCGCTCGTGTGCGAGGTCACCATGGCCTGCATCCATCTTGTCAAGACAGTAAGCGTGCGCAGGCCTTCGGTATTATTAATAGGCCGCTCTTCTGCGGCAAAAGCCTTGTGTAAGCGATGAAACACAACTTCCTCGAGTTCTGGTGGGTGGTCCAATTGCGCCTCCTTGGTTGGTTTCTCGTCGCCTGTCTTGACCGGGAGGCGATCCTTGGAGTACAAGAACGTCAGCACCAGAACGTCAGAGACATCGACCTTCTTCAGAGCCAATAGCTGCTCGAGATAGAAAATGGAGCGTTGATCGATGTTGTTGGATCCGGCGACGCGAGGTCGAAGCACCAGTGCAGCAAGCTTCCGGCCGGGCAGTGGAGACTTCGCGTAGAGCTGCGCGACGGCTGCAGCGAACAGATCAGGTTGAATACGCCGCTCGAGGCACTTGTCCAAGAAATCAGACCATTCTTTAATCATGGACTCCATGGCCCATGTGCTTTAAGAATACGCCCCGAGGGTTGGGCCAGGGGTTGAAAAGAAAAAGAATATGAAGTGTGGTCTGGCGAGGAACAAAGGCCACCGTAGGTAGCTGGGGCTGGCCGAAGCTTCTTGGCAGGCACAATCCACGGTTGCGGGCCGCACAGGACCTTGGAACTTTCCCACGTGTTTTGCCTGCAGAAGGAAATCACTCGTCGGGCTTTCTGTACTATCCACCATGAATAACAAACTGCATCCGAGTTGAACGCTCAAGGAGACGAACGTGGAAAAGACACAGATTGGCAAAAACTAACCACATGGTAACATAGCATTGATGGTATCGAAAGCAGTTTACATTACAATGAAAAACGTTTCGCTCATGTTGTGAAACATGTACAACCACTGCGCACCGGTGGCGCGTAGTGCTGATGGTTGAACACTGAGCGCTCACCAGTAGCCCTCGCAAATCCGAATATACCTACACGCATCTTGGTGCGACGCGGATTATGACTGTGATGCTTGACGACCATTGTGTACTAAAGAACGCCATACTCCAAGCCAAACTTCAAGATGGACGGCGACGAGCATCCTGTGGCTGGTCGTCGGCATCCGGTGCCCGTGGGCCCACCATCCAGTCCTCCATGGCTAGCCACTGACTCCACGTCTTCTCGGCGCCTTCGATCTCGGCCAGCTGAACTTCCTGCAGTGGCTTCAGGAAAGGCACTGACTCGTGTGGTGACATGTCGTACTGGCATTTGACCTTGGCCCATCCCACACTCTTGGCTGCAAAGAGGTAGTTGCGACGCTCGCACTCGTGCATTGGGCCGACGCCCTTTCTCCAGTCCTCGCCGAAAAATCCGTGCATGATGCCGGGACTGTCCATGCCTGTGATGACGAGACGTCGAATAAAGGGCACGAGGGAGACCCATGCCGGGGCCGGCTGGCCTCGCGCATTGGTGACCGGACCCTGGCGGGGCCAGGGCATGTTGTAAGCAGCAGCGCCCGACGAGTGCGGCAGCGGCCCTGATGCACTCATGAGGGGATTTTGTGCCCATTGGAACGGCAGGCGGATGTTGACGAGGGCGCAAACTGCCTGCACGCCATTATCGTGTTGAGCATGGTCGAGGAAATAGCGCTGGCAGCTCTGATACGCCGGGTGCCAGTCGAAGATGTCAAAGTGCGGCTCGGAAGATGCGTTTGGAAGAGATAGCGAGCCTCCCGACGAGGTGCTTCCGCGCGCAAAAGTTCCACCGCGCCCTGTCTGGAAGGTTGGGTATCCCGCGGGGAAGTTTGTGGTGAATCCGGGTAAATTCGCCATGATGGAAGGCAGTAGGGGCTACTGCAGGAACGGCAAAAGTCAGCACTGCTGGTTGGCTGGTTGGAGGAGAACACCAGTTTGTGTACTCGCAGCTCGCAACTTACCGAGCTGGGTGCAACCAATCTCAAATAAACGTGCCGGTGCAGAATGTCGGGTTCAGCTAAGGAAGCCCAAGGGAGCCAGGGTCTCGAGTTTCTGACAAGTTGTGACGGGAAAGGAGGATCAATGACGAAACGACACAGTGGGCGGCTAGTCCAAGGCTGCAGGAGTATGGTTGTTGCTTGGGATTATCGCAGTGCGTATAGCGGGCGCGATAAGACGCTTTATACATGCAAGAGGTTGAGTATACAGATGCTGAGGCTTGTGAACTTGCTTATATGGTGTGGCTTCGGTCGACGCCGCCCTGCTAACCTTGCGAGGGATGATTGAAGCCTCCGTGAGATGGACAGGATTTGAGAATAATCCCGGTGATGATCAAGTCGAGCCACTCCGGCTCCATTGAGCCTTTGCAAGTAGGTTCGCCCTGCCGGGCCAATTAGCGGCAGCACATAGCGTGGTGGGGCCTGAGATGGTGGCTTCGCAGTTCGCGGGTGGGCGGCTTGTCGACGGCTCCAAAGTCTGTCTATTCAAAAACTGTATAAACCAAGGGTCGTTGAGACTGCGCTGCCTGCGCTGCCGTTGGTTGCTTGCGTGCAGTTCAGCCGAACGCTGCCCCCCCTTTTCCAATGTTCCTTGTTGATTCTGCTGCGCAATAATGGTCCTTCTACGACCCCAGACAGTTGGCAAACACCGACGGAGACGCCGAGATCCAGACGCATCGAGCCGCATTCGCTTCTGAGCCTCTCCAAGTGCATCGGGTTGTTTTTGTCATCATTCGTGTTGGCTAGAAGGACTAGAATGACAGACGCCTTGATACGCCCTGGCTACAGATCTCGTCAATCGCGGTAGGGGATCCACAACCATGGTATGTAAAACGGATGCTCGTGTGTCCGAGTGCCACAATAAATAGGTGCCCCACCAATGCGCTGCTTGTCCCTTCCAGCATCACGGTAGTGCATCAGGCCGAAGAAGAATAGTTCCTCGCCGATCATCCAAGCCTTCAAGCCCTCCGTGAGGCTGCCATACGTGTTAACGAGACACTGTACGACCGGGCACTGAACACTCGGGTCCATGGCGGCGAGAGCTAGTCGCTAGGTGCAAAGACTGGAAGGCATGGGGGAACGCGCCCCAATCGGCACGCACCGCCCTCGCGACACAGTTGGCGGGCGCTATAGGTTTCTTACACATGTCACCTTTTTTTGCTTTTTGCGTGTGCAACGCATCCCAGATTCACTGCGGGTGCAATTGACCAGGGACGCTGCACAGCCATAGCTGCTGCACATGAGATCTCAGACTGGTGATGGTGACGTATCCACAATAAAGTGAAGACCCCGGTCGCAGGTGAGCCCATGATGTAACCATTTCGCCGAGGATATCCATGTGCCTATGCCGCTATCGTGGCTTGCCTCTCGCAGCATCGCTGATCTACTTTGGTTTATGCACAACATACCCCCCAGCAGTGAACATGGCACAATCTTCCTTCTCACTGGCGTCGCGGACCAAGGTGTGTCGACCATTGGCGTACAAGCGGCCGCCCGTGTCTGACTGTGGCAGCTTCCCAATGGCTTATCCATGCCGACGATTCATCTCGGCGTCTATCTGACGTCCGGAAAGGAGACTTATCAAGCCGTCCGATGGGCATTGGAGGTATGTTTCGGTTGCTCCTGATGATCAGTAAACACGATGCTCACAACGGCAGGCTGGCTACCGAGCGTGAGTAGCATCAGGGGACACAACCGTTGTAGGACAACTAATGAATGACGCGTACTTAGAGTCGACTCAGCTCAGATGTACCATAACGAGAAAGAGTCGGGAAAAGCCATCTCAGACTTTCTCTCGAGTGATGCAAACACAGACTCTCTCAAACGCGAAGACATCCACTTTACTTCCAAGTTGGCGTCCAACTCGGCGTACGAAACGGCCCGCAAAGCCATCAAGAAGTCTGTCAAGGAAGCTGGTCTTGGCTACATCGACCTGTTCCTGCTGCATTCTCCATACGGAGGCAAGCAAGCGCGCCTGGAGAGCTGGAGAGCGGTCGAGGACGCAATCCACGACGGCGAAGTCAAGATTGGAGGCGTCTCTAATTATGGTGTCAAGCATGTAAGTAGACCCTGGTTCCCGTCTTTTTGCTTTAGTTGTCTCGGGTAGCCCCGTATCCTACCTCTAGTGCGAACATGTATCCGGGGTAGGAAAGTCACTATAGTCCCCTTATTGGATCTGTAGGCTGGCCGTGGCCATCACAAGACACGCAGCGTCGCCGAAGTCAGTCACTAACAGTAGTCTAGCTGCAAGAATTATTGGACTCGAATCCTACGATACCACCAGCGGTTAATCAGATCGAGGTTCACCCGTTCAACACGTAAGCTCCCTGTGTGAACTGAGTGTATGACTATACTGATTCCGGACACTAGACGGAAGGATATTACTTCCTTTTGCCAGCAGCACAACATTGTCGTAGAAGCATACGCGCCCCTCGTCCGGGCCTTGCGGATGAAGCACCCCAAGATTGTTTCCCTGTCCAAGAAATACAACTGCACTCCGGGCCAGCTGCTGGTCCGCTGGAGCCTGCAGCACGGCTACGTGCCGCTGCCTAAGAGCGTGAAGAAGGAGCGAATCATCGAGAACTCGCAGGTCGGAGGCTTCGAGATCGAAGATGGCGATATGGAGGCGATGGACGGATTGGACGAATACCTGGTGACCGGTAAGTTCCTTTGGTTGTCTGGTATACCCAGCCGCATCGATAGCCTCGTCCCGCTGCCTTTACTGACGAGCAAAATTTTCTCCAGATTGGGATCCTACAGATTGCGATTGAGTGTGGAGGTGGGGAAAGCGCGCGTGGGGGCGCCAGCTCGTGAAAGGTGGGAGCATCGCTCTCTTGACGGTAAAACAGGCAATGTGATCCTCTATGCGTATTTTTGATGCATGGCTATGTAGACGACATTATGCTACCACTTGGGAGTCATCAGCCGTCATGTTGCAGCCCAACGATTGCAACGGATGCATCTGCTTGATGCCAGAGGAGGGCGGGTCAAGAGTCAATCAGGCTGTGCAATGTCGCATCAAGGATATGCCCGTATTGTGCACGAGTGTGAAGGCTGTAGAGTTGACGCTGCATGTGCAAAGCAGTACTGTCGCGGCATCTCCGCTGTGCGCAGTCAAAAGATGCATACCCGCGGAGGCCGCCGCATCGCCAAGAGGATCAACTTTGGCCCAAGCGCGTGCCCACCTGCCGGCTTCTCCCACTCTCCCTTGCCTGTTCCCTCTACACTAGCGAATGCTCAACGTAACAAGCTCGCCCGCCGACGTCGGCTTCACCTCGCCTCCCATGGCTTGACCCTCGACAATTACACGGCCGCCACGAGCCTGAGGTGGCCGGAGCCCCCGCTACTTCACGTGCAAACACCCCGCGATACTCGTCCTCGCCCGCCCATTGGCCAGATCCTTATCAGTGGAAAAAGTGCACACCATGGTTTGCATCAACATGGCGTGCAGTAGAGCCCATCGACCACTGAGAAGGGTCCATGACCCCAATCGCCCGGCCTCTGTGACGTACTCAAATCGAGTGCGACTTTCCGCCGTACCGTCACCGCGAGCCCAGGCGAACCATCTAGCTTCCGTCGACTGCAATTATATATACCAGACTGTCTCTCCTGTGTCTTCTCTCCATCAACTTCTGACTCTCCAACTGTGTCATATTCTGCCACTTGATACTTGTTCCACCAGTCACCAATATTAACCCATCAAACCACAATGTCTGAGCCAGAGTTTGAGCAAGCCAGGAAGGGTACTACTTTGACTCTATGCTTTGTACCATTTGCGACCCCGTCTAACACTTCACAGAGCTCGTCTCCACCCTCGAGGCCTCTTCCCTCTTCACCAAGAACCCCGAATACAAGAAGGCTCTTGAGGTCGTCTCTGTCCCCGAGCGCATCATCCAGTTCCGCGTTGTCTGGGAGAACGACAAGGGCGAGTGCCAGGTCCAGAAGGGATACCGCGTGCAGTTCAACTCCGCCCTCGGCCCCTACAAGGGCGGTCTCCGCTTCCACCCTACCGTCAACCTATCCATCCTCAAGTTCTTGGGTTTCGAGCAGATCTTCAAGAATGCTCTTACCGGCCGTACGTCATACCCGTGCCCATCGCACAAGAACATCAAGCTAACATGCACAAACAGTCAACATGGGCGGTGGCAAGGGAGGATGCGACTTCGACCCCAAGGGCAAGTCTGACAACGAGATCCGCAAGTTCTGCGTTGCCTTCATGAGGGAGCTCAACAAGCACATCGGTATGTTTTGACCCTAGCGCGCCCCTGCGCGTCACTTCCAGCCTCAGTGGGGCATGCACCCTTCAACGGGTTCGCACGTTCTTCCGGCAACAGACCAACAACATCTGGCGCATCTATCTTGCCCTATCTTCCCGTCTGTTTGGCACTGCCCCGTCGGCGACGTTCGTGCTGCTTTGGCGCTTCTCCACTAGGAACATTTCACTTACGTAAACTACAGGGGCCGACACAGACGTACCTGCGGGCGACATCGGCGTCGGTGGTCGCGAGATTGGTTACCTCTTTGGTGCATACCGAGCGGAGCGCAACCGCTGGGAGGGTGTCCTCACTGGCAAGGGCGGCTCATGGGGAGGTTCTCTGATCCGTCCCGAGGCCACCGGTTACGGTCTCGTATACTACGTGGAGCACATGATCAACTACGCCTCTGGAGGAAAGGAGTCTTTCAAGGGCAAGCGCGTCGCCCTCTCTGGCTCCGGAAACGTTGCTCAGTACGCCGCGCTCAAGCTCATCGAGCTTGGCGCAACTGTCATCTCCCTCAGTGACAGCAAGGGTGCTTTGATCGCTGAAGACGACAAGGGCTTCACTCCTGAGATCATCAACCAGATCGCCGCCCTTAAGCTGGAGCGCAAGGCTCTTACTGCCCTTGAGAACCACAACTTCAAGTACATTGAGGGTGCCCGCCCATGGAAGGAGGTCAAGAAGGTCGACGTTGCTCTTCCCTCAGCGACCCAGAACGAAGTCTCCGAGGACGAGGCCAAGGCTCTCATTGAGTCTGGCGCCAAGTTCATCGCCGAGGGTTCCAACATGGGTTGCACACAGGAGGCCATTGATGTCTTCGAGGCTCACCGTCGCGAGAAGAAGGGTGAGGCCATCTGGTACGCTCCCGGAAAGGCCGCCAACGCTGGTGGTGTCGCCGTCTCTGGTCTTGAGATGGCCCAGAACTCTCAGCGTCTGTCCTGGACTGCCGAGGAGGTCGACGAGAAGCTCAAGGGCATCATGAAGGACTGCTTCGAGAACTGCCTGAGTACCGCCAAGGAGTACTTCACTCCCGCTGAGGGCGAGTTCCCATCCCTCGTCGGTGGTGCCAACGTCGCCGGTTTCCGCAAGGTCGCTGCTGCCATGCACGACCAGGGTGATTGGTGGTGAACAAGTCGTTACTGAGCCGACTGCCTTTTGTATATGATACTTTACGATACCTTCCTATTGGATTTGGCGTTTGGAAGCCGGATGCTCCACTTGTACATAGATACCTCATATGAATATGATCATGACACACTTCATCATTGACTCACTCAAATCTGTAAATCTGATACTTTCTTTACAAGCCCGCCTTCCTAATACACGATATTCGCATCAGCTCCTTCCCAGCAAGAACCGGGACTTGTACCCGAAAAACCTCCAGGCGCGTGTACACGCCATCGCGTGATTCTGGATTCAGTATTCTTCGACACACAAGCATGATTTCGAGTCAGAAATTCCTCACGTCACCAAGCCTCCCCATGGGAAAAGCAATTCAAAGTTGCAGCACAAAAAACGTGGCGTTCAGCTTGCCTGCTTGCCCCTCCACGCCCCATGCCCCCGCCAAAACAGCATCGTAAAAAAATCCCGACCCCACCAAGAAAAGAAGCCAAAAAAACAAAATAGCCCAGAACCAGAAGATAGCATAGCTCGTTACCGCTCCTGGCTAGTCCCCGCCCACGCGCGCGACATGACGTGAAACTTTCTTGTCAGAGGCGACCGAGACGTGGGCGCATGTGTGGTACAGTGATGTCTACATAACTAGTAACGCGTTTCCGGTATGCACGGGCGGCCCACGGCGTTAATCTGGCCGGGCGCGAAAGTGTCGCGTCGCACAGCAGCAGCAGCCGTGGTGGTTTGCCGGGTGCGGAAAACTGGCGCGGAAAAGAGGCGTTGCGCGGACGGATTACCTGGGTTGGGTTGGGCTTTCGATATCGGAGGGGGATGGCGAGTGTGTCGGGAATTGTAGGGTTGGGAGGTTTGCGACGGTCCGAGAGGGTCGATATCGGACGCTTTTTAGATGAGACAGCACATTGTTGCGAAAAGTGTTTAGGATCATTTAGTTCAGTAATTAGAGCGTAATTTCAGTAGGTAACATATTTCTTCAACAAGCGTGGACCTGTTGCGATACCAACTGCTAAATATTCATCCAAGCACGGTAGTCCATTCCCTCAATAATTCATCCACCTCGTCAACCTTGGCCGGTGGAGGTCTATCTCCACTGGAGCCAAAACCTCCTCCTCCTCCTCCTCTTTGGATCTTCTTAGGCTCCTCTTCCATCCCGTCCGCCCAGGATCCAAGCGCTATGTTGTGTCAGTGATTTGTTGCAGCATAAGATCTTGATGAACTCACATTGATCTCCAAGAAATTCGCCCAATACCATTTTCTGTTTTGACGTTCTCCGTCTTGTGGATACTGTTGGTAACAGCGTCAGCACTATGTCCTTGATATTCATGTCACGGCGATATGGAAGCATTGTGCCTCTTTCGACACCATATGGGTCTACCTACCATCTCTTTCACGCGTCGTCGCCTCTTTTTCTGTCTTTTGTAGCTTCTCTTGTTCCTGCAACTGGATTGCCGTCGTTTTTGGTCTAAAGGGTGAAAGAATTCCTAAGCGCGTCTTGGATGCGGTTTCCATGCTTCTATTTTCTCTCTCGGAACGTGGGTAGGATATGCTTGGAACAGGACGCTGCGACGGCACACTGGTGTACGATGCATATGATTTTACGTCATACTCAGAATGAATCGGTGCAGGTGGAAGAACTAGATTCGGGTTGGGGTTGTCTTTCTCGGGACGCGGACTGATCTGACGAGGGACTCCAATAGATGCAAATGGTCGACGCTCTTCTATGAGGTAAGGTCCTGACGGCGAACGAGAGCCATCGCGGGTCGACTGCGGTGGTGGGAGCGATGGGAGTGAGAGCCGCTTGGGAGGTCGGTTGTCTCTTGCAGAAGAAAAAGTCCTCTCTTCTCGTCGAAGCTCTTCTTGAGCTAACTTTTGTAGGATTTCCTTGCTTATCTTCGGTCCTTCTTCCGACGATGTTCCTAACGGAGGACCTGTTGATTTCCAGCCCAGATCACAACTAACAGAAACCCGTTCTGTGTCTTTTGCTACGGTTTTGGCAGATGAAGCGGCACTGGTATGCCTGTTGGGCGACTTCTCGTGTACTGTATCTGGCGTCCGTTCCCGCCGAAGTTCTGATGCAGTGCTTCTGGTACTTGTTCTGTCGATTAATTGTTGAGTCTGTGTACTAGTGATATTGACTTTCGAATTGCCAAGCAGAACACTGTCGAGGTGGGAGCGAGCCATAAAGTAAGATCCGATAGCCTTCTGATGGTGATCCGAATGATCGTCTCCGTCTACTTTCGTGGCTAGGGCGAGTTGCAGTGTCTCGATATCTGCCAACAGGGTTTGGACATGATTTACACATGTCGCAAGAGTTTCAGGGTTGATCATGGAGCTGATTGATGAAGCAGCCTTGAAGAGATCAGAAGGCGAAACGAACCCATCACCTTCTTGTAGGGACCGTTCATCATCATCCACGGCGGTACTGTCGTCGCTTATACTGAAGCTTCTCAATGACTCCTCGTATCTTTTAGCGGTTTGTTTCGCAAGCTCTCTCAGATGCGTGATCTCTTTTCGTTGTTTTGCTTCGGCCTCGCGGCTGAGCTTGTTTGACGAAACTTGCTGGGCAAATATGAGTACTTGCATTAACAGCTCCAATGTACTCTTGAGCTTGTCGATCTGACTTCGTAGGACTTCGATCTTGTTGTCCCGGAACGGCAACATCAATCGACCCATCTTTCCTGGCTTGGTCTTGTCGATTATCACCTCGATCTCCGTAAACACGGCGGAGCACTCCTTGATCGTTTCCTTCGCCGTCCTGACTGCATTTTCCGAAATTAGGCTTGCCGTCTCGTGTTGTTCGAAAATGCCCCCCAGCTCTTGGATGACGAGGCTTGTAAGTCTGACTTCGTTCGCGATATTCTTGATTCTGCGGTCGGCGGTAGCCACCCCATCAGCATATTGGTACAGCGCCTGTGACAGCTTCAGACCTGCACCGGCCAATTGCACGACGCTGGCGACCAGACCCACTACCTCTGCCATGACTGGACTGCATGTAGCCACAAAGCGATATCGTTTTCAAGAATAGGAAAAGCGCTTGATGGAGGCTCAAAGAGTGTCAAGATGCTTTTCGAGACATGGAGGCCATGATGTGATTATAATGTTGAACCTCGCTAACTGCCTAGAGCTGCGCTGCGCGGGTGGCTGAGCTTGAGGCTGAGTGCGGGGGGCAGCACCGCAAAGCTGCGCGTACATTTTTTCCCATGAAGAAGCCCTGCATCTGCTGATATGAGCAGGCATCGATTAAATGCTTCTATCGTGTACTAGTATATCCTGAATGCTCAATGTCCCAAATTGATCCAGATAGCCTAGCCGCGCGAAGCATAGCGCAGACCGAAAACTTGGATAGCTCGCGGACAGGGTTCCCTCCATCATCATTGAGCGTCAACATCCATGCCTGTCAGCCGTCCCTCCACTGATCGCCATGCGATGGCTATCCCCAATTGGGTGCCACACCTACCTTGCGCCACAGAACTACGGTATGATATCATGGGGTATTCAGCGGGCAGAGAAGCCTTGCTTCGGGTTTCGTCCTCGATACAAAGCCTTCCCTGCTACTGATACGATGCGTGTCTAGACATGCTCACATATTGATTTGCATCTCTTGGGTTATTTCTTATTCCAGGGCCAAAAGCTCCGATCATCGTTCTTTGTACCAATCCTCCGCGTGTGCATCGTATCCAGGTCCGTCCCTCCGACCGAATCTGGTATACCTCTGGCAATGGATGACGGTTTCCGACAGCCTGCCAAACTTCAAAAGCGAAAGAGTCGCGATCGACAAGAGCTTGAGCAAATGACAGGAGGCTTGAGTGGTCAACCAGCAGCCAATTCCTCGCAAACCATGTCTGGCTCTGAGAACATGACGCCCGCCGAGAAGGAAAAGCGATCGAAATGGCGCATGTCCAATCCGTTCTCTTCCAAAGAAAAGGCATCGAAAGATAGTCTGAACCACACTCATAAGGAAGAGGAAAAGGAAAAGGAAAAGGCCCGTAGGGACGCCGACTCGGCATATTTCAGTAGCGAGCGCAGCAGCGCAGATCCAAGCTTCGCGAACCAAGCTCGTCCCGTCTCCGGAGAACAGTACCACCACCCGCCTACCACGAACAACCAAGCACCTCTCATTCAACCTACACCGCAAAACGCACAGAGCCACAATACTCTTGCGCCTCCACAGCACACTCATCAAACACTGCAAAGCCGCTCGAGCCATGAAGATGTGGGCAGGGAGACGTACCGTGATGCCGGCACTGGGAACATCGTCACGGTCACAACGACCACAACCACAACAACAACCACTACGACCGGTCCAGGCGGTTCTACCACGATAGAGCAACCCCGTGGCAGCGTTAATGGCTCTGCACAAAGCGTGCACACTTCTGGTCCTAGCCCACCACAGCCGGCACCTCCTCAGCCTGACAACCATTACCATCAAGGGCCAGGCCTTTCAGCGCAATCTGCCATACCTCATGACATAACCCCGCCGATACCCATGAACAATAACCACCAAGGCAACAGACTGTCTCCACAAGCCCCCAACATCGAGAGTTCTTCGTCTCCACCCATCCCCGCGAAGAACAACATTCGGCACAGAGTAGAGCTGGACTCGGTATCGCCTGGTGTTCAGCGGCCGAATCCAATGGAGGAAGTTGTCACCCCAGTCAGTCCTGGCAGTCCGAATCGTGCGAACTTCTCATACCCCGCCAGAACACCGCCTCAAGGAGTTCCGCGGCAAGTGCCCATTGACGGCGTGGCACCACAGCAACATCAGGCAGGCGTGCCGCCTGTGCCTCCGGTGCCGGAACAACAACAACAACGGCGTTCAAGCATACCTCAACTACCAGCGCACCAGCAACAGCAATCTGGTATGCCGCCGCCTATGCCTAACCAGCAGCCGTCGAGCATCCCCCCTAGCCTACAGTCTGGTATCAACTACAACCCAAACAACGACCCGAACCGTCCGGTCCCATACCGAGCCGGTCATGATCTGAACAAGCAGAGCACAATGGCAAACCTTAAAGCAGCGGCAGCAGGTATCCACGTAAGTCCTTCAACCTGTTAAGTCCTTGTACAAACACATACTAACCACACCTCAGGGCGCGGGAGAAACCCTCCGCGGAACATTCAACGACACATTCGACCGTCGAAACCCGGCCGCCCACGCAAAAAACCAAGCCGTCATCGACAAAGGCCGGTCAGAAATCGAAGCCGCACGCGCCCGCCAATACGCAAACCAACAACAGCACGCACCACAGCAGCCACCTATGGCGAATCAAACACCAGTGCAGCACCAGCAACAACATGTACCTGTGATCGGACCCGCACCGCCACCTCCTTCCCAGCCGAATGCAGGGCCATCTGCGGTACCGGGGAAGACGGCGTATCAAGGGCCACCGGTATCTGGATCACAAGTTGAGGGAGGAAGAAGCGGAGCAGGCGGGAAATTGAGCAACATCATGAAGAAGATGAAGGAGGGGCCTACTCCACGTCACGATGGGACTGCGCAGCGCTAAGATTTTTCAAATAAGCACATTGTAGTTTAGCCGGATAATGAGTTTGGATAGGTTGTTATAAGCATCGGCATATGGGAATTGAACATATCACGTCGGATGGATCGTTAAACAAAGCCTGATGGATATGCGTGATATGATTCAGGATTGACTTGTACAACATCTTTGAGCAGTCGAATTGAGTACAATCAATACACGAAGGCATCTGGCGACGTCGCGAATCCGTGAGACACAAGAAGGAGAAGTTTCAATTACATGATTCATTCATAGACTATATTTTGCATGCTCATAAAGTCGTAAGATACATCGTTCGCACCAAGTCGGGAAATGCTTAACCGTTGACGATGGTACCACCGTTGGCGTGGATGGTCTGACCGCTAATCGAGCTGCTGTCGTTGCTCGCCAGGAAGACGAAGCAAGTAGCAATCTCGCTGGGCTGCGATGGCCTGCCAATAGGTGCGGTGAACTGCTTGATGGCCTCGTCGTTCATGGTAGCAGGGATGAGTGGAGTCCAGACGGGACCAGGGGCGACGGCATTTACGCGGATGCCCCGTCCGACGTACTGGTTTGATAGACCTCGGGTGAAAGAGATAATGGCGCCCTTGGTTGAGGTGTAGTCGAGAAGATCTGGACGACCAACGTAGGCGTTGATGGAGGCGTTGTTAATGATGGTTGCGCCGCGCTTCATGTGTGGTAGGGCGTATTTCGAGAGGTAGAAGAAGGGGTGGATGTTGGTGTCGAATGTGTGCAGCCATTGATCCCTGTGTGTTGTTAGCGAAGTTTCTGGGTAAAATAAGGAGTTGATACGTACTCAGACAGGTCGCTGATGTCGTTGACCATCATCTGGTAAGCGTGGTTGTTGACCAGAATGTCAATGCCACCCATCTGCTTGACGGCCTCATCGATGACCTTCTGGCAATTTGCCTTATCCTTTAGGTCGACTGCAAGAGTGTAGCACTTCTGTCCCTTCTCCTCAACCATCTTCTTGGTATCTTGTGCGTCCTTCTCCTCCTCGGGGAGGTAGGCGATGAAGCTGTCGGCGCCCTCCATGGCGAAGAGAACGGCGATTGAGCGACCAATACCAGAATCTCCACCGGTGATGATGGCACGCTTGCCCTTGAGCTTGCCGGCGGCCTTGTACTTCTCAGCACCTCCCTCGGGTGTGGGAAGCTCATCGACCTTGGGGAGGGGGTCGAGCTTAGACTGAAGACCGGGGACCTCCTGGTGTTGAACATCGGGCTGGAAGCCTGGCACATTGGATTAGTATGAAGACATGGAAAGAAGCTTCGTGTGTATCTACCCTGCTCGAATTGGCCCTTGTCAGAAGACATGTTGTGTCGTTGTTGTATGGGTATCTTTGAATTAGTAAAGAGTTTGTAAAGAAGAGAGACCAGACACGATTTTGTGGCTCAAGGTAAAGTTGGTGAGATTGTCATGGCTGTCGTGGCTCGAGGTGGAACTTTTATTGACGTTCGTGATTTTTTGTGACATCACAAGGCTGTCACGGCACGCTCATATGCGCGAGTGGAGCCCGGTGTTGTGGGATAGTTAGGCGGAACATCAGAGAATGCGGTACTAAGTTGTCCATCGACGATAGAATAGCATCGGTCGATGTATCGATGCTGGCACGAACTGGTGGGAACGGCTAACGTCGCTTCAGCCTTACCCGTAGCCTCAACATGCTCTTTCGCATAGTCTTACGATCGACACGTATATCCTTTTGAAGATGCAAGTAGCTTGAGCTGAGAGATGCAAGAGATGCATTGAGGCTACTTCTCGGATTACTTACGAAAGCCATTCGGGGCAACTTCTAAAGCAACCCCACCAAGCCTCCCGGTCGCGACGTCATCGAGTTGATCAGACCTGCAACACCTCCACCAACCTTATATCGCCTGGAAGGGCCAGGTGAAACGTCTGTGAATCCAGTAACCCATCGTTGTCAGATCTCATCTCCACCAGCCCCTTGGCGCTGTCGCAATCTTTACAATCCTGCGATGACGCCCATGAAGCTATTCAGAGGTATGACGTAGCCTATGCGCTAAAATCAGGGTCCAGACACAAGGCGCTATGACCGCATCCAGCCTCGCCCTTTCACTTCGATCCCAAGACCCTAGCACCAACGGCCATCGTAACTCGTTTTTACATGGAATGAGCCACACGGCAGCCGTTGGAGAATGCTAGGCAACGTCATGCGCCACGACTCGTGCGTCAGGGTACAATCTTGAACGGGACCCTGCATGACGTGAGATAGACGATCGCAGCCCTATACAGGGTGCTGGGCAAGATAGAACTTGATTTCAGGGACTTGGAGAGGACCAGATCGGAAGCCCTGGGCATTGGGCGTTGTAGTATAAGATGAGAGTTATAGCACGATTTGAGAATTTCCATATCAACACCATCTATCAAACACAAACAAGCAAACCTCAGAACTCTCAACTTCAAGAACAATTCATCTGTACCTCAATCAATCCAAATCCACCAAGACTTACTTCAACAATCATGCCTCTCGCCCGCCGCCACGCTCCCCGCACTGCTGTGCGCACCTCACCACGTACCACACGTGCCGCGCGCCCTTCCCTTAAGACCCGCCTTCTAGGTGGAAACCGTCGCACACACACCAAGCGCACAGGCGGCACCACCGTTACCACTACCACTACTACCAGAACGACTCGTACATCTGGTGGTCACCATGGCCACGCTACCACTGCCGCTCCTGTCCATCACCACAAGCGCCATGCCACCATGGGTGACAAAGTCAGTGGAGCGTTGATGAAGCTACGGGGTTCTTTGACGCGCAGGCCGGGTCTCAAGGTGAGCAATCGTCATTCAAATCAAGCTGTACATTTTTAACAACATACAGGCCGCTGGCACTCGCCGCATGCATGGTACTGACGGCCGCAACGCCCGCCGTGTGTACTAAGCACATCGAACTGGACTAATAAGACGATTTCCTTTGTTATTAGCTACGAGAAGTGTACGATAGGCCTGGAGATACCCGATGTTGTGAGCGTTTAGTACTTAATGAATCACCAGAACTTCATCTTGTTCGTTGTGAGTTCGATTTCACTGTGATAGATACTGTACACTGTGTTCTGTCGTCGATAGGTATATGTGAGGACCACTCATTTGGCTCTATGCGTACCAAATAGAGTGCCTAGTGTTTCTCCTCACTATCCCATAAATGTGGTCCGATCGAATTCAGACAGGAACGTCGACAAGATGATGCCGTTCGGACGCCCCACCGTACCCATCTGTCTTGACACCATCACTCCTCAGGTGCGCGGTAGCCGTCAGGACCACGGAGAATCTTCTCGCGTATGTCCGGTCTACCGAGCCATGAGATGTACCACGTAGGCTGTCCATGCTTGATGCGGCACTTCGTATCCCAGCGACCTTCCACAGACTGGTTGAGCGTCTCGTACTCATCGTTCAGGATGTCTCCTCGAGGTTTGCTGCGATCCATACAATCAAGGCACATGCCGTTGAAGTACCCCAATGTGTTAGAAACTGCCTTGAGGACTATGGTCTCCCAGTCGATGCCACGGCAGCGATTGCACTTCGGAGTATATGCGTAATCGAAGGCTTTGAGGCGACGCACGATCTGGCCGATGCTGGAGTAGTTGAGAACGTCGTCGACTGGCCAAGCATCACACTTGGTGAGGGCAAGCTGGTACCGACCGATCGTGGCATCCCAACAGGAACATTGCGAAGACTCAGAGCGAAGGATTCTGCCGACGCGCGAGTAGAGTGACTTGTGTAGGGAGTTACGCAGACCCCCGCGAGCATGGTTCAATGGACCTGTTCGTTGATATTGGCATCCAACGTTTTCCGGCACATACCTCTCTTACGACTGGAAGGAACAGAAAACAATCGAAGGAAAACAGAGATTTAATAGAGAAAGAGAGACTTACCGACAAACATCCGCTCGTTGATATGAAGGTGCTTAGGACCCTTGAAACCCTTGGGCGGGCGCTCCTTGATATGTCCGACGTGCTCGTAGGCGAGGTATTTCGTAACGCGTGCATAGCCGATAGCATGGTTGAAGATGTAGCATGGGTATGCGAGAGCTTGGGCAGTGGGGACGGTCAAGTTGACCTTGGCCATATTCCTCTCATACCACTTACTGAACCAGTCGCCCAGGTGATCCTTGATGTCGCCGTCATGGTGGGAGTACCACAGCGCAATGACGTCCCAGACGCCTACAAGCGAAACCTCGAAGAGGCGCAACTCGTCTAAACGCTGCTCTGAGAGCTCGTGAAGATTTGCGAGCCACACCATAGTAGCCTCCTTGTTCTCGTCATTGTTTTCGGGTTTGGCATCTCCGCCAAAGGTCAGCTCCGACTTATCGTCGCTAGCCTCGAGAAGCGCTTCTATATAGGGTGACTTCTTGCACATGTCTGAGGCGACGAGTAAATCCGTAACGTGCTTGACGCCATCGTCCCCAACTGCACTGATGATAGTGATGGTCAAATCGGACTACACGTAGGGTCAGTCATTGATGGAACGTACGGGTGGAAGCAACATACCAAACCTGGCTCGGTCGTGAGCACGATGTCTTGGTCTTGAACTAGCGACACAGCTTGTCCTCTGCGGACAGTCAATCCCGGCATGATGGGCGACTGCTGTTGTAGAAGTTGTGTCTGGGAGAAAAACAGATTAAATTTGGAGTGTATACAAACGCCGTAGGCGGAAAGGGCAACAACTGGCGTTGCCGCTAGTGACGCCCTCGCATGTGACTGGTTACAGCAAGGGTAGGGACGCTCACGCCGCCTAATCGAGAGAGCAAACAACAATATGAGGGATGAACAATGAAGTTGAAGCTGCTATGTATGCTCTCGCAAAATGAGCTAAAACAAAAGGGCTTGCGAAATATATGATGGGGATGTAGACAAGTAGGCGTAATGTTCTCACAGAAGACCCCGATAGAGAAAATGAAGATGAGAAAGACTCGGTGGAAACACTTACATTTTGCGCGACAGATGAAGAATACAAGTCATGCAAAAGGCACTACGATGTGGAATCAATGTGCATCTCGCCTAGTTTTCAGTCTGCGAGGTAGCCTGTATGTCTCAAAATCGAGCAACTGAAACCTGAATCCAGAGATATTTGCGACGTTTAGAACTATCGAGCGATGGAGCAAGAGCTGGAAATCTCTGCTATGGAGTAGTTTGGCCTAACAAACGATCGGATGGTTGAGAAGCTGATAGCTGACGCGAGTGTGTAGAGCTGCCTTTGGGTCTCCTGGAAGTCTTATATGGCAATGATCATTGGGTTGTGCTTTGGAGAACGGTTGCTACCTAGGTAGTGGCTAACGCGCTCGTATTCGCAGGAAGCTGGGCGAAGAGTACGTGGGATACAGTTCTCCACAGATAAAACTATTCCAGCTATCGCGGATCGTTTGTCAACAATGACACATTTTATCGGAAATCATGATGGAGACGAGGTTGAAGTGAAGTGAAGCAAGTACTGCCGACCCATCCCCGCTAGCGCCGAGATGCAAACCATGCAAACATCATCACTAGCATATCGACTGATCTCATACACCCTTCTCGAAGCCATTGAATTGCGATTCCACCACAACACAATGCCTCCTCCACGGCTCTCTCCCGCACTACTCCGAGCGCGGCCGCAAGCAAACTACCAGAGTCTTCGCCGCATAGCGCCCTTTCGCCGCGCATCAACCACACCACAGCACAATGACATAAAACCCGTCGTGCCCTGGAAAACACCCACAAGCGTCTGGTCGCCCGAGAACCTCATCCCCCCACCTAAAGATGGCGAGATACTACTGGAGCGCCGACCAAACCGTGCACTACCACCGTACGTCCGCCCCAAACTCTCTGCCACGGACCTGCCTACCGTCTCAATACGAACCTACTAACAATTACATCCAGAGTCCCACCCCTAATATCCCCACAAGTCATAAAGACCCTCCCCCTCTTCATAATCGCCATGACAATCTCCCTCTTCGCCTTCTTCAACTACCAAAAGCAAGAATCCTCCGTCGTAACCGCTACCCTCTACGCGCTGCGCACGAACCCCATCGTCCGCGAACAACTCGGCGACGAAATCTACTTTGCGAGCAAATATCCTTGGATCAAGGGCGAAATCAATCAGCTGCATGGGCGCATCGATGTGAGCTTTTGGGTCAAGGGGACGAAGAGGGCGGGAGAGGTTAAGCTGAGGTGTAGGAGGAAGGGGCGGGGTGGGTTGTATTATACGCAAGAGTACAGTTTGACCTTGGAGGACGGGACGAAGATGGAGCTTTACGATCCGGAGGGAAATGCTATCGACCCGTTCCAGGCCATTGCTATTGAGGAGTAGGGTGATACGCGGATTGGAGGATTGCCGTGGTTGTTCTGGGAAGTGCGAGGATGTTCGAATGACTGTGGAGGGCAAAGATTACGGCTCAGCATGTTCTGGCTGTTACCAGACACTTCGGCAGGGCAGCAAGTGAAAAAGATTCAGCGAACCTTTTCGCTGTGTAACATATGTAAGTATATGCGCGCATCACATGCCATCGGGAGGCAATGAGAACCGAGTCATGAATGGCAACACTAGACATTGCTAAAAAATGTGTTTGTACTAGTATAAAACAGAATCCCTCCAAAAGAAAGTATGCTTCCAGTAAAGGACAGCTCGCTCGACAGATTTTGGTCTCTCTGGAGCATGAATGATTGTAGTCCCAATGTGCAAACGCCGATGCCGTATGTAGCAGTATGCTGATGTAACAGACAAAGAAAAAGAAAGTGGTATCATTGTAATCGTACTTCTCCGCCGTCAACTACTCTGCTCACCCCCCATGACCCGACAGGTCCATCTAGATCTTGTCATAGTCTGCCTCAGGCCTCCTTACGCTAGGGTGATGCGCAAGGTTTGGCTTGACAAGGTGTGCAAATTGTGGGTTGACGTTCAACGGATAGCTAATCTCAGGCATGCGCGCCGTCTCCTGCTCTTGCTCCTCGCGTTGTCGCTGCCAGAACTTCTTCCTCGCCGGCTCGCCGGACGTGGTACGCGAGTAAATGGAGCTTGATGGGCGGTGGGAGAAGAAGCCGGGTTTAGCAGGGGACTGGCTGTGGTAGGAAGGTAGGAAGGATTGGCGAGCTGTTCGGAACGCGCGGAGGGGACTGAAGTCGAACTGAGATAGACGGTTGGGGTCTTCTTTGTTAGGAGAAGTGACTTGCGGTGAGCCGCAGTCAACTGGTGGGGTACCCATTCGCATGGGTGGTGTGCCGCCGTGGATGTGGGTACGAGAGGAGGTGCTTCCAGTGTGGTGGGTGGTGATAGTGAAGGCCTTGTGTTTGGGGTCGTACTGAGATTCGGTCTCGAGATCCTCGTGAAGCGTCATGGCTCCTCTCGAGCGTACCATGCGAGCAGTGATCCTTCGAGACTTGTCGCGGAAGACAAAACTGGCGACGACGTTGAAGAAGCCAATGACAATGGCTAGGATGCCTGAAGCAACAAGCAGGCGCCAGAAAGGCATAGTGAGTGACTTCTGGCTCGTGGCCTCCTTGTTCATGTTGCCGAGCAGATTGAGCCCGACTACCATCATTGCACAACCTAGAGTGACAAAGCCATGAGAAGGACTGAGCAGCGGCCAGTTGCGGGCGTAAAAGTTGCGGAACAATGAGCATTCTGATACGATGAAGAATATTCCAGCAATCGCAGTAATGACATGACTCGTAGCGTCGAAGAAGAAGAACTGCTACATGTAAGCTTCTGCGAGTCTCTGGAGCCGGCTGTCGAATGTACCTTGGAGATGATGAACGTCTTCACCAGCATGACCACGCTGCTGGCGACCACTGAAGCGAGGGCAATAATGTTCAGACCTCGCAGGACGTTAAGGATGATGTAGCCTGGACCAGCCAGATGCTCGGCTGAAAGAAGGGCCATTTTGAGTGTGTAGAGAGTGTCGTAGGATATGGAAGAGTCCGAGTTCGTAGAAAGATGCAGTGGGTCTGTCCAGCAGTCGAGAGAAGCGCGTCGAGCGTAGGAAGGAGGAAGAGAGTGTATGGATTGAAGAAGTTAAGTTTACGAAGATAGGGTAGAGGGAGTGTCCCACGCCGTCAAGGCAGCACGCCTTCAACAATAGCAACAATAACGAACAATAGAGACTGAAGATGAAGGATGGGAAGCAAGATGGAAGTGAAGGAAACCTGAGGACAAAACTCGCCGCTAGCGTGGCCTGTCATTGTCGCGAACCTTACAATAGCTCAAATTAGGCCCCTCGCACTGGGTAGGCTCGTTGCCTCACCTGCGAGTGGCCCAAATGACTCCAGTAACGGTGGTCGCGCCAGGACTACCGGCGCATGTGAAACGCTCCCCGCTAGATCCGGCGGGAATGGCAGAACCAGAGCGGCCCAGTCAATCATTTCTCAGCTGGTGGGTTCGGCAGCAAAAGCGTCGCAAGGCAAGGTACAGGGCCGACGTGGGGTTCTGGTATCCAGCCGGTGAGGCTCGGTTTGGTCGAGATGTGGCAGTCGCGTAATGATTGGTGTTGAGGCCTTGAAACGCGCCCGCGTAGCCGCAAGGGTCGTGTTTCAGGCCTAGAAGCATCCGCACAGCGTGGGCCGCACGATCTGCGGGCGGCAAGACACGAGCGGATCTTCAGTCGTTAGCACTGCAGTCCTCCAATGCAAGGCGCCACAGTCTGGCAGTCTTTGTTTTGGGGTGCGTGTAGTGGAGATGGAAGGTGCGAAACTGGCGGGTACGCAGGGCGCCAAGCGTGGACACCTCGTGAGGGCCTGTCAGCATCGGAACTTTAATCGAAGATTACTCCACCTGTTCAATCTTGATCAAACCATGATCGCCTTCCACAGTCCTTGAGAAGGCTCGGACATTTGCCTACTAATCAATGCGAAGTGCAGAAGCTTCGCGCAGGTCCAGTCAGCAAACGTTATAACATTGTCGTGTCGTAATTCATGTACGATAGGGTATAGTGCTACATAACATTCAAAAACAAACTTGCAAACCCGAAGATTTTCCCTCATCTAATCGTAAGCTCGCCTCCACACACTTTGCCAACTCGATATACTTGCCGCGGCCGAGGAAGGCGGCCGTTAATCTATTGAGATCATTAGCTGAGTCCTTTACACCATGAAAGCCCACTTATTGTGTTACTTACCAATGTGCCGTCTCGAAAAGCCAGCTCTCTGCCGTCGTTCATAGGGATAGCATTACTTGGCAGATTGAAAATCTGCAATAGAGATTGATTCTCACCATGTTCGTTCGGGGCAGCGGAATCTTGTTCACCCGTTGTTCTTTCTGTCATGGAGTTGGGTTTCCATGCCCCGTCACTCTGGTCATGAATATCCTGATGCCTGTACCTTCGCACATGCGCTAGGCGATCGACTGAGCCGAAAAACTGCTTCCGTTTTGGCCTCATTTTGATCTCGGCGATTTTGGCAGCTTTCTCTTCTGGGGTCATGGTCTCGATTGTAGGCGCTACAGTGCGTGGATAGACACTGCGTAGGCTCGTTTCGCGTTTGGTCTCCAAACCACCAGAGAGCGTCATATTCGGACGAGACGCAACAGTGCGCTCGAATGGGTTAAACATTGCATCATCTGAAGTAACGGTAGCTTTGTCTGCGTCCGCATCCTGAACCCTGGGTCCAGAGACCGATGGGGTTGATGGTTTGTGTTCGCCGTCGGGATTGGCTGCTGACGTGTCGATTTCAACAGGCTTGGTCACGGGCGCTGAAACAGGATCGTGGGAATGTGTTCCTTCGGGAACCAGAGGTAGTGGAACAGACTGGTGTGTTGTAACATTTCGGCGACTTGGTGCACTCTTGATAGCTTTTGTAGCACAGCTCTTAATCGGAATGGGTGGCTTATCCTGGACATGCTCTTCTTGGATAACAGCGTCTGTCTCGTGCTGTCGTTGTACGCTCTTTCTGGCCTTGGTATTACTACCTTGAGGTCCCGATACTGGAATCGTTGGAAGGTAGCTTCGATATCGTTCCTCGTTCTCTGCTTTTAGAGCTGCACTGGCAAAGCTGTACAGAACCGGTTGATTCCAAGGTTTCACGCCGCGGATTTCAGGTAGAAGGGAGAGCACAGCTCTGGTGGTCTTCTCCCAACCACCCTGGCCCTTTTGCAGGTGAGGAAATTTTGAAGCCAACCAGTCGATGACTTGCAGGGCAGTCAACCCTGTGCCTTTCGCACAAACCAGTGCTATCCTGACTAATGCGCGGTGGCTGAGACTTTCATCGGGTGCCGGCGAACCTGTGCTTGCCCGAGTCGGCCTCAAAGAGACGTTGGGGTCTATCGGAACGGAGATATCTTCGGGCGTTTCTCTCGACTCCAAAACTGATGGTGCCTGCTCTTCTACAGACGATATAGGAACCACTCGACCCGTCGTACGTTCAGCCCAAGTTTGCTGGGACATGATATCTAAGCTCGATTCGAGAGACCCTACGAGCGCGGCTGCCGGCTTTCGAGGCTCACTATCTTCTTGCATAACTAAATTGCTGGTTGAAGTGCTATTGGTGCTGTCAGGCTCAGGAGTCCTCGAGGGTTCATCATGGTTTAAATTATCAGTAGGTGGAGTACAGTTCTCACGTTGCATATCAACTTGCGGCAATGAATTGTTGTCGCGAACTGTTTCCCTTTGCAATACTTGCTCCACATTTAGGGCAGTCTTCTGTTCATTGATATTAGCAATCTGGCCCATCTCTATGGGCATGCTTTGCCCAAGAGAGGTCTCATGAGATGTGGCCGTGTTATCTGTAGCCTGTATGTCTGCGGTAGATATGCAGCACGATTCGTCATCACGAACCTTATCGACTTCCGGTAAGGATTTTACTTGCTCTGGATCAAACCAGGACAAAGGGCTGGCCCCGAACGTTGCCAATTCAGGCTTGGCTCTTGATCTGGCCAGATCATGTGGTGAAGAAACCATATTCGATACAGAATCATCCACGGCTGGAGCTGAGATACAAGCAGTCAGACTCCCTGAACTTGTTGGCAAAAGTGATGCCTTGTCACTAGTGTCGCCGTTTGGAGTTTCAGGTATCTCTAGCCTTCCTGTCTCGGCGAAACGTTTGTTGATGCGACAGCTAGAACACTGGACACCATTCTTTGCAGACCGAGCCGAGACACCTTGCCTTTGACAAGTCGAACAATCAGTCAATGGAGGAGTGGGTATTGTGGCATGTACTGGGGCGTCCAGAGGCAAGGCATTTTCATCATCTTGCATATGGTGGGATTGTTGAGAAATATGGTCGTTACGAAGATGTCTGAATGGGTTATCAGGCATGGAGCTTTCAATCTGACTTGAGCCCTGCGATGGTGTGTTGGGAATCTCCGTGTGATTGAGCGGCTTTGGTGCAGGCGGCTGAGGTGGGCTCGGGGCCTTCTTGGGTTGGATAAGTTCGTCAGTAGTGGTGGTGTTTGTAGTAAGTCGAGTGGGCTCAGGTTTGACATGCGTGGCAAATTTCTTCTTGAGAAGACAACTTGACGACGTGTCATCTAGAGCTGGTTGAGCATATCTTGGCTTAAATATGTCTCTCACGACGGAGTGACTGGCGGGCGCCAGCGCCGAAGACATGCTGAGATCCTTACGCATTCCACCATCGCTTAAACACAAGGAGCATCTCCAGTGTTGCCTGTCGCTGTCAGTCTTTGCCAATGGTGGGTGTATGCGTACCTTACGGATCAGCACCAGGAGCAAGTGAAGGCTTTCGGCAGCTATCATGGTAAGACGTGGAGCATTCCGAACACGAAACAATTGGGTTGAAGCTCGTGGCACTGCTCTTCTCACAAATCCGACATACAGATTTACCCAATGTGACGGGCTTCGAAGGTCGTCTTGGACGAGGTGCAAGGCGACTTTGTGAATTTCGGTGAGTATCCCGGTTGTCTTGCCTATGTGGAGCAGGTGGTGCTGGGAACGACTTTGATACTGGGAACGTATTTGGCTTCCGCTGACTTGGTGCAGCTGACGCAGTTTGGGTGTGCCCACCAAAGCTAGGGACACATGTCAGCGTGGCTAGAGATTACTTTGAATTCTGCCATACCTGTGCCTGAGTGCAGCAGAGCTAGTTGGCAGATGCGCTTGTCGATTTGTGGAACGTGGGCCACGTGTCTCTGAGCTGAAATTTTCGTATGTTGTACGTTGACGCTTCAGCGGGGGCGGTGATATCGAGCCCTTTCGGCTTGGTTGTCCATGGCTTTCGCTCACAGTACGAGGCTTTTCGGAGTCTATCTTGGTGCCAACACCGGATCGGCCATGATGTGATGACTTAGCCCGACTTTGAAAGGGTTCCCGTCGCTCGCCATCATGATCGTCCATCTGAAATAATGTGTGAAAGCAAGAGGTGACACCTGAGATAGTACGTGCATGTTAGCGCATGCTTTGTAATTGTCTTTGAGTAAGCCAAGTGACGATGAAGGAGATGAATCAGCTCTTTTCAGTTTGTTGTTACACGGCAGCATTTCGCAGCATTGGAGGCTTCCGCTTTGCTTCTTCAACGGGCAGGCACGTGCAGGCAGTGACTCCCGCGACGTGCCATGCCACGCAGCAGGATCAAAGGAGAACCATCACAATGCTCTGCGATCTAACCTTTTACCAGTAGTCATCATGAGAGAAGGGTACAGGCCAAGTGTCGGTGCATTTTGCAACTTACTTTTTATGTGGTTCAGTCCGCTGACTCGATACTGCAGAGAGTGAGCTTGGCCACACGAGACGCGTCCAGAACGAGGTGCCGACTCCGCGTGGCAGAGGGGGAAAGACGACGTAAGGGCGGCCTGCGTCCAGCCATGCGGACTGTGTAATGCACCATGCGCCCAAGTGAGAGGAAGGAGCGAGGCTGGCGGCGGAGGCGGCGATACACAGATGGTCGTGTAGTGCGGCGGGCGGTGCTAACAACAAGAAAGAATCAAGGTTCAGCCTTCGGGGTCCGTCGCGCTATCACGTGCCGATGACCCGGTGGGGCAGGCGCATCTGGCCTCTACCGGAAAGTGCACCTGCATGTACTCGTTGCTGAGACTCACCAACTCTACTGCAGCGCGTAACTCCAAGCTGCTGCTATGGATTTCCTAAAGTCGGCGGTTGCGTCTGCCATCTCAAAAGGCCCTGCATTTGGCTACACATTTGGTGATCGGGTCGACTTGAACGACTCCATCTGGACACTGCACAACGGCACAAAGCGAGTATGGCCCGGAGGTCTGCACATGCATAGCCGCTTGCTAACATCCACCTGCTAGGAAGATGGCTCTAAATGTAGCATCTTCTCCTTCGACGTGACCGCCAACAAGTCGCGATTACCCCTCGCTCGCAATGCGCTGCGCAAGCTACGAACGCTGCGTCATCCAGGGGTTGTAAAGGTCCTAGACACAGTAGAGACGGAGACGTATATCTACATCGCGACCGAGCGACTAAGCCCGCTGAGCTGGCACGTCAAGAGAAAGAGTCTGACGGAAGAGACGACCAAATGGGGGCTACACAACATTGCGAAGACGCTCAAGTTCGTAAATGCCGACGCTGCGTCCATACATGGCTGCATCCGTCCAGCCTCGATATTCTTCAGCGAAAGTGGCGAGTGGAAACTTGGCGGCTTTGATGCGCTGAGCTCCGTCAAAGAGGATGATTCAATCCTACCGACCTACGGTGGTCTCATACCAGATGCGGGACGGTACATGGCGCCCGAGGTTTCGAAAGGAGGGTGGGAGGTTGTTAAGCAGAACCCGACGCACGCAGTAGATGCATACAACTTTGGTGTTCTCATCTTCGAGGTCTTCAACGGCAGCTACAACAGCAGCGAGCAGTTAGGGCAAATGAAGAGCATTCCCCCATCTATGCACCAGTCGTACAAACGCCTCCTCAACCCGAATCCAAAGTCACGCATGAGCGTGGGCCAGTTCTTGGACCAGGGAAAGCGCATCGGAGGCTTTTTTCAGACGCCTCTGATCCAAGTCACGGACGACATTGAGAATCTGGGACTGAAGGCCGAGGATGAGCGAAACGAGTTGCTTGGAAAGCTGGACGCGGTCGCAGACGACTTTCCTACAGACTTCTTCAAGATGAAGGTTCTTCCCGAGCTACTCAAATCAGTCGAGTTCGGAGGCGGAGGCGCCAAAGTCTTCGGCACTGTCATGCAGATAGGGCAGAAGCTGTCAGATGAAGAATACGAGAGCCAGATTACGCCAGTTGTGGTGCGACTCTTCGGAAACCCAGACCGAGCAATCCGAGTCTGCTTGTTGGACAATTTGCCGCTCATGATTGACCACTTGCCTCAAAAGCTTGTCACCGACAAGATCTTCCCGCAGATGGTAGGCACCAGTTAGGCACTATCACGCATATGCTAACCCCACCAGGTGACTGGCTTTTCAGATATTGCACCCGTAGTGAGAGAACAGACTGTAAAGGCTATCCTCACAGTAGTACCCAAGCTTTCGGACCGGGTAGTGAATGGTGAGCTTCTTCGCCATCTAGCAAAAACGGCGAACGACGAGCAGCCTGGCATTCGGACGAACACCACAATTTGTCTAGGCAAGATTGCCCGAAATTTGGGAGCTAGTGTACGTGCCGGTATGTTCGAGACACAGAGCAGATGCTGACATATGCAGAGTCGAGCCAAGGTTCTTGCTGCTGCGTTCTCTCGCTCGCTCCGTGATCCGTTTGTGCACGCCCGGAACGCTGCCCTCCTGGCGCTGGCCGCGACAGCCGATCTCTTCAGTGAGGATGACTGTGCAACCAAGCTCCTCCCTATTATGTGTCCATCGCTGGTGGACAAGGAGAAGCTCATCCGTGATCAAGCGCAGAAGAGTGTTGACATCTACATCGCCCGTATCCGTAAATTTGCTGCTACAATGCCGGATACGGTACTTCCATCGCCAGGCCTTGCGTCTGGCGGGGAATCCACTCCACGCATAGGAACCCCCGCGAATGGCACCTCGTGGACCGGTTGGGCTATATCAAGCTTTACCAACAAACTAGCATCTACAGCTGGCGAGATACAGGCCAGCTCAACAACGAACGGAGCAGCAGATCAAAGATCGTCCTCAGTGCCACCAGCTGTTATGACGACCAGCAAACCACCAGTTCCGATGTCGACAAAGCCAGGAATGCCCCTTCATAGCGCTAAGAGTACAGCATCGATTCCTACTATAAGGTCACCAGATCCAGCGGCGGCCTTTGATGACGAGGCAGAGGATTTCAACAACGATTGGGGCGGCTTCGCCGATGCAGAGGACAAACCACAAGAGGAAGAGGATCCATGGGGCACACCAGCCGTGTCGAAGCCAGAATCTACGACGTCATACGACGACAAAGGCGAGCCAGATTTTGCGGGTTGGTTAGCAGCACAATCCAATGCGAAGAAGACGACGAAGAGTGCTCTCCCCAAGGGTCTTATTAAATCAGCAACGCCAGCAGCAAAGACAGCGAGACCGGCGGTTGGAAGCAAGTCGAGCACAACGGGAGCGACGAGGAAAGTGATCGTGCCGCCCAAGAAAGAGGTCAAGAAAGAAGAACCGAAAGCGAATGAAGACGAAGAAGAAGGCTGGGGTGACGCCTGGTAGTGGTACGGTGTCTTGCAAATGATGTCCATTGTTCAGCATAGCGACGGCGTCCTTGCGATGGGTCAAACCTGGTAAGTCTCAATCAGACCAGATGGAAATTTTAGAGCATACAATCTTAGGGATACATAATGTTACACGTGATAGCGTCGTCGACTTCTATGCCTTCTTCTCCTCCTTTTCTCGCTTGCCAAACGTGTAGGCTAATCCACAACCTGCGACATTAATTGCGCAGAGAGCAAGTGATCCTCCTCTTACTATGCCGCGAGCACTGAACTTGTTCTTGATACCCTAGTGTTCGATTAGCTTTTGCCACTGTCTGAGCACGCATTTGGTAAAGCGATCCAAGCATACCTGACTTCTCCGCATGGCCAGCAATGCATAAAGACCACTCCATGCAGCCGTGATACCGGCAGCGTCGGTTTTGTAGTTGCTCAGGTTCAAGTAGGAGGAAAAAAGCAGGACGGGTGTAAACGTCATAGGGAAAAACTGGAACGGACGCGCATGTTGAGCTGTGATTAAGGTCGCCAGGAGTGTTGGCGGTACAGAGTTCTCTACAAGAGAGCAGTAAGTCAGTCATCTTGTATCGGGATATCAAGGCCAGAGTAAGACACGTGAATGACAAGATGAATCAGGAAGTGACATGCGAACGTACCTCCCCAATTCCTCAGCGATTGGAGCACGGATTGCTTTGGTTGTTCAGTCATTGTGGGGCTCGTAACACTTCTCGGTTTCGATGAAAGAGTTTATGGCTGGGTGAACGGATTCGGTGCTGAGGGAACAATCGTTGGAGGGTACATGGGTTGAGATTGGGTGAAATTGAATGACGTTAGTCCGGCAAGTGGACCGTCAGCCCGTGCCAACCCAGCACCTGGAAACTGGCCTTCGGAACCCGCGAACTTCAACAGAGGCAGATAACACGCCTATTACGACTAATGCGACTACAACCGTGTCCCCTAGACGACATCATAATCAACGCACACACCTTGCAACCATCGTTGTAGCACTGCCGGCCGCCCACACTTGCGCATCGGCCTCCCTTCGACACCGCTGCCCGTCCGGCAGCACAGTCTCCCACCCCGTAAACACCAATACCCCACACACATAAACTCGTCCGCCAAACAATGTCCGCAAGAACCTCTGGCTCCGACGCCAAATCGCGCGACCACCATGACGGCAGCGCCGGCCGAGCCTTTACCGTGGAGCAAAAAGCCGCCGTAATACGCATCAAATCGTGTGCGCCAACAGCCTACTACAAGATCCTCGGCCTCGAAGAAGTCAAGACCACCTGTTCAGACTCGGATATCAAAAAGGCGTACCGCAAGCTCTCGCTCCTTACGCATCCGGATAAGAATGGGTACGACGGCGCGGATGAGGCGTTCAAGCTGGTCAGCAAGGCGTTTCAAGTGCTGAGTGATCCGGATAAGAAGAAGAAGTACGATCAATTTGGCGGAGATCCCGATGCGAGGTTCGATCCTAGAGCGCATGCTAGTGCGAACGGTGGAGGTGGCGCGAGTCCATTCGGAAACGGGTTCGCAAGGAGAGGAGGCTTTGAGGACGAGATGACACCCGAAGAGCTGTTTAGGCAGTTCTTTGGTGGTGCTTTCGGAGGGCCTTTTGGTATGTACTCACCCATTCGACCAGAACCTGGTGCTGGTGATAAGTCGAGTCAGTCGATCAAAGACTAACACTTTACAGGCGGCATGGACACAGGACCAGGCTTTGTCTTCAACCTAGGTGGCGGCCCTGGCGTACGCGTTCACCAATTCGGTGGCGGCCGACCACGCAGACGCCCCGGAACCGCTGTGCCGCCCGGCTCCGAAGGCCAACAGAATGTCTCCTCAGCTTTTGCAAATCTCCTTCCTCTCCTCTTCCTCTTCGTCCTACCTCTCCTCTCCTCCCTCTTCTCCGGCTCGAGTACCACATCCGCAGGCCCCAGCCTTGTCTTTGAAACCCCCCGAACCCCGAACACAATGAAGCGCGTATCCTCACGGATAAAGGTAGACTACTTTGTCGATCCCAAGGACGTCCACGACTACACGCCGAAAAAGTGGCGGAAATTGGATGAGCAGGCTGAGAATCAGTATGTTCACATTACCAATACGCGGTGTCAGAACGAGCGGGTTAAGCAGAGGAGAGCAATGGAGGAAGCGCAGGGTTGGTTCAGTGTGGACCAAGAAGCTATGAACAAGGCGCGAAACATGGAGTTGAAGAACTGTAATAAGCTTAGGAAGTTGGGACTGGAAGTGTACTAAGTCAGGAGCCTTGGTACGTTTGATCTGGATAGACTTGTTTGTAGTTTTGGCTGTACGTACAGTGTCTCCTTGCTGGCGAATGGTCGGCTTGAGCGGTCTTTTGAGGGAGTTGCCTTGGGGATATGATTAGTCTCAGATGCACGCATGGCGTATAGAGGCGTTTGATAGCATCAGCCGCGCGTCGAGGCGCAGGATGTTCCCTTCTTGAGCGAAGTTACCCTATTGCCTTTCCGCATTCTTATATACATCTTCTCATACTCGTCATGATACTCGTCCGGTGCGATACTCCAGCCCTAATCTTACATACATACATGGTATCCTACACTCTCCACTTTTTCCCTCGTCTCTATATCTAGAAACCCCAGAACCTAGCAATCCTCATTTTGACACCCTCCCAACTATTCAACTTGGGCCTTACATCCAAATAAAAGTTCAACGCCTTCCCCGCCTTTCCCTCGTCTCTCCCCGCATAGAAATCAATCACATACTCAATCTTCGTCCCACAGCGATCCACAACCCAATCGTGTCTATCAAACGGCGGCTGATACCCCATCAGACTCTTCCACCGTGCTCTGGGTGTCAAACTAGTGCTTAACCCAGAAAAGGAAGCAAGCTTAGGTCCTCCGCATTTCTCCGCGCCGCGATTCGCCTCCCAGGACTTGATCTCATGCCAGGCGCGCTCATTGACGGCGTTGTGGATGGGGACTATGGTGCGCATGTCTGGGGCAGAGGGGTCGTAGGATTTGCGGCGCATTGCGTCGAAGAACATTTGCTCAGAGGGGTAGATCCAGTTTCCTGTCTTCTTGTCGGAGCCTGTGTCGCGCTCGTTGTTTGCTGGGCGGGCATCGGGTGTGGTTGGCGCGGCGAGGTTGTCGGGGAGGGCGCGTGGTATTGTGCTGACTTCGCGGTCGGTGCCGAGACGTATTTGGGAGAGGATGCTTGCATGTGAAGGGGGTGGGGACGTTGTGCTTTGGTCTAGGGAAGAGGAGTCGCATGATTGCTGGACGGAGGATTGTGAGGGCGCTGGCGGGGCGGCGGGTGTTGGTATGGGTGTGCTATGAGGATTTGAGGGTGCATTGGCATTTTGGGCGCGGGCTTGGGCGAGCCATGCTTCGCGAGTCTTGTGGTCGACTGGACAGGCTGCGGCTGGGTCGTCTCGTGAAGACATTATGGCGGAGAATATGTGAGGACTGGAGATTCCGAGAGACTCGGGATGGTGACGGAAGCAGGTCGAGAAATCTTGGGCACGGGCCTTTGCGGAAATGGTCTGGTGCTGATTGGCTGCTTTGGGACCATCGCGATTTGACGCTGCAGACGTGTCCAGCGCGCTTGTCTTTCTGCATACAGAACAAAGTCTATAGTAGGTAATTAATTTCCAAGACCCAACCTGTCAAAATGGTCACCGCGACGGATAGTTCCGCTTTCCCAAGTCACTGTCTTGGATCCGCGCTTTCTAGACCGCATCCAACTAGACCCTGCATACCGGTATAAACAGAACCCCACCTGCACCAAAACCCCCCGACTTTCACCGCTGCCCTTTGTGATTTACTCCTTTTTCTCTGTCTTGTCTAGCAAACCTCAAGATGTCCGACATCCACCGTGCCAGCACTACTGCTCCCGTAAACATTGCTGTTATCAAGTACTGGGGAAAGCGCGACCCCAAGCTCAATCTCCCTACCAACTCGTCCCTCAGCGTCACCCTCGCGCAGTCCGACCTCCGTACCCACACCACCGCCTCTTGCTCGTCTACCTACCCGAAAGAGGACACGCTTCTCCTCAACGGTCAATCGCAAGATGTCTCCGGTGCAAGGACACAAGCATGCTTCAGGGAGCTGAGGGCCCTGAGGAAACAACTCGAGGAGAAAGACTCGGGTCTCGCTAAACTCGCCGACCTTCCTCTGCGCATTGTTTCCGAGAACAACTTCCCCACCGCTGCTGGACTGGCTAGTTCGGCTGCCGGTTTCGCTGCGCTTGTCCGCGCCATTGCAAACCTCTACGAGCTGCCCTCTTCGCCCACGGACCTTTCCCGCATCGCAAGACAGGGCTCGGGCTCAGCGTGCCGATCGCTGTTTGGTGGATACGTAGGCTGGGAACAAGGCTCTGCTTCAGATGGCAGCGACAGCGTTGCTTTCCAGGTCGCGCCCGCAAGCCACTGGCCCAACATGCGCGCAGTCATCCTGGTTGTCAGCGCAGCCAAGAAGGGCGTGTCAAGTACCACTGGCATGCAGACCACCGTCGCTACCTCCAGCCTCTTCCAGTCAAGAGCCACAGAGACGGTGCCACGACGCATGAAGGAGATGCAGGAGGCCATCCAGAACAAGGACTTTGAGGCCTTCGGCAAGATCACCATGATGGACAGCAACTCTTTCCACGCCACGTGCCTGGACACCTTCCCTCCCATCTTCTACCTCAACGACGTCTCCCGAGCAGCCATCAAGGTTGTCGAGAGCATCAACGCTGCCGCGGGCAAGATCATCGCTGCGTACACCTTCGATGCCGGCCCAAATGCTGTTGTATATTACCTCGAGGAGAACGAGAAGGAGGTTGCAGGTCTGTTCAAGCAGATTCTGAACGAGAAAGATGGATGGCAAGGCGAGAGGGGCCAGGCTGTTCAGGCTAATGCTGACGCGCTCGAGAAGGTCAAGTTCGACGCTGGTCCTGCTATCACATTCTTGGAGGAGGGTGTCAGCAGAGTTATCTTGACAGGTGTGGGTGAGGGTCCAGTCAAGACTGAGGAGAGTTTGATTGATGAAAAGGGTGAACCCGTTAACAGCGCATAGAGCGGCTATGGCTAGCCAAATCGCCAATGTTGAGTAGATACCCGTGTGTAGAGTACAATGCTATCAAGTCGGAAAAGGACCAAGAAATGGCCTTGGTCAAACCACAGTCGTACACTTGGCCAGGAATTCTTGAAATACACCCAATCCTCAGAGGCTGTCTTCTCTAGTGCGAGAATACGATTCATCGTCCGTTCTGAACCACCTGCTTCTCTGCCCGCTTACTACCCCTGAGCCCCCGTTCCAGCGGAATCAATTTGGGTTGTGGCTTGGATTGGTGACCACATTCCCTCTTTTCCTGGTCTGTTGCATGTTCGTGGTAGCTGCAGAGATCGAGAACATAAAAACTGCTAACACGAAATCGCTTCTGGAAATATCTCTCCGTCCCCACCCTCTTGAAGAAACGCAAGAGAAACTCGCGCGACAATTCGTCGAACCTGTCCTTGTCTTCGAATTCATCGCCCATGTCATCCCAGTATATGTAGTACAGATCCACAAAAAGGTCCAGTAGCGGATCCGTAGGGGACAGGTTCGCAAAAGCATAGTTGATGACAGCATAATCCCATATCATTGTGTGGGGAGGCGCTGCACGTTTCACAATCTCCAGATTCAGAGCAGTTCTCAATCGACTCACCGCGAATCGATCGGCGAACACGTACAGCTTGATCCTCCACGATGCACTAGACCGATCGATCTTGTTCGCGTCAAGAGTGGTGAGATTGGGCAGGTTTTGGGTGTATAGCCATTCGATGAATAGGCCGAAGATGGCTGGCTCAATGTCGGTAAGACGGACAACCTGGTCTTGTGCTTCTTTCCAAGCTCCGCTCAGTGCCTTTGAGAAGTATTCCGAGTAGTGGGTCAAGAATGCCTTCTGGACGTTGTATTTTATGCATTCGGGACCGACTTCGACAACAACGCTGCTGGAAGTACCTTGTCGTGCCGCAGTACTGGTGCATTGTTAGATGTATGCCTCATGTCACTGAAAACTTCCTACCTATGTTGTGGCGGGCTGTCCCTGTTGATTGGACATTGAGGTGTAGTCATGGTTCTGATTCTCGTATTGTTGGGTACGGCGCTGGAGTTGTGGCGATACAGTTGTGGAAGGAATCAAAGGTGTTGACGTCCCTGACTCGAAGATTAATAGTTGTGAGTTTTAAGGCTAGAGAAAGATCGAGATCAACTCATATAAGGAAGTGAGGGGCCGGTGAGTGAGGTAGCAGTAAGTGGGTTGACGGTAAATGAGGTGTGTGAGAGAGAGGAAGTGCCCTAATGTGTCCATCTTTTCAGAAAGGTTGAAATTGACGAGCAGGCTAACACCAAGATAGGCGATCAATAGTGAGGTGAGAATGGTAGACGTAGATTAGATGCGATGAGGCTAACATAAAGCCACTGCACGACATACGATGGAAAGCCGGACTGATGAGTTGGCAGAGACAAGATCCGAAAGCGACAGGAAGTTAGAATGCAACGAACCGTAGCACTGGAAACCATGGTATAAGATCCCTCCCGAGCATTCAATGCAACGCCCAAAAACAAACAGAAGCAGCCATGACAGAGAGCATGCAAGCATCATCTAGTCGAGAACAACGGCGAGAATGATGATGACCAAAACGATAGCGAGGATAAGTAACAGAATGCATGCCTTGCTCCTCGCGCTTTTCTGGTAGTTGCTCGCTTGCTTGAGGTTCACATGTGCGCCTCTCGAGGCGTCGTGGGTGGTCTCGACGTTCTCCTCGATGATGTCGAGTTGAGCTCCCTGCTCGTGTACCATGTGCGCTACATCGCGGAAGAGTTCGTTGAGCTCGCCGACTGATTGCTCAATGTTGCGGATCTCGGATTCGCGCTCAATGATCATGGATTCCTGGAAGTCGACCTCATCCTGGTTTGCCAAGCGCAGCTGCTCCTGCTCCTGGTGTTGGCCAAACTCGCCTCCCCGCTCCTCGCTTGGCGACGATACGTCTTGCAGGGCGGTGCGTGCCGCTTGTGCCGATTGCTTCTCCTTCTCGAGCGCCTGCTTCTGGAGGTGTTGGAACTCGGTGAGCGTGGCCTTGAATTCGCGCTGGAGCTTCGACTGGGTAAACTTTTGCGAGGGCTGTTTCCTGTTAGCTAATGCCTTGCATCACGCGGGCTGTGCATCCATACTCCGACATCAGGCCAGGTTGTGATCTTCTTCAATCCCTCTCCGAGCTCTTTGAATTTGTCCGATGTCTCCTCGACGGTCGTCTTCACGCGCTCGCGCACGCGGGCTGTCTCGTGCTTGGTCCCTAGCTTGGCGGTCTCTTGCGACAGACGGGCAACGTTGCGAGTCAATGCGAAGAGGTCGTCGGACAGCTTGTCAGCGAAGTCGCGGAACTCTGGGTCGTCGGCGTAGGACGGATCGTCGTCCCTTCGCCATGTTGTGGGTTGCGATTCGAGGGCGCTGGAGCGTTGGAACGACATGTTGTCGGACAGGGAGGCAGACACTGGCGGTTTGCCAACAGAAGCTATCGGGAGAATGCGTGAAGCTGTGCGATCGTGTGGATGGCTGCTGCAGCCTGGTACAGAGGTCCAATCGTGGCTACCTGGAGGTTGGGTGTTCGGTGGTTCCTGCGGCGATGACGAAGGACCGCGGCCAAGGGCACATGGCACAAGGCACAGGCGGGTCTCTTATGTAAGCGCGCATCTGTCGGCCCAGGTGGTAGCTCCGCCGATCAACAATGTTTGTTTGAACAAAGTCGGGCGCTTTCACTGCTGCTGAGGTATTCCACGCTCCCGTACCCGCGCGTTCGATCGACTATTGGCGCGACGCCGTCTTTTTGCTTCTTTGCTATGGTATAGCCACTTCCTCACTCATACACTCTCTCACCGCAAATCGTTCGCAAACATGGCGCTCGCACCGCTCGGAACCCAAGTGCGCCCATACAGAGACTACCTGACGCCAGCTCTGCACCGGAGATTCAACAAGGCCAGCCGCTATACGCTGCTGCTGTGCTATGCGATCGCGTGCTGGATGGGCGAATGGAACAACCGTGAGATGCACTGGAAGAATGTCAAAGATACCTACTAACTCTACACAGTCCTGTGGCTATGGTTTCCTCTAGGGCTCACGGGCATCCGAACGCTCCTAATATTCCTCTCTGCCCTTACCATCTACGTCCTTCGCGTCGCCCAGTGGCATGTTGGCCAGCGCCAAACACAGACTCGAGCGGAAACCTTCACAAAGTACTTCTTCCGCCCTGCGACACTGATCACGCTCGTCGCCTACGCCTTCTCCGCAATGATGTTTGTAGAGACGTATATCTGGTCGCGGGGTGCCAAGGACAGGCTCAACTTCATCGAGGCGGGCCGCATGCACGAGCGGTTCCGACTGAACGAGAGGCCGCTTTACCTGCGCTACCTCTTTTACGTCCTGGCAGCGGCACAGTCGGGAGTACACTTGTGGAACGACTACGATAAGATCGAGGTGCAGGCTATGAAGCCTAAGAGGGAGCGGGGTGACGCGGCAGCTTCAACGCAGGCGCGACGAGCACCCAAGCCGAGAAATATCCTTTACAAACAACTCAAGGGCATTGCCACCCATTCCAGCTCCCTGGCTTCGATTATTGCTCTTGTCGGATTCGCTCTCTACTTCGCTGGAACCCGCAACCTGATCTGGAGCTACTACTACAGCTTCGGTCGATACCTCTGGAGCTTGTCCAAGACTTCGACGCCAACCGGGCTCGCGCCATTCCTGCCTCTGTGCTTCATGTTCATCACCGAAGGAACGTTGTTGGTCGTGATCTGGGAGTTTGTGAACAAGACCTTTGACGTGTATATTGCGCAAGAACCATTAAAGAACGGTGTGCCTATTACGAACGACTCCACCGATCCCAATGGATCTCTCTTGAATGGACTCAAGTCGAAGAAGGATACTGTCAGGGTAAGACGAAACCATTCAACCGCGTCGTTCGGTACTAACTCATCCAGGCCATCGCTTTCTGGGAACTAGCCCTTATAACGGATGCCTTTCCCGATCGCCGCAAGACAATCTACAGCGAAATGGAACGTAAGAAGGCGCCGACACATCAACAGGTTACAGATCTTTGTCTGGGAGAGCTCAAGTTCCTGGTCGATCGCGTCAGCGTTGGCCTTGATCCCGCCTACCAGCCTAGCAGTGGATCTGGTCAGGACCAGCCAGCTGGGCCTGTCAACTTGGTCCCTCGTATTGCACAACCACTCAAGGACGACAAGCCGGTATCCGCTGCACCGCCAAAACCGACCACTCGATGGGAACATATCGAGGCAACAACAGCCAGCATTGCAAAGTCACATAGCGCCCCTGGCAACGCACAGCAAGCATACAGTCGTGAAGCTATCAACAGAGGAGTGAAGAAGGCTCAAGAAGGTGCCAAGGAGGCGGAATCATTCTTCACGACGTACTACAACAAGCTTGTCTCCTCCCCAGTCGGCGTGCTGTTCCAACATTCCTTCCAACGGACAGCGAACATTGTCGTTCTTGGCGCGCCCTACTCTCAGCTTTCTCGAGTCTGCAATGCCGCAACTGCTCTGACGAATCTTGCCGTATTTTCACTGGCTGAAGACAGTATGGGTCGCTTCCACCAAGGAATTCCAAGCATAGTCCGTGTATTTACCATTGCGCTCAAGAAGATTGACGAGTATATGGAAGTAGCTCCAATCCATCCGAGTGACATTGAGACGCTCAACAAGCCGGAGGCGGAGAGGAAGAAGGTTCCTGAAGTAGACGAAGTCAGAGAGTGTCTCAGACTAGGCCTTGAGAAGATTCTCAGTAGCTTCAACGAGTACCTGGGCGGCGTGGGGCTGAGTAAGGTGGAGATCATGGAGGCAAAGAAGATTGTGGGCGTTAAGAAGGCACCAGAGATGATTCAGGCGGCTGCCAAACAGTAGCAGTCCGTTTTCTGAATGACCGATCTGTAAGAATATACGAATGAACCCTAAGGAACGGTGATACCATCTCATATGTCTGCAATTATCAGTATTACCGAGTCTGAATGTGTTCCCTTGCAGACGAACGCATCAGCAGAATGCCATGTTGCCTAAACAGACGCGTCGGCTCCACCGATTCAGGTGCACATCGCATGAGCCAAGCCCAGCCCAGCACTCATTGCGAACCCATCAACTGTCTCCATCAACAAATCAAACACTGCGCAACCAGCATCCCCCAATTGGGAAAATGCCAGCCGCGATAAGATTGCAGCATCATGCAGCCGTCATTGGCTGTGTCTGACATGAGCTCGCTGTTTCAAACAACGTCCGTCCCAGGGGTAAATACGGTAGCGCCCCACACTAAACTCCGTTATGCGCGTCCTCCGCATCGATATCGTTACCCTTTGCGAGAGCCAAGGACGTCATGTTGGGAGAGGCTTACCTTGGTGGAGGCGCGAGCTGGAGGAGGATGGGTCGGTGGCTTTTCTGCTCTTACGCTCCTTCGTCTGTCCTGTTCTCCTCCTTTTCGTCGTCGTCGTTGTCGTTGTTATTACGATAATTCGGGATTGCCGTGGCGTTGGAAGGACAGCACGTTTACCCTTGGACGAACACCCGCGTTTACGCTTTGGACTATCTTTTCGGCCGCAGGTCTTACCTTGTTGCTGTTCGTTGAGGCGGATTCTGTATATTCTTTATTTCTTCTTCTTGTCTATCTATTTACTGCGCCTTGTTGCATTGGAACCGGACGATCGAATTGCAAGCGCCCAAGGCTGAGAACGGACAGCACGCGCCAAACATCGACACATAAGGATTGCCGGTTTTCAACGTTTCTTACCTCAATTGCGCGAGGGTAGCCAGCGGGAAGGCCTGAGATTCTGGAAGGGAAAGAACTGAGAAGCTCAGACTTGTGGCATCAGTGTCACCAACACCATGCACACCTCACTACCAACGTGGCTCGCGCTCTCAGCAGCAATCCTACCTACAGCAACAGCCTTCTACCCGTACCATTACTCGGCAGGCAAGGCCTCTACCACAGCTCGCTCGCACCGAACCTCTCCACAGCCCTCCCACAACGGGAACACGCGGTCCGTGACAGTCCCTCTGCGTCGCGTAAGCACGCCGCTGCGTCCGCGCCAAAATGTCTACAACATCGTCAACTCGAACAACCCAACACAGGAAAACAGCGTAGCCATAGACCAAGATGGCAATGACCTTAGCTACATGGTCGCCGTAACATTCGGTGACAGTTCAGACGAATACCACATGTTGCTCGATTCGGCAGCAAGCAATACCTGGGTCATGGGACAAGAGTGTGGCAGTCAAGCATGCAAGACACATGCTACACTCGGGACAGGGGATTCAAGTACACTGGAGGTGAGTTTCAAGGTTTTTTCCGAGGTGTATCACTCTACGGCCTGGGTACGAATGCTAACCCAACCTGTAGACTGACAAAACCACTCCCTTCAGCGTAACCTACGGCACAGGTTCCTCGTCAGGTTATCTAGCAACCGACACCCTCCACATCGGCACCTCGCTCTCCGTCTCCCTCACCTTCGGCCTCGCAACAAACGTGTCCGACGAGTTCCGCGCATACCCCATGGATGGCATCCTGGGTATTGGCCGCGGCACGCAAGATGCTAGTACAACAGATGAAATTGCTGCTCCCCAAATCATGGACATTTTGTCATCACAGAACTTGATCGGTGCGAAGATCTACGGTATCCACCTCTCCCGAGATACAGACGGTAAACTAGACGGCGAGTTGAACCTAGGCGAGGTGAACAAAGACCGATTCAGTGGAGAATTGAATTACCTCGACTGTGTGGACAACAAATCCGGGTTCTGGGAGATACCACTCCAAGACGCGGGAGTCGATGGCACCTCTGCGAACCTCACAACGGGAGGCAGTACCAACAGAACGGCAATCATGGACACGGGAACGAGTTTCATACTCATTCCTGAACCGGACGCTGTGGCCATCCACAGCCAGATCGAGGGCTTCGAGCAGGATGGCGAGACGTTTTTTGTTCCTTGCGAGACGCAGGCTGTGGTGCAGTTTACGTTCAATAATCGCATCTATAATGTTTCTACGGCGGATTGGGTGGGGGATCAGGACGATGATTCTACTTTGTGCAGGAGCAACATTGTAGGCAGGAAGACCTTTGGGGACGCGCAGTGGTTGGTGGGCGACGTGTTTCTGAAGAATGTGTATAGTGTGTTTGATTTTGAGCAGAGCAGGGTGGGCTTGGGTGTTTTGGGAGAGGAGCAGTTGGTGGCGGGGACGGAGAGTGTCAACTCTACAGGTATGTTTGGACTCTTTTTTTTTTCTTTCTTTCTTTCGTACATGGTGGTGACGGTAGCTGACTTGATTTCAACAGGTACTGCTTCTCCTTCGGCATCGAGGACCGCAGCTGAGACTGGAGGAGCTAGTTCGACATCTGTGGGTAGTGGCCAGTCTCAGGACCAGCAGGGCGGTGCTGCTGCTCGGTCTTCGACTCCTCTCCTCGCATTTATTGGGGCATTTGTTGCGGTTTCGGTGTTCACGTAGCATGTAGCATATGTGGACGGATAGCATTTGTAGCACGGCGTTTAGGGACAGAGCATCATCGGATAAGCATAGCTGCTTTGCTTCAGGGATTCAGGAAGCAGCATAGAAGCAAAACGTGGAGATATCTACTACGCCTTGCCACACTCTGTACACATCTATTCATACATATAGCATACTGTACATATACATCTCTGGCACAACAATCCACATTCCCATCCACTCGGCTGGCAGCCGAAGTGGTGGCCTGATCCCACGACATCTCCACTTACCGCCTTGTCCACGGGCCCCGAACCAAGAACCAAACAGATGCACCAAGCGCGAGGCGAGAGGCGAGAAAGCGGGGCGGCTGATCGGAACGACGTTTCCGGGCATGGCAGAGGAGAGACAATCTTGGTACGTGGTGCATGCATAAGATGGAGTTGTTGGGTGGAGGCTTGCGTGGGAACGAGTCAGTGGGCATGTGCAGTCTTTGATGCGAGATAAGGGCAGGTGGTGGGTGTTTCAGGGTGTTATTACGGTAGCTGTAAACTCAGATGGGTGGTTGTAGAAATCTTATATTTTCGAGGTAGATGATGAGTGTTTCAAGCTGTTATTACGGAAGCTGTGAAATCAATATGGTATGTTCAAGAGAGTGGTACATGTTCAAGGTAGATGATGAAATGTAGCATCAAGTCAAGTCACCATGTGCATGTCAAGAAAACCAAACCAGCTCAAAACGATTGGTTATGGGTAGACACACGATAAAGAGCAAAACAAAGCACCGGGTTATTAGAAAGATCCTACCATTTGCTCAATCTCGATCCACACACACACTCTCTCTCTGAGAAGATAACCCTCGCCGCCTCCTCCTCATGAACTACCCCAAGATGATGTACGGTCCAAACACAAAAGATCCAGCACAATAACGCCTCGTATAGGTGCCGTCAGAGATGGAGTTGGAAGCAGACTGGAGGAGTCGACTCGTCTGCTCACCCCTACCGGCCCATGACATGTCGCCCTTCCTTGTCAAATAGACCACTTTATTAGACACCCGATAGCCGCCACAGTGTTGCTCTTGTCCAGGCTCAACATCGCGCGGTTGCAGCGGCTTCCGACCTATATCGTCGCAAAGTCTCGTCTAAGCTTACAAGATCAAGCACTTCTTGGTCTTCTTCTCTTTCCGGGTCAACAGAGCAGCGCGGGTGGCGTGCTCGAATACTTCTCGGACGCCCTCGTTCGTCTTGGCCGAGCACTCGAGGTACTTCTGGGCACCAATCTTCTTGCGCACATCCTCGGCCTGGTCACGTTAGTGGGTGGGGGACGGTACATGGAGTGCGGCTACTGACCTGCTCGGGTGTCACGGGCTTCTGCGAGGTCTTGTGTAGCTCCTCAATCGTCTTCTGGTCGAAGCGCAGATCCTTCTTGCATCCAACGAGGATGATGGGAAGACCCTGGCAGAAGTGCAGAACCTCGGAGATCCACTGTTGTTTGTCAGTGGGTGCTTTGTTTGCATGCGCGTGAGGGCATGTCTCGTACCTTTTCCTGGACATTGTCAAGCGAATCGGGCGAGTCGATGGCGAAGCAGATGAGGATAACGTGCGAGTCGGGGTAGGAGAGAGGGCGGAGACGGTCGTAATCTTCCTGGCCAGCGGTATCCCAGAGGGCGAGCTCGACGTGCTTGCCGTCAACTTCGACGTCGGCGACGTAGTTTTCGAAGACGGTGGGGACGTAGACCTACAGGGCAGGTGTGTTAGTACAGGGGGCGTTGTGGAGTAGCCGGATAGCAGATGGAGAGGGAGATGGGTGCGCTGTGGTTGCGGACCAGCTAGGCTGACGCGGCTCAGGGATGCAGGCGAGGCGGCGAGTGGTGAGTACTAACCTCGGGGAAGGTGCCCTTGGAGAAGACGCTGTAGGAGGGGAGGCGTTAGCAACGGCCGTGGTGCAGCGGGGACAGGAGCAGGCCGTGGATGGGCGCTTTGGTTGTTGGGGACGTACATGAGCAGACAGGTCTTTCCACAGGCGCCGTCACCGACAATAACGAGCTTTCGTCGAATCTCGGCCATGGTGTCGTGTGTGAGACGGGGTTATTGAGGCGGAGGGTGGGGGGCTGTGGTGGTGCAGCAAGTCTGTTTGGGGAGGTGGTGAGTGAGTATGTGGATGGAGGACTGGCGGTGATTGAAGTTGGAGAACAGCGGCTTCAGGGTGTTATGGCTCTAGGCACCATGGCCGCAACGGGGGTCGTGCTGCAACAACTGCGGCTGAGTGCTGCTTGCGCCACGCAGCGCTTGGGCGATTGCGGACTAGCGGGCAGACACGGAGAGTGAATGTGACGTACCTGGACAGCTGCTCAGTTGCAAAATCACGTTGGAGGGTTTGTGCAGAGTCGACGTGGTTGTCGTCGCGATGGGATGTAGGTTGGCCGAGAGAAGAGGAGAAGGTGCGATTAGCTATCTGCATCAAGCGCCTTGCTACTAACCGACATGGTAAACTACCCATGCACACGCCCGGAGCCGTCACATGGCAACGCAGCGAGCAGCAGCAGCACCACCATAGTTTGACATGTCTCTTGATGGGCAATAATGAACCAGCAACACGCTGTTGCCATCTGTCTGTCTTTCTCTCTAGCTAGCAATCGCCCGTTGTTTGCACCCGGCTGCTTGTCCGTCCTTGTCCACGGCTGGTTGCCCTGGTTGCTGTGGCGAGGACGTGGTAGCAACAAGGGTTTCAGGTTTGATGTGACAGCTCGCCTGCCTGCCTGCCTGCCTGCCTGCCTGCCTGCCTGCCTGCCTGCCCTTTCCCCAGCATTGTTCCTGCCGAGCGAGCGCGCATGCTCCTCCTGGCCACGCCCGGCGCGACCGCTCTAGATGGCCACCACTGATCCTATCCGAACAACACAAAGGCTTACTCACCTCTTGACTCCCACATCTCCCACACACATCACCCACACTCGGTTTCTCTGATCCTCCCACTCGAACTAACACCAACGTTCGCTGAAGTGATGCAACTACGGTGAGGGAGGGTGCCAAGGTCCACATGTTTGGTATCGCCTTGAGCACTGTTCCCCTTCTTATCAGCACATAGCACGCCGTTAGCCACTGGTCTAGTCAACTGGTAGGAGGAACACATCGCGAGCAAAGGTTAACACGTTGATGAGCATGGCCACGGAGGGAAATGCGGAGAACCATTAGACGAACTGTTGCTCCGTTTGACCCGTTCTTGGACACGGTTCCTTGCGCTTGCTTGCCCAACAACAAGACTCGCACGACTCATGTCTGCAGCTGCTACATTCTTCTTCTTCTTGCTGCATCTAGCTGAGGCGGAGATAAGGGCGGACATAGTGGCTGCATCACCATAGACTAACTACTTCGTCGCGCTTCGTCCAGATTCCAGGGTACACGTGACTTGGCGAGTGAGCGAGGCTGCTAAGTGGCGGGGCAGACTAAGAAGCTCCGGGTCCCATAGCCATAGGGCACCACTGACGCACTCACTGGTACGCTTCGCGCCTCTTTCACTCGACGTCTTTCGACACCAAGACAGCCGCGGCCTATTTCCTTCTCTATCCTATATTCCCCTTGCCGTAATATCTGCCACGCTTTCCGCGCATACCAACCCGCGCTGCACTGGTCCCCGACAGCCGCCATCGCCGAAGCTCTACTGTAGCCTCAAGGCAGCACAACGCCAGCATGGCCGACCAACCGCCTGACCAGCCTCACCGAGAAGAGCGACCCGAGCAGCCCGAGCAGCCAGACAACGCCATGTCTGACCAGAAAGACACTGCAATGCCTGATGCTGCGCCTACTCCCACTCCCGCTCCCACGGCCGAGCCCGATGCCATGTCCGACGCAGACAAGGTGAGCCCACCGGCTAGTCTCCCGTCAAAGAGACCCGCTGACGACGACATCTCTCAGATCCGTGCAAAGCGCCTTGCAAAGCTAGGCGGCCCTGCGACTCCAAATGGTCCCTCACGGCCGCCGTCCACAGCGCCCGAAGCCGCATCGTCGAGCACTTCATTGCCGAAGCCCACCGAATCACAGGCACCACAACCAAAACCTCAAGCCGAGCCCGCCCCATCCTCGAATCCCTTCTCCCAACTAGGCGTCAAGACCGACGAGCCGCCCAAGAAGCGCATCACCATCAAGCCCGCAGCGAGCAGTGCCCCAGCGCCCCAGCCCCCTCAGAAGGCGCCAGAGCTGAGTAGAGAAGCGTGGGAGGACCGAACGCTCAGCAACATCTTCAGAATAACCCTCGACGAGGCCCATACCCAGGATGCACATGGGCACAAGCTGTACTTTGCATCGGGCGCTAAGAGCGACCTGGAGGATGAGGGCAGGCCGATTCGCCTAAGTACAGATCTGTTGGATTCTGTCATACTCGAGGCCGCATCAAGCCAAACTCAGGGTCCGGCATTGGAGTATATGATGAGCTGCTGGAAGCGCGTGTCCAGGGTGCTTAAGAATCTCCCAAACAAGACTGGTCCACGATTCGAGGTCGTCAAGGAGGCTCGGCGGTTATGTTTCAGCTACTGCATTTTCGCTGCTACTATGCCAGACATGTTCGGCGAAGAAGCACCTGCAGAGAACGCATTAGCCGATCGCTTGCTTCTCGGTCCCGACGACGAGCGTGGCATTTGCTACGAGTTCCTCACTGAAGCGAGCCAGCGGATAGGCGAAGACGATACCATTAGGGAGGCGCTGGTGGGTGCCATGGAGGACGTCAGCAGACGCCTCTCCACAGTCTCAATGAACGGCGACTACAAACCGCACATGCTAATCTTGCGCGTATTCGTCCGATTCCCACCGCTCGTAGCTGCCCTGGCACAGTCCGAGACGTTTCTGCCCGCCAACATCGAAGCCCAAGATATCGAGACACGCACCTTCTTGGGGCCCTTCTTTCGGCTGTCCCCTATGCAGGCTGAAGTGGCTATGAACTACTTCGCCGGCTCATCCGCTGTTGACAAGGGACTCATCGCAAACGCACAACGCGCTGTCCGCATGACCCTCCAGACTCATCAGGAAGAACTGCTCGACGTCACAAATACCTTCATCAAGAACAAGGAGTCTCGCGAGAAGATGCTAGACTGGTTAGCGCTGACGGTTAACAAGAACCACATGAGGCGTGCGATGCAAGTTGATAAGAAGAAGGTATCGTCAGACGGCTTCATGGTCAACGTAACAGTCATACTAGATCGTCTATGTGAGCCCTTTATGGACGCCACATTTTCCAAGATGGATCGCATCGATATCGACTACCTGCGCCGATCGCCTCGCGTCGATATCCAAGACGAAACCAAGATCAACGCTGACCAAAAGATGTCGGACGAATTCTATAGCACCAAAGCCTCAGGTACCAACAACTTCATTAGCGAGGTCTTCTTCCTGACGGTCGCTGCACATCATTACGGTCTAGAGGCTGCAAACACCAAGTTGAACACCCTGCAAAAGGACGTCAAGTGGCTCGAGAAGGAGCTTGTGAAGCTTGAACCTGAGCGGTCCAAGTACATGACCAGCCAGGCGCAGCTTGCTATTTTTGATAACCATGTCAAGAAGATGAAGGACCAGATCGAGCGAGGCAAATGCAGCATCTTAGCAATCCAGGGTGTCTTACTTGACGAGACTATGCAAGCTCGGTCTATGCAACTGATGCGCTATGTCATCGTATGGCTACTACGGATTGCTTCGCCCGGAACCTCTTTCCCCAAGTCGGAACTCCAGCTGCCTCTGCCCAAAGAGCAGCCAGTACAGTTCAAGTGTCTGCCTGAATATTTTGTTGAAGACATTGTTGGAAACTTCAAGTTCATCACTCGCTACATGCCACACATCATCACAACTACTCAGTGCGAGGAATTGGTCAAGATCTGTATCGCTTTCTTACGAAGCTCAGAGTATATCAAGAACCCGTACTTGAAGTCAGGCCTGGTAACAATTCTGTTCCACGGAGTATGGGCTATCCCCGGTAGACCCAAGGGCGTGCTTGGCGACACGCTCTTCGCGCACGACTTTGCTATGAAGCACCTGCTGCATGCACTTATGAAGTTCTACATAGAGTGCGAGAGCACCGGAACTCACACACAGTTCTTTGACAAGTTCAACATCCGATACGAAATATTCCAAGTCATCAAGTGCATTTGGCCAAATCCAATCTACCGAGAGCATCTCGCTACTGAGGCGCGTGTCAATCTGGACTTTTTCGTCCAGTTCGTCAACCTGCTTCTTAACGATGTAACGTTCGTCCTGGATGAGTCGTTTACCGCCTTCAAGGAGATTCACGATCTTTCAAAGGAGCTGAAGAGTGCACCAGCAAATATGGACCAGACTGCACGACAAGAGCAGGAAGAGAAGCTGTCGTCAGCCCAAGGGAAAGCCAAGAGCTACATGCAACTTACTAATGAGACTGTTGCCATGCTGAAGTTGTTCACCGAGGCGCTGGCGGATTCGTTCACCAAGAAGGAGGTCGTCGTGCGACTAGCGCATATGTTGGACTACAACTTGGAAGCGCTTGTGGGTCCAAAGAAGTCGCAACTCAAGGTTGAGAACCCCGAAGAGTATGGCTGGAATCCCAGGAACATGCTGGCCGAGGTCACCGACGTGTACCTCAATCTAGAGAGCAAGCAGTCATTCATTGACGCTGTGGCTACGGACGGACGCTCTTACCGGGAGGAATACATGACCGAGGCCTACAAGATCCTCCAACGCTTCAAGCTGAAAACGCCAGAGCAGATGGAACAATGGCAATCCATGTCGGACCGCATCAAAGAAGCAAAGGCGCAGGCTGATATGGTTGAAGCTGATCTGGGAGAAATCCCCGATGAGTACCTCGATCCCATCCTCGCCTCCCTCATGGAAGACCCCGTCACTCTCCCTATCAGTAAACAGATTGTCGATCGCGGTACTATCCAGGCACATCTGCTCAGCGACCCACACGATCCATTTAATCGCACGCCACTCAAGATCGAGGACGTCATCCCCAACGATGAACTCCGAGAGGAGATCCAGAACTGGAAGGCGAATCTGCTCGCCCAGAAAATGGCGGAACGTAATGCTGCTGCTGCGGCTACGCCGGCTAGTGACGCCATGGACACTTCCTAGATAGGCCCTTGGAGTGTCACCTGGAAGAGGGTGAGCACATAGTCATGTTCGTTGATGGCGTTTATGGTGGCGCATTTGCTGGAATGTGGTGCATGAGAGCATGGGTTTTGGGTATTTAGAGGATGTTTGCTAGGCATCCTATGGCGACGCATTGTGGTGTTACGCCTTCCTCGTTATATGCATCAATGGAGATAGACATTATGAATATCGTCTTGAAGGAACGACTCTGCTATGATCATGAATCAACTCTTCCATCTTTTGTCTATATGTGTCACGATATGTTTCTCGTGAGATCATGGTATCATCTATGTAACAACGCCCGCACGGAGCGAATTGAAAAACGATAACTTACGCTTCAAACGCCTATTTCCCGCTGTCTGTGAGGATGCAGCCACTGCACGATCGAGCGCACTCCTGGATCGCGGGCGTCCGTAGGGGAGAAGATACCCGCGCAGTGCTCTGTGGAAAACAGTCGGACTAAGTGTAATGTCCGTGCGGACTGGCGGACCACCCTTGACCTTGTTGTCTTTTGCTCTGCTACCACAAAGACCGCTAACGTTAATTTGTCTGTTTACAGCAATCTGGGGGCTGTGTTAGGGAAGCATAGCTATTGATGCCGAGCTAGGGTGAGATGAGCAGGGCGATCAGCTGTTGGTGGCTGAAAACATCTAACCAGCTGTGTCCCTCAAACGCTAAACCAACATTAGCAATAACAGCCAAGCTCCTGTTGGGCGGCACCTCGACAGGAGCAAGCTCTTGGCTTCGGAAAAATGGTATCACCGTACCCGAGACCATTCCGCGAACCCCTGCACCTCAACCCCTTCCAGTGCGCCAGCACCGTCCTTCAGAACTCTTCTTTAGGGGATTTTTTGCTCTCAATGAATCCAGGAAATGAAACAGGAAGACCACTCAGCAAATCACAACTCGAAGGTCTCACATACCCGTGTCCCCGGCTCAGCGACTTCACCCTAGACGACAATCTCCGACCTTCGGGATCTTCGCCTGACAATTGCCATATTCACAAACTGCCTAAATTCGACCTTAGTACCCTTGATGTACTTCCTCTTGAGCTGCTTCAGGGGGTGCTCTCCCAACTTGACTTACGCACTCTTATAGAATTTCGACGCGTAAACCGACGAGCCATAGAGGTTGTGGAATCCATCCCTCAATACAAAGCGGTCACCACACATGCACGCAATGTACTCCGTGGTATTTTAAGCATTGGAACAGCGCAGTGGATCTCATGTGAAACTGTCTACGAAAAGTTGTGCACAGCTGAATGTGAAGAATGTGGCGACTTCGGCGGCTACTTCTACATCCTCGCTTGCAAGCGCGTTTGCTTCCTCTGCTTTTCAGAGAACGAAAGATATTTACCACTGCGGCATGGCCACGCGATTCGAAAATTCGGAGTCAACCGTCAGGTCCTTAACACGTTGCCGTGCATGAGGAGCATACCAGGCACTTACTCCCCTAACGAAAAGAAAAGTAACGAGCGGCTCACCTTGGTAGACTCCGAGTCTGCTTACCGCGCAGGTATTACACTTCACGGGTCCCTCAGCTCCATGGAACAATATGTGTCAAATACAACAGCTCAAAAATTGCAAGAGTTCGATAGGAGAACATCACAAGCAACGGCTGAGGGATCTGGAACCACCACACGCCTCCTACGTCGACCTCGAACTGAAGATCTCTTTGATGGGCGATCAGGAAATCCGATGCGTTTCATGGCAATTGTTCGCATGCCATGGTTGAACAGGGTCTCTCATAAGCTGGAGTGGGGTTTTCATTGCATTGGATGTCAGAAGTCCCACCGCAGCCGACCACTGCATTATAGACGGAAATTTACAGTGGCTTCGTTCGGCGAGCATCTGAAGCAATACGGGAATATCCGAGACGGGAAGCATTGCCAGGAATGAGCATTAAGAGAATTTCTTAGCTAATATAAGGAGCGGAGACTCCATTGTGGTTGTTGCTTTTCTGGGGGTCTTAAGAGAGCGAGCTTGGAAAACTGTCGTTGCAGATCAAGCAGCCTGCGTCCAGGCCGCGTCCTGTCTACCTGCGCAGTTCATCCTTTCCCGGCTTTACCATGTGCTTAGTGCACATATGCACCGAGTCGGGAAGTCGATTCTGAGTCACAGGGCTGCATTTAACATTCGTGCCCTCTCGCGGCGCACACTGGCGAAACTCCTCGAGTTTCTTGCAACCACATGTATAGACCCGATAGTCCTGTTCGCACATGTTCCTGGAGAGTTTCGTTAGTCAACATGCGCTTATAATATACATTTTCATATGGGCTTACGCTAATTTCGACTCCCGGGAGTTTCAGCTGGATATTTTTGTTTTGGTGAATGGAACTGCAGATCCGTCAGCACCCGCATGTTCGGTGTAGGCTGGGGCTTAAATTGACTGCATACGCTATAGATTCTTATCAGAGCCCTTGATAGTAATGATTGTCAGCTGGTTTGATTGAAAGATGTTGGCTGAAGGATATGGGGAAAGAGAGATGTTGGTGATTCTTATGTAGAAGCCTTAGTTTATAACTGTGGAAGAGGGATACATCTTCACAGAAGCTCGTCTCCCGAAACGCGTAAGTGTTATACCGATCGACTGCTCTGGTATTAGGCAGCGCTCTCTTCTTTCCCCTTTAGGGGGCAACTCAATAGTTCTTTGGCTGTGAGGGCTGGTCCCGATATGAAGCTATGGGAAAGAGTAGTTTGATTCGTAGGCTTATCATAGTTATGCAGGGGACGTCTCCAGATGGCGCTTATTATTATGTGTTTTTGTCGTTGGCCACTGGAAGGCATCGTGCATGCGTGCGTATTTACGCGCTGACGATATCCTAAGCGATCTATCTCATGTTGTATGAGATGCTGTACTGATCTACTGCAAATCTGATCTTGATAATCAGATATTGTTCCCTTTTGGTGTGGCATTATTGGTCTAGGCTATTGTTGGTTCGTGGCAGGCACGGGCCCACCTTCAGGTGCCTCTGCTGCCCCCGCACTTGTTCGTCACCTTTCTTCCCTTCTTCCTTTCTTTTTCAGTTGATTTATCAGCGACACTGGTTCTCATATACCGTACATTTCAGCGTGAGTGGCCTTTTACAGAATTAGGTACCCCAGCGCACGCAACGTTGGTTTCACAACCGACGAACTTGGCTTAGGGGACTGTGGGAATTTATGTCTTCATTGCATCTCTAACGTCTTGTCTAGCAAATGGTATTATCTCAAGTTCTCCTCAATAAATCCCTTCGTTAAGAATCCTCCAGCGACCGCGCTCAACGAAATTCACCACACTCTAATTCTTCATCCGTCAATTCAATGCCTGGCACTATCCCATACATTCAGGTACTCCAGGCCAGTGTGGACTCAGAGGACCAAAGTGAATTCCGGATCCTTGTTGATCGAAAGTTCATTAAATATCTTACGATCGATCCCGGACTATACGATGTTAGTGACATGTGTTTCGCGCCTTCCTTGATCTCCATGTTACCACCTCTACCACCTGGCGACTGGAACAAAGGCTATATATCACATGATACTTCGAATATGCGTCCTCATTTCACCAGAGTCACGAAGCTTCAGCTTCCCGGAGTCACGAAAGTCTGGCATCCGCTTCAGATAGATTATTTGGAGCTTCACATGGGACAAAAGCTTCGCTCGAATGTCTACGAAGCCACGTGCCCTCAATTCAACTCAACAATTATAGCGAAATTCGCTCGATTTGATTGGGAGATCACGCAACTCGATGCCGAAACATCTGCATATCAATGGATCGAAAACCATCAAATCGGTCCCAAATTTCTCGGCCACTTGAGTGAGGAAGGCAGAGTCATCGGCTTCATCATAGAGCGCATCACCGACTGCCGTCATGCAACACCGGAAGATCTTTCTCAGTGTCAGCGGATATTATCGAGACTACACGAACTGGGGATCAAGCACGGTGACGTTAACAAGCATAATTTCCTCGTCCACGACGGAAGAGCGACTCTAATTGATTTTGAGAATTCCACGCGAGGCAACGAGGCGAAGGCTCTAGAGGAGGAGTTTCGGACGCTACAGGAAGAGCTGCGGGATACTTCTGGGAGAGGAGGGAGGATAGTGGAAAGCGGTGCAGCATAAATATGGCAAAACCTTTTCGGAGCACCCTGATAGTATTAGGGTTTGGCCGAAAAAGTTCTCCTAAAATAATACCTTTCTAAACGATAAGACATCTGCCGGGATGAAGGTACACGACGTGAAACGCCGTCCGAAATGCATCCCAATATCATCGTCAACAGCTACCGAGAGTATGAAGTTGACACTGAAATCTTCGTCACATAATTCATCGAGAAAGCCAGTGTTTGCGGCTTTACTGCCCCATCCAGAAAATGCTTGGCCTGGACACAAACTACTAGGGTCATAGAGGCACGGTATGGATTTGTTGACTACACAGGAAATAACACGATGCTCGGCTCGAGCATGTAGTTGTCGTATGTCCATAGTGCAAGCAACCGTAACTGCTGCCTATTGACATTCGAACGAGGCTGTCTCATCAGGGTTTCCAGCAACATACACCAAGTGCTTCGGCCACAAGCAAAGTTCCGCCTTCTCACCCGTTGTCGTCTCCGCCTGAAGCGTTTCGGGTGCCACGCCCTTCTCTACCCAATCAATGAGGGCTTTGAGACCATCTCCGGGATACCACCCCAGCCCGCCGCCGCAATGGTCGACACCTGGCGCCTCGAAGTATCGGTAGTAGTCGCTGGCATTCGCGTCGCGCTCATGGACCTGCTGCGCGTAGTGCGCAGTTGCATCGGACGCGATACACTGATCAGCAAGCCCGTGCCATGAGAGGAGTTTGCCACCAGCTTTGCGGAATCTGTCGAGGTTCGCGTTGCCCGTTCCAATAATGGAGTCATAACGGTCCACAGCTTGGTGGAAGAGCTGTTCGAAATACGACATGTTAAGATGTGCAGTGTCGTACTCGCGATCAAGCAGAATAAAATCGGCAATCCAGGTCTGAGCCATATCAAATGGTACGCCGACACATGTGTTATTGTTCTTGCACGTTGTCAATGCAAGAGCAGCGAAGAAAACACCGACGTTGCCGGCGTACCAAAGGAAATCGCCTTCAGGTGTCGTAGCACCCTGCCATATCATCTTGGCCACCGTGGCCAACGTCTTCGTGACAGTCGTGCTCTGATTTGTAGACGGAGAAATGTATTGTTTGCCGACGATGGTCATTGGGTCAAAAGTGCACTCTTGGGGTAACGAGATGATACCATCTTTGAGTCCGTCAAGCCCATCACAGGCTTCGGTAACAGCAACATTTAGAGCCTCGAACTCTTGCGGGGACGGAAATCCTACTTGATGTCAGTCATTGCCTCAATCTCAGCAAGGGACGTACCGATCTCATTCATAACGACCTGCGGCCAGATGAGTTGCATCATCAACTCGTTCCAGTAGATGGCTGGAGCAGTTGCCAGGATACCGTCATATTGATCTGGATACCTCTGCGCCATCATATATCCCTGCCTGCCGCCTTGAGAACATCCGTTCCAGTAGCTGTAGCTTGGTGCTCTGCCATAATAAGAACGCGCGACGGCCTTCCCAAGCGTCGCCAGATCATCTAGCGTGACTGAGGATAGATCTTCCAACAATACCCAGTTGACATTGCCAGAACTGACGAGCGACCAGCTTATATCATTACCGATGTGACCTCCGTCCGTTGCAATTGCAACAAATCCCTCGCTAGCTGCCCAAAGAAGCGTGGTGTTGGTTGGAGGTCCTGCAGCCCAGCCGCCGCCGCCAACCCCCAGGAGCCGTCCAGTCCAATTACCAGGGGAAGGGAGCCAGATGACGGTGTTGATAGTGTCGTTGTATCCAGGATGTGTGTATGTAATGATTACCTCGCAAGTGTTCAGGTGGTCCACAGTAACAGCGTAATGGTTTTGCTCAGCGGGAGCCTCAAATGATAGGTTCGTGTGTGTCTTTGTTGCGACGTCGAGAATTTGGCCGCCGTGTAGGTTTAAGTCATGGAATGAAGATGCTTCGCACGCTGGCTCCCCCAAGGCTACGTATATCAGGCAGCCCAATATAGGTAGGAAGGAGACAAGGTTTGGTCTTCGCAGGAACAACATGTTCAGAATCAAGTGTTCGTCCAGGCAACGACCAAGATAGCTTAGATTTGAAGCCAATTACTCTGAAAGCATTGCTCCGTCTACTTATAGTGAATGTGAGCAGACTGCGTGGATACATTCTCCCGCAACCGGTGGGTTCCGATGGTATATTCACAGGGATGTCTAGATTGGTGAGCTTGCGATGATGACCGACGTCCGGTTGAAATAAAGGAGTGTCAGGTGTCGTAACGTGCTGTTGTGTCATCAAACTGTGCTATAGATTGATGGTCTCTGGCCACGCCAAAGTTCCGCGACCAATGCTAGTACTTCTTTCAATAGGTATCATGGATTGGCGAACAATGGTTAAGTCATGTGCGGATGACTTGAGGAACGCCTGAAGCTTTTGCGACCCAGGGTAACCAATTTAAATCCCTGTAGTGGCGGTTTGAGTTGATTTGAGGCCTTTTCGATGGCAAGGTGTTTCGCATTTTTGATGCATTGGATCTCTTGGAGTGTAGTTTCCAGTCCTTAACGCTGCCTTGTTGAACAGGTGTAGATGAGATGAGTGGAGGATGGCCGTCATGGATGGTCGGGTCCTCGGAATCTTCTCGCACCGCGCACCGCTTCCCATCTTTCTTGCGTCCTTTTCCAACCGGTGCCGCTTGACAGCACATTTTGATTAACAACTCCGATTTTAAATCACTGTAGCAATATCGTCCATGAGCACGTTGTTGTAGATGGCGTCTAGAGCAATCTCAGCGCGCTACAGATCTGTCCAACGTGTAGTGGGTACACTATACCTCTTTCGGTGCGCGCGAATACGTCACTACGCGTCAATTTCGCGATACATCAGAACGCTTTTTAGAGCTCCCTCAGTCACGAATTCCCTCCAACTCGGATGCGTTTCCATACTCTCTTCCAGCCCATGCTGAAATATCAAGCCGGCTTTGGGTTACCCCACATCTTTCGTGTGGGGCAACACCTACCCCAACAGCACCCCGCACCGGACATATAGCGTGTCGGGACTATGCCGTCCCTATACATACGGGATGTCAAACTTCCATATTTTAACGACAGATTCGAGCCTGGGCATATAATTTACTAAATTCCAAGATCAAACATTAAGACAACGCAGCCATGGATCCAGCACAATTCGGCTACAGTACCATTCCTCTGAATCATGCCCCATACGGCCCCATCGTACCCTCTGCCCTAGAAGGCTCAAATGCTGGGAAGGTCGCCCTAGTGACAGGAGCCGGTCAAGGCATCGGCGCTGCCATCGCAGAATCGCTAGCAAAATCCGGGGCCAACGTAGCCATTCTTGACCTAAACACCGACCAACTCTCTCAAACCAAGAAGACATGCTCAGCGTTTGGAGTGAAGGTTGAGGCATATGGATGCGACGTGACGGACGTGGAACGAGTGAAGGAAGTCATTGCTCAGGTGGAGAAGCAATTAGGACCAATCGATATATTGGTGAACAACGCGGGGATCCTCACTCAGAGACCGTTCATCATGGGCGATTTTGAGACGTTTTGGAAACAGATCGAAGTCAACTTCAAGGCTGTAAGCCCACCTTCAATCCAGTCAAGTTCTTTTCACTAAGAGTACCTCAAGCCTCTAATGCTTATCCACGCCATCCTTCCACGGATGCAGGAACGCGGTCACGGCTGCATCATCAACATCGCCTCTCGCTCAGGCACCGTCGATGTACCCATGACATTAGGATATGTGACCTCCAAAGCAGCGCTCATCCGTGCTACACATACACTGCAGACTGAGATGGAACTCGATGGGTTGGATCCTGCGATTCACATGTATGCACTACACCCGGGTGGTGTCAGGGGCAACATGGGCGGAGGTAAACCCAAATTTCTGAAGTCTATGATGTGTCGATGCTAACGCAATGTAGCTCCAGCGGCGGATGATGTAAAGAAGAAGTACGGTGATGTTGCAGATGAAGAATCTTTCAAAGATCTGTTTAAGGATGGACCATCGCTTTGTGGGCAGACTTGTGCATGGCTAGCTAGCGGGAAAGGGAAAGAGCTTAGAGGTCTGTTTCTAGGTAAGAAGCGCCGCAGCTAGGGATGTTACATCTTATGACTAATATTATCCAGATTGCCGACAAGACGTGACGAAACTACTCGATATCGGACGAGACACACTGCTGAAGGAAAACCGAAACAAGCTGACAGTAAACTTCATCGACGGATATTGCAACGAGCCATAGTGATCGGAATCGAAGCCAATGTCATTCTATTGTGGCCAAGAGAAATTCTAATAAATTGCAAGAAACGAGAGAAATACATCAGAACAAAACATGATTGCACATACAGAGCCAGATACTACCACAATGAGCCCACGATTATCTTGCCATCATATATACAGCCTTGTCGGTTCGCAGCTCAACACTTCGTTGTGCGACGGAACCTGAACACCCCAGGTCAGATAAACTTAGTAAACCGGAACTTTGAAAGCATCGAAAGTATAGGTCCAGCTCTCGATGGATGCCTTATCCTCGACACAGTCGAAATCAGAGCTGTTTCCAGACCAAAGTGGTCGCGCAGGCCACTGGCAAAGCTGCTGCACCTCGCCAGCGTTAGCACCGGACGCTACGGTGGCGTTGAGGCGGCTGGGCTTCACTCCATTTTCAACCCAGTCGATGATAGTAGCCATGTTGTCTTGCGGGTAAGGGCCAGGCTGAAGGGCGTTGGAATTGCAGTGGGCCGCGCCGGGAATAAGGTAGAATTGGTACCAGTCGGCCATGGCTTCTTGAGCTTCAGCATCGGTCATGTTGGGGTACATGATGGAGCGAACGGACTGCCAGTAGTGAACCGAAGATGCAGCGGGGATGGAGGGGTCAGATTCGCCGTGGTAGTGGATCATCTTGGCGCCGGAAGACTGGAAAGGAGTGAGGTCGGGGAGAGTAGTCTGCAAGCTGTCGAGGTAGCGGACCATGCCGATGTTCATCCATTCAACGAGGTCATCGTAGGTGACGTTGTCGAGGTTGGCAAGGTTGTCCAAGTCGAGCAACTGGACAAACTTGGTCACGTACTCGCCACCAGTGGAAGGGATGTTGAGCTCCCACTCGCCGGTCGCATTGTTGTACGTGGGCTCAGCGTCGCTAAGCTCCGAGCCGATCTGCCAGGAGAGATATGCACGCTCGCCCTTGGAGTTGTGAAGACCATCGTAGACACCCTGCGCCAATGCAATGTCATTGGCATTGATAGTACCGTTCTGTTCGGGTTGGGCACTAGTCTGGCTTCCTGGCATCTGACGCTTGTTGAGGCCGCGCTTGCTGAAGCCGAAACCGAGGGAGGTACTGGTCTGCGCAGCACAGTAGTAGCTTTCGCCGATCAGAGAGCTGAGGTTGAAGTTGAGTTTGCAAAGATCGGTACGCGAGATGACACCTATAGCGATATGTGTTAGGACGCATCGCTTGTGCAGTGGTTCAGATTACTTACCATCGGTACGTCCGTCGAGAGGATCACAAGCTGCAATCGTAGCGTTGACAATTTTGTCCAATGCGCATGGTGGTGGGAAGTAGTCGTTGACAACGTTGATGGTAGCAGGGTAAACATGGAGAACTTGCTGCTGCGCAAAGCGGAAAGCAGGTGCACCAGCCACAACGCCGTCGTACTCCTCACCCCAGCGCTGAACCTGGCTCATAGCCTCGCGGCCACCGTCAGAGCATCCCTCGAAATATGTATAGACCTTGGTGTCATTCAGCCCATAGAAGGCCTGTGTGACTGGCTTTCCAATCTTCGTCAACTCTCCCAGGGCAGTGTAGGCAAAGGCATATGTAGCATCCCAGTTAATTGTTCCGTTGCCGTGCAATACAGCTGCATCGAAGTCCTGGTTGAAAGAATCATAGCCGGCCGAAGTAGCTCCAGAGGCAGCGCCGTATGGCAAACCTCCTGTCGCATCGCTAGAGAGCGCGTAGCCTCCGCCACCAGAGAGGTAAAAACGATTGGCGAAGTTGGAAGGTTCGGGGAAGGCAAAAATGAGGGGAATGGCGTCTTCCTTCCCGGTATGGACGTAGCTTACAGTGACGTTACAGTAGTTGTAGGTAGTAGCATCGGTAGCTGTTGACGACCCCATGCCGCCACCTCCAAGGGTACCATTATAAACGGCGCTGGCAGTCACAGTGCTTGGAAGCAAATCGAGACCCAGGAGAGTGCCATTGGAGGGGAGCGAGGCCTGCACGTTTGACACTGTGCAGAGGTCAGTCAGCGAGGCTGCGTTGGCGGTCACTGCCATGGCGGCAGCAGTGGCGCGAGATGAGTGGCGCATGGCGGATGTAAAAACGATGAGAAGACAAGAGGTAGTGAGAGGATATTTTCAAACGACTGTAGAGAAGCCTAGTTAGCTGAGTGTAAGCAAGACATTCCTCGCGGATTCTTGAGCATTATGTACTTCCTGCCCGTTGTGACTCGGACCATCTACTTCGCCATGGTAATCGTAGTAAGGGACCCATATCTACGACTGCAGTCTCTGTCCATGCTTAAAGCAACCCCTAGCAATCTTCCGATTCACTTTTGCCAAACATCTGACCCTATTCTTGTGTGTGCGTGCCCTGTCAGAAACCTAGATCGGCGGTGTCTAGCCCTGTACTGACGGCGTTTTCTGACTAGCGCACTATCGCCATACGTGTGCAGTGGTAAAAAAGAGAGTAAAAATATAGTACGCCGATAGCGTCAATCGTTGCGCCGCGTCACTGAGAACCCGCTTGCTGCTAGCGGATGTGAGATGAAGTTACGCGTTCTCGGTTAGCGTCCTGGAGGCCCAAGCTTGGAAGAGCCTTTATCCGGACAAGCCTTGTAGCAGTCGCTTTTCAAGGATCTTTGCTGTGCAAGGCTTGCAGTCAAGTGTTCAAGCGGATGATAGATCAAGCGGGCTCACAGCTGAAGCCGCGTATCATCGCGGCGAAGTTTCTGTTATTCGTGATGGAAGAAGCAATTCGCCCGAAGTAATGAATGCGCTGTTACATGACATTGCTTTGGTGTGCTTACAAGTACGCTACTACATGCCAAAGGGTGTTTACACTTGACGTGCACTACAATTCAAACCGTCTCCTTTGTCTCAATATGCTCCATGCTGATCTCCTTCTCAAACTTCGCCTCTTCATTCGCAGCGATCCTCGCATCGGCTTCGATAAATTCGGCCGGACGATGCAACTGCACTGCAAGCTTGTTGCGATGAACTAAGATGCCTGGCTGAGTCTCGAAGAAACGATCGATATCTTCTAGTGTGCGGTTCGCTGTCTCCGGGTACAAGAAGTATGTGATCGGAATAAACGAAAAGCAGATGACTGCCCAGATGACCCAGAATTTATAACCTAGGTTTTCAATACCAGGCAGTGTAGCCTGCACAACACCGTAGTTGCAGATCCAGTTGGTCGCCATCGCAAGCGAGGCGCCTTTGGTTCTCATCTCGAGGGCGTTGATCTCGGTTGGATACAGCCATGGCACGCCTAGAACGCCCATTCCGAAGCTGGCGAAGAACACGAAGAAGAAAGAGACTGCGACGATACCCAGCTTGTACGAGTTACCGCCTGCTTCAGTTTGGCCCTGAGATGCCGCAATGACGATCCAGCAGATGGAACATGCTCCGGCAGAGACCATCATGACTTTGCGGCGTCCATACCGCTCAATGACGAAGTATGCCAAGCAAGCAAATATGAGATAATCAACTGAGCCGGCGGCGGCGAGGATGCGCGCCAAGAGTTCCGAGATTCCCAAGGCGTTGATGAAGATATAGGACATGTAATAGCTTGTTACATTAATTCCGGAAATCTGGTTCATTGCCTGCATCCATGCACCGAGAAGCATGCGTCGCAGGACACCGCTAGGTCCTTTGCCAGTAAGGAGCTGTAGCCATGTGTACGTGTTCATGTGCTCGCGATCGAGGATATCCTTGATAATGTTGTATTGGGTGACCACCGAAGGCGATTCTGGCGTTGCTCCATGACCTTCGAGAGCAGCGAGGACTTCCAAGGCCTCGTCATGTTTGCCTTTTCGAATCAGCAGTCGAGGCGAGTCCGGTAGGAATGGGCACATGGCGTAGATGCAGAAAGTGAAAAAGAGTTGAAACGCTAGCGGGAAGCGCCATGCTATATCGCGCGGTGCGAACGAAAAGCCGAGGGTGGGCCAGTTCGAAATGCTGAAACCGGTAATACAGTTCGCTGCAGACATGTCAGTTGAGATGCAATTACATATGACAATATGCACATACCCATTTGAATCATGACAAGCTTTCCTCGACTACTCATCTTGCTTGTCTCGGCTTGCCAGACTCCAGCCGTCGCCGTATTCATGCCGGTACCAAGGCCAGCCACGATGCGTCCGACCATCATACTCGCTACAGTCCAACTGCATGTCTGAATGATCGCGCCAATACCAATGACTGTCGAACCGAGTAGAATCTGCCTTGGACGTCCGAGAATGTCGCCAGTCCAGACGGTACTCATTGCACCAATAAAGCAGCCGATGTTGTATATGGAGGTCATCACACCTTGCATGTTGGCGGACGGGTATCCAAACGTATGAAGGAAATTCTCCGAGATAATGACATTGCCGAACACACCCTGATCATAACCGTAAAAGCTGCTTGGCGTCAGAGAGGCACAACACACGTTGTTTGAATTGCATCTTACATGAGTACCGTACTGGCAGCGATGGAAATCCACACGGTCAATCGCTCACCAGAGCCTCCAAGGTATTTGCGCGCCATGGTGGAGTGCTGCCCGAGCAGATATGGCTGTTTCACTGAGAACAAGATAGTGGTCGCTGGTCCAATGAGGCCGTGGAAAAGTCAGGAAGAAAGACCCCAGATCGAGAGGTGTCGATAAGCGGTACAGTGCAGAGGCCTATACCGAACTTTGTCATGTGCAACGAGGTCGCAGCGAGGATCACCTCTTTATACACTCTCATGGCCAGTCCCGGTATCTTCTCCGCTGATCATTATCCTCGTTGTGCGAGGCTTGTCAAGCCTCACAAGCCTCGGGTCGTCTCGAGATCCACTGTGCTTCCCCAGAGTCTGAGCACATCCCCCATATCCCGTAATCCGTGGACCCACATAGGCGACGAGTATGGAGTAAAATGTGCCTTCGGGTCTACTTGGGACCCACATAGTCAGCGTTAGAGGCTTGTGACTGGTGATAGCGGCCATTCAGCCGAGCGAGAAGGCGAGGAGTGACCAGAGTGTAAGGGCAGAATGACGACTGCGGCGACGTTGAAGTTGGGAACAAGGGGATGATGCATCACGGATTACTTGTTCTGGGAACGCGAAACGCCGTGTCGGCTCTCAAGGACGGAAGGTGAAGCGAGTGCGGGGTAAAAAGGAAAGCTGGCCGGGTGTGGGGAAAACCGACATCGAAACCCACGCCGCGACACGAAAACTATGGGAAACCCAGGTGATAACTTCCGTACTCTGTCATGCATCCTTTTGCTTGCAAATTCTCTTGTTTGAGAGAACCTGTTCGTTCAGATCGTTGTGAATTGAGGAAGTTGTGATTGGCTCAACCATGTGGGCTGGCCTCCAGGGATGGATAACGCACGCAACGAGCTCACATCCTTTCAGACGACAACTGCTATACCGACGGGTCTGCAGCTAGCCAGTACGCTTCCAAGAACGCCAGGCTTGGTTTTATTTCCCGCTTCGGTGTTATGTGGAGAGAACTCTAACGAGTCCGTCTCCCGAGAATGCTGATCTGCTAACGGGGTGCAACTTTCAACACAGCCGCTCGTATACAAGGACCTGTTCAATAGACAAAGAGCATCTTACATCTTTTCGGCCGTAAAAAAACATCACACAAGGCTTAACGCCAGGCTTCCGACTACTTTGCGAAAGAAATGAGGACTGACCACACTGTTACGCTCAGCATTTTTGCATCCAAGGATAACATCTACTCCTGTTATAACCGATTGTCTCCCGATGCTTCCATACCCGGCTCAAAGCTCATTTACGTTAACACGCCACTTCTTCCTACGTTTCTCCAGTTCTGCTCTGAGCTTTCCTTCTCTATTGAGACCCTCATACAGCGCCCAAGCTGCTAGGGTCTTCGCATCCCTCGCACAAAGCTTCCACAGCTCCTCATAGTCACAGACTCGGAGTCTGATCATTTCTCCTTGTAATCTCTTTCCAGTCAGTTTTCCCCGAAGATCCATAATTTGCTGGCGCGTCAGCTCCTGGGCAAGTAGTCAGGCTATTAGGTCGGAAATACGTCAAGGGCTAACAATACCTTTTCCCATAGAAAGATCGGGATGAACTCATCTGATCCTCCAGGGCTGGGATACATGGCATTCTGTAGGCACTCCTTCTCTTGGATAGACTCACCCTTTGGGGCCATCCCTTCTGGAGCCGGTCCTGGCGCAAGAGCTAGCTCAGTGAGATCGATGAGCTCGCCTTCCGGAAGCTTGAACCCTGTCTCTTCCATGATCTCCTTTGCGGCTTTCCCAGCGAAATTCCCTTCGTCATCGAGCATACCAGCTGGAATCTCAACAAAGCTGAGACTGCCTGCTGGAACTCGTGGTTGCTCGGTCATGACGACCCATCTTTCATCTGTCGAATCTACAGGCCGGAGTATCATGAGCACAGCAACACTTCCCCCACGAAGAAAAGCGATTCCTGGAAGCTCTTGATTCTGTTTGTTACGTATCTCGGCTTTCAATTTAACGAATGCAACCTTCGTTCCAGGGAAGCAGTCAACAGACTGTATCTTAACCTTCTTGAGTACGAACGGGTCTTCATGGAATGCGTGCTGCGCATCGTTGTGTTGGCGTTCCAAGTTCTTTTGGAGTGTATCTCTCCAAGTCTGGAATGCACGGAACTGTAACAAATCCTCCTTTGTAATCATCTCGTTCAGATCCACTGTGACAGGCGATCGAAATCCGTCCAATGTGAATTCATTCGTCATGATGGCTTCGGACATGATGGAAAGAGCTCGTCACGGATCTGGTTTTCTGGGCCGGATGTGAGCTGTAAACTCACGAAGTACAGAATTGTGGCATCATATTTCTTACAGAGTTTCTGCCTTGCGCCAAGAATGACAAAAAAGCATCCAGTTTCCACCGATATCGCTTTTGTACTGGATAACAAGACGAGATTGAGGTGGCTCAATATTGTTTCTGAGCTCTGTGAGTTGAGGACATGTTCGTTTGGTCAAGTTAAGAGCTCGGGAGGCACCAGGCAGCAAGAGATGTTACAAACTTACATTCATGACTCGAAGTTCAAGCTTTACTCACAGCCCGATCGTGACGTAATGCGGGTGAAACCATGCAAGGCTCAAGGTTCTCCGAGAGCACAGCTCCGGTGGTGGAAGCATGGAGCCAATAACGGTACGGTCCGTGCCGGGATGGCCAGAGACGCTACCAATGAACGCAACCACGTCGCTCCTGCCTCGAAAATGGCGAGAGATCAGCGAACGCATTCGGACAATGGTAGCATCCACATGTAAGCTGTATATTGTCCTGCACAGACAGGCCGGGGTCTTTGACGCCGACCTGTACGCCTTCAATATATTCTTTGACCGGTATTGCGATGCTTGGCAAACGCATTCGGACAATGATTTCATTCACATACACAAGCGGTGCGGACCTAGTTCAGCTCAGCTGGACTGTTTGACGCCAAGTTCCACATTCGCGTCAGCTTCTATCGTCGGTGCCGTGTCATCGGCGATGGCGATCAGGATATGACATGGTCGTTGATACAGGCAAGAGCTGACAGTTGATGATTGATGGAGCTGACTGGTATTCACTTTCTCCACAGAACCCCCACACCTGCAACCTCGCCTCTCGGGCCGGGTTCGAGTTCGATCCGGGCCGTGCCTCCATCTCATTCTTACCACGCGCGTAACAGATAATGGCTACTGGAAGTCAAACAACTTTGTCATGCTCCTATCATCCAGCAGGGTTGGTATCACCCCAGAACGCGCAGCCTTGTGTCGCAGCAATATCAGATATAAGACTGGCGCATGCTGTATTTCATCTCTCGTCTTTTCGTCGAGAACTGTCGCCATATCATCTAACAATCCTGTACATAAAAAGGAAATGCTGTGCAAAACTTGTTGGTCCATGCTTCGGGGGCAGAAGAACAAGCAATGGAGGGGGACCTTCGACTTGAGTTCGACGCACCATACCACTTTGGATGACCTGCGGACATCGAAAAAAGATGGCTGTGGAATTTGCTGTGTCTTGTTTGAAGAACTGGAGACCAGACAGGGCGCAATACTAAATCAGGCTGAAGATGACAAGCTTGACATACAAGCATCTCTCTCCATACTGATGCCTAGGGAGAATCACCTCTATCGCCTCGAATTCAAGCTTCGATACAAGAAACTTCAGTGTCAACGGACCTTCGCGTTGTTAGAAGCCGGTAGGTCATCGAACTTGTCTACTGTCTCTACCTAGGTAGCTTACGAACGTGAAAGTCTCCACTGATCCACCCTTCAAGACGCCAACCACCGGCAGTACTTCATCAGATGAAGTTTTCCAGAGAGCTTTGGAATGGATGAAGAGATGCCAATGCTTTGCAGAGATCGGACCGCAATGGTACCCAGCAAGACTGATCAGCCTGGAGCGGCTGAAGAAAAGAGACTTCTTCTATACCGAGACGCTGGAGGCCAGCAACAACCACGCAGATGCCGAGGTAGAGTTAATAGAGAGAAGTGGCCTGGAAGCCGCACCGCCGCTCAAGCACACGCGCTATGTCACCCTTTCGTACTGTTGGGGTTCAATTGCCAAAGAAAATGAGAGAACCAAACTCCTCGCAGAGAACATTGAAGACTTCAAAAGAGGTATCAGCCTGCGCACCCTGCCCAAAACGCTTCGCCATGCTATGATATTTGCAGCGCAGATTCCGGACGTAGGCTATATCTGGATAGATAGCCTATGTATCATACAGGAAAACGAAGCGGATTGGCTCCAGCAATCTGCCTGTATGGACAGTGTATACAGCCATGCCTTCTTGAACCTCTCTGCTACCGCTGCAGCTAATAGCGACGGAGGTCTTTTCTTCGATCGTAAACCTGAAAGTTTGTTCGAGAACGAGATCCTCCTCAACATCGCCGGCATTCCTGGCGCCAATACCAATGAAGGCTCTCAAGGACGCGATCTCCGACGGTGTACGATCTTGGACCTTTCTTTCTGGAAAGATCGGGTAGATGATGCACCTGTCAACAAAAGAGGCTGGGTGCTCCAAGAGCGCCTCATGGCCCCCAGGGTGTTACATTTCTGCCGAGATCAGGTAGCCTGGGAGTGTTGTGAATTCGAGGCTGCTGAAGGGCACCCAGAAGGCATTCCAAATTATCAGCCTACACTCCACGGCATAAGCGTTGGAAGTAGACTGAAGGGCCTCGATGCCAACAGGGATGGAGCATGGCTTCGCAGCATGCGTCTACAGGGTTACGACGACCCAGATCCTCATTTGCAATCGGGTGTAAACGCGCTTGAACTTTGGGGCCGTATCGTTGAGGTGTACTCCAAGACGAAAGTCACGCAGCCTGGAGATAAACTCATCGCATTGTCTGGCATGGCTCGTTGGATGTCCAAAAAGATCGAGGAAACCCCAAAGGCAGCTATCGTGCGAAGACGCGAGTCTGCCGAGATTAGCCAACACGCGCTCCCTAAGAGTAGTCAGTATGTGGCTGGCCTATGGGCATTGCATCTTGCGAGCCAGCTGTTGTGGTATGTCGAGCCAACATTTCGGTATGGCAGCTTCGAACACCTTACCGAGTCACCACCGGGATACCGTGCACCATCCTTTTCGTGGGCCGCCATAGATGCCGAGCGCGGGAACGGCATCAAGTACGGCGAAGTGACTGATCGAGATCTTCTCATAACTGTGGAGGAGATATCGATAACCCCACGATCACGGTCTGACGAGTTTGGAATCCTTGACGATGCTTATGTCGAACTGCAAGTCAAGTTGCGCGAGGCGTCATTTTTCAGAAGACCCCCGGATCGATTCGCCTGGCACCTGGTCGGTCGTGGAAACCTCAACGACGAAATATACACTGATGTGTATCTGGACTGTCCTGCCAGAGACGCTACAGGAGACAACAACGGAGGGATTCTAAGCGGCGATGCGAAAATGTTTGTGGTCCCTGCTGCATACACAGATCGAAAGGCTTCACGGGAATCTAAATACCTGACATGCCTGATCTTGCGGCTTGACAGAACACACCGAGCGAAACCGGTATTTAGACGAGTTGGTTTGACAAAGTTGAGCCCGTATGGAGATCACAAGGCGCTAGACAACCATGAGATCTTGAAGCCGTACGACAGTGATGCAAACATGGTGGAAAACGTACCTTACGACAAGATGACGGGCATGCACCGCATCCGACTAATCTGAGAAGGAATGGATGATGATGTGTTTCTTGCGATTTTCTGTTGATTATCGTTCATGTAGTATCTATCTCTGGCGTTGAAAGCGCGTACGCGCCGGATGTCGATAGGGTTGGTGTAACCTTGGGATTACGTAGCACACGGCCGGTCTCACTTCGGTATATCACGGCCTTCCAGGCACGGCTGAATTAACCGACTTGGACATCTCCAGCGGCGTAAACACCTGTTTTGAGACGAGCTATATATGTTTATAAAGGAGTATGAACAACATCACTCTATATTAGGCCCGATCAAGTTTCAGACCGGAGACCACGTACATACCTAGGTACCTACCTAGGTAGGTATTCACGGAGCCACTACTCCGGCCAGTCAACATCATAGCGCAATTCTCCGAAGTTTCTCTGCGCTACCCTTGTTTGAGTTGGTGGATTGGCGGGTTTAGCCATCACACACGCCAGCCTTATGATGCCTAGTGTGATATTTGATTATCCGGCCTTCCTGCTGCCCTTTTGAGATGACTGACCGTATTTCCAAGACAGTAAAGCACAGCACGTGTGACGTGAGCCCATCTCCTAGCACCTGGGCAGTTCAGTGCATAGGCCAGGATGATTAGTCTTGGTCCCACAGTATTAGATACATAAGTACCTTCACACATCTCGTCGATTGACATCTTCTTCATCACCACAGCCTTGATTCTCACAAGATCACAACATGCAGCTCCAGTACCTTCTTCCCGCCGCGTTTTTCTCCGCCTCGGCCTTCGCGGCAACCTTCAAGGGCTTCTCTGATGTTTCTTGCCAGCGCTACGACGGCACATATATTCCCGTTACGGGAGCTCAACTCCAAGATCTTGTTGTCCAGCAATGGGAGACCACGGACGTTTCCATAGAAGCATCGCGCTTTCTCACTACTGCCGAGGATAAGGAGAAATGTCCTTCGAATGAGGATGATACCTATAAATGGGTGAGTTCATTCCATCTCTGCGTGCCACCCGATAGCAATATGTAGTATCATCGATATGTAAATTTGCTGTTGAACCATTGCTGACTATTCCTCCTTCGCATTCCAGATCTATGTTCCGCAATGGGAGCGAGGAAACGAGTTTTCCTATGGAAACGATGGTGCGATTGCAGTGGTCTACTACAAGGATACGGACACCTATAGTCTCTGCAGACACCTTGCTGCTGTTCAGCTGAGTGCGTATGCAGGCTTTTGCCAATAAGAGGATAGCGTCAGTAGATTGCGTATATCGTCAGTGACGACTTCAACAGTGTATAAGACTTAGCAAGCGTCCATGCGACCACCTCCCTGACAAATCTAAACTCCCACTCATCTTGGTCATCCTCAGGTTGTCGTCCTCAGTTGCTCCTGCGCCAACTTCTCAAGGTTCCCGCAAATCTCCTCCTCGTCACATACACGAACCCCATGAACAAAACTGCAAGCACCACACTGCCCGCGCCAGTCCTCTGGTTCTGCACAGCTTGCTTCTTCGCCTCCTCATAATACCCCTTCATCTTCTCCGTCATGCCGTCGTCTTTCTCCAGATCAGGCATCGCCATCACCTTGACCACCAATGCCGTCCAGCCAGTGAATTGCTGTGTGCGTTGTCCATCTCCTTTAATAGGATCGTACTGTTCCCATACATACCCCGTCTTGAGGTAAGAATTGACGACGGTATGAACAATGTTGCTGCGAAGCTCGATGTAAATTTCACGGCAGCGTTGTTGTGATGGGCCAGGTATCAAGGCGAGGTCAAGTAGGTTGGTCAGAACAAGGTAGTTGATGTTGATCCAGATGGGCGAGCGCCAGTAGTTGTCGTCCTTCCCGTAGGCTCCGTCTTCAGGGCTTAGACTACGAACGCCAAAGTCTGTCCATAGATGATCGGGGTCGCGAAGAAGGGTTAGCATGGCCGGTAGATGTGGGTGTGATGCATCAGTGAAACCAGTGAGAAGCGGGAAGATTGAGAGATAGCCTTTATGGCAGACATTCGCATGTAGGGCATTCCGTACGACAGCATCGCAGTATGTGTTCGGCTCCTTTGCCCAGTGTATGGTGTCGATGTTGGTCTTGACCCCACGAATATGGTTCTGGAATGTGAGGGCGTCGTGTGCATCTTCAGTAAGAAACGCGATGCGTTCAAGGGTCCGCGCCATCACGCCAACCCAGCACAATGCATCCAAATGCAATTCGGTGATGTCAGGGGGTTCCGCTCGAGGGAAATCATCCAGTCCGCTGGCGAAGTTTGTTCCTGGTGTTCGACCCCGCCACCTGTAACCTTCGTTCAAGTTGGCTGCTGGAATCGAATGTGCCTCCACGTCTCCAGATTGCGACTTCCGGAACCAATCGTAGTGCTTCTTGAGGTACGGATACATCTTTGCCACCAAGGCCTTGCCGGTCTCAGCTTTGGCGAGGTAAACCGAGTCATGGCCGTGATACTTTGTCGTGCCTTTCAGCATATCGATGAACTTTGAGATGACCAGAAACATTGTTGGTGGGTTAGCAATGTGCGGGAATTGAGTGACAAATTCAGGAGGCGTGCCATCCTCTGCTTCAGCGCCCAAGATCTGTTCTCTTGCGATCCAGCCATCATCGTCCATGAGGAAAAGCCAGTCGTCTATTACCTCCAGGGCAAGATCGGCATCCCATTCAACGACGAGTAAGAGATGGAACCCCTCGTCCCATAGGAACCCCCTTGGAAAGGCCGCACGCGATGGTGTATGTGTAAGAAGCTCGTATGGGCCTTTTGTCTCTGGTGTCGAATGTTTCTTCGCATCGACTGATTTCTGCCAGAAGTTGCCCGTCGTCTCAGCATAGATAGCCTTCTTCGATGTGTCGACCTTGGCAGTACCAGTGAAGTATCCCAGTCCGCCCAACAGATTCGAGAATGTGTTTTGAGCAAAGGCGCGGTGTTGGTCTGTAGTAAAAGGAGTTTTCGGGTTGAACGTAGCGGCGAAGTTTCTATCAAAGGACTTGAGAGTACTCTCTAGACTGCTAGTGAGACCAGCAGCTGGGACATATCAGTATGTTTGGATCATAACGCACTTTGCTATGTGACATGGCTGAAAGGAGAACTTACAGGTCATGGCTCGCTTCGCGGAATCACTAGAGTAAAGGATATCGAACTGCAGAAGATCAGTCTCCGTGGAGGTGTAAGATGATGAAACTCACCTCAAATGGTCCATGGCACACTAGTTGAACTAATTGCATGTTGCCGTTACTTGGGGCGTTGCGCAGTACGATATCATTTGGTCCAGGCTCCGTGCGGTCCTTGGTCTGGTCTTTCAACGACTCCAAGAAAGTGGCTTCTTACACGAACTGATCAGCTAGCTACTCACACCGACAGATGAGATTTGGAACACGGATAGACAGGGTGGAAAAGATTTGACATTCATCGCACTCACATTTGCCCTGCCACAGCCTATCTTCTGTTACGTTCAGCGTCTTGATGTATGCCACCTCACGCTTCTCTTCTGCGTTGATAGGTACAGGAATGTGAATGCCAGCAGTACCCAATTTAGGGTGTGCAATGTTCATGTTCACTGCCTGGACAGTCTTGTCGTCGTCAGGTTCGAATTGCTGGCGCGCCTCGAGCTTGCAGTCGGCGCAAGCATCCATGGCCTCCATGCCAATGTAGAAGACTACAGTTGTCTTGAAATCTGGCGGGACATCTGGTCTTGGTATACCCCGTATGCGCAAGCCCCAATTGCCCTGGCTCTGGCCCTCAGAGTACTTTATAAACTCAGTCACGAGGTTTATCTTGTTGCCAGGATCTTCTATAGATTGCCTGCCGCCCTCTCGTGTGTCGTATGCGATCCAACCGTATCGGGCCATGCCTTCGCTCTGGTTTACGTTATGTCGCAGCGCTACATGTCTGGTTAACACTGCAGGCGCTGCCTCATAACGGCTACTTACTCGTCTCAACATCTTCCAGTTTCGCCCACATGAGACCCGCAACAAGACTTTTGGGCACGCGGGGGCGAAGACCCAAGTAGAGGTTTGGGCGATAGGGACCCCATAGCAGCGATTCGTTGCTAGTTGGTACTTTGTGGTCGAGGGCGGACGCGGGCGAGAGAAGGGTGAAGAGGAGGGTCAGGAGGGTTGAGGGGAGCATGGTGAGGGTTAACGGGTATGACGCGTTTCACCACGCGTTGACCAATTGATCCCAGACTAGAGGGTAGGACACGTGCAGCGGTGGCGTGAGGCTTTAGGACATATCTCTGCTACGTCGGATTAGCTCTTAGCTGAGCGCGACAGCAATGCGCCGGCAATATCGGACAGGAATGCCCAGCCAGAGCTGTCCTGGACCCTGCTGTGCTTTGATTGGGCACTTCGCCCTGCTAGCATGTGACGCCATGGCCAAAACAATTCTACTCCAATCTCCCATCGCAGATCAACAGCATCCGATAAGAATCACTGTTCGTTTTACACATCACTCTTTGATGTCATAGCGACAATCCATCCGGTTCAAGGCCCCAAGCTTTCAACCATTCGCATGCCGCAACTGCCGACTAACTCTGCAACCCGACTGTTTCTATCCTCCGAGCCAGACCATCTTTCTACTCTTCCCAGCCTGCCACGGAGATGGTTCTTGTCTTTCAAATGTAAGCACGCTACAGCTCTGGCGATGCAAGAAAGGCTGGCTGCGGTTCCCAGCCACCATGCTCCCGCGCGACGTCAGCGGTAGATGCTGGGTCCACCCACGATGCCGAGCCCCCACAATCTGCAAGTGCGGACGGGCAAACTAAAAAGCAGCCATCCCGCCTTAGACACTGGCGATCCGGATCGACTCTAGGATAACAGAATATAAAGAACCTGTGCAGATTTTGGCATCATACCATCTTATAAACATCATTCAGCATGGAAGAGCAAGTAGAACGCCTCGTAAACAAGGTTTGGGGTACATGACACCAGCCGGCAGAGTACAACACACGTATTGACCGGGTTGTAGACAAATACCAAGATGTTCCTGCGTCGAAGCGATTACTGATTGCAGTGTCTGGCATTCCAGGGTCTGGTACATACATGCATGGCAAGTTTAGCTCTCCAACCAGCTAACCACCACCACCAGGCAAAACAACGCTAGCAGCCATAGTCTCGACCAGACTTAACGAGAAACATGCACAACAGTCGCCAGGCACCGCCAACAGTAATCCACTGGCGGCCTTCATACCAATGGATGGCTTCCATCTGTCCCGCCAGCAGCTTGATGCAATGCCAGATCCAGACAGCGCACATGCCAGAAGAGGCGCGGCATTTACATTCGATGGCGATTCCTTCTACAGCCTGGTCAAAAAGCTACGAGAGCCCATATGTCCAGAGAGTTCGACTTTGTATGCACCCAGCTTCGATCACGCGCTCAAAGACCCGGTCGAGAACGACATTGCCATTTCGCCATCCGTGCGCATCGTCATATTCGAAGGCAACTACTGCTCCCTGGACAAGGCGCCCTGGAACGAAGCAGCGAAGCTGATGGATGAGCTCTGGTTCGTGGACGTAGACTTCGATGTTGCGCGGAAGAGGTTGATTCATCGTCACGTCAAGGCTGGCATCGCCAAGAATGAGGAGGAAGCGCGAAAGAGAGCAGATGAGAATGACCTTGTGAACGGGCAGGAGATAGTCGACTTGAAGTTAGATGTACATGAGCTGATAAAGAGTCAAGAGGATCATCATTGGGCGCCGGAGGAGCAAGGTGTTGGAGATGGCGAGGATAAGGGGACTAAAGGCGGAATTGCAGGCCGGGTATGATGAAGGTCATTGAAAACGAGGTGTAATGCGGCACACGACTAGCAGTTGATATCTGGTTGTTGTACGTGATACAAAATCTACTTGCGACATGCTGCAAGTACCCTGAGAAGAATTACATTGAGTGCCCTCAGAGTGCCCCTTTGTCACACCTTCCGCTCAGCAACTACACGTCGTACCCAATACAGTTCCTGGAAAGTAGGCTGCTCATACCGATTGTGGTACCAAGTATAGCAGCCACCCACGTTTTCCCAAGACGCAGATCCACCACTACCAACTAGCCTCAGTGCGCACTTTTCGGCCTCGTGCATGATTCACATTGGTCCATCTTGCTGTTTACGATCCGAATCAACCCTGACCTCAATCTTGAATTTGCGAAATTTGCCATTCCAGTGTTCTCTCCATTTCTGGGTAAACAAATCGGTCTTGTCTAGTCCCACGCCATTATCTTCCCAAACCAGCTCCAAAGACGCACCTTCGAGAGACAAGCTGTCCATTAGCTTCAGAAAACGATGGTGCGGTTCGTCAGTGAGAGTATTGTCTGCACTGTTGCGGTAATATCAAGCCTGAGGGTACATTTTGAAGTTTCGCACGCCGCTACTGGTGAAGACAAGTGAATTCGGTACTCCCGCAAGTTGTCTTTCGAGAAACATCATTCGTCCATATGGCTGGAACGTGAAGGTCCGTGCGATTAAATCCAGGACTTCGTAAAGCATCTGTTGGCTAGATTGCATCCAGAATGGGAGACCTCGTTGCACTCGCTGCCAGGGCATGACATCAGCGTCTGGGTTCTGTATCGCAACGATCATGAGCTGATCTAAGCAAAATGTTAGAGGGCAATCTTGGAGAGCCTCCGCGTATATATGGTCTCGGATCTCGCGAGGAAGACTTAGGAGAGCGCTCCCATGCTGAGAGGCAATCGTCGAGAGTGGTGGACCAGCCTTCCGGGCTTGTAGTTGAAGACGTTTGGACGCACGCGTGCCTTTGGCTGGCGACGCAGCGCGTTCCTTAGACGGCGTCTTCCTATTGCTGGTCATCTCGTCTTTTGGGTTCCGGATGTGCAGTCAAGTCGTCGACTAGGCGATATGTGAGGAGTCGAGTTGGTCAATGGGTGATTGCAAATGCTGATATTGACCATTCCAGAGTTGTCTGCGTGTGTAACGGATAAGAGAAAGCAAGGCGGTGTGTTATAGGCGAATGAGGAGCGGTGATGACGCTAGCAGCGTTTGTGATGTTACCTAGGTAGGTAGGCACGGCCTTCTTATCGTAGTAAAGGAAGCAAAGAAGACAAGTCTCCAGCTCTACCTGGGGTTGCTGCCTAGAATGTCTGATTTTTTGTTTTCTGCAAGTGGTGGGGTATCATCAAAATAAAACTTCAGAAAAGTGAAAAGCAGCTATCCCTCTGCTTATCGGTCGCAAATGTCGATAAGCCTAGAATGTTTACGCAAGGAATCATCTCGCAAAGCGTTCAGATCTTCATTTTTACTTGAACCATGCTACCTACACTGCAATTGGTCAAACTGGAACTCATAGCAACAACCTTGGAAACCTGTCAAACGTTGAGTTCAATCACCGGTCTTGGTCCCAGTGTAGTCCTCATGAGACTGAGGGCGCGAGACCAAAACCTCTTCTGTCCAACAGAGCTTCAATCCTTCCTATCGTGCCTTCCCAACAAGTTTTCGTAAGCACTTCTTAGCAAGTTCCATCATCTTCAGCCTATAGAGAGCTTACTAAAGGGGAGTGATTGGACAGGACTTTCCTCGTCGGTGCTGTTTCCGGAGCTGTTGTATCGAGAACGGAAGTCGGCATCTGCCTGGCTACTGATGCGCAGAACCTAGTTACTGACTGTGCGAAACTTGTATGTTGGAGCACTCACCTATTGCGGCTTTCCACCATAACTGACCTTGTCTGCATATCGCATTCGTCTCTCACGAATCTTGCACCGTCTTCAACATCCTCTTCTTTCCATGTAATACTTATTTCATACTCGCGTTGCTCACCAACAAGCCTCTTCGCAGTCCGTTCTACCAACTCTGTCGCCATCCTCCCAGCAAAAGTCCAACTAGGCTCACTTTCCACCGTAATCTTCATACGTTCCAGTCTCCCCATCCACTTGTCCAGAGTCTTGTTCCTAACAAAGGGCTCGTCACCAGGAACTATTGTACCAACATCGTAGACCCAGTGCATATGTAACTCCCTGATAGCCGTGCCAGCCTCATACAAGATATTCAACATTGCCCTATCAGCGGGCCAAAGCATAATTCGTAAAAATTGCTGATCTCGCACTCTAAAAACTCCTAAGAGAGACGCCTCTTCATTTGGCGCCGTGTTGGCACACAAACCTGAGTACTGCGCGAGGGTTACCTCGGTGGGCAGTATTTCTTCTTCGTCTTCGGCCTGCATTTCCGAATCCACATCTTGGATCCAACTTGGCATTACGCGATCTAAAACCACTCTCTTCATGGCTCCGAAGACTAGTCGATTTAGGACGTCGGTTCCTTCCACGGTCTTCACCTGCCCGATTGTAGATAGCGTGGAAGAGGTGAACGCGAATTCTCTTGACAGCGAATCTATACCTTCTCTGAGCATCTGTTGGCATGTCACCAGCCAGATTGGTAAGCCTTGTTGCCGAGGTAAGAATTTGGACAGCCTGTCATGAACGATACCCTTGGGTACGGCGCGAATTGATGTCGGTGGGGTACAAGAGATCGAGGCCTCGATTGTTTGGAAACCCCAAGAGTACATGTAGATTATGTCGCGCAATTCAGTGGGGAGGGAAAGGAACAGGCAGAAGGTTCGTATGGCAACGGGCATTGGCTTGTGCCTTAGGGAACACTGAAATTGTTGTATGGCTTTGGGTTCGTTTCGCTGGAGCTCGTCTGGGTCACCGCTGCACCGTGGTCCTCGGCCCAGTACCATGGTGCTATGGATGGTTTGATGTTGGGCCATGCTGTTTTTCGTATAAACGAGTGCAGTAACGTTGCCACACGACTACTCTCAGTGACCAGACCTCTGGTATCTTTACAAAAGTGACTGGAAAGGAAAAGCAAGCTGCGTTCCTTGTGGACGTACATAAATAAACATGTGTTGAGTTAGGCAGCAACAATCACGTGGATTAGCGCGCATACTAGCGCATCCTGCCGAAAGTCAAGAGGCCGTCACTTTGCATCAAGCAGAGAGCGCTGAGTTTTCTAGTAATCATATTGCTACGATATCTTGTACTCAAATACGCATACACGCTGGTAGCTGTGAAAGATGGAGTCTGTTTGGCTGCGAGATGGACTTGGAACAAGCTCCAGTCTCAGCAATCCCAACCATCCTCTGCCAAGTTTACTACACAAGAAGTGAAGAAGGTCCTTGCTCAAAAACTTGTTACCCAAGGAGATGTTGGCCGTGGGGCGTTGTGGTGCCGATACAAAGGCTCGGCCGCGATCGAAAGCTCTCCGGAACGCCGCATCCGACTCCGTAAATGACGATAGGTTCAGGCCGTTCGAAGGTGCGTATAGATACATTTTGGGCACCATGATCCAAAGGTTGCGCCAAACGAGTGCAGGCTAAGGGAAGTGCAAAGGTCTAGTGACATGGGTGTGCCAGCTATGCCTTGACTCCCTGAACCTCGGAGTTTTCATTGTTCTCGAAATCAGAGGCTGATGTTTCACGGTTCAGGCTGGTCTCGCGATGCAAGAAGGTGTGTTCCTTGACAGGGCTACCTGCCAGCTCACCCTGACCGCTGATGCTGCCATTTCCATGGCCGTTTCCATTGCCGTTGCCGTTCTGACCGGTTGGGGTGGGCGGGGCGATGTGTGGGATCTTCTCGGGGTTGGGGTGCTCGCGACCGACTTGGGTGACACCGACGTCACCAGCTTTGCCGGCCTTGGAGAGGGCGTAGTCGCCACTGTCGAAGTACTTGCGCTCCTGCAGCTGTGGTTAGCAGGGACCTCGTGTTTCGCAGGCTTGACATACCTTCAACTTGTTCTGGAGCAGGTCCTTCTTGTTGGGAAGCTTGCCGTAGAGACGGAAGAGTTTGGCCTCCTGCTCCGACATTTTCTAAGCTGCCATGTTAGCTGTCGCGCTTCCTAGAGGCGTGCAGGGGCTATCGCGACGTACGCTAACATCGACCTTGTTCTGCTGGTGGGGGTTCATATTGGCGGCTGTAGAGAGTTGTGGTGTTGCGAATTGCAAATGACGTGTGTTAGAGGGGCAGCTGCTCGTGAAAGGCGCAGTGTCGTGTCGTGTCGTGTCGAGGCTTTGTTGTGTGATGTCAGGGAAAAGGGTCCAAAGGTCGCAATTTGTTTAAATGTCGGTTGTCGTTGGCTCGCGCTGACCACTTTGGGCGAGTACCGCTACCGCGTAATGTGACAGGGTCAGGGTGAGTGAATGTGCTTGATGCGGCTTCCAGCGCTGACGATTGGGTGCCAACAAAGCTCGGGCGTGTGGTTGCTGCTGCCTGACAACACAACAACGTTGACGTGTTATGACTCGTTTGGTTTATGGTTCGGGCGTTGTTACAAACGACAATGTTTTGGTGCAAGTGGGAGAGGTGCCCCTCTATCCAGTCGACTATGCGATAAGCCTGGATCGCCCGAGGTTCCAACGGCTCGGGACGCTGCACAACGGGAATCAAGCAACAAAGCAAGGAATCGGGATGACGAGAAGGCGAGGGGACTGGATGGGTACGATGGTGGTAGAATGTGCAGAGGAGGGCGAGTGCTTTATTAGACTCTAGCGTTGGTCTTCTCTCGACTTGCTTTGCTCGAGGGAGATTGCCAACCAAGGAGGGGTAGGTGCAGCAGATATGTAGGCAGGCATTGGGTGGGCCGATCTAGACAATCACCAAGACGTGGCTTACTTGACGGCTCAATTGACGCAGCGGACACAAGGAATCGAGGCAAAGCAGCCGTTTCCGCGAATGGTGCAAACCTTAGCCTTTGCAGGTGTTGGTCGGATGCACGCTCGATTGCCGTGGGCCTTACCAGACTCAGCACCCTCACAACGTCACGCGTACACACCATTGGCCTCCTAACCTCCTTGATCGCCAGGGCCCATCTCGATGAGGCTTGAATTGTTCATTGTCTGTGCCATTGGCGTGTGTGCGCAACTTCGTCACATGGAACATGCTTCACAGACTGCTTGGCTTCAGTCACGATGCACTTTTTTTTTATCTTGCAACTACGAATGCATGCTTCCCCGCTTACCACGATAAATGGTTGCTTGAGCGTGATAGGCTACCTGAGCGCGCTAGCTCTAGACTTTATCAAACCCTGACGGTCAGCCATGCTCCCCACCATCACATACTCTGATTAGCGAGATACTACTGCAGGGCTTTCAAGGTTCTCACCATCGATCCAGCACTCGGGAAGCAAAACACAGCATCGGAGCTGAGGAACATCCCACACAAGTGCTGCCCTTTGGCCAATTCGCTTAATTGTTGCAGCGAAATCTCACGCCAAAACTCACACAAGACCGGAAACGCATCCCGCTTCCAATCATAGTAGGAATGGCTGGCACCGGCAAGACCTTTGTGGTGGAACATCTGGACCCTGAGCTTGAGGAGTGGTCCTCTCTGGAGTATGCCAGTATCGCATCAGAATCCCATGCGTCTGGTGCACAGTTCCTGCTGTCTTCCGTACCGACGTCGTTGAAATTGCCGGCAAACCTACAGGGTGCCCAGGGACTCAATGTCGAGACAAGAGGTATTGAAGAGATTTATGCGGATAGAAAAGACAAGGTGTGTCTGCTGGACCCAGCCGCATCCAAAGACTTGAGCCCAGAGGACGGCGAGACATTCGACATCTTCTTATTCGGCGGTATACTTGGTAAGCATCCGCGCTCATCCAGCCGAAACCGTGCGATGGAGAGAGCTAATTTCTGACCAGGAGACGACCCCCCAAGAGGTGTGTGTGGAACTGACAGTGTCATGCCAAATGCCTACAGTTGATTAACGGACTCTCCAGACCGTACTTCAGAGCTGCGCAAGAAAGGATACCAGGGACGTCGCCTGGGACCTGTACAGATGACGACCGACACGGCAGTACGTGTCACCAGGATTTGCGTGCAAGACAAGGGTACGTCGAGCAGTTCGGGTGCTGGTGTAAGATGCTGACGAGGCGCAGTGCCCGTCGACAAGATCCCGTACATCGATCATCCCGATCTCAAGATCAACAAGAATGAGAGCACACAGATGCCATTTCGTTATGTGAAGGATGAAAACGGGGAGCCAATCATGCCAAAGGTGAGCAGGCTCAGCAACTCGATGCGTCAAGACGCAGTGTTGACGCGATGCACAGGGAATGCGTGAGCTGATCGTCAAAGACTCAGCTAAGAGCTTGAACGATCTCTTCTGAAGACAGGTAACCGACATGCCCCAAGCATCCCATCTTTGTGTACCAGCAGTATGGAAGATGAGCATGCGCCACTGTGGCACACAGTCATCAACGACAGTTGACATGTACCGCTTCCGGGAATTCCAAAAAAGCATTTTAAAGGTTGGAAAGGGGTCCGCGGTGTAGTACTAGGCGGGACTCTAGCTCTCAGTCGGAGTATTGACCGGACGGACCGATGTGAATGCTATCATGCTCTAGAACGAATTCCACGTCGGCACAGCATGACAGCATGGGAAAGTTAGTCCTGAAGAGTTAGTAGTCTGTAGTTCAAAAAGTTATTCCCAGCCCGGCCGAACCTTAGGAGGTGGGATCAACCATTGCATGCGAAAAAAGGCAGCTACGGACGCGCGGACGCGCTCAGTGGTGCGCATATTCGGCAACGTTGCGGCCTAAGGATGGAGCTGACACATGGTTGAAGCAAGAGTGAACGCTCAATCGTGTCAGATGCCATGCGCGATGCGCGTTCTCGAGACGCGGAGATGGCAGTAGCCGGAATGAGCCTTGTGTGTTGTGATTGGCTGCATAGCAAAGCTTGGACTGCACTCCAAAGATGTACCTCAATAGCGATTTGGACATGTTATGCATGTCAATGAGCTTTGTGGAATCCATTTTACATGTTCAATATTCGGACTCTTCACTGAAACTTCCATTCACTTTGTGGAACACCCGCGTGTCTTACGTCTCACGATCTACTGTCAACAGGCCCCTGGTTCTGGAATCCCAACTCGGACTCGTCAGCCGCCGCAGTAGCCACCTAATCCATACCTTTGAAGTCCGAACTTTCCACAACCTCAGTGCCGATACCCTACACTGTGCCGGGCTGCGCATTCACTCCATCTTTACCTAGTCTGCGGCTGCTTCTCTTCCCACCTCTGGAGTTCCTATGACATAGCAACTGCACACCGCCCCCTCCGTGGCATCCACACTGCAACACGCGGCCTCACCATGGCCTCCTCACATTTCCCGCTGCGATGGCGGACGGCACTCCTCGGCGGCCTCCTAGCGACAGTATCATGGCTTCCGAGCATAATGGCGCAGGAGAAGACGCAGGCCGACTACTTCATACATGACCTGCCCGGTGCGCCAAAGCCGTTGCTGAAGATGCACGCAGGGTAAGCGCAATCCGGCAGATACGCGCAGGCAGTGCTGACCCGTTCATTAGACACATCGAAGTCGATGCAGAGAACAACGGCAACCTCTTCTTCTGGCATTACGAGAACCGCCACATTGCCGACCGACAACGGACGGTGTTATGGCTGAACGGCGGTCCTGGCTGCTCCTCGATGGACGGCGCCATGATGGAAGTCGGCCCATACAGAGTGCGCGAAGGCGGCAACCTCGAGTACAATAACGGTTCATGGGACGAGTTCGCAAACTTGCTCTTCGTGGATCAACCCGTTGGGACTGGTTTCAGCTATGTGAACACCAACAGCTACCTCACGGAGCTCGATCAAATGGCCGACCACATGCTTATCTTCTTGGAGAAGTGGTTTGCGCTGTTCCCTGAATACGAGAATGACGATGTGAGTACCTCGAATAAGTGAAGACACGGGGACGCTGACAAGTCTTTAGTTGTACATCGCTGGTGAATCGTACGCTGGGCAACACATCCCCTACATCGGCCGGGCTATCCTCAATCGAAATAAACAGAACCCCTCCAAGGCACCATGGCCGCTCAAGGGACTCATGATTGGAAACGGTTGGATATCGCCTGTCGACCAGTATCTCGCCTACATACCCTTTGCCTATCAGAATGGCCTCATGCGGGCTGATACGGACATGGCAAAGCGTGTGGAGGAACAGCAGCGGATCTGCATCAAGAAGCTCGATGCTGGTGGCATGAATACCGTCGACACAAGCGAGTGTGAGCAGATCATGGTTCGGATTTTGGAGGAGACCAAAGACACAAAGGCCGACCAGATGAACCAGTGCGTCAACATGTACGATATCCGTCTCCGGGACGATTCGTCGTGCGGCATGAACTGGCCTCCGGATCTTGCCCAGGTCACTCCCTACCTCCGCCGTCCCGACGTTATACAGGCACTCCACATCAACCCCGACAAGAAGACTGGGTGGCAAGAATGCAACGGGGCCGTCTCTAGTCATTTCCGTGCCAGAAAGAGCGAGCCTTCTGTCAAGTTCCTGCCCGAAATTATCGAGCAGATTCCAGTCTTGCTGTTCTCTGGTGACAAGGACTTCATCTGCAACCACGTCGGCACAGAAGCTATGATTGGAAACATGCAGTGGAACGGTGGAAAGGGTTTCGAAGCCTCTCCCGGTGTGCAGAATGCTAAACAGGATTGGGTGTTTGAGGGCGAAGCCGCTGGAACATGGCAAGAGGCGCGTAACCTCACATATGTCGTCTTCTACAACTCCAGTCACATGGTTCCCTTTGACTACCCCAGGCGCACCCGCGACATGCTTGATCGCTTCATAGGCGTCAACATTGAGGCGATTGGCGGCGCTCCTGCCGACAGCCTCATCGACGGCGAGAAAGGTCCCTTGACCAGCGTCGGTGACCACCCCAACTCGACTCAAGCGGAAGAAGATAAGAGCAAAGAGCTCAAGGCGGCAGAATGGAAGGCCTACTCTCGCTCCGGCCAGGTTGCACTCGTCGTTGTCGTCATCGCTGCCTGCCTCTGTGGCTTCTTGTGGTGGCGCAGTAGGCGCGCTGCGAGCAGCGAATACAAGGGCACCGACAGTGACGAAGGACGGGAGTCTCTTCTTACCGGCATGGGCCTTGACAATTTCAGGAGAAGGGAACGCAGGCAGGATCTTGAGGCTGCCGACTTTAACGAACGGGAGCTTGATGATCTTGACGATGCGCCGAAGAAGCCAGGAAATGGCTATGCACGCTCAAACTCGGAGAAGGCGAGAGAGGCGCACAATGACTCTACGTTCTCTTTGGGCGTAGACAGCGACGATGAGGAGGCTAGCTCGAGTGATCGTGGCAGAAGAAAGGAAGCGTCGGGATAGATTGCGAATAGTATGTTTTGGGACTCGATATCATATAGCATTGCAGGCGTGTTAGAGGCGTTGAAACTCAATCTTTTCGTCTCGTCAGATGATACTGTATTTCACTGTTGACGCGTCAGGGATGTTGAGATGGCCTGTCTGACTGGCTTTGCTGTACAATGCAGGCCTGACTAACACTTGAGGTGGTATTCTTCATACCTACTTGATGTGCATCTCGCCTGTTCAGATGAGCATGGGTTGAGATTTGCTAAGAATGCCTCCGGAAACGCAGTATACGGAGGGTCCACTTCATCCCATGGTACTGCGATGAGAGAATTCGCAAGTAAAAGAATGCTATATGGAGGGTCAGTGCTGCCTGACGAGCACGTGAGCGCGGGACTAGCGTGACCGCGTTCCTGCCCTCCCCAGGCGCGTCATCTTCAGCCACCCAGGCCTCAACTTCAGCAAAGCGGCGACCCATGCCCAGCGCATCGTAACGACAACAATGCCTGCGTACGTACAGTCTCTTCATGGGCTTTCTCATCATTCTTTTGCCGACACCAATAATGTCGACTAACGACCGTGCAGGCCAGGCGACCAATACAGCGGCGGCAACGTCAAGAACCCCTTCGAAGAACGCGTCGTAAACGGCTTCACAGCAACGGAAATCGCGACACTGCAGAGCAGGCTAAACAAACAACTTGGTCCGGAATACATTTCACAACGACCAGGTAATGGCGGCGGCAAGGTGGCGTATCTGGAGGGAAACAAGGCGATAGCGCTGGCCAACGAAGTCTTTGGGTTCAATGGGTGGTCAAGCTCGCTGGGACAGGTGCAGATCGACTACGCATGTGCTCGCTTCACTGGCTAGGGAATACAGGCTGACAGCAGCAGGTCGACGAGCATCAGAATGGCAAGGTCAGCTTGGGTCTCTCAATAGTGGTGAGAATTACACTCAAGGATGGTACATATCACGAGGTAAAGACGTTGTTCACTCAATTCTGCTTTTACTGACAGTCTTCCAGGACATTGGCTATGGCTCGATAGACAACGGCAAAGGCAAAGCCGCATCATTTGAGAAGGCTAAGAAAGAGGCGGCGACAGATGGCTTGAAACGCTCGTTACGCACGTTCGGCAACGTACTCGGCAACTGCTTGTACGACAAGGAGTATCTCAAGAAGGTCCAGTCTATGAAGGTCAAGCCTGTCAAGTTCCAGGAGGACAGCCTCTACCGACACGTCGACTTCAAACCGCCACCCCAGCCTGAAGAGCAGGCTGTGGTCAAGCAGGAACCACAGAAGACACCATCCCGGCCCAATCCGGTTCTCCGCACGCGTACTGATCTCTTGAACAACGAATCTTTTGGCGCCGACTTTGACGACGATGCCGACGAGAACTTGTTCGATGGAGTCGATGTGACAGAGGGTCACGGCGACGAATCTTCCTTGTCAGAGACATTGTCAGCCCCAGAAACCACAGCATCACGCGCAATCGAACCGGCAAAACCAAACAATATATCGTCTGCTCGCACATCGCCTGTTCGGAATACAGGACCTCCTCGTCAACCGAATGGCAGGCCCCCACAAGGCGGACGTGGGAATTCTGGCATGCAACAGCAGCAACCGAATCAACCATCTGGAAGGCCTCCCGTGCAGAATGGAAGGCATCCACAAACTCCAGTTCAACAACAGGCCCGACACATGCAAAATGGCGGTCGCATGGCCCCACCAGCAATGGACAACGGGGCTGCTTCAAGACCTATAGGACAACAACCATCAAATCAACAGCACGCTCCCGTCAATCAGCCTCTCCGGCCGACACCACCACAAGCACAACAGCCATCAAACCAAGCACGTCCAGGACCCCAAGCCGCGGAGACGGCCACACCTGCTTCAAACGCACCTCCTCCTAATCACCGCCCCCCTGTCGGCTTCGTCACCTCTCGTGCTGCGGAGCTTCTTCAAACAGCAGACCTAACCTCACTCAGCAATCTTCCATCTTTCAACCCCAACGCCGATTCTCCCATACCCAAAGAGAAACGCACACCCGGAGTGGATCACGCTCGCAGCGTTCCTATTAAGCGTGACGCAGTCGGTGCGCCGCCTGCACCTCAACCACCTCCTCAACGACCGGGCGTCACATCAGCTGGCTCCTTCAACCGCCCCAATATCGTGAACCCACAGATGGACGCCAACCGCCGCATTGGTATGCCAGGTGCGCCAAACTACGCCATGAGTCCTAGCGCGAACCGTGGCGCATACAAGCCACCTACAATGAATGGCGCTGGTGCTGGTGGTGTAAAGAGAGAAAGGCCGGCGCTGCAGGACGTCAGCAATGTGGGTGCTAATGGGGTTGCGGGTACTGAGGGTCCAGACGCTAAGAAGCAGAGAGTCGATGCACCACCCGGTGCTGAGAATACTGGTGTCGCTAGTACATGAAGCATGCAATTGACGGTCTTTTCAACATTATTTCGGCTGGGCTCTTTTTCTTTGGTTTTAGCGAATGGGCGTTTCCCTGATGGTGCGGAGTCGGTGTTTAGGCGTTCATGGAAAGAGGGATGAGAAAGGACTGTTCTAGCAGCAGTATGCATATCTCCGATGGTCATTGCTTTTCTGAGGCTATCGGGCGGTGGTCATGTTTCGCAAACAGTCGATATCCTTGCGTTCATAGCGACGATAGTAGAAGAAGGAGAAGCAATTGAAATATAGACACCGAGAAACTGACATGCTTGTACTTATCGTTGGTTTGGAAAAGACATGTTGTAGGGCTCTATGTTGACGTGCCTCTCCTGCATCTGATGAAAGCGTATCTATTCTCGAGTTTTCAAATTACTTTCTTACTTCGCACGGGCAAAGGCTATGTCGCACTCGTAACATGCAGTATCTGGCACTCGTAATGGCCGTTCAATTGTTGTTTTGATTAGACAGAGTTTGCCACCTTTCGCTGTATGCATACAAGTGGTAGTCATGTGAGAACAGACAGTACGCTACGGCAGCCGTCTCGTAATATCCGCATGTTAGTCCCCGCAGCTACGGATACATGGTTGTTCTGAAGCTGCCCGCTAGTTGAGACTAGAGTTGCCTATTGTTCAACCTGCTGCCTCACGGTAGAAGCTAATCGAGTTGTTTCCTCCAGCCAGCGCGAACATCTCACTCTTTGTCGGTGACTTGGGCAGCCACTTTACGCTCCAGAGAGGTTTGTCTCCGTGAGAATGTGTGGCAACGCACGACCGTGTTTCTATGCGCCATACTTTTGCCTTTGAGTCGTGGGATCTGACATAATGAGTCAGTACGCGTGGCTGGCTAACATGAACCGGATGATGCTCACCCTGATAGAAGATATTCGCCCGTGTCGCTCCAGTCCAGACTGAGTACCCAGCCGCCATGCCCGGTGAAGTTTGCGACTTGCTCGCCTGATGTGACGTCGTAGAGTGCGATGATTCGAGCGTCGCCTCCCGCAGCTAGGAGCTTTGATGCTGGGGAGAAGGCTACGCTCCGGACTGGGTGTACGAGACCAGCTAAGGAGTGTGCGAGGCGACCGGTTTCGTTATTGAAGACGTATATCGATCCGTTCTCATGGCCGGAGGCTGTGAAGGTACCGTTGCGACTCTGATGTGTACGTCAGCGATGTTCGTCGTCGAAAAAGGGAGGCAGAGGGTGGCAAGGCTTACCAGATCTACACAGAGCCCAAAGCTGCCTTTCGTCTCATACTCGCGTATCCGGGGCATGCCCTCTTCCTTGTTCAGGCTCCAGACGTTGATCTTACCATTTATGCTGGTGCTCGCTAGGTACTGACCATCTGCACTTAGGGCAATCGCCCATATCTCACCTGGCTTGTTCTGGTCTGCGACATGGTCAGCTCCCTCTGGGCCACTACAACAACGCTTGCTGCAATCTCAAAGAAAGCACGAGGCGTACCCACCAACAATCTCTCCGTCCTCACTCCAGACGCCATCCTCGTCCTGACTCCATATCTTGACCTTGCCTTCGAAGCCTGCGCTTGCAGCTCGTCGTGCCTTTTCTTCGCGTGCCGTCACGAGGTGGTGTATGCCGAGTGGATGCGCCTTGTCGAGTGTTTGTATTACTGGAAACTCGGCCTGTGTCGTGTCGTAAACGTTGATGCTACTTGAGCCGGAAGCCGAGAGCAATTGTGTGCTGGTCGGTGCCACGGCGAAGACATCGCTCGTTTTTGGATGCGCCGAGTCGACGGTATGGAGGGTGAGGTATTGTTTCGACTAGGAGTGGTTAGCATGACGTATGCAATGCACAGAAAGTTGCATACCATGGCGACTGATTTGCAACTCTACGTTCCTGCTCCCTGGGCGCAACTACCGTGACATGAGCGGAAATTGAAGTTGAAAGCTAAATCGCAGCTCGATGAGGTCAGTACCCAACACGAAAACGCGATGTCACCAGGTCCCGCCGCCATCCCACTTGCAGCCCCACCAAACACCAAAGGGACCCTTGGCTTCACCGCCAATCACACCCCGCGGCGCCCGGCAGCTCCAAATTCACGCAAGGCATGCTGTTGACTGTATCGCGAATCACCAGAAGCCTGTTGAAAGAGTCACGAAGCAGCCTGACTCACCCCTCCCTGCCTACCATCTATCCCAAAAACGTCTACAACACATCTCCCTTCCGCACCTTCACCCACAACACTCCCACCATGGCGCCCCTCGATTCCATCCCCATCTCCAGAGACGCCCTCGCCGCCAACCAGCCAATTGTAATCTCTGGTCCTTCGGGCGCCGGAAAATCCACCATCCTTAAGCGCCTATTCGACGAATTCCCAGGTAAATTCGGCTTCAGCATATCGCACACGACGCGCGGACCTAGGGGAACCGAGCAAGATGGCAAGGAGTACTACTTTGTGACCAAGGAGGAGTTTCTGGATCTGGTCGAGAAGAAGGGGTTTGTGGAGCATGCGCAGTTTGGAGGAAACTACTATGGTACCAGCATCAAGGCTGTGAATGATATCGCGGAGAAGGGTCAGATTTGTATTTTGGATATTGAGATGGAGGTATGTTCTTCCAGTGGCTCTGTGCAATGTGCATGTGAACTGACATGTGCTGGTCTAGGGCGTCAAGCAAGTCGCGAACCACCCTACATTCCCTCGCCCACGATTCCTGTTCTTGCAACCGCCCTCTATGGAGATCCTCGAAGAGCGATTGAGGAGTCGGGCTACGGACAAGGAGGAGGCCATCTTGAAGAGGCTCAACCAGGCAAAGGTCGAGATGGAGTTTGCGCACAATGGACAGGCGCCGCACGACAAGATTGTCATCAACGACGACCTGGACAAGGCATACAAGGAGGTCAAGGAGTTTGTTGTCGGCACTGAGGCATGAAGTGGACCGAAGTAGACACAGAACATTTATGATACCACATGGGACAAGTCAAGAAAAGCAGAATTAAGACAATGTAGTTGATTTTTTCGATTGATAGAAAGCTATCTAAGCCATAAGGTTTATCAGATACCGTCGTAGAAAATTCAGCAAAGGCCGTCCTACCACTTTGGGATTCAGACAGCCTCAGAGCTTGACTCTATTTCCATGTGTCTCATCATGTAAACCGTATATGGCTGGATGAATCTGGCTTGTTCGACCAAGCACGTCGTAGCACATCATCTCCAAACGTTGTTTAGAGAGTGTCTACCCTCAGATCCGAAAAGTGTGTGTGGGAATGAACGTTCCTCGCATCAAGAATAAGCCCCATTGAGTTACCATCCAGGTCACCTTGTGTTACCAAAGTGCAGGAAGGCAATCGCATAACCATCAAACTGGACGAGAAGACCCTCCATACCTGGCCCTTGCCGGTGTCTCCCCCCTCCTCCAGAACACCGGGCGCTCTTCAGCGGGTGAGCAAGGTAGCCAGCGGACTCATATCATCATCCAAGTGCCAGCCCCTCCACTCACAGCCTCCGGACAGCCGAGGAAAAGGAGTGCGAACGGGTAAAGAGAGGCGGAAAGGGTCGTAGTCGGTATTGGAAGCCGCGGCTTCTATGGCGGTTCATTGCTGAAAGTGCGATCGCGAAGATCGTTGTCCGGGGACTTTCTCCCAAAGCGCGGAAAGAGACACCTCGAGAGGCGCTCCGTGCGTGTGCTTCGTTGCGATTCTTTGAGCGAGGAACGTTGGAGAAGGAAACCAAGCTGGATGCCGGAAACTTTTTTAGATGGGGCGGAGGCCGGAGGATCGTGACGCCGGCCAGGCAGGCTAGGCGGAAGCGGACTGGCGCCTGCAAGGGTGCCTGCCTGGGAAGCTTCGTGCATCGGCTGTTTCTTTGCTGAGCGCGTCGTCGGTGAAGAAGATAAAGAGTATCCCGTCTCCCTCGCGCACTATTTGTCACCCACTGCCACCAGCTTGGAATCTTCTCCCCGCGACCACAAGGTTCCCGCCAAGCGCGTACAAACACTTCATCTTTGCTTGCCCAGACATCAACACGGCGAGCTCGCGCAAAGCTTCGCAACCACCAACGCACTCGATTTGAACGCGCCCCGTCCACACGACAGAAGCACAAGACATGGCTCTCTTCGGTCAGGCGGCAGCTCCCGCTGCAAGCTCCACCACAGGCGACACCAGCAAAGACGTCGAGGTGCCAGCCGGCCAACTACCCAGCGACAGCATATCTGACCTTCAATTCTCGCCGACCAACGACTTCCTCGCAGTGGGCAGCTGGGACAAGAAGGTCTACATCTACGAGGTCAACAACAACGGCGCGCAAGGAAAGTGGATGTTCGAATGCCCAGGCCATGTTCTGGGTCTAGGATGGTCAAAGGTGCGTTTCCTCAGGCCGTGGGAATGCGGTAACAGAATGCTAACAAGACGTAGGATGGCACCCGTGTCGCAGCCGGCGACTCAACAGGCATGCTCAACATTGTCGACTTCCGCACCGCCCCCGCCAGTGGTACCGTTCCTGCACAACAAGCAAAAGCCCACGAGAACGGCATCAAGTGCGTGCGCTGGTTCCAAACTGGAGGCAAGGACTACGTCGCAACCGGTTCTTGGGACAAGACGGTCAAGTTCTGGGACCTCCAAGGCGCTGAGCCGGTCGGTACGCTGACGTGCCACGAGCGCGTCTACAGCATGGACATCAAGGACCAATTGCTGGTCATCGCGACTGCTGAGCGCCACATCCATATGGTGAACCTCTCAAACCCCACAACCATCTACAAGACCATCACCAGCCCTCTCAAGTGGCAGACAAGGGTTGTGAGCTGCTTCTCGGATGCGACTGGTTTTGCCGTTGGCTCCATCGAGGGACGATGCGCCATTCAATATGTCGAAGACAAGGACACCAGGTAAGCATGTTTTTTTCTTGCGCTCTCGATCCCCCAATATCTAACGCGTCTTTAGCCTCAATTTCTCCTTCAAGTGCCATCGCCAACAAGACCCCGCCAACCGCGACATCGCCAAGGTGCACTCAGTAAACGCCATATCCTTCCACCCACAACACGGCACTTTCTCCACCGCAGGCTCCGACGGTACTTTCCACTTTTGGGACAAGGACGCCAAGCACCGCCTCAAGGGCTACCCCGAGGTCGGCGGCAGCATCGTCGCAACAGGTTTCAGCAAAGACGGCAACATTTTTGCCTATGCCGTCAGCTACGATTGGAGCAAGGGCTTCGGTGGCAACACACAAAACTACCCTATCAAGATTAAGCTCCACCCTATCCTAGGGGATGAGTGCAAGCCGAGGCCCGGAAGCAAGAAGAGGTAATCCCTGATACATTGGGGGTTATTCTCCTTTTTCTTCATGTGTCGGTTTTTCGCTGACAACGATGTCTAAAAGCTCGATCGCAGCAATAGCAAGGCCTTTGTCTTCGGCGCTGTGAAGCGCACCAGTGGGAAACACATGTTGCAAGAGAAGCAGTAATGTGCTTGACGGATCTGCAGCGGCGCCTGTATACACACCATATGCCCCACATTCATAACGCTACTCTCAGTTGGACGATATCACGGTGTTTGTTGCTTCTTGGTTTCCTGCATTAGCGTTCAAGGGGACTGGCGTATTTGGAGACATAGTACCATGGGCTATCGAGGCCCCTCCGTAGGATAGGCAGGAAAATGTAATTTGATTACTGTATATTTGACTATGGCGAGGAATAGTGTTCTCCGTGTTCCTCCATTTACACTCCATCTTTTGCTAGACGTGAGTACACCAGACAACATAGGGCAAAACTGATAGATATCCCTCTGAACTGCTATCTCGAAGAGCCTAGACGAATTTGTTTGTGATTACTGGCACAAGAAGACAGCGAACTGATCATGCTGGCAAGCTCTCTAGTTTGTGGGCAGGAACAAGAGTCTCGGGCAAGCGCTTCTTAGTCACACTAGTTGTGAGACAGCAAACACGTGCCTCTAGTACACATCATATAAGCACCCCTTCTTCATCTCCTGTCGTCTTCTCTCCAAGCAGTTAACCACGCACAACCCACTCATCCACCCACGCACACCCTTCCACCTTCTCAACTCCCCATGTCTATGCTAACAAGCTCATAGTTGTGACTTCACGCAGAGTGCAACGCCAAACCCATCCACCACCACAACATCCCAGCGCCCAGCGAAACCTGATCAACCACTCCCGGTCCCTGCTCGACTATGTTCCCTCGACAGGAGACCTTACAGGAGAGGCCCAGAGGCACCAACAATGTCTTCATTACTCTATTGAACTTGTTTTATTCCCCCTTTTTTTTTCACTATCCCCCCCTCCTTTCGTCAGACCTCCGGCCCATTGACCCATTCGCTTTCTCGCGGAGGAACTGACACGTCTGTTCTTGCGACAGTCAAGAAATTTAGCAAAAATCAGACATGCCCCCGCACGAACAAGGAGACTTCAACCTAGCCCTCAGAGTCGGGAGTTTGTTGCTGTTCGATGTGTTTGTGTGTGTGACCCTTGTTTTCAAAAGCAGAAAGATTCTCTACCTAGTAATGTTCAGGCCGCCATATCGGGGTTTCCAGGATGGTAAGTTGAGTTTTTCTTTTCTGCCTTTTTAGGAGGAGATACGGAGTAGGAGGTTGCGACGGAGGTAGCTTAGAGGACATGATATTGAGATAATTTCAGGAACGCAATGCGCATTATGATCCACCAACCCTCTTATTCTCTAATAAACGTTATGATTCTTTTTGAAAGGGCGGTATAAATAGCTCAGTTTAGACGGCGAACTCTGAAATTGTGAAAACTTGGTTTGCGCCCTTTGTCCCCTGGATCTGGATGTTGCGATGGACTCACGACCACGGTACACATCTTCATACCACACAATTAAAAACTGCACTTTCTATATGATCTATGATATCCCTTCTCGGCTTCTGTCATCGCATTCTGTCCTAAATCTTCTAAGTAACTTCTCATACTAAATTTTCGGACCTTTCACCACAATGCAGCTCCGCAAAATCCCTTACTCCCTCGTCGAGGCCGATACCGCTGCCATCCAAGCCATTCAAGACTCATCCAACCCATCTTCACGCTCCCAACGCTTCAGTACCGCGCACCATCGCCTCGAAGAAATCGCACCTGTCGTCCCCCCAAACGTGCACTTCGCCCATGAACCACCACCCTGGTCTCCATACGGCTACACACTCTGGCACCCGCTCATCGCCAGATCCCAAAACTTGAGCGAATATCATGAGATCTTCCTCCCTTCTTTCCTCTACGAGGATCTTCTGCGCTGCCACAGCGCTTGGGTAGCAACGAATCGGATTCCCGCGTTCCTTCTCTACGATGTCATCGAAATGTTGAAGTGTACAAAGTCCGGGAAGAAACTAGCAACACTGCTTGATGGTGAAAAGAAATGGTTCTTCCGCCTTGATCAGATGTCGCCCAAAGACTCTCCCATGGGCGGCAAGTTGCCTAGCTCAACCATCCAAGAGGTCCTTATGAAAATCTGCACCAGCATGCGCGCGTACGGATGCCTGACGCGTGAATTCGCGGATGCAAAGACAGAAAACAGGGAGATGCAGATCAAGCTTGTGCTGAACCCTTGGGACGAGGGCATGGATCCTGACAAGGAGTTTCGGGTTTTTGTACCTCCGCCTGCTGCGAAGACGAGGAGGGAAGCAGACGTGACTGAGTTTTGGGTTAGTGCGATCAGCCAATATAGGTGGCCCAAAGCATTCGAAGCGCCATGGGGGTTCGACCTGCAGCAGACGGTGGACTCGGTTGGTATGGGTGCGACGAAGACGCTGGAGGATATCGTAACCTATGCGAAGAAAGAGCTTAGCAAGGACACCACGGACTTGCTGTTGAAATATGGGTTTAGCTTTGATATCGCATTAAAGAAGGATGGAGGCGTGCAGTTGATCGAGATCAACCCTTTCGGTGCGCTGTCAGGATGTGGGGCTTGTCTTTTCAACTGGGTATTGGATGGGAAGGTGATGTATGGGCTGGAAGAGCCGGAGTTTACCATCACAGTAGTCTAGTCGAGTTTATTGTACCACTTCTCATTGCTGAAGAGGTCCCCAGGGGTATGAATGTTTGACATGTTGCGGAAATTATAAGCAACTCGAAGGTATCAACGCACACTTGGACGTGTGTTGTAGTAAATCAAAGGGGACGAGAAGAATAGGCGAATGTAAAATTATGCATACTGCATTATGTACTTGCTCTCAACGTTTGTTAAGATGATAGTGATCCGTGGCACTGGAGAGAATACTGCGCGTCCGTCGTTGATTTGCGCGGGCACGACGCGCTGGGCTGCGGCTGTCGTGGCCTATCGTATGCTGTTTGTTGGAAAACGGCGAGTCGCAGTCGTTCTGCGAAATGAAAGCCATGGAAATCGTAGCCAGTCCAGTTCTCTGAGACGAGCGAAGTTGCATTTTGGTAGTCGATGAGTTCGTTCCACGAGCTTTCACGTCGCTTGGCCATCTTCAGAAGACATACCAGCCGCAGCCCGTATATCCCTTGTACTTTTTAGTCTCGCATGTCTCCGTGTCTCGTCAGTCTTGAGAAGCTCTCCAAGCGCCTTGAAGTTGATCGGCTTCGTCATGAAATGATCGATTCCCGAACTCCATGCTTCTAGCTTAGCGCTCGATGATACCAGTCCAGTAAGCGCGACGATAGAACACCTTGGCTTCTTATTAGTACGTTCGTACTCGCGAATAGCACGTGTAGCGCTCATTCCGTCCATGACCGGCATGGACATATCCATCAATATAACATCAAACTTCCGCGATTCGTCTTGGTACTTGTCTAAGGCTTCCTGTCCGTTGGACGCCTCTTCGAATTGGAGACCGTTCTTCTTCATGAATGCAATAAGAAGCCTCCGGTTCAATAGATTGTCGTCGACAATCAGTATATGCGATACATCGCGGTCGTCTTCTTCATGGGGTGATGTAACTGAAGGCTGTGCAGTAGTGGGCCCAGCTATAGAGGGAGAGATCGGACCAGGAGACTCCAAGCTAAGAGACTCTAAGCTGTTTTGCATTGAGTTGCTCGGTGATGTGGATTGGGTCCGCTGCTTGGTTCTTTGCGATAAGGGCTGTGGTGCTGGGCTAGACAGACCAGTGGACTGCACGTTTTCGTCCGGATGATTGTAGCGATCGAGACATTGATTGAGAACGTAGGCCAATTTGTAAGGTCCACAAGGCTGGGTAATGATTTCGACGACAGACTCCCGATTCGTCACACGGGCATCGGAGCGTAGTGTCGCGGCTTCGAGTGCGTCCATCCCTACAAAGACAGTCACTGGGGCACGTTGGCCGTCGATTCTGTGGTTCCGAATCGTAGCGAGATATTCAAACGACAATTCAGGGCAAATAACGATCTCGGCCTGATGACCCTCCCACTCGGTTGTCTTCACTACCTCCATCTTGAGATGTGCCTCTAGAGTGTATACCAGCGCATTGGTGAAGCGTACGAGGCCTTCATCCGCTGTCGAGACGCTGGCATTTTCGCTCGGCCCAGCTATCTTCTTGTGAAGAACGCATATTCTCCGGTCTCTTAATCTTGGCAAATAAGACAAGTATTGAGCTCGCTCCGTTGTCAATGCATCAAAAACTTCAGGTTTATTAAGAGCGAGTTTGATGATGACTTTGGTGCCAAGTTGAGGGTCACTGCTGACCTCAACCTTACCACCGTTGGTGTCAATGATCTGTCTGACCTACAATGTTGGTGTAGGAAGTCAGTAAATGTCTCACATACATTTGGAATGTTGAAGTTCTTACTATACTCAGGCCCAGCCCTGTGCCGGGTGCGTGAGAATTCTCCTGGGAAAATGGCTGAAAGATTCGATTCGCAAGAAATCCAGGGCTCATACCCGAGCCAGTATCCGTGATGGTGAGAGTAATCGCAGTAGGGGCATCTGTATTCTCTGCTAGGCTTCTCGAACGCAGAGATACATGGATGTATCCTGTTTCCGTATACTTAATGGCATTGCCAAAGATATTCATCACTATTCTCCTCCAGGACCCGATTGGGAATGAAAAGACCCAGTCCTCGTCGTGGGCAACATCGAGAACAATAAATCGCGACTTGCGTTGTGGGAACGAGATCGTATATTCTTCCGCAGGCGACAAAGGCGCCTCCATGAGCTTGGAGGTAACCGGGATGTATGAAGATCCAGAAAAAACAGCTTCCACGACTTCTTCGGTTGCGATACTAAAATCAAACGCGGGGTTTCTTCTTCGCCGATTCTTCAATGGTTTTGAAGATAGTCGTATCGTGTTCGCATTTTTCAGTCTCTTAGAGGAAACGTTCTTCTTAATCTCGCTGATCTTGGCGTAGTCCATGACGTGGTCGATGGTATCGAGAAGAGTTGAACCGCAAGCATGCAAAGAATTCATCATACTGGCTTGGAATGAATCGAGCGGTGTGTCCTTGACGAACTCTAGTGTACCCAGAATGCCGTGTAAGGGCGAACGAAGTTCATGCGAAATGGAAGCAACAAACGTCGTTTTAGCCTACGGAACCCATTTAGTTCTTGTCAAACCCATCGTTCTACGTTACTTACCTGGTTCAGAGCCATAGCATCCAGCCTGGATAGCTCTCTCATGATGGAATGACTGAAGATCCTGAAATACATCAAATCAACCGAAGTGGACAGTAACCGATACGCATCATTGCTCCAGCATAGGCAACCAGCAAACCATCGAGCCCTCTCGAAGTCCCAAAATGGAACAAAAGCGACACTGCGTGCTTTGGGGAACATGGCCCGGAGAGCAGCCGATCCTCGCTGTGGCCGACCGTTGGCCTTGCGCTTTGATGGTGTGGCAGGTGAAAGATGCTCAGTGAATTTGGGGCTCGATGCCGACTCCTCAGTAGACGACAAAGAACAACCTTCGGCGTTGAACGTAAAGATTTTGCCATATGGATATTCGTGGAATAGCCGCGAAAGATCAGGTTCTAACAATGTCCCATACTCAGGATGATCGTTGCCGCTAGGAGTGGCCACTCCAAGCAGCTGGCACATCTTGGAACTCGATGAAGAAGAGCCGTGCGGATGTTCTTCAGTACTGTTTGAGCTTGCATCGTCGCTGGAGGATCTGGATTGATATGATTCGGAGGGTGTCTCAGTACCACTTCCTGAGGCGCCATGGGCACGGCGGTGTCCACCGCTCGCCGCAACGCTCGCATCGAGTATAAGCACCCCATCTAGATCGCTCGAGCCCATCATTACATTCGCAGCACGTGAAAACATGGCCTTCGAGTCAGCGGGCAGAATAGAATCCTCTATGTTCATTGTATCAGTCAGCGCATATCTCACACGTGGCTTCAATGGGGGTGCGGCTTACGAAGCGTACGAATTGATCGGTGTCGAGCAGATCGAGCACGAGTTGTCTTTGACATCGCTGATGGTGGACGATTAGGAGCAGTCTGGTTTGACTCAACACCTTCCCGCGCCTTTTTCGCGTCGTCCGTAGATGCCATCTCCTTGTCCGTTGTAGAGGATAGATCAGATGATGTTTGCGAGGGTGCTGAGGAATCCTGCAGAGCGTCTCTCTCGAAGGGTACCAGAGCAGATGCGCCTTCAGCGAAAGAGACAAGACCGCGAGTGAACCTTTCTCCCCGTCTGTACTGGTCTCTAATCGTGTACGTGTTCAGATAATTGACAACGGTAGAAGCCAGGTCCTTGAGGAGGTCGACTTGCTCTTTGGAAAGACCGTCTCGGCTCTTGTTGTCGAAGATGCAAAGTGTTCCAATTATTGCGTCGTTTGGGGACTTCAGTGCAACGCTGGCATAGAAGCGCATATCATGATTGCTTTGGACATCCTCTCGGAAACATGAACTTTGATCTGTGGTAAGATCGCTAATGACCAAAATGGGTTCATCGTTTGGATCCAGGCTTAAGACCTTTTCGCATATACCCCAGTTCCGCGGAATGCTTACGTTTCCGAGCCAAAGGGCATCTGGGGTGTCACCTGGCGCGTCTGGTTTCAGCGGCAAGTCACATGTTGCCTCTGCGAGTATGTGTTGGCGTTCTTCGTCAAGGAGTGATATCATGGACCGTTGTGCTCCCATCCGAATGGCGGTAAGTTGACACAAGGCTGTCAGAGTCGAATCCAAAGACGATCGAGGTGCATGACTGTCCAAACTGTCGACGCGTGGAATATTGCGAAAAGCTGCTCCATAAAGTAGCAGCACATCTCGTTCTCTCCTCATCCCATGGAGATCAGGCTTGGTGTCCCTGCGGTCGTTCAGCTGTTGACTCATGATGCGCAGTACAGGGCACTACGCCGCAAAAGGTTGAGGACGTCCACAAACTGCCTCAGACTCCATGTTCCGTCATTAAAAGCGCGGTGGAAGAACAGCAACCCTTTGCATTTACCAATCATCAAGACATTGTGGGGTGTGGGACGAAAGTTTGCATATCGCCACACGAGGCGAATCGACTCGACGCAAGCGGCAATCGACCTGGCGGGTCGGCAGGTAGCTAGTGTGAGTTTCGCTGCCTGGGCAATGTGAGTGGTACCAGGCTAATGCAGCTGTAGTGCCTTCTCACTGGCCAGGCATGTGTTCGACCGCCCTACGGTGGCTAGGATCGTCTTAGAGCATCTAGAAGTGCGTATGGGCATTCTCTAGATCTCGGTCCATCAAATTGCATTCCATTGATGATCGCAGAAGGGCTAGAGTCGGGCCTAGAGTCGTTCGGTCGTGAATACGGCGATCGCACACCCTGGAACGCGATAATTGAGTTTACGTAGGTGACATAAGCGGTCTGGCGCCGAAGGCATGTCCTGGTGCGGTGCATCTTACTACCTTGCGACTGAGTGCGCACATAGATGTGACGTCATGATGCTAGCGCCTCGGCTGTGCAGTCTCCCGCAAGCCAGTCACAGTCTCCTTTCCAAGTACGACCGACGATCAACACCACTGCTTCGGAGTAGAATCTAGGATTTCAGCATCGCCTGCTGGAACGATGATCAGGAGCCAGGATCGCCACATGAGACAAAGTGGTGTAACACCAAGAGACTGCACGTCGCCAGTGACGTGCGAAATCCGATCGGGGTTAAGATCTTCAAACGACAGTTTAATCCAGGCTACCGAATTGGAGGATCTGTGGCTCGCTGCCAAGATCACGTTTACATAACAACTCTGGCCGCGCTCTTAGCAGTTTCTTGATGATATGGCTATGAAGAGTGTGTTCAAAATATATCGTGCAAGGATGTCGAAATTCTGGCAGCAGACAAACGCGCCAAGTTATCGGTAGCATCATCTGAGATTCGTGGGCCGGTATACATGCTCTCCACAGAAGCAATTTGGTTGTTGAAGCGGCATAAATCATGTCCCTTGTTGGTCAGGCTTGCAGTGGGCGGCTGACTCGTATCGTTCTTCGTCGACTTTATCCTTGTTTTGGCATATGTGCTCTTTTTGTTTTGGAAGCGTGGTCTCTGTTATAGCCTTGGGGACAACTCGACCCTCTTGTACTTGGATATCTTGAGATGACTGGCCATAACTGTTCCTCGTAGAGCTTGCATTACCTCCTGCGTTTTGAAATTGGCAGGATTTGTGATAACAACCCAAGACAAACATATTGCTCGATGTCATCTTTGCCCATGCATTCTGGAGATTCTGTGACCGCTCCCGGCCCTCTAGTAACCAACATACAGTGTCAGCTCGGCACAGCTTCAGACTTCTTACACAGCCCACTTTCCGAGAAGCTGTGTAAGAGAAAGCCGGCGATAGCTCATCATGTCAGATGGACAATCTTCAGCAGGGGTTCACACTGCAAGTAAGAACAACCGTAGGTTCCACATGTCTGCGATAACGGTGCGCCATATGCACTCGTCCTGGTGTAGACTACTCTCAAGCCAGGAGAGCACGATTTGCCAACAGTATTAACACTCTGGCGCAGCACCATCCTGGGTATGCAGTTCTGGTCTGGGTCGCCATGAACCTCGTCCTAACAGTATACTGCAACATGTTGAGCATACAATCTCCATTGCAAAATGCTGATGCAATTTACAAAAGGGCGTGGCTGATCAAGCCGCGCTCTCTGAAAGGTTAACACAAGCTCTCCGTGATATCGCCAGCTTATTAATGTGAATGAATCCAAGTGCGGAACTGTGACAGACGAAGTACATGAAAGCTGCTTTCTCACGGCTTCTCGCGCACACCATCCTCCTCTTACGTCCGTGCGTTCGTTGGCGCACCAAGAGTTCACTTTGCTGGAATTCTCATCGGTTCGACACAACACAGAGCCCGAAGTACGTCTGTGTTGTGAGAATGTGACCGCTGACTGCAGTACCTTCGAATTTGCGGCACGTGGCGTGTTGATTAGGTTCGGTAGCAAAGGAGTGGAAGATGCAGAGGCCTAAAGGACGAAGTTGATGACAAGTAAGAATCATCCGCCTTGATCCTGCTGGAGCCGTACGGTCACAGGTAGCATTTTGTTCCTCCTTTTACGTCTATGGTTAGTCGTTTAGGCGATCGTACGGGTAACAAGGCATTCATGGTTAGCGAGAAGCCGACAAGACGCGCTGTGCACGACGAACTCGGAGCTAAGAAGACTCAGTGCACGTGACTTATCGATACGCACCTACCATCGCGCGAGCGCGCTTCCCGTTCATTTCGCGCCTGCATCATCGATCTCCCTCCACACCCCATCCGCACAAATCTCCATCACGTCTCAACATCCATCGCACGCTTCTTCTACTACTACTCTTATACCGTCACTGCCGAATCACGACACGACAAAACACGATGCTGACAACATCGTTCTTCTCGCACCAAATGCCGCAGTACTCTGCATACACGCCACCACGATCATCACCACTCTCCGAGCGCTCTGCAAATGCAAGCCCACGAGCCTTTGACTTCACAATGTCGTCACCCCTCAAGGAGAAATCCACGACGCCGCAACGCGCGTTCAAGGCCAACCCGGTGATGCAGACGCGCGACGCCACCACAAAACGAAGGAGAGACATGTTCTTCAAGCGCGTCCAGAACAACCGAGACGACAAGAAATGGGAATCACGGGGTGAACAGGTACGCGAAATTGTTCCACAGGTCACGAGCAGCGACGCTAATCGACGATGCAGATCCAGCAATTAGACTTCATGTCTGAGCGCAAGCGATGGGAAGCCCAAAAAGCGCGTCAAGCACCTCAAGAGAATGATGACATCATCGAATACATGTTGGACGATGCGGCACTCCCTGAAATTTCGAATTACGCGCCTCAACACGATCCCGAGATGTCCGAAGCCGATTACGTCGCCGCACAAGAAGAATACGAACTACAACAATTGATCGCGTCGAGGGAGCAGGAATCGGATGCACGATCGCAGCATTACGGTAGCGATGACGACGACTACGATGCGATATTCATGGAGTGCGCAACTGTGGGGCATGATCAATATCAGCAGCAACCGCAACGCGTACCAGACGCGTTCGAGGGTGAAGACATGATGGACATGGACATGACCGACGGTTGAAGAGTGTTCCAAGAAGGAGCATGCATACTTCGGTAATATTGGTGCCGCAATAACGGTTTGGGCTTTGTACATGTTGTAAGATAGGACTGTAGGTCATCAGAATTAAATACCCAGGGGAAGGCATCATGTATACATTGGGTATCTGGTAAGAATGAAGCAGACGAGCTATCGCACAAGGAGATTACTGAGTCGGGCAGCCCTGATCCATATCCTGAAGCGCTTCCTGCGCAGCATTCATATCGCCGACAAGGTCGGGTGGGGGGGAGCCAGCGGCTTGCATCTAAATAGCATTAGTACCTGTCGCACCGTGCGTCAGAAAAGAATCAAATACCTTCTGCATCCTCTCCACAATGTACTCTCTGTCCTGCGGGTTGTCGTCACTGTACCCTTTTCTCTCAAACCTCCCGACGATCTCCCTGACCAACGTCTTCTGCTCCTCGTACCTCTTCAGGTCGTCCTTGGCCGTCTTTTCCTTGTTCTTCTCCATCCACGCTGGGAACTTGTCATCTAGCTCCTTCATGGGCTCGTAGAGGATATCCTTGTTAGTAAGCTGCTCCATCATACTCATGAGCACCTTGCTGAAGTCTTCGTCGCCACCCTCACCGGCGCCACCGAAGCCGCCAGATTCCATGGATGCAAGCATCTGCGCAAGGATGTCGTCTTGGGACGAGGATGCGGCTGCGGAGGTTGCGGTATCGGAGGAAGATTGCATGCGCTCCATAGTCTTCTTAATGGTTTCCTGGAAGCTCTTCTCCGCCTTGGTAGCCGTCTCCTTTTCGGACTGGCTTGGTGCTGCCTTCTCTTTCGTTTCGCCTGTACCCTGACCAGTGTGTGCTTGCGCATGTGTATGCAAATGTCCAGGATCTACCAATGGGTTCGCGCCACCCATCTCCTCGCTCATCTCCTTCATGATATCTTCAAACTGTTTCTGGAAGTCGCCTTGACCGAGCAGCTGCTCCATTTCTTTCTTCAGCTGTTCCTGGAACGCATCTGGGTCTTCCATCATGAGTTCGGCGGGAGAGATGTCCGAGGGTGGCCTGCCGGGTCCCGAGGATGACGGCGCATCGCTGGACTTGGGGTACGCTGCTTCTATCGACGAGGCGGTGGGAGCTTTGGTGTCGAGCTTGGTGTTGGCGAATTCGTCGAGCACATCGTCTAGGTCAGAGAGATCGTCTTCTTCCGGATCTGACGCTACCTCGGGTGGAGGGGCAGCGGTGGTGGTTGCGGGTTTGGCAGGCTCCTGCTCTTCTTTCTTCACGGCTGTGTCCGCCATGTTGCTTTGAACCTACTCCTGAATACAGATGAAGGCTACTTGGGGTATGAGTAATAGGACTAGGAACAGGAGAGGCAGATCACAGCTGTTTAGAATAGGCATGTGCCATGTCAGCCTCGGTCCGTAACATGGATTCGTTCACATAAGCGGGGCACCAAGCCAAGGTCTGGCGCGGGGCAGATCGCGCATCGCACCTTCCACCTCGCGACGGGACCTAGCCCGAATCCCAACGCTGCGGCGCCCGATAATTGTTATCAGTCACGTGTACCCGTAACTCGACTTCACTTGGCCCTCCAAGGTGCCTCATCCTCACCTTCACCACACTCGTGAAACGCATTCAAGCGCGACGCCACATCTAGTACACCGCTAATTTCAGTCTGCGACATCCAGACCCTTCAGTCTCGGCCACTCGCTTCTTCAGGACTCCATAAATCTACCCGGCAAGCTAGAGGCGCAACAGCGTTATACTTGCGCCCTCACCATGTCTCTTTGCGTAAATCGTCTCTCAGAGGAGAGGTACGTACTATCGGTTTCCAATACACAATTCTACTACTAACTCGGATCCCAGAAAGTCATGGCGACGAGACCACCCCTTCGGTTTCTTCGCGAAGCCAATGCGCGGCTCCAACGGCATGATGGACCTTAAGCGATGGGAATGCGGTGTACCCGGCAAGGAGAAAACTATATGGGAAGGCGGCTTATTCAAGCTCGAGGTCACGTTCCCCGATGAGTACCCAACGAAGCCTCCGAAATGTACGTCGGCGACCTCTGATGAGCGGCCTCCGTTCCTTGGAACCTTCACAACAGCTTCGTCAGTATGTCTAACGTGCACGCCAGGCAAATTTGTACCCCCACTATTCCACCCAAACGTCTACCCGTCCGGCACCGTCTGCCTCTCCATCCTAAACGAAGAAGAAGGCTGGAAGCCCGCGATAAACATCAAGGAGATCCTCCTCGGCATCCAATCGCTTCTCGACGAGCCCAACCCAGAGTCCCCAGCGCAAGCCGACGCATTCAACCTGTTTAAAAAAGACAAGGCTGCGTACGAACGAAAGGTCAAGCAGATCGTCAAGGAGAACCCAGCGCCGTAGTACGCCGATAAAGATACGGGAACACAGCCCCAAGAAACCAACAAAGGACCTGATAAAGACATTTTGGATGGATTGAGTAAGCAGGAAAGAGAAGCAATTGTCTCGCAGGTCAATAAAGTATTGGGAATCGTCTAGGCGAGGTCAATAGGCTTTTGCATTCTGTGCTTTGCCCTTTTGGCTTTGACTCGATTGGGACACAAAGCTTTTGACGAGCATGATGCGGATTCTGGCGTTTAGGGGAGCAACTGAGCATAGCATGGGTGCTTAGACGGGGAGAAGAGCCGTATGTGGCTATGATACCTGACTTGTCCTTAGTCTTCCGGCAAATCGCCTACGAAGTAATATTCATGATTCATACATCTCCATTGACTGTTGGCCCGAATCCGGTGCGTTCGAGACTGGGGATGTGAGATGACCGTAGCAGTGGGGATCCGCTAGAGACAAGAACTATTACTGCCTTATCCGATCAACATAACACTCATACGCCAAAGATAATAGCATGCAGCGCAATGATGTAAGATATATTAAACCCATCTGGTCGTCCAGAGATCCGATGATAAGAAGTCTAGCAGCCCATTTGCTGCTCCCTCACGACATGTTCCCAACAATCACCGTAGTAGTACAAGCTTCAGTCTTACAGATTCCACCACGGTTCCCATCCAATTTTGTATGTGTCCCTCGCCGACCCTGCCTGAAAACACAATAGTAATAGGAAAGGTGACCAAAGTCTCGTGGTATATAGTGCGTGCCAATCTCGTGTCACACCTAGTATGGGCGGTATGCTGATCCGCCTCTTCCGCCCCGGTATCCACCACGGTAGCCGCCTCCTCGTGGAGCGCCTCCGTAGCCGCCACCATAGCCACCACGTCCATACGGCGAGCCGCGTCCACCATATCCGCCTCGAGGGCCACCTCGGCCGCCGCGGCCGCCTCGTGTCATACCGGGGAGGTTCGTTCGCTTGGGGACGACCTAGGCGTTTGTTAGGGCCACACGCACGTTTAACGGGGATTGTTCTGTGTCTTGTACCTTTAGATTCCGGCTGCGGAACTGGCTGTTGTCAAGGACCAAGGCCTCATTGACCAGATGCGGTTCTGTGAACTCCACATACGCATACCTGCATACGCTCATTAGCGTTCCGATCTTTCTGCCAAACTCTTGCCAGGTAGCGAAAGATACTTTCGCAATGACTGTGACTGCAGCGTTACGCGACGAGTTGCGCGCGAACGGTTAAAAGGGCGAGAATGAAAGTTGGAAATGCGCAAATCTTCAAGGAAAACCTCCTCTTAGTACTGACCCTTTGGGATGTCCGGTGAACTTGTCCAGCAATATAGTGACACGGTTGATGCTCCCGATGCTCTGGAAGTGTGCCTGGATCTCTTCAGGACTCGCGCCGTAGTCGACGTTGCCGACAAAGACACTTCGCGCGTCAACGTCTTCTTTGCTCTCGCGCATCTCGTGGCGTTCGAGATCGGTCTCGCTCTGCATCTGGCGCAGCTTCTGTGCTTCTTCCTCCATCTCCTGTACGCGTCGCCTCATTGCTGAGATCTCCTCCTATATTGCGCTGTTAGCATGCTGCTCTCAATCATCAGACTTTGTATGCGCGCGCGGCTCTTAATAGTGTCTCCTCTCTGAACCGTCTCCCCAGCGCGTCGGTGTGAATTGTATCGTACCTCTTCGTTGGGGTCTTCCGCGGTGTCGAGGCGCTCATCCTCCTCGCGCTTCTGTTCAATCTCGGCGTCTGACATGGTGGCTTGGGAACGGTTGGGTGTCTGGAAGGAGAGTTAGTAATTAAGAACCATTTGACGGGCCGCCCTGGACGTACCGGGCTAACGTGAATGTTCCGGGCCGTGAATGGTAATTAAGTTGCGACCGTTGGGCGCTAGTATTCCACACTCGGTATGATTGGATCGGACACCGAATGCGACGACGTGGAAATGACTGGCCGAGTAGTTGTAGGCTGGAGGATAGAAGTGAGGGTAATGTTGCTCATCCGAAATGACGAATGGTGCTGGGGAAGCTCGTAGCGCGCCGCTAACCAGGCAGCGGAGCCTCACTTATTATGTGAGCACGGGCCATGTTTGCAGCTCCGCCAGACAAAGATTAATGCCTTCTTTATTCTCCTTTCACGACGTAATCATCAACGCTTCTGGGCTGAAACGCTACACCTCAACTGTAGATCGAACATCTTCGAGACGTCACGTATGGCGGTTCCGCTTGAGTGAAGTGGCCATCCACGCTTGCATACCTTGGCCCAAATGACTCGCTCATCACCTTCTAGTCAGCCCACGAGCATGGCATCCGACTGTATCACCTCTGCAAACTCTCCCGGGATATAGCACTCGCGCGCAAGCACTCGACTCGTCTCTGGGAGCTTGCTCAGTTGGTGCAGTCTTCGCAATACAGCTCCTAGAAATGCCCATTGACAGATCGGCTTTTGCGGAATCCCCGACGCTCACCGACGGGAAAATGAGATTGGATACATCACGTCACTTTGCTTGTCTGGAATTCACCAATCGAGTCGAAGATGATGTATTGTGCAGCAAGCGTTGGCTGTTGTAAACAACGAGTATCGTCTTCTCAATCTAGATCGCGGATATGAGTAACTATGGATAAGACCCCGATTGTAGGCTGCGCGCCGTAGACTTCGTATCCAAGCACCAACCCTTCTTCTATCCCTGGGTCGTTGTGACCTTGTTATAGCGTTTGCGTCCCGACCTCGGCCTCTGCAGCGGCTTGGGACCTATTTCGTTCATCCTGCGCGCCAAACGAGCGAGAAATGCCTGTGGCAAGTCTGGTATCATGACCCTGTCAAAATCATCCATCATATATAAGATATTGCTGATAGCCCAAATGTCGACGTAAACCTGCAGCAATGGATCGTTCTCGGGAAGGTGTTCGAAGGCGTGAATGACACGACGACAACTGGGGTACCATCTCCTCAGATTGTGGATTTCCTTGTCGAGATACGTGTCCATCAGCGCGAACTTCAGGCCAGGAACGAGCAACCTGTCGGCGAGAATATATGCTCGACACGCGGTAGCCACGCCACTCTTGGGATTGTATCGAATGTATTCCAGGTCTTCCCTCAAAGTGCCTTGGTACACCCAATCAACAAATACGTCGAAGGCATCAGTGTCAACGTCGAGGAGTAGAATGAGGCCGCTGTCTGTTTCCTTGAACGCGCCGGAAAGTGCTCCACGAAAGTAGCCAGAGTGGTGCAAAAGAGGGCCGGTGTGTAGCTTGTACTCCTTGCCATCGGGACCGACTTTGACGACAATGGTGTCTGAGCCCGCCGCCGTGCTGTGCAAATGTCAGGGCTACTTCGTTCTGAATTGAAACTTACATACCTAGGAAGAAGCACTGCGTCAGAAGACGACGACATCATGCAACCCATGCGTAGTGCTGTGTTGTGATACTTCTAATTCCAAGTATACAATAAGAGATGGGCGACGAATTCTTGTTTTTCAGACTTTCATGATCCGTTGTGACGTGGTCGTGAGGGTTAGACGAGTCATCGCAGTACCAATGGTTGGGGTGGAGTCAACCAAGAAACGATAGACGGGGAAGACAATGACTATACGAGCCGCATTTCGACTTGGTCAGTGTGCTAGCTCGCCCACGCGAGTTGATCTTGTACGTTTGCTAGGTATTCACGGAGGCTGTCTCGTGGCTTGAACATGAACGTTTAGTTATTGAGTTTAACGGCAGATTCTTTGGTACTAGAGAAGCTATATCTATGTCTTGTCTTGATACTGTAAGCTTGTGAAAGACTGCCAGATGTGGAGGCACAATGCGCCATGATCATCGCTGAAGTCAAGAGTGACGGGGACCTAGGTCTATTGTTGATTCAGCGCGGTCCACGAAATCGCTTAACCTCAGTCCATCTGCTTGGTCATACACGCAACCGACTTCGTGGATGAGTGGCTCAAGAGAACACGTATGTTTCTGATACCGTGAACTGGAAGCACGGCGTGGGTCATAGATATGCCAATGCGGTGTTTCCATCATCTCGATACCGTTCCGAAGTCCTGTCAAACTGATTCCAGCGTAGGGTGCAGCTGGTTGCGGTGACAATATGGCCATCTTGCTCAATTGTCTTGTGAGTACGCCAAGAAGCATGGAGCCACATTCGAAGGAATAATCCTTTTCCTGACTACACAAATAATCGCCGCAGAACTTGTCAGACCACTCCTGACAGACACCTATTGCTCTCTGAATCAGTTCTGAGCGACGACTCTCCATTGCTTCTACCAAATTTAGTGTCTGTCGGTTTAATCTAGTGTGTATCACTTACGAAGGATCGCAGGTGGGATGCTCAATTCCATGTTTCGTAGAATTGGCTCATCGTTCCTAGTCAAAGCCCTATAAGTGGACAAGCAGGAATCTTTCTCCAGCTTGAAGACTCAAGAGATAAGTATCCATAACATCAAATCGCGGCCATAAGTTTCCGGAACCGAGTATTTTGCCTGCAGGTGCGTTGTCCAGACATCTGCAATCAAATCGAAAGCCTCCCAGCATCTGTAGTAATCCACTAAGATAGCCATCTTAGCAAGGAGCTCTACATCGAGTGACCTTGGCACTTGACGAAAGCGGAGATGCATGACATTCAACAATATGCCGAAGGCTTCCGGATCCCAATCTGTGGTGTTCACATGATAAAAGCCATCTTCCCGCTTGAGACTTTCACTCCATGATGTCAGTTCACTCTTGAACTTTGGCGAAGCGCAAACTAGGTGCTGTGATGAGACCTGGTAGACAACATCCGGCAGAGTGGTTTGGCTTGGCACAGGCTGGTTTGAGTCGTCTGCCCTTGCGCCGGAATTCGGGTCGTTTGATGGTTCGTCTTGACGTTTATCCTCGGAGTCTGCGACCTCGTCGTACTCTTCGACAGACTGATCCCAGACAGCAAAGGCCGCACCTGGGTTTCGCAGCGTCAAGAAGCCATCACCATTGTCAGCTATGATGACACGTTCACTCGGGTGCGACATCATGACGTGTTGACAGGTTGGTGGCTGTCCTGCGGAAGGAATCCTCGATGCTTGAGACGTAATACGAGTTCAGCGTTGACCTGACCAATGAGGCGTGGACTGACAGGCGTGTTGTGGTTAAGTCTTGGTTTGGCGAGCGCAATAAGGGGGTGGGTGTCTGCCCAGCCACCCCCCTGTTTGCTTTCACCTGCTTCATGATGCTGTAATCCAGCTTGTGATGTTACCATTGTACCCTTGGTCAAAGAATCTCTTTAGGGTTAGGACGTCTGTATTATTCTATAATGTCAGCTACGCGTTGCGTGCCCAGCAGCCCAGGCGAAGTGTAGGAAGGTGTAGGGTACCTATCGTATCCCCACTTCCTGATCTATCCGCGCTACCACGTTATACAAGCGAAAGATTGAACAGTAAATCGCGTCTCCCCCGACCTCCGGCGAAATCCATCGGTTGAAAGCACCACCACATGTGGGCCATCTCGATTCAATCTCGACCTGCCAAAGTACTTTCCGACAAAATGCGACAGGACGGCTCTCGATGCACCGGCGCAGACTGCTACCAGACTGCTCCTACCGTCTGAACCCTGAATACCCATAAACCTCCTCATAAGAATACGCTAATATCCCCTAGGGTATTTTCAGCTGCGTACGTCACAAAGCGCTATCCAGGAACATAAGCTTTGCTGTGTGCCTGATCGGTCAAGCGGGTGATGTGCACTCGGATCTGCAAAAGCAAAAGCGAGTAGTACAAGCACCGAACACTAAAACCCTCTTCTCTCCAAACCACTATACAACTATTTAGCCACTAGCTCCTCAACACCGCTGTTCAGCGACTTCTAATGAGCCACTGTAGCAATATTTGCCCGAGCAAGGTAGCCTGTCTTTAGATCGTTGTTCTCGTTTCAGTACAACCTTGGAATGCTTGAAGATCGTTGACTTCACGTAAGAAACAACCTTGGAAGCCTGGACAGACAGGAACAACAAGCCGACATACCTTCAGAATTAAAAGAGTTGATATCCTCCGATTGCATAAACAGACGAATCAGTGACACAAGAGCTGTCTGAGTATGGAGGCTGCGACAAACAACACCGTGGATAGCGAAGGTTTGACAAATATAGCGAAGACGCCAATGTAAGAAGTTTGGTTACGAGCTCACACACCATCAACAGACACAGACTTCAGCCGTCTACGCACCGTCCTCACTTAGCTCTCTCATCTTCTTGGCTGGGGCTTTTCGCGTAGAACCATATCGTGTCCTTAGCCAGCTTCATTATCGATATGCCTTTGATCGGACCGAATGCGCCAACTTTACCACAATCACTAGACCGCCAGACTTTCCACCCGTCCCCCCTTCCCCCCTTCCCCCCCCCCCCCCCCCCGTCCGACTATTCGCATAACCAAGATTCACATGCAATCCGCAGCACATGTGGATTCCATTTCCACGTGCGCTCTTTGTCGCCCTGACTACACTGCTACCCCACTAAAGGCCCGGTGAAATTTTGCCCCACGGAGTACATGCCTAGTAAAGTAGTAGCGTGGGACAGGCCGAATAAATCTAAGCGGCCCACAGTAAGCGGTGGTATTGCGATGATTGTAACTGGAGCCGAGCAGCGAATGTGCTCTCTTCGGTCGTACTCCAGGAAAGGTACATTTGCATGGGAGCAAAACAGGGTAGTATTACGCATCCTCCGACAAAGTTTTCGGTGGTTTTGTGTTTCATGTTTGTGGGGCAGTTCTTATCGGGGTTACGATATGCGTATGCATTTGTGGGGTGTGAGATGAGAGCTTCGTCATGGCCCGAGCTGTATCGTGGGACGAAGTATCGGGTGTTTACGGCGTGTTGGCGATTAGTTGATAGCGGCTGGGAATTGGAAGTCGGGGTGGTGAGATGACATTACTATTATAGATTAAACACAATGAGTAACGGGTACGTAGTACGAATGTATGTAACAACCGTGTGTAATTCCAATGAGTATATGCATTATCATTCATAGCTGCCATTTTGGCTGTGCTTTCGACTGGACATTTGTACTCAGCCCGCCGTTCTTTTGCTCCTCATTCAGCGGATCGAAGCCCACGGTGAAAGCTTGTCTCCTCGGATGTGCCTCCTCGTCCTCGTTCGTCAACTCTTGTGTACTCGTCCCATTACTCTTGATGCTGCATGCTCTGTCCCCTCCCTTCATGTGCTCGAGCTCGTATGAAAGGCCGTAGTCGTCGACCCGCTCCTCCACGACCTGGACCTCGTAGCTGACGAAAATGGCGCTGAATGACTTTTCAATAATGGGCCAGAAGATGGGCATTGATGCGCAGATGATGGCGAGATCGACTTCGAGACATGAAAGTATGATGAGAGTCGGTGACCACCAGGTATAGTCGACGTAGGGGGAGGTTGCGCCTTTGGTTTCGACGATGCCGTAAAGTCGCCATACTGATGTTCCGACAACACTGCGGATGAGTTAGCATGGGATGCTCGATTTCAAAGAAACGAACAACTTACACAGCACCGAAGGTGAACACGCCAGCCATTGCTAGCACATTCTTGTAGCGCAGGTTTGGCGTCCGGAACAAAACCATCGGCGTGAGGAAGATGAAAATATCGAACATCATGTTGGTAGCCGAATGCGCTTTGTAGATGGCAATAAAGCTATCAATATCCCCAAAGCCAAAGCCATAGCACTTTGCGTTGATGATACGATTCCAGTAGCCACGGACTGGGAAGCAGGGAAACCAGCCAGTAAAGGAAAAGCCGATGCCCCAGAGTGTCACAGCGACAAGAAGGCCAATGCAAATCCATCGCATATGCCCCGATTTGAAGATGCGGAGATACTGGAGGAGAAGAGCGATCTTGATCACTGCGCAGTTGGTGATGTATATCGCTAGTTCAATGTAGTACAGCTAGTTTGGTCAGCTAACCATACATCCCAACCAAGGGACCTACATACCTTCAAGTACTCTACTAGACGGTTGTAGCCAATGTACAGCATATGTTGACCAAGTCCAGTCTCAACCGAAAGACACATGATGACAGTCGCAGCAGTGTTCAGGGACTAGAAGTGTAAGTTAACTTTGTGTCAACGATATCAAATGGCAACGAAGCGTACCTGAGCAAGTACCACGAAGCCATCGTCCCAACCCACTTCCTTCACAATCTTGACGCGGACCCAGAGACGGAAAAAGACTGCGCACCATGCCACGACCTATCTGTCGGGTTAGTGGATGAAGCATTGAGCGTGATGACAGAATCGTACCAAGAAAGTGAGTGTAGTACCGAACATGGTCGCCTTACGATTAGACAAAGGCAGCGGCTCATCCGGGTCTGGAGCATTCAACAGCATATCCGTGTATATCTCCTCCCATGTCGACATGTTGATGAACGTCTTGACGTGAACGCGAACGCCAATGCTGGCGTTGTTCTGGAAGGTGCAGAATTGTTATAAGGACTGCGACCCACGCCGCATGGCGGAAGCGCAAGCACTAATGATTGACAGGATACCGTCTGCCGCCTTCTCCTACGAGGCTGCGGTGGACGATTCAGGGCCGTTGCCAAGCAAGCTTCATGCCGTCCGCGCAGGGCTAATGCAGGTGGAGACGTGCTGGATGCTCTACGCTAGGTGATTAGCGAGCTTCGATGGACGGACAGTTGCATCTGACAGGTCCTCACCCAGACCCGATGCAGGGGTGTCCTTGGAAGAATCGCATCCTGGACGCCCGATTTCCGAGCCTTAGGATCCGCTCCACATGCTGCTTGTGCGTGCTGCTGTTCTAAGTTCCACTACAGCGGTGAGGGTGTTGCGCAAGGGATTGCTCCTGTACCTTTGACCTATCCGGTAACCTGCTTGCACCCTCCAAGACCTACACCCCTAGGTATTGTAATCGTTGATTCAAAAGAACTGCGGACCATATTCGTCTTTGCTCCGAGGCATCCCAGGCCGCGCCGTCCCTGAGTGGATTCCAACGTTCGGTCTGGGATGTCACGCCGTGTTCCCTGACTCCCGGGGCCCAATGTGTGTACAAGGGTACAAGGTGACATTCCAACGGACGGCGCCCGTGACGAACGCTGGTTCGGGGGTCCGGTACATGGCAAACTGCCAGCCGCAATATTGCATAGAAAAACCGAAGATTGGCTGGAGTTTGTATCCTTCGCGTGTCCTTACGCAAGGAGCATCGGGCATTGATATCATCGTCAAATTTATTCGGCAACGAGAGCCGCCAAAGATCCCCAAACAGGGGCCGGGTGAAATTTCCGGCCAAATAATTGGTCTTTCACGTCATATGACTCGTTGATTAATCTTGTCTTTCTCCTTTGGGATTCGCGCTAATCGCAACCGATCGGCGCAGGATTCTGCTTCATCTCTTGTGCTGGGATCCCGACCATGTGGCCAGGGCAGGCACAACCGTAAAAGGTACCAACGCTCGGATTCGTAATGTGACGCGCTTGCATCATGTTCCTTCAATGGATTCTCGGACGCCGCGTTCCATGCGCATCGCGCAATCGCCACGGCGATTGGCGGGAAAGATTGCCGAACCATCTCGATATGCGTCACGACGATACGCGAGGAGATCCAGCGTAGCTTCAAAGAGAAGGAGTGGCGAAATGATATTCGCATGAAAAGTCATCGTACGACGGCGGTTGAATTGATGGGGCTGAGGGAGTCAAGAGACCAAGGTTAATGATAGCATCGGATGTGCGGTATGGACAGACGACGGCGTCGCATCCATTTCCAATTTTCGATCTCTCACAGCACATTTGGACGTTATCAACAACACCGAAGATTCGAGATATAGCACTGAACTTCGCTGGCTCAGGGATACAGTATCTGTATACTCTCACGTCATACAAGGGAAAAATTAATCACCGGGAGCTACGGGGGAGCGTTTGATCTTTCCTTTCATAGACGACACTCTACCTGGGCAACTACAGGGTATTTCATTTTTTCCCGTGTATGGCATACTCTCCCACTCTATTTTCATGCCAATTATGTTCGCAATGGCCCCCCGAAAAAATTTAATCCGGGGCGTTTGAGCACGTGTTGTACTTATGTAGTGATATGCAGCAGCAGCAGCTCGGATTCCCTCGCAACCCTCATCGGCATGTTATTTCCTTGTTAGCGAAACTTCTCGAACAGGCTCTTTTGCTCTAATTTCGGCGTTTTCTTTATCTGTATCTATAGGTATCGATAGCTTTTCTCGCCGTCGAGGCCCACCTTGAGCTATAACAAGGGCTGTAAGAAGTTTCCTATCACCTCACGCAGATGACTGCTTCACTGGACGCGTTCTGTCTATCATGTAGAGCCGAACTCTCTCCGCCCAGTCTTTTGAGAATATTGGTCGAGTCTGGGAAGATCTTCGGGTGCCGCACTAGCAAGCTCGATTTCAGAGAGAAGTTATTTGTGGAACATCGATAGCATGTGCTTCAATTGTGGTGAAAACTTTGCCATTTTCTGGAACGCCTCGGATGATAACTCCCTGTGGAAGAGGAAGTCGTAATCTCGAGGGCCGCACTGATGCTCCTCAAGCATATTTTTGGCATGGGCGTTAGATCCCTATACTCCAACTATGTTTCTTCATATCAACACACTCATCGCACTGATTGTGCAGACTTCACCCCAGAAGCGTGTTTAGGAGATTCGGATGTGAAACATAGGACTCATATCACCACCTGGGCATCATGAATTTCCAATATTGATTCATTAGCTTTCATGGGTGATTTACATTGCTCTTGTTACGACATCTCTGCATTGAATTCAGGTGAGGTTCAAGAGACCCTTTTCAATCATATAAGCTGCGATTGGGAATCAACCATTGAACGCTGGAGCTTGTTGCCTCAAAAGCAAGCAAAATGACCAGCCTGACAATCCGGGTAACCACTAGCACCAGGACCCTCGCCCATGACCAAAACTATCCTTGAACTCGAACACAACAATTGCATACCCCAAAAAACCGACTTTCACAAAACCTCCATGACTGCATCCCTTGAACCGGAATAAAGACAGAGATAGCGTGCACAGTAATCCATGTAACAGGGTCAAAGCCTACATAGGTATCCATAAACGAACGGGTGCTGACCGACAAACCGGAGATGACGATGCTCAGCCAGAAAGGTATATCCTTGCACGACACTCGACAATGAATCATTGGTACGGGGACGATGGACCCTGGACCCCTTCTTTTTCTTATTTCTCTCTATCTGCTGACTGTACTGCGCAGTGCATTGTAAGAACCTTGGTGTATTTAATCCTACAGCGGCCATTCATTCGGCACATAATCTCCCGTACCAGAAATCGTACACAAACATGCTCACGGGAATGATTGCACTGATTACTTTTACAAAAAAAAGATGATACAGGACGCGACGACGCGTGTCACTGTTTGATAGTGCTGCTCACAATGGTCTTTTCCCGTCGAAGAATCCAGGTTTGGGTGTCGTCTCCAACTGACTCGGCAACAACTTCCTGAGTGCCGTCAACGCGGCCTCAAGCTCCTGCTCGCTCGGTTGCCATATGGCGCGAATCTCTTCCCATGCCTTCAAAGTCCTTTCTGGAGTTGCACATCGTCCAAATGCTCTGAGCGCCGCAATGACGGCGAGACTGGAGAGCCAGGTTCGCTCCAGATTCTGGCCTAGCGCTTTCAGATATTGGTTCCATATCTTCTCTAGTCTGAAGGCGGTCCAGGAGGTATAGCGGACGCCGCCAAAGGAGTTGAAGCCATGGAAGATGACGATGAATATGGTGCCGTCGAGAGGAATGGAATTCCACTTCATCTCTTGCAGCAGCTCGTTTACGCGGTCAATGTTGCCGGCTACCGCTGCGTGATGCCGTATCAAGATGCCATAGGTTCTCGAATCAGGACCGATGGGCGCAAAGTCTTGTAGTTGCTTCAGCTCGTCGCTTTTGCCCTCTTTCTTCAATCTTCGTGTCTCGTCCCTGAAGCGCATGCCCAGAAGGCGACGGTCGCGCCAGTTGCGGGTGAAGAATGTGTGGCCAGGTGCACTGGTGGTCCTCAGGGCGTGCAGGCGCTTCATGCGCTCGAAGACGTGTTCTGCGGCTGAAGGCTCACCAGCGCGCATGAGCGATGCTATGACGGCATTCATGACAACCGTGTCTACAATCTCGCCCGCTGAGACCAGATCCAGATACGCCCTCCTTACCGCATTTCCATTTTGTAACACGCCGTAGTAGTAGAGAAGTGCTACACGGTAGTGTCTGTGCATGGGCAGTTTTCGGGCCCGCATCTCTTTCATAAAGGTCTCGGCCAGAGAGTATTTTCCGGCTTTGACGGCAATGTTGAAGAGCACGTTAAATGTCACATAGCCACCTTTAAGACCAGCTCGGTGTTCCATGTCCTGCCAAATGCGAAGGGCGGCTTGCAGGTCGTCTTCGGACACGGTTCCCATGGCGCGACCAGTCAGGTGCATGGCTGACGTCCATTCGGAGCGGGTTATATGTATGTGTGCGGTCTTCATATCATCAAGGACGGAGAGGAAACGCTGCGCTGCGACGGGCGTGGGGCGTTCGACGACAGCGAGATGGTGCAGCAGGGCTCGGATGGTGAGGGTATCGAGATAGACAACGCCCGGCGACTGCAGCTTCCTGTACGTGTCAAAGACGTCTTGGTGCGGTGCTTCATCGTCCCTGAGCCGACTCTGCAAGTTGTTGATATGCACAGCATCTGCTGGGTCGCGGAGGGGCCAGGGCTCATGGCTGTCACCAACATTCCACACCAGGGTCCCGTCGTCTGGAATTTCTGCCTCGGGCTGGGTGTCAATCTCCATGCCGTAGTAGTCTACCAACGCCTGCAGCTCCTTCTCAGCGAAGCGTTGGACTTTGTTGAGCGGACCTCTGCGCTCTGAACGTGGGCTGAATTTATCATTGTCCGGCTTGATCCACGTGCTCTTTGCCCGCCCGGTCTGATGTTTTGGCGACGCTGTTTCTACCCCGCGCAGAGTGTGCAGGGGCTTTGCATGCTCTGGGCATGATGCTGCCCGCACCAATGCGCCGATGAAGAAGGCGTCGATGCGAGCACCCGTCCGCTTGGGTAGCCGGGCATTGTCTATCGCCTTGTTGCTGAATCTCCTCTTGGACGGGCTGTCTTCGCGACGTGGGTACAGAAAGGAAAGGAAGGGCCGTGCATGGGCGGTATTCGAGACAGCAGAGGTCCGGTCGAGAGTGCGGAGGAGGGACATGAGAGGTCGGGCATTGTGTCAGTTGGAGCCAGTTCAAACGGTGTCCATGGGTGGTATGGGCTGCAATTGACTACGGGGGGCTCATTGAAGAGCTGCCTGGGCGTGGGGGGTTATCGTCGTGGTTGCGGCGAGTCTGTCGTGCTCGCATCCAAAGATTTCGGCGTCGCGAAGTCTTGGCAGAGTTGCGGACTTTGCGGGCAAGGGCCCCAGCATCCACGACACGACGACTTGCGCCGCCCAACCTGCTGCCATGGGCCGTTACGACTTCCGCCCTCTCCGGGTGCGCCAGACGGCGAAGGCTCTCTTCGACTCGAAACGAGACCCCGACCTGCCCCAATGGTACGATGTGGTCGGCAACATTCCGCCAGGCGAGACGCTCGCACGCCCTGTGCTGCGCATACCCAAGATGAGGAAGGCGCGGAAAGCGAGTAAACTATTCAAGCCACTGCCCATTGCATATCCAGAAGACAAGCTGCGTTCGGAATTCTTCGGCGACCACCCGTGGGAACTGGCACGGCCGAGGCTGGTCGTCGAGAACAGCGGGAACGACTCAAAGAACTACGACTGGAGCAAGATTGTCCAGAAAGGAAAGCAGTTGGACGGCGAGAGGTACTGTCGGCCGCCCCTTTCTACACCAGCCCCCATGACACTAACACATGCAGTGTCGTCCAACGCCAAATATGGCTCATGAAGCACGCCTCTCTCTCCAAGGCCTCTGCCTACGACCTTGCCCGCCGCGAATTCTACCAACACCGCCACCTCTCTGAAATCCGCCAACGCATCGCCAAGGAAGAAGCCCTACACGTCGGCGCCTACTTCGGCAAGGGTCCCCTCGAGATCGGCATGGAGCTCGAAGACCGCACATGGGAGAACTGGAAGGCCTGGGCCACCAAGCAGATTGAAGACGAGCAGTCGATGCGCGCGCAAATGTTCAGTGGCCAGCAGGACGAGGGACTGGGCCCGGGCGCTGATATGAGCAATGCCGAATACGACCAGGCCATTGACGAATTGCAACCCGTGGCGCCAAACAACCCACAAGGGCAGAAGCCCATGGGTGGCGTGGCCGCGCATGCATAGATATGGCTAGGTCGAGCCATGTGTACTGATACTGTACATTTCGTGTAAATATACCATCACGATTGATTCGATTCAAACACCATGACACAAGGCCCCTCCAGGGTCGGCTCTGTGAGCATGTGCGTTCCATGTCTCTACAGACAGAGTTGGCAGCCATATAGCATGATGAGAGAGCTCCACAGTTGCCAAGCTTCATGACATGTCTGAAAAAAGACATGCATTCCATAGAGAAGGTACTTGGAATGTTTGAAAACAAAAACAGATACATAAGAATGAGGCATCTTGCAAGAACGACAAAATTGTATGTGCACATGTAGACTCAAGCGTTTCATCAGATCGAGGGTTCACCACCAAGCACCTGGAAGTGACCGCGGAGACGAGCTTCTGTGAGCCGAAAGTGCTGCCATTGGTGCTTCCCATGACTGATGACCTGTGGTATCAAATCGTAAAGATTATGAAGAGGGGATTAAGCAGGGGAAACGCTACGCCTCTCACCGTGCAGAGCTTTGGAAGAAGAAAAGGAAATGCGGCTGATAGAGACTAAACATTTTATCATTACTTATTAGCATATAGCTAGCTACTCTGGATCTATTTCTGCTTGCAGAAACACCACTCAGATCTTGCCGAGACCAGCACCACCCTTTACAACCTTCTCGACCTGCTTGAGCGGAGTAAGCTTGTACCTGTAAGGCGCCTTGGTGAAGTTGCCGACTTGCGTAATGTTGACACCAGCCTTGCCAAAGTCATTCTTTGCGCCAAGGTTGGCGAAGCCATCCAACTCGTAGTCGCCATCGGGGCTAGTGTTGGGGCTATCCTCGGGGATGACGAGTCCGTACGTGCTGAGTGCCTCGCGTGTCTTGCCCTTGAAGACATTGCCCTCGACGAGGACCTGGTTGTCGCTGCGGGAGTGGATGGCTTGGTACAAGAAGTCGACGTAGAGGTTGTTGTAGATGTGCTGGTGACCGAATCGTCCAGCAGGGCCACGGGTACCCTCGTTCCTCCAGTAGTTGTGGTGGTAGGTGACGTGCAGATGGCCCAGGTCGACGTCTCTGAGCGCATCGCTGTTGCCAACGAGAGAGCTCTTCCAGTGGTCGTGGAAGTAGTTCCAGGAGACCGTGATCCAATCCGCCGCGCGAATAATGTCGACTTGGCCGTCGTAAGCATCAGGGCCAAGAGCTGGGAAGTTGCCAGTAGTGAATTCGTTGTGATCGATCCACACGCGGGTGCTGTTACGGATCGTCATGGCATCATCGTTAATGGCTGTGAATCCAATGTTGCGGATGATGACATTGGTCTTGTTGAAGATGTTCAGGCCCGAACCAGTGATTTGAGCCCCCTTGCCGACTCCAATGACGGACTTGTTGGACCCAATCTGAACTCGTGATGTGAGGTTGAAGCTACCCTTGGCGTATACAACCGTTGGCTCGCTGCCGTTGACTGCCTTGATGAACTCGGCCACAGTCCGAACAGTGACACTCTTGCCATGCCTGCCAGCACCGCCAGTGGTAGGTCCAATTGGGTTGTCCTTGGCGAACCCTACCAGGCTAAAGTCGTAGCCGGATGGAGCTGCAGTCGCAGAAAGAGTCAAGGAGAGGAGGGAGAGAATGGAGAGCTTCATCTTCAAGTGCAGGAGAGGATACAGATGAAATTGAGTGATCTGATGCCCATGTACCAGCGAAGTCACTCACATTTTATATTCTACCATTCTTAGGCGTCGGCAACCAACGACGCAGCATATAGCCTTGCACACGGCTTCCAGGCAAGTACTTCAGCAATTCTTCCGGTAGAATGGCTGATGGCGCATTGCCACACAGGCTGGAACAACTCCCAATTGCGTAAGTGCATGCAGCATCTCTCGTGGTGATGCTGTGCTTCTTCTTGGCTCATCTTGGCTGGCGTTTATCCCGCCCCAGGAGAGGTAGGAAATAGTGCGCAACGTTGGAATGGTGGCTTGATGTTGTGGTGTTGAGTGGTGGAAGTATGCAACCCCAGATTTTCCCGTGCAGGCGTGGCTGAACGGCAAGATCGCCTACACGGACAGCGGGGGAAAATACGGGGGACTCTGCTTGGCGCCAACTTCCACCAGTCCAGGCCGCGGCTCCTTGTTTTCTTATTTCAGCCTGCCTGTACGCCCTGCTACTGTCGTATATCTTAATCTTATGGAAGCGAAATGAGCTGTACTCAGGTACTACGCCGTTCGTGTTGCGCTCTTCGTTTCCCCCCATAGCTACCGAGGCAGGCGCTGTGCATCACATGTGCACATCGCGTCGGGCTTGCGATGACAGCACAGTGGCAAGTCCAATTGAACTTGCTGATGACAAAAACTAGACCATGTAAGAATGCTGGTAGCGGTTCGAATGTCCTGCTTCTCCCCTCGCGTATCAACGCTGCGTCGGCTTACCATATCGTTCTTCGCCAACTCTATGCGACAATGCGACAACTACAATGCCGCCTAGGCTGTAAGGCGTGCAACAGAGTCTTTGTCTTGGTATCAGTCACTCGAAAACAAAGCCAGGACGTGGAAATGATTTGCACATTCGCTCTCTCCCACGGCTTCGAATTCCTTACCTCTGGTGATCAAAAAGTTAGCTGAATCGAAGGTTGACACTGCCAGCTCGAAGTGGACGAGGTAAGAATTCGCCATGGAAAGAATCGATCGCGCGTATGAAATATTGAGCGACCCAGTCTTACTGTCGCTGCTTTATGATGGGAGTATTCGTCCTGTACCCTGCAGTTCGAACGTAGAAAGATTGTTGCAGAAGAAGGAGTTTTCGTGGACGGAATGGCCTGGAGGTACCTTCTTCCCGCAATGGAGGCCTCCACCACCAGGAGCATGGCCTCCGAGGTCAGAATATGATGCGCCTCAACAAAAGCCTTCGTCGCAAGAACACCCGCATAATTCCCAGCTGCGATGGGAACTGCCTGCTCACTCACCCCAGCCGGAGAAGAAGCCTCGTGCGCAGGAACGTAAAGTATCTGACTCTGAAGGACCGCCTTGTATAATGTATGGAATGCGACTAGTAGGTCCTCATCCAAGGTTGAGAAAAGCTGAGGAGACTGCGGGCGTCGAGGTAGACATCCTCGAGCAGCGGAGACAAGGCAACAGAGCGTCTTTATCCACGCAATGGCCCGAGCAACCATGGCCTTGGTTAAAGCAGCGTCCGCGAGAGTGACAACTGGAAGCAGAGGAGATGTTTGAAGACCGAGTAAAGAGTCAGCTGGAGAAAATGCTGGAACATTTTCTTTGTGGGGCATCCATCATCCCTCAGCACGAGAGCCAGGACGAGGGTATTCCTTCTACAAACAAAGGCCATACCACTTCTCCATCAGCCTTGAGACAGTCGTTGCTACACGCGATCCCACGACTTACAAGGCGACCCAGCTTGTGCTTAGTCGCAGTGAATCGAAAGATGGAACGAGCCCAAATACCCGGCTGTGCGAATTGAATACTGGCAAAATGACCCGGGTGATGCGGAAGGGGAGAGGACGAATTTAATGAATTTGGTGAGGGCAGCAGTTCCATTTCGAGGGCGCTGTTGAGGGAGCTCCCTGGTATCGTCTTGTTGCTATGCCTGGGGTGGCTCAGGTGTCACCGAGGCAGCTGTTTTGTCTTGCTCGTGTTTTTTGGTTAGCTAGCTGATCTTTTTGGCGTTACGGGGATGCGATTTGAGCGTGACACCATAATATGTAGTTGGAAGGACTAGGACATGTCTGATGTTATGTAGCCGACAGACCTCAGCGCGGTAACCCACAGGACCTTCACGTAGACGCCAGATCGATCGAAATCGTCTTCATGTCGATTGAGAAGTCGAGAGTGAGCATCAAGATGTGATATAACCGCGGGATGATCGGCGTCTAGGATGGCTGCATGCGCAACAGATCTTACATGTGGTGCTTTGCATCAAAATGATGCTGTGTGGCACGCCTCTGGGCTGGTGGACGGCACATGGTGCGTGGCATGTGTCAAACGTGTGGTGGTCAGGGGAGCTGAGTGGTACAAAGTTGTGGAAAAGCCGTTCAGCGAGATCCGCGGACTAATTACCGGCAGATGGAGCGATCAGAAGGGACTGAATTCGTACCTACACGCTGCGAGGGGCGAGGTCGTCCGTTTGATACAAGGACTTTAGATTTCGGCGAAGCCGTGAATCCGCTCTCGCCAGCGACAGGTCTCCTGATGTAGGGCTTACAACCAGGCCCCTTGATCCAACTACTGCACCATTTCCGGCGACTGAAACGCTTGTAGCTCCCATAAGCACCATCACCACGGTTTTCTCGCACGTGCGACGATGGGATTGGGCACAAATCGCTCGGCAGTGGACCATCGATATCAGTGAAAGACCAATGGGGCCATGCGTCGGTCATTGTAGCATACCTAGACGAGGTTGCCTCGGAAGGCCCACACCTCACCATGTCAGAATTTGCTTGCTCATACCCAGTTGGATGTTAGTGAGGAAGCTAACATGCCAGTGTGCTGGTAAGCAGAGTGTTATCGGGACCAACCGACAGTCCAGAAGACGGGCTTCGCACACCATGAGTGGAGACAGTAACTCCATGTACGAAACCCCAGCCGACGGGGTCCTGGACTAGGTGCTCCGGCGTGGGGTGCGGCACAGTGTTGGGTTCGCGCGTACTGCACGCATAAGGTGAAGACGAACAAAGACGATGAGGTAGGTCGGCAACGGAGGCGTTTGATGTCACTGCGCATGCTGATGGCGCCTCTGATGGGCACGCCACAGAATCATAGCTACGCACACAAGCATACCAAGAGGGCGTTGAGTGTTGAACAAGCTTCGATCCTCCAGACGCGATTCGGGGCGATGTTGTGAGAGGGGTTCTGGCCGTGCTCTTCCTAGCGTCTTGGCGGTGCACGTGGGCTACATGATTGGGTTGAACCTCTCCTCCTCGAGTCTGGCCAAGACGCGCTTCACCACGCGACATGTACGGCAGGAAAGACTGTCAAGACGCGTCAAGCCTTGTGGCGGCCTGGGCTTGCGAAGGCGTATTCCCGCGCCTGATTCTGCCTGTTAGAGCGGAAAGGCCGAAGTGAAGGTTGCAAAGTGCCGGGCGTGCAACAATGCAGTGCTCCCATTGGCCTCTGCGGCGGCCTGTTTGGCATACAAGCATGTTGCTGAGCCTTGGGGAGTAAGCTTGAGTGCAGCTATATAGCTTGGGCTTGCACCCTGAACCACTGACCTCCAGCTCGCACAGCCTTCTTTTCCGGACTCAAGCCTCGTCTAATCTCTTGACACGTCTCGGCGAAGCTTCGCAATGGCTCACAAGACAGCCGGCGGTAACGCCGCGTTCCACAACTTCAACAACGACTTCGCGGTAGGGTGACACGGACGAGACTTCACAAAACCACACAAACTGACTGGTCCTAGCACATTGAGGACCCCAATGAGCGACGCCGGCTCGCGCTCGCTGAGATCGACAAGGCGCCATTTGGCTGGTACCATGTACGCGCCATCTTGGTCGCCGGTACTGGCTTCTTCACGGACAGCTACGACATCTTCTGCGTGTCTCTCTTGACCATCATGCTGGGCATCGTCTACAAGCCAGACAACAAGGGTGTCTTGCTCACTCAGCAAGACACGGCTATCAAGCTTGCGACCTCAGCTGGTACTGTTCTCGGCCAGGTCGGTTTCGGTACCCTTGCCGATATCGTTGGTCGCAAGAAGATGTACGGTCTTGAGCTAATCCTCATCATCGTCGCCACGCTCGCTCAGTCCCTCACTGGCCCTGGTCCCGGAACTTCAATTGTTGGTCTGATCATCTTCTGGCGTGTATTGATGGGAATCGGTGAGTCCCTCCCCTAGGAATCTATATGAGACGTTCGCTGATTATCATCAGGTATCGGTGGTGACTACCCGCTCTCTTCCATTATTACCTCCGAGTTTGCCACTACCAAATGGCGTGGTGCCATGATGGGTGCCGTCTTTGCTATGCAAGGTTTCGGTCAGCTCGGTGGTGCCCTTGTCATGCTTTGCCTGGTCTCTGGTTTCAAGGATACCCTCAAGGGAAGTGCTGGCTACGCCGACTGTGACGGCCAATGCGCGGTAGCTGTCGACAAGATGTGGCGCGCTCTCATCGGAATCGGTGTCGTCCCAGCTTGCATCGCGCTTTACTACCGCCTTACTATCCCCGAGACCCCTCGCTACACCTTCGATGTCGCCCGTGACGTTGAGAAGGCCAACGAAGACACCAAGCAGTACCTCTCGGGTAAGCATGGCAACGGTAATCCTGATGCCATCACCCAAGCTGCCCAGCTTCAATCCACTGCCCAGCTCGAAGTTCCCAAGGCATCTTTCGGCGACTTCTTCAGGTTCTACGGCAAGCTTCGCAATGGCAAGATTCTCTTCGGTACTGCCATGTCGTGGCTCCTGCTCGATGTTGCATTTTACGGATTGGGCCTGAACTCCTCAACTGTGCTCCAGGCTATCGGTTACGCTAGCGGTACCACTCTCCACCAGAAGCTGTACAACCTTGCTGCTGGTAACGCTATTCTGGTCTGCGCTGGCGCTATCCCTGGATACTGGCTGGCAGTAGCGACCATTGACACCGTCGGACGAAAGACTCTGCAACTCGCTGGTTTCACTGTTCTCACCATTCTCTTCATTGTATGGGGTTTCGCCTACAAGCATCTCAGCAACCATGCGATGTTGGCCATCTACGTCCTGATTCAGCTCTTCTTCAACTGGGGTCCCAACACCACTACCTTCATTGTCCCCGGAGAGTGTTTCCCTACCCGCTACCGTTCGACTTCTCACGGCATCTCCGCTGGTTCAGGAAAGATTGGCTCCATCATCGCTCAAGGTGCTATCGCTCCTCTTCGAACCCGAGGCCACGTTACCAAGGACAACGCCAACCCTTGGTTGAACCATGTCATGCAGATCTTCTCTGCCTTCATGTTCGCTGGTATCTTCACTACTCTCCTCATTCCGGAGACCAAACGCAGAACCTTAGAAGACCTGGCGCAGGACTGGGATATGGGTGATGAGTCCATCACTGGTGCGGAGCATGCCGTACGAAAGGACAACCGCAGCAGCGACGAGGCTGGCACCACTGAGCTCAAGGCTTAGTTTGGATTTGCCGATTCTCATGTCACTCTTTCTCTTCATCTGTGCTTCTGCCTGTATACCCGTCTTTTCTGTAGCATAAATACCTAGACTGTAATTGCATTCACTTGAGATTCATCAAAATTGACTGCATCATCGTTATGTATATGCTAATCTTTCGTCATGATGTAGAATTACGTACAGACTTTACTGTGAGTACGTAGTTGGGCGTGGTCTGGCCACGCTTCAATTTAGACCCAGCTCGGCTACTGCCTTCATGATGCATGAGAGTGACAAGAAGAACATACTTCGTCAGTTTCCATTCCTGTCTCCTCTTTACGATAATTATCAAGTTGTACTGTAAAGAACAGTTGATTGTATAGCTTTAGTTTTGATTCGCTAGATTCGCCTAAGTTACTGCTATACTGTGGTTCTCGGCGTGGTACCGTGGTTGCCGTAAGATCGAACTCCACTATTACCTAGGTAGTCCGATAGGTAGCGTATGGCAGACAAGCTACTCACATCAGCCCAACTCCAAGCAGGTATATGCCAACCAAGGTTTCCGTTTCGTGAACCTTTGACAGTAAGCACTGCGCCCATCTACATTTTGCTGCATGCAGTCACATTTGCTTCGCCCATTTCGAAAGCTTAAAGTCTTCTTGGAAGCTTCAGATTTACGCGCCATACACACCCACATTGTCCTCCTCTCATCAGCTAGGTATGGATTACCTCGAGTTAGAAGAACCTGAACTACTGGCTTTTGAGGAACTAGGTGGAGGCTTAGATCTACAACATTTCTCATCGAAACCCTTGACCTCTACGCCCAATTCTCTACGGAAACGGTCCCGTCGCCGCATAGAGGTTACATATCTTCTCCGCCTCGAAAATCCTTTGCCCACACCTCGGGATGTAGCCAACGCTCTTGGTCTCTCTTTTGTACCACAGCTCGAACTTGGAACCACTGAAGACGGTGGAGCGAACTTCTGTCGACTTTCCCAATCGAACATCAACACCCTTGATTCATGGGTCACGAAGCACGATTTAGACCAAAGGTTCACCAAAATTCGAATTGCTCTTGCGTATAAAGCCGCCACGGATCTACCGTTATTGGGTCGCGATCCTACACTACCTCATTACCGTCCCCACTCCACTGCCAGCCAGAATAAACGACATGCTCCCGAATATCCTGTACAATATTTCTTCTATGGTACGCTAGCTGATCCAGCTCGACTCGGACGACTCTTAAACGTGGCTGGCCTTGAGATAGTACGCTTGCAACCCGCGACTTTGTTTGATGGACGCATTCGAATTTGGGCAGGGAAGTATCGAGCATTGGTAGACGAACCAGGGGCGACGGTGAATGGTTTCGCATACACTTGCCAATCGAAAGATCAAGAGGATGCGTTGAGGATATATGAGGGTGATAGTTACGAGGTTGTTGCTGCAAGGTTGATGATATATGGAAAGGAGTTGATGGGTAGAACCTTTCGCTTTACGGGTTTTGAGGATGAGTTAAGTGAGTAGAGACGAGCATACACTACTGATACTGCAACGTTAATGATATGTATCAGTTAGATTGACAGTTTACAATGTTATCATCAAAACTAGTGTGCCATTGCGTTTCTTTCATGCCTGCTATTCCCCGTCGAGGTTACCTAAACTGGAGCTTTTCTGTAGGTTGGGTAATAACAACCCGCTTTCAACGCGATGAACTTGCCAATTTTCAACACCTCAGTATTAGCAAAGAAGGTACACTTTCCCGAAACTCATGGCAACAGGTTGTTCTCAAGGCAGGCACCTAAGATAGCTTGTCAATAAAAGGAGTGCCTTTCACTCAACGCCTCACTTCTTCTTCACCCCTTTTGCTTCTGGCTAACACACTATAGAACACATTGACCACGCTTCTTCATCGAAAAATTCGTCATGTCTTCTCTCCCAAACGCTTCTATACCTTGCGGCCGCCTTCGGACACGCCGCTCTACCCCGTCCATCGTGTCCCCCGCCCGCGCACCTCTTCGTCTCGCCCGACTTACCCAACTTCCTCCTTTGTCTCCTACCCACTCTCATTCGACGACATCATCCTCCCCCCTACTTCGCCCGACAACTCACACCTTCCTCTAAACTTCGGAGCCGAGTTCGAGGTCATTATTCGTCCCAAGGATATCGCCTCTCTCGCTCCTGATCTCTCCCTCCCTGATTTCGACGCAAGCCACCGTCAAAGGCGGGACTTCAATCTCAATCTCCTTCACGTCGTATCGAAAGTTCTTTCCGACTCAGGCCTCGCATGCAAAGTCTTCACTACGGATGAAGATGATGAGTCGAAGCCCGATTACTCTCGGTGGCACATCACTATGGATGCATCTCTTTCGAAGAAGCACATTGCTGATGGCTTCTGTGAGTTGATGCACAGATCCATCCTCAGCATATTCCTTTCCTTGTCGACAACTGTCATCTTTCCTTGACACTTGTTAATAGGCTACAACTAGATCCGGTCGAGATCGTCACACCTGTCGTCAAAGCGGATGTGACTTGGAAAGCATTAATCGACCAGTTCTGGTCCATTATCCACAAGCATTTCGACCTTCGACGAGACACCTCTTGCGGCATGCATATTCATGTCTCACCAGCGCAAGGCCGATTCGACATCGATCAACTGCGCAGCATCGCTAAAGCAGTGGTTCTTTGGGAGCGCGATACCGCTCGATGCGCCCCACGTTCACGAGACGACCAAGTCCAGAACTTCTGCCTGAGCAATGTTCGTGGTGGAGTGCCTGCCGCTCGCTCAATACATACACACGGTCCGATACGGGGTCTTAGGCATGCGTTTAGTCACATCAATCATGCCTCCCGGAACGACATTGTCCACTACGTGTGTCCTGACAAGCACCGCGCCTGGAATTTTCTTCCTACCCGCGACAATGGTCACGGTAGTGTTGAATTTCGGCGTCCGCCCGGAGTTGTAACGAGTAAGAAGGCAAAACATTGGATCGCCTTCACCATGGCCTTTGTAGATATGGCACTGCGATCCGACCTAGACTTTATTGCTCGGAGACTATCGAAACACCACCTCCAGCGCCGCAACAATGACATGACATCTAGATCCAGCTTGACTTTCGACGACCTGTTACTCGCGTCGGCTGAACATCTTGGTGTATACTCTACATTGGATCCGCGGCTCCGCCAACTTGACGAGCCACGGTCCCTCCACATCACCATGATGAGACCAGATCGGATCAACTGGCTACAAAGACTCGACGATGACTACCATCTCAGTACCAATGCATAAGCAATGGTATCCCTCCACATCTCTTTCGCTATTCCCCTTGGAGGGCCTTGCGACATTTACTCCACTTATTTACGCCTTTGCACATCTACCTATCCATCTATCCACCTTCGAAAACACGAAAAATCCAAAAATCCAAAAAAAAAATCAAAATTGGCAAGGGACGAACTTCTGAGGTCGGCATGATTTCGGGGATCAAGCTTCCGACTAAGAAGGGAATTCCGAAAAACACGGAGGCAAAAAAGAAACTTTCGGGTATCCAGTCCCGTTGCATGCTTACAAAGTGACAGTCCGAAACTTCGGCAGGGCAGACGATCGAATCATCGGTACGGCAGACCACCGCAGCGGCTGGACGACAAACTTGAGGCATCATACTTCTTATGAAGTAATGGCACATGCATCAAGGTGGTTTTCAGATCACCTCTCTCGCTGCTCACAAGTACAGATCGCGCGATTTAGTACTTTTGACTTTCTACCACCAACTGCGAATCACCCTGAAAATAGGTATGTCCCCAGTATCTCCCAGCTGACGTGCACAGACCGGAAAGAATACAGTTCATGCTCATACTTGTTCTCGCTTCTTTAGGGCAGTGGCCCATGTAAGTAATGTCACCTACTTGTCGTAGAGCCCAATTAGCTAACAGTCTCACACATTTGACGTCACCTGGGCACGTTCTGTGGCCATCAGATTTTTCGAGCAACGTGAGGGACATAAATGGAGCCATTAGATCTTCTTATTTGGGCCATCTTTGTAGTTCTTGAATTTTAAATTTGTTTTATATTGATTGGCACTTCTGGCTCCCAATGGACAGAATTCTGGTTGTGCAGTATCATCAAGGGCTGCCGCTACTTGTGGCGTCATAGGCGACCCATTCGATATTTCACGAATTCCCCACCGGCTTACCTCGTTCTGCTCTACCAGCTCCGACCTCAACACTATCAGTGCTAATACTAAAGTGAATGTCACGCCATAGCTAGATGAAGCGGGCAGGGTCGAGGGACGACTGTTAGCATGACCTCGGGAGTATCTTTACCTAGGTATACTTGCGAATTCTATTGAGAGAACTTGTTTGTTTAGACTATTAACAATTAAGGAAGTTATAATTAGTTTAAGTTAATATACATTATCGCAGTACTATAAGATAAAGTAGATAAATTAGATAGTAACTATAGTCTAACATCGTAAGTTAAAGAGGAAGAATCTACTAATTTTGTGATAAAGTTTCAACGTTTGCGGAGGCCTCCTTTTCCAAGTAGCTCTGAGAAGTCTGGAGGAGCAGAATCGAGCAATCTATAGATCGTGTTCACTCTGAAATGAGAAAACTCGCGAGCATAGGGATGCAAAAGCTATGATCCCCAATATACTAAGCATATTTCACACTCCGACATCATGCATTAAGAAATTGAATAAGAATAACACGTATGACTATGCTAAATTCTGCAACCTCACCCCACACATAAGGCCATCTTTGGTGAGTCGTAATTTCCGCACAAAATCATGCCTGGTCAAGTGACTGCGCCAAGCACGTAGCAAAATACCTACCTCTCAATCTTTGCAGTTCCTCGTGGGTACCCATCTCTGCGATTGTGCCATCTTCCATGACGAAGATAATATCTGCATGTCGGATCGTGCTCCTATATGATATCAGCGAGCCGTTATCCCAATGCCCAGTTGGAGATACTCACAGTCTATGCGCAACAGCAATGGTTGTTCTTGTTATCGCAGCCTCGTCCAGCGCCTTCTGGACGACCCTTTCGCTCTGAGTGTCCAATGCTGACGTTGCCTCGTCCAACAACAACAACCGTGGCTGGCGAATCAACGCTCTCGCAATCGCAATACGCTGCCTTTGCCCACCGGAGAATTGCAAACCCTTGGACCCACAAGGGGTTTGGAGACCTTCAGGTAGCGAAGCAACAAACTCCAGAACGTTAGCTTGGCGGCAGGCTTCCTGGATTTCTGCATCCGAAGGCTCATGTTCGAGACCGAGGGCAATATTGTCGCGTACTGAACCAAGGTAGAGTGGTGGCTCCTGTTGGACAAGCGACATGTAACGGCGATATAGCTTGGGAGACATGTGTGATATGTCTTGATCGTTTAATGTGATGCGTCTAGATATCGGGTCGTAAAACCGAAGTAGCAAAGAAACAACTGTACTCTTGCCACAACCTGAGGGGCCAACAAAGGCAGCAAAGGAGCCAGGCTTGATTCTCATGGAGATACCTCTCAGCACCCTCGACGCGTCACGTTGCTTATATCTAAACTCAACGTCTTCCATTGCGATGACTCCGTCCGACGATGGCCCTTTACCGCGTGTCTCGTCTGATTCGTGGATGTTAGGCTTCACAGTGCGCAGCCACAGGATGTAATTCGCGGCCCCTTCTGCCTTTGTGATGGAGGTGCTGTACATGAAGAATTGCGCCACACCCTGCCCACCAAAGACAATAGCGATGAAGATCACAAAGAACTGCGATGTGTTGTATTCGCTGTTCGCGATCAGCCGCGATCCATACCAGAAGCCTAGAGCCATGACTAAGAAATCGGCGGATTGCGAAAGCGCGTACGGGACAAGTGCGAAGGTCAGGCTTCTAATGACCTTTCTTGTGATAGCCTGGAGCGTGTCGCTGTATTCGCGCATGATTGAAGTTTCGAGAGTCAGCATGCTGACCGTTCGAATGGATGTGACAGCCTCTGTTGCCAACCCGGCACTGCTTGAGAACTGTTCTTCTGTAGCAGCTTCAAGTTTCTGGTCGATTCGTATGCGATAATAGCCGGCAGCTACAATAATGGTCAGTCCGCCGAATACCAATGTGAGTCCAAGCTTCCAGCCATAAGCTATGCCAAGCGCACTGCTTGCCGTAATGTTGACCAATATATTGAACATGAGACCTAGGTTCGCAGACATCAATTCTTGCAGCGCTGTAGGCGCGGATGACAACTTTGAGGTCAATGCACCGGACGAGTTCTCTGGACGATCGAAGAATTCTTGATCGAAGCTGATGACGCGCTCGATCATCTCTTTGCGATATCTGTGAGTCAAAGTCTGTCCAATACTGTTGCATGCAAGGCCAATACCGAAGTATGCGAACAGATTGGCAAGAGCGAGCACGAAGAACATGAGCGCCCAAAAGTTGGCTTGCTCTTGTGCTTCAGACCCCTGCAGTGTGAAGACTCGGACGAGACGGGAGAAGATAATAGCTTGCGCTGGGTAGGTACCACCGCCAATGACTCCACCGATAATTGTGACGGCGTACCAGTAGTGAAGATCAAAATTCTCCTTTAGCATGATCCAGATACATTTGATGAGAGAGTAGCCGAGGGTTCCAGCAGCAAGGTGCTCGACCTCGCACCCGAGCTCTGTCGTGTTGTAATGCGACTGCGTTCGCTGCAAAGTGGGTTTAAGGTCTACGCTTTCCTCGACATTCCTTGCGTCTAGCAGTTCTCTTTGAATGTCCCTGTCGATGGCCTTTGTACCAAGATCTTGCGCGTGGACCATTGCCGCATAGAGGCCATCACTCTCGACAAGTTCATGATGCGTGCCCTGCTCGTAGATTTGACCATCTTTCATGACCACAATGTTATCTGCCGCCATGACAGTGGCAAGCTTGTGAGCAATGATCAACGTGGTCTTGTTAATTGAAACGCGGTTGAGTGCGCTCTGCACAACCTTTTCAGCGCGAGGGTCCAAGGCGCTTGTTGCTTCGTCAAACAACAAGATTCTGGGGTTAGAAATGATACTTCGAGCAATAGCAATGCGCTGTCGTTGACCACCGCTCAACATGCTTGCTCGCTCTCCGACTTGAGTGTGATAACCTTCCGGTAGCGCCTCAATGAATTCATGTGCATTGCTGTTCTTACACGCTTCTTGAACGAGCTCCATCTGCTTTTCCACTGGCAGATCTTTTTGGTCTCCTATCAAGCCCTTGACGACGTTCTCGAAGATCGTGCCTTGAAACAAGGTCGGCTCCTGCTGAATGAGGCGGATGTTGGACCGCAGCCACTTTGTGTTGTATTCAGAGATATCTCGACCATCAAGCAGGATCTGACCGGCAGTAGGCTGGTACCACCGTTCGAGTAATCCAACTAGGGTCGACTTGCCGCAGCCACTGGGTCCAACCAAGGCCGTTGTTTTTCCAGCTGGAATTGAGAGACTTAGACCTCGCAGAACTTGGGCACTCGGTCGTGCCGGATACGCAAAACGTAAATCGCTGATGATGACTTCCCCGTTACAGCTGGATGGCTGCATGCCTTTGGTCGAGAGTGGATCAAGTTTTGACGGACTGTCGATAATAAGAAACAGTTCTCCCGCCGCTGAGGAAGCGTTCGTGAAAGCCTGAAACTGTGGGAAAATGAGTAGTGTTGCAGTAGCACCGAGCACAACACTCAGGACGACGGTAAAGACTGTGCCCACATCGCCAATCTCCCCACTCTGGAACATGCGAAAACCTTGCCAGAAGGCCAACGAAGTGCATGACATAACCAGGAAAGTTTGACCGGAGAAGAGTACGCCGTAAATGACGGACTTTTTGTTACCTTCCTTGTGCGCCTTCTGGAGGTATGCTTCGTAGCCATCAACGATTTTTTGGTGAGCCCCAAAAGCGTGAATAGTTCGGATCGAGCTGATTGCGTCTTGTGCCAGGGTACCAGCTTGCGAGTAAATTTTGGTCTATATAGCAATCGTTACTTGAGGTTGTCAGATCGAAAGAGATGTGGGTACTCACCACTCTAGCTTCGATAGGCGCATCTAGGCTTATGCATACTCCAGTGACGAGGAAGATGGCAGGTATTATACTCATCACGATCAGAGCAAGCTTCCATTGAACCGCAAGCGCTACAATGAAACCGGAGAAAAAGAGTGAGATGCCTTGGACACATGTGAATAGCTTTTCAGCTATGCCTTGGTTGATCCTGTTGCCATCTGGGCGTGCCGTCAGCGATCATATCACAACTTTCAGACTGGTATTCTCACTTGTAGTCACTTGAGTTGCAGCAGATCCACTGCCGCCTTTGTCGAAATGCGCCACGTCTTGACGGAGCAGCTTGTCTAAGAAGTCTTCTCGCAGAGCGCATGTCGTCCTGGCTGCGGCAATACATATGCACAGAGTGCCGAGATAGCCAATAACAAAACGTGCGACGAATAAGTATACAAAGTAGAGTACCAAGGTGTTGATGTTACTGGTGAAGGTAGAGCTGTTCTGACCTGTTGCTTGTTGATTGAATTCTGCGGTCGACTGGCCAAACACAAGAGTCATCAGAGGAAGGGCGGCACCGACAGCGATGGCGCCGGCGAGCCCAAGAGAATAAAGTATGCGATTTGTGGTACTGGCATATGTGAAGATGCGCTACGAGAGCAGACAAATCAGCTTGCACCACTCAAATTCACCCTGATCTCTGGCTTACAAAGTAGTCTTTTAGACTTCCCTCCTTCGCTTTGTCTGCCTCTTCTTCTTCCGGGTCCCTGCTTGACTGTCCGTCGTCGACAGCAGCAGCCTTTTCTGCGTCGATCCTGTTTGGAATGTCGATCGCAGCCAGCGGGCTTTCTAGTGGCCCCTCCATGGTGTCGGAGCTATGGCGAATGATTGAGGGGGGGTTGTGGTGGTCCGCCATCGTAGGCGATGCATGAGCGACGTATGCGCATCGTTGTGATAGAGAGGGCGCGTTGCTTGATGAATATGGTAGGCATCCATGGATGCCTAACGCGTCTATGGCTTCACGTGCAGCTCGCGAGACGGACATCCAGGATCCCGGTCTGCGATACCAAGGCGGCGCCGTGACCACTCGTTAGGATAGCAGAACGTCATGACATCTCTGCGCAGCCAATCATGATTGTAGTTGAGTTGCGAGTGGCGCCCTACGCGCGCAACGCTTGGATTGGATCGCGTCTGTTGAGGAGTAGGTTTGATTTTTTGTTTCCGACGTCGACGAGGAGGAGTTGATGATGGAGCCAGAATTTCACGATTTACAGGGCGCGCACGCTGAAACCCACACACCGAGGATACTTCGCGCCAAGAGCGATGTGTATTGCAAACTCAATCAGGTCAGACGCATACAGCTATAGATATTAAGAGTTGATATTCCTCCCTAGGTCGTTGTCGGCTCTGGCACTGTTTGGAGTTCACTGTTGCGGGCCACGAGTGTGTAAAGCCGCTTTCGAGCTCCTGGTGACCACCGTTGCGGGTCTTCTTGTTCTCGGGAAACCTGTTCCTTAAGTAGCCAAGCTTCACGACATCAATACCAAACTGGAAGCAGGAGTCTATGCTGTAATAACGTGTCGACCTCCGACGTGCTATCAACCCGCCCATGCAAGCCACTGGCTGGGAATCTTTATACTAACAGGTTTTGTTGTAGTCGCGATTGTACATGGAGAGACACTTCCAGTAGAGGACTGCCAAGCAGAGCCCTGTTGTAGATACTGACCTCGCTGTGACGGTCCTGGGACACCTAAGCGATGGTTATCAGCACAACCAGTCTCGCGAGTAGACTCCTGACAACTGATATGCGTTAAATCTGCGCTATGTAGATGAGCAGTTATAGGCTTGTATTCTGCATCTAAAGAAAATCTTTGTAACGTCAATTGTAACCTTGAAATGCAAGCGCTTTCTACCTAGTTATGCACGCATCCTAATATGATAACGCAAGTAAAAGCTCACCCTGAAATTAGGTATTACGCCAGTCATGGTTGCTTGCAAACACTTTCAAAGATAGAAGGGGACATTACGGATTGAGAGCAGTCGCAAGTTCCATGCCATTGCCACTTGGGCAGTCTAGTCTGGTCATGACTATTACGTCCAACAGCTTGCGACTGCACCCTCTCCCGAAGGGTAAGGCTGCGCCTACGAACAGTCAGACTTGGAAGGATGGCCGTTCGAGGAGAGGAAAGGGAGAGCTGGTCGTGTTTATTCTGCACTATTTAAAGCTGCGCTTCGCTCTATGCTGTCCATCTTTTCTATGGTCAACTTTCTCCCCTTACAACCATTTTGACCCTTTGTACAATCTCCTGTTAACTACATGAGCTTTCGGTATATGCCATGGCCGATGTATCTCACATGCGAGTCCACCGACTTCATCGCCTCCAACTTCGATAGCCTACGATTCGAAGGCAACGATACAGCCGTAGGCCACTGCCTCGACTCAAGCAATCAACTCTTAAACCTACCAGGCACTACCATAGCAATTTCAAGCTCGCCGTGGGTTTACTTCTTCCCCCATTCCCATTCCACTGCAACTCCGTGTGTGCACTTTTCTCCCTCAACTTCTTCTCCATTACCTTCCACCAAATATCCAGCACCTACACTGACTCGAAGATTTAGCCCTCGAAACATTGAACAAGCTCGTGTGCGTACGCGCCTCCAATCCGCCCCCGCCACACCGTTCATCTTCAACGGATACCACCGACAAGCTGCTAGGGCTGCCACAACGAGCATGCTACATACATGCCGTATTAGTATCTTGGTCAATACGGAACACAGCTTCGGAGCTCTCTAAAGGCGGGTAGAACGAAGAATTTGCGCTTGCGCTCTTGTTACAATCTGAGGCTTCGGCCAGGGAGAATACACAAGATTTTGACCACAAAAAGCCGTCCAGCATAGCTTGCTAACTCCGCGCAACTCAACAGGATACCTTCACTCGTTCTAGACCTCAGAACAGTCTGTCAGCGACAGATTTTCTCATCACCGGTCTCCACGCAACTTGTTACGATTTCCCGTCACCGGTGTTCGGGCACTTGTTACGATGTGAAGTACTCTTGGAGATTCACCTGAGCGGCGTGCGCAAGCCTTTTATACTGCGCCTTGCCCTTGTGATACTTCGGTAGCGTGGGACCGCTTGGAACCATGGTTGGGCTGGGGCTGTGTCCTTTTTGGTTTTGTTGAGAATGCGCGATTTGGAAACGTTCGTGGAATTTGAAGCAATTTGACTTGATGAGGGCGCTTTTGGGAGGTTGCGGAACCATAGGACGCGCATGCAAGCTTCAACATAGTGGAGCTTTCCGCCTGCGCTGGGGCTGTGTATGTAGATTAGTCGGACAAGAACGGACTTCTATTACCTGCTTCTCCATTTTTTTGCCCCTTTCCGTGCCTACCAGTAGTGACTCTTACACATTTGTAGCGCTCATCGGCCTAAGTTTTGCATGTGGGGACGCTAAGCCCGACAGACCTTGGAATGCCCTCCGCTAATGAGAGTTACTTACATAATCACATCTCGATGGGCGTACGTGACCTCACGCTTACCCCAACTAGATCTTTCGTTACTCGCAGATAGCGAGGATCTGCCTCCACTCGTTGCCTCTCGTCTCCACAAGAGCCTTCAGCTCAATTCGCGAGTTCCAAGGTTATCTACAAATAACACCAACTAGGTCGAGCCCCTGCAAGTGGCCCACATACATCAATCACGAGCCATACTATAGTGCCTTCTTCTGCTTTCTGTAACGAGACGTCTCAACACGGTAGGTCTGAAGACCTTGGAGAATGTTAGGCTTCTCGTAACTTCAGTCACCTGGGCATATACAAGCAGTGTGCCGGGATTGGTAGTTTGGGTGGATGACTCCGAGCAGTTCCCTGCTATTGAATGTTCTCTGCGTTATGTTCGACTATCTTTCTGCCTTTTTTGTATTGTCTCGCATGAACAAGTTCACGCACAGAGCAGTCAGTAAGGTGAGAGAGTACCTAGGTAGGTCAAATTATCATGTTGTAGACCTTACGGCATGCCAACGCAGGCCTTGTAAAGCCCTTGCGCCTCCTTTTTGTCATTTATTTGCCTTTCCAAGCCTCGTTGACCAGATCTCGAACCTTCCTGGTCTCTATCTCCGGAAATTGATCATTCAAAGACTTCTGTGGTTTCAGATCGAAGAAACCCTCCTCAAACAAGATACCGAAAACTGCGCACATACCCTGCAACATCTGCTTCGGAAAGTATGGGTACATTGGTGGATGAGAAGGCAGCTCAGTGACTTGGTATGATCTGAGCTTCTCCAGAGAATCATACGTGGCCTCGAACTTCGTTCCCCTAGCCTCCTCAGCAATGGCGAGGAATTCGTTGAGTGTGATCTTGTCACCAATAATGTATGACTCCTTCTCCCAGGACGATTGGCCAAGAAGAGCAGCAACAAATTTGCCAATGTCGAAACTATAGGTGAAGACAACAGGGACGTTACCCGAGCCTGGGATCGCAGCAGCCTTGTTGGCGATGTCGATGGCCAGTGTTAGACCTGTGAGATATGACTTGACATGTGGCTCTACGTAGTAGTCCAAGAAGAATCCGTTGATAACAGATGTGTATTGCAATGATGTCTTCTCCAGAGCGTTGAGGTAGGCAATCTTTCCCTCGGCCATTGAGAAAATCTTAGCAACCCTGTTTGCTGTCAGAACGATGAGATCGTTGGCTAATGTTATATGTGGCTTACTCAGGCGTGTATTTGATTCCCCATGTGCTTGGAATGTAGCGTTTCGTGACGGTGGATCGATTGGCAGCCTCGATAAGGGCCATCTCAGGCTCGATACCTGACATTGATCCAAGCGTTGAGATTACGGTATCGATACGGTTCTTTTCTAAGACTTCAACGATGGAATCTGGCTTGTTGTAATTTATGGCGAGTATCTTCGCGTCCGTCCCCTGGAGTCTTGCATCTCCGGTCGCCTGTGCAAACGTCAGTACCTATGATGCACAGCAATGCGATATGAGCTTACTTCTCGGGAGAGCACGAACACCGTGAATCCGCCCGCGTTGACGATGGATTCGACGATAGCGCGGCCAAGCTTGCCAGAGCCACCAGCTACTGCAACGACAGTTGAACTCATCTCGATGGCTTGTAGGATATCGCAAAGAATTTTGGTTGCTTTGAATGGGATATGTACACAAAATGTTAGCACTATATAATAGTTCAGTAACGGTCCGCCAAGATTGATGGTACCTGTTGGGCCTCATGAGGGTTAGTGGATGCATGCTAGCGGAGAATGTGTAGACTAGCGGACTTTCAACTCCACCCCACCACTCTTGCACAGACCTCGCTCACATCATAGATTGTCAATGCTTCTCTTGGTCTCTGCAGCCAATGAAGAAAGGTGAGCCTCCAATCACGTACTAAAAAATGAGCCGCGTCGTTGGAGCTGGACCTGGAATCAGTCGAAAATGTCTTCGGCGCACAGTATACGCGCTCTAAACATACCCCAACCACTATCTTCCTTGCCAACCAAGCAGTCTGATACTCCAGGATAGGACCGAATACGACTGCGGATGCAGATGTCGGAGACAATTACTAAGATGCAGCTAGTCGCGGACCGCACATCGTAATGCGCGGACCCCCGGATCGTCCAGTAGCCGTGTAAATTCCGAACCGTAGCCAATCGAAAGAAAGGTTAATACCCTAGCAGCTTCTGAACATGGATAGGAGCGCTTCGGCTCGCACGCTCTGCGTCGCGTTACGTTGACAAAGCGAATATCGCTATGGTGTGTTCGTCTGTTGATTTACAATCAACAGCTATGATTCCATATGCGGTACGGAACCTTGACTGTCCTGTGTTCGTTGAACGCGTACACTCTATAGCAAATTTGTCAGCTGAGTCTGATGAAATAACGTACGCTATTCGCAATCCGAATTTCGTAGCACTGGTGTATGGATATTTAAGTACGCATGCGATGTGTTTCATGAAGGTTGAGCCCGACGAACCGACTTAGTATCATCATCCACCCCACGAACCGACTGGCCATCTACCCTCTCCCTCTTCTTAGCCTTGCCTTCTTCCTTCCTCTTCTTCTTATGTCTCCTTTGTCATCTCTCAGCCTTCATCTTCCATGGACATCTCTTTTCACATACTCTTCCAGATAGGGCCTCAGTCCACCTCAGATTCTCTGCTTATGAGCGGATTACTGAAACACGATACACAACCATTACAACGCCTTGAGCTTGTCTATGCCACCATACACATCCAGAGCGGCGCGTTCATACACTTTTTTTTTAGTCTCGCTCACCTCTCCATATGCCTGGTCGAATTTAGCGATAATGGCTCGAACCAAAGGAGGTGGTATAGGCGTGATGTTGTCTTCGTGGTCTTGAGTTTGGATAGTAATGCACGTAGATCCGCCTAATACAATCTCATCGGAGTCTCGATCGGCGCTGTATAGGAGGTACTTGTTGCCTTCGATGGGGAACAGGGTATAACCAAAATCAACCATTCAGTGGTCCCCTACATCACGTCCTCAGCGATAAGCAAGAAGTCTCCGTCAATCCCGTTACTCGCACACAGGAAATCTCTGTCCTCTCCTGGAGGCCTTCCACTCGGGACCGTATCACGTGGATCATCAAGTCCGACTTCTGCGCGGAATTCCGACAGACGTTTCTCGAGGGTGGCGATCTGCGCTTTGTTGCGCCACTATTGAGGACGGCAGATGGCTCATCTCCACGATCATTGGCACGTTCGACGGAAATACATTCTCCAGTTATCTGCAGATGGAAGCTGTGTCTCCACTATGGCGCGAAGCAGAAAGGAGCCGGCTCTGTGAATGCGAACGACTTATCCTTGGGATACAAAGGCGGTTTTCGAATCGCTACTAGTAGCTATGCAATGACATCGCGCTGTTGAGGTTAGCCGCTGGGCTGCAAGCACTGCCTACGTAGGTACGATGACATCATGCCTGAGCTAGTCAAGGCACAGCTTCAGTGAGTCTCCAAGGCGACCGGAAATGCCTGGAAGTGCTACAGACGCACTCACTAATGTATCAATCTAATCGCAACCATGTGTGACAAGACACGCCGGCAATCCAGAAAAGTCCTCGGTGCGAAGTCGCTAGGAGCTGCGAAGGTAGGCTAGACATGCGGTGTTCAGATAAGGCATCCCGGGACGAATCCATAGGTCTGGCCTCTCTCACTGTACATGTTGTAGGGTAGCGCCAGTCGGAGTGTCTTGGATGTGGCAGAATCTAAGAGAACGGGCAAGAAAAGCGGCCACGGCAGGCTTTTGCACCGAGTTTGTAGGCTGGAAAGTCTCGGGCTTTCGCATCGCCGCGCAATTTAGTTGGATCTGCAGCCTGGGCAGACGGTGCCAATGTCGGAGGTTCCGTTGATCTTGTAGATGAGAGATTTACCTTTGCGCAAACAATCCCTCGCCCAGGGAAGAGACTTGCCACATCACATGACGTGCTGAGCAATCAGGGTCAGCCCCAACTTCGGCCCGTGAGGCGCAGCGGCTAGTGGGGTGAGGTCGGGGTGCTACAACTAGGCAGCGTTGGATTCGTCCGTTAGGCAGTTGATCAACCCTGAACGATCACGATCCCAATCGATCCTCACGAAGAGTAGTAGCAAATATGGAGACACAGAAGGACAGTCGCGCAACAACCTCCTGCACCGAATGCCAGCGCCGGAAGCAAAAGGTTAGCACTAGTCAAGATCGACCCTGCGTCTACCCCTTCACTAACGGCGGGGCTAGTGTTCGCGAGAGTGGCCCTGCAATCATTGCCAGGCACGAAAGGTACCCCATCTTTGCCAGTTCTCTGTTAAAAGAGGGCAAACGGAGTCGTCTACAGAGTCTGCCCGGTATGTTGACCCCCCTGTCTATCCCATCGTTAGCGGAATAGGGTAGTAACAGCTATGGCGCAGGGAAAACTCGTCCGCCAGTACCACCAAGGGCACAAAAAGAAGTGCTCCCGATCCCGTGGGGCCGCCATTTCTATCGCAGTCGCAAGATGGTGAGTTAGAAGACCTCGAGGACGGGCTGAAAGTGTGGGGATATATGCCCGGCCACGTCCACTACAAAGTCGGCACGGTGGAAGAGGTAAGCAGAGCCACTAAAACATTGCTCTCAGCTAATATTTTCAAGAGTGGCAAGCGTAAAGACTCACCTGCAGAATCTGGGACGACGGACGTCGTAGAGAAAGTCCTCTCTGCAGTCCCTCCCAGATCAATAACCGGTAAGCGCAGCCATTGTAAGACACGACTCTTTGCTAACCGCACGCAGATGCATTTGTCAACCACTTCCTGAGCGTTGTCAACTACCGATATAGCGCGATATACGGGCCAACACTAGCTGAACAGTATGTCCAGTGGTGGACTGATCGGGGCGCCGGCAAACAGCTCTCACCAGAATTCACCTGCTTGCTCCTAAGAGTCTGCGCGTACTCCGTGCAGTTTCTCACACCTTCGCTTCGTAAAATGATTGAGTTTGAACTGGCCTGCAGTTGTCAGACCTTGACGGAACGATTTTCTGATGCAGCAGAAGAGCTGAGCCGGAGTTTTGAAGCATCAAGAACAAGTATTGAACGCGTACAAGAACAGTTCTTAAAAGGTGCTTGGCTAAAATCCGAGTCCAAGATAGTGGAGTCATGGCATGCACTCTCACGCACAATACGAGAAGCGCAAGAGCTGGGCATCGACAAGGATGAAGGTATCGAGGGCCTGTGTGAGTTTGACATCGAGATCAGGAGACGTCTCTGGACGCTGCTGTACATCTGGGACTGGTAAGCACAGGATAGTCCTACTAAGAATGCTCGCTAAGTTGCGCCACAGGCAAATGTCGGCATGGCTAGGTCGTCCAAACCTCATCGACCAGAAGGATCTTAGCTTCAAATTCCCCAATCTACGACTGGACGAGTCAACCACGGAGCCAAACCTGCTCTCACCTTTTGCTCACATAGCGCTACAAGCGAACCTGGGCCGTAGAGTCGCGACTGCCATGGGAAGTGCCAAATCCAAGGCTGACCTGTCAGATAAGCAAGTTTTGACAATACAGTCCGAATGCGAGAAGCTTGCTGCGGATTTACCGCCGATATTCCGTTTCAAGAATACCGACACGTCTTTCGATGAGACGCATCCATACTTTGTCTTCCAGCGTCTCCAGCTACATTGTGTCATTCTCTTAACACAACTCGACTTTCTCAAACCCTACCTGACTCGAGAGCGGCAAGGTCAGAGAGTTGGTCAGGATGACGAGTTTCGGAAGAAAGGCATCGACATCGCACTGCGTCTGCTGAGAGTCGCGCGTAAATTTTTCGATCATGAGTTCCCGATCAACGCAAAATTTCACATGGTCGTGTTCTGCATCTTCGATACAGCGACCCTGCTTTGCTCCACCATCATACACGACCAGGCGCGTACTCTGCCTCATCGTGAGGAAGTTGTGGACGTTATCGAAAGCTCTCTGGAGATGCTGCATCAACTCAGCGGAACAACAAAACTTGGCGCCACGTCGTTCAACTTCCTTTCCAAGCTTGTACAGGCCACACCAGAACTTTCGCGAAACCCTTCAGTCTGTAAGCGCCAACGACAGGCTTCTTCCTCGGTGCCCAAGTCAACGCCGCCAGTACCTACGCATGAGCCTCTACCTGCGCATAAGCCTACACCAGTAGCAACCATGCCTCCGGTAGCGTCTATAGAGCCAGCTGCTGCACCGGCACCTCCCACTACTGGCGATCTGCATCCAGGGACCATCTCGGATGATCTCTCATTTGATATTGATCAATTTCTTGCCCAAAACCCTTTTGGTACTGTCGGGGATCCATCTGCTGTGGACATGGGTGGCATGGAGCAGATTTGGGACTGGCAAGATCTGCGTCTCAATTCCTACCCACAAGGCGATCCACATGATTGGGATGCTGGTGGAACGGGATGAGCGCCATGGCTGTGGTCCAAGCAACCCTGGGTGCAATCGCACGCTCGTAGCCACACTGAGTCCTAGGGCTAGTAGATGAGAGCAGATTATTAGATCTGTAGCTCATTGCCAGGCATCTGAGTGCCTTTAAACCTGAAGGGCATTGCCATAAGTGCGTTGAGACGAACTTACACCGCTAATAAATCGGTACGAGTCCAATAACATTGGGACATATATTTGGGTAGTCAGCGATGGGACCATTCAACCGCGCGTTGTACCAAGTAGAGGACGTGTCCAGTTTCTCGGGCTTTTCCTTCGGCATCTATATACACATTAGCTTTCTGTCAACGTCAAATCAAACAGGCATTCCCTGCCGTACTCGCACTTCTCTTCCCATCCAGAGCACATTCGCTGCTCTCTCCTTTTCCTAACCATACATCTACAGCCAGGAGAATTTTGCCTCGGAGACGAAAGAAATGCTTGCACCAGATTGAATGAGCTTAGGACTTTCAGAAGGGTGGAAGAAGCATGTATAAAGATAAGGTTGCAGGTCTTGGATCCATTCCGAAAACCTTCGGAAAATGTCTGTGCTACCCGATACATACACAGCCACAAACGCCACACAGGTCGTCATCTGCGGGGTACACGAATGGCATGGATCAACTTGGCCTCGAAATTTCATCTATTCGCGGGACATCGAGGATGCTAACGGGTGTGTCATTCTCTATTACTAGTGCGAGAACTCGCCCCCGTCGACCCACAGCCCCAGACAAATCTACCACAGCATGCACTCGATCAACTGTGCTTCTTCTTTGCTTTCTTCCCTGTTGACTCGGCCTCAAGTTCAGCTGCCTTGCGCTTCTTCGTCGGTTTCCTAATTCGCTTGGAATTTCCATGCTGGTCTGGTGCGGAACCACTAGTAGGCTTAACAAGTCCTTGTTCATTGTCCGATTGGGGCGGCAATTTCAGTACTAAGTGAGGTCGTACAACATGTTCTTCATGTGAAATTACCGGCGTCATGAGAGGCGTCTCCAGATCTGCAACGCCAGAGTCTCGCCTGTCCGTCATCTTGGAAGTCGCACTCCCCGTCTCTATAGGGATAGGTTCTGCCTGCTCGGTTATGATATCCACCGTCGACGTCGAATGCGGTGTACCATAACACAAAAGCTCGGGATCTCGATCTTGAACCTGTACCTCAGCGAAGCTCTTCTGAGTACGCGTCCTCCACTCGTTCAGAGCCATCAAAGCTTCAGCATGGGCGCTTTGTTGTGCAACTAGCCCGCAGACGATATGTCGAAGGCTATCGTGCTTTTTGGCCATACGGTCATGGTCCAACGACAAGATGCGATACGAGTGAGATAAGTCATCGAGTTGTTCCTGGAGCTCAAAATAGGAATCTACGTAGCTGACATGTAGATCGCCAAGCCCTTGTTGCGGGGCGTTAGCGCGTGCGCGTGAGTCGAAGTTCATGGGGTGTATTTGAGAGTTTTGGAGATCTTGATCATCGTAAGACCAATGTGGACTATATTGCTCGTGATTGGCTCTATGCGGTGTTAGTGAGCCGGTTGCTCTATATGTTGTATGAATTCACTGAGGACTCTCAGCAGCATACTCATCGGCCAACCGCGGACAAACTGGACTGTGTGTGTCGCATTGGGTACTGGAGATATCACCGTCAGGCGTTTGGACATCGCTGTCGCTGTCAGATGGCAGACGTAGAGGAGACAAGTCGAGGACGACGTGACGACACACGTCTTGGGCGCAGTAGTGATCATTGCGGGCTGCTGGCCATCTTGGAGAGATGCTGGCTGGTGTGGATACTGTGAACTCCTCCCGCTCCCCAAGTAGTTTGTAGAATGCGTCAACGGACTCGGTACTGTTCGCACTGACGAGAGGTTCCGCGCCGCACATGATGATTGGTGATGATAGGAGATGACTGGAATAATAACCGTGGGTATCGAACGGGAATGTCCGTAGTAGTGTTGGTGGGTAGTGAGCATGTCACCCGGGGTAAGGGTAATGATCAGATCCATGGTTGATGGCCACTGCCTGGCGGACCTCGAACCAGAAGTTTGATGCTGCCATTGGAAACGAGAGCGTTTCTTGCCTCGACGCTACTTCAACGCAGCCGCGGAGCAGTCTGGAGCAGGAAGGCGCATGTCTAGGATCTTACAGAGGGGCCGGTTCGTTCTGAATCATACTCTGTGTTGCACGCCGAAGTTATTTGTAAGTCTACATTGAAAATTCATAGAGTGTGATGGTGTACGCCTCAAGGGTGGGTTCTAGTACTTGAGCACGCACCAGACAAATACGACCACTTTTGTGTGTCTTTCCAGGGACGTGGACGGCAGGGATCTTGGTCAAGTTACAACTCAACCATGTCGTACGTAAGTTGTACTGGGAAGCACTACCGATGCTATGCGAGCTCAACACAAGCGTCGTGGATCCTACTGTAGCACCGGGCACATCGCGTGACACTTCCTCGTGTCGATACGACTTTCTTTAGGCCGGGCCCACAAGGGTACCTACTCGGCGCGTGCTGCCAGGGCAGGTGTGTGGCTACTGTAGGGACTTGCTTCGGTGGAGCCGGTAAGGGTCGGGAATTCTGCCACAGTCAATGGCAAGTGCAGCGCACAACTTGAAGGTTTCAGTTCCAGTTGTTCTGGTAGATGAGCAGTCGCAGATCGCGCCTGTGACAAGTAGCGATTTCGCATCGGTGCTGGGGTGGAAGCGGTCCCGCCTTCTGGAGTCGCATATCCCAGGGACGACATGCCTGATCTGGGCATGCAACGAGAAGACTCGAGCTCCCCCGCTTACTTCCGGTGTGATCAACGACCGAAGATAATTTCAGGCCGGTTCTGTTAGCCACTTCGCGTGCGCAGAGCCTGAGAAACGTTAACGTAATCGGCACATCCCTAGCCCGTCGCGTTTCGGCACGCGGCGAAATTTACCGGTCGACCCGCCACACGCAAACAGCCTCGCCATGGGTGCGACGAACACCCGCACTCGCCACAAGGACGACTACCATCGTCGGTCAATAGCGACCAACCCATCCAGATCGAGTTCGGATATGTCCACCGAGGGCTCACTATGTAATTTCCCTGTCATAGTTGTGCATGAGGCGAGCTCCTGCAGACGCACAACCGCACAGGACGTGAGAGTGGGAGAAGTTTACCAGGGCGATGGTTTTGACTAAGGCCAAGCCTGAAAGATCGAATGAACCACAGCGGCGACATTGGATGATCTTTGCAGTCAACGGCACAGCAGCGTGCTGGGCTGGTGCTTGGTCCACCCAAGCAATACGTCACTGCGCGCCTCGACACCCGCTACCTAGGCGCACCTCACCCTTGGTTCCACATCGTCTATCCGTTCCAACAGATTTTTTTTAACAGGCCTCGGGGAGGACTGGAGTATATGAGGGGCGGTACTTCTTCTCTGGGGACTGAGCTCATACAACTCTTGTCGTTTACATTCCTCGCGACTTTGCTGTCGCGGAAGCTTGCCATACTCCAATACACAAGCTTTTCCAAGCCTCACAAGCCTTTAGCATCCTGCTTAGGTGAAGACGCCGTGACGGTTCACACAAACGACCAAGCAACAGATTAAATCGACATCAGCATCGACGAATCGGCGACCCTGAACTCGACCATCCCAACCGCGACTATCCCGTTATCAGACCCTCACTAACATAGCGCCAACCCCAAGCAACAATCTCACCCAACCTCCATCGCGCTTCCACCACCGCCACCTTTACGCCAAGATGGCTCGAACTATGTTTGTGAATCCCTTCAAGGCCCACCACGTCGACGAGTTCCCAGGTGTCCATGTGCCTCTTGATGATTCAACCCACCGCGCTTCTGTGTCTTCCGCCCACCCACGCGCCTCCCTCGGCACATCAGAGAAAGCGACCAAAGACGATGAGCCCAGCGACCTTAGGCGACCTGACAGTAGTGCATCTAGTGGTGTTGTTAACCATGGCATGACAATCGCAGCACTAAAGGCAGAGATTGAAGCAGATGTCGCCGCCTCAGATACCGACACGCCATATGACCGTACGTCGTGTGGCATTTCTTATCGTATTGGGTGATCGTTGTGGAAAAGCAGTACTAATACTCTCTAGGCAAATCCAAGGTCATCAACAAAGCCTTGCAGGATATGGGAATGGGTCGCTACCAGTGGCAGCTTTTCGCTCTTTGTGGTGGCGGCTGGATGGCCGACAACTTGTGGCTGCAGGTGCGTTTGCCAAATTCATCAACTGACAACAGGGCTTACCATAATGCAGGGTGTCGCTCTGACGCTACCTCAACTCAGCGCTGAGTTCGGTGTCAGCGAAACTGAAGTCAGATACACCACACTGTCGCTCTTCCTCGGTCTCTGCATTGGCGCATCTTTCTGGGGTACCGCATCCGACATCATCGGTCGCCGTCTCGCTTTCAACTTCACCCTGTTCCTCGCTGGTGTCTTCGGTCTTGCGTCCGGCGGCGGGCCTAACTGGATTGGCACATGTGCACTGTACGCATGTATCGGTCTCGGTGTTGGTGGAAACCTTCCAGTCGATGGCGCCTTGTTCCTCGAATTCCTGCCACAAACATCCGGAAACCTGTTGACGCTACTTTCTGTCTTCTGGCCCGTCGGAAATCTGATTGCTTCACTATTGGCCTGGGCTTTCATCCCCAACTTCTCATGCCCTTCCGATACCCCCCTCGGGCAGTGCAGCATGGCCGACAACTGGGGATGGCGATACCTCATCTTGACTCTCGGTGCGATCACGTTCGTCATGTTCGTCTGCCGTTTCTTCCTGTTCCATCTCTACGAGTCACCCAAGTTCCTGTTGTCTCGTGGTCGCCAGGCTGAGGCTGTGGCTACCGTTTACGGTATCGCGCACTACAACAAGACGCATACCTGGCTCACCGAGGATATCCTCAACCAAATCGGTGGCGACCAGGAAGTCACCCAAGAAGACATGAAGCTCAGCGTGTTCGAGATTGTCAAGCGCTCCCTCAGCCGGTTCTCGATGAAGCGCTTCAGAACATTGTTCCAGGATAAGACAATCGGTCTTACCACTGCCCTTTTGTGGTTCCAATGGACGACCATCGGTATGGCGTACCCGCTTTTCAACGCTTTCCTCCCACAGTATCTCGCCAACTCTGGTGGTGACGTTCAGAACGACACTAGCACCGTGTACCGCAACTACGCCATCACTGCCATTGTCGGTGTTCCTGGGTCAATCATCGCCTGCTATACCGTCGACATCAAGTACATTGGTCGCAAGGGTACCATGGCCATCGCCACCGTCATCACTGGCGTCTTCGTCTTCCTGTTCACCATTTCGTCCGACTCCGACTTCCAGCTCGCTTTCACGTGTCTCGAGGCTTTCTTCCAGAACATCATGTACGGTGTCTTGTACGCGTACACACCCGAGGTCTTCCCCGCGCCTATCCGTGGTACCGGTACCGGTATGAGCAGTTTCTTGAACCGCGTTGCTGGACTATGCGCACCGATTGTTGCTATTCAGGCTGGTAATAGTAACCCCAAGGCGCCCATCTATGCCAGTGGTGGATTGTTTATCGCAGCGTTCTTTAGTATGTTGGTGCTGCCGATTGAGACAAGAGGCAAGCAGACTTTGTAGATGGTACATGTTGAGTACCCGACGGCAGGGCCGTACAGCGCAGTTGCATGATACCCAGTGCTAAGAATTGATGACGTTCAACTTCATGTCCAAGCTTTGTTTTCTCAAGTCCAAAAGTGCGGTGCTACTAACCTCCAATCCAACAATGGCACACCTCCGCACAGACCTCCTTGCCTCAAAGTCTGGCCCTCGCCTCTCCGAGTTTCAACTTCCACCCCTTGAGCCATACCTCAATCTGCTTCGCCGTAAGACTCTCAACCTTGGGCAACATCTCCAGCGCATTGTCATTATGAAAGACCATAGCCTCTTGTTCCCTGCCCTCACCCGCTGCGACCATGAAAGCGTGCATCTTGAACACCTTCGGATCAAGCAGGGCAAGCCATTGCGGAAGCGTAACTCCCTTGACCGCCAAACCAAACTTCTCAGTCAAGACACTGTGCAGAAGCGCCCAAGGTGCGGGGTTAGGATGCATCATGTTGTACACTCTGGTCACGTCGTTGTTACTTGGCGGCGAAAGTGTAATGTTGGTGATACCTTCTGCCAGAGCATCGACAGGGATCCAGTCGACAGCATTCATGTGAACAGGCCAGCAACCAAGCTGCTGGCTCGTCTTGAAAGTAACCCATAGCCAGCCTTGGATTGGCCAGCCCGGGGAACCAGCAATCGCAGACGACGGTCCGCCAATCTGGCCTGCGCGTACAATGGCGACGCGTACACCGGAATCTAGGTTTGCGCGGGCGAGGAGTCGCTCAGCAATACACTTGCTCTGTCCGTATCCGCTGTCCGCGGCGCTAGCATCTTCCCAAGCAGGTTCCTCGGGTATGAGTGGTTGTTCGGGATGACGGCTTGGCCAGTTCATGATTGAGCAGTTTGATGAGACAAACGTCACACGTGCCTTTTTGGGACTGGCAATACATGCTTTGATGACGTTGCGTACGGCATTGATGAGTGGCTCGAATTTTGCGAGAGGTATGGCCCAGTTTGCGTTCCAAGCGTTGAAGACTACTTCATCGACTTCGCGCACGAGCTGCTTGTACTGAGTATCGTTCAGTCCAAGGTTTGGTTGTGTAATGTCGGTTGTGATGAAGTGGAGGCGGCTTGGAATTGCGAGATTGTTGCTGCTGATGCGCTGCAGAGATGATGTGGTGCGCTGCTCTCCATCTTCACTCCTGTTGAGGCACAGGATTTTGGCGTTACTGTGTTTCTGGAGTAAAGAGGCTGTGATGTATGGGCCAAGGAACCCGGTAGATCCAAGGAGAACAATGGTCTTCGGTTCGGCCATTGTGGAGTCACCAGATTGAAGGCAATCTTGTGGTAAGATTGTGGTATGAGCAGCTCTCAATTGTCAATAAATGATATCGTGAATGATGGTGTGAAGAGTGAGCTTGAAGCGCAACACGAGTACAGGTGGGTTTAAATCTTGTAATTAAATGGTTATCAAGGCTCCGAGGTTGCAATTGATGCTGTGGTATCAATGTGCCGTTCCGCCACCATTTGGGCCTTGCAAAGGGATGTCCTGCAAACCCTGGCGGGAGCAGCAAGCTACATTCCCTCCAATAGTCTGGCAGTGTATTTCACGATGACATTTCGCTATTGGTGTTCCGCGGTCGCCATTATTTGTTCTTGCGTGGTCTGCATATGCCCATCTTTTGAGAAGCGCCACCAGGGCTGGTGATGTGCTGTCACATCGCATACAATGTAGCATTGTCTGTCCTAGTGCGTCGAGACAACCTATGACCTTCAATTACTGCGCCGCAGGCTGTGGTGAGGTTCAAATAGTGCAGAACTCGGCCAAGGATTCCAGTCATTGTCGGTATAGAGCCAATGGCACCAGCGGCGCGGGGAACTCGCTCGATCTCATCCTGAGTGGGATGAGCTACTCGCCGCGCAATGCAAGAGCGCATACGCAGTTCCAAGAGACGGTATTGCTCTTGCCCTCAGCCAGAACTAGGGACCTGAAAGAAGAAGATGCTCATGGGTTGCAAAGACTGTGACGAGATGGAAGACACTTGGCAGCACTCATCCCACAGCGAGTACAGGGCTGGCTGCCATTGCCCAATAGAGTACAGTTGTCATACAGGCGTTTTTGCGAGAAGCGCAAGGGCATCCCAGGCTCGGCGGAAGAAGCGGTGGCTGATGATGTTCTTTGGACTGATGGTGTAAGGGACGAGAGAGGTGGAACGACGGCATCCGATGGTCCAAGTGATGGTCAGGACGGGCTCCGCAGTTGCAACGCTGCATGCCCTGACTCCTTACATGTCCGTCCTGCAGTCGTCGACACACGCCCGCCACAACGCACGTCGCTTTGTCCGATTGTCGCTTGAGTGGATTGATGTCTACAGCGAGTCAGCATAAAGATGGCTCTTCTGCGCAACTCTGGCCAGGGTCCTTCCCCGCATCTGGCTGCCGAGGCTTCAACACCATAGGGTCAACATGTTGAGCCCGCAAAGCATCATGTATCTCGTCAGTATTACTGTAGCTCATAGAACAGACGCTTCCAATTCCCTTGTCATTTCGAAGAGGCTCGCATTGACACCGACGTCGCAATCGCCATGGCACTAGGAGAATACACGAACTTACGCGTTGACCGGCACGCGCAAGTCTTTGTCATCACCCTCGCAAAAGCCCCCGAGAACCGCATAAATGTCCAATTCGCACAGGAGATAATACGCGCGCTGCGCGAAATTGAGCAAAAACTAGGCCCAAATGCCGAAGGATGCGTGATAACAAGGGGAAACGACGACAAGTTCTGGTGCACAGGTCTCGAGCTAGACGAGAGCGACACAAACCCATTTGCGAATAGCGATGGCTTCTTCCCGCTGCTCGCGACCTTGCTCGACTACCCGTTCCCCACTATCGCTCTGCTGACAGGCCATACCTTTGGAGGGGCGTGTCCCTTTGCTCTCGCGCACGATTACCGCATCATGAACGCGTCGCGTGGCTTCTTCTCCATGCCGCCCGTCAACCTTGGCCTGCACTTCCCCGGCATCGGCTTCCTCCCTCGACTCAAGCTTCGTCCGCAGATCGCGCGCAAGATGCTGCTCGAGGCGCATCGCTGGACAGGCAAAGAAGCATACGAGGATGGAATTGTCGATGAGATTGCAGACCCCAAGGATATGTTGGAGGCCGCGCTGAAGAGAGCGAGGGCAGTCCAGGGTAGGGCCAAGATGGGCGTCTACAGCGTGCTCAGAAACGAGCTTTGGGGTGAGGCGGCTGAGAAGATTAGAGGCATCTGCTATGTACATGGTAAGAGGGTCACCGCACCCGCAAAAGCGAAGATCTAAGCCCGTCTCTTCGGTGACCGGACCGACCACGATGCGCCTATCAGGCCACCAACGATATTTGAATATATATGTATAATGTTTACCCATGTATCAAATGATTCCATCTAAGTGGCGCTGACGGTCCAAGGCTAAATTCATCGCTTCATCTATTGAGCCCTGTCGATCGCCCTGCTGATTAACTTCTCATCAACAACCTCAGTACTGTACCGCGCTTTCATCAGCTCATCGGATCAATTGATACATCAATTTTTTCTATTTCCAACCGCGGCAATCTATCGCACACGGTAACCTGTCGGGTTTGAACGGGAGACGTCTCGTGGTTCCTGGCTTGACTTGAGGCTCCTAAAACTGCAAACCAGGGCGTGGCCAACGACTCGTCCACGCCACTTCGAGATCCCTTTATGAGCCCAACAGAACATACCATCATCCAAGCTCGGAGGTGTGAATGTGGGAGACAGTTTCCTGCAAACGTAATGCAGTAACAATATACTGCTAATGTGGAAGCAGATCCCACGCTCAACAGAAAGTACTGCCGTTCGAAGCACCGGCCGCTCTGATACCATCACACTTCCATCGCACGAGCGGATCTAGGCATCACACTCGGCAGAAGTAGGGTCAAGGTATGATTTGCAGTGCGCTTCGCGACATTGGACGAAAGAATCGCCGCCACAAGTCGATCATGCGCATCGCGGCTATCCGGCCTGAATTCGAGATGCATTTACACATGCACAGACATATGCCATATTCCATTACAGCGAAGCATGTCCTTGATAAGCAGGACGTTCCGTTACAGCAGATCGTAAAGACAACGTAGTCTTATCATTTCGCCTACAATGAAAATAACTAAATTAGCTTTCGGGTTTGCTGTCATCGCCGACAGAGGTATGTCCTGTCGTACTATCATGAACATTCGGTCAGTGACACTACAACAGCACATAGCCAAGTGACCAAGCGTTACTGTGATGCACAAACATCGATATGCTATTCTGGATGGACCGGCACCAATGGCATCACATTCGGTCTCGCTTTACCTGAGTCAAAACCCGCGCCTTTCGATACCGTCTTGCAGATTGTGTCACCCATCAAGAATGGATGGGTAGGGTTTAGCTGGGGTGGAACAATGCCATATGTCCCACTTACAGTCGGATGGATGAACAGTGCATCCAACACATCCATCTACAGCTCGAGAATGGCTTTCGGCTTGAGTCTGCCACAGCCCTATGCTGATGCCGAGTACTCGTACATCAAAGGAACCGGGTACAACGCAACTCACTGGACTTTGACCGTGCGGTGTAAGGGCTGCTCGCAATGGCACGACGTGGACGGCAATCTGGTTTCTATCGATGCAAATGCATCTGCGCAAAAATTCGCTTACGGCTTGTCGAGCAAGCTGCCTGCTCAGCCGGCGAACAACAGGTCCACCTTCAATGTGCACAGTTCGTTTGGAAATTACAGAATCGATCTCACGCATGGTCAAAATGCAGACTTTGAAGAGCTAGTCGCAGCAAATCTCGTCGATGATGCTCCCCCAGTATCGAGTAGTGTCCCGGTACCGAGCTCGACTGTTAGCTTACGACCAACGACCATGAGTACCAGTACTACATCCTCGGAATCAGCAGCACCAACATCAACAGGAATCCCCTCATCTTGCCCTGATGTCGGCAAGCTTGCATTCTCTATTAATACTGCAATGGGATGGAAGGCTACAAAGGTAGCAGGAGGCCTGATCCAACCAAGAGGGCTCATTCTGGACACTTTGGGTAATCTTCTCGTTGTACAAAATGGTCTTGGTATCACGGCTCACATCATCTCGCCAAACGGCTGTCTCACCTCGTCCAAGACGCTCATTTCTCAGCGGAATCTCAACCATGGCATTGCGCTTAGCCATGATGGAAAGACGCTGTACGCTAGCTCTGCGACCTCGGTGTTTTCATGGACATATGATGCAACTACCATGAGAGTGTCGGAGAACTCTACGACAATTCTGACTGGAATGGACAGTAGAGGGCACGTCACAAGGACGCTGTCAATCCCACCAAAACATCCAAATCTTCTAATCGTCTCCCATGGGTCCAACGACAACTTTGACTATGGCTCAGCGAATATGAGAACCGGTCGGTCGTGCGTCAAGATCTTTGATACCACCGCCATTCCTGAGGAAGGCTACGATTATGCAACCGGCGGCTATCAGATGGGTTATGGACTCCGTAACGAAGTTGGTCTAGCATTCGATGCTGAAGGCATGCTTTGGGGTGTTGAGAACTCTTCCGACGAGCTGCATCGTACTGTTGATGGTGTATCCGTGGACATTCACACCGATAGTAAGTATCCCTGTACCAAATGCACCTCAGACATACGTTGACCTCGTGACCCACATCCAGATCCAGCTGATGAGATCAACTATCTGGGTGATCCATCCAAAGAGAACACAAACTGGTACGGATACCCGACTTGTTATACCGTGTTCAATCCAGCGTCCATCACAGACAAGAGATTTGCAGTGGGTGATCAATTCGTCTTGGAGCCCAATGCCACCTTTACGGACGATACGTGTAAAACGCGTAGCATACCACCTCGTCTCGCGCTTCCAGCTCACTCTGCGCCCCTCGACGCGGCTTTCGATAGGAATTTCACTAGCATGTACGTCACCATCCACGGGTCCTGGAACCGCAGTCCTTCGATCGGGTACAAAATCATCCAAGTTCCCTTCGCAAACGGTGCCAATGGCTTTGGGCCAAAAGCGGCCTTGAACAGCACGCAGGCTTGGACTGATATTTTTTGGAATCCCAATGTGGATCACTGTTCGACCACGCAGTGCTTTAGGCCCGTGAGTATTGCGCAGGACAAGTACGGCCGAATGTACGTCACTAGTGACAGTGGGGCGGAAGGCGAGATGATTATCCTGGGAAAGGTGTAGATGATAAGTTATGTGTGGGTGTGGGGTCTGTATCTCAACATCAGGCTCAAACTTGGAAATCATAGGAAAATATTATCGGCCTACCCCAAACATTATTCGACCCACGCCAGAGAAATGAGATAAATTGAACAGTTTCTAAGCTCTCTAAACATCGTAATAGATCAACAACTCTATATATTGTCACCTATTTAGGTAATTTGAGGTAGTGAATTGCTTCTATCTGATCTTTTTGGCATGGGCCGAATAGTGTTTGGGGTAGGCCGAAAATGTTTTCCCGAAATCATTCGTGATGATTATGCATTTGTAGGATAGCTGAGAACGTCAGACAGTCAGGCAAAAACCACTGACGCATCCCACATCCCACCATCTACTCTACAGCCACCTTCTCCCACTTGAGCCCTTCCTCCAAGCTTGCTCTTTTTGCATCCCAGCTATCCACAAACCAGCTGTCGCGCGGCTTCCATGGTCCGGTCATCGCATATCTCGGCATCGCCATCATCGCACGCAGAAGGTAGGTGCTGGTAAACTGAGGGGTAGTTAGTGTCTTCTCCTTCTCCTTCTCGCTGATGACGGGCACAACGCTTGTGTAACCATGCTTTTGTTGGTGCTTGATAAGGCGGGCGTAAAGATGGGATGCAGCCTCGGCGCCTAGTGTCCACGACGCGTTGAAGTACCCGATAATGGTGCCAAAGTTAGGTACAGAAGTGAGCATAGAGCTGCGCCACAAGTATTGCGATGGCACGTCGACTTGCTTGCCGTCGACGGTGACGTTTATGCCACCAAAGCCATACATGTTGAGGCCTGTGGCTGTGATGATAATGTCTGCGTCTAGCTTCTGCCCGCTGGTGAGCTCGATGCCGTCTGATACAACGCTCTTGATGGTATCTGCAACGATGTTCGCTTTGCCTGTTCTGAGAGCCTTGAAGTAATCGCCGACGGGGCAAATGCACAGGCGTTATTGCCAGGGGTTGTAACTAGGCTTGAAGTGAGGATCGACAGGGAGGTTGGGGGGCAGCTGCGTGGCGGTTCTTTTGGCAATGACCGACCGTGCGAGTTTGGGGAACCAGACGCAGAACTTGTAGAAGACAAGGCCAATGAAAGTGGACATGAAGCCTAAACAGACTTGTTAGCAGTCGGTTTTGGGGTAGAAGAGGGGTGACGTACGTTTGTATCGTAGAGTGAACCACTCTGGTGCCCACTTCTCGAACCATACCCGGTCGTCTTGGTTAAGGCTCATGATATACGACGGGCTCCGTTGTAGCTGTGTCACACTGCCTGCACCGCCATCGACGAGCGCAGGAAGCAGCGTTATTGCTGTCGCGCCACTGCCCACAATCACGATATTCTTGCCCTTGTAGTCTAGATCCTGGGGCCAGAACTGCGGGTGCACGATCTTGCCCTGGAAATTGTCAAGGCCCGGGATCTCTGCATCCAGAGGCTGGTCGTAGTTGTAGTATCCTGTGCCTAGGATAAGTCACTTGGTCCAGTAGACGACTGTGCGCGGCTCGCTTCCATTGTCATTGCCAAATTGCACCTCGACCCTCCAGCGCTGTTCCTCACTCCTCCAGTCGGCCTTGGTCACCTTGTGTTTGTACCAAATCTTCTTATCTAGATCAAACGTGCGCGCTGTTTCGTCCAAGTGTTTCAAAATCTCCTCCCCCTTGCCTATTGGGTTCTTCGCCCTCCACGGGTAGAACTTGAAGCCGAAGGTATGCAGATCAGAGTCCGACCGTATACCTGGGTATTTGAATAGCGACCATATTCCGCCGAGTTCGTGGCGCGCCTCGAGAATGGTAAATTTGACGTTTGGGAGCGATTCTTGGATGTGATAGGCCGCATTGATACCGCTGATGCCAGTTCCAATGATTAAGACATCAAAGTACGAGTCGATCATGGTGTGCCGCTGTGCTGACGGTACTTGCTATGTCGAGTGTTTACCGGGTGTTTTCCAAGGTAGAGTCCGACAAGAAGTAGAGACTCTGAATCCAGTCAGTGGTGAGGCTGATGGGCAATCGCACAGGAGCCGGTGCATGTCGACACTTTGTACCCAAACTTTGTCGACTTCCGAGGTTTCTCCACACCGTCGCACTATTCTCCCGCCTGCGCGCACTACCCCACTGCTGACCTCTTCGTCCATCAACTATGTGGCACTCGTTGGTGTTGGCGGAGTGCTTGGCACGTCACTGACTTTTGTTTGCCAAGGCTGATTCTGAGTTGCTTTTGTTTAGTAGTACACGCACCTTACCTCAGACGGCAACGTTGCCTGCGGGACGAGGTGGGGCTCACTCCAGCTAACTCTGTTCGGATGAACTATTGTTAAAAGGATTACTTCTCTCTGTGTGTATGTAGGTTTCGTGTTGAACGACTGGTCACATGCCCCCATCTACCATCATTAACAGCCAGCTCCCACGTTGTCGGAAACATTTGTAGAGACATTAGACAGCACTACGCGCCGATCACTAAGCGCACCGAGGCAGGCATGGTAGTCGGGGTAATTGATCGTTGCGAGGACGCGTCTTCGGTGCAAGGAAACCTTGGAAATCCGCTCCTACACACCTTGTAATCTGCATTGCCATTGGGGGGTTTCCTTCCGTATCCAGGCTCAGCTTTCGCCTCTAGGTTACGAGTATCGTCTTTCATTAGTCCGTCTTTTCGTCCTCCCGAGGCCGTCTATCACTCCTCCATGACTGTAGCGAACCATTGACATGTGAGACCGAAAGCTTCAGGGGCACTTTCTTTGGCACACAGGCATGATATCATAACGGTGACGGACGAACTGAGAGATGGGACGGCCGAATGCCTGGACAAATCTGCTTTGATCTGCAGTGACAGAGCGGTTTCGAGACCCAAAGCTTAAAATCAAAGTGAGGGACACGAGTGCGTACACTCGAGAGCTTTGATAATTTAGCAGAGTCACTGCATAGGTCGGTGCCCACGGGTGAGAAGAGGAAAGCCGTCGCACACATGGCGCAAGCGGTGAGAGTGAATTCAAGTTGTGAATGTCGTCGGATAACGGCAAGAGATGCTGCAGCCCATGACTACACCCCTCAACCGTTTACTTCTTTCTTTGTGATTCTTCGCCCCGCACGCTCTTGGTCCGTGCTATGACACGATGTCCTCTAGAAATCCAGAGTTTCCCTCTCTCACCAGCTCCCTTCTCGACAAAAAAACTCAGCCAGAGAAACTCCCACGAATGTACACGCGACAAGCGTGTCGAAAGCGGACTAAGTCGGACTAAGTAAAGCCACCGGAACATCGCGTCCAGAAAGAGTTGAGGCTGTGTGCCGGGCCGCTCAAACTTACCCCTGACTGCATCGCCCCACCAGTTCCAACGACAAATTTTCAACTCAACAACCCACAAAGTCAGCTCTCTACCCGTGGCTCAAACTGCGAGGCGTGGACACAGATGCTTGCAATATATTGGTTGTTACGGCCAATGTCTCCATCAAAGAAATCGGGCTTGTGGTTTAGTGGTATAATACTCCCTTAGCATCAGCTCCTGAGCAGCAAAACGCACAGGAACAGCTTGGGAGTGGTCCAGGGTTCGATTCCCTGCAAGTCCATCTTTTTGCGCGTGTCGCCGTCGTCGGCGGTGCTGTCGCGGCTGATTTGTAGTGTCGGTCAATTTTTGAAGTTTGAAGCTTTTTTGGCCCCTCACCGAAGATTTGCGCCGAGGTGCAGTACTAAGGAACGATTCCTTAATTGTCCGTGGAAGCTTGAATTACAACACCACTTATCGGCCTCTTCCTGGTTCTGCAGTGCAGGATACATATTTGTCCAAGGCATCCTGTGGGGCGATCTAGCACGACGCAGAGAAGGCTATCAAAGGTTCGTATATATTGCACAAGCAATGAACATCATCCACACTGCGAGGAAATGGTGAGCACATTACTTGTTCGATGTCAGGTCTTCACGCCTAGTCAATCGGAAGATTATCCTTCTCTTTCAATTTACTCTTCCCCGACTTTCGCAATCTTAATCAGTACCACCCACTCTCATTAGCACATATATCATGTGTACAGCAACACTCGACATCTCATTCACTATCCAGGAACAACCAATATCCATACTCGCCTTCTGAACCCCTCCCTTCCATCCCCAAACACTATGTACCTCTTCCCACCCCGATGATGTAAAAGTCAAAGTCAAAAGAAAACGCCCTGCTATGCAATGTGCACCTAACAATGCTTTCCCATGTCCCCAAAGCCAGAGAGCCAAAGCCAAGTAGGCAAGTCATAACGCCATCGCTGAACGCCTGTTTCGACCCAATGCCACCCATAACCACCGCCATGCCGAAAAGAAAAAGAGACAAGAAATATACAAAAGAAAGCATGTCCTCCCACTCCATCAAGTGCAGGAATAAGTCAAAAGCCGGTCCATCCCCTCCGTCGCCGCACCTGCGTCAAATACCCATCTCCACCGCGCCTTTCTGGTGAAGTATTATCAGTATCGGATCCCTAATCCGGCGCAACACCCTTCCTCGCCGCTGTGCTCATCTCACCCCCACTAGTCTCCCTTCTCCTTCTCACAATCTGTAGGCGTGGAAGCGGCGGCGCATTGCTCGTCGTCGTCGTCGAAGTGTGAGTTGGAGTGGGAGTGGGAGTAGCACTCCCTGGTGCATCGTTTTCGCCACCAACAGTACTTTGGCGTCGTCGCATGACTGCTTCACCGAGACGACCTGCCCGGGCTTTAGGGAGACGGGAAGACGACTTTGCATTGGCGTTGTTCGCTTCTATGCGTGCAAGGCTTGTTGCTGCGTCGCGAGATGGTGGACGGGAAGATGTGCGGGGGCCAGTTGGTGTGCTGTTATTTGATTGCAGGGCTGCAAAAGAAGTTGAACTGCGTGCTAGAGCTGGTGGTTTGGACCGGCCAGATGAAGGGGGGACAGCGGAGGGATCTTCGGCAAGATCCCACATTGCTGTTGATGACTGCGACCTCGTGATGCCACCACGTCCTGTTGGTGTGCTGGCCATGGGTGGAAGCATGAACGTAGACTTGAGGGAGTTGGGCGTGGGCGGTGTCAGCCCCATGCCACTGCCTACTAATGTAGAGCCAGAGCTGGAGCCGGAACCATCTCGACGACCGGCAGACGAAGCTGGGCGGCGCAGGTTCATGCCAATAGCTGAAGCGCGACTAAGGCTTCGCTTGCCGTTCGACCCTTTGTTGATACCTGACTGCTCGACTTCGTCGCATGCGCGGATGAGCTCTTCGGCCATCTGCCGTACCAATACAGCAGAATCGTGTTCCATCAGCCAACTGATGCGATCATAGCAGCCAAAAGCGCGTACGAGCCAGCAGCCTTCATCCTTCGCATCACAAATCGTCCGTAGGATACGGAGAAAGTTGAGACGCGTCACAGCGTCTTTGTGTCCCAGCTTCTGTTCTGTGCGACTGAAGATCTCAGGTACGGCGAGAGACGCAGCAATCGGTGGAGACAGACGAACAAGCTTTTGCAATGGCTCGAGCATGTTCTCAAAGGTGGAGTGTGGCAGGTCGGCGGAAGTGTACGCAGAGATGATGGCGACTGTAAAGCTAGATTGCGAAGAGAGAAGGTATTGTTCGACGCGCGCGGTCTCTTCCTGAAGCCTGCTTTGGTTAGCGTGTTGTACCTGGTAGCTAGAAATGGAGGGATACGTACCATACGAATATGGCATCCAGGGCAGTCACCGCCCAATTGCGGTCACCAAGTAGCGATACGTAGAATGCGAGGCCCTTCGCGTCCCATAGCATCTTCCGTGCGACCTTGCCCGAGTTGACCATCTCAAGCAACACCGGCAACGCAAACTCCTTGAGCGGGCCGCCTTCGCGCACGACTTCCTTCAACAAAGGTATGATGTCTGACAGTGCAGCCTCTTCCTGCCTGCTCTTGTTGTGCCGACACAAATTGTACATGGTATTGAGGATCTGGTTGGAGATCTCGCGATGGAAGGGAGGTAGCCGAGCTGGGTCAGAAGCGGATCGGTGCTGGCTGCGGCTCATGGCGTCCTTTTGCCGAGTCGACTTGAGTAGTTCAATAAGGATGTCGATCGCATTGGAGTTCTGGAGGGCTTCGTGGGTCGAGGACAGGGAGCTGAGGTTCTTGATGAACTTGAGCATGGTGATCTGATGTGGTGGTGACATCTTGCGGAGGTCTTTCAATACACCTGTGCACTGTTAGCTATGTTCGAGACTCCTCCACTACGCCAGCACGTATGACGGAAATGTGAAACTTACGCTTCAAGATCATTCGATCCGCCACGAGATCTTTGACATGACTCTCTGCTTGTGAGAAGATGAGGAAGATCTGTACGATCCTGCCCACAATGAGGCGTGCAACCTCGCCATCCTCCTCCACCATACGGTTTAGCACCAGACTGAGAGGGTATAGTACACTGGATCTCGAAAAGATACGGCAGAAATCATTCTTGGGTGTCGGCCCTTGCAATTCGAAAACGCCAAAGACGCCGTTGACACCGATAAGTACCAGATCGCGCTCAGCGTCAATGTCCTCTTCCAGAAACTCGACTAGCACATTGATACCACCGCATCCGATGAACATCTGCAGAGTCAGGGTGCTCGTTTGGTACATCTGTCGTACAAAAGCTGCAGCCTCTTTTCGGATGTCGCTAGGAAACTTCTTGGAAGCAAAGTAGCAGATGGTCGGAATGCCGCCCAGGAACGACAAGCTCTCCTGTGATTCGGAGTCTTCCAAGATGATCAAGTTGATAATCTTGAGAAGAGGCAATACCACTTCGTTGTGCGGCCGGGTTCCGAGGATCTCCAAGATGGGCAACATGCCATGGCTTCGCAGTATGATGGATCGTTTGTCTGGCGACTCATGTAACACCTGTAACAGTTGATCTGCAATGTCGAGCAATTCATCGTCGGGCTGACTAGTCTTCAAACAGCCAACTAGACTTTCCGTCATCTTCGTTAGCCGATCGTCCCGGTCTCGAGCAACATTGTTCTCCAGATTGATGTTGTCAAGACCCTCGTCAAGGTTCGCAAACGGATCAAGGTCATCTTCGTCAGCGATGATGAAAGAGTTTGCCATCTTGGATGTAATCATGGCAAGACTGCTGTGCTCACTGCCACTGTCACTCTCGGCTCGACTAGGGTTAGCAAGTTGGCCCTTGATATCACCAAAGACATCCGAGAAATCGTCACTTTCGTTCTCGGCGTACTTTTGAATCTCAATCTGCGACTGCGTTCGTTGCAGCTTTCCCCGTGTCGACGTTGAGCTGGATGATCTTTGATGAATGTTGCCGTTTGACTTGACGTCACGAGTTGGCTTGGGTCCTGCTTTCAAGTCGCTGGGATGGAACAAGCGTGGAGAGAAAGTGTCAGAGGGCGGGCTAGAATTGGTGACCACTACTTGCCTTGATGCCATGGCTGGTGGGTGTGCGTATTGCATAGACGCGAGTTTACGTTCAAAGGCACCCTCGTCAGCTGGCAGGAGATCTGAGTAGTCCTCGACGGTGTCCTCACGAAAGAGCTGACTGGGCCGCGCTGGTGCTTTAGGCTTTGGCTTTGGAGACGGCGCAGCCTTTGGTGTCCCTCGCAGGAATGCCGTCCTTGGCTGTTCATATCTATCCTCATACTCTGATGTAGAAGCGTTGGAATTCGATCTTGAAGACGCATTTGACGAGGAAGCAGACGTCTTAGGTCTACCATTGGCGCCTCTCGACCTCTCGGCCGCTCTGTGACCTGACGCTTTGGGAAAGCTCTGGAACTGCGCCATGTTCATTGGGCTCTTCACCGTAGCCTCTCCATCCCCAAACTCGGGCATCTCGGTGACCGACTCAAAGCTGGCGAACGCCTTGAGCCTGTCGCTCGAAAAGAGCCCACCAAAGTTGTCCTGTGGCTTGAGGTGTGGCATCTGCAGGGCGCGGGGCGATATGCTTTCGGCAAAGTCATTATCCCAGTTATCGTCATGCTCTAGTTCCGGCGAGCGGAACGACTCTGCGGTGGGTCTGTGCTTCGGGATGTTGAGATTAACGTTGGCCGGGATTCTGCGAGATGAAGCACCAACACCGTTGGCGGCAGCGGGGGACGCCTTCTGTAGCCCCGACGAAAGACGCGAAGTCCGGCGAAGGGAGCTCGGCGACTTTAAGGCTTCGTTCCATTCCTGCACGGACTTGACTGCTTCCTGATATTCGGTAGGTTTTGTGGGTACTGCAGGGACAGTCCGCTTGGCGCTGAGAATCCATGGGTGCTTGAGGAGGCGCTTTGCGGAGATGCGGAGCGTGGGATTCTTTTGGAAACACTCCATGAGAAACTCGCGCAGCAGCTGCCAGGGTCAGTATCTGGGGTAATAGGGTCTGGCGTTTACACATACCGGAGAGGCACTGCCGGGGATGGGTGGATGCTCATCGTTGACGATTCTGAACAGGGCCTGCATGGGCTGCAGCTTGTGGTAGGGCGGCTTTCCCTCAATCAGCTCGATGACTGTGCATCCCAAGCTCCATATATCTGACGAGGTAGTCGCGCCCGAGAGTTCAATGACCTCTGGAGCCATCCAGTAGGGTGTGCCCACGACACTCGACTGGTCCAGGCCCGACTGCTTGGTGGCTACACCGAAATCGGCGAGCTTGACCAGCCCCTCCTTGGTGGTAAGGATGTTGGCACCCTTGATATCCCTGTGTATAACACCTTGTTCGTGGAGGTAGAGCAGCCCATGGAGGACCTGGGACATGTACAGCGCGACGAGGTTTTCGGGGAATTTTCCAAAGTTCTTGCAGATGCTGTGGAGCGAGCCGTTTTCGCAGTACCTGGCCGGACATTAGCTCGTGCTCGTGTGCGCAATGGCTGCACAACCGCGACTCACTCGAGGATGATGTAGAGGCTCTCGGAGCTCCTCACGAAGCCGTGGTACTTGACAATGTTGGGGTGGTTGAGGTTCTTGAGCAGGTCAATCTCCATCTCCATGTTCTTGAGGTCGGCGGCGCCCAGGTTCTCGAGGCGGACCTGCTTGATGGCGACCGTCTCGCCCGTGCCCCAGTTGAGCGCCCTGTAGACGCTGCCAAATGCGCCTTTGCCCAGGCAGTCGCCCAGCTGGAAGTCCTTGAGGCCCGCGACATCCTGGGCTGCCTTTTGCGCCGTGCCCTCTCTGCTCGGCCGCTGTTCGCGCTCGCGGGGCTGGCCGTTGTGGTTCGACGACGACGACGACTTCTTCGAGTGGCCGGGCGTGCTGGAGGCGTTGGAGGCCTGCGACGAGCGCGAGTTCGAGGGCGCATGCGATGGCCGGGACGGGTGTACGACCATGTCGGCTGTTTCTCGTCTGGCGCCCGGGAGCCAGCTGCTATCACGTCCTACGGCTGTGCTCGCGTCGGCGCCTGGACGTCTCGGCCTGTGTCGTCGCAAGGCGGTCGTGGGTGGTCAAAGGTGGGCGGTGGGCGGCGGTGAAGGACTTGGTGCTGTGTGCATGTCCCCAACAACAACAACTACTACTACAAGCACCCAGATATCCAGAAATCCAGCAGCGACGGCAATGTCGACGGCGGGCCAGGTCGCAATTGTTGTTGTGCTTGCCCATGCGCGGCTCGGATTATGCGTTGGAGGGGCCCGTTACCAGCGCAAAGCAATTATCAGTCGGGGATCCTGGCCGCGAAACACGCTCTAAGCCCGCCCGGCGAATCTCAGAGCAGAGTCGCTGTCGCCTGCCAGCGGCTGCCGTCAAGTCAAGACTCGTCGCCCAACGCTGCCGGGTCGATTGGGGCATGCGGGGAGTGGCTACGCACCGCTGTTGTCGAGATGAGCGAGTGTCTCGTCGCCGTGTACTCGACCGGTCCAACGCAGTAGCGGCCGCCGCCCTTGGCCGCTCGCTTCATGCGCCCTGCCTCAGTCCGTCCACTCACCATCCCGCACCCGACGAGCACAATTCCCGGTTCCAGAGTATGGGCATGTACATGCAGCAGCCCACAACGTGCACGCGTCGTCGAGCGTTTGTTTTTCCCCAACGGCAAGCCTCGTCACAGAGCCGCACCAAGTGTCAAAGACTTGCGCGTCTTCACGTGCACTAGCCCCTTGCATGGCCCGCAGACCAACCGTCTCCTCTCCCGTCTACACACGGGTCCGTCGTCAGCATCAGAGCCGCCATGCGTCACAGCTAGCTATCGCACCACTATCGCAATCAAGAACCATGCCTATCGCGGGGAAGGTGGGGAAACGGCTCCCGTCAGCTTGTGGAAACTCTACCGGAAAGGAAATGCCGGTGCGCGAGTCAAGACGAGACATTCGGTACAGTGGTATCATTGTTCCCGTCATCAAGCTACTCCCATCCACCCACCCATCCATCCTACAGCTCATACCCACCATTCTCCTCCTAAGAGCTCACAACATTGAGCACACCACCGTCAACGGCCAGAATCTGGCCGTTGACGTACGAGTTTACCGTGAGGAAGATGACGGCCTGTGCCATCTCCGCATCGCTTCCCGCCCGCCCATGGGGGACGTGGCCCTTCTCCTGGATCTTCTCGTCCGGCAGGTCGCTCTTCTGGTGCTCGTCACTCTCCTTTGCCGTCATCTCCGACGGGAAGTAGCCAGGCGCAATGCTGTTCACCCGGATACGGAGCTGCTGGAACTCGGCCGACATGAGCTTGCTCAGGTGAACGGTACCGCCCTACAAAACACCACGCGTCAGCATCTTCTGCACCTCATCCATTCTGGTACAACTAACCTTGGCAGCATTGTAGCTGAAGTGGCCCTGTGCGTCCTTCATGATGCCTGACATGGAAGAAATGACAATGACAGAGGCCGAGAGGTGGCCGTGGCTCTCGGTTCCAGCTTGCAGGAGCGGCAAAAGGACGACAGTGGTAAAGTAGACGGCAGTGACATCCGTGTTGTAAGTCTCAGCCCAGCCCTCGAATGTCTCGTTGTCGAACAGCTTCTTTTTCATGTCGGTAGCATTGTCGGCGTCTGGGATACCCTTCTCGCCTGAGATACCGGCTGCTGCAACAAGCAAGTTGATGTACTTCTCCTTGGACGCCAACTCCTGATACATGCGCTCCAAGTCGTCTTTCTTGGTTACGTCACAGGGTGAAAGCGGTATGATCTGGCCGCCCTGGTCTGGGCTGTGTGACTTTGCTGCGGTCTCGAGAGCTAGAAGCAGTCAGCATTACCATTGCTTGGAGTGAAAGGGTCAAGAAGCGTGCTTACCCTCTTGGCGTCGGCCAGTGATGTATACCTGCTAGATGTTAGAGGCGTCTAGTCACAAGAACAAGAACAAGAAACACACTTTTGCGCCGTTTGCAGCGAGTGCCTGAGCGGCCATAAGGCCGATGCCAGAGCCGCCGCCAGTCACTACGCACACATAGTCCTTGACCGAGAAGAGCTTCTCAACATGAAGATCTGAAGTGCTTGCTTTGGCAGGCATTGTGATTCGAAGCTAATTGTTTGGTATGAGTAGAGGAGAGAGTTTGATGTTATTCGAAGGCGCGGATTGTTTCGGTGATTGAGTCTGGCAAGAAGAATCAGATATCTGTAAAAAAAACGCGTAACAGTTCTGATGGTATACTTTAGCCTATGACGTACAGCCATAAACAGCCCACCTGTCCCAATCGGGCTTAGACTGCTCGCGCTCATGCATGCCCGCGGAACACAAGTTCTCCTGCCCCATATGGGCTCGTGCGTGCTTGCAAAGCGCTTACCCTTCAGCCTCAGCGTCAATCTTAGGATACCCGCGCCTTCGATTTGAAGACTGTACCGCTGGTAGTGTGATCGCATTCTCCAGTGCATTGCATCCTCTTGCTGCGTCAGATTTTTTTTCTTGTCCGCATGTCATGTTACCGAGTGTTGACTAGCACTGCCACAATCAGGCACCTCCTATCCGTGCCAGAACCTCCAAGGGCTCGAGACCATTGTTGTAGTCATACTCCGATCACATCTCGACGCATGCGTCTGCCATCTTTTGAATTTGTTACGTTTACGACTTAAAATGCATCCACAGCCTGAAATGGCGGCCTCCATGTGGAAACCATCAACCGACCTCATGCTTTCACCAGGCAAGGCTAGTCAGCTCTGGCCCGAACCCCTCGATACCCCCGGCATTATACCGAGTCACCTCAAACGTTCTGCGACGGGTCAGTTCCCTATTCTAGAAGTCATTCAGCGTGTACTTTATCGACTCAAGCCAAGCGGCGTTGGCGATCTCGAAAAGATACTTGCTCTCATCGGCCTCTACCAAGCTGCTCAACCCGTATACAAACATCTAAAGGGCCTCCTCATATGGGCCTTTACTGTTCAAGTCACGATTCCCGAGACTGATGCAGTAGCTAGAGAAGTCCTGGCCTGGATGGGCGCCGAGGTGATATTGAACAGCCATACAAGAAGCGCTATGCTGGTCACAGGAGGCATGCAAGACCCGAACGATGAGTTCCATCGTCGTATGATGGTTGCTCGCAATCCTGGAGCTGCAGCAAACGCATCAGACGAAGAAGTCCTATACCTTCCGCCGATCGGTACACGACTCTTTTGGGTCGGCTTCCGGCCGTATATTTTTTCTCGTCGTGGTGGACTCGGACACCGAAACGGCAGTGTTGTGACTGGAAACATACTCGACAGCAACGGTCAGCTGCAGAATTCGCTCACCATCATGACCCTTGGATGGAGTCTCAAGCCGCTTCGGGATTTTACCAGGCTTTGCCACGACTTCAGAATCAAGAATCTTACGGGTACCACAACAGTGTATTTTGCGGGTGATCGCACGTCAGATCCCTATGGCAACGGCTGGCAGTCAGTCTCCAAGGCCATTCGAAGGCTCGACACCATTGACATGGATGAAACAATCAAATCGGATTTGGTAAGAGACGCAGAATACTACTACAGCGATGAGTCGCGCTCGTTCTTCGCCGACTGCGGCATTCCATACCGGCGAGGTTACCTCTTTCATGGCCCACCAGGCACCGGCAAGAGCTCCTTCAGTGCTGCATTGGCAGGCCATCTCAGCTGTGACATCTATCACATCAACTTGTCAACTGGTAGCATCAGCGATGGAACACTTCATCGTCTGTTCTTGGGTCTCCCACGCAAGTGTGTAGTTGTGTTGGAAGACATCGACTCTGCTGGTATCGGTCGCGAACAAGGACCTTCAGACGATCAAACGGAAGCACTCCAGCAAGCGCAGTCAGCTATCGACGCTGCTCATAGTCTTACAAATGGCACGGGGCCCCCACCACCAGCTTCGAAACGTCATCGCACTGTCCGTCGAAGCAACACAGTTACACTGAGCGGTTTGCTGAATGCCATTGATGGCAATGCCTCTCAAGAGGGTAGACTTTTGATAATGACCTCCAACGCCCCTGATACTCTGGATGCGGCTTTGACACGTCCTGGTCGTATCGACAAGAAAGTCTACTTTGGAAACATGGACGCCAGTACTGGCAAGAGCATATTCAAACGTTTGATTGGACGATCTGCTCTCGCGCATCATTCGGCTTTTACCGTAGAGCAGATTGAGCAGTGGGCAACAGAGTTTTCCGAGAGGATGCCGCACGACACCTTCTCTCCAGCGCAGGTACAGAACTACCTTCAAGGCTGTCGAGGCGACCCTGTCAAAGCCTTGGATGGTATGGACGCCTGGATTGCGGAAAGCAAACGTGATGCCCAAGAATTGGGTGATACCGGTAGAACCAATCGGGGCGACGTAAACTCTACCGCTCTTGGCGAGGATTGGATCGAGTAGGACAATCCATCCCTTTATAGGAGTATAGGTCGATTGCGTTGAAGAGATCTAGTTGGCGTTTCCAAAGGATTGACCTCCTTTCAGGACTTCTACTACACAAAGTCTTCCCAAGAGGCGTGTAGTTTCGTTAAAGTAGCATTGCAAGAGATGGGTTGCATAGAGTCTGGGCTGGAACATGGACTATGCTGCTACCATTTAACATTGGCTATCTAATCTTCTCATCGTTACATACGGCAAAACTCACCTATGCCGTAGTGAATGCATGAACGTATGCCTAGCCAGTAACATGTGAAGCAAGGTACCGTGAAATCTTCATCTAATGCCTTCTGCGCTTGATCCACTCTGGCTCTCAGCCATCTCCTATCTATAAATTGCCTTCCAATCTCCCGAAAACTCCCACCTGACTAATACAACCTACACCAACCATCATGCCTATCGAAACCCACTACTCGATACTCGGTATCAGCCGTGCAGCATCTACCGATGAGATAGAAGCCGCGTATCGCGCCATCCTACTGGCAAACCACCCAGACAAGATCAAGCACTTGGCTCCCTTCCCACGTACATTGGCCGAAGCCCGTGTTCGAGCAGCTAAGATTGCTTACGAAGTTCTCATTGACGAAGAAAAGGCAAAGAAGTATGATGAGGAGATGGGAATCTGGGGTGCCTTTGGTAATGCTCAAACTTGGAGACGGCCATGGGAGCCTCCTGTCGCGCCTGTTGATGCTGGAGAAGATGAACCTGTGGATGTAGAAGAAGACACTAGCTCTCGTGATGGAGGATCTATCTCTTTTCCCACTTCGCCTGCCAATGAGATGCCGGATGGCGTGCTGAAAGCAGAGTACCGCTACGGTCTGACACGCACGGCCACGGATATAGATGTCAAGATCAAGGGCTGGAAGCTTTACCTTCTTCTCTCTACAAAGTTTCACTTTCTCAACGCAGTCACTGTAATTCCTACCGGTAGTGACACGCGAACCATTGCTTTCCAGCTCCAGATCCAACGCAACAAAACCTATCGTTCAACTGATGAGAAGGTCGTAGAACTCATCGTCAGTGTGGGGTACATTCCCAATGGAGGGAGAGCTGTCGGTAATATCCAGACTGTCTTGAAGGAAGTAGCGAAACACTCGTTGACCCTGACTCTCCACATGACTTCCGTTCCGTCTGGAAAAAGCCCTGATACCATGCCGCCTTGGAAGTTTGGCTTCGACTTCGATATGAATGGTCATCCTGCGGCTTGGGGTCGTCAACGTGGTACGTGCATGATCTTTACGCTGGATAGGCAGGGTGTGGAGGAGGAACCAGAGGATGTGCTGGAGAAGCTGGAGGGGTTGAGGGTGAATAGGTTTTGTGGCTTGGGTGACGAGAAGCTCATGGATGTAAGGTATAAGACGGCTAGAATGTGGAGGATGGTTGCTGTGGGGTACAGGAAGAACGATTTTTTAGAGGGGTAATGTATGCCTTCGAAGGAATTTGGACAGGGGAGGGGGTTACTAAGAGGTGTGTAGATGGAACAGGACTACTACGGGCGGTGTAGAGCCTATGTACAACCTAGATCTACTTCGAATGGTACCAACTTTTTAATATTTTATTGTAGTGACAGTATGTTCTCTGTGCATCAAGGGGGCAACTAATGTCTACAAAGGAAAACTACAGAGCTAAGATGGAAGATTCCACACTCCCTAGGCGGCATGATGCATCGCGCCTGCCAGGATCCCCCCGCCCCCTCAACTCGTAGTAGTATCGGCGTAGGCAGATTTATGACGTGACGTAAGCGATAGCGTTTGGCATCTTCTATTTTTGGCAACTAACTATCTCGAGTGAAGTATGGTGGTAGTCGTAACAATGGTTGGTTTTTCGGTAAAATGGTGCGACAGGATTACAAGTGATTCCAATACCATCTCTGGAGAATTTGTTGAAAGCAACGCAGAGTGGGAGACGACAATCTTTTTTAGCACTCTCATCCGTGCTACTCGCTCTGCGCCGGCATGTATTACCCCACTTGAGCCTCTGCAACAACACAGTACATACACTCAAAGAAGCGAGCTCTTTAGTCAGTGGAATAACGGAAATGTCCTAGCAGGTCAATCCCACCATCCACTTCCTACGGTCGCGTCACTTTGTTAGCCTGATTCGTACTGGGCAGGATTTCAATCGTCCGGATGTGTCGCCTAACATAGAAGGTGGACTGAGGAGCCAAGCTGTTGTTAGCAGTCATCACCTCCATCGACTGCTAATGGAGAACATTAGGAGTTCGTAGGCCATTGGCGTCTTCATTCCTAAATCCACAAACAGAGTCCAGCTAAAGTAACAGCACGAGATATGAGCTGCTGCAGGTTTGGCACGAATGAGCGATGGGATCAAAGACTGAAGGATGGGTCGAATGGATGATGTTCGTGTCCTGGCACGTCACCCCCCGGCGGCTGGAAGCGCCACGACTCGCAGTCAGGGGCTCCGGCGCTAGGCTTTTTCGGCGCTAATGTTCTTGGCAACCCATCTTTCCGCATGAGCGTCATGTGTCTTGCTGCGTGAGTCACCACAAAACCTCGACATTGGCCCCCCGAACCTCAGACACCGGATTCCTAAGTGCAGTTCGTCGAAATAAACACCACCGCCGGAAATAACCACTGCCATGGAACGATTATCATCGCTGAAGCGAAGCCGCCCTCTTTCGCGTAGAGTGAGTTGGTGGAGGTAACAAGCAGCAGATCATCTCTGCACGCCTTGAGGGCTCTGAACGTGATTGTCTCGTGATAAGAGTCACAAAGATGCCCCCACTCTACTCTGCTATGTGGAACGGGAAACAACACCCGTATCTGCGCGCGCACTTCGCCACAGCGTTCATTCTAGTGTCCGTTACCCCGCCACGCTATCAAAGAGCGGTTGGTAGAAAGGTGTGGTCGTAAGAGGACGATATACGTGAGTGATTTACAGCAGCCTGGTAGGGTGGTTCTTCGGGTGACGTATCAGTGTTGTTGGGAACATGGGTACTTGACGGTCCCCACCGAGTGGTGGATACTTGACGAACATACTCCCTGTTGGCATCGGCATCTCTCACTGAACACACATAGTTTTTCCATATGCTCTCATTTCCTTCATCATGTCCGTACAAGACTATAGCTCGGGACTTCTTTCGTATGTTACTCTCCCCTATGTCACTCTAGCGCTTGTAGCGTATATTACTATCACAGTTCTCTACCAGATAGTTTACTACCGGTTCTTCCATCCGTTACGACACTTTCCTGGTCCTTTCTGGGCCAGCGTAACGCGTTTGTGGATCGCCTACCACAATATCAAAGCTGACGAATGCGAGCTTGAACTTGCTCTCCACCGCAAATATGGTCCAGTGCTTCGAATTACGCCTACCCTCCTCTTGGTTTCCGACGCCACCAAGTTACCCGAAGTGTACAATCGTCAATCAAACAAGTCGAACCACTATATTACCGGAAGCTTCGGGAAAACTGAGAGCCTGTTCAACATGCGTGAGCATAAGCATCATGCCCATTTTCGCAAGATCGCTGCTGGTCCTTACAGCTTCAGCAATGTGAAGAAAATGGAAGGCCTGGTAGATGATCGCATTCGACAGTGGGTCGACAGGCTGGAAGACCTCTTCGGCAATGGCAAGAAGTTTGACTTTGCTCCATGGGTATGCTTCATTCTGGTAACGTGACGACAACGGGGATTACTGATGCTTTGACGCGCAGGCAGTATACATGGCATACGACATTATATCAGAAATCGGCTTCGGCGCACCTATCGGTTTCATAAAGAGTGGATCGGACATCGATGGCCTGATCAGGGGTTTCCACGATGGCTTACTTCCCTTCGGTCTCATGGCTCGGCTTTGGCCCTTCACACAATGGGCAAAAGGCACATGGCTCGGTGAACGATATCTTGTCGCGAAAGCAGAAGACGATTCTGGCATCGGCACGCTCATGCGCTTTCGTGATAAGCTTATCGCACAGCGACTCGAAGATATTAAGGCCGGTAAGATCGAGAGAGTCGATCTGCTCCAGACATTCCTGGACGCAAGGACAGAAAATGGTGCGCCGTTGGAAATGGACTACATCAAAGCTGAGATCCTTCTGGTCCTGCTTGCCGGTGCTGATACTACGGGCACTGCGTTCCAAGCGATGATTGCATACATCACCTCTGACGCTCAAATTTACACCAAGTTAATGGAAGAAATTGATCGAGTCACTCGCGAGGGACACTTGAGTTCTACACCACAGTACGACGAAGTACTGGAACATTGCGCATACTATGTTGCGTGCGTCAAGGAAAGCATGCGGTAAGTCATAGCCTTTTTCTGTAGTTGTCCGCATACTCACATCTCCAGTCTATGCCCCTCTGCCCCCAACATCTTCCCTCGTCTTGTTGGGCCATCGGGCATGCACCTGCACGGTCGTTATGCTCCACCAGGGACCGAAATCACTTGCAACCCGTGGCTCGTGCACCGCGATGAGAAAATTTACGGTGCAGATGCCTGCGAGTTTCGGCCAGAACGCTGGCTCGAGAGCGACGAGAAAGCGAAAGAATACAACAAGTACAACATGGCCTTTGGCTACGGCGCAAGAGTTTGCCTCGGAAAGGACATCGCACTTATGGAGTTGTACAAGGCGCCTTTGCAGTTTCTGAGGACATTCAAGATTGACATGGACAAAGACCAGAAGGGCAGGTTTGTCGTCAAGGGCGGTGTGGGCTTTTGGGAGGATATGTGGATCAGCGTACAGCGACGGACAACGTAAGATTAAGGTGGCACTTCCATGTACGCTGACCTACGCAAAGCACTATAATTGAGATGATGTACAGTTGAGCCGCCTAGGTTCGCCCGAGGCAGCATGTCACCTGGCCATAGAAAAAATAGGGTCGGCCATAACCTAGCTATATTAGGTAATTTTAATCTTAAAAAGGGTCTATGCGCACGCTAGTATAGCCTAGTATAGATTATATAATATACTAAACATATTCTTAACATGTTCTAAACATATTCTAAATATTCTTATAAGTTCTTTTTTTCTTAATATCTCTATCTAGAAAAAGATTTTTTAAATTTTAAGATAGGTAATACTAGTATTATCTACTTTATCTTTATTCTTATAAGATATAATAGATATAGATAAGAATAAAGGTAAATATATCTAAATATATTCTAAGCATGCTTAGAATATGTTAAGAGCTAGTCCTAATAAATTTAGTATGGCTGACCCTTTTTTTTTTATAGCCAGGTGATATGCATCCTGGGTTCACCTGATGATTAGATGGCGTTCTAGATTATCCCGTACCCGATGCCGTCACGTGTTGGCGCGATGATTTTCCCCTAGCGCTGTCCTGGACGAAACAATCCGAAACATCCGCAATCACGCTACAAAGCTTACGGTCCGCGCCTCAGCTATCCCACCACTCGCAGCACACAGCTGGTCTTGGTATAGGCTCATTGTCCCCGCACTGGGGCGCATTGAAAATGTCCCCGAGATGATTCTCGTTTGGTGCCGTCTCCTTGGTCCAGGCCTCAGGCTCCGGCGGAAATAGCTTGTTTCGTAGCGCGCTTGGTATATAGGAGAGCGACTCCAGCATGATGATGCGCTCTACCGCTTTCACAATTTTTCAAATCGATCTCGTTCCTTTTTCCGTAACCCACTGACACTGACCTTGTTCGCTGGTCGTTCATTCATTTCGTCACTCGCTTATCTACTCGTCCAATCGCATCATGATGCGTTCAACTTTCTTTTTCTCCCTGCTTGCGGGCACGGCCTTTGCTCAACTTGCCGAAACCAACTTGAAGACCCATGTCGGAAGTTTGAAGCTTTCTGCACCTTTCAATCCCATCAAAGAAGCGTACTGGACTGAACTTCCTCATCATCGCCGCACTCCCTTTGCCGTCTCACCGGATGGCAAGTCAGCATACCTCGCGTACCTGGACGCTTCCGAGAAGGACGTACACGTCCAACAAGTCGACCCTTCTACCTTTGCGGCTGTCGGCGATGCAGTGACCATCACCGGTGCGATAGAGGCTGGTGGCATGGTTGCACACAATGACGGTTTCGCTTTACTCACTAACGAGGCCATGCCGTCGGGCACCACCAACGCGCCGCCTGATAACACACCCGTAGCTGTCCTGTACCGCTACACCGCTGGCAAACAGACCTTCAAGACGTTCTTGGGCGGCCCTGACAACGTTGGCGGTATGGGCGCGCTGGCGTCCCCGGACATGAACGGAGACCTTGCTTTCTCCGAGGCCAGTGGCATGTATGGTGCTTACTTCGTCGTCACTGCCTACTCTGGCGATGCTAAAGGCCATTTCGGTGACGCCATCCAATACGTCAGCGAGAACGGCACTCTCGAGCAGATTCAGGGTGCTAGCTCAAGCTGGGGTTGCTCACACAACACTGGTATCGCTTTCGAGGCCGCTGATTCTGTTCCCTTTGCCAGCATTTGCTCCGAGGACCAGGGTGCCATCTGGCTCAACACTGGAGGCACTGGAATGGACAAGAGCGGTGTCAAGATCTCCAATGAAAACGTCCAGAATGGTGCAGGAAACGAGGCTATGGGTGGCATGTCCGGATCCTACAGCGGCCTTGCACGCTTCATCGACAGCGACTCTTACATCTTTGCCTGGGTGTCGCGTGGCGCCAAGGATCTGACCGAGAACGAATGGATGGGTGCAGGCTACATTACATCTGTGAACCGCACCGTTAACCGCAATGTTGCCATCGCTACTTTCTCAGACAAGAAGACCATTGTTGGTGAGCAAGCTACCTCCAAACTCGGCCCCGATGGTGACTCCCAGGTCAACTGGATCACCACTGGCTCTGCCGACTGTCAAAACGCCCACGTTGCTGCTTTTGATGGCACCAGCGCTCTCGTCACTTGGGAGGAGATTGCCGAGCCTACCTGCGAGTTCATTGCCATGGGCTGCAAGGGTCCCTTTACTGGTTCCTACTTCCAGCTCGTCAAGGACGGCAAGAAGGTTGGCGAGCCTGTCAAGTCCATGGACGTCTACGTTGCCGGAGACATGGTTACCATGGCTGATGGCCGGGTATGCTGGCCCTACGTTGACATGGAGTGGACGCTCGACGCGCCAGTGCCTAACACCGCAAATGTTCAGGCTATCAGCTTCGCCTGCATGGGCCTGAGCGGCAACACCGAGTCTGCGGCACCTGCCTCATCTGCCCCAGCCGCCTCAAAGACACCAGCTCCCCCACCCAGGGCTCCTGTCGCTACTTCTGCGGCTGTCGAAGAATCAGCTCCCGTCAACGAGGTTGCTGAATCTACTGGACAGACCCCAACAATCGAGACACCTGCCGCCGAGTACGCTCCAACGCCCGCCCCAAACCCACTCGAGCCCCTGCTCCCCATAGCTCCTATTGTCTCTGTCATCACATCTGCGCTTGGAGCCATTCCGTCAGGCTTCCTTCCCGACAATGACCTTCCCGCGCCCTTCGAGTCAATCTTCATCCCGGCGTCTGAGTCTTTCGTTGCATCCCTTGCACCTGCTTTCACCGACAGTACTAGTGTCCCTCTGCTGTCCCTTCAGCCAGTGTACTCCAGCACCCCCAGCCCTTCGGTCGCTGAGCCTACCGCTTATCCCGAATACCCAGAGGCTACCCCTATCGTCGAACCCTCTAAGCCAGCAGATACTCCTGTCGTTGAGCCTTCCCAACCCGCACCTTCAACAACATCCACTGAAGGCGAGGCCCAGAGCACTCGTGTACCCCTTGACGCCACCCATTCAGTAGACGCTCCTTCTTACCCTATTGGTACAGGCTCTGCCTACCCCAGTGGCAGTGGCATGCGCCCCTCCGGTATCGCATATCCCACTGGTACTGGCCGTCCCGACTGGTTCCACGGCAGCCGCCCGAATGGCAGCTTTGGTTGGGGCCGCCCAAGGCCTTCTGGAATGTGGCCTGCTCACGGTTACCCCCGTCCTACAGCCGGCTTCCACTACCCTTCCAAGCCCTCTAAGCCTTTTGGACACGGAGGTGCTGCCGGCGTCAAGGCTAGCAGCACGCCTTGCACCCTGGAGACCAAGGTCAGGCCTACGCCCACTCCTCTCGTGCGTTAGATCTATCACGGATTATGAGATGTCGTAATGTCATCTACATTCTTCTTGTTCAATTCATGTATATATCTTCATCTTTCACAGACCTCCAGGCGGGGTGAAAATAACTGCTGCAATTCACAATCGATGCATCACGTACAACTGCTTCCTGATTCCCTCCGCTGCCGCACATGCCTCCGATTGCGTTTCTCATTCTTGGTCAGTGTTACCAGTCCTAAGGTAAATGATTTCTCCAAAACAGAAGTCTGTCAAGAATCTTGTCCTTAGACGTGTCTATCAGTCCATTTATATCTTTACGACTACTTCAAGCTGATCGTGATGAGTGCGTCTTTCAGTTAGCGGGCTTGGCGAACAAACGCTCCCCTCTCACCAATGTGCAGTTGTCTTTTCGCCCCACTGTTCATATTATTTGGGTTGGCACACGCTTCAGCCAAGATGACCGAGGAACCAGAACTCGTAACGATCGATCCAAATGGCGACATGCTAATTATACTCAAGGACCCAGACACGGCGCTATTGGAGTGGAAAGAAGATGATGAATTATTGAAGGAAACGGTAGTTCAGGCAACAACCGAAGCGACTGAGACAGCCAACGACAGCGAAGTTGAGCCGCTGCAGCAAAGCCTACCCACAACTCGTTACCTTGTGTCATCGCGGCAACTGCGTATTATATCGCCCTACTTCGAAAACATGTTCAAAGGCAACTACGGCGAGACAGTTCCAGTTTCTGAGGATGGTCTACTCCATATTCAAGCGCAAGGGTGGAACCCAGAGGCATTTGCCGTGATGCTTAGCATCGCGTATGTCCAACTTAAAACCATACCGAAAACAGACAGCATAGCTTCGTTGGCTTGGCTCTTCATCATCGCAGACTATTACCAAATGGAAGAGGTACTGGGACTATTCACAACGGGGTGGCTGAATCAACTCAAGCTGCAACGGATGCCCAGAACCTATAGCAAGGAGCTGGTACTCTGGATGTTTCTGAGTATGAAGCTCCAAAACATGAAGATCTTCAGCAAAATGGCATCAATTGCGGCAAGGCACGCATGCTATCCCATACAGTTTCTGGACCTACCCTTCCCTCCGGGAGTGCCAGGTAAGGTTGCCACTTGCTTCAAGAGAGCCTGCTGACTTCTGTAGTGTACAAGCTTGATGGCATGCGGTGTGCCGCTATCGAGAAGCTGTTAGGTGGCATAGTCGAAGTTATCGAAGAGCTGTATCAAGGCAACGAGGGGTGTTCGGATGCATGTTCTGGGATGCTGTTAGGGTTCTTACAGCGAGGCTTACGGAAGACAAAACTGCACGACGTCGTTTCGAACCATGATCAACGTCTCTTCGAAGGGATCGGATTCGACGCGCTCCATTGTGAAGTCAAAAAGATCAAAAACCCCTCTGATGGTGTTTTTGAGGGCTTTTCTAACTGTTATCAACTTGACAAAACTCTTTCTTCAATCTGTGACAACGCCGAGGCTTACCTAAAGCTGGACCTGAAAGATTTCGGGACGTTTCAAGAATCTGGATTTTGGTTTGGTGTTGCAAGATGAGAAAGAGAACGATTTGCGTTGGCACTTGAGCGAGGTGGTCAGGTCATACACACAAAAGAAAACTTCATGGGCAACAACAAAGACATGGAAGCGTTGATAATGACCAAGACCTGAACAGTTAATGATACTTGAACGAACCAATTCTCTTCTCAATAAATCGTGTAGGTATGTCCATATGGCTTGTTCGATCTTGCGTCTATGGCCGCGAACATGTTTTCTATCTATCGCAACTCATCTTCTGGCTCAGGGATTAGCTCAGCATCCAATCAAGAAGCATGGTTAAACTAGCATTGTCTATCCAAGTTCCAGATCTACCTCGTGTCACCGTGTGGCATAGCTTTGGAGAGTATGAAACCGACCTGGCGTATCCTGCCAGTATTGTTATTAAAGCGGTAAGTAAACTGCAGCGATTGGCATGTCATTCCTTCGCCGAGATCGCAGTCGACGGGAAAGATACTCGCCCTCCTCCCGGCCATGACTTTACGCTCTCTTCCTTACTCTGTATTCAGTTTGCAGAGGCATGCAGAACGCTATGAGCAGCAGGATTGGGTCGGAAAGGGTTTTGGAATGGAATCTCATGGTAAGAACCCACACGAGTGCAAATCAAGGATAATTTTTATTCAATATCAGCATTAACGTTGTTAGAGGCGGGCATGTGCGTTCAAGGACCTAGCAAGTGGTTGCATACATTCAACGGTGGCTGAAGTTGTCAACATCGTGACGGCTACGGCAGCTGCAGAAGATTGCGTTGTGAGATACATGCATGGTGTCGCAATAGTAGTCGTCCTTCGCATCCGATGAAGCGAGGATGAAGTTTGGAGGCGACGACGAAGGGGATGAGATGGATGTGACCACTCGCGGGTAGATGACCTCCGCAAATGACGTCTTCTCGCCAACTTCGCATCCCTTTACGCACCACTCTCGAACCTTGAACCGCCACATATCGCCCTTTGTCACGGCAATACGCCCATATTTTGGTGACATCTCGTCCTGCAGCATTATCTGTTTCATCGCATCGAGATGCTTGCATGCACTTTACAGGCCATGATTGATAGCGACGCAGCCTGGCGGCGTTGTGTAACGCGCGCATCCAATGATGAGGTCTTCCCGTCGTGTTGGCGCTGACAGCGACTGAGCTTCTGCACGACTCTGCACTGACAGCTTGTTAGGCAGATTTCATTGGGTGACTGTGCAGGTGATTGTAGTAGGGTTGCGGCATTGCATGGAAACGAGACATATACGCCTCGACACGGTCTCGCGCTCGGAAAGCATCGTCCTGCTCTCTCCCCGCGAAGCTACTTGGGTGTCAGCATCTGCATCAAACCTGCGACTGTTGTTCTTTCCTCCTTATCTATCTTCGATGATGGCACCTATCGAACATGTCATCGATCCTGATCCAGACACAATCATAACCCTGAGAAATCCATGTTCGGTGTTCGCGCCTTGGGGGCTAGCACAGGAATATGATGTGTCTAGCTTCTCGTCGGACATAGCGCCAGGTATGCCACTACAGCAAGATATTTTTGAGATGCCATCATCCATAACACGTAGGCCGTAATCCAAGATGGAAATTATGGCAGCCAAAAGGGCAGTTCATAAAAACATCAACGATTCTAACGAAGCTTCAGATCTCACCGACCCTATAGAGCCTACTTTTGAGGCCCCTGATGCTAGCGTGGATTACTCCGAAGAGTCAGTCACGAGTGTGGAGTCCTCCGCAAGTCAAGATGAGATCGTGCTCGAAGAAAGTGCGCCACTAGCAGATGAACCTGAAGAGCCTGTCGAGCCTGAAGAGCCTATCGAACTTGTTGAACCTGAGGGAATGTCCGTTCGTTACCATGTATCCTCGCGACACCTGATGCTTGCATCGCCTGTATTCAAGCGATTGTTAACAAAGAACGGGTTCGCCGAGTCAACTCGCTGGGAAGTCGACGGTCTATATCACGTAACGGCTCATGACTTGGATGCCGAGGCGTTCCTCGTTGTTCTACAGATTGTTCATGGCCGCAACAAGCAAATCCCCCGGAAAGTGACTCTTGAGACGCTTGCAAAGATCGCCGTCGTGGCGGACTACTACGAGTTCGGGGAAGCTCTTGACATGTTCACCGAAGTCTGGATTCGGAAGCTAATTCGGGAATCTACACCGTCAAAGTATGACAGGGATCTGGTGATGTGGATTTGTGTCGCTTGGGTGTTCAACATTGAAGATCGATTCTCAGAAGCCACGTTCACAGCAATTAGAGAGAGCACCAGCCCCTTTTTGACCTTAGATTTACCCATCTCTCAGATTGTATCAGGTACATGTGTCTGCTCCTGCCTACAAATACAATATTTCTTACATTTGGCAGATGAACTCGACTCGAAGCGAAATCTGGCAATCGAAGCCGTCATGGAAGCACTTACCCAGCGCCTCGAGAATTATCGTTCCACCGATTATGTGTGCCCGTACCTTGACGCAACGTCCTTCGTGTGCGGGTCCTTTCTTCTCGGAAGTATGACGAAAGAGCTGAGTCGGCTGAATCTCGTGTATCCACGACCAGAGATTCCATTTCTAGGTCTGAGTTTCAGTCAAATTTGTAAGCTATTGCGAGACATACAATCTCCTATCTGGTATCCTAAATCCGGAAGGTACAATACGTCCCATCAATGTACCTTGAGCGCGGAAATTAAAACCATGATAGAGGGTGTATCGACTGCAGTTGGAGGGCTAAACTTGGGCGATCTCAAGAAGAGACGGGATAGTTGAATAATCCGGCATGTACGTAGCTTTAGCGGAAGCTTCAATGCTCCAATGCATGACAACATTGTGCTTGACTGTGTTCACCCCACAAATCTTAGCCGAAAGCGACGACCTGGACCAAGCTTAATGCGGACTAGTGCGGAGACAGGGGTCCAATGTCCGATGTCAGAAGTCAGGAATGACACCTTCACAGCCACTCGAGTTGCAAACCCCCCCCTGACTTTGACAATGCCACGATGAGCGAAAGCAAAGGGCTCCTGCATGAGCATCCTTCAGACAGCGACTCTGAACCCGAACACGAGCGCAAGGCGAGTCCGCGACACCTGTCTCCATCGCCCTCGACATCACGAACGACCTCCGCGTCGCCAGCACCGCCAGGGTCACGACCAAATGGCAACATCAAGCGGCAATCGTCGTTCGCGCAGCCCCGGCCCGATGGCGCGCCAAGAACGCCAAACCGGGTGCGCTTCGAAGAACCCAGGAGGAGCATGAACGGAGACCATAATGGCGACTGGCTGGAGATGGACGGAGACGACTACATGGACGGAGACGGGCGGGAACGAGTGCAGCGACTTCCTCTGCTCACTGGCATAGAGGCGCCGAGTGTCACTGTCGCAGAACAGTCATTCAACCCGGAAGACCACCTCGAGAACGCACAGCCACGGAGCGGGATGCGGAGCGCCTTTATGAACATGGCAAACAGCATCATGTAGGCCCTTGAATACGGAATGTAGGCATGGAAGCTAATCCAAAGCAGAGGCGCTGGAATAATCGGTCAGCCGTACGCGGTTCGCAATGCAGGCCTCTTGACAGGCACCGCCCTCCTCATCGGCCTTACCGTCGTGGTAGACTGGACCATACGACTCATCGTCATAAACTCCAAGCTCAGCGGTACCGACTCATTCCAAGCCACGGTTCAACACTGTTTCGGGAAATCCGGATTGATAGCTATATCACTCGCGCAATGGGTCTTGTACGTTGATCCCACGGCATACGGAATGCAATATATTGACAGCATGCAGTGCTTTCGGAGGCATGGTCGCGTTCTGCGTAGTAGTTGGAGACACAATACCAAGGGTCTTGGATTCAATGTTTCCTTCTTTGGCAGATATGTCGTTCCTCTGGCTACTGACCAACAGAAGAGCCATCATGATCCTGCTTATCCTCGGCATATCCTTCCCACTGTCGCTTTACCGGGATATATCCAAGGTATGCAACGTGACCCAGTACGTCGATCGGACTAACAATACGTAGCTTGCCAAAGCTAGTGGTCTAGCACTAGTCAGCATGACCATCATCATCGTGACTGTAGTCACGCAAGCCTTCCGCGTACCCGCCGAGTCCAAGGGTCAACTTCGTGGCTCCCTCATTATCCGATCCGGTATCTTCGAAGCGATTGGTGTGATAGCCTTTGCCTTCGTCTGCCACCACAACAGCCTCCTCATATACGGCTCGCTGCGGAAGCCCACCATCGATCGATTTACACGCGTTACACACTACAGCACCAGCATATCTCTGGTCGCATGTCTTGTCATGGCTTTGTCAGGCTACCTGACATTCGGTGACAAGACCCTCGGCAACGTGCTCAACAACTTTCCCAATGACAATCTCATGGTCAACATTGCGCGGCTGTGTTTTGGCCTCAACATGCTTACGACACTTCCACTTGAAGCTTTCGTATGTCGAGAGGTCATGAACAACTATTGGTTTCCTGATGAACCCTACCATCCAAACCGCCATCTCATCTTCACTACCTCACTCGTCGTCTCTGCCCTCACCCTCTCCCTCCTCACCTGTGACCTTGGTATTGTATTTGAGTTATTCGGCGCAACATCTGCATGTGCACTGGCCTTCATCTTGCCGCCGTTATGCTACATGAAGCTCAGTCAAAGAAGCTCGAAGACATACTTGGCGGGGGCTGTTGCCGCTTTTGGATGTACCGTAATGGTCATTAGCATTATAAAGACCACGAGCAAAACAATGATGGGCAACAGCGAAGGCGCCAAGTGTGGTTGAACCATGTTGTATTATATATAGCGAGCATTGGGTGGCGTTTGGGTATACATGTCGCATATGCCTAGTGAACGAGCGTCCCGGCAAGGTTGACCTTGCCAAACAGAATAAATCCTATCACCAGTTGTTCATCCTCTGCTTTACCGCGTCGCGAAAATCCGGCGCTCAACCCTGATGTTGCGGTTAGGTCTAAATGAGTATGCGGCCATGTCTTTCCTCCCCAACGTCGCATGGGAAAGCACATGACAAGCATGCCAGACGTTCATGGGCATTAGACGCAGGGTGCGTCTTTTCTTTTTCTTCTGGCTTTACATCTTCGAAGATCAATTGCGCGACATGTCGTTGTGCGCATGGGCACCTCGACATGGCGCGATGGCCTGAGGATATACAAGAATCAAATGTTGCCTCCACGAAAAGGAAACTTAAAAGAAGGATCCCGCCATCTCGTTCGGATGCGACGGCATTGGATCCCTTGAAGTTGGAGTCGCGTTAAGCTCACTAGCTCTGCTCAAGTCCGGTACATCAGAAGCTCCGGTGCAGCATCCGGCGCTGAACGCGTACTCGCAGACCCACATAAACTTCAACACCACGCTAAGCGTCGATTCGCAATATCGCAATCATTGTTTCACGACAATCGTTTTTCTGGCTATCAATTCATCTCGCAGATGAGCGATGACGATGCGGCTGCTCTCTGTGATGTTGGAGGCGCCGATCACCCCTTGGTTGGGGGCGTTGACGTCACTCGATGCGGGTTTCCGAACCCTGCTTTCACGACCTTGAAAGACACCTGGGAGACACGACCAAGGAGCGCGCTATGACAGGGAGACTTTACATATAAGGCACGGCATCTGTTTCCGAATCTTCTGTTCTCTACTCCAGACTCCGTCATCTTCAATCTCTAGCCAAGCAATAGCTACCCACATTCCGTGCCTACTCTATCTTGAGCCTTCTCGTACTACTACACCAAACCATCAACATGCCTCTCTTCGGATCCAAGCGCGAGCCCAGTCCTCCACCTGATCCTCCCCAGAAACACTCCATGTTCTCTAGGCGCCGCTCTTCCTCCCCTTCATACCGGGACACACGCCACAGCAGCTCCACCAGCCGCACCACCACCACACATACTTCGTCGCCCAAGCGCACGTCTGGCATGTTCAGCCGTGGCTCCGGAGATCCTAGCATTGCGACTGCCAAGCAGAGTCTGTTGAATGCCGAGGCAGCGGAGAGGGACGCTGACCGTGCGCTTTTCATTGCGAAGAACGCTGTAAGGGAGGCGAGAGAACATGTTCACCGTCTTGAGAGGGAGGCGGCTGAGGAGTAAGTTGAAATGACATATATATTGTAAGAGTATGGTGTTAACAGTGTTGTAGGGCGAGACTTGCAAAGATTAAGCAGGGCGAGGCTAAAGCTCTCGGCAAGAAGGGCAAGATGCTTGGAAGACACGACCATGTCTAAGTTGACCCCAGCCGCCATATCTGTTAGCAACCACTCCACGGTTGGTTTGGCAATGCCTGGATGGGCATTATTTCCTTTTGTCATGATACTGAATGATGTGAAGCGTGGAGTTATCGGATTTCTTACGTTACTATGAGCGCTTGTACAATACCCATTACGTCTCCTTCAATGTCCAATGTTCACCAGTCGTCTTCTTAGTCTTAGTCGTGCTTGCATCATCCCATCGCTTCACATGACTAGGATATCATCAAGATGAACAATTGTGCTACGTCTCGCAAAGACAAGCAAAGCTTGCAGATGTCAAGATTGCTCTACGCAAGCCGCTTCTTGTACACAAACGGTGTGAGTACTATTCCTCAGCTTTAGCGCAACAGTTATTCTGCTGCATCAGGACCATGTTCTCTTATAACCTTCGTCGTCGTCTTGCTTTGTACCAATATGATGGTGATGAGCCGAAGGACGGGCTAATACAAAAGCAAGTCTACCAGTCCTACTATATACGCTCCTCTTTTATGGTTGCAGAAATAAGATCAGACGAACCGCTACACCATGAGACGTTCTAGTCGCGAAAATGAAAGACTTTCATGACAAACGCACAAACACTCTTCCACGCTTACTCTACCAATCCTCCTACCCCACGAACACAAAATCAACTCTTCCGTTTTTTGATATCCCTCAATAAACTTGACAACAAAAAAATGGCCCGCGAGAAGCGCATTGCCCACAGGTCACCCAACTCCCTCGCCGACTCAAATCGCGACATCACGTCCATTCAGGCAGAGCTAGTTCGCAACCAGAACACACCCGAGCACCGTCTAGCTCTCGTAAACTCATCGGCGCCAGAAGATTCAATTGTACCAGTTGGTTTCGTAAGTCGTCGCGTCCCCGAGGGCCTCAGGATTGATCACTGACATTACTCGCCCTCAGGCTGCCCATGTCGTCAACGAAGCACAGAAGCCAAAGCGCCAGGTCGACTTGGAGAAGGCTTATAGTATCCTTGAGAGGCGCCAAAACGGCCTCTCAGTCTCGTGGGCTGAACTGGAATGGGCCAAGACACTGTGCGCCAGGGAAGCCGCGTTGGAGGAAGCAGAGAAGAAGGGGGCTACAGCGACCCAGACGAAGAAGCAGCAGTGGCAGCAAAGCGACGAGCGGAGGATCCGAGAGATAAGAGCTGCGAACAAGGATTCTACCTGGACTTCTCGTATGCTCCTCAGAAACCGTCTGGGTGAGGGCGATAAGTCCGATTCGGAGTCTGACAGCGACTTGAGCAGTGTGAGTGGGGTCTCTGACGTCGCTACAGTCAAACCAGCTGTTGCATCACAGAAGGAGAGTTCAGACTGTGAGCCTGGTGACGACAATAGTGGTGGCGAAGAAGAGGAGGAGGAGGACGCCGCTGCTCCTCAAGCACACGTAAGCTTGGTGATCTGCAGGCAAGATACCTACGCTAACAACAAATAGTCTCCAGGTCCCCTCTTCTCCCCTCTCGACGATACCAACAGCGTTATGACAGCCGAAGAGAGTTCGGCCGAAGATTCTGAAGAAGATATCTGGGACGACGAAGTCTGGGCTCGGATTATCAAGGACGACAAGGAGTAAGGATACCGGGGTCATGCGATTTCCGTCCTGAATCTCTGTCCATTAGCAAGGGGCTCGAGTCTTTCATCTGTCTGATCAGAAGACAGCAGCCATCTCGACCGTTGCCATGTATGCTCAAATACTATTGCACATCGCCCGCCTCAGAGTATACGTGGGGTGCAACTGCGAGATTCATTGTGTCTGCTATTACCGCTACACCTTTGTGTGATACCATCGATTACAGTGTCCGTCTATCATGTCTCCATGCTCCCGTTGTGGCCGCCCCGCTGCTGCTGGAATCCTCTTTGTTGCCGTCGCCTCAGTCAGCACCTTCGTCCAGCTGTAGTCTCCATTCATATAGATCCCATGCGAGTTCTACAGTATCCTGTAGCTCTTGGTTCAGTCGCTCCGCCCGTCGCTCCGCCCGTGGATCGTAGGTGACTCGGTATACTCTTGGCGTGCGTGCGTCCTCAACCTCCGTTGTTGTTCCTTCTGGCGTGCGTGACGTGATACCGATTGTCGCTATCTGCGGAGGAGCGAAAAGGCGGCCGAACCAACGGACTGGCCAGGACACGCCGGTGACGAGCCACTAGTGAGATAGTGAGTGGTATGTTCATCGAACTGGGGAGACTGCAGTGCATGCGCCGATTTCTGAGCCCAAGCGGGTTCCGCGCCTGTGCAGTGAACCACTGGGGTATGAGGATCGAAGCTCGAATCACCACAGCAATAGATCGTACCTTGATAGTCTGAAACACGCCGAGGACTCGGTCGATCAATTTTACTGGCATGCTGGCGGTTGCGATGTGGCTGGTCACAAAGATTGCTAGCGAGAGTACTGTTGATAGAAAGACTTGTCGCGTTGGACCGGTGGAAGTGGTGGATTTTGATAGCGTTTGGCCCGTTACGCGAGGGAGTAGGATGGTAGTGTGAATATTCGAGTGCTGGTGATTGTGCGAAAAGAAAGTCGGTTGTTGTGGCAAGGCGCGACAATGCGAAAGATCATAAACATAGATCCAGTCAACAATGCTCTCCTCCACGTAATTTTCAAGCTAGGTACTCGATCTCGATACGGTTGTCTATAGTCTTTGGAGCAACTTCAAGAAATATCTTGCCCTCACTCGTACTGGCCGTGATTCGGTGCATCGACGTGAAACCGTGTACTCGTTGCTACAGTACCATACCCACCGGAGAGCTCATGAGTCGCCCTAGGTTCCGGGCTTGCACAACCTGCACCGTATCTCAAGATTCTACAGTATCCTAGTGCGTCTTTTCGGGCCTTGCTGATAGACTCCAGCCCACTGAGTGTCTCCAGCTATGTAGAATACCGCGGACTCAACTACTGGTAGTCCGCCTACAGTGTGTCGTTCACATGCTACGGGACTTTCTTCTACATTCGCGATTGCCTCCATGTCAAAGCTTTGCGGCCATTTCTACGTTCGTGCTCTATGATGTGCTGGGTCTTCGGTGTATTGTCGTAACTCGTTCGTGGACTCGAGGCAATAGCTGTACATCGACATTATCGATTGGGCTGAGAAAGCGCGAGTCCATAGTTTCTACGTAGGCAAGGGCAGGGGTATTCGCCGTCCGGTAATATTTCGTGGTCGTGGCCGAGGTGGTATACAGGTATTCGCCTCTTCCGCAGCGATCTCGATGTACCCCAGGCTCTCAAATAGTGATTTTCACTAGAGTGTCTAGAGTTCCGCCCCGTCCGAGCTTCGGCTACACAACCACATTATCAACTCGGACCAGAAAAATTGAACGAGAGAAGTAGAGATCGAGGACTTGCTGCCGTGCCCCCACTATCTTCGCAAATATCTGTGGACGTGATATATGAAGTTGTCCACACCTAACCCATCAAGCTCTCGGGGCAAAGATTGGTGTTCCTTCACTGCTTCAGTTGGCTTTTGCAGCTGGATCTCGAGCGATCCACGCCCCCCCACGTCGTATCTCCACCACCACCACCACCAGACCGAAAAGTCTCAGAGCGGTACCAAAAGCAGCGCAAAGCTCACAGTATCCTCCGCCTACTTTTCTGGTGCTTCTAGCCCGACGTGATGGTGTTGCATTTCCACATTTACACCCCTTCAGTGAGCCCCAGGCACGCCGCACGGTCACACCTTTTCTCTGCCTCACCCCTAGCTCCGTGTAAACGCTCAGGGTCCAGATTACTGAGTCTCTACCCAGCTCTGTCGATATCTCAACAATCCTCCTCCCCAGAATTTGAGAAGCAGTACAACGAGCACCGCAGAGCTTGTAGCAACCTTGTCCAATTTTCCTGGTGTTGATACGACACCGGGGGCCTCCTGCACCGCCAGTGATGTCAATTGATGGTGAGCGTGAGGCTGCGAGCGCGAGGCCGCAAGCCTTAGTGGCAAGGCTGGCGGCCTGGACAGAGGCGCCATATAAGATTGCCCACCCACCTCCACCTCCATCTCTTCTACACCCACCACCCACATCTGGATCACAGGATCCTCGAGCTCACGCTCATCTTCTTCCAGGCTCGCCTGCCGGGTCCATCAGCGATGGATACCTGGTTCTTGTAAGTTGCATACTCTCACTCCTTACTCCCTCGAGCGCACCGAGTCACGGTGGGCACCATCGGCGACCCCGCCTTTGGCAACAACTCGCACCTTGCTCGAAGATTCGGCCATGCCCCTTTGTAAACTCTTGGTATGTCTTCAGAATACTAACACGCTTTTCAGCGCCGGCCTGTCCAGGTTGGTGTCGACCTTGGTCACCTCATCTTCGAAGGTCGACACCAACACTGGCATACATGGTACCAGCTCCCCCCCAAAGCGCAAGTCGGGTATTTCCAACCCCAAGATCCACGGTAGCTTTGACCCAAACGCCGACTTGCCGAGGAGGGGGGCTGGGCCAAGAAGAGCTGTCGTAGCGGATGAAGCGCGTAAGTGTCATTACCATCTTCTAACATGTATCACGCTGACCGCGTTTAGTATGGCACACACCACACTTCTGCGCAGACTTCCAGTCCGGTTGATGTTGTGTGGTGCTCATAGCGTTTCCATCCGCTACGACAGCGCGTTGCCGCCGAAGGCAAGGACATTCAGCTCCAGACCGGACTCTCGGTCGACCACGCAAACATGTCCGGTTTGCTGGCGCATTCAACAAGACAGGGATGTCCCTAGCCTTCGGCGGTAAACGCAGCTTCCCACAAATCGGCGTGGAGTATGTTTGCAACACACCGCTCTCATGGTATCATGTCAGTTGCTAATTTGCTGGACAGTCATGCAGTTGGTCCACGCCGAGCATGAACGGCCGTGCTTCGATGGCTGCCCTCGACAACAAGTCATCTTGGCCGCCCACTTTCGATGACTTAGGCAGCTTCGGCACGGCCGTCATGATGTGGGAGGGAGAACGACGTGGTATGTGCCTATTCTCGAATACCCTTGAACTCTTTCGCCAAGCTAACTCAGCACAAGCAGTCAAGCTTTTCGACGGTCTTGGGGTCGGGGCGCTGTTGATCGCTTCACAAACTTTTACACCGAACATATCGCCCCACCCCAAGAATCTTGAATTCGCATCTGCGGCCTTGTCGTTGGGCTTCCGTGTCCAGCTGCCGCGCGAAGCCCGCGACAAGGCAGTCGTTCTCCCTCCCTACCTTCAACACTACCGCACATTCGACCTCCGCACCGAATACCAGAGGTGGCAGGCACCTCGTCTGAGCTGATTCTTCACATCACAAGCAAGGCCCCGAGCCTTCAATGAGCTGGGTTGGATCCTGCTCGACGCAAAGTCGTGCGAAGAGGTATGCCTGTCAACACCCATGCCGAGCTCCATCGATAACCCTAAAGCAGCTGCATCGCGAGTCTATCCTCGTAGGGCGGTCCGCCATCAGGCTTCCGATCCGATCGGAAACCCGTAAGTGCGATGGTCTTTGTCTGCTGTGGATCTTATTGACCTCTTCCAGTTTGCGCGTGTCTTTCCAAACGTCAGGACGCCCCAAGTTACTTGGAGGGGGCGACTGGATAGGGCGAGGTAGGGGCCCTATCCACCAATGACGCTGGGCATTTGCGCAAAGTTGTACTTTTAAGACGCTTTCGAGTGCGGATCTCCGTTGCCGCGACCACCAAAGCCGGGGATCTGGTGGCGACCGTCCCTGGTAGAACACCAACCATGATCTCCGACGGGAAGAGGATGCGAGTGCTTGGTTGGGCGCGGTGACGGAGATCCGACGAAGTGTTTGATCGATCATGTAAGCGATTTCCACATGTGAACCACGTATGAAACATATGCTAATTTCGCCAGGGACCGATAGAGAGAGAGAGAGAGAGAGAGAGAGAGAGAGAGAGAGAGAGAGAGAGAGAGAGAGAGCTCCTCCGTCTGCGGCCTGAAGCCGAGTACTACCGTAGAGCCCAAGAGGAGAACGAATTGCTACGGACGGAATTGAATGGCGTTTGGAACGCTCCGGCACGTCAGTACTCGGCATCGGGTCGCAGACGTCAAGAAGAGAAGAGGACATCGAGTGGCGGCGAGTCTAGCGTAGACCGCTCGAGCGTTTCCTCGTGTCGAAGTAGCTTTGCGGCATCGATCAACAGCAGCATCTACACCACAGACTCCAAGCTACCATCTTAGCAACAATGACGGAGTGGTGGCCGGGTAATGGGAGTCGCCGAAGACGAGAAATTATCTCGTGTCGCAGATTGTGGCACCTTTCGAAGGATGGAAGATTGCTGAAGAGCTGGAGGGTGGAGACAGGTATGGAAAGTCGGAGACCCCGGGAACGTGGACGTTGAAGGCTTGCGAGCAGCTGCTACAGAGGGGTAAGGAGGATAGTTGTCCTGGAGTCTTTTTCTGAGTGCGCATCAGAGAGTTCAATCTTCAATGTCATCCATCTCTCATCCAGCCCGCGGGCCTCGTGCATCGCGGTCGTGAACGTACGTACGACGCGTAGCTCGCACTGGTATGTACCTCTCCTTTGTCGCCGGATGTTTTCTGACATTCGCATGCTCTATCATACCAGAACATAATACTGATCGACGGAGATGGGTCCGAAGGTCTGAAGCGTTCCGGAGATGCCAGATTCGCTGTGATGATGGAAATCGATGTTCACGGCTGCGACGACATCCGGGTGGCTGGGCGGAAGGCCTACACTTGCTTCCACGCGTCATCCTTCCCGGACTTCGGCCGTCATACCTCCAGTCCAACCTCACGTTTTTATCAGGAAGACAGCCAACTCACAGATCCTTATCCTGAGACATCCATCCATCCTCATTCGTTCTGTGGGTATGAAAGAGTTGGAATGATGCTGCCGCGACATCCGACGTGGAAGCTCTGCGCGAATGTCCTCGGAATCTCCGACATGAAGACGTCAGATGCGGCAGAAAACGAGTCGCGAGTCGCCCAATACTGCACGGTCTAAGCATACTTCATTGCGACATGTTCGTGTTCGTTGCGAATGCGGCCATGCGCATCCTCGTTGTTGTATATACCACCGTACCAACCTCCAAAGGCCATCTGTCGGCAACGTTTAGAGGCAATCGACCCCGGAAGTGTTACTTCCAAATATCCTGTACGTGCACAAGACGAGGCATGGCAGACACGACCGTTTTCGCTGTTGAACGCATGCCAGTCCTGCGTGTGTCTGCCATGACTTACGCATTTTGAGTCAGGTTGCCTCAAATGCCTTGTCGGACGCGCGATCCTCGGTTCACCTAGCGGAATCAGCAAAGCCGCTGGACATTCAGTCACTAGGCATGCATAGAAGCGATACCTCTGCTCCATTGCATAAGGATTAGAGGATGCCGGGTGTGCGCCGCTGTGCCCTCATCCTCCGGCCCCATTGCCCAGAGGTATCTTAACCTTGTTGTATGTCACCGCGGTTTTCCCGAGCTGGAGGTTGCCGAACAAAGGTATCGTGGTGTCCAAACACGCATCTCGCGCTCCACTGGTTATGTCTACGAGATTTTTGTAGACGCAAGACGATGTAGACGCATCGCCCGAACGTGTCCATGGCTTGTTACCGGTGTTCTACGCCTCTGGGCTAACCGCCGCAGCCGTTCGGCCACCCTGTCTAAATACAAGGGGTATCTCAGCAGCCTGCTCTTCAACTGATCCGCTGCCGCGAATGCTATGCTCATGGGGTTCGCAAAACTCTAATCCTTTGTATGCCATCGAAGCATGTCTGTGGTATTGGTGTGTGTGGAAGCACTTCGTGGCTTTATTGAGAGCGTCCGGAAGCAGGGCGTTGAATCGAGGTGGCCACAGGCGGTTCCCGGCGTTCGTTCTGGGTTACTGTATCATCTGTCAGCCGCTCATAGGTCTCGCCATACCTTTCGGTCGCTGTCTTGAGTTGTCGCCTTGGGGCAGGTGAAGTTTTTGAGCTCAGTCCGGCCGCCGCGGGGGAGTCACGCCTTGGCCGGAACCAGCGTCTCGACCACGAGCGTATCGCATCGCTACTGGAAGTTAGCCTGAGAGCGACTCGTCTATCTAAACCCGGATATAGGCCGTAGGAGAGCTCGCATGCCCTTGACTGTCTGCGCTTTGGAGTGAGTTAGCCCTGTATCCAAGGAGAGAGGCCACTCACCACGCCCTCACGGAGAGACACTGCCACTCTGCTAGGTGCTGGCAACACGATTATCCAGCCGGTGTTCTTCTGGTTCTGCCTTGCGTGCGTTCACAAGAGCGAGGATCTGTGGCTCGGAACTCATAGGGTGGTTGAGCGTGGGCGTCCTGATCAAGCCCGCCGTTGCCAACTGAGATGCCGTCAAAGCCAGCGATTATCTCGATGTTAGTAATCGCTTGCGGGCCTCCGACGAGCGTTATGTCGATCATGAAAGAAGAGTTGTGATTCCGTGGTAGTCGTGGGTGTCGATGTTGAGGCGACCGCCAGCGGCGTGAGACGGAGCACTTCACTTAGCCCCACCACGATGCAATCCGCATGTCGAAGACCGTGAGCAAAAGCCATCATAACCAAGGCACTGGGGATGACCAGGACATGAGGAAACCGGATTCCTGCAACTGCCAAATTACAGTCAAGCGCTGCGCCATATCTATCGAGGAGGCATCTGTCGTAAAAGACTTAAACATCTTGTGCAGCGGGCAGAAGAAGACTCGCACGCTGTTTGTTGCACTTGGGCTGTTCATATATGGTCTCATGCTTGCGCCTAGATCTCCAGTACTGCTGATATGTGTGGAAACATGCTTACGCGTGGCGTCCGCTATCTGTTCTTGGGATCATTTCATATAACACCGAGCATGAGCGGTATCCAACAAGTGCTTTGAGATACAGTCATGACTGTCTTCTGCGCTGTGAACCACAGTATGCCGGATACATACCGCTGCTGGTCTCTACGGCCCTCTACATGGCGTCGTCGTATCATCTCGACAGCAAGTCTTGTCATCTTCGTCCTCTCTACGCTACAGCACACGTTCATCCTCGTCTCCGATTGCCTCCTCTGCTTTCTTGTTGCAATGACGGCGTATCCTCCTGCCTTGTCCCCTGCTTTCTCAACCTCTTTTTTCGTCCCCATGGTCGCTCTCGCGCCTTGGCTTTGTCTAGACATGGACAGTATCTTGGGGAGCTTGGGATCGAACGCTGCAGGGGCAGGTGGCTTGGGAGCCAGAAACCTGCTAACATTAATGTCAGTAGAAGATATCATAAGAAGGACTGATCAGTGCATGTACTCAGAATGGTGCTTGAAGGCCACTGAGCATTAACATCATCTCTTTGAAATCTACCAAGCGGTAGCCGTTCAGTAAAGGTCACCGTCACTCACGTCTTGGCATGGATTTTGCAAGACGCTGGGACCACGAGCCTCTGGACTATATAAACAAGCAACTCTTGGATCCGTCTTCAAATCTTTGGCAACCTCACTCTCACTGCCCCCGACAAGAAAATTCAACAAATTGTCACAAGCCCTTCCTCGTCTTCTTCTTCTCCTGCCCTAAAACGGCAAAACAACAACAACAACCACAAAAGACCGGCACCACCACCGGCACTAAGACCACTGGCCATGGAACGGCCTTTCCCCACCGTCAACGCCCACGAGCCTGCCGGGTCACCTCCTCCCTCTCTTCTGCCACCATCAGGTGGTCTCGGTTCGCTGCCGCCGCCTCCTCCTCCTCCTCCTCCTCCCCCTCCACCACCACCACCAGGACCACCGCCGCCCCCGCCGCCCCCGCCGCCACCAATCCCCGTGTTCACGCACGAGGAACTGCACGTCCTGGGTGGCATCGAGCTGGCGAGGTTCCTCAATGGCCTCTCCCCGGCCCAGTTCGAGTTCTGGCTGGACCAACACGGACGCTGAGGACGACGATACGTCTATCGGTGGGCCTTTTTGTTGGTGTCCTGGCTCGGTGTTCTCTTTGGTCCGGTTTTGTGTTTGGCTTTGGTGGAGTTTGGGTCATATCATGGGCTTAGGGACTGAAGTTTGGCGCTTCGGCGTATAGATAACGACAATTGACTTCTTCTCAGTGGTGTGCGCTGTTGCGCTCCCGTCTACTCTCTCATGTTGTATTCCTCATTGATCTTCTGTGATGTTTATGAACCTTCGCTGTAACTTGATGTAATTTCCTGGAGGCATGAATCGTGTGGTGGTTTTGTGTTCCCGATAGGTTGAATATCTACTGGACACCGGACGTCACTATGAGGTTCCGTTGATACTGATTCTGGTACGGGTTTCTCGACCAATCTTGCGCTATACAATTTCTCTTCTTCCTTGTTGTAGTATGGAGCACTGTAGTCATTCAGTCTTCATAGCGTGTAACTTCAAACTATGTGATTTTAGAGTTTTGCTTGAGGTAATGTTCACTGCAGAAAAAACGTAATGTACAAGTGATAGTCGATGACAATGCAGTCAAGTGCATTTCGTTCGCATGAAAGTGGCGCCGCGGTCGTAAAGAGATGGGAAGGAGGAGATGAAGAGTTTTATTTAATATAATTGAATAGATAGGAGATTTTGCAGCAAGGAAGAAGAATCACAAGGATAACGATATCTCCTACAACACACACGTGACCCTTTGAGCTTGGAAGAGTGATGAAAAAGCGCACCAAACATTGGAAGTTTTTCCTAGTATGCAAATGGTAAAAGGGTACAATTGATTAGCCTAAGGGTTGATGATAGCATGATAATAATGTATCTTCCTGTAATTGCATACGACTCAAGCACCACCTTCCCTCTTGGCATACTCATCCTCCATCCGTTCCTCATACTGCCGCCCCTTCGCCTTGGCATCTTCCTCCTCTGTCACATCCTGTATCCGCTTCGCATCCACATGTCTAGGGTCCTCTAGCTGTCTGCCTGCAGCATCCGTCTCAAATCGCTCGACGCGGGGGGCTTCGCCCGGTGCGTGATGTGTGCGCTGGGTGCGGGTACCGCTGGGGTCTGTGTAGGTTTGTTCAGACTTGGAGGTAGTTTGGCCGTTGATGGTTGTGCTGGACGAAGATGTGGAGAATGATTGGAAGGTTGAGCTGGACATGATGGCGGCTGTTCGGATAGTAGGTGATCTGGCTGTTGCGGTAGTGTTTTGTTTGACTATAAGTAGTATAGGCTGGTAGAGTTGATGGTCAGAGGTTCGTGGATATGGATGGGTTCCTAAAGTCGGCCATGGCGCGTGTTGCGCGTTGTGATCTCATAGTATGACATCATAGGGCCTAGCGCTCCGCACAAATATCCAGCGCTCAAGCATTGCACGATCCTGGAAATTCGGAATCTGAACAGCGAACACGATACATGGACTTGAAACTAGAACACTGTTCTCTCTGGGATGCGTGATAGGGGCGGGGAAGTCAGCAAACAGTCGTTGAGCCTGAGTACCTAGGTACGGAACGTCAATGGTTCTTGTCGACGTGTAAGCTGCAGTTGCTGCTGCGGCCTCTGATACTGCTCTTTTACGCCTAGTGCAGGTCGTTATGACAGTCGAGTGTTTTCTGGACGTGTTCTTCCAGTGGGGGGAACCATGGTTCTTTGCTCTGTGATCGCCGGCTAGCTAGTCGCGCCACATCCCTGCCGCTGTGTCACGCTACGCCCCTGACAGCGGCGAGGAGCGGATCGCCAGGCACTTGCCTCTGGTCATTCAACCACGAGCCAGCCCGCCATGCTGCTGTCTGGCATCTCGCTGCTTGCCGGCCTGGTCGCATCGGCCTCTGCTGCTGACGTTCCCCGTGTGCTCAACTGCAGTCTCGACAGAAACTGGGAAGCGCCCAAAGAGTGTGAGGCGCCCATCGCACCCGTCGCAGCAGTAGTACCCGGATCGTCCTACATCGCGAAGATAGAATGCAGGGACTGCCCGTATTCCGACAAAGACGACAACATTGTAAACCGTGACCATGTCCTTGTATGTATAAGCAAGGAGAAGCCTAACCGCAAGTGTGCCTAAGGCCATGCTAACCACCGCGCGCCACAGCTCCTCAACGTAACCCTCACCCACGACAACCGCACAGTCCTCCTCAACAACCGCCCGATATATCCCTTACCAACTATACCCACGCCTCCCGCCTTTGACGTCACACGATACCGCTCGAACCTCTCACATGCAGAGCTGTACTCGGGTCTGACATCGCAAGACCCATATTGTCGGAAGAATGGGAACGGCGGATCTGGAGAATGGTGCCTTACAGTACCCTTGACCTCCTCCTGGCGTATACCATTCGACTACCTCTACATTACAAACCCGAGTGACACCCATGGAGGCGACGACACAGATGCGGAGTACTGGGACGTCGCGTTGGATGTGATTGGAAAGTCGCGGTACTCCGACGACAGCGGCCTGCTATGGAAATTTGACAGTCCAGATCAGAAGATGCTATGGATGCTCATCAGGGGACTTCCACTGAAGAGAGGCAACAAAGGGGGACCAGCCAAGGTCGCAGACCCTTTTGGACAGGCTGCTACCAATGACCACATCTACGAGTATCAGATCGTCGACATGCGCTTGGTAGCCCGAGCCTATACCTTCCCCGCCAAGAAGCCCTTGACCATCTGGGGTAGGATAGGGCACTTCCTTGGAAACGACGTCTGGGATTCAGAGGGCAGTCGCTTTCTCTATCGCAAAGAAGAATGGGGCTACTACGGCAAGAAAGGAACCCTTCGCGACATGTTCGGCGAGTTTGTCCACTGGAGGGACTGGGGCTTATTCTGGGTCATCTCTAGCAGTGTCGTTGGCGGCTTGCTTGCTCTATTCCTTTTCTGGAAGCTTTACTGGTGGGTCGTTGCGCAGCGCGAGCTCATGAAATGGGATGGCATGGAGGATGTCTGGGAGAACATGAGGCGGGACAGGATGGCTGAAGAGGAGGGCGCTCTGCTGGATGCGCACGGCGCGTATAGAGACGACCCGGACGAGGGCAACTCCTCGAGACCACCGGCGTATACGGATGCGTTGAAGCCGCTGCCGAGCAAACCGCTACCGGAGAAGCCTTTACCCGAGGTTCCATTGATCGATGCTTGAGGGCTCGAAGGCTCGATATGTGGTTGCCATTTCGTAGGTCCTCCCGGCGGATAACACGTCATCACACCGTTTGCCATGTTCGTCTCTCCGCTCGTCTCTTCCATCTCATTTGCTCAAAGGCCGCCCAGAAAGACCGCATCAGTTGACTGTGACCAATCTGCCTCGTGGCATTGCATCAAGATGCTGGACGAAGTCCTGCTATGCGCATCTTCAAAACTGCTTGGTCAGCATTCATCAGCCAACATCAGTCTCGCAATATTTCGCCCTGTCCGCAGCTGGTACGAAATGCTTATTCCCACCAAACTCCTTAAAACTTCGCTATGCCAAGGGTTGTGGCACGAGTCATGACTGATGCCGTCATCCGCCGAGGACACGCCTAGAACCGCGGACTAAAAGCGGAGCCATAGATTGCAACCGTGGATAATGCAAAGAAGGAGACTCGACGCTTGAAATCTTCATCGCACCCCCATTTGTATCAAAGCTAATAACGCAAGAACTTGCCGAGACTGAGACATCATGGTCAAGATCGCGATAGCAGGCGGTACCGGAAGTATGCTCCCCTCTTCTTTTCGTTCATGCCTACCCCACCTTGATATCAGAAACATGAAACCCCTCTTTAGCTACAAGTCAAGTGCTTCAATCATCTACTAAGACCTTTCACAGATGTTGCAACCAACCTCCTCAAAACGGTAATCGCTTCCGGCAACCACGACATCACAATCCTCACCCGTTCTGCCCCAGCAAAGTCTCATCCATCTTCTAAAGTCACATACAAGCAAGTTGACTACACGGATCGCGATGCCCTTACTAGTGCGCTCGAGGGCTTTCACACGGTTTTATCTTTCTTCGTTGTTCACCTCGATGTAGACAACGTAGCCCAGAAGAACATAATCCATGCATCAATCGCGGCAGGCGTCTCACGCTTCGCGCCCAGCGAGTGGGGTACCGCAAACTACAGCGGCATCGCAAGTTACGAGAACAAAGACTTGATCAGAAAATACCTCGAAGACCTTGATAGCAAAGGCGAACTAGGATCCATGCAATACTGTCTCTTCCAACCATCCATCTTCATGGACTACTTTGCGCATCCGTATCCACTCGAACGTGATCTCATCACCTGGCCCTTCTTCCTCGATTTCGAAAACCGGCGTGCCATGGTCCTTGATGACGGCAACCAACCCCTCGTCATCACTGCCATTCAAGACGATGCAGAGATTCTCGCTCGCGCCCTCGATGACACGCGTCCGTGGCCCAAGATCGGTGGTATCAGAGGTTATCGCACTTGCATCAATGAACTGCTCGCTCTGGGAAAGAAAATTAGAGGCGGAGACTGGAAGGTCGAGTATGTCAAGAGTGAGGATATTGCCAAGGGAGAGTTGAAGACGAGCTGGCTGCCGCTGATCACTCACCCTACGGTTACGGATGATGTGAGAGAGGCGTTCAGCAAGCAATTTATCATCATGTTCTTCGAGGCGCTTAGCAATGGTGGCTGGGTTGTCAGCGATGAGTTCAATCAGCGGTTCCCAGACTACAAGTTCATGAGCGCGGAGGAGTATTTGACGAAAGCCTGGGAGGGCAAGCCATAGGTTGAGCGCCTGCAAGGGTGGCGGTTGAGGAATGTTTTCATATACGAATATTTACAAGAAACAAAGCTAAAGCACGTACGGTGCCTCAACCCTCAATCTTCTCAAGCATCCAATCTACAAGAAGTAGCTCTTGATCTTCGGCAAGATGCCCTTCCAAGCTACACCAGTGGTAGGCTCCATGTTGTAAATGTAATCAGCCCACCATGGACCAGCAGCCCACCAAATCCCTCCGAGCCAAACATCGCTGTTAGCACCCATGTACTTCAATCCATCCTGCAGCGCAGAAATACACTGCGCGTTATTGCCACCAGCAAACTCGCCAATAACGCCTTGCTTCTTGTTATCCTTGAGCCACTTGGTCGCCGCCTGAAGCCTCTCCCTGAAAATCGTAGCGCTGACGCAGTTGGCAGACGTACCAGACCCGTCGGTGTCAAGGTACTGGTGCATCTGGTAAACAAGCTTGTTCTCTGGGTCCTTCAGGTTGATCAGACTAGCGCCGTTGCCAGAGCTAACCCAAGTCCATGCACCAGTCCAGCTGTTTCCCTCCGGGGTAATGTACTGCTTTGTTGCACCCGCAGCACGAACACCATCAATGGCGGCTTGGTTGAGATCGAAGACGAGCTGCTGCTGCATATCGTGAAATTCATTGTTAGTATCAAAGACGACGAGCTCGTTGTCTTTGTACTCTGCGGCGACGTTTGTCCACCACGTCTTGAAGGCGGCTGTGTCGGTGATGATGTTGCCGAGAAAGCGGCCGTAGTTGTGGGGCTGGATCATGGCGTAGGAGCCTTTTGAGGTGATGTGGTTTATTTGTTCGGTCAGGTTGCCTAGGTAGAGAGGGTCGAACTTGCCGGTGAGGGAGCCGGGAGTTAGACGCTCCATTACTGGATGGTGTTAATCTGTGCTATTAGGCATCAAGATAGGATGGCTTACAGAAGTTCAAACGGAACATGTTCATCCCTTCTGCCATGAATTTGTCGATTGTGTTCAGGTCGTACCATATGTACTCCTTTCCATAGACACCCGTGAAGTTCTTCTCGCCAAACTCGGCACCAGACTCATTGATACCGAACCACTTCATCTTACGATTCGAGCTTTGCCGTTCCTCAGCCGGAGCCGCGAAAGTGGTACTGGCCAGAGCGGCAGCTGTCAGAAGAGTATTGAAAAGCATGGTGTCAGGAATTGGAAAATGATTGTACGTTCCTACAGTTCACGTACTGGGTAAGTATCTCTCTTATACCTTACAAAGTTCGCATTATAATAACTAAATGACCCACAGCTAGACGGGCCATCGCCTCCGTCCCTCCCACAGCAATGAGCGGGTCTTCATCTGATGTCGATATGAAGGGGCTGAATGTGGCATCATGGTCTAGAGCTTTGAAAGCCGTGGTGCGGGATAAATTGCTTAGGTATATTAAAGGAAGCTTGAATGACCAGGAATGTGGGTCATCCGTAGTGGCTTTTGCGGGGATGCAAGGGTCGCCATTCGTGGGGAGACCAGAAACGAAGGAAAATCGTCGAGTTGAAACATCGCGTCGGCTGTTAAGATTTTCAAAGTCCACAGCGAAATTTCAGGCGTGTGCATGAAACATTGAATTGCGCAACGATAGTCCCCCAATCAAGACGTCATGGGCGACCGGTAACGGCCCTTGCATGCCGAAGGAAGCTTCGTTGCATATTCGTCGCATATTAATTCTCCTTGGTCCTTACCACATTCGTGTTAGCTTCTAATCTCCCGGTAGTCTATCCACATGGGAGGTGAGCACACAAACTCCGTGTCGAGAAGGGCAACGCTCGAGCATGCTAAGCATCACAGGGCAAACTCTTGATTGAACGTGATGCGCACTCACAAATCTGCTCACTGCAAGAGGCCTCCGATCGTCGCACGGAACATCTGTGGAATGCGGTGCGAATCTCCGTGTCGCGTTCCGCGGTCGTGGCGTTTAAAGGCCGTCAGCATGAGAAGTCAGGTACTGGCCCAAGGCAAATCGAACCTCGAACATCTCTTGCGAGGCTAGTGCACAGACGGGGATATAAGGCTTGCGATATTGGAAATATCATGAGCTGATTGCCTGATGATACATACATTGGGTCCTGAAATAGAGGTAGTTCTCTTCAAGGCTATGAGCCAGACACCCCGACGTATATTGAAGCACAATAAATTTTTGTACTTCTCCTCATCGTCTAACGCTACGCCGACCAGTGCTAGGAAAGAAATCCCTTGACGAAACGGCATGATCGCTTCCAGCAACGCTAACAAAAGCGTTGCGGCTACTTCTCACACCTGCTCGCTGCAGATTCTCCCATTGAGATTGCGTACGAGCGGACGGGCGCTTTGCAAGGATAGAAGGCATTGTAGACGGCACCTGACCGATGCGGGAACGTGGAAGGCGATACACAGACGCTTCATCGATCGCTGCTTGGGTACCCATGGCCGCTTTTTTGTCGTAATATGTTTTGTTGTTGGAAGAGCCATAGGCGCTGTCGTGAGCGTACGGTGAACGTCCCGATTCGTGTCGCGTAATGAAGCCACGTGAGTCAAGATGACATCTCTGATACTGTTGTGCTGGAGGAATCGGTACTAAATTTACCAACCTGCGCCGGTGGTCCACTTCGATAGGCTCATTCCTAGAATCCACTGGCGAATCCAAAAATGAAAGCGCGTTGAGACTGCGAGGCTCAACGTAGCCGGCCTGGTGATACTTCGCCTTTGACTTTTGTAACTGATAGCCGCCGGAACGACTTGAACTATCCTGAGGTTCAGCGCGGCTGGGTGACGAGATACTTTGGGCCCGGTCAAGGCCGTTTCGGAAATAGGGACTTACTACATTCTCGATTTGGCGACCGCGATGTTGTTGCCACCTAGGTTCCAGCGCGGTGGGCCCAATATCCGAGGCGTCATGCTCTCTGTTCGTTGTTCTGTTAGTCTGGTGGCTAGGACGATAGTCGCGGACATCGACAGAGGTGGAAGACCCGAATGGCGATTGGTGCATGAACGGATGTCCAAGATTCCAACGCTTCTCATAGTCGACTCCTTGTGGATTGCCCTCGTTGAGGAAAGTATGTAATACTTGCCTTTTCTCCTCACTCGTACGGTCAGTCGTGTTCGGCTGCATGCGAGGGTCTTTCAGGCCCAGCTCTACTCCGTTGTCGCTTGACAATCCATCCATAAGCCGAATGTACGAACGCTCAGTAGGCAAATGAACTGGACGATGGCCATTGGCCTGCTTGTCTGATTTGACCAGAGAAGAGGTCCGACACGTAAAATCTGATTGGTTGTCATAGAGACCAGTACTGGGAAGTGGCTGTGAGTCACGGGGATCAGAGACCTGGAATGACTGTTCTACGGGAAGTGCTCCTGACATACAGGGCGTCTCACCGCGAAAGCCGTCGTGTCCTGAGCGTCGATCGGCTCCGGCGTCTCGCCAATGTGCGTTGTCATACATCTGAACGTCATCGTTGTCTTCGAAAGCATCTCCCACGATGGGATTAGAGCGGCCGGTTGAAGACTTCTTTCGAAAACTTGGGAGCATCTTGCGCATGGACTGCATCCTAGACATCGGCTTTGGTGGAGGTGGCATGGCGTCACGGCTTGAAGGAGGATCGATTTGCATCTTGTTGGGAAGGGGCGAATCGAGGCGTTGCCGCTTCAAGGGCCGCTGGATGAATGAGCTTGAAGATGCCGTTCCCAGTCTCCCTGTTGTATGCGCGGATCTGCCAGCAGTATGGCTTGATGCTGTGGTTCGCAGCTTGGCACCGGGTTGCCTGGTGCCTTTAGGCAGAGCCTCGTCGCTATCGAATGCGTGAGGATCGATGCCTTCAAAGTTCGGTATGGGTTCTAGTGCCATCGCAAAGCCGAGTTGGCGGAGTCGCTCCTGCATCCTCCCGTTTTGACTAGACCAGTTAGCAGTCTTCTCACATACACAGCATGATCAGCCTACTCGACTAGCATAGGGACAAGCTTCAAGTAGTGGCGGATTGCTGACTTGTTGGCCAGAAAAGTGTCAAGGTCCTTTGGGTTGACATCACGGAGATGCGCGATTTCTTTGTCAAGGGCCTGTAGTCGCCGGACTTCAGCTTTCATGGCTTCGAACTGGTCCTTCTGCAATCGCAATCGCTCGTTCTCTTGCTGAAGACTGAGGACTCTTGCACGCTCCTTCGAAACGAGGTCCTGCATACTAGCCAGCTTCTGCTCTATCTCTACGAAGGCTTGTTGGAGAGGCTTGCGGGTAGCGTATGTGTTTTGGCAGTACCGGATAAGCGCGATGTATTGAAACTAATCATTTTCAGCTGGGAGCAGGAACTATACAGGCAGGGCGACATACGCGCAGTGCTTCCATTTCTTTGCCGCTGCCATCGAGCCGGACGGGAGGCGCAGTGAACCATGCAGGCGGGATCTGAGGATCGTACTCGTCCTTGTTGAAGCCGCGAATCGAGAAGAGATCCCGGGGCTCGCTCTCGCCTTTCTCCTTGACACAAACAGGGCACGCCGCTTTGGGTCGCTGTCCAGCCGCATGGAAGGGTGGCCCTATTGTGATCGTCAGCAGCTTTCGCATATCGGGTTGCGCGCCACTTACCACCGCCCTCCAAGTGGCTGCTGCAGAAGACATGGCAGCAACTGGCGAGATAGAGTCGCGTCACAAGGCGCTCTTTAGGGTTGATCCCATCTGACAGACCACGAACAGTCTCTTTGTGGCCCTCGTAGACATCGGCAAAACAAGCGCAACACACGGAGCAGGCGTAGATGAAGTTGAGGGGAGCAGCACCCAGCTCCGATGATACCTTCTCAGAGACGGTGCTCATAGTTTTGGTTGCGACGATATGCGCAGCAGCAAAGAAGTGGTGCGGGATGTAAAGATGAGGTGCAGGAGTGAGTGTCAGGAAGTCGCTGTCAACAGCGCCAAGACAATCAAACCAGATCGTACTTGCCTCTCTCGGCGAAGTGAAAGATTTGAGAGAATGGTAAAGTGCGCGTGTCCAGGTGACAGATAAGACTTGGAAGCAATTCGAGAGGGGACAAGAATCAGACATTCACACGCGTTTGGGATGAAGACCAAGACAAAACATCACAAGCGACTACGCAAGCTACGTGCAAGTGAAACCCTCCTACGTGCAGAAATTGGACTGTCTTTTGCTACCTCCCCGGCTCCTTTGGTAATCTAAGCGAACGTCCGGCATGGATATCTGTTTCGGGTCAGCACTACTTGTGGGCAAACCATTTCCCAAAGAAACTTACGCTGTGCCGTACGACTGTTCGCTCTCCAGCTCATATCGCTTCTGCCCAGCAACGCTGTGGGCGTGCAGCCCGCTTGGCAGCGGAGGCATACCGCCAGGACCTAGTACATCCTTTGCGAGTCCAGTGTTCTTCTCAAACGCAACTGCCAGTCCCTTGACACCTTCCTCTTGCGCAGCTACCAGCGACTTTGAGCCTGCCTCGCCGATCAACTCCTGCTTGGGTGCTGCCGCGCTTCCAACTTGCAGCAGCGCAACTGCGTCGGACTGAGTAACAGTCGAGAGCCTGGGGTATCGTCGTCGCACGTCGCGCTTCCAGTATGGATTCTCGGCAATATCGGCAGCAGGGACAGTAACGGGGTCATCGTACGCGTTGGGGTCGAGAGCGCCTGGGGGAGGGTTGCGGAATTGCGGGTTCAACGGGACACCCGTGGACCGCTTGGGATCGAGCGCGAAGAGCCTGTTGATGGCGGCATAGATTCCAGTAGGCTGAACGGTGTATTTCTGTATGCATGTGATTAGTACGTCTTCCCGAAGTGATGCATGGCGGAAGAGGGGCGGCAAGGCAAGGGCACGTCGAAGTCGGGTCATGGGCGCCGTACCGAAAAGACCGTAGTCTTCACATTCTTGGCCACTGACATCTCGAGAGCACTTCCTTCCAGGCAGGCTGCAAGGATTGAAACAGGTCAATGGGCAGGTGTCGTGCTGTTGCGCGTTTGGACAAACTATCGTGACGCTTGGTCATGTCCGTGAAGCTCGATGTCTGCCAAGACGGCGCTATCCGCTTTGATACTCGCGCTTTTTCATTCGTCGGCCGTTCACGACTGGGAGTTTCTCTGTGCAGCACTGCAGTATGCCCACACTCTTGCGCCACAGCGCTCGAAAATGAGCCGCCAGCTCAGTCATCTCTCGCGAAGTGCCCATGTCCTGGTGTACGTGGACTCCTTGCTCTCATCCCCGCTCAGACTGATGGGTGTGCACCACCCATACAAGATCCACATTCTGGATACAACTCTTGACCTTGGGAAGATATTAAATTTGTTTAGCCACAAAGAGACCCCCCATGGTGGTGCGATAGACTGGTGAGCAGGGTCTTGACGTCCAATCGAAAGTGGAAACTCGGCCTTCCACTATAGGTACAGCCTGCTACACACTTCAGACGTCGCATGCCACATGCCAAATGCGTCGATCATTTTCCGGCCTTCCAGTCTCGCTCCTACACGATCTCGAGCACCATTAATGGCCCAGAGATCCCTTCTCGACTCGTCAATCCTTGATTCGGGAATCCTTAGATTGATGGTACGAAGAGCCTCCGTTTCGCTATAGTCTCGAACACGTATCTATACGTATGGTTTGATCCCACGTACACGGTTGGCAGTGATGGCACATCCCTCGGAAATTGCGACAGCTCCTAGACAAAAACTCCTTACTCCTGGACCACATCCACCTCGCCAGTATACTACGTCAAAAGATCATGATTACTTCTCTACTTTATATTGGCTATGGTCCTCATCATTTTTGCTGCGGTCAACATCTTTATCCGTTGCTTGCTCTACACTAAATTTCTCAGGCAGCATCTTAGCACTGGCTAGAGACTTGCCCGGACAACGATTCACTGACATCTACGAGCAGTATGGACGGAAGTGAACGTTCGCGGCCCTCAAGAGCCGAATTGGTCGGAATTCAAGATGCGTTGCCTGCGGATGCAACGTGGAGGATCACGTTCAGTAATGCGATGAACACAGCGCCGTTGTGAAAGAATCGGCTGTACTTGTCACGAGCATGATCTTAGCATACCTAGGTAGGAGACACGTACAATACTTGATTCCGCAATTCGTCAGTAACAGTCACTCTTTGTAAATGTTACACATCCACATACATGCAGCTACGCTTAGTGCGAAATTGGTCTTGACTGCACGCTCCAACTTGATCTCTGTACCGCCCACGTTTACGCGCACGATATCCGCGCCCTTCCTGTCCGCGAAAAGTGGGGACAGCACCACTATCCGCATTAGCGCCCTCGCTTGCTGAGGTATCCGTCCCACGTGACTGGAGTGCTGTAATTTGCACGACTTTCCGATGTTAGCCGTCACACGCCGGAACATACACCCAAGACACCCGCCCGCTGATTGTGCGATGCGAAGGGCACGAGGCTACTCCACAATGCTGATGCACTTTGTCATCGCGATGCATTGGGAAGAGGGAGGGTATTGGGGGAGCTGCGGATGGTGGTGGAAGGCAAACGTGTACTTAGGGAGCTTATCGGCACAAGTTTGGGCGGATAGTAAATAGTTGTTGCACACGAGTGGTTCAGTCGGGCGCATGTTTGTGGCAATGAGCATTGATACACATCAATAACATCGCATACTCGACTTTCTTAGAGCCACCGCCGACATGGCATTTTTATTCCTGCTCGCTTCCATCTTTGGAGCGCTGCTTCTCTACGTATGTTGCTCCGCGCATCCGCTTCACTCTCAATTAACACTACACCCAGATCTTCGGAGTCATCATCTACCGCCTGACCTTCCATCCCCTCGCCTCCTATCCAGGACCATTTCTTGCAAAGATCACCGATATCTATTTAGCATACTACGCCTATAAAGGATCCCGACATCTTGCATTCCACCGCGCACACGAGCAATATGGGCCTTACGTGCGCCTTGGACCCAACCTGCTTTCCGTCAACACTGCCACTGGGCTCAAGACTATCTATGGATTCCGATCAAACGTCAAGAAGGCATCTTTCTACCATGCGTTTCCTAGCACACCGAAAGCGGTGAGTGTGCATAGTGCAGTCGACAAGATGCAGCATGCTCGCAAGAGGCGCGTGATGAGCCATGCATTTAGTGACTCCGCGATTAAGAGTTTGGAAAAGTATATCCTGGCGAACGTACGTGTCGGTTGCGAGCTGCTTGGACGCAAGAGCAACAGCAACAACTGGTCTGCTGAGAAGAGCTTGTCCGACGAGAAGGATGGTGGCTGGAACGACGCGTGGAACGCTGCGCATTGGTGTGAGTGGTTGGTCTTCGACATCATGGGTGATTTGGTATTTGGCAAAGCTTTTGGCATGCTGGAAAGCCCGGTCAATCGGTTTGCGACACAGTTGGTGGGTAATGCGGCACACAGACATCTCATTTGCGGAACGCACCTCACCATCCACAACTGGCACCTGGACAAGCTCTTCTTTCGTAAAATTGCAGGCCAACGCGCGCAATACATGCAGTACAGCAAGGGTCAAGCCATGGAGCGCACGAAGTTGGGCGTAGACGTCGACCGTAAGGACTTCTTCTACTACCTTCTCAACGCGAAGGATCCGGAAACCGGCAAGGGCTTCAGCATGGACGAGCTTTGGGGCGAGTCGAATTTGTTGATCATCGCCGGTTCCGACACCACTTCAACGGCAATGTCAGGTGCCTTCTTTTACCTCGCACACAACCCTACGGCGATGCAAAAGGTCTGCAGAGAGATTCGGGAAGCCTTTACTGATGTTGAAGAGATTGTGACTGGTCCTAAGCTCAGCGGCTGCTCCTTTCTGCGCGCCTGCATTGACGAGACCATGCGTATGACGCCTCCTGTCGCCGGTGCTCTCCCACGCGAAGTGCTTTCTGGTGGTATGGACATTGATGGCCACCATATCCCCGCCGGCGTCGACGTTGGCGTTCCCATCTACGCGATCCATCACAACGCCGATTACTTCCCTCAACCTTTCGACTTCATCCCCGAGCGATGGCTTTCTGATCCGTCCGCAAACCCGCTTCACAACAGTCTCCAGGCAGCGCAATCAGCATACAACCCCTTCAGCATCGGTCCTCGTGGATGTATTGGCAAGGGTCTGGCGTATGTTGAGCTGACGGTGACGATTGCAAGGGTGCTGTTCCTGTATGATTTGAGGTTAGCACCAGGCACAAATTTGGGTGCTGGAAGCAAGGATTTGGAAGTTGGAAGAACTAGGGCATCTGAATATCAGATCATGGACGTATTTGCGAGCAAGAAGGACGGGCCGATCCTACAGTTCAGGGCTAGAGCATAATCCCGTAGGTAGCAATAGCATCTTGTTATAGTACCCGCTGAAATCTTCGTTTGCTCGAGCTGACGAATCTTGCGATCACGGTATCATCGTGTGTTTTACTGAGCTTGCCGGTTGTAGTGATGAAGCAGATGATTAGGTATTGCCCAGGTGTGATTGACCCCTTGGGCTAGTGGCCAAAGCACAGGCCATTGCTGCCTTATCGATAAGAGCTCTACGTACCAAGAAACTTTTTTTGTCTAGTGCAGTCGTGATGAACAGCGACTCCGAGTAATCACTCCTTACCGTTATCAACTCTGAAAATTCAAATTGTGGCACTCAGATTGATTGCATCGAATGATGGCCGTACTCAGGTTGCTATCGCGCGGGCGCTGTCTGCTTCCCCTGACGACACCGTCAATACGCGTTACTCCACCATTTATCCCGTCGATCAAAACATCAGTCTTGAAGCGAGGTCTCACTGCCAGTCAATGTAGTCGGGAAGAAATCGTTCAGACTCCATCGAGAGGACCAGAGATTGCACTTACTGATGCGCGCGCCTCGTCAACGTCTGTGGGCTCTTCAACAGGAGTCGCTCTTCTCAAGATACCAAAACGATGGGCAAGATCGGACATTGAGCAATTGCTACTTTCTAAGGGATGCACCATGTATGTTCCACAAGTCATCTACGCTAGGTATCTCATGAACCTTGAACTAACGACCGACCAGTAAGAGATTGCAGCTGCGTATTGATCGCTTCAGTTTCCAGAATGATACCAAGTGTTTTGTCGAGCTTGGGAGTGAAGCGGAAGCTACCAAGGTCACTGAAGAGCTTAACCGCGCGACAGAAGAGCACCCCACGATGGTCGTTAAGCCTTTGAAAGCTGACTTCGACTGGAAAAAGGTTGGGCAGCAGAAGGCCAAACCTTTTGGCCCTCGCTACTTCTATGACGAAGGCACAGCCGCATATGATGCTATACGGCCGTTACTCGAACGTCGCCGCATTATACTTTCGGTCATGACACCCGGTTGGTCCCCAAACACGCGCATTTCTGTAGCGAGATCGAATGCAGAGGCGATCATCGAGCGATACTTCGGCAAATACGGTATCGAGTCAATTAGCGACATATCAGTATTCTACGGAGACAAGAAAATCAAGCCGCGCATGCTTTGCACAATCGATTTCAAGACCAAAGAAGGCGCAGAAAACGCAGTCAATGACCACCACGAGACGCAGATCGAGGGCCGCTTAACACAGCTAACACATTCCGAACCTGCTGCGTGGAGGCTTCACCAGATCCAGAAGGTAGCGGGGCCAGAGGCGCTCAAAACACTACAGGAAAGCGGCGTGGTACCTGAGGGCAAAGAAATCTACGAAGACAAGTTTGTCAACTCGCTGCCGAAGAAATAGGAGAGACGACAGTGAGGCGTATCTAGCACACGATAGACAATCCTTTCTTACGCGCACATTGTCGTGGAGAGAGATCAGCGTTTGTCATACATTCAGAAGAATGGCTTTACTCGACCCACATGATTGTTTATCATGACCCTGTACTGCTACTGGCGACGTGTCGTATATCGAGGTGTCTGTTTCAAAAGTTGGACGTCAAACAATCTCTCGACGTTGTATCATGAGGTTGATCAAGCTGGCCGTTACGCAGGTAAGTAACGCACACTACAAAACTCGTAATGGCTAGCAGATTGTCATTATACACCACGAGCATCCATAGCTTAAGCACAAGAGACGCACTGATGCCTTAGTAGACCCGATTGTTATCTTCGATGCCTCACGCAAGTAGCCTTCGAGTGCTCCGTGAAGAAATAGGAGGTTCATTATGTTAATCGAAGACTACTAAGATGCGCTTGTCTTTCTGTTACCACTTGATGCTTTCCAGCTCTTTGGCATCACTCTCTTCCCAAGGATATGATTGCTCCGAAGCCTTGATTAACTGCTCATGAGCCTCCGATCGCGGTTTGATAACGCAGCGGTACGGCACGGGGTGGCTGATCGCCCCCGGTTCAAACACCACCTCTGGTTCCTCGACACGACCGTTCTCGTCAACGGGCTTGGTGACGTTGAAAACTGCGAGGACTTGCGCGATAGTAATGAAGAGAGCGTTATCTGCTACATGTCGACCTGGACAAATGCGGCGGCCGTATCCGAAGACGAAATTTCTTGGATCCGGCTCACTTTTGTGAGCAGGCGTCTCAAGGAAGCGCTCCGGTCTGAACACCATCGGGTCGGGATATACCTCCGGGTCGTGCGTAAAATGCCAGTTATTGGGCAGAAGAATTGAGCCTTTCGGAATTCCATATCCGCGGCAGGTGTCTTCCTCCGTGCTAAAATGAGGAAGGCACATTGGCAAGACGAGGTGCCAACGGTGGGTCTCCTTCATGACGGCGTAGATGTAAGGAAGACTCTCACGGTCTTTGCCCGCCGGAAGCCGGCTTCCACCAACGACACGATCGAGCTCTTCTTGAGCCTTCTTCTGAACATCTGGAAAGACGGTCATGGCAAGAAAGAAGGTCATGATTGACGATACAGTCTAACGAAAAGTTAGTAACGCCACATCAACGTCGGGAACTTCACTCCAAACTCACTGTGTCAGCACCGCCAAGATATAGTGCCAATGCTGCCCATTTGTGAACGAACTCCATTTCTGCATCATCACCAATGCTCTCGATGCATTGTGACAAGAACGACGGCGAATGCCTCTTTTCGGCCATTTGTTTTTTGACGAACTCGTACGGTTGGTTCGTACACTGATTAAGCTGTGCTGCCATCCGTCTCGCCGTATCCTTGAAACCCATCCCTGGTAGCCATTCTGGTAAATAGCGCACTGACCAAGATCAGAAGTGGTTCCGCCGCCGAAGGGCGATACTCACAGAATGGAAAAATATCCACAGACCATCTTCCGGGAACGGTAGCATCAGCGAACTGCTCCATAGTCTTGCCAGCTAGATCGACGAAGGGATCATTGCCTTTTGCTACAGTAGTGTAACCGTATGTAATCTTGAGGATTACACTGCCAGCCTCTTTTCTGATGTGATCGAAGAGCTTGTCGGGTGAGTCCAGAAGATTGAGCAAAAAATGGGCGGCTTCCGTTTCTTGGACGCGATCAAACACGGATAAGGAGACGTTCGTACTTGCAATCTTCGTAATATCTTTACGCTGAATCTTCCATTCCGCAGCATAAGGTGCCATGGCGGTTGCGTGTCGCCAACCTACCCTGCTCGCTTGATCAGCAAGGGTCAGATTGGGGTACATTCATGCCGGCAGTGCGAAGTATCTACCCACATTTCACCACTGAAGACCTGGCTGGGTCTCGAAGAATGGATCGCTGCACGGTCGCGTAGCAGTTCGAAGGCAATCTCAGGGTCATTTATGATGACGAACGTTTGTCCTAGCACCGTGACGGAGCTGATAGGGCCATAAATATCCTTGTGTTTTAGCCAATGGTGACATTCAAGAATGCCAGGCTTGGGCATATCATTGACGTTCCCAAGGATTGGAACGCCCTTGGGTCCTGGCGGAAGAGGCCGAGCATGCTTTCTCTTCGAATGCCAATCGACTGCATACAGGATGCTGAGTATGGCAAAACCAACTGAAATCGCTGCTAACGACACAATAGCCATGACAGGCGCGAAGGTGAAGAGGAGAAAATGAGTTTGCAAGGCAATGGCATGATATCGGACTATTAGTATCGGCCGAGCCGGAATATTTGACCGTGCTGAATCCTTTACGCCTACGTACAAGGTGATAGGTCGCTTGATAGGTCGCTTGATATGTCTGCGTCAGCGTGCCGGACGTGCATTGCTTGGCGCATCCTTCCACCATTTAATGAAGCGCAACAGTAATCGCGGAAGTCGAGCCGATTGCCGTGCGCATAATGTAGCGGTGGCTCCACTGAACTCTGAGCGGTTATGCCGCTACACGCGGCTCAGGCTTGTCTGGCCCGGGCCGACAAGCAACCTGGGAAGTCTCTCAAGCTGGCTGTGATCCTTGCTCCTCGTATTCCGATACCCCAGAACGTGACTATCTGGTTGGAGTAACAGCGACGATGATCAGCATCCTTCAAGTCACTTTTGGGACGCCTAATACTCGGAGAAACCTGCCCGACAAGTTGTTGCCTCGAATCTGGAACACGAAGGGCCTGGGTAGATTTCTCCTTGACGGTGTGCTGACAGCCAAAACTCGCACCTTTACCTTGAAGCTTGTGCCAGCATTCATGAAATGAAATTCATTTACCACTTTACGGTGTTTACCATATTCGTTCTTCAGGTAGTCGCACAAGACGAATTCTTGCGCAATCTACCTGCATGTGCGGTGAGTCGATAGCTGGTTCCTTACATTTCCATGGTAATCGATACTGAGAATCGCAGGCAAAGTGCTTTGAGGCTCTGGTACCATCAAGCAGTTGCGCACCAGGAGATTTGCACTGTCTGTGTAACAACAATGCCTTCCAATCAACATTTTTCGGGTGCAATGCTGCAAACTGTACTGTGGTCATGTCGCTGAGCGTGACGAACGAAACTTATGCGGCTTGTGGTGTTCCGATCCGGGACGCGAGTGAGACCATGATCGCTGTCACAGCATCCATCGGCGCTCTTGCTGTGCTGATGGTCATCTTGCGACTAACAGATAGATTTCTCTCGACTCAGACAAAGCTCGGACTAGACGACCTCTTGATTGGATTATCTGGAGTAAGTATGGGTGCTGATCCTCCATGCATATAGCATAGAACTTTGTACTCACAAAACTAGTTGGCTTCACTCTTCCAAAATGTTCCCGTCATCGTTGGTAGGTATTTTTCGTACTTCTGCTGAAGATATTGAACCACAATTGACTTACGAATTTCTCAGCAGGTCGTCTTGGTTTCGGAAGGGATATGTGGGGTATGTCGCCCGTCGCAATAACTGACAGCCTGAAGGTTAGCGTCACTGTTTAGGCTTTTTGCAAAGCTAATTTGGGTCGCAGTGGTTGTACGTTACATATTTCATGTATCAAATCGCCGAGTTCTTCTGCCAACTATCAATCCTCGCCTTCTACCTTCGTATCGCTGCCTCGCCGAAATTACGAATGACCACATACGTCCTGATGGGTGTTGTAGCCTGTTTTGGTATCGGCAATACAGGAGCTATGATGTTCCAATGCTGGCCGATCTCATTCTTCTGGGAAGGCTGGAAGGGTGAAACGGATGGACGGTGCACCGTCGACGTTCGGCTCTTTGGTTTCATTCGAGGCGCCATCGAAATTGTGCTCGATTTAGCAATCTTATCGTTGCCATTGCCTATGTTAGCGAGGCTGCAGATGTCTTTGAAGAAGAAGCTCCAAATTATGTCGATCTTTTGTGTGGGCTTCATCATCTTCATTGTCAGCTGTCTTCGCTTATGGGCTCTCGTCCGCTTCGATCAAAGCTCAAATCCGACTTGTAAGTTTAGCTCTTCGCGCATTTGCTCCGGCGACTGATGGCACAACCACAGATGACAATGTGTCCGGTATATACTGGTGTGTGACCGAAGCCAACCTGTTTATCGTAGTGGCATGTATGCCGGCTATGCATGCAATTTACCACCACGGAATTGCCAGCATAAGCAGCAGATCCAAAAGCTTAGGGAATAGCAGTTACGGCTTTAGCCATGATCGTACCCGTATGCGACGGTCAGGGAATAGAGCGTCGCTGGGTGGCATCTCGAAGGCTGTCGACGTCAAAGTACAACGTGAGGATCGCTCGGAGTCGGACGTCGAGCTTGTGGATCGTTCGAGCTATTCGTAAAATGCGGCGATGAGACAGTATGCATGTAGGGATAAACCGCGTGGATGAAACGACGTATCGAATAGGTTGACTCAATCTTTCAATTTAGCGTCATTCCTTAACCTAGTGATACCTGTAATCTCAAACGTGGATGCTTATAAGCCTTTCGAATTAGTTCGTACAGTCGGAGAAGCTAAATCAAGCGGGTATGGAGCTGAATCGATTCGGTCAAGGGTTCATGTGGCGAAGGAGCGAATGAAGGAGTACTCTTTACTCAAGAGACCTTAGCTGAACTGCAATCAATATGAAAGCTTGACTTCCCCTACGGCCTTCCTTGATTATCCTCAGTTTCTTGCTTTCGCAGTTCGCGCTCCACTCCCAGTATGCCCACGACTACTGGAACAGAGGCGCAGTCGTGCGATGTTGCTCTCGAGGATGTTTTGGTCATGTAAACGGTTCCAAGGTTGTGTATACACACTGACCATGAACTGACAGACGTAGTTTGACAAAAAAACCCAGTGTTCCTCAGAGGTCTCTTCTTCAATTTCCCGGCAAGCTACACAACAGCATACAGGTCTATTGCATGTTACGACCGATTCACGGCGAATGTATCGGCCGGCTGGTCTGCACCAATACTTCTGGCGACCTGATCTGGAAGTGGGCTTTTGGGTCGAGTTGGACCGAGTAACGATTGGTTCATGTATGTGAAGAGGATATGACCGACAGCGTCAGCAACAGTGAAGTCAGCGCAAAAGCTCGATTATTTGGCAAGCAGGACATAGGAACCAGGGATTTTCCAGATATCGAGTGAAGAATCGGGATTGCACCAGAGAGGTTGAATTAGGTATCGTGCAAGGTAGTGGCGAGCAGATGCAGGGGGTGTTCGGCCGAAGCGGTTAGCCTCGGTATCGGTCAACATCGATGGCCGACTCCAAACGCGTCTCCAGGAACACCAAGACGTGTAAGGTCTTGCCTCAGCACTCATCGCAGCCGTTTTGACTTATCGCAAAACCACTGCTCAACATGAGCGCAGACGGTCAGACGCCGAGAGTCGTGCCCCCCAGCCGGAGAAGAGACAAACCGATCTTGAGTTGCACCCTTTGTCGTCGACGAAAGTGAGCGGCTTCAAAACTGGGCCTACCTGCCCTAGGGAACCGCATGCTAATACACTGGAGGTTGAAATGTGACCGGCAACAACCATGCAAGACATGCGTCGATCGCGGACTCTCATTATCGTGCGCATATGTTCGTAGCACCCCAGCGTCAAGAGAACCCAAAGTCCCTACCAGCGTTCATGACAGGATTGATCAGCTCGAGAAGCTTGTCACCAACCTCATCGGCGGCAATGCAGTAGATCTTGTTAATCCTGAGCTATCTAGTCCAACACAGGTTCAGCATCATGGCGAACATATCAACCCTGAACTTCCTGGAACTCCTGATCGCGTGAGGACCAGCGACGACGCTACAAGTTACACTAACAGTGGGCATTGGACAAGCATTCTTGATAGTGTAAGTGATCATTGAACAACTGCTCCTTCTTCTCACTAACACAACCCCAGATCTCAGAGTTGCGCGAACACCTTGATCAGATTCCCACGTCAACCATTCCCAGAGATGAAATACTAGATGATGTACCGGGACCAGAGCTACTATTTGGACGTTGTCCGCATGCAACCAAAGAAGAACTACTCGCCGCTCTCCCTACACGATCAGAAGCAGACCGCCTTATAAGCACGTTCTTCGTATCCATGGAAACATATCCGAGTAAGCTCGTTCTTCCGTACAGAAACATCCAGCTAACATATCTAGTCTTGATACATAAGCCAACTTTTCTCCGAAAGGTGAGACGAAACTCGGCTCATTTTTACGTGGCACTGACAAGTATGCAGTACAACGAATTCTGGATACGACCACTTGAAGCTCCCACTATGTGGTTGGGTCTGTTATATGCCGCGTTCGCGCTCGGCTCTCGGTTCCAAGCCGCAATGGATGCTTCTCAGCCTGGCAGTTCTAACGTAGGCACAAATCCGGTGCGTATGAATTTTTACCGCGAAAAGGCTGTACAATGTAGGTGGTGAACCGCACGAATTGTAAGTGGATATAACTGACTTGTCAACTCTCAGGTATGATCCTCGCGAATTATACCAAGACCCCACCATATACGATCGAAGCATTTCTGCTCTACTTTGGTACAGAATTCGTTCGCTCAGTAGACAGCCAGTTCAGCGTGTACATGCTTGTAGGTATGATCGTACGCCTTTGTTTCCGCATGGGATACCATAGAGATCCGTCAAGATTTCCGAACATATCGCCTTATAGAGGCGAGCTGCGACGTCGCAAGTGGCTTGTAATTATGTCACTCGATCTTATCACTTCTGCACAGGCCGGATTACCGAGAATAATTATGCCGTTCATGTACGACACTCAAGAGCCTCGCAACCTGGACGATGAAGACCTGGACGAAGATATGCTAGAACTGCCACCGTCAAGGCCCGCAACTGAACTGACGCAGCTGGTTTACTCCATCGTTCTCACAAGAGTGCGACATATTCAGGCACGGATCTTGGACCTAGTCAACACTTCGCCGCAGCCACCATACCGAGAGATTAGCGATATCGATATTGATTTAAGACGGGTGCTCGATGTGGTACCCCAGTCCTCCGTCGCTAACACCGTCGAGGATTTTGGTAGCGCTTTGTCGCCAACCTCTATGCGCCACTTATACTTGGACCTGGCGTTTTTGAAAGCCGAAGTTATGTTGCACAGACCTTACCTGGTACTCGGGCGAACGGATGCCAGGTACGCATACTCGCGAAGAGTGTGTCTAAATGCCTCCATAGAAATGCTTCACTTCCAAAGAAAGATCGATGCTGAGGCTCAACCAGGAGGCAAACTATGCATTCCAGGGTGGCGTATCTCTACCATGAGTTGGTACATGTCTTCGGTTGTTGCACAAGACTTTCTTCTCGCAACTACTGTTCTAGTTCTCGAATTGGACGCAGACTTCGTCTATCCTGTTCCACAGGCCCCCGAGCCCACGGAGAGCGAGATGAGACTGGATCATGCACCTCCTACACGCGAAGAAATTATAGCATCATTACGGTCAGCGTACTGCATTTGGTCCAGAGCCAGCGAGAGATCTCAAGAGGCGCGTAAGGTAGCCACAGCCGTGAAGCTCGTTCTCTCCAAAGCAGGCAATACAAAGGTAATGATTGCGGATTCTGCACAGAGTAAGTTCGTTTGCTCCTTACTCCATGCATGTAAACTGATTTTATCAAGCAGCTACTGTCCCTGGCACCCAGCTCAACATTACTTCTCCATCACCATCTTTCGACTTTAACGACCTAGGATCGGCTGTCACCGGGTCGTCAGATCCTTTTGGTACGGGCAATGGTGCCTTCGGACATCCGCTCGACTTTGGTTATATGCCCATGGATTTCGATCAGTCTAACTTACCTTTCGACTGGGTAGGTTCATCCGGCGTCTTATGAACTGTACGACTGACTGTCTATCAGGGCGATGTGTTTTCTGACCTTCAAACGCAGCCTTATAGTGACTATCCACCGCGCTCGCTTTTCTAGTAGCAGGATAGTTGGCCATGGCCCATACCAAGTCTTTGTTTAGCAGTGGACGACCGTTAAAATATGACAGATGCCAATGAGCAACTTGGAGTCACCCACTACAATGTTAAGAGGCTGCGATCATTGGTTTGGCGTTTCAGTCGCACTAGTGAGGCGCTTCTTGTTTCTGCGCACACCGCCACCTCATATGTGCAAAAAGACCGACCGTTCCTAAAGCGGCTCAATACAGAGACCAGTAGGTTCAATCTTTTCCAGATATAGACGAATCAGTCTTAACTATTTGCACTTGAAGCCGGTCGATGTCCCCGAACGCTCACCAATGCGACGCTTGGGCCACGTCTCGCAGTGACGAAACATGAACGTCGATCGCCAAAACCGCACACCTATCGCGATCTGGCAACTAGTATAATTTTTGAAACAACCGGTATGTCGGCATACAAGGATGCAAGTGCCATATCCGCGACAGTATATGAAAGGTCTTTCATGCAATACTACAATCATGCAACACGTCTACCACGTGCATCCATGCACGTCAAACGTCGACTTAGAGATATGCAATAGCGGAGACAATTGCGTCATACTGTTCACGTGTCCAGACGAACTACTTATCTTTCTTCTGACTCGCCTATATATCACCTGTTATGGACAGAATACGCCTACTCTCCTGTATTGACAACGGTCAATACTGTCGGTCTCACCCCTAGTAACTTTTCACCATACGGTCTCTGGATGAGAAGAATGGATCACATCGAAGAGACGTTTTACTTGGAAAAAGAGATTGCAATCGAGCCTGATCTTGGAGATTTGCGAAAGTCAACCGACAAGGCCCTACCTGCGCCCCCGAAGACGCCAAAAAGGGTGTTGATGAAGTATCGCTTCTCTGCCTTGTTTCCAATTGCATTTGCTGTCGCGAGCTTTGTGCTAATGGTTATACTGGTGCTGGCTGGAAGCGAAGGACGCACTTTCGGTGGGCTGTACATGGTAGCTGTAAGTATTTAGCCAAGCATCGGGGAGGCCAAATATTTACGAAGAGCAGCTGAACACCTCCGCAATTACTCAAGAAGGCGCACAACCAAATGCGTCACTGACTCGAGTGGAAGGTGGAAACGGAGAAGCGCTCGCAGACGTCTACTATCTTTATCTAAGGACAGTGTGCTCTGGTTCCTTTTCGAACACTCCGGACGCCGTCATTGTAGGACGATGTGAAGGGTACAGGAAAGCCAGCGATCGTGAGTGAACCAAGTCGCCAAGGTGTTTGAGGCTTAGCTGACCAGGCGTAGGATTATTGAGACTGACAATGCCCACTGATGGGTTCAACAACTCACCATCCCCCATTATCCTGGTCCCTATACTCCTCAATACCATGGTCACCATATTGGCCGGCGTGCGACAAGCAGTCTTTGCTTCCTTAATCGTCTCGCTCGTCAGCGCTGGGCTTTCCGCCGTCTCCGCCATCCCTGCCATCTTCTTCCCACACTCGAAACTCCTCGCCTACTTCAATATGTTCTGGCCGTTCCTTGCGAACGCATTCTCCTTTGTCGCGGCCATCCTGCTGACGGTAGTCATTTCTGGCATCTTTTCAGTGGCTGGTGAGCTTGTCGATGTCGCTGGCATGGACCTCGTTCAAGGTACATCCGTACTTCTGATTGTATGGCTAGCATGGGTTCTCGTTTCTTTATCAGCGGTGTACTGGTGTGTTGTTTGGTTTGTGGAGGTGAGGCAGTCGAGCTTCACAAGGAGGAAGAGGAGCGACGACGAAGTGGGGAATTGGAAAGGCATTGGCAGGGAGATAAGGAGTGACGTGAAAGGTAGCAAGATGTCATGATGCTTTACCAGTATGTCACACGTGACACTGTGATAGAATGGCACTGTAGTCGTCTACTTTGTAACGCGTGTTTTGCGTCGACTGCAGTGTTCTAGAAGACAGGCCCAACGTCCCTGCGCTAGCGGGGTGGCGAACGGGACGTGGTTATCAGCCAACCATGGGGCGACGTGGGCCCACCGCCTCCGGCTAGCGCCGAGCTCAGGGTCAAGTACTCCACAAACTCTCAGAGCTCAACCCCTCCGCCCTTCACACACACTCGCTCTTTCTGCAATTGCTTCCCACGACTGCCCAGGATGCGGTCTTCAGTCTCTACAGCGACGGTGCCGTCCAAGGAGCCTGTGCCCCGAAGCTTCACTGTCAAGGCAGAGAAGCAGGACGAGCCAAATGTCGCGAATGAACACGACCACTTTTTCTGGACATACACCGAGGAGCCGCACAGGACACGGCGCATGGCCATTATCAAGGCACACCCAGAGGTACCATCCATGCCACATCAAATAAATCAACCAACGACATGCTGATTGGACGCAGGTGACGAAGCTCTGTGGCCCTGAACCTCTGACGAAATATGTCGTCCTATTCGTCGTATCGATCCAAGTGTTCTGTGCATACGCTCTCCGCAATACACCCGTCGTGTCATGGCCCTTCTTCCTCACCGCATACATCATCGGTGCTACGGCCAACCAGAATCTCTTCCTCGCCATCCACGAGATCTCGCACAACCTGGCCTTCCGGTCGCCCTTGGCAAACAGGATCTTCGCCGTCTTCGCGAACCTGCCGATTGGCATCCCATACAGCGCCTCGTTCAGACCATACCATCTGACACACCACAAGTCGCTGGGTGTCAATGGTCTCGACACGGATCTGCCCACCGCGTTCGAAGCCATCTTCCTCGACTCGGTCGCTGGCAAGGCTTTCTTCGCGACCTTCCAGATCCTCTTCTACGCCCTGCGACCCATGTTTGTCTACGCCCTGCCCATGACCAAGATCCACCTCTTCAATGTCGTCGTGCAGCTAGCCTTTGATTACGCGCTCGTTCGGTTCGCAGGAGGAAGGGCTTTGGGTTACCTGATCATGAGCAGCTTCCTCGCCGGCTCTCTACATCCCTGCGCTGGCCACTTCATTGCCGAACACTACGTCTTCGAGAAGCCCAACAAAGACGCAGCGAACCCCGCCAACAAGATTCCGCTCCCCGAAACATACTCGTACTACGGACCTCTCAACTTCTTCACCTACAACGTTGGCTTGCACAACGAGCACCACGACTTCCCTGCCATCCCCTGGACGCGTCTACGTACCTTGAATCGCATCGCGCACGACTTCTACAAAGACTTGCCACAACATAAGAGCTGGGTGTACGTTCTGTGGCAGTTTATTTGGGACAAGGACATTAGCCTTTGGTGCAGGGTCAAGAGAGAGGAGGGCGGACGCAAAGTCGGTGCCGGGAGTGGCTGGAACGAGGAAGAGCTGGGCTCCAACGAGAAGAAGGGCCCTATTCCAGGTGTGCGATAAACTACTCCTGGCCTTTTTGCATATACGGCGTTTAAGCGGCCTGATTTCATAGAGCATAGAATCAAGAACAGTTGCATTATTATCAACAAACGGGCTGCTTGAATTCACATCCTGTCACTGAATTATAGACAACGTCTAACACAGCATACTATTGCGCGTCTCATATCGAGCCCACAGCAGCAAGCCGCCAACGTGTTCTTCCTGCCCACTTTATCTCCTGATAATAAAATCCTTTGGCCATAACCACAAACTGTATCCCTTCAAACAAACGCGCCAATTCAGCCTGAGACGACCCCGGAGGAAACGGCTCTTTCTCCGGCACCGCCTCATCCTCCCCTAAAGCATCTAAAGGAGGACGGGGGTAAAATATGAGATGTGTAGCCCGTAGTACCTTGTAATTCGGAATCATGAAACCCAAATCAACATTGAAGGACCAACTCCATGCTGGCGTCGGCGGAAGAGGGGCGGTAGGAGTAACAGGCAGGACCTTGATTGTTATACAGAGTTCCATGTCCTGTCTGTTTTCCCTGAGTATGGTACTGAATACCGTATTCTTCTTCTTAGGTGTGTCTCTGACATCTAGGACAACATCTGTGAGAGTAGCGACAGCAGCGGAGTAGGCGTTCCGTTGCATGGATATTTTGATCGTGATTTCGTCTTTTGAATCAGCATGCAGGGACGGCAGGACGGGCCGGAGTATCCATTTGTACTTTTTGGATACTTGGATTTGGAAGTCCCAGCCAGCTTGGTTTGAGAAGTCGAGGATCGTGCGGGTGGGGGTTTCCAGAACGGGCGCAAAGAAATGGAGAGACCCTTTGGCACCTATGGGTCCTAGGACACTGCTGGTTGTGAAGGGGTGTTTGCCTGGGGATTGTTGTGCTGAGGTGCGTCGCGGTGGTGTACGGTATCGAAAGAACTTTGGGGACTGAAACGGCTCGGAACGTTTCGATGGGTGTTGTTTAGGGGGGGTTGAAGGTTGGTGGTACCGGTGCTGTGCTGTTGTCGTATGTAAAGGCCTCACTTTCTGCGCTAGAGTCTTATCGTAGTCCGCTCGCTGTATGGGGTCGAGTAGGATCTCATAAGCTGTTGTTGCAAGCTTAAATATCCTTGTCCGCTCCTCAACTAATGCTTCCAATAGGTGCAAGGTTTTGTCGGGGTGGTTTGTTAGCGCAAGGCTTTTGTAGGCTTTTCTGATTGCAGCCTCGTCAGCTTCGATATCTACACCGAGGACCTGATAGTGGTTTGCCGGAGAGGACATGACTGAACACGGAGTGGGTATTGGAGAAAGATAATGTGGAGGAACTTATACAGCAAACAATCTTGTGTTGTAGAGACATCGAGTAAGCATAGTGAACGTCAAAGTGAAACTCGAAATGTTAGGCACAGCGCAAACGCAGTTCACTATCTTGCGCCCGCTGCCCCGCCGTTTCTCTTCCTTCTGCTCCTTTAGTACGATCTCTCAAGGCCAACAAAGCCTGATGACTGAGAAACTGACTTTATCACAGCTCTTCAATCTTCTCAACTCCTCGTTCTCTGTTTAGTACCGCCCTGACCATCCTACCCTTGTCGTCAAACAATCCCTCGCGAAGCCGCTCCAGGTATATCTCATAGCTCGGCATATAACCATCGATGAACGCACGAACCTGCTCGTCTGACATTCCCGACCCTTTCACCTCAATCATCTTATGCTCTTGCTGCAGGCGCCATGTGTACACATTTCTCAGGTCATCCGTATCGATATGTATGAAGAAGTCGAAATGCTTGGGCCCCATGAATGCATCACAGTAGCGCTCGAGATTCTCATTCACTTCGATCAAGTGCAGAAGTGAATGATTCGCAGGAGTATTGACTGTGAGCTTCCCAGCTTTTGCCAGCGCATGTCTTTCCTCTATGAAAGATTGTGGAACAGGCTGGAAGCCCACGCACCATCCTTCAAACACGACGACATCCGGCTTTTGCAAGATTGTCGACCATTCTGATTCGGGCGCTCGGTCGCCTTCGCCATTGTATTTGCTCTTATCGAAGCTTGGAATCTTGAGGCTGCCTCTGCCGTTGTACCCCTTCAGATCACTGAAGAATTCCCGGGCTAGCTGCTCATCGTGTGTGCCAGGCTGTCCACGAGTACGGTAGAGCTTATTGCTGGGATCACGATCCCGCTGTGTTACCAGCTCATCATGTGTTTTGTAGAAATCGTCCAGTGAAACAGTTATCGTATAGAGACCATGGTTTTGGGTTAAGATCTTGACAAGCTCCGATGCCCATGTCGATTTGCCTGAGCCTTGTAGACCAGTGATGCCAAGTACAATTGGCTCCGATGACTCTTGACGGCGCGCCTGTATCTTTGGAAGTAGGACATCAAGCGTCCGACTGATGTTATTTCTCAGGGCAGACATGACTTAGTCTTCCTGATATATGTGTCCACGTGGATTCAAGATTCAACGAGTGTCTTTGCTATGTTTCCAAACCCTGAACGTCATTCGAGGCTTATATGAGCGGACATACATAGTCCGCAGAGAGACCCATTCCTACCCGCAGCCGCAACGATGTCGGCCCGAGCGAACCCCGCACCTTCCGCGAACCATCAGCGTAGTGAGGACATTTGTTGCCAGCGCAAAAGACGAGGCCACAGAATGAGAAAGAGATATCTCTTCCCAGACTCATGCGCTTACTGCCGTACAATCACGCTCGGCCCTATCGTTATATTGCCTATTCTTCCGCTACCACCAACAACCACCTAGTACAACACTGCCGTGTCAAATCTCCACAACACCCAAACCAATAGCTCCAAGCGGCACAACACCAAGCAAATTACCGCTGCGGGCTCGCTACCACGATCTGACGCGAGGGCGAACAGAAGAGGAGATGCATATTTACTGTGTTAGGAAAGTACAGAGAAAAAGCGTGGATTACGGGATGCCATTTCACGGTTCAGACTGTCAAAGTTCACCGCCTCTGACGCTGGCGAACCAATGTAGGCCATGAGGGTGAAATTGTGGTCGCGCAAGCGTCCCAGACATGGCCACGGGAAGTTCTGCGCTGCTTGTGTGTCTCGTGGTTCAATGTTGCTATTTTCGGTAGCTCGAGCGGAAGACAAACAGAAAGGGTTCTTTTGCGTGCGCGAGTCATGATCTAGCTCGCGCGCGTACTACTGACGTTTCTGGAACAACAAACTCCTTTTCTCATATAACCGCAATGGCAGGCGCGGGATCCATCCTCGTCAACTTCTCCAGTCTTCCAAGCGTCACTTGGTACATCTTTGGCAACCTTGTCGCACTCCAATCTTTGCCGTTGGTGAGCTGTACCAAGATAGGCGCTGCTGTGAAGATGCGCGCCATGCCACTGTCCGGGTGTTAGCCTTGCATTTCCGACGACACTATTGAACCTACCGACTGTGGTAGCCGGAACAGATATATTGTATAGGCTTTCCGGGTACTTCTCCGACGAATGGTACACTGTCCGCGCTCAGCCTAATGATGCTGCTCCAATTGTACTCGGGCTCTTCCCCTGAGCCTGTTGGGGCGCTTTCTCAAGCCTTGAAATCCGGCTTCTGCAACGTGCTTGACGTGCATTGTCACACTTTCCAGGTTTGCAATTCTGCCATTGGTGCAGTCTAAGGGTTCTGCTTAATCCACACGTCCAGCTCCTCTTGTCCTGGATTGAAGCCACTAATCACGTTGTTACCATCGGAAGACGACAATATTGGCTGCGTGAGATAATTATTCGTAGTGCAGTGGTCTAACAGCGGATCGCATCGAACTTACTGTAACCAATACGCAGATGACTGCCATCCTGTTTCGGAAACACCTCACGGCCGTGTCTCTGTGGTTAGAGGCGTGGTCTTCAGCATTAAGTATAGCAGCTTTCTCTGAGAGGGTCATGCTGGTTGGGCCACCCACTCTGGACTCCTCTTAATCCACTTGCTTCATGTTGAGGTAAGCGTGCAAATGGGATTTGGTTCAGAAAGGACTGGAGACGTCAGTGTAGGCTGTACCTTAACTCAAAACCACTACAATAGTATTGCTTTAATTTCGGCCAACGTGGTACCAGTGTAACGATCTCAACAAACGTATGACGCAAATATACGCAGTCCATGTACAAGTAAATAGAATCCTTGACCATCCACAGAACAAAGGGTCCAAAGTAGTGGTAAGATCGAAACAATAGTATTTCTTTGTGATTCTAATAATCTAATAATGCTTATATAGTTCGTCTCTATCGTGTATGTAATGCATCATGACGTCTACTATGCGAAGTAAAGGGTATCCGCGCCTTTCCCATGCTTTTGACAACGCCGTTGAAGTGACTTTTGAAGAAGAATATCCAACCCAGTAAACGCAAACGCTCAGGAGAAGAAAACGAAAGTACGCAAATGAGCCGAGATGGATGGGAAAGGGTCGAGCGGAGAGTACCAAAGGACCACATGGCGGTGGTGTTGAATGGAGGGGCTCGCAGCACTTGCGAGCTGTCCGTCAACTCGAGGATATTGGGAACCGTGGTTCAGGATTTTGCCTGATCATTTCAGATCTTGGCCTGCTTCAGGATCTTGCTGTCCTGCTGAGCCTGACGCAGCTCCAAGATCTCCCTCTGCTCCTGGAACACCTGTCTGGCACGCTCGAGCACCATCTCGAAGCCCTCCTTGCCCTTGGCAGCATTCTGCTGGAAGCGCTCGACAGTAAACTGCTCGATACTGTTCTTGATCTTCTGCCAGCCACCGCACAGCGCGGTAATTTCAGCGCGCTGTGTGAAAGCGGTCTTGGTGTCGGGTGATGATGCGACAGGCTGGTATATGCAGGTCTCGCGTACGTTGAGGAGGTCGGACATTGTCATGTTCATGGAGCAGAGGGTGAGCTTCTTGGCAACAGGGTCGACATAGGACGTCTCATAGACCATGGAGGTGTCCTGGCCGCCAAGGAGGGACTGTATCCATTTGGGTGTTGATTGCTGGCATGTGATGAGACGTTCTGTGCGAAGCTGCGGTGTGTTAGTTTTTTTGCTCGGTGATGGTGGTGGGGGCGTGCCGAATTGACATGTGAAAAGAAGGAGTCACTCACAATTCCTGTCGCCGGGTCGACAGAGCGACTCAGCGTATCGACGGCGATGACATGAGGTGTCTTCTCGTTCCAAGGGCCGTACTTGCGCCAGTTGCTCGTCGAGACCTCTTCCCACGAGTAGTCGAAGTCGACGGTCTGCTGGAAGTACTTCATTATGAGGTCGTGTGCGCGGTTATGTGGATCCGGGCGATGTGCGTTGTCGCTGCAATGTTACGTGTCGCAGGAATGGCAAAGTCGTGGTTCGACGGTATAGGTCGATGAGCTGCGATAGCTGTGGAGTGGGTTTTGGGTGGATTGTAGAATGCGAAGGGTGCAAAAGGTTTGGAGATGGGTGGGCAGAGGCCGAAAAGCAAGCCGTGCGCTGGCGATAAACGATCGTTGGGGAAAGCGGGAAGTGCCCAACGCTTTTCACCGCTCGAGCCCTGTGTCTCTGTTTCTCCGCAGAATTCGTCTCGGACTAATGTGCGGTGTGAAGAGCTGGAGAAACAATGCGCTATCACAAAAGGAAAAGCAACAGCGTCGTGGTTGTTTGGTTTGTGGACAGGAAAGCAATATGAAACGAGGGTACGAGAGCCTTCTGTCCGACCTCACTCTTGCGGATCTACAAAATCTTGCCACGGACAGCCGCTTCTCGACCCTTCCGACCAATCACAGTCGGGGCGCTGACCACCGCGGGCTCGAGTCGTGTGCTTTGCTCAGCGGCGTCTAGGCCAGTCATCCCGACTCTCCCCGTATGACGTCTTATACCCGAGTCGGCCAGGTCTCGTTGGTGGACTTGATCTAGCCTTGACGCAGGGCGTGGAGTACCTGAAGCTTGCACTGAAGATCAAACTATGCATCTGGCTCGCGCACCAAGCTAATCATCAGGGTCTTCTGGCTGTCGTGTGTGCAAGGCTGTCATTGGCGTGCAACGATGATCTCCCACGTCAAGGGCTTGGAACATGACCAAGTTCGTTGGATCTGTGTCATTTGCTGCATTGACGATATCATTACTGGGCAGTGACGAGATGGACAGTTCGAGAGGTTTGCTTGATTTGTTTACGTTCACACACGCGCGCGCTACGATGCGCCTCTCGAAGTAATATGTTACAAAAGATTGTGAAGACCCGAAGGCTGCGGAAGAAGTCTATCAAAGAGACTTCGCAAGGAACTTACGCCAAACCAAGCCGTTTGCCAACGGCTAATCATGTATTTCATGATATCCCCAACCTAGTCTATCGTTGGTATCATAACTTTTTGTATGAAGCGCCAGAACGCCGACCATGCCTATGCAAAGTGAAAAGCAGCTTTCGTTGCTTCATGTCATACACTCGAATCAGAGTGTTGGTGCCACGCCTCCACGGGTCCCTACAATTCCAGTGCCTTCTTCGCCATGGCGAGCGCACCATCGAACGACTTGTTTCCTCCGATGAAACCAGCAGCGTGGACAAAGACACAACCTGGGATCCCAGAGACCTGGTCGAGCTGCTCATCACGAACGCCCTTCCATGCATCTGGCAGGTCCTTGCGGTTCTCAAAACCGCCATTCTCCTTGCTGACGGCACGGATACGCCACTTGCCCTCGGGCTTGTCTTCGGGGAAAAGGACATAGAGGACCTGGGGTGCAACGCCCTGTGGCTGCTGGGTCTCCTTCTCGAAGTTGTAGAGATGGTCGGCCCATGGCATGCCATCGGGGAGGACCAGGATGCGTCCCTGGGGGTCGTACTGGAGACGAGCGTCGTATGCCTGCTTGACCTGGTGACGAGCAGGGAGCCACGACCGAGCGCGGTCGACGAGCTCCCAGCGGAACTGCTCCCCAACGAACTGGGCGGCTCTGTTGAAGCGCTGATCCTCCTCCATTTGTTTGGCCTCTTCTGTCTTGGTCTCGTCGGAAGTGGGGGACTTGGGGCCGTAGTTGTAGCGGTTGACTACGCTGGCGATGCTGAAGCCGCGGTCCTCAAACTTCTTCTGCAGTCCCGCCTTGTCGAGATCACTGGGCGCAATGACGCTGATGCCGTTGTCGTTGGCGTCGAAAGCCTCGATGAAGTCGGTGTAGATCTTCTCGTATAGGAGATCGCGGTCAGCGCCCTCGAGCCCAGTGACAGCTGTGATGATGTCCTTTCCATAGTGCATGTACACAAGTCCCGCGGAAGAGAGCTTGGTGGTGTGGCCGGGGAACACGACCTCGAAGCCGCGCTGGTGGTGGTCGTAGCGCTTCTTGTCGTCCTCGTACTCGCCGCCGACGTCGACGACGGTGTGGCACTCGGCGAGGACAGCAGGGTCACGGGTGCGGACCAGGTGGGCATCGCGGTAGGCTGGCAGCTCCTTGAGCATGGAGACGGCAAGCGCCTCGTCGGCGTGGAAGTGGCCATTGTGCGTGCCAATGACAGGCACGTCCGTCTTGAGCTTCTTGGTAGGGCTTTCGGCGGACATTGTGCGTGGGTAGCGTACGGAGAAGTGGCGTGTGAGTGGCTTGTAACGAGTCCAGATGTGATGCGTAGGCCGTGCAAATACAGGTCGTAGCTTGAATATGCAATTGCTAGCGAGCATGAGGAGAAGTTTCGCAGTGTCCCGCGGCGGGCACCTTGGCTTGGCACCAGCGTCCGCGCGCTAGTGGAGGGGAGACGGAAAAGCAAGCAGCAACATGGTCAGATTCAGAGAGCAAGACGCAATAAGCGCCCTCGAGGTGGGAAGACACTGACGGCTCGACGACGTCAAGGCCTAGACGCGTGCCGTTGCCATCATCGTGCCCTGTTCCAGGATTGCGCACGCGAGCACGCATCCATCAGTAGCCCCAAGTCGTGCCTGCTCGCACTCGCACAGAGCAAGGCAATATCAGCTACCAAAGTCTCTCCTGCACCCTTCTTCGCCCTGCAGTCTGGCTCTCAGCCAATATCCAGAGCTGCTTCACCCCCAGACCCGGCCCAGTACTGTGCGGCTGCTCTCCCGCGACGCTCGAGCTTTCCAATTAGCGAGATTGACACGTGAAGATAATCGATAGCCACGGCCTTGGTCACGAATCTTCAACCACGTCGTCTCCCGCACGCCCGCTCACACGTCGAGTGACTCCCAGTACCCTCTCCCGCGCTGCCTGCGCGTCCATCGCGCTTCAGACCCCCTCTTCAACTCTTCGCTGCCGCTGCTGCCGCTGCCCACCACAGAGGCCACGCTCGTTGCTGCACGAGCTTGGCGAGGACGGCGTTCGCATGGGCATGTGGGCTACCGCATCGCGGGTAGTCTCGTCGACAACCTTCCTCGGCGCCATCATCTTCACCATACCCCTCGCATTCGACATTGGCGGCCGCACCTGTGGCCTGGCCTTCTCCCTCTCTCTCAGTGCCTACTACTTTGTCTACTCGACGCTACGGTTAGCAACGCCAGACTCTTCGCGCTTCAGATGGTTCCTCTGTAATGTGATAGCTTGGGCGCAGTGGCTGGCCATACCCACTCTCTTGATATGGAGCCTCAACAAGTTCTCCATCGATGCCGACGCCAATTCGGGCTGGGTACAACGCACCTTTGACGGCAAGCGAGCCGACTTCAAGACGGTGCAAGAATGGATCTTTGGCAGTGAGGGACTGCTGCAGAGTGCCTCGATAGGCGCCTGGGACAAGACTCTGCGCTACAGCACACCCGTCTTCCAGATTGCCGAAGGCTTCTGCAGTCTCTTGGTCATCCAAGCCGCAGGCCAGATCACCAGATGGGTTGTCAACAAGGAACGTGGTGACAGCTGGATGGTATGAACGAACCCTCCCGCTTTCCAACCTGACAACAGGCTAAATGATTCCAGATCGGCCTTCTCTTCACCTCTGCATCCATCATCTCGACCTCAGTCTACTTCCTCTGGCGCATTACTACCTTCCCAGAGATTAGCAACGTCGACGCCATCCTGATCGGAGTCGCTATTACAACCGCCATCTTCCTTGGTGGCTGGGGTATCGTCAGTGCTAGAGGCAATCCGGTCGAATCATCGCTCTTGGTAAGTCACGCATTTCCAAGCTACACCTCATTACTAATACCCGCAGTTCGCCTACGTTACTCTCTGCATCTACCAGATCTTCACCGACTATCAGCCGACACCTGGCTCTGTTGCGGAATCAAGCGCGCCCTCTGACCCTGCCCTGCCGCCACTGCCACCTATTATTATGGCCTCGTACACCACCCTTCTCCATGCACTGGGCTCTTTGCCTACCATCGCCCATACCGGTTTCAATCTCATGGTTGGTGCTATCATGACCATCACACCCTCTGTCATTATTTCTCTTGCCTACCGCGTTTTCGTCATGTACGCCGCGGCGCGCATCATTCCTGCCATACGCGAAAGCGGCGCTCGCGCATTATCCCAAGAACCAAGTCTTGACGATGACGACGAGACATCAAAGATTCTTGGCTTTCTGACCTGGTTTAGCCCAAGCATCATTATTGCTGTCTACACTAGCCTGCTCATGCAGCACTTCGCCAGCGGAAATGGCGCCGATGGAAGTGCCGTGACAGGCGAGTGGTGGACGAACCAAGGCGGTGACGCTGGAGGTAACTTCTGGCGGTGGATTAATCTTGGCATTACAATGGGGCTATATGCCATTGAACTGAAAATCTCAAATGCAGATGACGACGGCCGGTTAACTAGTCACTGGAAGACCGACTAGAGCTTGGACAGAAGGAAGAGCCAAGCAGACCACCCAACCGGCATACATTGGAGCGAAAAGACGAGGGAACCAGTGAGAGAAAGGGCAGCAGAGGTTGAAGCTGCAAAGTCGAGGAAAGAAACAGCATACCAAAGCGTATGCACATCTAGAGCGGTGCACACAAACGACAAGTGTGCCAGGGGAGATCATGGTAGGGTTGGAGGATTCACTTCTCTTTTGTCCTTTTACCCCCAAAGCAAGCAAGCAAGCGCGCATTTTTCTGATACCCCCAAGTTTGGATCTTTGTGGGAGAACGTTATTCGGGTTGTACACTATGCGGACGGCAAGAGAGGAGAGGAAGTAGGAAATAGCATCGAATAAGAACATCAACGTAGGCTCTTGGTCAACGTGGCAGATGCTTGCTGTGTGAATGTCAGAATCTTGCTCAACATGGAGCATACTTGCCATGGGATTTTGGTTGGCATCAGAGTAAAATTGGGGCGATTTTGTCGAAACTCTAACGCACACTTGCTATAAGAATTATGAACGAGATGTTGATGTTGGGTATACTACTTGATATCAAAGTAGGGCAAATGAAGAATTGCTGTATTCGTCGTCGGATGGATACCAAGTTGTTTGGTAAGAGTTGTCTATTGTGTCAGCACATCATTCCGACTGATGATATTTACAGTAGCAGGACATAAGCAGGGCTGTGACTGAGACTCTGGGCTGTAGCAACATTATGAAATACAAGCGCAGCCAATGTGTAGCAGTAAACTTGCCCAGAACATGGTTTAGAGACTGGTTCGACTGATCTTGGTCAGAACTATAGCGAGCCAGATGGTTCACGGGAGTTGGAAGATGATGCTTGATATGAGCTAAGTCTCAGCCAAGACGACTTTCTTTAACGTACTATAATGCGTCGTTTGCAGTACACCTGAGCCCAGTTCATGAACTCTAGTAGTGAATCTATCGGTGGCGGAATACAGACACAAGTCTGGTAAGGACTCGGTGCTACTGATCAGACTTCGGACTCTTTTTTTCTGCTTATCAACGGAGTATATACCGAGACACAACAGGCGTCGGTTAGTGCGATAATGTGTGCATCGGACATTGAAGATAAATATAGCTACGTTTCGGGCAGACATACTTGTCTAAGAAGATATCCGAGCAATATCATATGCCAAGTACGTCACATTGAGTCTTTGCACCGGGGCAACATGTCACATGCTAGAGAATGCAACCTTGAAGTAGCACTCTGTGAGCGGAGCATGACGACGACACAACCAACGATCAATACCAGAAAAAAAATCAAAAAGGTATTAGTCGGGCGACTTTTGCCTCTTGATTGGGCCATCGGATGGCGGCGAGATCTCACAAGGAGCTTATGCAGATTCGTCACACCGCGTGTCGCCTGAGCGAGGATACGGCCCAAGGAGACCGGCACTTGTATGTACGCAGTTTGTGAAACCCTAAGCGCTTCGGTAAGCGCTTATTCTTCCACGTTAAGCAATGCATACGATGATGACGTTTCGTCTCAGGGTAGCAATGTGGTCTACGTTCGGACCCTCTTGATTATCACAGGAGCATGCTGCTGTCCTAATCGGGAAGGCAAAGTGAATGCTACAGCAGTCCCAGATTAGAAACACATATACCGACAGTTCGGTAAATGCGGCACGGGCAGGGCGTAAACCACCCCTTACATATATCGACAAGATCTCGTCCCCCCCGGGACGCGCTTCTCAGCTGTCGGGCGTATGTAGGGATCGAAAGGGTTTGTATGGCTGCGAAAGGGCGGACTTCGGAGTAATTGTGTTATAGCTAGCGCGCCGTCCTGCAATCAGCATCAAGTACGATACACCAGTAATCTCCCGACCGTCTTTGTCATTCTGCTAGAGACTCAGGAATTTTACAGTCAGCCATTGCCTTGACTAATGCGAGAGATGCGAATCCATTGACGCGAACCGTCGGTACCAAATTGCCGGGAGACTGTTCATGAGTAGTTCACCAGCATTTCCCTCGCCAACACATAGAAAATTTGATCGATCCCAAGAATCTCACGCTGGGAGACGCATTGGTAATCCGCCTCGACTCTGGATCCTGCCAACGCCGCACACGTAACCGGATATGAATGCAGACTGTGCCGCAGCTCGGCATCGTCTCAACCCGCGTGGTGGTGGCCAAACGGGCAGAATTCGCGAAGAGGGTCGTTGATACACTCAATGCCCAAGATGTCAACAGAGTGAGGACATGGTACATGAGCAGAACCACAGTGCAAAAAGTTTGTTGCGATCGTGAGGTTTGCCAAGTTTGAGTACGGCACGCTGCACTGCGATCTGGACCAGATCTGACTAATGCCGTAACAGACTGCCGATGGGAAATCCTTCAGGTTCTGTCGGTGTGACCGGCTTGGATGACATGCCGCATCTTGGCGGCGACAAGAGTGCGAGTACCGCTGTGAAGAATTGAAAGCGAGTGCGTGTTCTTGTAGGATTTGGAAATGTGTAAACGCGACGAGATTCAAAGACCTCGGAGGTTCAGGATATACATCAATGGCGAGGCTGGATACAAGTTCTGTTGAAGCCCATACAGAAGCGGAGGTTAGACGCGTCGTCTTGGACACGGAACGTGTTGCTCCACAATCAATATGACCGAATAATCAAGATTGAGCACGGAGGTAGGCGGCGCATGGTGGGTGTTGGTGACAAGCGCGCTGTTCCGCGCTTCCCGTTCGCTACTCGAGTCATACATCTGGCGGAAGGATGAGGCGAGGCGAGGCTCAGAGCAGAATAGACGTCAGCTGACTGGGCAGCAAAGCAAGGAGTGGGCAGGTCTAGGAGACCATGGGATTGGAAATGCAGCGGCACAGTTCAGAGGAAAATGCCGTACGGCGCGGTCCCAGGTCTTTGTGTGATGGTTAGCGGGAACGGAACGCGCCGCGAGGACCAGCTCGGCGGACTGTTGGATTGACTTGTGCTCGAGATGCGCACGCATAATATCAACCACATTGCAGTGGCCACAACGACATGTCGCAGCCGACGAACGGCCGCGCTTAACGAGGCGTCATTTGTGTGCGATGCGTGGCGAAACTAGAGACATGCTATTGGCCGACGTACAAGGATTGGTTAGACGCATGACCGATGGTTGAGCAACGCGTGAGAGTCGGACAGATGCCGCATACGACGGGTAAGTTGCTCACTTGCCACATTAGCCGAGGAGCAGCATCGCGGCTCTCCTAAGCAGTGGTGGAGGTTTGACCAATTTGAGCGCGCGGGTTCCTGGCGAGCAAAAAAAAAAAAAAAGTTTGCACGCGAAGCGCCCGTAGATGAAGGTGTACGAGCCGGGCCGGGCAGCCAACCATGGGGGCATCACGCAGCGGCAGTGGATAGCCGCACTCGCAACTTGGTTATGAATCGAGGCAGCAGCATCAGGCCCAGAGCAGTGCCACAAGCGAGCATATTGGTGATGCAAAGGGCATAAGACGGGTGGGCGTGGTGTGCGGCGTGGATCTTGATAAATGAAACACGGCGAGACTCATGAGCGCCTTCTTGTTTGGTGCTGGCTTTGAAACCGGCGCAGGCAGGCCCTCTGAGCAGGCGGTTAGGAGGAGGCAGTGCCGAGAGACCATGACGGCACCCCTTGATGGAAGCGCGCGGGAGGCTGGGCGATACGCAGCGAGGAGCGCGGTGGTGGTGGTGAGAGGGTCGAGTGATTCGCAGCAGGCATGACTGGCGCTGGGCGAGGGTTGGCGATGCGTGTTGCGAGTGCGAGCGAGAGTGCTGGCGGCCTTGATGGCGCGGCTGGGTGGTGAGCGAGGGCGTGCAGCGCGGCTACTGCGTTTGGCGATGGAGCAGAGGTGGATAGGCTAGGGTTGGGCCAGCGCCAATAACAACGACACTTGTCTTGCCTGTGGTGTTTCCGCGTTGGCTTGCATCCTTCTAACGATTCCTGGTCGATCAACCTCGCATGCCAGCATGCCGGGAGCGCTCGTCGCACGCAGCCGTCTGTGCCACCCTGGAGGCCTCTCCGCCCACTCTACCCTCCCTCACGCCCCGAAAACGGCTGTAGGGCTGTAGACGCGACTTTTCCGCCCAAAAAACGTGGCAGCGGGCAAAATGCAGGGTCTGTTTTGTAGATAGTCGAAGGAACCGCGTCTGTGGCCCTTCTGCGAGAGGTTCGGTGATGGTTCTGTCGCAGCTCGGGTGGGACAGATAAACGCGGGGGGCAGGGGCCGCCTGCAGCGCGGGCCAATCACCTCACCGCGACATGGGTGCCTGCCCGGGATGTGTAGAGCCCATGTGTGCGCCAGCAGAAGGAGCGAACAGCCGCCCTCCCCTCCGTTGAATCCTGTTGCTCACCCGTGGCCAGCGTCTGGCGTCGTCGGGTCGCCCCTCCCACATTCGTCGCGCCATATACAGTCTTCCCGCCAGACCGTCTTCCCGCCATATACAGTCCCCGCCGTGGAGAGGCGGCTTCGCTGGCATCGCATCCTCGCCCGACTACACCACGACCCGACCACTACCCACTACCCACTACACCGCAGAGCACAGACTCGCCTCTGCCCACCCGTCGTCACGCCTGCACGGTACCTGGCCTGCCCTGACCGTCAAACTCATCTGGTGTCGAGTACGCCTACAGTGTAACCACAGACTGCATCCCCGGCATCTTTGTCCTGCACACTTGAATCCAGCTCCAGCAAGCCCATCCACACTGCCCGACGGGATTATGGTGGCTGGACACGCTGCCCATACTCGACCGTAGATTCGACTTGACTCTGTGAACCATCCATCCATTCATCATCCCTCCACCCGTCCAGCCCTGGACATGTCGACCGCACTGCATATGCCCGCATTTAATTCCGCTCCCCATGGCCCCGCCTTCACGTCCGTTAATGGCCGCTTGTCTCTGAGTCCACCCGACGAGCAAAAGCCATCCGTTGCCGCTAAATCTTCTGCCTGGAGTCCGACCTCTCCAGACCCTGAGCCCAACCGTCACTCTCCAGACAGCGATTCCAGCTCGTCAACTGTTAGCAGCGGAGACAAGTCTCCCAACAGCTCTGACAAGACAAGATCGTCTCCTGAAAACCCAAACAAGAGGAGGCGTTCTGGATCCAACGAAGACGCCTATGGTCACCACAGTCCTGACCAGACGACTGCTGGCCCCAGACAGCTTCCCCCTCCCTACCAGCCTCTCCACCGCAACACGACCATGAGCATGGAAACTCCTCAGTTGCCAAGTTTGCCCCCGTTAGGTCGTCCAGATGCTGAACGCCGCTGGCAAACCGAGCCCCGTGAACTGCCTCATGCGACCCATCATTTCCATCCCCGTGAGCCACGTCCTGCAGAGCCTTCCCGCAACAGTGCTTTGTCGCCCGAGTCACGCGACATGATTGAGGAGGCCGAGTTCACACGTGCTGGCGTACAAGTCGAGCTCAAAAAGCGGAAACGGGTATGTTTTCTTGGTCCACCCCCGCTGCTAGACTAACTTTTTTAGCAATTTGCCAACCGCACCAAGACTGGTTGCGGGACCTGCAGAAGGAGGAAGAAGAAGTGCGATGAGGCCAAACCAGAGTGTATGTTCAAAAACGCCTTCCAAGTCTGACGACATCTGACCCTCGACAGGCAACAACTGCACGCGAGGCGGTTTCGTTTGTGAGGGCTATGCCAACAAAGTACCTTGGCCAAAGAATGGGCCTGCTAAGCCGCCTGCCATACTAGCCAAGGAGAAGTACGCTGCTTATACGTCGTGTCCAACTTGTCAAGAAAAACACACGCCCCACTGTGGACCGCTTCAAAGCAGTGAAACCCCTTACCCGCCGCCCGAGATGCATCCAAGCAACGGTACTGAGCGCAAGCCTTGGAAATCGTCCTGGAGTGATCCTGCACCACCACCAGCTCGAGCGGCTTACCAGCCAGAGGCCCCGCCGCCCCCAGCACAGTACATGCAACCTACGACAAACCACTACGAGAGACCCTCCACCCACGACCACCAACCGCTATCTCAACAGCAACAGCAGCCTCACCATACCTCCCGTGGCTACCACCATGCTCCACCAACCACCAACCACCTCGCCATCAATACCGCTGTGCCTGCCACCACCATGTAAGTATCTTCCCTATAGTTTGATGCACGTCGAGTAGTGAGACAAGGCTTTCGGCGATAGACGGCATCTTTCATGCATGCTCAAATTAAAAATGCACTCAGTCATCATCAGCTTACGCATCTGCAGGGTCGCCAAGCCTGTCCAACAGCTACATGTGGCACAGCAGCATCCTCGCCCGCCGCCTCCTCCACCACCGCCAACATCCTTGCCACCTACGCGATCACCGACGCGCTTTGCCGAGTCCTCTTCAATGCCGTACAGATCTGAAAAAGATAAGATGCTAGCGGGGGAGCCATTCAACCCCTTTGACAAGACCCTAATGCACGAACGACATCTTAGTACGCAAGCCCAGTCCATCTTTAACAGCAGCAAAGCAAATCCCTCCAACGTTTTGTCGAGCACAACGGTCGACCACTTCTTCAAGCAGATTCTGAATGCGAGCCGGCATCGCGAAGGAAAGCAAATCGAGATTCACATGGGTCCTAATTGTCATGTCGCTACGCCTTTTGCTTGTGACTACGGCTACCACCTTAGTATGGGCGAAAATGTTGTCATCGGTGCTGATTGCCATCTCCATGACTCTGCGAGAATATCTATCGGAAGGAACTGTAAGATTGGGGCTCGGGTCACAATACAGACTTTGAAGACACCCACCGACAACAAATCATTAAAAGGCAGCAACGGCACCGAGGTTGCGCAAGAAGTACACATTGGAGAAAACGTGTACATTGGCGACAACTGCGTGATAGAGGCTGGGGTTCACATCGGGCCCAACACCATAGTGCGTCCTGGTTCTGTCGTGTCTCGCGTAAGTTTTCCATTTCCGCAATGACTCGGAAACACGCATACTGACCTTGCATAGTCTTTGCCTCCCAACTGCGTCGCTCATGGAAATCCAGCGATCATCCTACCCAACTGAGATACTCAGTACAGCAATCACCTCGTGTTCTCGCAATCTTCCAGAACATTTCACAATGTATGAGATATGCGTGAGGTATCTAACCTATTCGATATGGGTCTTGCATGTCACATAACGCGCCACTGTGTGGTGCAGGAGTTAACGGCGTTTCTACAGCCTGGAGGATACCCATTGCTAAAGTTTTCTTGCTTTTTTTGTTGGGAAGAGAGATACAAATGATATATAGGTGGACGTGGATAACGGGTGGTATCTGACTTGTATAGTCTCCTTGTATCTCGGTACCTTGCTTGCTGGACATGGCTCTGCTCTAAAAGCTACAAAAAAACATAACATCTCCTAAAACAGACACTTGGGATCCTAGCAGCATTTGATTTTGAGACGAGGCCTGCTTTCAGCAAGGTTGGGTCTCAGACACCCGACGATGAGCTGCTAGGATACTTTGAGCCTAGCTTGAAGCGTGCCTGTGAACGCGGCTACACGTGCGTGATGTGGTCCGTGCGGTATTCTGAACTCCAAAGCCGGGAATGTCAAAATATCCGCGGCGAACAACCAGCGCCGCATACCCAACGTCACCATACTATAACCACGATGCCACCCAAAGCTCCCCTCAATTGGGGCCTCTTACCGCCATCCTTTCTAGTTCCTTTATCAGCGCGCTGCGTCCTCCAGCAGAATGCGCATCAAATATCCTCAAGACCCGCCATCGCATACACATCGATCCGAACCATCAAATCCACTTTCACACCCAAACCCGACCGCTTCGCACACCATCCCGCCCGAGAAGCCCTCACCAGCACATCTACCGCAGCGCTCGAGCGAAAAGCCCACAGCACACCCCTGCGGACGGGTCTTCTCGCGCTCAAAAAGGGCATGACATCCATCTACGACCCCGAAACAGGGAAGCGCACAGCATGCACCGTACTACAACTTGACCGCAATGAAGTCGTCGCGCACAAACGGAGAGACAAGAACGGTTACTGGGCCGTGCAGATTGGTGCTGGACAGAAAGAAGCGCGGAATGTCAGCAGGCCCATGTTGGGACATTTTGCGGGTGCGGGGGTGAGTCCGAAGAGGTGGGTTGTTGAGTTCAAGGTCAGGGACGAGGCAGGGCTAGGCGTTGGTATTGGGGAAATGGTTGGCGCAGGATGGTTCACAAAAGGACAATGGGTGGATGTCAAGGCGATAAGCAGGGGAATGGGATTCGCTGGTGTAAGTTGGACACGGCATACGAGTGGTGGTTGGAACGGGGACTGACAGTTGTTGTGTTCAGGGCATGAAACGACACGGTTTTGGTGGTCAACCAGCGTCCCACGGTCAATCGCTCATGCATCGCGGTATGGGTTCAGCTGGAGGCTCCCAGGGTTCAGGTTCTCGTGTGCTGCCTGGCAAGCGTATGCCGGGAAACATGGGTAATGAGAGCGTGACTGTCAAGAACTTGAGGGTGTTGCAGGTCGACGAGCAGAATGGCATTGTTGTCGTCAATGGTAAGGAAAACGAAGCGAACCAGAGCAATCAGATACTGACACTGCGCGCAGGTTGCGTCCCGGGACCGAAGAACCAGATTATCCGCGTTCAAGATGCGAGGGGGAAGCCGTGGCCTGCGGGGCCCATGTCAACCGCCGAACTCAAGCCAGCAGAGATTCTGGCTGAGGCGGGCGTTCCTGATGCGACCGAGGCGACGGCTAGTGCATAGAAGCAGAGAAGGAGAGCCGAGTAAGAGAACAGTGTACCATACCGAAGAGACAGGTGGCCCGAATCACCCGACTACGAGCAAGGATTGCCATACCGATGTGTATACGATAAACTTCCGGAAAGATGTTAACGCCACGGTAGCAGTATCATCTCACTGCACATCAGAAAAGAGTCTGCGAGACAACGATATTACCAAGTTATTTCCCTTCTACGTCCTTCACTCAGAATTCATATCCTCACCTTTGTGCATTTGTTCTCCCGTTACCACCTTCCACGGTAAGACGCACCTCCAGCAACACCACTCTCAACCCCTTCACTCGTATACCCTCCTGCATCTCGGCCATGCCAACTATCATTCTCACAAACATCGCTCTGCCCCCCGCCATCCACGCTGATGCGATCATCGTCGCTGTCGCTCGGGAGGTAATCATCACCCTCCCCTACCCCGTTATCATCACTGTCACTCATATAGCTCCCAACCATCCTTCTTCTCCTGGTGTGGTTGTTCCGTCTAGGGGGCGTGTAGGGACTCCTACTCCTTGCGCTCCTCTCAGACCCATATGCACTCCTACTTCTACTCCTACTCCTGCTTCCCCATGCGCCAGGCATAAGACCATAGTCACTGCCGCTCTGCCGCCGTTGCCGTCCAAGTAAAGGTGGCGTGGGCACTGCAGGGGGCGGTGTGGAATAGTCTTCCGAGTCAACGGCTGTGGGTACGCGGGACAAGCGGTCGGAATGCGAGGTACTGGGTCGAGAAGCTATGTCAGAGTATGCAGTGGTGTGAGCCATGTCCTTGCCGTCTGAGTATACGGGGCCAGACCGGTTCAGGGAGCGGTCTGCATGTCTTGAGGGATGAGGAGCTGAAAAGGTACTCGTGTACTGGTCTTCAGCGTCTGGGTAGGATGGACTAGGCCGATTGAATTGGGGTTCTCGATTCCCTGAGCGAGATCCAAACCGGTTACGCTGGTCGTACTCGTCGTACTCCTCCCCGGGCCGGTGGTAATGGTTGTTCGCAGCATGCGAACGAGTACTTTGTCCATGGTGCCTTTCTCGGTAATTGTCTCGACTTGGCGCGTAGTAATCTTCGCCATCTCGTCGAGGGCCTGGATATTGCTCGTAAGATTCATCTTGGCGATATGCTGGGCTACTATCGCCGGAATTATAGGATTGTGTGTCAGACCGATCCGCAGTATAAGCGTGCAGCTTGGTGTAGCGTTCCAGAAATTGCTTTGCTTCACGATAGTTTTCACGCTCTTGAGGGTGCAACTGTAGGCTTGGCGTGTCATAGTCGCTGCTACCCCAGCCTGCCTTGATTTTCTGCGTGTTTCGCTTTTCATGGTGCTCAGCATAGTCTGAGGGTGGACTTTCACTGCTATGCCCCAACGAAGAATTGCGGATCGGTGAACTTTCCCTGGGCGAATTGTCGCTGTACCGGTCATCGTAGCTCGATGTACGGTCAGCCCAAACATCTCTCTTCAGCTCAGGTGACGCTATGTAGTCATCGTCAGACTGGGAATCCTGTGCTATGTAGTCTGAATCTTGAGATCGAGCCCTGTGTGGCCGGCGAGACGGTCGTGGCTGGTAGCCCGGGCGCAGCTGCGAGGATCCGTTCCCATCCCTGCTCCGCCTGGTCTGAGTAGTGTAGTCGTAATCCATGACCCGGTTTACATATTGGTTGTAATTGGGAGGGGAATCCTCATAAGATCCACGGCGGTGGGTGATGTAGCCCGAGCTCGAATCGGTGGGCGAGGAGATGCAGTCTGAGGAAAGATGGGTATCCTGGTAATCCCGAGGAACTTGGCTACTGTATTTCGGTGCTGCACGGTCGTGGTTACTCTGCCTCTCATAGCTTCGACTACTGCTGTATGGTTGGTGCCACATCCAGGAGGTCGCGCGCCGGCCTTGCAACACAGCGATTAGATGCCGTTGAGCTGTGTAATTGGGTTATGCAGTCTGGCAGTGGAGGGATTTGGGCTTTAAGCCGCTGCATTTCGTTGTTGTGACTAGCTATTGAAAAGTACCAAGGTAAGCAAAGCGTCATGCACAACCACGTGTTGGTCCTCTAGCGGCTCTAGGCGTAAGTAAAACGCGCTAGTGTCGCCACCACCCCTATCACGCCTCATGCCCATCCATCTACTGTGGTCTTGGGCCAATATATTGTAAGTAGAAACGCCGAGTTCGTCCATCTCCAGAGGTCTCACGTAAACAAGACCCACAAAGTAAGATCCTCGCTAGCGGCCTAGGTAGTCACAAAATATTAGCCTACCACCACAGTGTCTTCTGTTCGGTGCCATCTTGTCTCCCACCACCTGTTCTGTCATACGGGAAGTACCTAGGTAAACTTAAAGACTACAAACTTTACGCCTCCGCCTTTCTGACAGCTGCGGGAATGGATTGCGTTATCGCGGTTCACCTGCATGCGACAGATGGCAGCTAATGGCACCAGCTGGGTACGTTACTACTCCAGGCATTGGAATGCACAACTGGAGCAACGGTATCAATTTGCGTCCTCCAATTAATCACCTGTCACGTTCTTGTTCATCACACTTTCTCGTCAGCCTTGCGTTCTCGGACCAACCTGTTTAAAACTTATGGATTTCACCTATCGGAAGAATAAATCCTACAGCATCGCAGAGCACAGCCTCATGAGCCACAGGCCAAGTCTCCTGCTTCCAACAAGGGAGAAATCCTGTCATCTTGTGTCGGATAAGCTCAATTAAATTGTTTCCAACCACGACCCGGGCATGACTTGTGTGGACCTAGCGGCTGCCCTGTCATGTTGACATGAAACAGCAACAGCAACAGCGGGACGGTCGGGACTAGACTCCTTGTGAAGCTACATCTGCAACGCTACCCTGTTTGCAAACAACGGTTAAGCAACTCTTCCCTGAGCGCATCAACGCCAAACTACGCACTGTTGACCTGTTCATGACTCTCAGCCGGTCAAAGTTATCTTCCGCCCCTTCCAGACAGGGCTGCATCAGCGCCACGCTCCTGGTAACACCTGGAAATGCCCGGCATCCACCGCAGTCGGTGATGAACGGCGCCAAATGGGCCATGTGATTGCCTGAAAAGAATAAATCTCCGTAGAGTAGGTGGACCGTGAATTCAAACACCAGCCAAGAATCCTACGAGATATAAAGACATGAGATCAGCCACCGAATATCAAGTCACCCAGCTTCTATCGTCTTTCACTCATTCACTCTTTCATCACTTGTCATTCGTTTCAGCAAACTGTGCTTGCTAACCATTCTTCATCTTTAACTCGATAACCTTTCACTATGAAGTACTCTCTCTTCACCGCCGTTGTTGCGGCTTTCGCATCTGGTGTCAGCGCTGCTGACGCCGTCAAGGGCGCCGCTGAGGGTTTTGCCAAGGGTATGTCTTGTGACATGTCCAGTTGTGGCTTGAATCTAACATTGTCCAGGTGTCACTGGTGGTGGCAACGCAGCGCCCGTCTATCCCACCACTAATGCGCAGCTCATCAGCTACCTCGGCGACTCTTCTCCCCGTGTCATTGTCCTCACCAAGACTTTCGACTTCACTGGCTCTGAGGGTAAGGTTACCTCCCCCGGTTGCAGCCCATGGGGAACTGCCCCCAGTTGCCAGATCGCCATCAACTTGAACACCTGGTGCGATAGGGAACAGCCTGACGCACCCGATGTCCCCAGAATCACCTACGACAAGGCTGGAGTGCTTGGCATCACTGTCAATTCCAACAAGTCCTTGATCGGACAGGGTAACAAGGGTATCATCAAGGGCAAGGGTATCCGCATGGTTAGCGGCGTCAAGAACATCATCATCCAGAACGTTCGTTTCACCGGGATCAACCCTCAATACGTTTGGGGTGGTGATGCCATCACCATTAACAACGCCGACATGATCTGGATTGATCACGTCACCACCGACCTCATCGGCCGCCAGCACATTGTCCTCGGTACCCAATCTTCCGGCCGTGTTTCCATCACCAACAACGATATCAACGGCGTCACCTCCTGGTCTGCTACCTGCGATAACCACCACTACTGGGGCATGTACTTCACTGGCAGCAACGACATGGTCACCCTCAAGGGCAACTACATCCACCACTCCTCCGGTCGCTCCCCCAAGGTCGCTGGCAACACCCTTCTCCACGCCGTCAACAACTACTTCTACGACATCAACAAGCACGCTTTCGAGGCCGACGCTGGCGCCCAGATCATTGCTGAGGGTAACGTTTTCCAGAACGTCGTGCTGGCTGCTCAGGCTGGTCTCCCTGGTCGCGTTTTCGCTACCCCCTCCAACGGCGCTCCCTGCGCGGCCGCCATGGGCCGCAACTGCCAGCTCAACGCTTACGGTGCCTCTGGCGTCATGGCTGGCTCTGATACCGGCATCCTCGCTAACATGAAGGGCAAGAACATTGCCAGTGCCGGCACTGCTGAGAGCGCTAAGAACGTCGTGCAGACTGCTGGTTACGGAAAGATCTAAGCGATTCTGACAGAGTCCGCTATCGCTTAGGAGAGAGTCACTTCAACTATTCTTGTATATACATTCCTTTTTACGTACACACTCATTTGAAATCGGAGATCTGTTGTAATCCACTGAAAGCCTCTTGTTCCTAAATTCCTAGTATTCTTCTTCATGATTGTGATGCGTGGTGAACCAGGATGTGTTGAACTAGCTGAGAAGATAGGAGACCTTGAGGTCGACAGTATGGTGCCTAGATCCGCGACCGGTCATTCAGATATGATCGCAATGACCCACCCCTTCCACATGGTGATTGGTGCTGTTCGAAGTCAATATAGGATGTGCGCGTGGCGAATGTGCTACCCAGTGACGCTACTGCGGTTCGCAGTTCAGGGGACTGACTATTTCTTGCTGCCTCTCGATGCGGCTCAACCCTGTCTATTACCCCCCACCTGCCCTCACGGTCCCACACAGGCTTAACCGCTTCAAAAATGATGGCCGACCGAGACGATATCCGGCAAAATCAAGTCAACCCTCGAGACTGCGATTCGACGTAAGCTGTCTCGACCAATTCTCTCAACTTTCTAATGTTGGCCCAAGTACCGCACAAGACTGGGGGTTGTTGAGCCATATATGAATCATATATGGTTCTTGGGCTATGGTGGCGATGGTGATGCGGTAATCCAAGTACCGCACAAAACGAGCTCTCTCATCCGTGCTGCTGCGCCTATTTGCAGAACTTCGAAACCGCATATACAAAGGCATCTTCGCGTCACGGACTATCCATGTTATCCCTCGATGGGCCATCAGGGGCTACACGTCATGGCCCTTCACATCTGTCGTAAAGTCCGGCATGAAGCCAAGCTGATCATGTTCGCCAATATGGCCTTCAACTTTCGAGCACTTGAGCATATTGGGGAACTCTTCGATCTCCAACTAAGCTATGCTAGAGGCGCGAAACGAATGACTTTGTCACTGTGTAGTCCTTGTTTATATGAGGGTTCCAACTGAGACGACTCTCTTGTGACTGCGAGCTATAAGCTGAGTTCAGACGTCCAGGGGGTTTGAGGAATGTACAATGCCCAGTCGGCATGCCTGCCTGCTTCGTTGGTATTCTGGCAGCTAGAAAATAGCCCGGGCATCAATACCAATGATCATATGCGATGGTAACAAGTTTCCATGAGCATGCGGGATCCTAGGACATGATTCAACCGTCGTTTTTGACAAGCAGCGGAGCAACAGAACATGTAAGACTGTAATGCTCTTCATGTTCATCTCCATCTTTCTACGTCCCTTTTTCCACGTTAGCGCAGTTTTCGTCGACGTCGTACTCGATACGAGTGCCCTCGCTCGCGGAGTGGCGCGTGTCCAATTTGTGCGACATGTCAAAAACGTCCAAAGGCAGTTGTCCTGCTTCGCGCAGTACGGGCAATGGTATTGCATCTCTCGACTCTTCCATAACAAAAGCACCCTCGTCTAGGGCACGTGACCGTCCATTGTCTGGCATCAATCGAAACATGGCTGCGCAACGATTTCGATAACATGAATGGCCTGGCTTCGATGTCTTCTAGTACACTGATTGTTAAGACCCTTGTTTATAGCCTGATCATTGACGTGAAGAGCGTGAAAGGACGCTGGAACGGCATCCTGTTCCGGGTCAACGGAGAGGGGAAAACACGAGTTCAGGGTGGAGAAGATGAAAACCAATATATCTTGACGGAGAATAGGTGGCGTACATGGTTACTAGATTACTACAACATGTACGAGGGTGAGTGCGAGAGGGTTGGCGTAATGTCAACGGCAAGATAATCTCGATCGTTTTGTATCATTCCACAGCCGAAGGGTCTGGACTACCGATACCGCCGGCAGTGGGAGACCCTGAACCTTCCAACGGGAACTTCGGGCGACTGGGAGCCAGGATCAGAAGTTGAACGATGGAGACGATGTTCAGAATTCGATGCTTGCTCATGGCTACTACGTTGACCAGACGAGGTGATCAGATGTCGCGACAGACGAGTTCTACTGACAGTCATCGTCCCGGAAAAGTGGATGGAGCATGGGCGACTCCACAGAATTCGATCCGGCCCGATCCTCCTGCATGGACAAAGATCTATCCGCCTGACCTCACTATAGCTTATGTCGGAGAAGGGGAGAGTACGTTTCGTGGTGGGAGCGGCCGAGTCATCTAGTGGCTTGAGATTCAAAGAACGTGGTATGTGTATCGGAATCCCGTCAGCGCGCGGAAGCCTGAGTGGTACTGGCCCGGCTGTGTTGCTTGTCGAGTCCGGCCAGACTGGTCATTGGAAGCAAACGGATGACAAAAGCCGTGAGCTGCTGACCAGATGTAAGAGCTAGATCCATAAGCCGTGTTCATGTGTTCTGAAATAAACGAAAGCGATAATGCGACACCGATCATGTCGGTTCGTTGATGCAATATCGCCCCGGAGGCAGCGAAGCGCGCCTTACCTACAGCGTAAATCCGCAACGCGAAGGCTGTAGGAGGCTAGCAGTACCAGCCACCCTAGTTTCCCCGCTTCGTACCTGCGTTTGGCGTCGAACCAAGAATGGTGATGTATGCTTGCAAGAGGTATGGTGTCGGGTTCAACGGCAAATGGAAAAGCACGTAAGTCTTGGCAATACTGTCCACAGATGCCGGCTGTTTCCTCACAGGGGTTTGATGACGTTGTTCAACCCCAACCAGAGCTATGACTTTCAAACGTTGCCAATCAAAACCAGATCTTCTTCACGCCCAGATAGGCGACCAACGAAATAAACATCAAGCGCGATTTTCCAGTCGACCAAGGCCTCGGGGTCATTGCCGTTTGTGCGGTGAAGCCCGCCGCGCGTGGCTGACGCGCTACTTATCTGAGTGGGTACGGCGAAGACATCAGGCATCTCTACAGCGAAAGCAGCGCAACCTTGGAAAGCTCTGACTTACAGTCATACAAAACGAGAGACTCTCATCACATCCAGTCGTTCAAGGCATGGGGTCTATGATGCGGATCAAGCGTAGCGCAGCCTAATGATGTCTGACATGGCAGAGGGATGCCGAAGGCGGGTCATGATGCGCGCCGAGACCCGGACAAGCTTTTAGACACCCGCCTGGTCGCTGGAACGGTGCAGCAGGAAACGGACGAGTGTTGCGCCTTATTTGAAGTAGGTCATGCCCGTGTATCTGCGGGCTGCTGTTTCGCTTTTTGGAACCCCGTCATCTCTTGCGACGTCCTGCAACAGCGTTGGACCGACTCCTGCACGTCAACATGCTACAATATGACAAGATCCTAAAACTTATCCTGGTGCCGTCGATTTTCTTCTTCCTTATATCCCTTGTCTCGGTAGCGTTGACAACGCATTACTGGATCCTTACAGACTGGGTCATACCGCGAGGTGTCAATGTAGTAACAAGCAGCTTCAACGACCGACTACAGCAATACGAGACAGATGACACGATCGTTTACTTCAAGGAGGCTCCGACAGATGCGACTATCGTTTCCGGATGTCTGAACTTGACGGCTGCTGTCGTGGCTCTTATCGCCTGGAGTACGCTGCGCAAACCAGATATGGACTCGCAGTACAACATTGTGCGTATCTTTGGGGTTGACATGATTGGACGAGACTGACAGCCCTCAGAGCACACGTCGCTTTTGGATGCTTAGTATTGTGGTTACCACGGTTGCCGGATCTGCCACGGCTCTTTCAGCTGTCGTGCTCCACTATACTGAGCGAGGCGACAACGAGTGGGGCTGCAGTTCCGAGAGGTTGATGATGAGTGGCAAACTGAACACGAACCAGTACTGCACACGCGAGATGGCAGCTTGCAATTATCAGCCAGGCTTCGTGCCAAGGGGAGACCGTGACAATACCAGCATAGCTTGCACCGAAGCAGTCAGTCGCCCGCATCATGTCGCGAACCACCCACTGACATGTTATTAGGTAACTGTAAAATGGTTGCAGATTGTCATGCTTGTGAATGCGCTGACAATACTGGTGATGTTCTCCCTTCAAGCACGCCTCCGAAGGAAATCAAGAGAAGCACGACTGAACGAACCGATACCAGAGGAGAAGACGGCACCATGATGAGGATGAGATCCTGATACGATACGACATCTACGACACATTCACGAACTTTTACGAAACACTCCTTTCACGAATCCGTTCAACCCAAGGCGTTGCATTATCATCGGAGTTCGGGCTAGAGCCAGAAAGATTCTTCTGTCGTTGGCGATAATGATTGCTGGACTGAGTCATGGTCACAAGGCTTGAAAGTAAGAGAGCTGGAGTAATTTCATGGCAACAATTGACACGCCTCATATCAAGCCATTTTCCATGTCTCACATACAGTCTGTTATTTCATAACTGTGCGATTTCAATTCTCTTTCGGCCTGTCAGATGCATCTCGACAATCCAGACTCTGTGTTTCTTTTCAACCAACGACTACTGTAAGTGTCCTAGGATCTACTTTGGTGTCAAATACAGGCCTGATAATGCGGCACGTGCAGCCCACATGGTTCACCATGTCTTCGGCGCCTTGCGCGTCCAGGACAAAAAAAGCATGCGTCGATAGCGATGACGATGAAGAACAACGTACAATAGATCAAGGGCTGTGGAAGTCAATGAGGTGAGCGGTGAGGGCGTTGTTGCCTCGTGCCTGCCTCGCCTGTATGCTGCTTACGTACTCACACTGCTCCTGCCCACAACAACCATTGTTTGTAGACAAAGCGTGTCAAGTAGCAATCCTCACCTGCTCTCAATCTCCATCCCCAAGAATCTCTTTGTCATGGCCCCGCACCCCCTCTTCCCCAAGCTCAAGGCGTCTGTCCTTGTAGACAATGTCGCTGTGAAGGAACTGTATGACCGTGAGGATGCTAATCTTCAAACGCAGAGAGCCTACATCGAGTCTCAAGCAGGCGAGCAGTTTAGCGTCAGCTACTCCATCCCCGGCTACCTCTTCAAATACTACAGCATCAAGGCCATAGTCAGCATCGACGGCGTGGACATGCGTAAGTTTATCTTCGATAAGCGCAACTACCAGGACTACGGTATCTCGAGGCTCGTCAATGCCAGCAGCGCAAAAGCAGGCCACAAGTACGTGGGCCAGCGCTTCCGCTTTGCCTCTCTCGACACTTGTAAGTCTACCCACTCAGTATTCCTGCCACATGTCTAACACGTCTAGACGATGAGAGGCACGCCATCGACCAAGAGCTACAGGAACAACTGGCACACACCGGCACCATTTCCATAGCATTCTACCACGTCACCAATGTACGCATGGCGGGTGGATGCAAGGATGTGCCGTCGATGTATCAGTACGACAAGGTCCCCGAGAAGGCTTTGAAAGGCTCATCCGTCTCGCACAAGACTACGTACGTATTGCAAAGCTAGCTTTCTACCATCCGCTGACAGGCCTGCAAGCCTCGACCCGCTGGAGCGCATCGCTCCTGTCAAGTTCATGGAGGCTGACTACGTCGACGGAGAAGGTCGCCCGTTCGCCGTCATCGAGTTCCGGTACCGCTCCGCAGCTGCTCTAAAGTCCCTCGCTGTCCTCCCCTGGTCATCGAGTTCAGCTCCTGTCAAGGACGTCGTCACAGAGGAGGAAGTGAACAAGATCTACGTAAGTCTCGTTCAGCCTCCATTATCTAGACAGAAGCTTACCGGATACTATAGCTCAAACAGGAAGAGGCCGTGACACGCAAGCGCGATCGTGCTGACGACGATGGTGATGACGGAGACGTGGAGATGGTTGAGGAGAGGGCCGCGAAGCGACGTTGCTTCCCAACCAGCAACGACGAAGTCATCTTGCTGGACTGAGTAGGCTTCGTACACATGATATGGGGCCACGCTGCAGGTAGAGCACATGATCTGCCAGACACATAGCATGACTGGATAAACACCGTTCAATATGATAGTATGGAATGCTACAGACAGGTCCATTGACTGAAGTGATGCTCGCTAACAAACACAGCATACTACAAGTCGTTTCGTGAACAGATTCCCATATGTACTACTATTATGGTTGCCGTTTCATCACATCCAAGTACGGCACCAACGTATTCATAGTCTTGGTCAAGTGCTCCAGCACGTATCCCACTTTGAGTACATCCTCATCCTTGGTCGCTCTTCCGAATATGTATGCTGAGAATGGTATACCAGGCGCAACATTGATCAAGCCATTCCTAGAATCCTTCTCTACCGGCGTATCTTTCGGAAACACCCCTATCGGTAAGCTCATTACCGGACTCCCTGCTTTTGCAGCAAAGCTTTGCATGGTGACGCTCAAGGTAGGTAGAATCATAACGTCACACCTATTCCTACACAAAGCTGCTTCGATGCCGCCTTCTCCTGTGTAGTATCCATCTTTTGCCAACATGGCCTTGTAGAGTAGCCCGTTCAGGCCGGAGGCTTCCACCCTCTCGAGGCCTTCGACATTCCGGCGCGGATATTCCTCTGCTGGATGAGCTTTTGTAAAGGCGATGAGATCTTGAAGATTGTAGATTTTGTTAGGATTGGTGGCGAGGGAGGACAGGTACGAGTTTATCGCGACCTTCATGTCCGTGTCCAAAATAACGCACTTGGCTTCTGATGGAAGAGCTTCCCAAGCCGAAGCACCGGGAATCCGGAAGTCGTGGACAATGGTAGCGCCTGCGCCTTCTAACAGCGTAAGCACCTTTTCAAATGCTTTCTTTCTACACCTAGGCAGGTTTTGCAGTTCGCTGAGATCATGGGGGACGCCGATGCGGATGCTGTGTAGATCGGCGCTTGAACATGCACTGCGTAGATGTTGTTCTAGCTTCTGTTTGGTTGGCGAAGGGAGGTGGTCGCTTTGTTGGACAAGACCAAGAAGGAAGCATGATGCGTCTGATACCGTTCGCGTAAGTACGCCTACAGTGTCGAGTCTTTCAGATGCGCAAATTAGTCCCTTTGAAGAAAGAAGACCGCGGGTAGGCTTGAAGCCTACGATACCGGATTTCTCGGCTGGAGACACAATCGAGTAGCATGTCTCTGTCCCCAAGGCTGCGAAGCACATGCCCGCTGCAACTGCTACAGCACAGCCGCCCGAACTTCCGCTGGCCTTCATTCCGGGGTAGTAGATGCCTTTGGTCTGACCTCCTCTGGCACTCCACCCCGAACATCCACTCGTAGACCGGAAGCCCGCCCACTCAGCCATGTTCCCTTTGCCCAGGATTATAGCTCCCACTTTCCGTGCCGCTGTCACAACTTCGGCTTCTTCAGATGGTCTGGCGTCTAACAATGCAACACTGCCACATGTTGTGGACGTGGCGTCGAGAGTGGGCATGTTGTCTTTCAAGAGAATGGGCACACCGTGTAGCGGGCCTCGAGCACCATTTGTTAGTCTCTCAACATCAAGGAGGTGGGCCGTGGATGTAGCGTCTGGATTGACTTCTGCCAGGGCGTGAAACTGGGGGTTTAATTCACAGGTACGAGTAAGGAAGATGGAGGTCAGCCCAGCAGCTGTGACGAGTTTGTTTTGAAAAGCGGTCTGGATCGTGAGAAGATCGACATTGGGGAGAGGCGGGATGTCTTGATGGGTGTTGGTGGATCCGCTAGCTTCTTGAGTTCCTGTAATTTCGATGGGAGGTGTTGACGTCCTAGCAGAACTGCTGGCGGGCATGTTAGTTTGGTTGGTGAACGGCATCTTCGTAGCCTTAATCAGACCTATTTGAATACCCAGAGATTACATTTACTGAGAAGGCGGGTAAATATACACGTTTAATTAGGAAAGATTGAAGAGTTAGTGGTCACAATGGTCTTCCGTTGATTAATAGATGTGCTAGTGACAAGACGCAGGCATGATGCTGTTCAGTTTCACTGTATTGTATCGTGATAAACTTTTTGTTCACAAACACCTTGCTTCACTGTACGTAGCTGCATATTTCACACTGGTCCTCATGAAGATCACTGTGAGGTATAACTTGGTTGACCCAAACGCGCCAGTATCTTTGCAATACCGCTGTTAATTCTCCTTCACATAGCTCAATCCAGCTCAATGACTTTTGTCTCATCAGTGGGTATCTGTCTGACGCGTTGCTGCTTCCTCTTCTTGCGCAGATCGACCGAACGTAATTCGATAAAGTCGTCGTCGCATATTCCACTCCGGCTACCGAACTCATGATCTTCGCCTGCTACGGTCGAGGTGTCGGATAACTCGCGCTTCATGCGTACACGGGTCTCTTCTTGCTCCTAGTTCATGTCAGTGCGTGAGATTCAGATATACAGTAACGGGTATCTTGCCCTGAAGCGCCGCACGATGGCTTCCAATTGTTCTCTGTTCAATTGGCCGAGAACTGTGTCATCGCTATCGAGGACTTCGACTGGATCGGGCGTACGTTCGACGATGTGTAGATCCTTGAGTGCGGCTACGAGCTATGTCGTTAGTCTCCTAAAGCTCTACTTTGCGGTTAAATCTTACCGAGTGAGCGATAGTAAAAGTGGAATGTTGCGAATGGTTCCCCTCCGTCGGCATACTCGGCATCGTAGTACTCGATCTCTTCCGTGGGCTCCGTATCTCCAAGACTGCAATTATGTCAGTTCGTCTTGATGTTGAGCGCGAATTATACCTACATTGCCTGATGCGACAACGACTCGCCCTTGATAGCCTTCTCGTTGACTGTATGCAGCTTCTCAAGCTCTTTATGTGCGAAGCTGGTCTTCGGATTCCGTTTTACGTCGTTAAGGAAGTAGAACTCGCAAGTGATGATACCAATGGGCCGTATCTTGTTCTGCAAATCTTCTGCTATGGGCACTTCATTGTATTCTCCTGTATATGTATCAGCATTCTGTTGTATTGCAAGAAGCAAGGAACCCCTACTGATATCAAGTGGCGAGAAGCGATATGGCTTTGTCAACCAATTTCCTCCGTTGTTCGAGATGGGGCCAGAACTGACGTGACCTTCTGGCTCGTACAACTCATCAGGACGAATAAGGGGTTCGTCGACGTCCTTGCCGTCCATTGTGACGATCATGCATACAGGGCGGTCGATAGGGAATGGCGCTCTGAAAGAGTAGTGGATTTCGAAGGTTGAGTCTGAATGCGCTTCGACGTAGCTTTCCGATATAGCCTCTGACACGGCTGTGTGGCGATCAATGTATTCTCGAAGTGGGTTTCCGTTGATGTGGATCTGAACCTCGAGCCCTGGAACTTCATTGACGATTGCCATGGCACCAGGTACGAATATAGGACAGCAAAGAAGACGAACAATGAAGATAGAACGATGTCTGTGGTAGCAGTACGGTTGCGAAAGATGTCTTGGACGTGTGTTCTAGTGGAGGAGCCTTCACCTCAAATGAAGATGTCGGCATTGGAGGATGGAAGCCGAGGTGAAGGCGAGTATAGGCAGGTGAGAGTCAATAGTTTCGAGGGCTTTCATCTTCAGCGCGTTACGAAACTGGTGTGATGTGGGCATGCTACCTAGATTCATCGCTCCTTCTCTTCCAGTGATCCCGGCCTTAGCGCGAAGACCACACGCCCCACTCAATGGAGACTGGGATGGATGAAAGCATAAAACTATGATAGATCTGAGAACTATGACAAAAATGACGTAAAGAAGATCAACTGACTGTCTTACTAGCGTTACCCCAACTCTGACGCTCGCGCACAGTCACAAGCACCAAGCTCAACATATTGGCCGACATCCATCGACCTGATTGAGTGAAACACTCAACCATCTAAGGCTACCACCTCATCTTCAGCCCCAGGGAGGCGGCGTATCTTCTTCACGCACCGTTCTGTTGGCTGACTACGGACCCACTGAACTTCATCGTCACCTACGAGGGTGGCATCACGAACCTGGCTTTCTTCCTCGCGTTCGCGCTTAATCCTAGTCGCTTCTTGCCTCTTTTCCTGTGAATAGTCAGTCATGAATGCATGATCGTACCTGTGATATTCTATCACTTACACGCATGCGCTTGAGCTCCGTCCTCATCTCTTCTTCAGTCATGTCTTCTGGGTCTTTGTCCTCATCCTCGGACTCTGGATCCACTGATGGGCTTGGAGTACGCGGGATGACACCAATAGACTTGAGCGCATCTGAACGTTGATTAGTGAACGGGATGACTTGGTCTGGCATCCTTGTGACTGACCAATGGACCTGTATAGGAAAGTGAAGGTCGCGAAAGGTTCATTCCCGGTAGTCTTCACTTCGTTGTAAGTGACGGTGTCACGCTGTACAGGTATATCGAGGCTATTGACACTGTCAGCGCAGACACTTCATGATGTTGAGTGTAACGAACATACCTAGTGTGATGAGACAACTCGTCGCCCTGTGCAGCAGCTGCTTTGTGCAGCGCCTTCTCACTGAGAGAATCAAACTCGTTGTTCGCAAGCCGAGGCACATCGGCTGGTTTCACTGCCTCTAGATGCTCGATGAAGTAGAAGTAAAGCACTATACGACCGACAGGTGACAACCGGTCCGCAATTTCTTTGGTAATTGGGGTGTTGGTCTCATCTGTTCATAGTCAGCCAACATTAAGGAGAATGCCGATGAGTGAGAGCTTACTAGTTCTGAGCTCAGCGAACTGGAAGCCTTGAGTGAAGCTATGCCCGCCATTGGACGAAGTAGATCTCGAGCATAGATATCCCTCGCAGTCTTCCTTACTACCCCACTCTATGAACGGAGCTTGCACATAATTGCCATCCAGTACAATGTCCATTTGGATCGCTAAAGGAGGTGTGAATGGAGGACGATAGAGATAGCGAACGGAGAAGTCGGTAGCTGGTGGCGCTTCGATGTATTTGGTAATTGACGTCGTAACCTCGTCTTCCTCGACGCCCACGTACTCGTGTTCTGGCAGCGCTGTGGAGTCAACCTCAACAGTGACCTCAAGGCCTGGGATACCGCTTGCGAAAGCCATGGTTTTCGATTGAGTGCGAAGTGGAAGAGAGTCGTGACTGCAATGTAAAAGCTAAAAGAGAAGTTAGATGAATCGCACTCACCCGAGATTTCCAAACTGATCAAGTAAGTGAGAGAAGTATATATCGATCAGAAAGATGCGGATCAAAGAAGATGTTGGAAAGAGAATATTATACTTGGAGGTATGATAGAATCGCACTCACCAGAAATACTTCTGCTATCTTATGCACCTATAGACTCAGAACGCCATTCACAATACATAAGTGTAATACAAGGCAAGAAACACCACATACTAGCAAATCTCGCTTGTTATGCAGCATCTTCAGGCCGCAGCCTAAGTCAAATCAACGATCTCGACACCGTCCTCGTTGAGTGCAACGAAATGTCTCCTACGCTTAGCGCATACGAACGAGACGTCGTCATTATCTTGATCCTCCATGACAACGGTGCTGCTTCGTTCTCGCTTGAGTCTTTCCCGCTTGACGGTTGGAGCGGCATCTCCTCGTTCGCGCTGGCGCCGAAGGAGTTCGCGGGTCTCTTCTAGAGTAAGAGTATCGACGTCGCGATCTTCGAGCGGTACCGGACTGGGATCGCGGGAGATGATGAGAAGGGACTGAAGTGCAGCTGTATCCGTCAGCTGCGTGAAGCACTGAGTCCAGGATTAGATCATATTACCCTTGGAGCGGTACTTGAACTTGAAAGTGATAAAGGGCTCGCGACGTGTATTCACGTAGTCAAATGTCAGGTACGTAAGCTCAGATGTTGCTTCTGGAGCGCGCAGACTACAATGGGTTAGTATATATTGCGAGCCCTTTAAGTGTATCCTTACGTTGTTTCATGGGACAAGGCCTTGCCCTTTAGAGCCTTCTCTGGTATGTTGCCAAAATCTGAGGTACTCACCGCAGGCGCCTCCTGATTACTAGAATTGCGAACGTTCTTGACGAAGAAGCCATGGATCTTAATCTCCCCCATCTCTTTCAGGTCCTCCATGAGTTGGTCTTCAGCGGAACGAAAGTCAGAATCATCTGGGACAAGGTCAGATCGAGCGAAAGATTAATGTGCAGCCTGAATACCGATTTTGAGGGCGGAGAAGGCGAATTTGGATATGAACCACTGCCCGTTCTTTGTATGAGTTGGGCCTGCGATCAACGCCTCGTGGCTAGCGCCCATAAAACGATCCTGTCGCACGAGGTAACTTTGGACGGACAGCCCATCTATATAAGAAGTAAATGAAACTGAATGATCTGGCCACTTGGGAGTTATCTCAAAGCGAATGTCAAATTCTGATCCGGAAGTGGCCTCGATGTACTTCGACATCGTATTTGTCGAGCTCTCCGCCTCGTCGTCGTCGTATTCCTGTAGAGCGACTTGGTCAACACGAACTTCGACCTTGATTCCGGGGTAGTCCGTAGTGATCGCCATGGTTTTTGTATCTGTTAGCACAGAGGCTGACAACAGAGATTCTGAGAAGGACAAGCTCAAGCGCGTTGAGAATTTGGATGAGGGTGAGAGGGAGCGGTGAGGAGTGCTGAAGTGAGTCCTCAGGGCAAGGGTGGTGATTATTACTGGGGCTGTGAGACAGCGCCTTAGCGCTGTGCAACGTGAGTGGGCTCAATATTGAGTCTTATGGAAAGAGCTTCTCACAGCTCGACAGCTCGACAACGATGAGCGACTCCCAATTACTGAATCACCATCGCCACCATAGCCAATGACCATATATGATTCATATATGTGTCCAGAACCACGTTTCTCGACAGCCCGACAACTCGACGGCTCGACAGTTCGAGACTGAGCGCAAGCTATCAGGCAGTCGAACCGCAGATAGCCTAGGGGATGTAGCCAGCATTGCCAAAGTCTTTGAAGAGTCACATGCGAAAGCCCGGTCAGCGTATATACAAAAAGTCTATTCTTCTCCATACTCCGATAAGGGTTTCCACCAGTCCATGTACCGTCCACTTCCCGATGCTCTTGCAGTACCGAACACCATTCCTTCGCCCCGAAACAAAGTAAAATAAGAGTGCAATCCGTCGCACAGTAGCCCAAGCCGGGTACATGAATTGCAATAATGACAAAACATTACGCCAAATGGCGAAACAGGGCACAAAGATCAAGGTTTGGGTCTTGTAATGATTCGCAGCCGGTACGCCAGTGCAATGATATCCGCCCGCCAGATGCTGTTGTACGTGAACAAAAACCAAAGGAAACGCTATGCAGTCGTTATCATGGGAATATGCCTCCATGCAATGGTATCATTCGCGGGTATGGACTAGGCCGTAATTGTTGGAAGATCGCCATGGTAGTAATGCTGTGATGGATGCGAGGTGATGTTGGGAAGGCCCTGGCGGTCGATCTACCAGGCGCCTATGCTTGCGGGAGAGCCAGTTCCATAGTTTCCACTCAACAGCTGTTGGCGAATGGACATGGCATCGTTGGACCCGCCTGCAGCAGAGTTGGGCGTCTCTGCGCCCATCCAGCCGAGACCTCCACGTAGCTCGTTGACTGCTTCCTGCATTTTTCCGCCCGAAATCTCATTGTGCTTCGCGATCTTCTGGTCCCATCCGCCATATTGGAGCTGTATTCCGCCGGCCTTTTTGGCTGCCTCCTGGATGACTATGGCCCATGCTTTTGCCATTTCCTCGTATGCCTCCTGCTTGTGTCGGTTGTGCTGATAAGTATCCCAGTTGGGTAAGCGATGGATGATCTCGGTGGCGCCGTCGAGGAAGGCGAGCGACGTAGCGGGCTGGTGTTCGTGCGGCGGAAGGAAGTGAGGTGTGAAGTCTTTGAGTGAGTCGAGCAGCTCGTCGAGCTGTTGCCGCACGCGGTTGTATGCGTAGTCGGATGATGCACGGCCGCCAAAGGGGAAGGCGGCCTGGAACGCCGCCTCGTACTTTGACAGAACCTCTAGTGTGGATTGTATGCTTGGGCGCGGTGCGGTTGTGACGACCTCGTTGCCGATGTCCGGGTGGCGCTGGCAGATGGACTGCAGGAGGTTGCGCATCTCGTCGGGGCTGAGCGTCTCGAGGAGGCGCGGCAGGGGGAGGGGCCGGCCTGAGATGTTGGTTCGCATGCGCTTCATGCCTCGCGGCGCAGGTCGCGGGAGCACGGCGGGCGATGTGGATGGCGATGCGCTGCTCATGCGGTCGTCGTCTCCGGCGCTGCCATCGTCCTCGGCTTTCCGCTTGCGGCCCGTCATGGCGGGCGAGGGGGCGAAGACTGCAAAGGGAGCAGAGTTAGCGGCTGACATGGGGCTGAGCGGTTGAGGGCAGAAGAGTCGACTTACGGCTGCGGGTGGGAGAGCGGCGGTTGTTGTTCAAGAGATGAGGGGGCGTGAAGGTCTGGTACTGTACGCTCATGACGAGGAAGGGCCCGCAAACGCAGTGAAATGGCAGGCCTGCTTTGTTGGGGGGCCGGATAGCGATGTCTTGGGGGACGATGCAGACAGCAAGGCTCTCTCGTTGGGTCGGCCGTAGAGCGGTGTCAGGTGTGTTGTGGTTGCCGTGGTGGAGACAGCAGAGCCATACGAAGGCCCAAGAAGATGCTAACCACAATGTCCGTGCACGTAGCCAATCGCGTCACTTACCACCACACTTTGTCCGGCACAACGCTTTCGCTTTCATCCAGAGTCGTGGTTTAAGTTTTCTCGCCACTTTTGCTTCATTCCAAAAAAAAAAAGTTGCCCATTCGTATTCTCACATGGCTTGGCCGCCAGTTGGAAAAGTAAGGGGCTGCGACTACGGCGGCACTAGACTAGCTACATCATGACATCACATATACCACCATGCAAATCTGAGAGGTTGTATGTACGTGGGGGATCATCCACCGTGGTGTGCAAACCCACAGTATCAGATCTAGTGAATTTCTATCCAGGACGCCCTCACACACTTTGCCTCTCTTTAGAGATGCACAGCGCCCAAGGCTCCTTGCGTACGCCTGAGACATTGGCATGTCTGGTGGCGCTTCGATTCAACCGCATAAAGGAGAACGCCATGCGAGTACCATACTTACCTGCTCGAACAATGATGCTATCAAGGACTCCCGTCAACACCGTAATATACAAGACATGCTTCACACATTATAGATACAGGGACTGGGCTGCTACCAGATCCCTCCGGACGAGCTCCAGTGCTGCCGTAAACTTTTGTTCAAGCTCTTCGCTGCCCATGACTTTCGACGCTTGAGCTATTTGTCGGAGCAGTTCTTCCAGCCGCCTGAAGAGACGGATGAGACTTCCTTCGTACACGTCGGTCATTTTGCTGCAAACGTTAGTTGTCGTTGTTCAATGCGCATCAACCCAAGCAACATACCAAATCTCCGCAAACGTTGCACCCTTGGACCAGGCGTACACGACCTCCATCAGCTCATACTTGAATGACTTGAGGTATTCTTCTTCGTTGACAGTCAGCTTGCTCTCTTGTGACATCTTCGCAATGACCCTAGCCTGCTGCTGGATCTCGCGATATGGCTTGGCGAGCTCTTCCTTGAGCGCCGGCACTTCCTGCGTCTTCTCCTCAAAGATGAAACAGCTGAGACAGGCAGCACACTGCTCTGGCGTGAGCTCGTTGAAGAAACGATTAAAAAGCAGCTCGCTAAGCACAAGCTCATCGCCAGTGCTGATCTCGCAGGCAACACGGGCTTTGAGCTGAACAACGTCCGCATCATCAATGAAGCCAAGTCGCCGTAACACACGTTTCCTGCTCTTCAGCTCGTCGAGTTGGATGACCGATAGGGCGCTCGCAATCTCTTTCCGGATGTTCTTGATCTTCTCACCAATCGCAATCTTCTGCGCGTATTGGCTGTATAGTTCGGGTAATCTGGGCGAATTGTGCAGAGGGTTCGAGAGCAGGCGGGACTCCAAGACTTCGATTTTCTGCGTCGTGTTAGAGAAAGACATGCACGTGTAATGACAAAGCTTACCCTTAGGAGCCTCTTGAAACTGTCGTCCTTGATGTTCATGTTCTCAATGGGATCTAGAATGGCGATTCCATCGGGGAAGCGCTTCTTAACCTCGTTCAGCGCTTTGCGAACGTTGTTCCTTTGCTCAGTCGACTTGAGCTCGTTGGGCAGGAAAACCCGGAGATGGCCAATCGACTCGATGCAGTTCAGGACTACAGGCACAACCTCCATCTTGCCCTTGTCTCCACCCACAGGTGGTCGCACACCGGGTGGCAGACCATCGTTAACCGCAGGCACAAAGTTCGTGTCGCTGCTGACCGGCAGTAGCACGTCAACAATGTACGACTCTTGAGGCGGCAGAACCTCTCCCTTATTGGCCTTGCGAGCAGTGTACGCTACAACCGCGCCCCAGCCAAAGTCGTAGTCTTTGAACTTGATCCTTACCAACCGACCACCTTGCAAGAACTGCAAGCAGTAGTTGGGTTGCATAATCACATCACGCATGTCCTTGGTGTGTGTGTCCAGTTGCTGCCGCAGATTGTAGTAGTCCTTGATCGCCGGCTCGTCGACAATGTTGGTGTTGGCTTTTTCTTGCTCAAGCTCTTCGAGTTCTATGATACTGTTAGTGATTGTGCCCAGAAATTACATGCAGAAACTTACGCTTCTCGAGATTGGAGACACCCGCTGTGCTCTGGAACTGGAAGAAACACCTCTCCAGCATAAACTCGGGAGATATGCCCTCAACGCGCATAAGGTTGAGAATCATGTTGTAGCCCAGGTGGAAAGCGGAGTTGAGGTTGTCCTGTTGACCGCGGACGATTTCCTTGGCCACGGCCGGCTCCATCTGCTCGCCGATCATCATGATGACAATACCACGGTCATCGAGACCACGACGACCGGCTCGGCCAGACATCTGGATGAACTCGGAAGGCGTGACCCATCGCTGCGATACTCCGTCGAACTTGCGCACACTGGTAAACACGACCGTCTTGGCCGGCATGTTCAATCCAATGGAGAATGTCTCGGTAGCGAACAGCACCTTGATCAGCCCCTCCTGGAACAGAATCTCGATAGTCTCCTTCAGGATAGGCAACAGTCCGGAGTGGTGAACACCAATACCCCTTCGGAGCAGGGGAAGGATGTGTTGAATTTGGGGTAGTTGTCGGTCCTCCTCTGAAAGCATCTCTATGGCGCTGTTGAAGACCTTGGTGACCATGGCCTTTTCCGAGTCGTCGTTGAACGCTAGCGAGCTCATGGACAGTGCGTAGTTCTCGCATTCCCTCTTACTGAAACTGAAGACAATGACCGGGTTGTAGCTCTTGATCATGATCATCTTGACAATCTTGTAGATGTCCGTCTGGTCCTTGTTGCCACCCGTGTTGGTCTTTTTGTCCTTGCCTTTGCCTTTGCGTTTCGCCATGAAGTCCTTGGCTTCACTTCCACCCTTGTCGGCAATAGACGACATGGCCTTCTGGAAGTTCTCTTCACGGAATACGCCCTTTTCGTCTACCACGAGATGTATGCCCTCGGCACCGGCGGGGAAGAAATAGTGTTGCAAGGGCGTCGGACGGAAGTCGGTGTAGACGACGTGGCACGGCTGGCTGTGGGTTTTGGTGATCCATTCTGCGAACTGCATGGCGTTGGGAATGGTGGCGGAGAGGAAGACGTAGCGGACCTTGTCGGGGAGCAGAATGATGGTCTCTTCCCAGACAACGCCTCGCGACTTGTCGCGCAGGTAGTGGACCTCGTCGAATACGACCCAAGCTACTTCGCGCATAATCTCGGAACCCCTGTACAACATGGAGCGGAGAATCTGCAGATATTAGTGGATGTCATTAGCAGACTCTTCCTGTACATACCTCAGTCGTCATGACCAGACAGGTCGCAGTGGGGTTGATGGTGACATCACCAGTCATAAGGCCGACGTCGCCAAACTCTGCCATGAACTCTCGGTACTTTTGGTTGCTGAGCGCCTTGATAGGACTCGTGTAGATGACTCGCTGGTTGTTCTTGAGACATTGCGCAATGGCGTATTCTGCCACAACGGTCTTTCCGGCCGAGGTATGCGCAGAGACTAGAACACTCTCGTTTCGCTGTATCGACGCGATGGAAACCTGCTGGAAAGGATCCAGGGTGAAAGGCCATGTGCGCGCGGGCTCGGCTGGGGCTTTGTGCTCGGAGATGGGGACGTAGTCGTAATCCGGCGGGAGAGCGACCTGGTGGCGGACCTGATGCGAGAGCACCACGGCCTGGCCTTCTTGCGACTGCGCCTGCAGCCCGGCGGCGGCGGCGACCTCGCGCGACTGTTCCGTCTCGAAGTCGTCGGTAACGATGGGCTCGGGCTCGGCATCGCGCTTCTGCTTCTTCTTCAGCGTCTGCGCAGTGCCGTTCTCGTGGGCCGCCTCGGTTGTCTCTGCGGGTGCTTCGGCCATGGCCGTGTCCTGGACCGGCTCGGGCGACTTGACGGTGCCATTCGCCTGCCGCTTCTTGCTCTTCTTGGGCGCCGTGGCCTTGGACGGGCCGCCCTCGAAGACGTCGAACATGTCGTCGTCCATGGTGGGTGGGTGTGTTTCGCTCCGTGTGCAGCTGGATGCTGTAGTCTCGTGGCTGTGGCTGGCGCGTCACACAGGCGGGCTTGACCTGTCGCGAACGATTATGGCGTGCAGGCGCGACCGAGATCAAGAAAGTTTCACTGATGGTCCGTCCTGACTAAGCGGGCCGTCGCCAAGACATGGCCGTGGGAAGCTGCAACCCATCGAACCACCGCGACCAGCACTCTGCAAACCTCTCCACTCTACCACGCCGCCCAAGTACGCTCCAGCTCCACGCCAATTGCCCTCCGCATACGCTGACCTCTGAAGATGCTTGCCCGTGCCACCTTCCGCGCCGCTTCGGCCCCGACTCTCGTCGCCCGCCGCGGCTTCCAGTCGACCCGCGCCCAGTTCTCCAGCCCATACCACTACCCAGAGGGCCCGCGCAGCAACTTGCCCTTCGACCCGCTGAAGAAGGGCTTTGCCTTCAAGTACTGGGGATTCATGGGTGAGCTTTGGCGCGTCGCAATGCCAGGTCCAGGCTAACAGTCGCAGCTACCGGATTCTCCCTGCCATTCCTCCTTGCTGGTGAGACACACGATCCAATCCCACCTACCGTGAACACACACCTAACAACACTCTCTCTACAGTCTGGCAGACAAAGAAGAACAAGCCTTAGGCGCAATCACTCGGAGCGTGGGCACGATACTAGGCTATTGCGAGGACGCGGGATTTGTAGAATATCCGGGGGTCGCTCGGACACCTGTATAGACACCACAGCATCAATTTCATTGTCTGTCTTCCACAATGCCCCACTGCATGCAATTCGCAATGTTCGACGTTGTTTACCGACGTCCCCTCGGTGGACCAAAGTGACTATTCGAATTCAAACGTGGGGTACTGCCGCTATCCACTTGGTCGAATGCAACAGTCGGAGAGGCAAATAGATTTGCACGGGTAATGGCTGAGCAGCAAGTGGTGAGAGGACGTGAATCATTTTGCAACACCCTTGATGACGACGGAAGGCGTTGCATCACTCCTCGGTAGAAGCTCGGCGCTAGTATCACCAAAAATTCGGAAGCACGATTCTGCCCGCCGCGGATTTGTAACCAGTCATTCGAGCGACAGGACGCAACATTGCAACAAACACAGCCCATGATTCTACGGCGATGCGAAACCTAAAGATTGTGGGAAGGTCGCTTCTGCGTTTTTCTGGAGACGAACCATTACCGCTAACTGCGACTGCCTGGGACGCCGCATCTGATGCATTGGTATGCGCTTTCGGTCCCTCAGAATCACGTGCGACCATCGAACTCAAGAGACTGCATTATGCGCGCAACGGTGTGGAAGAGAGACTCGAAAGCATTGCATCGTGGGATGCACCATGCCCGCTGCCCTCGCTTACCCATGACTCAATCCTAAGCCTACATCATTTCGCCGACACTTCGACATCATGTTTGATTCTGGCCGGAGGAGATATCGTCCTCGTAAGAGAAAACCCAACATCTACCGAAGAACTAGTCGAGATCGTGGGGTCGGTGGATGCCGGCATCTCGGCTGCTGCGTGGTCGCCAGATGAGGAACTTCTCGCCATTACTACACAGGCCGATACCTTACTGTCGATGAGTCGCGACATTGAGAACATTGCAAGCGTCAACCTCACTCCTGAAGATGTCAACGTGTCTAGTCACGTATCGGTCGGGTGGGGAAAGAAAGAAACGCAGTTCAAAGGCAAGCGAGCCAGGGCGCTCCAGGATCCAACAGTACCGGAAAGCATTGACGAGGGTGTACTCAGCCCGCTAGACGACCGATCTGTCACGATAAGCTGGAGAGGCGATGGCGCATGGTTCGCAGTAAGCAAGGTTGAGGAAGAGCGCCGTCGCATGATCCGTGTGTACTCCCGAGAAGGACAACTGGACAGTGTAAGCGAACCTGTGGATGGCCTTGAAGGGGCCCTCAGCTGGCGACCATCGGGCAACTTGATTGCCAGCACTCGCCGTACCAGCGATAAAGTTGAGGTGGTCTTTTTCGAGCGGAACGGTCTTCGTCATGGCCAGTTTGATCTTCGATTTACTGCCGAGGAGTTAGCTGCCCTCTCAACTCCATTGACACTCAAGTGGAATAGCGATTCTAACGTTATTGCTGTATCCTATCCCGACAAGGTGCAGCTTTGGACGATGAGCAACTACCACTACTATCTCAAGCAAGAACTTCGATTCCCCGAGGCTTCTTCTCGGACAGTCATGTGTGATTGGCACGCCGAGCGTCCGCTTGCGGTTGCGCTTTCAACGTCAGGTATTTCATCTCCTCGTTCTTGTCAAGTCTGTCTGGCTAAGTATAGATTAGATGCACTCCAGGTACTAGAGTATGCCTCTGTGATTTCGGCCGGCTCAACTGCTCCGCCAAATGACTTTGGTATGGTCGCTTCAATAGACGGATGTAAGTAGTGAGCTTACTTTTTGGAGACACGTTTGATACTGATGATTTTAAGTGTCTCTCAAGCTTACACCGCTTCGCATCGCGAACGTGCCACCTCCCATGTCATTACACACTGTGGCTCTCGAATCGAAACCTATGGATGTTGCACTTTCAAAATCCGGCAACCGCTTGGCAGTACTTTCCGACAGTGAGCTTGCAGTTTATGCCCTCGAACTGAACAAGCGACCAATACCAAAGCCTACTATCCTCTGGCGCAGCGACGTGGTAAAAGACCATTCGCCGCGTCATGTCACCTTCCTTGACGAGGACCAGATTTTCGTACTGACTGATAGCTGGGACGAGGAAGAAAGCTCTCTCTGGCATTCGGAGGGAGATATGTTGCTACCTCAAGGGCCGATAATAGAGGCTGAAGGCATATCTCTACTTCTTTCCAGTATCGATCAGAAAACGCTGTACATCCAGTCCCAGAGTGGTGCCTTACATCAGGTTGTGATTGATGAAACTACATCGGACCTGCCACCGCAGATGTCTCTTGTTAACAAATTCCCTGCCTTTGCCCCCGAGGCTCAGGTTATCGATGTTGAGGGCCAAGTAAGTACACCATCTGTCAAGTCGTGTTGACAATAGGCTGACAGCTGCAGACATTGGCGTTTGGTTTGACTAATAGCGGAGTGCTGTACGCCAATGAACGCATATTAGTTCGCAACTGCACATCGTTCGTTGTCACTACCGCACATCTCATCTTTACAACGACGCAGCATCTCCTCAAATTTGTTCATCTTGCTAGTGTGGATGGTGAGCACCACTTCGAATGCCAAGTCGCCCACATGCTAATCATTCTCAGATCTAGAAGTACCTGCGGATGAACCACAAAAGGATGAAAGATGCCGAAGTATCGAGAGAGGAGCAAAGATCGTCACGGTTATGCCAACAACGTACTCAGTCGTACTACAGATGCCGAGAGGTAACCTAGAAACGATATATCCACGAGCACTTGTGCTTGCTGCCATACGTCGAAGTATCGAGGCAGACCGATACGATGAAGCGTTCTTCGCTTGCCGCAATCAGCGTGTCGATTTCAATATCTTACATGACCACGATCCGGAGCGTTTCATGGCGAGTCTGGAGAAGATTGTTTTGCAGATCAAGAAGATAGAGCATATTGATTTGCTCCTAGCACAGCTTCGGTAGAAGGCCACCTCCATGATCAGATCCACATCAGCTAACGAATATAGTAACGAGGACGTTTCGGAAACCATGTATAAGGAAACACTGAAGACAAAGGAGCTGGCCACGAAGTCCAAGCTGTCACAGGATCAAGTGAACAATAAGGTCAATCGCATATGCGACGCTTTCTTGGACGTACTAGAGAAATCACAGTACAAGGATGTGCACCTACAGAATATAATCACGGCCCACGTCTCCAAGACACCGCCAGCTCTGGAGACTGGTCTGGCTATGATTGGTCGTCTGCAAGGTGAGTCTTACTCGTTTGCTATCGGTTCACTCTGCTCACATCTTACAGCATCAAGCGATCCGCTCACTGACAAGGCTGCCGAGCACATTTGCTTTCTTGCAGACGTAAATCAGCTTTATGACACATCATTGGGACTTTACAACCTGGATCTCGCCCTGCTCATCGCTCAACAGTCACAAAAGGTATATCTGACATATCGCCCAATGAAGCATTATCTAACTCTTGCAGGATCCGAGAGAATATCTTCCACACCTGCAGTCTCTACAGGACCTCCCTGAGATCCGTCGCAAATTCAGGATTGACAACCAGCTCGGACGCAGAGCGAAAGCACTCACACATCTCAAAGAACTACAAGCCTACGATGAAGTACAGGAGTATGTACAAAAGCACGACCTTTATCCAGAGGCCTTGAGCATGTATCAATACGACAATACTCGGTTGAAAGAAATCATGCGGTTGTATGCAGACTTCTTGAGCAGCAACAACAAGAACAAGGAGGCTGCGATGGCGTATGAGTATCTGGGAGACTATGCATCTGCCTGGCCATGCTACCGTTCTGCTAATCTCTGGCGCGAGGCCTTATCATCTGCTGTTCTCGCCAACGTAAGCGTTGATGAGCTGTCGACCATTGCCACGGACCTCGCAGACGGTCTCGCAGAATCCAAGGACCATCTATCCGCTGCATCAATAACACTGGATTATCTGTCTGATCTTCCGTCCGCAGCGCGTCTCTTGTGCCGCGGTTGCCACTTCGCCGAAGCGATTCGTACCGTCACGCTCCGCCGCGAACCTGCTCTCATTACCGAAGTAATCGATCCCGGCCTGATAGAACGCAGCGCAGATATGACTGAGTTCCTCGCCGACATGAGAGGCCAACTGCAAGCCCAAGTACCTCGACTCAAGGAACTCCGGACTAAGAAAGCAGAAGATCCGATGGCGTTCTACGAGGGCATGATTGACGGCCCGGCTGATGCGAACATTCCTGACAATATCTCTCTGGCGCCCACGGATACAACGAGTGGCGGTACGTTCATGACCAGATATACAAATCAGACTGGCACAGTAAACACTACAACAACACGCAAGACAAGCAAGAATAAGCGCAGGGAGGAGAGGAAGCGTGCGCGCGGTAAAAAGGGTACAGTGTACGAAGAGGAGTATCTTACCAACTCCATCGAACGCCTCATCGAGCGTATCAACAGCATGCAGGAAGAGATCCAGCGCCTTGTCGAAGGTCTGTTTAGGAGAAGTATGAGAGAGCGTGCTGATGCCGTGTCCAATGCTGTCAACGAGGTCATGGAACGGTGTCAGGATGCGATCAAGGAGATGTACCCTCCCGCGGCTGTTGGAGTCTCCGAGAGTGCGATCGAGCTGCCGGTTGGCGTTGAGGGTGAGGCGATGAAGCCTACTGGTGGGGATGCGACGCTATGGGATAGTTTGCAAGAAGTGGGAAAGAAGAGAGAAGCGCCCGTTGTTAAGACGTTTGAGAGGCTCAGCCTTTTGGGGTAGGGTGTGACACCTTGAAGTAGCTAGAGAGCATGGAAGAACTCATGTCACATCTTGTGTGCATAAAAGCTGTTAATCCCGGGGTATTGCTTTGCCGAAATAGCAAGATGTGTGATGATGCACACGATTACTTGGTGTGATTTCCAAAGAGTGAACTTCTGTATATGTAGTATGCGACACGAAGTCTTCTCTCTTGATCCAGTCGCATCATTGTGGATGACTTAATTAGCGCCTTGTTCCATCCCCTGGCGAATCTTGGGCGCGGAACGCGCCATGGATGCAACCACCCTATGTACGTGTCAACACGCACCCATAGATTACATTCATTCAGAAGCAAGCCAAACTTTTATTCCTCTATCATGCTGACATGTACGACGCGTCACCAGAGGAGGAAACCCCGCCCATCGATCCCTCGTGGAGGTGACAACTCAGTACCTCAAGCCGATGCTCTCCTCACCCCATGAGCCCAGAGGACTACCGCACACTCCAATGCCGCTTCATCCAAGCCCGGATGCGATACGCTAGCCTACGACGTTGTTGGATCGTCAATTCACGTACAGACAAAATCCCACACCGTGCTCCTCGCAAGCCCTACACATATCCTCCAACGCCTTTGCACCACCCTCGTCCTCGTCAGGCACCCCTGTCTTCATCAAGATCCTCCAATGGTCGCGCCCTGGGTACTTGCCGATGATTAACACAAGTCTTTGGAGATTGTGCGCTACGATCTCGGCGAGTTTGTCGTGGTCAGGATCATGGATGTCGGAATGAACGCACAACCAGTCCAGATAATCGCCGTACCGGGCGTCTATCTGCGAGTGCTCGTTGAAAGGGAGCATTTGATGAAAGAGGCTCCCTAGGTCCACATCCACTGCCTTATGGGCGGTCTGATCTTCATCTTGCTCTGTGCAGAGAAGCGATACCGTGCGTACCAGACGATCGACGAAGATATACGGGTTGCCATCCTGGAGCTGGTCCTCGGAGATTTCGATCTTGATCGTGCGGAACTGGTTGGCCGTGTTCCAGATGGGTTTCTGGTGCGCATTGGTCGCTTTGAAGACGTTCATGCCTCGAAGGCTCTTTGACCATCGTCCACAAAAGTACTTGCTCATATACTCTTCGGTGTTGAGGTGAAGAGTGCCCTTGCCGAAGACGACCCACATTGCCTCTCCCCTCATTGCTTTGGAGACCTGAAGAATGTTGAATCGACCTGCGTCAGGCTTGGCAAGTGTACCGTGTTTCGGGCAATTTGCGCGCTTTCGCTTGGACATATCAGGATTGCAGCATTCCTTGACGGTGACGGATCTAGTGGTTGGGTGTACGAAGTCAGTTAAGTCGTGCTATACTATTTGTACATCCGTACGTACTCATCGACACGGAACGCGAGGCCGTAGATCTCTTGTCGTAGTTCTATTGGCAGCGCATCAAGAGTGCCAAAGCCTCCTTGGTCTTCGGATGATGACTGCTTAGCACGATTGAGAGTAGTTTCCGATGCAGTTGGAGAAGACTCCCGATATCTATTTACACTGTCAGTTGCCATGTTGTTAGGCATGTCACTTGTGCAAGCAAAGAGGTTCTGGGGTGTGTGGGTGTGAGAAGGAAGAAGCTGGCAGCAAGCGATTAAAAGAGCAAAATAAGGATACACGATGCGGGACGTTTGTCGTAGTAATCTGCCTTCACCGCGTTGAAGCAGAGCGATGGCTTCTCGGGTGGCTGCCGATAGGCTAAACCTCGTAGGTCACCTAGAATTCGAACGACCAGGCTCTAGTAGGACCTCAACATAATTGGACATACAGGTCATGCAGTCGGCATAGCAATGGCTAGGAAGAGAAGGCCGATATGCACGATAGCTGTGTTGTCATGTGATTCTATTCTGGTGGTCGTATGTATATCATCTCCAGCGCTCTTCTGGCAACAGCTTCATTCCTATCGGCATTCATGCAGACCAGATTTCTTCACCAGATTGTTTCCCAGATCATCTTCTAGACGGCATCGGGCTAAGAGCTTCTCAAATGCGTTTGTCTGCTAACCATGTGGAAATCTCACGCTAGTCTCAATTGCTCCTGCCTTCTCCATTGTCAGCGCCGCTTCCTTCCTGTTTCACCCACCACGACAACAAGGAGTCGCTGCAAGACGCAGTATACAGCAATCGGACATTCAAGACATCGCAATGCATGACAAGTCAGTATCATCGTGTCCAGGGTGAGCGCACGAGCTGACAGATTGCCTAGGGCTATGACCGAGACGACTATCCCTCTCAATAGCGCGAGTGACACATCTGCAACGGAACCTAAACAGGACACTCGTAGCAAGATCGATAGCACAACCATGCGAACTCAGTCACAGAGCCCGTTGTTCCAGTTGCCCGGGGAGATCCGAAATCTTATTTACTACTACGCGCTCGATATGGGCTTCACCCGCTCTCTACGTCAACCGCCACCAGACCCGTCCACGACTGGCTATGCCAAGCTCCGGGAAAACTTCGAGGAGGACGTCTTGTCGATGAACCTCTTACTCGCCTGCAAGAGAATAAGCCGAGAGGCGGGATCATTGTTCGCAGAAACCACGATGGTAATGATTACTCCAAGGATTCATCAGTTGCATCACCCCACGTTGAAACGCGCATTCGGTTCGTTCCTTCGTGTCGCCATCAAATGTCCTGCAGAGCATCGTTTCAGATCCAGACAAGTGACAAGCAAAGAGAACAACAAAGTGCTTCTCAAAGCTCTTGCGATGCTCACCCATGGATCACGTGCGATGCATGTTGAACATGAGAGGCGGAGAACTGGCGTCATCTACTTTGGGCCTTGCTGGCCAAGCAGGAATTCCTTTTCTCGGTTATTCAACAAGATGGATGCAGAAAACACAAGAAGCTGGGGTATCATCTTAACTTACTGTTTCCTCAACGATGGAAATGCCCGTGAAGTGGAGCAACGTGACAAGACTGCATGGATCAAGAAGAAGTTCGCCAAGGTGGGCAACCGGTTTCGGCTTGCCTTGCTATTGGTGTTTAATGGACCTAAAGAGGAGATTCTACCTTCTGCCTGCCAGATATTCAGCCCTACACACATGGAGGATGCGCCGGGTTTTAACCTTAGCTTGGCTCCGCACGGCTGCTCATGTATGCTGCTGTTGCTTTGACCTGGCGCGAACAACGACATTTAGTCAGGGAACGTGGGCGGGTTTGCACCAGAACGGATTGCTATGTCTTCCAAAGTGTTCGTAGTGGATTTAAACACATATTTGTGCCTACGAGACGAAAGATCGCAGCTGACTGTCCCGCGCCATCCATTGTAAGCACTCGACTTCCAAACCGTACAACACCTGCCGAAGCATCGAAGGAGCATTTTAAGAGGGAGATGAGGAAGATGTGGCAGCATACTTGGCAGAAATGAATAATGACTGCAAAGCAACGTTCATACGATACCGATTCTGCACAGGTATGCAGGACTCTGTTCTTGTCAAGGATGTTAGCTGTGGTTTGTAGAGGAGATGTTGGTTCAAGATTCTACCTAGCGGCTAACATTAAGTGGAGACATAAGCAGACCAGGACGTGCTTCGGACTAGGACGCGCGCCTGGTAAAGCCAAGATAATTTATTTAGCCGATAGAGTCATTCCGAGTTCTTGGACCCTGTTTACAAGGGCGTGAATAGGAGCATAGTGAGTAATCATGACAGTGAAAAGATCGGCTGTTTAAATCAAACGAGAACTCGGGTACGGTTTTGTTGCTATCTACCTTGTGTGTGTATACGACAACGAGCGCTCACAACTATAGCAACCTATTTGATTATACAAAACAGATCTTATCAAGTGAAAGTATCAGAATATATGTACTCAAGTACCTGTTGTCGGACAGACTGTAATCCTGTTAGGTTGAACGGGTCACGGATGTTACGGCAAGGCTGAATTGCTCCGAGGACGACCGAAGCATACCGTCGGCTACTGCAAGTCCGGCCGTATTGCAATCACGAACAGACCAACTATGCCAGCACTGCTCGTGGTTTTAGACGATTGTGTCCACAAGCACGAGTTGCCGTACTTGGCCCTGTGGAGTATTTAATGACCTCCTCTGGTAGTGCTTTGGACACTTCCAGGTCTTCTATACTTTGCACAACCTCTAACATTACCGACTACTCTAAATATGAAGTTTCTCGTCATCGCGGCTATACTCTCGAGTATGGTATCGGCACAGGGGTCACCAGGGGCAAGTTATCTTTTTGCTTGTGCTCGAGCCATCTGATTCCTTACTAACTGAGCAAAGTTTTGCTATGAAGACGGTACTACGAATGGCCTCTGCGTTCCTCATGCCCAAGAACCTAACCAGCCATGTTCTGGGGTATGTGGCGATCCCGCACTCCCTCCCCTGGCTGCTGTCATTACATCATACTCACTCTTGTTTTTAGTCTTCACCGTGCAGAAGCCAACTAAATGATTGCACGATTGGTGGTGCGGGTGATGGATTGGCAAGTTGCTCATAGGTTAGCGAGAGTTGGCAAAAGTGACGGAACTAGGCTGTGGCAACAAGATTTCAGAGACAAACAGGAATGTTCTCCAAAGTTCTTCAAATAGTCTCGCTCATCTCAGACCTCATGCGAGAGGATGAGGGTGAAGCATTGAACAGCGCTGGAAACCACTCCGCCTCCGGCTCGGAGGCGAACCAACGGCCTATCACCGCTCATTCTTGTTGCTGTGCCCTCTTTAGAAGCCTTGAGCTTATTTTCTCACACTTGTCGGCTTGTTCTTCATAAATTCAGTGCTTGCGACGCAACAGATCTTCTATCGCTCCTTCAGTTCACCAATCTGACACCAGGGCTAAGATTAGACACCAGCTTATCGAATGACTTCTGGTTACTAACACCTTTTTCGCAGATTTCGGTTAGATATTACAACATCAGTATCTGACAAAGGCGAAAGCGCGTCAGCACTAGATCTTCAAGCTTGCGCATGCGTAAATATTGGAAGGGATGATCAATGCTTTTGCTAAAAAGATTGTTTGAAAGTAGAATATTTACATAATCCGGTGGTAGTCGTTGTCTACTCTGCCGCAAGCATTGAGGTCAAAGGACACGGCGAGGTCCCCACTCGTCTGGGCTGAATCCGACTAGCAAGTCGACGCACCGTTCGGTGTACCACTCTTGTAAGCGCCACCAGCATCACCCAAGCACTCAGCTAAAACAACAAGTCAGCAATACATTCATGTGATAGCAATCTGGCAATGAAACTCACCAACAGTTACCAACTTGAGGTTGTTGTTCTTCGCCCAACTGATCAACCACGGCGTCAGGGTGTTGACCGTAGAAGCAGAAGTCTCGTGCATGAGGGGAATGTGGCCGTTGCCGCTGGTACCAGCTTGCTCGAACTTCTGTTGGCTCTGCTGGGGTGTCTTGCCGTTCCAGTCCTCGGAGTCGATGTCATCGGTGATGACGCGGTATCCAAGCGTCTTCATCGTTGGAAGTACGTTTCCGCCAGTGGCAAGGTAAGGAGGGCGCATGTAGGTCGGCTTCACACCGATAATGTTGACGAGCGCTTGCTCAAGACGCGTCATCTGGGACGTTAGGTCGTTGGTCGAGAGGGAGCCGAAGTTTTGCGGATGAGACCAAGAGTGGGATGCGATCTGGTGACCGGCTTTGTAGGCATTCTGGAGAGCGCTCTTCTGATTGTAGATACATCCTACGCCTGTTAGAGGGTGCTCTCAGGTGACTATCACGATCAATGCTATGCATACCATATAGCGAACCAGTAACAAAGAAGGTGCCCTTAGCTCCACCAGCAGTCAAAGTGTCGACGAGCTTTTGCGTGTACTGGGATGGGCCGTCATCGTAGGCGAGAGCGATCTGACCAGGTGCTGAGCACTTTGTGATAACTTGGCCTGCCGCAGGACCAGCGCGCTTCATCACACTGAGAGGATCTGGAATTGGTCCGGCGATGGCTACCGCAGCGATTGTCGCGACAATGAAAGACTTGATACCCATGGTGGTGAAAGAACGACGACTGTGTCTCCGAGATGCTCAAATCGTTTCTCGAGGCCCATCATCTTTATGTATAAACGCCAAGGTTCTGCCCGCTGTCCTGAGATCATTCCCGTGAAGCTTAGGGGCTCTTGGCTCGTTTATAGTAGACGACATGCTTGAACCGGGTCATCGGAAGCGGCCAAAGAACCCTGTCCGGCAGATGTCCGCTGAGGCGTTTGGTAGCAATATCAGCGTGTTCGTGTGTTCGCCAAGGTGATTGGGGCGCAAACTCAGCCGCGAGTCAGCGCGGATAGACTGGAGTTCGCAGCCTTTCGCGCAACACATGGCGTTGAGGCCGAACATCTCAAATTCAAATCGAGAAAGCTGTGCCATTCACCCGAAGGCTGTTCAGGTGAATTCGCCGTGTTTCATTCCCTACCGGTAGATTGCCACCGGCTAATGTCAAAATCCGGGGAAGCTTGGAACGCGCTATGTGGAGCCGCGTGACATGTCGTGAAATTAGAACGCAGGTCGAGAAGGCGGCTGAAAGAAGTGCTCCGAAGTAAATCAGGCGTGGCGTGTTATCGCAGCGCACTGCGACATCGCACCTCACAGGCAAGCTTCTTATCAACCACCGCCAATCTTGTATCGGGCTGATGCCGTCGAGCAGTTAGGTGGCACGATCGGCATCCCTTCGAGAAAAATTAGAAAAAATCGACTCGTCCGATGGCAGAAATGGCTGCTGGAAGACCGAATTTGTCGCGGAATTGACGACATTTGCTAGGCGTCGTCCTTCCGGAGAGTCGAAACCGCCCAACGCTTGCCATGCTACTCTTATCGCCACGTAGGCTATGGTGTTCGGTTGCGGCGCACCTTCGCGTTGTTCGTATTCTCTCAACTCTAGGGATTTGGCAATGTTCATCGCGGCAGTATTTCGCCATGCAACGTTAGCAGGCGACGGAGACAACGAATCCTTGATTTGAATGGCGCATATGTATGCAGTATTGTAGAGCATATACGCCGTTGCGGAGACATGGTTGGCCACCCCAAGTGTCTTCGCCATGTCTGACTGCTCAGTCACTTCGGCTAGTTGATTCCGATTTAAAGCCGTCCAGAGCGGACAAAGCGCCTCCAAAGCGCCTAGAACAGCTTCTACCTCCGCGTTTAACAACTCGAAACTCGCGGGTGTGGCTCTGGAGGCAAGAAGGGCGTTGCGATGGCCAATGAGGCGGGTACAATCGGCCAGAATCGTGAAAACGTGATGGTGAAAGTATCCCACCTCGCTTGCCTGAACAGGCGGAGCCAGCTTCCATTCTTCTCTGGAGTATAGGGAGGCTCTAGACTCCGCCAGAGAGGCAACAATAGAGAGAATTCGCAAGCCGCGAAAAATGGTAGCGTCGGTAGCGTCGGACTCTTTCGGTGGGCCCCGTAACATCGCGATAGCATCAAGGCCTCGCTGGTGCTTCAGAAAATTATTCGGGCCAGTGGGCAAGAATATCTCAAAGAGGGTACACGACAGGGCCGTCAGTAGAGTTTCGTTTGTCAACTGCAGTTCCGGCTGAGAAAGATGTGAATTGAGCTGCCGCAGTACCCCACTGTACTGAGCATAACCTTTGTTTATTATGTGGCTCTGTCGATGCTGGCTTCCGAAAAAGGCGATGGACAAGGTTAATATTCCTTTTCGCAACAGGTCAAGACCAGGATTATTGCTTCCCATAGATGCACTGTAGCTCTCAACCATGTTGCAGGCTATTTCAACAGGTCCTCCGCGCAGCAAGGTCTTGCGAGTGTACGCTAGGCAGATGTCGTCTTCGAAGGCTATAAGAGATAGCTGCGTTGGGCTAGCTATCTGGACGACTGCATTCTGGGCTGCGTTGGTTGGTCTGGTTTCGAATGTCCTACTCTGGTCGACCCAGGTTATGTCTTTCGGTCCTTCACATGCGATACCACGCTTTGTGCATTGTCCGCACACAGGACGGTTCTCGTCTTTCTTGTCAGCACACGGTGGACGTAGAGTAAGCGAATAGACACGTACCGCATTTCACACGCCGGCGGCGACAGTTAGTGCATCCTTTCGAACGACCGCCGCGGCTGACCATATCGCTTTGTGTTTGGATAGGGGGTGAAGTGCTCTCGTTCCTTTTTCACGTCACTGGCACGAACCTTTGAATACGATATGCCGTGGTACGGAACGTAATATAACTGTCGAGATGGATCTTCCATCGACAGGATCGATGGCATACATGATGAGAAGATAAAAAGAAATGTAGTCGTCGAAGTCTTGTGGCTGAGTTCGCAAAGAATTCCTCTCGTGTCGAAAACAACGGAACGAATTTAGGCAGACGCTTACGCTTGGCGGACCGCCTAAGGATGACGACTCCACTAACAACAAAACGTGTAATCGCGCACTTGCAACTGATTTGAACACAATCACCAAGAGTTGATGAAGACCTGATTGCATCACACAAAAGCACGTAACAGGGCACAGTTGAGGCGGACGTTGTGTGACGACTGAAATTACGTGTCAATTTAGAGACCTCTGGGGCAATGAGCTATTAGGTATCTGTAGGGACTGGCTATCATCGTGATAGAAAGGAAATGAAATATCATGACAAGTCTCGTTGCGGGAGCAGACATCCCACCATGCCACTCAAGCACTTAATCACAGTGCCATGCTTGCATCGAAAATCTTGCTGAAGCCAGATATTACTCAGACTCCAAGGTTCTCAACGAATGGCCACTGCGCTACATGCCAATCATCCTCTTGACCATGCCCTGTGCTAATTGGGCGACCTGAACGTTGTTGCAGCGCTGCTCGTTACCACCGATAGCACTAGCGTCGCAACCATCAGGATAGAAGAAACTTGCCAGCGCGATGATGATGTAGGCGGCAATCAATAGACTACCCTCAAGGTAGTTACTGCGACCGTCCAGCACCAGAAAGTTCACTACCAATACGGTAACGAATAGTGCGACAGTCTCGAAGATATTGAAATAGAGTGTCATCTCCTTTCCCATGATCCAGCCAAGGATGACAATAACAGGGGTGATGAAGATGGCGATCTGAATAGACGAACCGACGGCGATACCAATAGAAAGATCCATCTTGTTCTTCATGGCGACGGTAACAGCTGTGACGTGCTCTGCGGCGTTGCCCACAATAGGAAGGATGATGAGACCAATGAATGCTTCACTGATGCCGGAGGTCTCTACCATGGGTTCGATAGCGTCACTCATGAAGTCAGCGCAAACGGCAACAAGACCCGTACTGATCAGAAGCATGAAGATGGCCGCTTTGATAGACATGTCAAGTGCTTCTTCGTCTTCATCGTCCTCGTTAAGTGCCATGGCGGCCTGGGGAGATACGGCAGGGTGTTTGACTGCGCTACCTGTTGGGTCGGCGCGACCAATTTGTTCAGGAAGAGACTTTGACCGACGAAGAGGTGCACGTAGAGCCGCGTTGTCTCGAGGTGCTGCCATACGTATGTTGGGCGCAGGCCCACCAAGTGGAGCGAGATTTTGAGGATTCGAGAAAACGTTGTTGGAAAGCAGCGAGGGGAGAGCGGGGCGGTTGTATTTGCGTGCGGTCATTGGAACAGCACTGTCGTGTTGTGCTTGTTCGGCGAAGGTAACCCGGGGTGTGGCATCATTTGGTTCGATCTCCTTCTCAGGAATGGTATCGATCTTGTTACGATCACGGCGGTCCTTTTTGCTCTTCTTGTTCTTACGTTTTTCCTTCTTTGTCAGGGATCGCGAGGTATGCGAGGCAGCTTCGAAGTCGCGAACGACTGGGGCGTATTGATCATTGTCAGCTTCGTCGCCGCTCATGACGTCGAAGGAGTGTCGGCGAGAGGTGATGGGAGCAGCATTGTTGGCGGTGACAACGCTGCTAGTCCTCTCCGTCTCAAAAGGACTTTGGTTCAGTTCGGCAGAGGGGGAGCTCATGGCCGAAAGCGCACCATCGTCTTTGGAGCTGGCGCTGGATTTGCGACGAAGTCTCTTGACCATACGTTTAGCCTTCTTCTTCATGGTACCATCGGAGTTGTTTGAAGAAGTGTCGCTGTCGCTGCTGCTCGAGCTGGATGAAGAGTCTGAGCTGGAAGAGTCGAATGCACCAGCGAGAACACCAGGATGCGATTCTTCGTCGATAATGTGTTGGGGTGTGCTAGCATAAAGATAACGATGACTCTTGAGCTGGAAGAGAAGGTACAGGCCGTATACCAGTAGTAGAATAACACTGGTACCACGACTGACGGACAGCGTCTCGTGGTCGGCAATGGAATTGTCTTCGAAGGCAGCGTGGAATGCTGTGGGCAAAAGAAGACTCATTACAGCAAGAGCCAGCATGACACCACTCATCTGGGTGACGGTGTTGTTGTAAACCTGCTCCTGGTATTTCAGACCACCAAGTAGGAAGGCCATGCCCAGGATGAGAAGCAGGTTGGCAAGAATGGATCCAAGTAGCGACGCCTGCACGACCTCGATTTGGTCAGAGGCGAGCAGGATGATGAAGAGAATCAACTCGACAGCGTTTCCAAAGGATACATTGAGCAGTGCACCGAGCGCGTCTCCAACACGGGCAGCAACGACTTCGGTCGCGTGCGCGAGCAGGCCAGCCAGTGGAATGATGGCGATGGCGTTCATGGAGAAGACGATTTCGGGCTTCAAGTTTACGAGCTTGACTGCGATGCCAAGAGGCACAAAGACAAGCAGGACGTTGATCCAGCTGTGTGTAAGGGCATTCTTGGTGTGAGTGATGAATCGGAGGCTTCCGTTCTTGATGCGCTCGGGTGAATAGAACGGACGCTTTTCGGATCCTATGGCGGAAGGCGTCGCTCCATCAGCCGCGGTATTGACGCTGCCATGTTGGACATGTGTGGAGTTGTGGTCTGGCGCGGCGTGCTTCTCATGATGGTCGCTGAGGTCGCTGTTGGTGGTGGTGCCGGGCGCACTGCGCGGCGGGCTGCTGCCAGCTAGGCCAGGATGGGCGGTCGTGTGGAGGTTGTGGGTCGGAAGGACGTCGGTTTGAGCGTCTCTCTTGCGTCCCAAGCCAAGTGCAGATGCTGCCTTAGACTTGAAGCTGCGTATAGAGGGGTCGTCGGGTTCTCCCATCGGTTTTGGTGTGGTAGAGCTTTGGTTGTGGATGAAGTACAGCAAAGTACTTTGAGGGTGGTAGAGGTGTGGCCAAGTAAGTGAGGCGGTGGCCGCGCCTTCCTTATCAATGCTCGGCGAGCTTGAACCGGCTTGGTAGGTGCTTGCTCTTGCGAGTGGATCCAAGGCTCTGGCGAATGACGTCGATCATCCAGCCAGTTTGGCTACACGTGGGCGGTGCGCACAGCCTCAGTGGCACGCTACGTCTTGCTTGTTTGCATGTGCTATGATTCTTGTTTGCCCGCGACGAGCCTACGAGCTAATCGAGGAATGCTGGCATCAGCGTGCATCAAACAGACATGATATCGTGCGGGTTGCGTGCAAAGAGAAGGTGCGCTGCGGCGTCTTGTCGCAGCATCCCTGCCAGGTTCTGTAAACAGAAAGCGCGAGGCGACGTCTAGGAAGCCGCCAGCATCGGACTTTCCCCGCACGGCCATCATCATCAATACGAAAGTTGCTAGTCTCAAACGGCAATCGCGCCTAGCTTCGCCTTCCGACATCCACTTTGACAGCAAGACTCGTAATCTCTCATTCTAGACTGCCCACGACACCTTGCTCCACAGGGATGATGCCGAGACTAGTAGCTCGCCCAATGCACGACGTCGTTCGTCTTCTGCCTTGTCAACAAATGCTTAGCACTCTTATACCACCTGGCACACGACAAAAGCATAACATGTTCACTTGGAGGACACTGTTGCTGAAACTGCACTAGGCAATAGTTGGCATGACAGCAAAACTCATCTTGGTGTAAATCTTTGGGTGCATCATGGAACACCAAAGCTGTGTAGAAGCTATGCTGGCCTTACTGGACGTGGTGACCACGACCCCGATTCGACGGTACCGACGTCTCATCTATGGATGGAGAACGCACAAACTCCTTGGCAACCCAACCCAGGGCTTCACCTTGTTCGTAGAGGTCTGCATCATCGCGAGATCGCCATCTCTCAAATGCAACTATGGATTTACTCCATCTCCCAGTTGAAATCTTCGCAGAAATTATACACGCCCACCTTCAGCACAGCAAATGGACTGCAGCAGTCAAAGCACGGTACGTGTGCAAAACCTTCGCGGCCGTAATCCACCATGACATATTTGGTCGGCACTCCTCAACATACTTCTGGTACTTGAGACCTGACTGGAAAGAGCGTCTACTTGGGCCAAACATGCACACCTTTCTCTACAAAATGAGCCCCACACGCTGCAACTCGACGTACGTTCTTGATTACATGAAGGCCACGGTCGATTTCCTCATGGATTTTTCATTTTACAAAACGCAATCACAGCGGGAACGCTACCGTCTGGCCCTCTGTAACGCCATGTCAGCAGCGCTCTGCGTGAACGATATTCTCGCCTATCTTCTCCATGGACCACGCGACGATTCTGTCAGTATACGGAAGAATATGGGCCGCGCGGATACAGTCGGCATGCTAGCTGCTGCCGCTGCTGTCAATAGCGAACCCGCCCTGCGCTTTCTAGTGGGCAAGGTACGTCATGTATGCCAGTGTAGCGAGCTATATGGCACTCCACTCATCGCTGCTGCGGTGAACGGGCACAAGCACGCTACGAAATTCAAACATGAGTGACTCGAAGACTGTCATCGCAAATGGGACCATTTGTACCACACCATCGATACATGCATGTACAAGAAACGTGCCATCATGCTTCCCACATTGATGGCCTGGTACCTAGAGAGTTGCGATTCTGGGAGAGTTATCTACAAGGCGAAGTACGAATGGTGCAAGTGGGCAATCGTAAAGGGTGAATTGGACGTAGTACGCTATTGCTACAATTTCAAGCGTGCGATCAAGTCAGATCGTCGATCGAGGTTAACGCCTTTCTATCTAGCATGCGAGTATGGCCAAGTGCACATTATCCAGTACTTCCTTGAGCTCGACGCTACCCTTGGAGAAGCTACATATGCTTGCGATGCGGGTCGGATTGGGGCCCGTGGACTATCACAGGGTCTTATAATAGCGGTACAGAATGGCTGGCTCGTGACTGCTAGGCTTCTGATTGAGAGCGGTGCGCAGATCAGCAAGAGCAAACTTGGCGACACCGTCTGTGCGCCAGTGTTATGGCATGCCATCGAACGAGGACATGTTGGTATAGTGGCGCTTTTGCTATCTTATGGTGTCATGGTACCGGCAAAGAACTCTGCGAGGCATGTTGGCTTCTGGACTCTGGCTGTGAAGCGAGGAATGAAGATGGCAAGCTCAATAGAGGAGGCTTGGAAGGCACAGATTGAGATGGTATCGGTATCTAAGCTTGATGGTATAGTCTAAGAACGTATGCACAATGGTTCTTCTGGTCTTCACGCTCCATGTGCAGTAAAGGGGCAGATAACATACAGTCAAGGCACAATTCCGTAGTACCAGGATTCCATGTGTCAACTCAGTTGCAAGGATTGCAAAGGCAATTTATGCCCGCAGTGTTATCTTGACCGGGAGGCCATCTGCTGGGTGAGCTCCACCTCCACCCATCTCAGCCTGATACGCTCGATTCTTGTCAACAGTTTTGATACCCTTCCTCGGATGCAGTTCGTCCCACTCCTCATACGCAGTAGAGATATTGAACATCCTCACAGTCATGACCAAGGCGATTTTGAGTTCCAATTGCGCCAATGTTTGCCCAATGCACGCACGAGGACCCCACTCAAAAGCTCTCCATGAGGCTTTCTTCGGATGTAATGGGTCCTCTGGACCGACGAGCCAGCGATCGGGAATGAAGGCTTCGGGTTGCACAAACACTTCGGAATTGTGGTGCATAGCAAGGGTGAGTGTCCAGATGTTACAGCCCTCCGTAGGGTATTGTTGGCCCTGCTCATCGACCAAGAAGACATCCGGACGGCCATTGCGCATACTACCAGCTGGAGGAAATATGCGTAGAACCTCTTTGATAACTGCCAGGGTGTATGGTAACTGGTTTAGGAGTGCGGTGTCTTCTGTGATGGTGCGAGTGATGTTGTTGAGCGAAAAGTCGGGCCCGAATATCTTGTCGTGTTCTGCCCGTACTTTAGACAAAACATCTGGGTGGCGGGATAGTAACAGATAGCTGTACAGCAGGGTACTACTGGTGGTATCATGCCCAGCGTACAGGAACATGCGAAGTTGAGGCATCGCGAGCTGCTTGAAGACCGATTTTGACATCTCATCTTTGCCCTCTACATCGTCCAGGTACTTGTCCATGGCCAACGCGATTATGGATCTAGATTTTGAACGAGAATCGCCAGAAGGATCTCTGCGGGAGCGAGCCAACTCTTCGAACCGTTTGTCGATTTCCTCATCAAGGTATTGGTTCATACGGTAACTGTTGTACTTTTGAACGAGTGGACGAGGGCTAAAATAGCGACGAATTGGATTGAAAGAGGTGCCAAATGGAGTCCAATACACCTGTCTTCGGAGGCAGTCTGCCAGAGCGCTTCCTTGAGTTTGATAATGGAGACGCGCACCACTATGTCCACTGTTTAGCAAATACCCTTCACTGCAAGTGCATCATGTTCAGAACTTACAAGGTAACACGCGCAATGATGTCGAAAGTTAGCCGGAGTGTGTACTCCTCCAAGGGAAAGATCTTGCCTTTCTGGGCGCGTTCTTGGAGAAGTTGACAAAAAACCGTGACCTCCTCTGCTATAGCAGGAGCAAGCCCTGTTATGTAGCCAGCAGCGAATCCAGGATTGAAGAGCGCTCGCCATTTCTTCCACGTGCTTCCATGCATCGTCAGCAGCGATGGCCCGCCGTTGATGACCTCTATAGTAGCACTTATGTTGGCGGGCTTGTCGAGAAAAGCTGCTTCAACTTGCGATGCAACATAAGGGTTCGCGACTACCATGATAGGAGCGTTGAAAGGCCATAAGTTGAGATAGAAGACGCCACCGGGGAATGATTCTGCGATCCGCCGTACGACTACGTGCATTACGGTGTTCCGTGGTAGCGATTGGATGGCTTCTTTCAGCACGATGAGATGGCCGAACAGCGGATGATGTTTCGGCATTGGCTTGTTGTTGTTAGTGACACTTCTGCGGGCGTACCATGTGCTCAACTTACTGCACCTGAATTTCGCAAACTCTTTACATGCTGTCGATTGGCCATCAATCTGGCCACAAACACAACGAAAGCACCAGCGATCACAGCCATGACGGCTGGCATGCTGACCCGCGTCATGCTCACCCTCGACTTGAGTACTGTTGCTTGCAGACGTTGACCCAGAGGCACGAGTATTGTGATCCGATCTCACATTACTTGTTATTGAAGTGCGAGTAAAGGTGCAGGGCGAAGCGGCAAGACGGGAGGGTGGCACGGAAGGCGCTACTAGGCCGCATCTGGGTGCATGGGTGTCAGCGCTAGGACCAGCACTGCCTTCCTGTACTACAGTATTGCAACCCGAGATTCGCTACCGTTTCCCTCATTTCGGTTACCCGTGCCTTGTCAATATGTCGGGTTTCTCGGGTACTTTGAGATTCGCTCTTAGTTTCCCGACCCCAGCAAGACAATATTTGCGCGACACGCTGCGACTGGTCATCGTCCCACTTGAAGATGCCAAAAGATCGATCGATATTAGATGCAGCACCGAGGAGATATATATACTCCAATAGCCCCCACCCTTTACACGATCGCATGCGATACCAGATCTTGTTATATGCCTGTCATGTCTTGCTCTCCCCACCTGAAATTCTGTAGCCCTAACGTACCATCTCCTCCTTGCCCAGATTCTGCGCCAACAAAGCCATCTCCAAGACATGTCGGTTGACGCGTCGAAGCTACCGCCAGCGCAATACGTGCCTGGTAGGCAGTACACTATTGAGCATACTGGTAGAATCGACAAGGTGCCATTTGTGGTATGACCTCTACCTGCTGGCGATGCATTGGCAATGCTGACATAGATCTTAGGTTACAACGGGTATTCTTTTCGGACTTGCTATTCTTTCCGTGTTAGTGCGCTTTGCGATTCGCATCTTTGGCAGCCGAAAGATAAGATGGGACGATGGCTTCGTCTTGGTGTCGTGTTTGTGTTTGATAGTCGCGTTCGTCTGCGTCCACAAGCTTCTGAACACTTTCTATCTCATTGAAGCCATGAACCAAAGGACGGCGATTCCGTTCCGAGAGGATATTCCAGCAATATTGGACACACCCAAGTGGGCTTTTATGCTCTCCACATTCAACTGGACCTCTCTTTATCTGGTCAAGTTTGCTTTTATGTATTTCTTCCACGCCTTGACGTTGGGGTTATCAGTCAGGATTATGCGGTTCTACTGGGCCACCGTAGGCTTCCTTGTTGTTTGCTGGGTTTATGCAGTCATCAACTTTGTGGTCATCTGTCCACACTTTGGTACAGACGCAGGTCAGTTGGTGTTTGATTCTCCATCGAGGTCCAAGTTACTGACTGCTCACAGCTACGTGTGGCTTCAATCCCCGACAGCATGAGAGAAGTGTCGCGGGTAACGTTATCGTTGGTGTCCTCGACATCATAGGCGATGTTCTCAGTACGTGATGCGGTCCAACGAAGAGAGTGACAGTACTGACTTTCCTAGTTGTGAGCATTCCCATTATAGTTGTAAACGAGTCGATGATGTCTTTCTCCCGAAAGCTATCGATTGTGGCGTTGCTAGGCCTCTCGACAGTAATGATCATTTGCGCGTTGATCCGACTTGTCGGCTCATTGACCGAGACGACCGAGGCAGGAAACGGAACGGCGCCGGTGTGGGCTGCGTACTGGTTCATAGTCGAATCCTGTGTCGGGCTCATTATGGCGTCTGTCATTGTTATCCGTGGAGTTTTCATCACAAACCTTGTTGATGACGACCGCCGGAAGCAGGATAGTAAGCTTCAGCAACTCGGACGTCGTTTCCTGGCCATTGTAAGGCTGTCCAGGTCCTCACGGAGTAGCAAGTCGAGTCCTCAGCGTAGCGGTGGGCTCGGTAACCAGCACAAGGACCCCAGCGCCCCAAGGATTGCTACTCAGAAACTGCAGGGAGGAACACTGAAGACGCTCAGGTCATTCTTTTCACGTGGAAGTAGGCACGACCAGACGCAAGATGACGCGCCACTATCGGTAGACACAATGCAGAGTGTTGAAGATATGGACTACCACAACATTCGCAAGGCTGAAGTAGCGAGGCACTTGCCATAGCTGGTCACTTTGGAGTCAAAGGGGGAGTCTGGATGGGGGCTGGCTGTTGAAAGCGGAGGAGATGTTACTTGAAAAGTGTCAAGAATGTAGCCGTGATAGCAAGTAGCAAGTAGGCATGATGGTGGTGTTTGTTGATGAATCCATGATTATCGCGACACAGTAGGCCTCCCAGGAGCCCGAAAAAGCGACCTTTACACTCTCGTGTTGATGAATCCAAGCATGCAGCCGGTGGTGCCCGTGGAGTATTAGGCCACCCAGAAACGCGCAGGGCCTGTGGCTTAGACGCCCCCGCCTCCCCGTCATCACGTCTCTGCTGCACCGCAACGCGTCACCACGTAGTCTCGAAACCCTGTTCCTCTATGCAACTTGCTGTCAGAACATCCGCCCTTTTTGACGCTGCAGTAGCAACTTTGCATTCAAAAGCAGCGCCATCGCGCATTCACATTTGTCCAAACAAACGCGACAAGTCTTTGTCGTCTTGCCTTGAATTCAACGTCTCACTCACCCTCCCAATTAACCTTAGCTAGCCCAAGGCTCCTTGACCATGGGTCGCTGGACCGATATGGATAGTGTAAGTGCCCTCTCCTGTATCTGTGCAGCTCTTTCTTTTCAATGCGTCACTAACACGACTTCCAGGATGCCGAGCGACTGCCCGACGGTTTCGAGCGCATAGGCTACGATGCCGATACCCAGACCTACACCTTCCGCGACGCATCCGGCCGTGTCTACGAGTCCGAGCCCGGCAACCGTTACGGAGAACTGCGTGCCACCGGCGAGCGCTCACAGCCAATATCCGACGAAGAGCGACTCGAGCAACACGAGGCGATGGAAAACGACAACAAGAGCGCTGTCCGTATGCTGTTGCCATTCGCGCTGCTGGTTCTTGTTTTCTTGTTCCTTGTATTCAAGCTCGTGGACAGGAATGAGGATACACACGTCTCTGCTTGTGGGAAGGGAAGTCGTCAAGCATACATCGCCAAAGGCGATACATGTTGGGCAATTGCTGAGGCACATGGCATAAGTGTAGATGATTTCCTAAGCCTCCGTGGTAATCAAGGAGTCGACTGTGACAGGCTGAAGATAGGATGGGGCATCTGTGTGCCAACAACACGGTAACTCGCTTGTCGCGATTTGATTTGTTACTGGCCACACCCTCAACTCCTGATGCGGGGTCGAGGCGCGCGCCCCGGTGAGACTGAGGCGTAGTCGTTGCACGGGCGCTTAGTTCAATATTCAAAACGAGATACCCCTTCCATCCTACAACTACGTTCTCAACGTCTTTGGTCGTCAACAGTCGCATCACCCCAGCCATGGCAGCTGTGAGCCCAGAAGTACTCAAATCTCAGTATGAGCACTACATTCCTCGATTCTTGCTCCGTCGTTTCTCCTACCCTTCTACGGCCGTTCCCAATCATGGCAAGAGGCGGAACAGAAAACAAAGAGTCGAAGATGTGGTTGCCGCGGTTGACCTGGGTCACGATATTCCCAAATTTGTTGAATTACCGGTAGCACGAATCTTTGGACAATTTGACATGTACAAGGACGACTCGAAATTCAGTAGCAAAGCCCAGAATCGAATCGAGGCCAAGTTATGCCTTATTGAAGGGCAGGCAAGTCGTATCATCGCCAAAGTTGCAGACGCGCACAAAGCGGCCAAGGACGGAGTCACGCTCTCACGCCACGACAAAGATCTTTTGCGCAAATACATCTTCGTGATGAAGTACCGCAGTCCCATCTTCTTCAAACGCTTCAATCATCAGAGAGCAGACGATTATGATTCGAGCGATCGGGCATTATTTCTCGAGTACATGCAAGAACGCGGCTTCCGGCGTCCGCTCGATGTCTGGTTCGACAATCTTGAGAAGATTATCGATAAGCCTATGGATCCTGCCGGTAAATGGACTGAAGATCTCTCAGGAGAAATCTACCCAGCGGACGCTGAGTGGGTTAAGATCAATATCAGATCGATGTACCTGTCCTTTGTCACTTCATCGGATGCTAACCAAGAGTTTCTCCTTACAAACAATGCGTTTGGCATCCACGAAGGGCCCGTCGACTGCCTCATCAACCCTGCCACGGGTGAACAGACAATAACTGCTTATACCGAGTTTCATGTGATCAGCGTCGTTTCTCCGCATCTAGTCATGATCTTGCGCCATAGTCTTCTCCCGGAACCTCTGGAAGACCAGCGTGACGAAATTCGCAATAATAAGAGATGGATGTTGGCAGCCTGTATGCAGGCGCACAGTCAACCGGGAAACGCCATGTCCTTGCTCCACGACTTACCAATAGCGAAAGCTCGTAACTCTTACACTGTGATCCAAGACGGCCGGCTCGAATTGGCTGAATGCGCAGACATGGTGCCTAAAGCGAGAGACACATTCTATTTCACTTTCTTCCGCCTAGAGAGCAGACATGTGCAGACCATCAACCTCGTTATGCTGGACCAAGTCCATCACAGCTCGCACATCGTATACAAGTCAACTTTCGCATTGCGCGCGGCTCTGGACTTCTATCTGGATTTTCCGACCCGGACTAGAGGAGCCTACAGTCTGAAGACGATAAGTGATCGACCCGATGACCCAATGCTACTTTCATTACGAAGGTTGGAAACGATTGCGCATTCGCTGGGCTCGTCTGTCAAAGCCAAGTACCACATCGATCCGCTTGGTGAAGTCAACGAAAGACTGCCTCTCGAGTACGCGGTAGCCCAGATATTGAAAACAATAGATAAAGATTTCCCAACAGTCAGTCTCTCCGCGCTGCCTGCAATCATCATGAGCGAGGTAGTGAACATGCTCGAGGTGTCTATTCAACCGATGAAAACGCTTGACCTGATGGCGATGGCCGATAAACGACGCTGCTTCCCAGACCAGATCTTTCGAGCGGTTCACAAGGCAGACACCAGGAGGCTTAGTACGCGCAACAAAGGAATTCTTCACGTCGATTTGCCGACGTGGAGAAGCAAATGGGATGAGCTTGTCAAGCAAGGCCAGGAAATGGAGTCTGCAGAGATCAATCGCAATATTAAGCGCTTTGAAAGCATACGGAGTTACCTTGATCAAATCTCTGTCAGAGAATCTCCTGAACTTTTCGCTGCTACAGAGCGAGCACAATCTTTCAACAAAATTGTTCCGCAAGTGTTGGAAACGGCAGACACCGGCTTTCTAGGCGAAAGCCTAGCTAACGATGTCTTAGCATTGCCGATGACCATTATGATTGAGGTCGTTGTAAAGCAAGAGATGGATGTCATGTCGACCCAGGCGCTTAACATGATTCTCATAGCCGATGGCCGGCCCTGCTTCCCAGACATGGTTTACTCAGGGGTCCTAAAGGCGCACATCAAAGATTGTAGTGAGCGCGTCAAGAGACTTGTCAAGATCGATTTGATGATCTGGAGAAGTGGATGGGAATGGCTTGTCAAGATGGCTTTGGAGAAACCGGGCGCCACACTCGACGAAACTGTTGCTGGCATGCGGGAAGTCTTACGTCGACTTCCTCCCAGTAGCTTGCCCTCACCGGATTCTTTCCCAGCTCTAGCGTCAGCTGTGTCTCGGAATACAACACAGACTCCAAGGGAGTCTCCTGTACGACGTCCGAGATCGTACAACGCCACTAAAGGCGCTCCTGAACATCCTAGGACGGGACGATTTGAATCGTTCCTTAAACCCGTCCGTATCATTCAAGAGAACGGACACGTGTTCGAAGATGCTCTACGTGTCTTTTCCCTCATCGCACTTGTCCTTTCCTTCATGGCTCTCATATGTTTCTGTCTCGTTGTTCTTGCACAGACGCTCTTTAGCCTTACAAGGTTTCTCGTTGTCCTAACATGGAATTTCGCTGTTCTTGTATGGCGCATTGCCCTCTAAGGATGGAGCATCTTTGGATAAATTCGATAAAACAGTGCTGCCATGTTGACATCAACTCATTCTGCAGTAGACCACGATTTTTGAACTTCAGAATGGATATTTGCCTTCTTGGTCTTGCTCTTACGACCAGTAGGAACTATACTGTTACAAAGCCAAAGCGCGCGTCTATGCTACAAAGACACCTTGCGCATGCTCGTCTAGAGTGGAATGAAACCCATTGAATCATCGCCAAACCCCTCCTCCATGTCATGACATGCCATAATGCACCCAAAAGAGAAATTGATATAAGCTACATCTTCAGCACCTCACCTCTTGGTATCCAGATCCTTGAATGTGGCTGGGCTGGGAGGTATTAAAGGCCCCTTGACACCATCGCCCGCAGGCTCTACGTATCCCGGTGCCTTGCCGTACTCGCCGGAAAAGTACTTGTGGAAATCTTGGCTGTCTTCGTAAGGTCGGGGTCCGAGCAACCTGATCATATCCTCGCGGCCAAGCATCTCCTTCTTGAGTAGCTCCTCGGCTACAAGACCCACTTCGTGCTTCTTCTCTGTGAGGAGATCCTTGCATTGCTTGTAGGCCTCATCGACGATGCGCTTGACTTCCATGTCGATGTTCTTGGCTGTATCTTCGGAGAAGGGCTTGGTGAGTTGCTGGCCCTCGCCGTCTTCGAAGTAGATGTATCCGATCTTCTTGCTCATGCCCCATTTGCTGACCATGGCCGTGGCCATTTGCGTGACCTTGCGGAAGTCGTCGGATGCACCAGAGGTGACGGTGTCGAAATGTAGCTCTTCAGATACACGTCCACCGAGCGTCATGGCCATACGGTCCATGAGCTGGTTCACATTCATGAGGTATGTGTCGCCGTTGGGCAGGTACTGAGCGTAACCAAGAGCACCTTGACCACGGGGAATGATGGACACCTTGAGAAGGGGGTCTGCCCACTTGAAGTACCAACCGCAGATGGCATGGCCGGCCTCGTGGTAGGCAACGGTCTTCTTCTCTTCGGGCTTCAGGACGAGTGACTTCTTCTCGAGACCACCAATGACACGCTCGATGGCTTGCTCGAAGTGTACCATGGCGACAGTCTCAGCATTGGCGCGAGCGGCTGCGGCTTGTTAGTAGATGTACGATTGAGGGGAACATTACTACATACCAATCAAAGCAGCTTCGTTGACACAGTTGGCAATATCAGCACCAGAGAAGCCTGGTGTCAAAGCTGCCAATCTGCCCTTCAAAAACTCCATATCTTCGTTGGTGATGATCTTCTTCAAGTGCACTCCGAAGATTTGTGCTCGACCATCCATGGTAGGCTTGTCGATGTTGATATGTCTGTCGAAACGGCCAGGTCTCATGAGGGCCTTGTCCAGAACATCGGGTCGGTTAGTACCAGCCAATACGACAACCTGCTCAGTGGTGTTGAATCCGTCCATCTCTGTCAGGATCTGGTTAAGAGTAGCCTCTCGCTCATCGTTGCCACCACCAAAGTTCTGCTTGGATCGGGCACGACCGATAGCGTCTATCTCGTCAATGAAGATGATGCAGGGTGTGCTCTTGCGCGCATTGGCGAACAAGTCTCGGACTCGCGATGCACCAACACCGACGAACATCTCGACGAACTCAGAACCACTGACACTGAAGAAAGGAACGCCTGACTCTCCCGCAGTGGCCTTGGCAAGAAGAGTCTTACCAGTACCCGGGGATCCAGATAGAATAGCACCGCGAGGGATCTTCGCACCGAGCTTCTGGAATCGGCTGGGGTCCTTGAGGAAAGAGACAAACTCCATGATCTCTTGCTTGGCTTCGTCCATACCAGCGACATCTGAGAACTTGACCTTGACATCCGTCTCGTGGTTGAACTTCTTGGCGCGACTCTTACCCATGCCGAAGACGCCGCCACCTCCGCCAGCGCCGCCTCCCGCACGTCTTGTGAAGTAGAAGAGTGAACCGAGGAGGAGGATAGTGGGACCGAAGGACAAGAAGGTGCCGAACCAGGAGATCTCGTTGGAGTATGCTACAGGTATGCGCTCGGAGCTAGGGATGCCGAGCTCGTACTGTGCATCGTCCATCTTGCGCTCAAAGGCCTCGACGGATCCAATAGTGAAGTAGTAGTAGAATTTTTGGTTGACGGATGGCGAGTCGGGGTACATGCCAGCGACGGCCTCACGGTGCAGGTGGACCTTGGCCCTGTTGCCGTTCAGGATGACAATCTTCTCGACCAGACCCTTGTCCAGGAAGGTTGTTCGGAACTCCTGCCATGTTATCTCCTTGGAGTTCTCGCCCGGGAAGATGGTCTTGTATGTGATGTATGCGAGAAAGGCGCTGATGAGAATCGTGTTGGTGTCCATTCCGCCGCCGAACATGGGCCCGACCGGCCCGCCAGTTCCGCCAGCACCACCCTTGGAGCCCTTGCCTGTGCCTGGGCCTGGGTCGTGTGCGCCCGACTTCTGGTGGGGTTCCTGAGAGCCGTCTTCTTTGAACTTCTGCTGATCAGCCGCCTTGCGGGCCATGTTGGTTGTTAACCGCGAGATCTTGGCCGCGGTGGCCAGATCCAGCTTCTCTCCCCTCTCCAGCTTGTCCATCTCCTGGCGTAGCTCTGGCGGTATTCCGGTGCGCTTAATCTCCTCCATAGCTTCCTTGATGTGATGCTTCTGTGACTTAGGGACGCCCATTGATACGAACGAGACTAGTTGGTCCAGCATCTTCTCCTCTTCCGGTGTAAGCTTGGACATCTGAGCCTCTCCTTCCTTGTTTGCAGAACCAGTAGGCTCAGACTTGTCTGCCTGGCCATCCTTCTTGGCTGCCCCGTCATCCCTCTTGTTCTTGGGCTCTTCGGGCGGGCCGGTCGCGAATCTTCGCGCCCGTTGCTGGGTATATATACATTGTGGTATTGGTGCTCGTGTGCGTAATGTGCGTGGTGCCCTCGTGGCAGCGTTGAGGCAGGGTCGGGAAAGCCGCGCGAGGTTGCCTGAGCGGCGGAGGAGCGTCGACATGGCGGCGGCACAGATGTGGCGGGTGTGCGAAGTGGGGTATAACAATGGAGTTGGGTATATTACAGATAAGTAGAGTGAGAGTAAGACCGCGCCTGTTCAGACTGCCTCGGGCTGGCAGTAGGAGGATGTCGTGTGGCGGGCGCGCTTCGATGGCGAAAGCTAGGATATGACAGAATCATCGAAGTTCCACCATGCCACCGACACCGACACGCCGACCTTACTAAGCGGGGTGTGCTAGAGCCTGGGCCTGGAATCCGACTCGAGCAATCCTTCCTCTATTGAGCCTCACCTCTTCATCTTAATGAATTGCAGAGCCATGCATTGACCATCGATGCCGTTTGCTTTTCGAAGATTGGTCTCAAGCCGCCAAACATGACCAGTCGTACCCAGACATCTCCATCGAGACACTGCACCGATCCACTAGTTCCATCGTCTTGTGCCCGGCCAGCTATCACATCACTCCGGGGTCGTCAGCCCGCATCAATAGCGTAGTACCGCACCAGCTTTGTTCTTTTGCACCACCATATATCTGAATAGATGAGGCTCCCCAACTGCTAGCAACCCCAACATCATAACATATCGTGTCGCGACAATGCATCACTCTGCATCCGTCTTCGCCGTGCTCTCTCTGTCCAGCCTTGTAACTGCCCAAACATGCGATACATCAAACAACAACACCTACCTTACAGCTCCTGCACTAGTTACTACACGCCAAAACACCTCCACCATACAGTGTTGGCGTCTGAAATCCCCTTTCTTGGTATCTACTACAGCGGGCATCGCAGGAAGCCGTGTAGTGACCCTAGGCAATGTGACGAATCTAAGCTATGTTGTTCAGCCGCCACGCTTCCAAGGTGGATTGCACAACGCTCCTGTGCCGCAGTGAGTTAGACCTCCCCAGTGCACTAGTTTGCGCTGATGACGCCAAGGATCGTGCAGTTGCTAGCTGGACTCGCGCACATCACACTGCCCCAGGACCCGTCTCGGGAGCTGCGGTTATACGGAGGCAAAGGCGGTCTGCTGTTCGCTGCCGACCTGACGGGTGAGGGACATGTCACGACGTATCCGAGCGACCAGGAGACAGTCACTATTACTGCGCCTTTCGAGGGCGGCGTAATCCCCGAGTATGAGGTGATCAACCAAGGGCCGTGTACCGGGCGACAGACTTTCATCTAGTAGACTGAAATGCGACATGGGTGGAGAGGAAGGTGCATGTTGGTTGTACAGTCTATTCGTTGGCTTGATGCAAAGAGAATTGTCGTGTTCCGCTTCCTTCCTCCGGCGCCTCTTACTATACACCCACCCTCGTCTCTCTTCTTCTCCGCTCGCTTACTCCTCGTCGGCGAACATGGCGCGGCCAGTCTTGGAGTTGAGGAACTCGTTCCTGTTACTATTGTTAGCCTGCTGTCCCATGCACCGATGCCTGCCATGTCTCTGCTATTCTCATCAATGTCCGTCCACTCACCTCTCGATAGCCCACTGCATGGTGCCGTATGCGATAGCCAGAGGTGGGATAAAGTAGAGGACCTGGTTCTTCGAGCGGCGCACGACGTTCCAGAAGCCCTTGCCGATGAAGGTGGCCATGGGGCGCTGACGGTTGGGGCTCAGTGCGTAGGTGACGACGCCCTTTCCGGGTCGGCCACCGCCCTCGTAGGGGTTGCCCCATGAGCCAATGTGCCATCTATGCCATTGTCAGCATGTTCCCTCTGCTACTCCGATGGTTGTGCGCTGGAAGGTGGTTCGAGGAGCGGATTCTTTGCGGGGTGGCTGCGGTCGCGTGCAACGGGATTGCGGACATACGTGGTCTTGGTCTTTGCGTGGATGTCAGAAGGTCCGAGAGCCATTGTGACGATGTGAGTGGTGGTTGTGGAGGTGCAATGCGTGGGCGGCGGCGTTGACGTTCCTGTCAGAAAGCTGCGAGCGGTGCTGCTATGCCAAGCCTTTTCCCGTTAGCTGAAATAGGCAAGGCGCCGCAAGAGTGAATACCGCAAATGTGATTGGCCTAGATACAAAGCACTCCTGCACATCACGGGATTCCAAGTCATCGCAAAGAATCTTATCGTCTCAGATAGAATCATTTCTCTGCGACTGACCAACACCTACGGTATAGTCCTACACGCCCATAATTCCGATAGGTCCGCTGTCAACGCGTCGGCAACGGCATACCCACGTTGCAACACCATGTGGAACAAAGTCAAGATCTCCTCCATGTCATGAGCAGTCTGAACACGCGCTCCTGCGACCCTCAAAGGAAAGAACAGTAGCACCCCTGCGATTCCAGCGGCCAACAACTGATGGCTCAACCGAAGGATTTCGCGTGTGTGCCACTCGATCTGGGTACGAGGTAAAATCGGCGCTCGTGGCGCCCCAGGCTTCGTCCAGTGCACGTGATAGTCATAGGTACCTGAAAGATAGATGCTGACCGCATGGTAGTACACATGGGCAACAAGAAGCTCTGGGTCCAATGCACCTGATGCAGACTGCCATGCCTTGCTGCCATTCCACCACTCGTGCAAAGATCGTTGAAGTAGCAAGCCTTCAGCAGCCAGGTACTGCGCCTTTTCAGTCCGCGCTTTTTCCGATAGATGCGCCGCTTCCGATGCGCAATACTGAACCGCGCGTATGCTCAACTCCGAAAAGGTAGGCAGCATATCGAAGAGTGCTTCCTTCGGGTGCCAAAGAGCGGCTCCTTCGCCACTCCAAAGATTTGCTAGGGCACTGGTCCATGCAGGCTCACTTAAAAAGGTCGGCTCGCTGTAGATCAAGGCCCGGGATATCTCGAATATGCGGGCGGAGAGGAAGAAGGTACGCTTTTGCGTACTCTTTTCGTTGGAAAGAGCAAGGCAGGAAGGGGGCTGGAGACGTAGGATTGCGCAAGTTCCGTGCAGGAAGTGCGAGAGCCAATTGGTTCCGCTGGCATCGCACATCAACTAAGCCATGTTAGACTAATCCCGTGTCTGCTCGAAATGGATCGCATACCTCGAATAGGCCAAGAAGAAACGTCGTCCAGAGCGTGGAAGGGTCGTCTGCAAATTTGTTCTGGGTAATTCGGGTCTGGACACAGCGAACCGATCCCGCATAAAGCTGCATTGCACTCCGGCGCCCTTTGATATCCCCAACCCCTGAGCCTGAACATCGCATTCGTTGGAATCTGTGTAGAGAGGCTATTGCACAAAGAACATCCCTCAAAGCGGCCGAAGAGTGCATCATGCTCTGCAACTCATCTTGCACTAGCAAGTTTCCATGCGAGAAAGTGTTCATGGGCAAAAAGAAGCTAAAGAAGTATGTCACATCTTGCTCGGTCTGTCCCGAGCTGACCTGAAATGAAAGCTGCAATGGGGCCTTGGACCTTGGGTTAACGAAGACGAAGCTCGAGGTCGCAGGCCGTGTGGGTGCTATGCATGTTTGTTGTGTCCGTTTACAGCGGTCACACGGCATTCCTCCGTCGCACTCAGCCTGTTAGCGGAGTCAGACTGCAGATGACCAGAACACTTACCTTGATCTTTCGCTTGGTACAGGCTTCGCATCGTTTTCGTCTAGCCTTACGGCCATCGTATGGCCCGATGCTGGGTGACATGCGGCTTGCGCTACCACGAACGCTAAGTCGTATTGCGGCTAAGACTTATTGTTGATACGCAACACACAAGGAGGCTTTGTTTCTCTCCGGACAACACCGAGGACTTCGGAATGTCAAGAAGCATGCTCTAGGAAATGATATCGCTTGACGACGAACGAAGCATACGAGCAGCGGGCCCTAGTGGAGGCGGTGCCATTTGACTTGACCGATTTAGGAAGCGAAAGAACGCGTCTAGGCCTCGTTGAGAATGAACACTAATACCACCGACGAGCCACCGGAGAAGACCACCTTCATCACCTATGTCGGTCAAAGTGCGGCTCTGCTGCACTGGAGGATTCGTCTAATTGTAGCAGTACCCACTGTTGTCTCTGTTTTTGGTCATGATAGAGCGCTTTGAAAGAAGGTCGAGCATATGTCCTTCCCTCGCGTCAGGACTATAGATACCACTGCGGCACTCCTGCAAATTGATCACAGCCAGCGTTTTCTGCCTTTTCCTTCCAAATCATAGCGAAACCCCGCATACCATCTTCTTCATCACTCTTCGACATCATGGGACTTTGCGGTTCACTTTTCCTCGTACTTTTGGCATCCTCGCCAGGCATTGTATTTGCTAGAATCGTACTTCCCATTGTCGGTTCCCACCACTACGATGTAACGGTCACTTCCGCATCACTCACAGACCACGGTCGCTTGGATCCATACGCCAACAACAGCACTCCTCGATCTGTCATGGTATCCGGATTCTATCCTGTTACTCAATGCCGCCGGAGAAAGATCGATTCCTACATGCCGCCTGCTACCGCAAATTTCATGGATACCAAGTTCGGCGCATATGGCCTCCCTAACGGCAGCTTCCCATCACTGGGTCTTGAGACGTGTACGACTTCAGCAAAATCAGAAGCTTGCTTCAGCGACGGCTTGCCTGTCGTGCTGTTCTCAGGCGCGCTCGCCACCTCTCGACATCTGTACAACGCTTTGCTCCAGAATATCGCGTCTGCTGGTTATGTGGTGCTCTCCATTGACCACCCCTACGACGCCGACGTGGTTGAATTCCCTGACGGCACTATAGTGACCGGCGTCGAGATGGACAGCGATGCGGATATTGAGCTTGCCCTCAACACACGAGTCGCGGACATTGAGTTTGTCTCTAAGCACATTCACAACGTCTCCGTTTTGGAAGGGTTGTTTCCGACAAACTTGCGCCGCCAACGGGTATCCCAAATGGCCGTTGTTGGGCATTCCTTTGGTGGCGCAGCTGCTGCTAGTGCGATGATGAAGATGCCGTCTCTCAGAGGTGGAGTCAACATTGACGGCTCCATGTTTGGTTCTGTGTTGACAACCGGCTTCGGCGGTCCCTTCATGCTGATGGGCCACGAAAACAAGACACAAGAAACTGATCCGTCCTGGAAGACTCTCTGGCCACGCCTCGTTGGTTGGAAGAAGGAGCTTGAAGTAAAGAATGCCGCGCACTACAGCTTTTCAGACCTTCCCTTGATCATGTCCGCATTGGGTCTGGATGGCAAGTTGCCAGCGGAGGTTGGAGAGCTACTGGGTAATATTGAGGGTCGCAGAATGACAAGTCTTACAACCAAGTATGTTGTGGCTTTCTTGGATATGATGCTAAAAGATGGAAAAGAGGATGCATTTTCCAAAGCTGGGGACCAATTTCCAGAGGTGTCAGAAGTGGCTTAGGCAATAGTTCACGGTAATCTAGAGTGGAGCCGATAGTCGTTGGTCATTAAAGTAGCACTAGTCTAACTCGGTAGTAAATCAGGTTCACGAATACGGACTTTGGACGCCTTGACACTCATGTTCCGTGGTTGTAATTTTTTACAAGCTTTGAAAAATGCAGCTTTACAACATGCCACTTAAATTCTGTTTCTGATTCTTATTTTACAATAATGCGCAAATGATAAGAGCCATCAGCAATAGTAGCAGGCACAAGGGTGATGTTTTGTATACATCATCAGTAGGGCTAGATCTGGAGCTTGCCGTGCGATAAAAGGTTCTTCCAGTAGTCCCAATGTTCCTAGCGTGGTGACGTCACATGCGGTCGTCGTGCTTCATCAATGATATGAGGTGCATCAGCACAAACACAAGACGAGATTCTAGCAACCTGCATCACAAATTCTGATTCGAACTTTGTAATCATGGCACCTAAAATCTTTCTGTATGTGTATTCGTCGGAATGTTGATCAAACTGCTAATTTCTCGTACCATTCAGCACCGGCGCAACTGGCTATATTGGAGGCGACACCCTTTTTGCGTTGTACAACAAGCATTCTGATTACGAAATTGCTGCTCTTGTCCGAACAGGTACTTGCCAGTGCTTTTCCCCAGCTGCGCAACATACTAATATGGTATAGAGGAGAAAGCCAAATCCGTAACCGAGGCTTTCCCCAAGGTGCGGATCGTTATCGGTGGGCTGGACGACTCCAAAATCCTGGAAGATGAGGCAGCAAAGGCAGATGTAGTCATTCGTGGGTTACTCACAGCGTCGCATGACAATGCAGTCAATGCTAATGATTCGCAGATACTGCGGATGCATCGGACCACGAAGGCGCCGCGAAAGCGATCGCAAAGGGTCTGGCATTTGGCCATTCTAAGGAGAAGCCTGGATTCTGGCTGCACACTGGCGGCACTGGTATCCTGTGCTGGGAGACTATGCGTGACGAAAATAAGTTGGGCGAATGGTCGGAACGTGAATACAACGATTGGACAGCCGTGCAGGACTTGACTGGATTGCCAAAGGATGCTTTCCACAAGAACGTCGACGATCTTGTGCTGGCAGCTGGATCTGAATCGGTCAAGACAGCAATCCTGTGCCCACCAACCATCTACGGACGTGGACGAGGCCCATTGAACACCCGAAGCAGACAGGCATACGAGCTCGCACACTTGATCTTGACTGGCCAATACATCCCCATCATCGGCCAAGGAAAAGCGCGCTGGAACAACGTCCACGTATCAGACCTGGCCCAGCTCTTCGTTCTGCTGACCGAAGCCGCCGTGAATAACAACACCGACTCCAGATTATGGAACGAGCAGGGTTACTACCTCGTAGAGAACGGAGAGCATCTATGGGCAGATCTTGCGCGCCTCATGGGTAAAAAGGCCACGGAGCTGGGTCTTGTCGACAAGAAAGAATTGAAAGAGCAACAGCTTGGCAAGGACAAGGCGATTGAACAGGCAGGTTTCGAGGCTGTGAGCTGGGGCTTCAACAGCCGCGGTAAGGCGGAGAGGGCGAAGAAGCTGGTTGGATGGCAGCCGAAGGGACCCAGCATTGAAGATAATGTCGAAGAGATATTGACCGACGAGAAGAGTAGGTTGGACAAGAAGTAGAGTGGTGAGTAACTTCTGCGAATTAATGACAGTGTAACCGACCTCTAGTAAGGATAGGTAGACGCAGCAAATCATGTTGTATATACTCTAGTATACTATAGTATACCAAACCACTACTGTCGACTTTGATTTTGGATCCAGTAGATTTTGGCTTCTACCATATGTTGCATAGAGGTGGAGAAGCTTTGACGCGGGACAAAAGACGAGCAAGCATGCATGCAATCAATCGGCACAGCAAGGCGGACTTTTGTGTTTTTGGGTTGCATCAACACGCTGCTTATGCTGCGCCACAATCCTTCGAGTTGATGTTTCACACGCCCAGGCGTGCTAGGCAACAGCATTTGCGCCTTATCGCGATTCCGGATTCAAGACTACAAGGCACATCAATCCTCCGTTTCCTTTGCAAATTACCCTACGGCAAACTCCTCTTTGCACATTGAACGAATTCATGGCTAGTGGCTCGTACTATTGAGCAACATCACAGGCATGGCGAGTGTCGACAGCCGCCCTCTCGGGCAACAGACGCTTCGAGGCTTTGGCATCTTCCAAGCCATCGTCTCAATACCCACGATGGTGATTTTGGGGTTCTTTGCATGGGAACAGATGATATTTCCTTACCAAGAGGACTTCTACTTCTTCTTGTAGGTGTTGCTCGCGCTTCGTTGCAACATGCGTCTTCTGTGCAAATAAACTAACAACCTCGACAGTGCACCCTCAATGACAGCACTCATGGCTGCAGGCATCGTGTTCATCGTATACGTACAGCGCAAGGCAATCGCGACGCCGTACCAGGTGCTTTTGTTCGAGGCTGCAAAATCGGTCCTCGCAACGGGGCTGTGGCTCTGGCTCATTCTGGATTCCGCATTCGGCCCATGGCGTGTCCAACATCATGAGCATGCTCCTGACACTTATGTGGATCCAGACTATGTCAGGAGACGTGTTCAGCATGATGCGCTTGCAAGTCTGCTACTGATGTAAGGCGGCTTTTCATCTAATAGGAATGGACATGGACTAATATTGTGCAGTGTGTTCTTCTACCCACCGCTTGGGTATGCATACGTTATTTGGAGGACGAAGAGTAGTCATGGAAGCGGCGAGGGTGGAGAGGGGCTGAATCGCGAAGAGAGGTCTCCGCTGCTTTCGCGAACGAGTGGAAGGACCTTGGGTTAGTGCTAGGATATAAGCGACATGTCTCGAACACGCATGCAGACAGACTGTGTAGTTCATACGGCAGAGTTGTGAACAGCAGTCAGGCCACTGCGCATCCGGTGCGAACCGCTCGTCGTGCAAAGGAGAGTCTTGCAAATACTTGTGTGTGTGCAGACAGACAGCATCATTGAGAGCATTTGTGCTTTCCGTGAGTATGTGACAGGTGCCATTCAAATACTGAGTCTTCAATGTGACTACTCGCTGCTCACACGCCTACCACAGCAAGCGTGCGTGACTGTGAGGGTGACATGTCCTTCTTTGGGATCATGCAGTATGATCATACAGCAACCCAGACGTATTTCCTCGTCGTACGAGGCCGGTCGTTTGCCTGCCCTTTGTTCGATATTCCCCCATCAAAGGATATCCGTGTGTATGTGTGTGCCTCGACTGATTGTAGTCCAGCCGGCCATTACAAGCCTGACATGAAATCCTCAGAAGTCGTTTGGCCAGCACTTCTCCTTGGGCCACGTCGCGGCGTCGTGGCTGGCGGCGTGGGCCTCAAGCTGGGCCTTGTTGGTGTTGACGATCTCGCGGCGGCAGTTCTGGCACTGTGTTGAGTGGGCGGTCAGCTGTGCGCAATGATGCCATGCAATGCAAGAGCATCAGGTAAGAAGCGCGGGAGTGCCTACGATGGACGTTGGCTTGGGCGGCTTCACGGGCAGACCGTTTGCCTTGACTGGCGCGCGGGTGCCGGCCTTGTCGGCCTTCTTGTGCTCGCGCTGGATCTTTTTATCATGTCAGTATGTCATTCTATCCGCAACCAGTACTTGGTATGGCACGTACTCTGTCCTTCTTGGAGATAGGCATGGTGATGGATCGAGTGGATATGTTGGTGTAAAAGCGAGGGGAAATGTTCTGCACATAGCGCGGGAGAGCGCGATCACTTTGATCAGGGTCTCGCTTAGCGCGTAGTCTGACAGATAGGCCCCGCTTGTCGCGAATCTTTCCTTCACGTGCTTCTCTTCACGGGCCATGCAACCTTTACGCCAGCCACATTTTCACAACACAGCTTACAAAGACTGGTAACAGCCTCGAGCGCCAGGAACTCGTTTGCTCGGCTTTCCTGGATCATGCGGTGTATACAAAAGAAGAAATTCGCTACATCTGCACTACATGTATGAATGTACTCTGGAAGACTGTATCACTGTATCACTGCCTGATCTTGATGTTGAACAGGCGACTATTCCTATTCATACATCGAAATGATGGAAGAAATAGTCTTACCGCTCTACAAAACCATGCGTCGACTACCTTTAGGGCATTTACCGATATGTTTAGAGGAACTTGTCAAGAATGCTCCATCCCTGTGCATGGTGAATGCGTGGTGGAAGTAGTCCTTATCCCGACCTGTGACAGTAGTACTGAATTCAGGCTGCGCAGTGTTATTATACACCACTACCAGTGGTGCTAGACCTGGATGCGACTTGCGCGTATTCCCGTCGTTCTCGATATACTATTCCACTGTTGCTGTCGTTTGACGGATGGCAGACGTCCTGGGTCATCTCCATTGCAGCCGAAACTCTTTGGTCGCATTGATTCAATACAACAAGCAGCAGACGAATATCGTAGAAGGATCGTGAGTGGCAGAGTTGAGCAGAAACCCGTGGGGTGGGGTGACAGAGGGCTGATGGCTAAGCAGAGAAAAAGAAAGAAAGGCTGCGTAAGCTTCTTTGCGCAGCCTTCTCATACAGCTGGCAGTTCAGCCTTTCTCTGCATCACCGGCGCAAACAGCGCAGCGACCGCTGGCGAAGTCCGCTTTCAGCCTTGTGCCGCATGATTTGCTTTGCGGTTTGTATGATGCAAAAGAATTCATGGAATACAGCCCGTTGTTGTCTTCGTCGTACAGTTTGGTCTTCGAAGTCCGATCACAGAGCGAAGTAAACAATGGTGGTGTCGGTTTGGTTGTGGTACAAAGTGGCTCATCTTCAGGGTTAGAGGTTGCTCGTGCCAGGCCAGCGGTAGCAGGGAGCACGTGCGGAACAGCGGAAGTCAAGTTCATTAAACCAACCATAACAGTGCGACAACGGGGACTGCAAGCAAAGGTAAACAGTGATCTCGATAGGAAAGGAAGATCGTAAAGGTCCATGCACGTGGCGAAGAAACCCCGAATCGCGGCTTCCCCTTCCACGTTCTGGCCCGTGATAACCCCTGCCCTCGATTGGCCAGCGGAAACAAACAACGCGCCTATTTTTATCAGAACCTCCGCCGCTGACTACCCAAACCTCTAATTTCCTCAGCGCCCTCAAGTGCCATTTCGTGTCAACATCTTGCACACTGCGACAGCCAGCCCTTAGAGCCAAAATTTGGAAACTTTACCTGGATCACTGAAAGAGACGATAAAATGGCTCGTGGCAACCAGCGCGACAAGGCTCGGGAGAAGAATCTCAAGGAGCAGGCCGGAAAGGTATGTTCTGTCGCTGTCTTTACCACGCACAGCTACGCGTGCTATAATTTTCTTCAGAGAACTACTCGCTGACTTGATGAACAGAAAGGCAAGAACACTGTATGTGCATATGAGAAAGGCTGTCTATGGGGGCTTTGAGGGGTGTTGGCTGATGACTGGCTGCAGCAATCCGGTACTGAATTCGCACGCACCAAAGAGAACGTAGCAGAGATTATGCGTGCTAAACAAGCTGCTGGTAAGTCACCACTGTCATAATATGCGCCTGCACGAATGCGAACAGGTGATGTGCTGGGTGTAAGAATCCGACGCTGACTGACTCCTTGTGTAGCTGAGGCAAAGAAGGCCGCTGAGGGCGCTAAGAAATGAGCGGTCAGACAAAATGCGCAACGCGACAACGACAATACTTTGACACACCAGTCGCAGGGCAACCTGCTTAGAAGTCTGCAATCTTGTGAGTGGAGTTTCTGGGGTTTGGATCAAAAGGCGAAAGAGTGTGCTTGGATTGATTTTCGATATACCGAATACACCGATTTCTGATTTTGAACGCCGTGAGGAACCCATTGCGCCTAGTCTCCCATGCGACACAAGGAATCTTTCATCAAGACCGGACAACCAAAGTAAAGCACCAACAACATTTTGAGGGAAGATCGTAGAGCCCGAAAGTGTGATCTCTTGGATCTAACTCTAATACTAAAGGGTTACATCTTTACAACCAAGTCCTAAACAGCACCACCGCGCGGCAGTCATCGCAGCATGTGGAATACGGTATAATGCGAAACGCCCCAGCAAATGATAAAAATGGTATAAGAATCCGGACAACTGCTGAACCAGAAGCATTTTGTGCCGAATCCGTCATAAGAAAGTTGTTCTCGCCCACCACTACCCAAGACCAACCAGACGTATACACGCAGTCAATCCATCCCCCGCATTACCGTCTCTCCAAAGTTTCTTCGTGAAGATGTTTACGCAATCATGCCGGGGAAACCACCAAAGTTGTTGATGGCTGCGGTCTCGGGGAAAGAAGCCATACCGCAGAGACACTGGCATGAGCAAGTCTGACCAGCACCGTCTACTCCCTGTCCAGGGACAACGGTGGCGTCAGCGAGAGCACTGCTACCGGTTCCAGTCGCAAGGGCAGCTCCAGCCTCGATGGTGACGGTAGTAGGGGCGGCGGCGGCGTTGGGGTCAACAGACTGGAGATCGCCTGCAACGAGGCCTGTGCCGTTGGTCTTGATGGCGAGCCCCTTGAAGTCGGCCATGGTCTTGTCGCCAGTCTCTGCGGCGTTGATACTGAATACCATGCCCTTTCCGCAGTGAATACCGTTTTGTTGCTTGCAGTAGAACCCTGAAGGATGTTAGTCTTTGTTTCGCCTTGTCTATTGACGTGGAGAGCTTACAAAGCGGCTCTGTTGTCTCAACAGTCATGTTCCATGTGACGCCAGGTTTGCCCTCGGGGTTGGGCATGAAGCCAGAGTCCATTCCTCCTTCCATCTTCTTGCATGGCTCGGCAAAAGTCGATTGCGTGGCAGTGTGGTTCTTCTGCATAAACTCGAATACGACCATGTCGCCGACGGCGGCCTTTATGGATTCCGGGTTGTATCCTAGAACGGGCGCCATGCCGGTCGCGACAGGCTTCAATCCACCAACGACAACCTACAACTTGTTAGACAAAGCTCGATCATATAGCAGAGGATGCACTTACAGTGTGTGTCATCGCGCCAGTCGCGGCAGCAGGGGCAAGGCTCATAACCTGCATCTCAGCGGATGCAAGCACGGCTGCCAAGGGTAGTGCGGTGAAGTACTTCATTATGACTAGATTGCGTATCGTGTAAATTGTCGTAAAAATGAACGTAAGCCTGCGCTGCAAGCACTAGAATGTACGATAGAAGGTTGAAGGATTGAAAGGGCACTACGAGGGCCGGCTCGGACAATAAGAAGCAGATGAGGTAAGAGAAAGAGTGTGGAGCACTGGTATTATGAGGCAAAAGCGATGAGATGAGGAGATAGTTTATGCCTGGGGATATTCTATTCCTTAAATCCACGCATGAAATTGTTGACACTGAAGAGCTTGCAGGCCAGTGGCGCACATGGCGAAACACCAGCCCCCTGCTCTCGGCATCGTACTTGGAGAAACGTTGATCGACTGCAAGAATGGCGAGATTTTAGTGACGCGCACTTGGCTGGGCGCAACGGCGGGGGTGTTTGATGCTCGAACTGTTGGAGGTGGGCTCAAGACTGTCGCGGTGGTGTCGCAGATCTGTCTCGCTTCCGCCCGATTCGGTAATCTATGAACCACCCAAGGCTATAAGCGCAGGGACACAACTATTCAAGATGCCTGAGCGATGGGGCTGGGAACTCGCCAGCCGCATGAAGGAACTGCAGAGCCTTCATCTCGCAGTCTGTATTCCCGAAGTTTTGAGGCACAACCTGTATAGGTGGTCAGTCGCGTACAAGGGCTGGACCATGAGCTTTCTCACCCCATTGGTTCAAAATAGTGACATTCAAGCCTCGACATGTCTAATTCGTCTTCCAAACATGTTGGGCAGCCACGCTTTGGCGTAGGATGCCTTCAAGAGTCGCCATTTGGTGTATCTGCTACTGTGTTGATGAGGGCTCCCTTAGCGCCTGCTGTTGTCCAGCATGCAGGCCTGTATAGTAACCGGCATAGTACCAGGACATTATAACATTCTTCATGTTCTCGTCTTGCACTGTACACAGTCAACATGCCGTCAACTATCAAGCCCCCCACATCACCCGGAAGCAACGGCTGTCAAAGTCAAGACTTACCTGTTCCAAGAATGGCCTGTGGCATGGCATCTGCAAGACTGGCGGCAGCATGTGACACCGGAGGAGCCTCAGTCCTTGGCGATTGGATCTGCGCCTCTTGCTGTCCGGAGAGATCTGGTTCCTGGTTCTTGTAAGACAGGGTTAGGTACTCGACTGTTTCGCATGTCCACGTACCTGTTGCGGCGATGGACCGCCTTGGTCTGACTGAGCAACGCCATTGGCTTCTGACATTGGCGTATCGACATCCTCATGATCCGCGACGCCGTTGGTCTCTGGTGCTGCCGATGCCGTCTCCGCCTCATCCATCAAGTCTCCATAGTCGCTACAAAGGTCAGTAACATTATGTACAGGCACCGAAAGCTACTTACGCGCGTAATTCCTTTAGTTCGTCCTCGGTTAGGACGTCTTCGAGTTTCTTACCCGATTGGTGGATGCTGTGATATTTCTATTCTGTTTAGTCGGTATCTTCTAACGATGATGGATCGATAATTCATGGAGACATACCTTGTACTCGTCAACTGCACTATCCCAGGAATCAATCAGTAGAGCATCGTCCCACGCGTTCTTGTCGCTCATGTCTACGACGGGCGCCATGTTGATCGAACCTTGAGTGATTTGGCGGCGAGTGGAGCAGATCAGACCGTCAGCTCGGGGAACTGGTAGCAGAAGGTTTAGTGAGTAGCGGTAGAGATGATAACTTTCGACCTAGTGTGGGTGTATGATAGGGCAAGTGGACGGTGAAGGCTGGGAGACTATCTTGGCAAGGGCCGGCTAGCGCGACTGCCCTCGAAAAAAGTTACCGCGCCTGAGCTCTCCTCCGAACTTTTGCGCGTAACAAGACTCGCGACCACACCGACCTTGGGCAATCACGCGAATTTAACATGGCTGCCGACGACACCAAGGGAAAGAAGCGCAAGGGTGAGTAATTGCGACGAAGATGGATGCTGGAATATGCCCGCTGACCTTTCCCAGTCGCATCCGAGGCGGCGCCAAAAGCGAAGAAGCCCAGAAAGTCGGACGATGTCGCGCCCGAAGCCGCCAAGCCAACGAGGAAATCTGCGCGTAAACAAGCCGCCGACTTCATGGACATTGCAGAAGAAGCTGCGCCCGTCGCCGCTGCCGAGCCTGTCCAGCCAAAGAAGGGCAAGAAGAGCAAGGCCGCTGCTGATGCCCATGTCGACACGGCCGAGCCCGTCGCCCAGGTAGTCGAGGTCGCCCAGGTGCAAGAAAAGCCCAAGAAGCAAGCAAAGAAGGGCAAGACTGTCGTCGCAGAGGAGACTGTCGTAGCAGAGGCTCCCAAGGCCTCTAAGAAGGGAAAGGCAGCGGATGCCGCACCTGTCGAGGATGCTGCTGTCGCCGTCGAGGAGACCACCGCAGTCGCAAAGCCAAAGAAGACCAAGGGTGGAAAGAAGCAGGAAGCGGCTGAACCCGAGGTCGAGGTTACCGAGGTCACAGCGGCAGAGGACGATGCAGCTGAAGACGACCAAACCGCAGCTCTGCTCGCTGGCTTCAGCGATTCCGATTCGGACGATGCTGACGAAGACGAAAACTTTGACGAGGCCGCAAAGGTTCCCAAACTTAGCGCAAAACAGCGGAAAGCGATCAAACAGGCAGAGACTGCACCCAAGTCCAACGAGCCCGGTGTTCTCTACGTTGGGTATGTATATCATTCACTCCGCACCGTCTTTTTTTTTGTAGCTAACAGGCCGTCTAGTCGCGTGCCTCGTGGTTTCTTCGAGCCTCAGATGAAGCAGTACTTCTCACAATTTGGCAAAGTCAACCGGTTACGTCTGTCACGCAACAAGAAGACTGGTGCCTCCAAACACTTCGCCTTCGTCGAGTTCCAATCACAAGAAGTCGCTGACATCGTCGCACGAACCATGAACAACTACCTACTGTTCGGCCACATTCTCAAGGTCCATCTCATCCCCAATGACCAGGTACACCCAGATCTTTTCAAAGGCGCCAACGAACGTTTCAAGGTCGATCCTCGCAACAAGAAGGCTGGTCTTGAGATGGAGCGTGGGGTTCCGCGAGAGCAATGGGAAAAGCGCGTCGAGAACGAGAACAAGAGGAGGACGAGCAAGGCTAAACAGCTCAAGGAGACTTTCGACTACGAATTTGAAGCACCGGCGCTTAAGACTGTCGACAGTGTTCCCAAGCACACCAGCATAACTACTCTCGAGCCCGCGAAGCCCAAGCAACTTCTTACCGAGACAGCTACTGAGGAGACTACTACCCCAAAGGGCAAGAAAGGCAAGAAGGGTGCAAAGGCTCAAGCAGAGCCTCAACCCGTAGAGGTTGCAGAGGTCACAGAGGCCGTCGAGGCTATCGAGGCTGTCTCCCCTGCACCCGCCAAGAAGGGCAAGAAGAGCGCAAAGACGAAGGCTGTTGAACCCGCTCCGGTCGTGACTGAGGAGACAGCTGAGCCCACGGCGCCTGTTGCAGACAAGAAGCCTAAGAGGGCCAGCAAGCGCAAGTCAGACGTCGCGCTCGAGGCTACCGCCGTTACCGAGGAGACTGTTCCAGAAGTAACGCCCAAGAGCAAGCGTGCCAAGAAGGAGAAGGTCGTCGTTGAGCCCATTGCTGAGGAGGTCGAGGAGAAAAAGACAGCAGCCAAGCCAAAGAAGGCGGCCAAAAAGGCCAAGGCCTAACAACGCTGATGTCAGATGAGCCATAAAATAGGTCAGCTTGTAAAAGCATCCCACACCACACCAACTTGCGGATGAGTTTGGCTTTATTGTATATGTTTAATGGTTGTGGCTGCTTACAATGATCTGCATTACATTGTTGTTCTTCCGCTTTCCAACGAGTCGGGCGTTTAAGTAGGCAAACCATGGTTCTAGCGTGTCTATACCAATGTGGCAATCTACCGTCCATATCCTTATTTCTCTGGGCACATTTCCTGTTGTTTTCAAGTTATCCACTTAATTGACGTGTATCTAACAGGTGGGTACTCCAGCCTTCATCTTTGATCCACACCTAAGCCTCATGTAGAAGGAGCATAACAAGATCTCGCGCTTACATCAGATCTCGCCCTGCAGACGGAAAATTCACAGCCAGCTGTAGTCGCTTCTGGTCAAGTACGATTGCTCTATAGGAGAGAAACACATATTACACGAACATCACCATCTTTTCTGCACCGCAGACATAGGACATCTTGTCAAAAAAGATCTTTGTTTACCCCTCATCGCATCCAGTTTCCTCCCTGTCTCCGGACCACCACTTCACAATGGCAGAAAACGACGCGCGCCTTGCTTCATCGGACATGTACGAGACCATCACATCGCTACCTCCAGTCAAACGCTACATCATCACGCACAACGAGCAAGGCAAAAGCACGGTTCACTCAAGCCCAGCACTGCAATACTACGGATACCCAGGTGTCGGCGGAACATCTCGATCATGTGAGTCTCAGAGCTTCGTCTTGCTTCCCACCATGGCAAACGAAAGACCAAATGTTGATGCAAGACTCTATACAACTAGACGCCACGTCTTCCATCCCAGCCACTCTTGCAGGTGACAAGGATATCGAAGCATACACATCCAAAGAAGGAGATGCAAGTTACACCGGCCGCAATATCGTATCCAAAGGATCCGGTTCCCACCTCATTGTCTGCGAGCTCGGTCCCGGACAAGCCAGTCAAATGCACCAAACTGTGTCCATCGACTACGTGGTCTGCACGCACGGAAACATCAACCTGGAGACTGCTACAGGAGAGATGGTGAATCTGAACCCTGGGGTACGTTTTCTTTGCTTCTCTCTGTCCTTGGTTTTGCGATTTCTTTGCAAATAGTCGAAGAATGAGAAATTTAGCTGTTACCCATGCAGTGCTGACAGATTGGGATAGGATCATATTGTCCAGCGCGGCACCATGCATAAATGGCACAACGCGTCTGACACTGAGCCCTGCCGGTTCATTGCTATTACACTGCCTGCAGAGCCGTTCCAGATTCCGGGTACAGGGAAGATGCTGGAGGAAGAGCATGTCAGTGGTAGTGAAGCCAAGGACTTTGACCTTAGTAAGTTGTAGACACGAGCAGGAATATCTCGTCAAAGACGAGCAGGGGGTATGATATATAAGACCACAGAGAGAAGGACGGAAGTATAGAATCATCAATCGTTAAATATATTCAGTTGAATCAAGAGCTACTCCCACAGACATTGGGAATAGAATACACTCATAGTTAAGCTTGATATTCCGGAACCATTGTTTGGGCCCATTTGCATATCATGATTACGAGTCGCGACGAAGGGTATTTGGACTTTCAAGGATTTCATTTCTCGCTAATGATGTAACACAAAGACCACACATACAATCCCTCTTCTGTCCCGCCGCTATACGATTGATTGTAGCTACTTTCACAAGGCAGTGCAAATCTAGCCTGTGCCTGACACGGCGAGCTTCATGAGGTGGTCCATGAAGGTTTGCAGACTGACATCGTCGGTAAAAATGGTCTGTGCTGTTTGTGCAACGCCTCCGTAGTTGCCAGTAGTGTGTGTCGTCGAGGGATTGAGCTTGCTGAGCAAGAAACGTGCCTGCGAACCGCCGGCATCACAGACGATGAATCGAGGCAATGGGAATCGGTCCTGGATAAGCTCTTTGGCATCCTCCTTTGGTGCCTCCAGAAGTGCTCTGAAATTCTCGTACCCCTCTTGGTCTTGGTAGCCAGCCTTCCGCCACTCGGCCATTGTTTCACCATGGAAAATGAGAATGTGGAAGAAGGTGTCAAGCAGCAAGACGGTCTCAGACTGGATTGAACTGGAGTCGAGCAGTACGGGCTGGCCGCCTTCATGGTCGAAGCCGTAGCTGTCCAATGTTGGTTGGATCATGATCAGGGAGTTGCTAACGTCTTCGTGGTTCAAGACATGACGGTAGAAAGCGGTCTCGTCGGGCGAGTTGTTGAAGACCTGCAAGAACTGTGACCGACGGAGATGGAACATGAATTGCGGGTATAGTGTGAAGTTCTTCTCGAGCCTAGTATAGTAGTTAGTATTCGATACTGAAGCGGAAGGATACAAAAAAAGAGAAGTGAGTGCTCCACTTCTTGGAATAAAGGTATGCTTACCTGAATGACGACGGGTCGTCTTTCCTGTACTCAGCGAAGCGAGCGCATAATCGGATGAGCATGCGGTCAACCCATCGAAGGACATCTGGACCATCATCGACCTCAGCTTTGAAGACTGCTATCCTCGACATGAGGACGGCAGCAGCTTCTTGGTCGAAGGACTGGGCGATGGCAGGGTCACCGGAAGGACCGCTCAGGGGGCGGGCGACGGTGGTTACTCTCAGATGGTACTGGCCGGCGGAGTGTTGGTAGTATGTGAGGAACTGAATCAGAGCCTGCTGCTGTCCAGCCTGCATCTGGTTTGGTCCGCCTTGACTAGCAATCTCAAAGTAGATACCGTAAGAGGACGCAGGGTCGATACCGCACATCTTCCATGCGCAAGTGTTGCCGATACCACACTCAGTCTCACCAACGGAGACGGACTTCTTGTTTAGCGACACAGCGTGTCCAATAAGACCAGTGATCTTCAACTCCTTTGTTGTCAATACCTCAAAGTTGGCGCCGAAGCCCATGAGAAGGTTGTCATCGGCATCTTTGTTGAACACTCGCGCGAAGGATTGTTTGTACATGGACGATGTGAAGCTGTCGGTCAGAATCATATGTCCGCCGGTAGTGTTTGCAAGGCCCCTCATTTCGAGCAGACCAACCTGGTCCAAACATCCAGCAAAAATGTCTACAATGTGGCCGTTGTGGGAAATACGCTTGGCAAGTCCCTCGTAAAACTTCAGCGCCTTCTTGTAGTACTTGATGTTGTCGCGATCGATGTCGTGGTGGGATCGGATGGGCTCGCGCAGCTCGGGGCCAACGACCATACCAGGGCCCTCAGTAGCTGGGCCACCACTGAACAGCATGATACGAGCGCCGGTGTTCAAGAAGTTTGTCTCCAAGAGTCCAGCAGCAACGCTGAGTGCCACACCGGTGCACCTCAAGGGGCGCTTGTCGTTCGCGACCGGCCAGGGATCCCGTTGGATCGACTCGAGAGCGTTGGTCAGTTGTAGTTCGCATTGCGACACGGGTAGGATGAAGCGTGTGCCAGCACCACCCTGGGGTGGCACAGGCGGTCGACCAGGCTGCTGAGGGACACCAGGTCGGGGAGCCATCTGAGTAAGTCCGAGCATCTCGTGGACTTGCTTGGAGGAATAGTCCTTGCTTCCGCGGAAGACGTACGACTTGGCGCATTCGGTATAGCCCAACTCGTGTACTTGAGTCTACAGCTGTCAGTACAGAACTTCCAGTACTATCTTCCAGCACCTACCATTGTACCGTATGTGATGAGACCGACGAGGGCGTATGCGGGGAGCAGGCTCAAGCTCATGATGATTGAGTCCTTGAGCGCCTTCAGGCTGTCCTCCTCCTGGCATGTGTCTACGACGAAAATAAAAATGGGTGGTGTCAACACGGGCTGAGGGAGTCGGTATTCGATCGTGGTGCTGGCAGCATGTAGCTCGGGGGGTATCTGTTGCTCAGAGATGTCCTTGTAGTGCGGGGGAAGATTGTTGCGGTTCAAGCAGAATGGGCATATCCAGATGCGTGCGCGCATATCAATTTGGCTATATGGCAGTCAGCTCGAGCACGGCTACCAGAGACTGCTCACAGCATACCAATAAGGGTTGAGGACGGCCTTGCAGGGCGCTCTGCACGCGACAGGCGCATACTGGAGTAGCGGAGTGTCCGTCTTCTCTTTCAGAGGTGTGTATAGGGCACCAATGGGCACAACGAGACGGGAAGCTTCCTGCATGCCGAATCAGTATCTCGAGTCCATGGTGACAACCCGTTCTCTACCATACCATGCGCGAGCTGGGGAACGTGTTCCAACTGAGGCGGACGCCATCTCTGTCCTCGATGTCGCTCCACTGGTCCTTGAGCGTCTCAAAGTCGGCCATTCTAGGCGATTGTAGCTATCCGCGCTGCTCGAGAAGCTATGGGTGTGGTGGAGGGCTGGAGAGAGTTGGTGGTGGAGGGACCGAGGGCGCCCACGGTGGGAGATTGATTTGGCGGGGCGGTGTGAAATGTGGCAGTCGCGGGCGTGGAGCTGTAGTCGTATGCAGCAGAGAATCGAAACGTGTCAACTGTCCCTCCCTCAAGGCAACGAGTGCACGATATTGCAACGTCTTAGGAGCTCACTCTCTCCAACATGCGTGGATACCACAGTTGGCGATGCGGCCAGATGTTCTTGCCCTAGCGCTCCCAGTCGGGATTAGCGTCACCGAAGCTCCGCTCTGCGCGAGCCTCAAAACCTCGATTTTCCTCGCCCTCCCTCTTCTTCTCTTCATCACCGCCAGCAAACAAAACACTACTTAACGGCAGGTTCCCATCTCTCCAATGAATGAACCTGTTTTCGCGCTGCGCGTAGAAGAGATTTAGACCCATGGCTGGGCGCCCGATCTGGAAAACTCATTCTGAGTATACTGATAGGTTGGGAATCAGCAGAGGTCACATCCACCCATGTGCAGCATTGCGTTTGAATAGGACTATGGGTCCTTCTGTAGGGAAGCGATTCCACACAGTTGTCTTGTAGTGCGTATCATCTACGCGATGTGTTTACCAACACCTACGTAATCCACAGGCAACCACAATCGCTGAAAGCAACAAACACATTTTCGTTGACTGTGGCCTTGGGCCGATCAATCACGTCGCATTTGAGATCAAAAATCGTCTCTTCTTCTCTAGATCACATGCTTACTGGCACCCAGTTCGCACCGAGACATGTTCAAGAGCTGTTACCTAGTCACGACGATCCTTTTCAATTGGCCCATGCCGCTTGGCAATAGCAAGAATTCGTACCATCACGTTCATGTTCAAGCGACGCGTTGTAATGGAAAACGCGGCCATCTTGAATCTGCCAGAAGCGGCTGATATTCAGCGAGTAATTGGGCTTAGTGTGGTCCTCACAGCAACACACCTGTCAAAACCGACCATCGAACGCAGTCTACGATTCCAATAACACACTGCCGGAGATACGTCCGATGTTCCCGCTGAGGCCTCCAGATCTGTACGTGTGTTTGGCTGTTTCCAAGGTCATGATAGATTAACAATCTGGGGCCGATCGGGTATATTGCATTGCAATACACTAGCTTCATTCCCTGCCGACGTGCTGTATGAAGCATCAGACACTTGGATATATATGTGTTGAAGATGTCCGTAGTATCTTTCAATTGTCACATTCTGTCCTTAGATCTCGTCATTGCTAGAACCAGTCATCATGGCTCGCATTTCTGCTCTTCTTCTCTCGCTCCTTGCAAGCCAGGCATATGCTCATACTTTCATCTGGGTACGCTCATCCCGGAATCAAGTTTATCAGGTCGCATTACTAAGTCATTCAGGGTGTCTTTGTCAACGGTATAGACCAGGGCACGTTCAAGGGCGTCCGTATTCCTGCGTACAATGGCCAGAATGGCAAAGGCGGCTACAACAATTCGCCTGTCAAGGATCTTGACTCCATTGACATGCGATGCAACGTCATGGGCGATGTTCAAGCCCACGACACCATCAAAGTTCAGCCTGGAGACAACCTAACGTTCGACTGGCACCATGAGATACGCAACGACACCGACGATGTGATTGCCAACTCGCATCACGGCCCTTCACTCATATATATCTCGCCCGACCCACCTACAGAGAACTCCTTCGTCAAGCTTTGGCACTCCGGAAAGTACGAGAGCAATCCTTTTCCACAGGCTGGCAAGTGGAGTACTACAAGCGACATTGCGAAGCGCTTTGGTCATATGAATGTCCGGATACCTGAAGGTCTGAAGGCGGGACATTACCTCATCCGAGCGGAGATGATAGGCTTACACGAGGGCGATGTGAGCTACGTGCAGAACCCAAGGAGAGGCGCACAGTTCTATCCCGACTGCGTTCAGATACTGGTTGAAGGCGATGGCAAGGTCGAGTTACCCGAGGGTGTGAGCTTTCCAGGAGCGTACTCCTACGACGATCCCGGTGTTGTACACAATGTAAGGCCCTCGTCTACTCAAGCTCTGACGTGTAGATCGTTCGTTAATAGGTACAGGTATACTGCTCCACCGAGACGAAGAAGCCAAAAACCTCCACCACTCCCTGCGTCACCGACTACATCATCCCCGGACCTACTGTATGGGCTGGTGCTTGGCCTGAGACCACCGCAGTCTCCGTCGGACCCGTGACGGGTCTTACAACGGCGACTCCATGGAGCACATGGATCGGAACCGATAGCGTGGTTACGAGCGCGACATTTGCGGATGTCAAGAGTCAGACGGTCGTGGGAAGCTCAAAGTATACGGCGAGTTGGAGCGAAACATATGCTACTCCTACTTCGACGGCTGCTCGTTGGTAGATTGCAGAAATGACAGAGGTGATATGACGATCAAATCAATTTAGGGACAGACAAAATGTCGTTTGTGGTAACTTGCAGTTTTGCAGAACATTTCATATTTCGTTTGGAGGGAGCTTTCTCCAGTTTCCCCTCGGCCGCTTATCGACATTCGCTAGTATTGTTCCCGACTTCAAGCCCGAGCCCAAGTTTTGTTCCGCTGCTGAAACCATGAGGTACCAAATTCTCAAACTTTTCAATATTTACACCACTGTAATGATTGCATCTCAACGGAGACTTCTCTGTCGAACATCCATGCTGCTCAGTCATCCAAAACTATGATTTCCATCTTGCGCTTCTTTCCTTGTCCGCGTGCAACGACGTCCTCAACTAGATCTCGCTTGATGCGTACTCTGCTTTCTGGGGGGACAGGCTCTTTCTTTATGGGCGTGTCATCTAGCCTATCGCCCTGTGTTGTGTTAGCATCATTGCAAGTTTGCCCTTTTGAGCACTCACCCGGTAAGAGCTGAGCAAAATGGCGAGATCCTTCTCTGTGAGACCTTCTAGACCATCGCTACTGCCGCGATAGTGCTTGATTAATATCAGCATGTCTCTCTTGGTGAGATTGGACCGCTCTGGTTTATCGGTGGGGGTGGAGTTTTGTTGGAGTAGAACTGGCGCGACACTGGCAGTATCTGCTGCGGGGGTGACTGTTGGTGACGCATCATCTGGGCAAAACTTTGGCGATAGTTCCGGTGTACTCGTCTTTTTGACTAGTTCTGGTCGTGTGTCTTGACAAGGACTTGGCGAGCGAGGTACTATGCCGAGAGATTTGAGTGCGCCTGTTGCGATGTGAGTCCTATATGTAGCTGATGACATGCGCTAATGGCTTACTGATCGAGCGATATTTGAATTTGAACGTGACCAAAGGCTCTGCAGCCTTTTTGATACTGAACAGCCTGGGCGCTTTCGTGGCTAGAGCCGGTGCGAGCCTCGCTTCTCTTTAGCATTTCGTAGAATAGAATCTTGAGCATGGAGGTACCCTATTACTTGGGAGCGCACGTCGCCCTTCATAGCGTCTTCGGAGATCATTCCCAACGCTCTCAATTCTTTCTTCTTGCATTTTGATTTTGTGTCTCTCCTAATGCTCGTGATTGGGATAAGCGCAACAGAGATTGTGCCTACGTGACTAAGGGCATCTAGATTTTCTTCCGTCAATGTCTCGCTCTCTTCTTGTACTAAAGAAGGTGTGTCAGAATCGTGATATGAAGTTGAGTTGCGTTTACCCGAGTTCACATACCCACGCAGAGATCTGAGAAGACAAATTTAGATGCCTGCCACTTCCCACCTTCTTTCCATTTTGTCGCCGATTGAGTGTAGGTTTTATTGAGCATTTCCTCCTTGTGCGCCACCACTCCACTTACTTTGACCCCATCTAGACGAACTTGTATAGCCAAATCTAGCGGCGAAAATGGTGGCTTGAAAATAGTCTCGATCGCAAACTCCGTATGTGATTGGCACTCGATGTATCGTGTCGTCGTCTTGGCCTCCTCCTCCTCCTCCTCCTCCTCCTCCTCATACACGTACTCATCAAGAGGCTTTCCATCAGAGATTATCTGCACCGTCGGGCCGGGGTAGTCGTTGTGAATTGCCATGGTAATGTTGTGGGCTGCTCACGTTCAGCGTAGTGCGATGATTCGGGAGCGGAGAGGTGGCAAATATCGCAGTATACTGACCTGAGCACAGACGTGGCGCCAAGTGGAGCGAGCAAAGGAGAAGTGAAAGTGAAGATGGAGGGGAAGGTGAGAGGTCCATTGCGCTCGCATCAAACGCGAAAGACGCCACGATGAGAATACTCAAAGCGAAGTGAGTGAGCGTGGAGTCACAAATTTCCCAATATGACACATGCTAAGGATGGATCTGTCGGGATCGTGCGCTTTCCTACCACTGGCTATGTTGATGGCATCGGTCAAGGTTTTTCCAGATCAAAACACAAATTACACCAACTAATGAGGATATAGTTGCCCAGCATGAACTTCTAGAACACCGACGCATAGTCTCAATCCAACACTAAGGCCACCTTTGCTTTCGATCTCTAGGACTCATAACCCCAATCTCCTTGCCTTTGCTGATATCGATAGCCTTACCTGATCGCTCGCGCTCAATACTGGCTTCCTGTTTCACCGTGACAGCAGCTGCATCGCTGTCTTGTGATAATGGATACGTGGCGATACGCAACTATATCGTCAAAGTACCTTGAGCTTCTTGAAAAGCTGGCGTAGTTCTTCCGAACTGAGCTCGTCTTCGGGTCACCCCTCAAGCAGTTGGCAACGATTCCTATTGCAAGGTCGGGGTAGAATGGAAGAACAGAGATGATGCAATATCACATCCTGAAGAGAATCGTGACAGTAGGAGGAAGAAAGTACGTTGTAGGACCTCGAGTTCAGACTGTTTGAAGTCAGGCTACACCGATTAGCGATGAGGCGTGGGGAGAGGTGCAGACTAAGTGACCAGCAAGCTAGCGTATGGCGCCGAAAGAGGTGGATCTATATGTTGTAGAATGGGGTATTGGAAATCCTCAATGCCCGTGAGTGGTGTCTGGATTCACCGAGTAACCTTCCCCCAACCTCTTCGCGACAAACATGTTTTAGTATAAGTAGCCACATGTTCATACATACATACAGATTCAAGAGCTACTTGATTTGAACTGCCTTGAAAGTGCACGGCACCGTCTAGAAATCATCCCACAGCACGCACACCCCCATGCCGGACAATGCGACAATGTCCGTCCACCTCGCGATAACTTCTTCATCGGCTCGTCCTTTAGCGTTTCGATGCTATCCTCGGACTCACTGTTGTGAATAAGGATCCGATGTACCCTCTTAGTCTATCACAATGACGGCCTGGTTGGTATGCGGACGTTTGATTTGTCGCGTCTCGAGATAGGTCACGTCATCTCCGTCGTCAATAGTCCTTTCGCGCTTGACTCTAGCAGTGGTTCGAGCTTCTTGCTTGATAGATGTATTCTCCGCTTCTTGCTCTTCACGTTTCAGTACTGGCATTAGCAAGTTACAGCGCACACATACTTGTCGCACGTGGTGTAGTGTCTCTCTAAGCTCCGCTGGGGTAAGGTCCTCCACAGGCGTGTTTTCCAGGGGTTCAGGAGTGTGCTCCGTGATTGCAAGAACTCCAAGTGCTTTTAGGCTCGCTCAAAGGTTATGAATGTTAGTAAATGACATGGTGTGAACGTGCTCGAGACTCACCAAGTGACCGATATTTGAAGTGGAAAGTCGCGAAAGGCCCCTGATCTATGGATTTGTAACGTCTGTGGGAGCGTGGAGAGTACTGGCATTTCTGAGGCTTTGACAAGCTTTGGAAAATTTAGCTCTTTGCCTGAACGGCCTCGCCAACTGTTCACGTACGTTGCTTGGTGCGATAGTGCGTCGCCTTTGAGTGCTTTCTCCGGAATTTCATTGAGCGCTGCAAGTATTTTACGTCTGCTTCTAAATGTTCGGATATTTCGGATATCTGGTCCCGAATCTTGGTAGCTTTCGATGAATTCGAAGGATATGGTGATGCATCCTTTGGTACTGAGAGTCTGCTTCAAGACAGCAACACTAGGGACAGGCCCAAGTGCCTCTTCGACTGCGCATCATGTCAGCGTGCGACAGCATACCATTCATGTTACTTTCCAATGTTCAACCCGGCGAAGCAGAAGTCTTGTCTGACCCATTCTCCATCTTGTTGTGACCGATAGCCACTCATCTGCATTGGTCTATGAAAGAGTCTCTCTCGTTCGCAAAATGGTTTAGCCATAGTGACTCCATCAATGGAAAGATGCGCTCTGACATGATGGGTAGCCCAGGTGGCGAGCGTTAATGTGAGATGCAAGACGGGCAGCAAGCTGAGTGCTTTGACTACCGTAGTCTGCCCATGTACTGTATTCTCCGAGCGTCTTGGACAAAGGCAAGTGCGTGCCGGAGGGAGGGGCTCTGGTTGTAATGGAGATGAGGAAGGCGTGTTCCAGATTCCATGTTTGTTCCCCACCGAGTGCGGCACAGCGCGCTGTGGCTGGCGACAAGAGTGGGGGAAGTAACGTCCGCTCCAGCACACTAAGCTCTTCGACATCCAACACACCACGCAACATGCTCGAATCCTTTGAAATAAGTTCGTGAAGAGTCTTGACTCAGCTAGTCATTAGTGTGCATTCGCGCGTGTTCGCTGTTCCGATTCGTCAAACGACAGGGTGGGAGCATGAACCAAGGTTATGCGACAGGTACAGAGGTTACAACAAACTGCGACTCTGGCTCGACTTGACACGCCCATGTGTACTTTCCGTGGCGTTCCTTGTCTTTTGCTATTGTGCGAGCATACGCGCGACTCCCTTCCCAGCACTCTAGCCCACCAGTGCAAAAGATACTCGCTTTCCAATGGGATGTGGTTTGGTGACGTTCATCAACACCTGTGAATGGTCCTTCGCGCTTCTTGAGCGTTTGCTGCACTTGAATACGTCTGGTTAAACGTCTCGGTTAGTGCTGATACTTGTTGAAGAGTTTGTTGAACTCGAAAAGTTACTCTAACAGACCGATATCGCTTACTGTCGATCATTTAGTCTTGGGAGACAAGGGATTTGTTAGATCACACCAGAATCAGGGAGGTAGTAATTAGACCAAGAGACAGTGAGTGGACAGTGACTGTATAGGTAGTAAGGTAACCTCAACGAGCGAAAGCACATGGTAGAGCCACCCGAGGCTGTGCATACAAAGACACTCTACATCCAGGACTATTCTGCAAAACTGAAAAGATTAGGATGAATACCAAAATGCAGATAAGATTGTGTACGTGGATGACCGCTGCACACTTAGTTTTCGCCGATAGGGATATGTTCGGAGCCCAAAAGCTTGCGTTGAAGCAGCGTAGAGGCTTGCGAGGCTGACATGCAGGGTGGCCAAAGCCTACGCGGCCCCGAAGCTGACAGTGTTGCCATGTGGAGATAGACTACTGATCACAGATTAGCGAGAGCAAGATCTGAGAAGGGCAGCCCACGGACGGAGGGCTTAGCGTGCGTACACCCACTCGTACAGGAACTCGTGTTTAGTACGTGGAGCTGCCTATTTTATCAGAAGCTAACTACTTATCACGATCAGCCTCGCAAGATGCTCGTAATACATACTAGCTGCTTGCACCGGCTGATTTTCGCCGACGACATGTATTGGTTTCGTATACAACATGTATGGATTTACTTCGGAGCAACGACAAACAGCCGACCAACACAACGACAGGATTCATGTTCAGTCAGCGCTGAGTAACAGTTGGCTAATGAGCAGTCGTATTGAGTCCCGGAGATAACGCAATTCCGCGCGTCTTCGCGCCTAAAATGCTCGGCGCAAAATCGCTCCAAAGTGCGGCCGAGGTGATGCCACCGGGCCACGAAAAGGGAAGCAAACGTGCTTTTGAGTATTGAGGACCAAAAAGAATGGGGAGAATGCAGTCAGCGTATAGTGTGGTGAGATCGGATCCGGCTGATCACCAGCTCGACCGACCGACCGACCGACCGGACGAACTCCGTATCGTGGCATTGGGCGTCGCAGAATCCACTGAATTGAGTTGCATCTGTTCATGGCCAAAGAAACAATCATCTATGTGATGCAATAGTCAGGAGAGCGGCTGTAACTGCGCGCATGACAGATGACGTTGGAAACCAAGTTCTGTAATGCCGCGGTGGACAAAACCGGAAACGGTCGATGCGGTGTTACATTTTCCAAGCCCTATAAACCCAAAAGAAGCGTTGGGCGGCAGAACATCGGGTGGACAGGTGCCCTGCATATGCGCGCAAAAGTTGAAAAATTCTCGTTCCGGCAGATCAAGTATGGATAAGAAAAGAGGGACAACATGATGCTTAAGGCAGCATTCATGTCGATAGTAGGAGATGTATGGTGTATCAATGGGTTGCACGCAATATGTCACAGATGCGTCGTGAGTGGACAAGGGAACACACGCGATTATCGTGCCTCAGGCGTCATGATCGGCAGCCATGTTGCCGATGAGAGCAGGTGGACCGGCAGAAACTTTGTCAAAATCAAGCCGACGCAGGGTCTCATCATCCCGCCATCGCGGATTGGCGGACAAAAGGGCTAGGGATGGTGCCCGCTCAGCCGTTGGCGATCCATGACCGCATCGAGCGACCTTCGAGAAGTGATGGGCAGTTTCAATGACCAGCAGAACGTCGACTAAGACGTCAGGGAAAGGATATTCATTGGGGACGTATTGCTTCGCAAAAATAGAAGCGCAAAGCAGGAGTTCTGCACGGCAGTCGGTTTGGATGAGTGCAAAGGGATGCTAAGGAAAGTTTGGGGAGATGATGTCATTATCATCGTAAGCGGAGAAATAGCATTTGCTCGGTCCGACGGAAGGGGGGATGCAACACGAAAGTGACAGGAAAGGCACAACAGCATGTAATCAGTATGGGAATGGCAGAAAGGAAAAGGTATTAGGAACGTGGCTTCAGAAGGCTGCAGAAGGCTCGAGTGGCAGCGCACTGGCTTAGAAATGTGGCTAGTGCCTTCGATGGGCGCATAAGGGTCCAGATCTCGGAGCAAGCGACAGAGTTGCACTACCCGTGGATACGGTAGGGCTGGCACTGCCACACAGTGGCGCAACCGACCCTGCATACTGGAGCGCTTCTCCACCGATCTTGCCCGTTCGGGGCCGTCGATGCGATGCCACGTTGGTTTGTAGGGTTACTATGCGACTCCACAGGATGCCTGCAACACGTTGCATATGTCGTTTTTCAGCACACTCGTGCGAGGAAAGCCTCAGTGAAGAGTTTTCCCTGTGCAATCTTGGCTGTACTTGACCTGTAGGAATGTTGCACCGAAGTGCTGGTGCCGTTGTTGAACAGAGGATGCTGCCAGTGCCGAAGCCGAAGCCGAAGCGTAGCGCCCTGGTGCAGGATAGATGGTAGTCCGACTTGATCTAGTAGCATTGTAGATCAATATCCAGTTTGAGCGTCTCGTCAACACATGTGCACTATGCTAGCCAGCAGCGTGGTCCTTGGGAGCCGTTTGGCCACCAGATCCAGCTATCAATAGTGCAGAGTATGGGGTAGGGCTACGGACGGTTATCTCTAGACGAGGCCGCATGGGCTCACGTGCCGACAGACACAAGCTGAAAGCACCATGATATCGTCGTCTTGAGACCAATGCTCAAATGGCAGTGACTCTCTGTGAGTCACGCGGGGGAACATGTGACCATTACAGGAACTGGCCAGAGGTGTGGCTGGTGCTTTCGCGTACTCTATCTCTCTTACCATGTAGCAGTATTCGTAATCTGCTATGCGTTGTCGAGTAGCTCGACATGTAAACGATGGTGCTCAGCCCGCGTTGAAACATTGTAATCCCTGCGAGAAGCGGCCAGCTGTTGGACTAGACACGGTCGTAATCATCCCATAGCCTACAGGCTACATGCCCGACTACCCACAGACTAGGCGGACGGCCACAGCGACGAGTAACGGTTCGGTTCGCAGGGCTCCGTTTCACGTGGAGTGCATGGGTGCCGAGATGGCCTGGATGCACACAGGCGATTGCTCGGTATTTTGGGAGCAGGCCATGGACGTTGGGCGAAGCTATCTCGGCTGCTATCCGAGTGCATGTGGAAAACTCTGCAGGTGTATGGTAGCATCTCGTCTGCCGGGGACTGCACAGCCTTTCGGTCGGACAGGGCCCGCGGCGGCCGTATGCAGGGTGTGTGAGGGTGGTGTCGATCGCGCCGCTCTTGCGCGTTGGCGTGCGGTTAGCGTATATACCCTTGCAAAGCAACACAACCTAGGTTCCAACGTTGCGTCATAGGATGAGGTATGAAAGGAAACCGAATCCGCGTACTCTCTGCAGCCCAAGCCGTCGAAACCATCGCTCAGCAATTTGCAATTCAACAGTCACGCACATAGGCGCTTAGTTCCGACAATCCGAGCACAGCCGACGCAAACACCGCTTGCTTCGACAGCCTTCCACCGACTGCTGTGCTAGATCACCTCATCAAGTGGTCTTTCACTCAAATCGGCGAAGACTACCCGAGTCATCGGCCGGGCGCCCACTAGTATAAGTAACTTGCCACCCGCGCTGGTCCCTTACTTTTCTCCCGACCATTATGCTAGCGCTACCCACACAACGTCACCCCCTTTCAACCATACCGTCACCACCATCTTCCCTCTCGTCGTACCACCAACTGCCCCAGCAATTCGCCGCACCACATCTCTACGACCAGAAGCTCCTCAACGACTACGTCGAGTCTCAGCAGCAGCTCTACGCCACTTCGTCTGCCAGTGCACCCACCTCGTACATGACGAGCGCATACACGGGCTTCGCAAACCCGGCCATCCGCATCCAGCAGTCGACACCAACACCGCAGCTGCCCCAGGCCTTCACACAACCCCCGATGCTCTCGGCCAACAACACCGGCACCGGACTCGAGTCCTGGAACAACTATGGTAACGTCCAGGGCCAATCGCTCCAGACACCTTCGCAGAACCAGAACCGCAACGGCGGCCACCAGCGCGCCTCATCGTCGTCTTCTGTAGGCTCAAGTGCCTCACAGTACCAGGCCGTCGGACCTTCGGCAGGCTACCAGTACGTCGCTCTCCCCCGGCATTCGCCTTTGCCTTCGCCTTCGCCCTCGTACGAAGCTACGCTGGCTGATTCGTTGAACACGGCTGACATATCCAAAAGGTCGTTCCACAACCATCTGCCTACACCTTCGCAGACACCTACCCAGGACTCCTTCATGAACACCAACAACTTCAGCAGCAACTTTGCCCCCAACATGGACCACACCATGTCAGCCCACATGTCGATGAAGCAAGCGCTCATGGACCAAAGTGATGACGTACCAGACTACGCGCACTCGACTGGGCAATCGGTATCAAGCTACGGCCACGACTCTCCTGCCACGCCACACACAGCACAGGACGACATGGACTTCAAGCAGCCTGCGAATGGTGAGGACCTCCGCAGGATAGACTCCTGGCTCTTCGACCAGTTCTGTGCTTACAATGACCCAGATATGCGCCCGGTACCCAAGTTCGAAAGAACATACACCGACATTGCTGCCGACACTGGCTTCTACGAGCCCAGCGCTGTTACCCAATCAGTGTCGCAGTCCAAGCCAGCACAGTCGTCGTTGCTCTCCCCATACCGCAGCAATACCAACGAAAACGTACAGCGAGCGCTCCAGGCTGCACAGTACGCGCGCTCACAGTCGCCAAGCAGCACTGCCTCAAGAAGTGACTCACCCTTCCGCAAGAGCTCACCCTACCGACAGCCAAGCAACTCGTTCGCCTCGCCCATGAACACTGCTGTTGCGGCACGTGAGCAAAATCGCCAGGCTGATGCCGCTTACGCTATGAAGTCTCAGATGCAACCGAGCGATGACTCTGAGCCAAAGACCATTTCCCCCAAGGATGCTCTGCTGGACTTCCGGGAATCGGACGAAGAGTCAAAGGTTCCACTGTTCCCGGACAGTGGCGCTAGCGAGTACGATGGCCAATACAACGGTGGCGAACAATATAGGACTGCTACCCAATCCAGCTTTGACGCACCATCCTCATCACAGTCCTACGGTCGCGACAGTTGGGCAACACCACAATTCTCACCAAACTTCTCCACTGCAACCGCTCCGTCGTTACAACAGTCGTCCAGCTTCAACTTCGCCACACCATCGATAGGGAACATGCACGGTCTGTCCATGAACGCACCATCTCAGTACCGATCAACAACCAACACCATGTCGTCGGCAATCGACCAGACACCCGAATTCCCTGCGCATTTGACATCGATGGAATCCAGCGCAAGCGAAGCTGAGCCACCGAATGGTAGCCAAAATAGCGTCTTGTCCGACCGCTATATGACGAAGCCAACATCTACGACTGCTGAGTCTGGTACCTACTCATGCACGTATCATGGCTGCTCCCAGCGTTTCGAGACCCCACAAAAACTCCAGAAGCACAAGCGTGAGGGTCATCGAAGTGCCAATCTCAGCACAGCTATGACGTCGGCGGCTATTTTGGAACGCAATTCGCAAGCGGGACCCCACAAGTGTGAGCGCATCAACCCCACGACCGGCAAGCCTTGCAACACTGTATTTTCCCGCCCTTATGACCTCACACGTCATGAGGACACAATACACAATGCACGCAAGCAAAAGGTCCGCTGCGCACTCTGCGTTGAGGAAAAGACCTTCTCGCGCAATGACGCATTGACACGCCATATGCGCGTAGTGCATCCCGAGGTCGACTTCCCCGGAAAGCACCGCAGGCGTGGAGGTAACCATGACTGAGCATAGCGCAATGCGCGGCGTTCACCGATTTCCGCGGAAGCCAGGCCCCTGCATCTCCGTTGCGCACATGCCAGAATAGCCGTGACTGTTCTATGGCACGCAGCTGACCACACGGATGAAATGCTACGCACGAAGATTCTTCCTTGCCAATCTGGACTTCGACAACAAGCGTGTTTTCGTGTCTTGGACACAGCCAAAAAATGGTGCTTATCCCCGCGTCTCTCACATTCGTGGTCACGCGCCTGGTTGCATCGCATTCAGTTGTCGCTGGTCGGAACTGAATCATTCGGCGTTTCGGGCTCTTTCCTTTCGACTGTACAGTATTCTTCCTTATTTCCTAGTACATTTTTGCGACATGACTTTTCAGCGACCAACAAGCGGGCGCATGGGACGATGATTTGATGAAAGAGATGGGTTTCGTATGTGCACAAAAAGCGATGATTTCCATAGACGGCATCGCTGGTTCCTGGAGCTTTGGCTACGTTTGGGATTAGATTTCATTATTCTCGATATACCTGACTCCATTTGGGGCATCATAATGCTGTACAACACTTCACTGTTCCTCGAATTGTCGCAGCCACTTGTTTGCCTATACATTGTACTCAGCAACGTTGTGACAGCAAGAGAAGGGAGAAGCAAGCGCATGTATTGAATCTCTTGTAGCTAGGATTGATATCCCAAAGTAATTTCAACGTCAAACGGTATTCTACTCTCACACTGTCTGTTCACTTCGTGCGGTTGTATGGTCATTATTGACTGGAAGCGTTTTTTTTTTTTGAGCTGCCACCACGCATGTTGTACATGGTAACGGCGTCGCCGGCCTCAATCCAAATGGCACGCTCTGACCTACACCCACTGCAAGCATCGTACGTCTTCTTACACTGCAGCATGGACAACCCAAGCTGACACCACTTCAAGTCTTACACTCTAGATTCAGCCTCTTGTCCCAAGTGTAACATTGTCGGCTATGCATACTACAAGCAAAAGCACACACAGTTGCACGGCTAAAGTGCGCACAAGGGTGAGTGCGCCACGAGATCTGGGCCCATTACCGCCCGTCCGCGGGCCCCGCTAGCGGCCTCAGCCTCTCTTCGTCCAACGCATGCATCTCCATGCATCTCCTATCAGATAGAACAAGTTGTCGTTCTAGAAGCCTTCGATTTTTCTTTTCCTTCTACAATGTGGCCGAGGAAGTTGGATTTCAAAGCAGAAGCAAAGCATTTGATCGGGCCGAGGCCCGGGAATAGCGATGGTGGTATGTGTACCCGATGCAGCAACATGGCATCCATGATTCCATGGTTGCGTGACGCCCGCCGGTGAAAATGTGGGCATGGTGAGTATCGCATTGGTATCATTTGATTTATCAGCCATTTACCAGAAGCTGTGGTGCCGAATTCGACAACCTGCATATCAGCACATGGTTTGCATAATGGCGTGGTCTCGATGCACTGCGACCCAATCCATGGCTCCACTGAAAAATGTCGGACCTGGTTTGCACGAACCTAAAAGATGCATCAGTCCCTGTCTTGTTGCTGCTGTCCCTTCGGATCCGAGATGGATGTGGGACGGATGTTTGGTGGGTTGAGCGTGATGGGGAACCGCCGCCGATGCGGTTTGAGTGCATGGCGTCATGTAGGGCTGAGAAGAGCGCTGGGCATCGGGCAATGCATTGTATCGATAGCAACGGTGCGCTTGCAGTTGTTTGGCGGGAACGGCATCAGAAGTTACAATAAGGTTTCAATAGCTTGTGTTCCAAACCCAAGTTCGCATCATCTTCTGCTCCTAGCATTTGACGAATGAAGCTATTGACGTCGTTTTGAGACATGCAGTTCGGTCGAGATTCGGTCCACCCACGCAGCTTCAACCGGTGTCAGCTACCAAGAAAAATTGACAGGAAGGGTTTCATGCAAGCTAATGATGGCTTCTCCATATCTACCGTCGAAAAAGAATTAAACACACTCGCCCAATGATACGCATATGGCTGTTTTCCTTCTTACACGGTATACGCTTGAAGATCGCCGGTAACGTCAACCGGATAACCTTTCCCAGCTCCACGCGAATGACGACCTTTACCCACTGTCCGTCTCCATCTCAATCCGAACTTCCGCGGCGCAAGTCTTTCTTGGCTACAGCTGTCGATGCGAGTTGGAGCACAAGGTTCCACTGATATGAAAAAATGGTGAAGTCACTAGAAGCCAGTTATCGCGTCGACGTCTGCCGATCATGATGCGTTGCTCATTTGCGGTCTCCGCTGATTGGTTCCAGCGGTCGCTGTGGGATGTGCGCGTGGACAGTCGTTCCACGGAAAGAGATTGTGCGCATGCGCTATCATTGAATGTATTCCGAGGATCTGAGACAGGCTGGCATTGATGGCACTAGCTAGCTGTTGGGCTGTGGCTGGTGAGAACGGAGTCTTACGACATGTGAACCATTCATGTGGGCGGGATCACCAAGGCTTTAGACGAGTTGCTGAACGTGCCACGGTTCTGTTGCAGAAAATGACATGTCAAAGTTCCGATGTAGTTGTCAGGAAGAGCTTCGAGCATTTCTGGTCCTATGCTGTCATGCTACTTCACAATTCTTGTACTCGCACATCGCATCTCACAGTAATCCGCTACAACCATGCTCTCTCAGTAATGGGTATTAGCTGAAGTGTTGACTCAAACCACACCCTAGTGCTATTGGAAAAGTTGGATGTGTGAGAGTACCGGCATCCTTCCAAGTATCACAAAGATAATGCTCAAATGCAGTTCAGACAAAACTACTCATCTTAACTACTCCGTAGATTCTTCTCAAGGTGTATTCTACTCAAAACTTGCATGGTATGAAGTGGTACCTGAGTAACTGGAAAGTCTCGTTATAGCTTTCGCAACATCACCAGAGCTGTATTCATGTATTTGATTTTGTTGAGAGTCCTGCCAAAGTTGTATTATCCCCGATAGCCCGTTTTTCGCATTCGATAAGTGAGCCTCGGGTAGACTGGCACTACAAAATGGCTGCGGTCGAGCTATGACATCGTCCTGGCACAGAGTCTTGGTGCGCCTTTTCTAGATGTGAGGAAACATGTCAGACCACTCCACTCCACGAAAGCTACTTGCAGGAAGCGCTCTTAGACTAGCAAAACCTTCTACGATGATGAACAACCGCGCGAGTCCATATGCCCCAAATAGTGGGACGGTGAGTGCGTACTGAAAGAAAGGATGTATCTGGTACATTAGTTGTGTAACGGTGTCGACTTGCGGAATCCCTAATCGACGACAAAGGTTCGGTAATTGCCATATGGTCAGGAACCAAAGATTACCAAAGACAAAGCCACATCCGAGGAGTAGGACAAAGGCACTACGCGAGAGGTTTCTTTCTAACGGTGATGGAAAGTTGAAGTCCCACGCGATGAAGTGTATGCAAATGAAGGTGAGTGATACAATCGTGGATATTGCCCACTCGGATATCGTCACTTTCCCAGGGTTCATCCGCGACGTGTTTTTGAATCGTGTAATTGGCACATGTTTAGAGTCTGTACCCAGTTGGAGCAAGTGCTCAAGCCCCCACATGATGGGGTCAAGAATTTGATAGGGATCTGGAGGTGGATTGATAAAGTCGAGCGGAGTGAGTTCGAATGGTTGCTTGGCTACATCCTCTGCTAGTACAAGTACATCTCTCAATTCAAGCGATCCTTCGAGATGTAGAGTGACCGTCGTGTCAACGTCCAACGGCTTATGGAACCAGAAGTAGAATGTTGGAAACGTGCATAGCACGATAGCAACAACGTCCAGCTCGAGCATGCATACGTTCAAATGCTGAACGGCGCGGCCGATACATTGGAGGGCGAACCAGAGTATCTGGATGGAAGTAAGGATACGAACGAAAGCGTCTGCTTTGTTCCTGTCCTGGATGGTGTCTCGTTGAATGCTGGGGAAACCGATGAAGCCGTGCTCAACAAGGTAGTGAATCTGATGGGCGTTGACGGGAAATGGCGGGTAGTCTGGAGGGTCAAGCATGAAGCCTCCCATGTCGGCGAAGAACGCGTGTGTCATGGACCAGTCATGATATCCAAGTTTGGTAAACTCGGACACAGAGTGTCGCGCGGAGAGATACTGGACCTGGGCGAATGACGCTAGGATTTCGGGAAAGAAGATGGTAAAGGCGACCCATGAAAGTTTTGTTGATAGATATGACCGGAAGTCGTGTTTGTCGGGCACGTTCAGAAACAGAACAGACCAACTGCACAAAAACATGGTGACAAGGCAGCTCCAGACGATGTCAATCGTACCGCGTTCATTTGGCGAAGAAACCCAGCCGTGGACCAGTGTTGAGTTCATGAGTGTTATCGATGCATGCGCAGATCTCTGATCCAAGGTCGACGAGAAATATTTGTGTGCCTAGTGGGCATCTTTATAACACCCTGATGGTTGTCAACAGCACGAGGTCAGGCTGAGTTCAACAGACCGTGCTCTTATCAATAGTAGTTCACAGTTGGAGGGTGCGCGTTGTCTCACAAACCCAATGAACCGCAGGATCCTGGCGTAATCAGCATTCAGATGAGGTTACTTGAAGGAGTGTGAGTCTGGGATTTGCAGCCACCAGATAAGTACCAAGTCGTACAATTGGTTTGATTTCGGAAGGAGCAAGGCTGACCCGTGTGAGGCTACGTGGGGGCGGAATGTACAGTCACTTGCAGCAAACGAGAAACGGAAACGCGGGCTCGGGAGAGGCCGTCCTACCCAAATGCTGGGTTGGAATTGCCATTATTCTGCTTGGCAAGACAGAAATAGAATTGTGGGTGTTGTCCAATCGTATTGTGAACCAGCGCCATCGACGACATCCGACTAGTTGTGTGGACACATTGTTTGCTGGAACTTGGAACTAATTCTTCAATGCTGACCGAGTCCTACAGTGTTGTTGATAGAGTCAAGATTTCGACAAGACTTGTATTGAATAGTGATAATTTGCTAGTGTCGCATCAGATTGGCGGTATTGCAACATCCTATACGTAACAGTACCAATATTGGATCTGATGCTGGTAGTGAAACTTGCCAGTACCGCATGTGCCGGGGTGACAAATTTTTCAGTACTCAATCTGTCGGGCGTGAAAAGCTACCAGGCTTCGAAGGGTTTCTGGACGTATTCAGGTTGCCGATAATGGATATTGACGATACATATTGAATAGTTTACCGGTACTGGGTAAATTGCCGGGCGTGAATCATTGCCGGTACCGAGATATTATGACAGTGAATAGGTGACGCTCTGGTCATATGCTAGAGCTAGATAGGTCATTTGTATTGATTCATACACACCCGCACTTTCGACTCTCTCAATACAACGGATATGTTTCTACTTCCTGTCAGCATTGATGAATATGTTCCTACAGGCAATAATCTTGCACACATCCTTGAACTGAGCACCACACGAGAACTAACGAGAGAGACAGACAGTAAAAGCGCATACCTACTTAACACATGTACTGTGTGGTGCTATGCTTCATTCAAAACCACAAACGCTAACCCCACCAACCCGTTGTTCCAACGCCGTATTCCGCAATACAGATGCAAGTGCGTTCCACCGAACCAGGTGAAATGTGCCTTTTCTTCCAAATCCTTCCTCATGTCTTTGTGCGCGCCGGAAACGAAACATGGCGATCGTTTCGAGGACTCTAGGTAAGCTTCTGCTTGATGAAGAAAGCTCGCAAATGCGATAGTTGCCAAACGCATGTAACACCGAGGATGACAAGTTGGATGAGTGTCCAGCGAACGACACGCGAGTTGGTGTGCTCGGACTGATCGCGGAATTCGGCTTCGCGCTCCTGCAGAATGTATTAGCCAGCGTTCTCGCATCCATGCGGCCAATCTCTAGGTGGGAAACTCACTCTCTGGAAGACCTGTTCCCTCCTGACGTCCTGCAACCTCGAGTTGAGGTCCTTGACCTTCTGCACCAGCGTCTCGACCTTGTCCTTGTCCGTGCTCTCGATTCTGCTGGTCTCGCCAATCGCCATGTCCAGTGTGAACTTGACTGTGCCGTGTACACCTGAGCTCAACCAACCCCCACCACTGCTCGGCACATTCTGGGGTGTCACGCAGATTCTATGTTGACCGCTGTCGGCAGCGCTGAAAGTGAAGCGGCCCTCGGATGTCCCTCGTTGGGCAACGATGCGGTGGTTGCTATCGAATGTCTCTTCCACGGTGACGAAGACGCCGACGTCGGGCTTGGTTTGGTAGGTCTTGGTTGCGTCGTCCCATGCTTCGGCGTGGTAGTGGCCTAGTCATGTTAGTCGTAATTCTTGCGCCGGCTTTGTGACGTCTCGACGCCAAGAGACCCATTGGAGAGCATGTCTCGTACCAACGACCAGTGTATCCTTGGGCAATTCCTCGTAGAAGCACTTCTGGACCGCACCGTCCATGAAGAAGTGCAGCGCTTGTGACGGCACCGCTAGCGCAGCGGCGAGCAGCAATGTTGGTTTCCACATATTGGCAGTACTATTTCCCTGCGAAGGACTGGCTGTGCGCGGAGTTGAGTGTTGGGCGAGCTGGTCACTTGGGAAACTTGAAGCTCCAATGCTTCGAGATCGCGAAACTCCAGGTGTACGTTCCGAAAGCGGTTAGACTCCCGACACGTGCCTTCTTTCGCGTCTTAATCTGACTCGAACATGACTCTGGCTTCAGGACTACTACTGTCAACTGAGAGTGTTTTTTGAGAGAGGACAGCTTTCCGAAATGCAGTTCAAAAATGCGAGAGGCTGATGCTGAATATGGACTGTGGTGGACAGGTCTGGAGCATCACCGTGGTAGCGCGTAAAGGATGTGGTACTCTGTTTACTGTGGTACATACTGCTGAATCCCTGTGTAGTCATTTGGCTCCTCCTCTCGTTTCTCCTTACCGGTAGTCGAGTCGGCGGCGATTACCTATACAGCTATGCCCACCTCTTTGAGACACCTCCGAGGCCAACCCCGCAGCTACAGCGTATAACCCAGGCAAACAAATCGTCCGCAGGCGGTTGATTACGTTGACAATGCTAAAGACCCTTGCTAAACCTCTTACTATTTCACAAAATCAGCCAGGACATCTACCTCATCTCAAGTGCTACACCAAGTGATCTCCGCCTCCATCTTCATACAACCAGTCGAATCCACCACCGACATGGCACTCTTCTCACCCTCAGTATCCGCTCTCCACGCTCTGAAATCAACACCAAAAACCATTCTCATAACAGGCGGATCTTCCGGCATCGGTCTAGCAACAACAAATCTCCTTTCAACCCTGAACCCTTCCCACAACCTTGTCGTGGTCGACCTGCAGCCCCCACCCCAGTCCTTCAACCACCCTTCCTCAAACCTACTATTCCACAAATGTGACGTGACCTCCTGGGTCTCCCAACGCGCTGGTTTCGAAGCAGCACACAAACGCTTCGGCCGCATAGACTGCGTCTTCGTCAACGCCGGGATCGCCGAACAGGGCGACCAATTCTTCAACGACACGCTCGATAGCGATGGCAGACTCGCTGAGCCAAATCGGAAAACTCTGACTCTGGATATGGATGCCGCGGCCGACACAACAAAACTCGCCATCCACTATCTGCGGAAAAATGGGAAAGAAGGGGGTTCGATTGTGCTAACAGCTAGTCTGGCAGGCTATCTAGCCTCAGCAGGGGCGCCGTTGTATTCCGCGGCGAAACACGGTGTCGTGGGCTTGATGAGAGCGTTGAAGCAAGAGTGTGCCAAACTAAACATTAACATATCAGTTGTTGCGCCTGCCATAACGGCTACGCCTATTTTGGCAGCAAACAACAGCGCCCTGGCCATGGACCCGGATGTGTATGTGAGGGAGATGGCCAAGGCGGGTGTGCCGATTAACAGACCGGAAGCTGTTGCTTTGGCCGTCTGTTGGTTGTTGAATGAGGGAACCAAGGCGAATGGTGCGGGCATATTCGTCCAAGCAGATCGATTTGCGGATTTGGAGAAAGGTTTGGCGAAGAACAGGCAGGCGTGGATGGGCAAGGACATGTTAGATCTGTTTCGTGGGGGAAGAAGTGCGCCATTGTTTGCGAGGCTGGAGCAGGAGGGAGAATCAAAGGCGAAGATATGATGTGAGACACGAATAGTCAGGGAGGTAGGAGGATGTTGTACATTCGTGCGCATACGACTGATTACGCATCATTGGACGGCAATGTAAATGTCGGTATATATATCCAATCCCATATCGTATCCCAACGTTTCCCTTTCTTGCCATCCCAACGCCATCGCTATGCTAGCAAAAAGAAGAGTAAATCAAACTTCTACTCGGGTGCTCATTTCCTCGCCCTCTTACTGCTAACCTCGCTGCTTTGAGAAAACACGCTTGCACTTCTCTTGTGCCCTTGCCCTGATGCACCCTGACTAGTCGCTCTTGACTGCTGTTTACTATCATCCTCCCCCTCTGCATCCACGTCCCCATCATCTTCTTCCCCATTGAAGCCTCCCTCATCTTCCTCGCCCTCAGCGTCATCGTCGGGATTATCACCGTCATTGTCGTCTTCGTGATCATCCCTATTTGCGTCGCCATCGTCCCCGTAGTTCTTATTAACATCGTCCTCATCTTCATCGTCGTCATTCTCTCCATCGGCATCGACTTCCCCACCTGGTGTCTGTTGCGAGTCGGGAACTTCGTGTTTCGCTTGGCCTTCTCCTTCTCCTTCACCGCTCTCGTTTCGCCGAGCTTTCATAGCAAGCAAAACTTTGCATTCTCCCTCCTCCTTCTCGCGAACTTTGCGCACGTCGAGTAATTTGCTGACCTTTGTGACGAGACTCTCAAATACCTCACCGACCTTACTCGTCGGGATACTGACAATATCACTGACACCCAAAGCCGCCAACATTTGGCCAATCTTTTGGGTTTGAACATTGCTTTTCGCCTGTCGCATCTTAAGCAGCTTGTCGGAGCCAAACGTAACGCCCGAAGTAAGTCTATCATGTGTTGATACATTGAAGCGATGTTCTTGATGTGGAGAGAGGTGCTTGACTGGCGTTTGCGCGGTGGGTTGTTGGTTCTGTGCCATGCTTTGCCGTCGATTTGCTGCTGAGAGTTGTTGTTGTGCCGAGCCGGGAGTGTGCACCATGTCGTTCGCGGAGAGGCTGAGGCGGCCAGGTCCTGTTCCGCCGCCTGAAGCGCGTTTCTTGCTGCGGTCTTGCTGAAACAGCTGCTGGAAGAGAGCCTGGAGGGCTTGCGACGATGTAAAGGCCTGTAATCCGGCAGAGACTGCCTGGTTTTGGGGCGGTGCGTCCAGTCGTGCCCTAAGTTCCTCGCGCTCAGCATCGAGTCGGTTGGCTGCCATGTTGATGCGCTGGAGCTCTGTGAGCAAGAACTCCTCCTCTTTAACCTCATCCATGGTGCGATTGATGAGTGCTGTGGCCAGCATCTTTCGATTCCGTTCCATCACCGGGTCGAACTTTGTAAGCATCTCGTAGAGGCTGTACTGGTCTGCGTCCATTGAGACTTCTGGTATGCGTTGCTTCATGAGCTTGGCCGAAATATCGTAGAAACGTGCCTTTAGATCCTCTAGCGATCGCTTCTTGGACGGGGCAAAAGGCATCGTGGCTAGTGCATGGTCCTCGCCGTTTGCAGTTTCCGGTGGGTGTGGCTGTGATGGCTTGTAGTCATAGCGATCCCATATCACAGGCCAGCGGTATGAGTAGTCTCGTACCACTTCGAATAGGTAGTCTGTTTCCTCGCGGCTCCAGTCGTTGCTGCGTAGGTACTGGTCGTACTCCTCGTCTGTAAAGCCGGGCATGTCTACCTTGATGTCGTATTTGGCGTAGTCGGCGCACAGTTCGAGGTAGTTGTCGGTGGCGTCGCTTTCCTGCATCGTCGCGTCGTCGGCTTCCTGTACGGGCGGGGCGGTGGTGGGCTTGCGCCGCCAGTGCTTCAGAACGAGGCCATCGTTGCGCGCTGGGTTGGTAAACGGCTGTTGTATCCTAGCGACGCGAATTAGCCAATCTTCCACAGGATCCTCGCCCTTACATACCATCGCTTCGCCGGCCCCGTGCTCTGTCTCTTTGCCCGGTACGCCTTCTTTTCCTCGTAGACGGCGACAGGCGGTGGCCGTTCGCCATATAGCGCAGCAACCTCGCGCGCAACACCCTCTGGTCGAATGAGAGTCAGTCTCGACCTTTTGACGATTTCCCAAGGAAAGACGTAAGGACTGCCAAACGTACGTATCTTCCTGCTCCCTCCTGCAGGCTTTGACCGCTTCTGTGTCTGCGCCGCCACTGCTGCTGGACCAACTGCCTTTGGCGCATCACCGCCGGCAGCAGGCAGCCCGAGCATGTCGCGCACATCGCGTCCCGACGCCATCGCAACTTTCGCAAGGCGCCGCTGATCGATGAGCCGGTAGTAGGAGAGGGTGCGGATGATGGATTCGCAGGCCCCGGGCTGAGTGGACGAGCTTAATTTCGTTGTTGGGAAGTCGCGTTGGACCCTGCGCAGATACCTCACGTGTGGGAATATTGGGATTTCGGAGAAGAGAAAAAATTATGTCAAAAAGGGCTGGGACACTGGTTCAAAAGAGTGCGCAAAGGATATCGAAGAGATTCAAGAGTAACCAAGCTACAAGTTAAGTTCTTGCGCTATAGGTAGGCACAGCTATGGAGTCATGGATTGCCGCTGTTACGGCACCTTCCAATCGCATGCGCAAAGAGGCCATAGCTCCTTGCCTCGAGATGATCACTTGATCTCCTCAACGGCTAGATCGCAGCTACCGGCCAGGCACACGCAGATATGATACCGGCCATGGCAAACGTCACTGGGTTCAAAGATGAAATTTCCGTGTAGTGAGTGCGTCTATTCGCCCAACTACTCTACCTGAACTAAAGCGAGGCCCGTCTGTCGCCCTGTACACGCGATACAGTAGGCCTCGGCCGCGCCGTCAGAAGAGACTCCTTTACATGCTATATTTTCCTCGTGCCAAAAATGAATAATGAAAATGAGATGCCACAAAGTGCGAGCGTCCCCAAGCACACCGCAACGCCGCAAGCGCCCAATGGAAATCACTCCCACATGTACTGCCAGCTGGTGTAGTCTCGCAACAACGCGGGAGCGCAGAGATGAAGGAGATGGAGATGACGATGGTGATGATGTTGTTGTTTTTCGGCGCTGATGAGGAATCCAAGCTGGTGTGTGGGAGGCGGTTCGGTCGATCGGTCGTCGTAACTATTACCGTTGAAGGAGATTTTCGGTCCCGTCTATCAATCATTACAAGATACCTATACAGGAAGAAAACGTGACCGAGGGAATACTATCGCTCAAAGAACGGACTCCGTGATGCAACGCAAAGGGAAGAAAACCAAGCTCGAGGACCGCGGTCACTACTTGCTGGCGCCGCAGCACAGGGCATTGGCCAGTTTTTGCATGAAGCTGGGCTTTTCGGCCGACGGTTGCCTCGGTTGCTGCGGGTTCGGACTGCTGGCAGGAGCAGCGCGGTTGTTCTGGGCCAAGTTGGGCTGGCTGTGTTGGAACTGGGCCTGCGTCGAAGCGCCCTCGGGCGGTGCAAGCTCGCCCATGCTCTTTCGCTTCACCTGCGAATCACGGTTCATGTTCTCCCGTGGGCTTCGTCCAGGCTGGGCGCGGGTCGCTCCGGGCTTTGGCAGAGGCTCGTTGAGACGATGATGGTCAATGGGCAAGTGCGTCTTTTGTTGCCTGTGTTGCTGGCCTTGCATGTTCACAGCCATGGAGGAGTTGGGGTTGGGGTTGGAATGGTGCATCGCCTGCGCAGCAGATGGGTGCGACTTGAGAACCTCCCAGCCCTTGCCGTTGTTCAGCTTCATCCAGTCGTACTCGCCGTCTTCAACCTCTCCAGTGCTCTTGAGAGCCTGAGTGAACAGCTCCCGTAGGTAGTCGTAGTCGGGTGTGTCCTCGAAGCCGAGGTTCCGGACGTAGCTGAGGTACTTGTTGAATTCCTCTACGCGTTGTTAGCATGAATACAGCACGGCAGAGACGCGTAACATACCAGGGAAACCATCGCACAGGTCCTTGATGGGCGTTGTCTGCTTCTTCTCACCAATCTTCTCGTACTTCTGCTTGTTGGTAGCGGCCTTGAGGCCTTGCCATGGCAGTCCACCTCGCAGGAAGTACATGAAGACGTGACCGAGAGCCTCGAGATCGTCGCGACGGGATTGCTCACGCCCAAGATGGGTGTTGATACTCATGTAACGAGCGGTACCAGAGAGCGACTTGCGTTCTCTATACGGAATGTGCTGCTTCGTCTTGGGGTCACGGTACTGCTTCGCCATACCAAAGTCGACGACGTGGATGACATTGGCGCTCTTGGAGCCGGGGCGCCCAATGAGGAAGTTGTCGGGCTTGATGTCGCGGTAGATGAGGTTCTTCTCGTGGATAGTCTGAACCCGTGACAGCTGGATGGGTGTGAGTAGGTGAGAGCGCGACGGTGCTGTCGGGACATACCATTTGCTTGGCTACCATGACAACAGTCTTGATGGAGAACTTCCTGTTGCAATGGTCGAACAGGTCCTCCAAACTGGGACCGAGCAGGTCGATGACCAGAATGTTGTGAAGGCCTTCCTGGCCGAAATAATAGACGTTGGGAATCCCGGCTGCACGGGTTAGTCACGATCAAAGTCGATGGTGCGAAGATATATATAGACGTTGGTGTTGATGAGGTTCAACAAAACAAGCGGTAGAGTTAAAGGGGGAAGGAAAGTCAGCACTCACGGCAGCCCACGAGGATCTTGTATGTGCGGTACTCGTCGCGCAATTGGGGAGCATCGCTCTTGCGCGGCTCGAACTTGATGGCGACCTGCTGCTGGTTGAGCAGGTTGGTGCCCTCGAAGATGACGCCGAAGCTGCCCTCGCCGATCTTCTTGCCGACGCGGTAGTGCACGCCGACGACGTTGGAACTCGTACTGCCGCTCGCCATGGTGTCGGTTGCGTCGTTATTGGCCGTCGCCTGGGGAGAGAGAGTGGGAGATGGAGAGAATGGGAGACGGGTAGTGGTAGGGAGGGTGGGTGGCTTGGTGGTTGTGACAGCAGCGAGACAGGGCCGCAGCCGTACTCCGGTAAAGGCTTGGGGGCTATGCACCGGGCGAGGAACGCGACTCGGCGTTCCTGAGACGGGCGGGTCGAAGTCGAGTCGGAAGCGACTTGTGCTGCAACGAAGCAGCTGCGAGGGGGGCGGAGAGGTCAGAGGAAGGGACGCAGGACAGGGACGTGTAGTGAAGAAAGAGCGACCGACTCTCGACGCGGAAAAGACGTGGAGAAGGGGAAGGAGCGACTGAGCATGGGGCGTGCACTAGCAGCCTATCGACCGACTCTTCGCTAGACTGTTAGTGGCTCCCAATTCACTGCGAGCACGGGACTGCAACGACCGAGCTATTTACACCCGCCTGCATAGAGCCCAAACAAGTGCACGCTGGCTATCGTCGTCGTCGTCGCCGTGGGCGCGGTCCTAATGCAGCGTTTCGGCCATGTGTTTATTCATCATCCCCCTTCGCAGCGGCGTACGCTTCATTCATTCCCCACTGAGCTGTCAGTTGTTGTTGTTGTACCTGCATGCACAGTCCACACCCAAACTAGCCCATCCTCCGAGCAAAAGCAGCCCTGGGACGCTCTCGGAAATTCGACACATCCTTTCCCAGCCAACAAACGCGTGTGCGCGAAGGGGAGGCCTGCTCAGCGGAATCGCGATTGCCTTTGAGCAAAGACAAGTCGTCCCTGTCTTTCGTCATCGCCATCGCTCTCGCATCGTGCATCAACAGCCGACTCAGCACACGTGATGATCTTTGCTGTTGTAGAGCTGCATCACTCCCGACTAGGATGCATATGCGTGTCGTGTGTTTTGTCCAGCCTCACCGCTGCTGTGCCTGTCGCTGTTCACGCATGCCGCCTACGTCAATTTGGTGGCTTCGCTCGCCTCAGGGCATAGCCAACGGTCTTGGTGTGGGAAAAGAAGAAGCAAAGGCAGGCGCAAGCCTCTTTGACACGTTATCTACTGCCCATCACCCATCTCGCGTCTCAACTCGCAGTACCACTTTTTCCACAACCCAGGCTCCCAGTCGTCCAACGGCTGTTACCGAGTCAGCCATTGGTGTGCGTGAACATCCGCGCCCTCTCGCTCGCTCGCGCCACACTCGGTTCCCTGATACGGTTGGGTATCCACTGCGCAAATGAACGCTTGTCGTCGCTTGACTCCACAGAACACAGTCGAGACCCTTGCCGGTATGCGGTTATGCATGTCACTATTCATGGTTGTCCCCTACCGTTCATGCATTAACCAAATAGTGACGCTTTGTACATTTGGTGCCAACTCTATCGTCCTGCCCTAGTCATGCACTGACACGCTCAAGACATGTGACGCCTGTCGTCGGGAAACCTTGAAACCCATCGCTACAAATACACGTTGATAACAAAGAAGAAAACAAAGGCTGTCCACGTCTGCAGAGTACAGTTTTGAAACGCCGTGCCCAATGCTTGATGCGCGCCTATCCCCATTGCCTTGAATGCACTGCGCCCGATAAACCCCCGAATACGACCACAGCATATCATGAATCCTGCATCACCACGTCTTGCTCATGTTGTGCGCTTTCATCATCACCGTCAAATGTTTCAGAACCAGCAGCTTCCTCGTCCCTCTCGTCCTCCGCATCTTCCTCTGCGATTTGAGGGGCCACAGCACCGTCTTGGGGAATGGACTCGCCCTGCTGCTTCAGCTCGCGTGCGTACATTGTCTTGCCCGCTGTCCAAGCTGCCTTGAACCAATCCGTGAGCCGATTCTTGTTGACCTGCTCGCGAAGGATGTCGTCATCCAGGAGATTGTCCTTGATGATCGGATTGCGAAGATCTTCGGCGGCAAAGCGAACGCATAGCTCTCCATGTGTTCCTCCCGCGCCTAGAAGATCACGAAGGTTCTTCGGCCATAGCGTCCTGACGAAAGGGTTGTTGACTGTAACATGTTAGTCATTGACCAATATCCGGATGCCGGACATTAACTTACTGCACATGCCGCTCAAGGTCCGGAATGTCCATGCCATAGTTGTATCTTGCAACACATCGTTTATCGTAGCATCCGTAACGTCCTTGGTGGTGTTGATCGCTGCCCAGTTGTCTTTAATACACAGTCGCTTCCAGAAAAGCTTGAGGAGGCCATCACGAGTTGTCCGGTGGATGTTGTTCCAGTTGACCAGCAGGACTCTGAAAGCGTAAATGAACTCGTCGTTTCCGAGCAAAGTAACACCTCCCTCGCTGTCATCTGCATTCATGAGAGTGAGTATGTCAATCATGAGCGCAGGGTCGATGACTTTGTGGTAGACCAGGTTCTCAAAGCCCTCTTTGAGAATCGCCTGGTGTGCTGGTCGATCCCTCAGACGGCCCTGTCCGAATTCAGCCATGAGAAGTTCCACCGCAGAGTCTTCGTCTAGAGCACCAGTGATGATAGGTAGCAGTCGCTCGTAGACCTCTTCCTGTATTTTTGTGTACTCCAGTTGGTGATCGATGCTCTGGTACATGGCTTCGCGCATCTTCAGTGCCTTGGGCTTCTCCCTGCGCGGATCAACCACCGGCTGGTCATCGCCATGCCTCGCTTCCTTCTTGCAGAGCAGAGCGAGCTTGGCCATGGAAAGCTCAACGCGCTGGCACCACGCATTGGTTTCCTGTTTTGAGCCAGCCTCGAAAAGGAGTTCAGCTGCAGCCTCATAATCCTTCTCGCCGCAGACTTCATTGATCCAGCCGAGCCGGGCACGCGACGGCTCAGCTCGCAAGAACTTGGTGAGTGCCGGCTGGTTGAGATACTCCTTCATGAAGAGCTGCCCTGCTTGGTTCTCGTTGATGTACTTTGAGTAGAACGCTCCAGCCCATTCATCGCCGTAGACCTCAAAGTAGCGCGCAATACGCTCTTTTATCCGATTCAGCTTGACTGTGCTTTCGGCCTGCTCCATTTTGCTACGAGTGCTGGCTTTCTCTGTCTCGAGCCAGTTCGACTCTTCCCAGATCAGATTGACAAGTGTGGACATGTCGCGGTACTGCTCAGCCAGCTCCATGCCTTCGGTGGGCAGTCCAATCTCCATCAGGCCCATGATATGGGAGGGTCGAACATTGTTATTCCACTCGTCCTTGAGACTACGCCCCATAGCTCGGGTCTTCTCGTCGCTCTGTGCAAGAGCCCACTGGAATCGTTCAATATGAGTCTGACATCCTAGCTTCACCAAACGAGGGTTATCTTTGCCAATCTTCTGCGCCAGCATTTCTTGGTCGCCTTCCTCGTAGTTGTCCACAGCAAGGTTGCGGCCAACATCGATGAGGCTACGGATAGAGCTAACGATATTGTGAGACGAAGTCCAGAATTGAGGTAGCATGTCGTAGCCATGTGTCGACTTAAGGATGCCGTCGTCCAGACAATCGGGGTCGAGACCATACACTTCTACGTTTGCTTGCCGGAACTCGAACGCTGTTTCCAGAGTGACAAGCATGACATCGGTGCCCTCGCTGAGTCTCTGCATAATTGACGGGGTTTGCTTTAGGCCCTCCTTCATATAGAAAGTCCGCAGGTAGAACCAACCCCAGGGTATTAGTGTGTGGAGACTGTCAACGTCCTTGACGAAGAATTGTCTGATGGTGTCGTTTTCGCCGAGCTCGGAATCAATGGCAGTCTTATAGCGTTCATTCAGAGCCCTGACAATATCGCCCATCAAAATCTTCTCGGGGAAGGCATCCGGATGAATCTGTTGGTCATGCAGCTTGTCCTGGTACCAGAGCCAAAGTTTGTGTGACGCCGCGAGCTTCTCTGCATGCCACAACAGCCGCCACCTTGTCTGGAAATCCACGGGAGGATATTCGGTCTGTAGCTGAGAGATCAGGGTTCGGAGAGCAAACAAGCGTTGCTGGAATTGGTCGTCCAAGTTAGAAACACCCTTCTCGAGATAGTCGTAAGCTGAGCTTAAGATGCCAGCGCTGATGGTAAGAGCAGCTTCGGCAGTCTCCTCTTCGGCGAATGAAAATCGTGACTTGACAGAGAAGTCTATGATGTTTGCGGGTATCGTGCTGAAAAAGGTGGCTTGTTCGAGTTTGCTGCGTGCGGTAATATTGACACGCTCCCTATCCTGATCGTCTGTCGTGGGGGGTAATGCGCCGATCTGTAGAAGGCCAAACTGTTGGACGAAAATTAGAGCTGTCGACTTCCCGTCCTTTCTTAATGAGGTCTCCAATGCGTTGCCCGCGAGTGTCACTTCTGGGCGGAAGTAAATGGTATCCTGGAAGGGCAGACTAGAACGTCCTGAATCTGCAAGCAGTTGTGCTTCAGGGCTCTCCTCTGGCTGAGCGAGGGATGCAACGAACACTGCTCCTGGAAACTGAACATAGGCTGTGTGTCCAGGCTGTGGCAGAAGAAGCGTTCCGGTAGGCTCCTTTGGTAGCTGGTTTTGGTGAAAATTACGGACTGGTATCACTCTGCTGATTGTACCAGCAGTCCGTGACAGATCCACCTCGAGGAGGAAATAGTCCAACGAATCCCGGCCAGACCGTGCCACCAAAACCAGAAGATTCACAGCATCCTGGCTCTGTTGCTGGCCCATAATGGCGAAATCGAGCACTTGCACGTCCTGCTGGTTCCGCACTTCTGGGACAGTGTCTGCTTGAACTGCCGAAAGGATCGCCTCGTGTACGTCCACGTCTCGCTGGTGGTTGTTTTGTCCTGACCAGCTCAAGTCCCACGTCTGAAAGAGGCCGTTTCGTGTCGCCGAGATGACCTCCATGTGGCCCTTGGACTGCGATGTCCGAGCCTTGACTGAGGCGATGGTCTTCCGGATCGATCCTCCAAGAAGGCCTTTGAAGCTGAAGAAGCTGCCTCCCGAGCCATTTGGTGCGCTCAAAACCGTTGTCGCAACGCTCGGTCTACCCTGGGAATCGCGTAGTGTCAGCTGAGCGAGTCTGCCACTGCTAAAGACGAGGACATAGCCTGCGTGCTCGACATCGACCAGACCGGTTATAGTCTCTCCGGAGTACAGCTTGACAAATCCCTCTACTCCCTGCTGGCGCTGGGGGTATAGGCTTCGGGCGTCTGCGCTGTCGATGTTCTCCCAGAAGCTGATCTTTCCGGTCGAAGGTGCGAGCGCGACGATACCGTAGTCGTTGGTGGGGCCATTGCGAACGATTGCGCCTAGCGGAAGGGGTTCACCTTGTCGCAGACCGAAGTTTAGGTTTAGAGAGACGACCTTTGTGGGGCCGTTGGGGGCGTTGTAGTCCCATACAAGGGCGCGTTCAGAGGTCAGGGCAAGCGCGAGGCCGGCGGACGGGAGGGCGGTTGCATATATCGGGGCTAGGCATGTATGTTAGCAAGCGCGCGTTGGGTTGGGCGACGTGAAGACGTACTCGATGGGCGGAGGAGCGCTGACGGGAAGCCGGGCAGTTTCTTGACGCTGTAGGTTGCGTTCTTGGTCTATACGCTCGCGTTAGGAGCGATCAACTTGCACGGATGCGTATCTACCCACCAGGTATGTGCCGGTATCCTCCTTGGGCGCGCGCTTCGGCGCTGTCTTCTTCTCGCGAACAACCAAAGGCATGTCCACGAGGACGGCCGAGTCGCCTACGCTCTGCACAGCGTGGCCATTCATCAGGGCACTGCCATTTCCGTTGGCACTGGCCGGATCCTTGAACGTCTCGTTGTTGAGTTTGCTTCGCTTGCGGCTTCGTTGTTGTTGCTGAGATCCGTCCGAGTCGTTGCGCTGGCGCCGCCGTGTGCGCGCGCTCCGTATGCTCGCGAGCGAAGAAGCCTCTGGCGAAAACATGATGAATCGGATGTTGGGGCTGGTTGGAAACGCGATAGAGCGCGCCGGTGATGGTGTTGGCTCTTCGCTGTGTTATGGGTGACAACTAAGAATGCATCGAAGCTTTGATGATGGGCAGGGATCCGTGCCACGCTAGAGCCGGAGTTTAGCACCGCAACCTGGTTTCACCCCAGGGCTGTCGAGTACCACTACATACGCTCTGCACACTGTACGCTATCTATCCACCAAACACCAGAAGATACGTACAACGGCGTCAGTAGAGGTGCTTACTGACATGTTCAATCTTGTATGCACCTGGCCCAGTTTGCATCTCAGCCGATTCAGGACAGAGCACAATCATCCTTCACCCAGACACGCCAGGCAGATCAGTTATTTGATTCATGTTTTATTTCGTATCACGTTTATCATACTCATTAAACTTGTCCAAAAGCGCTATCCGCGATCAGCTTCCAACCATGGATATTCTCGCGAACATTCATGGCTGTACTAGAGAACGTAAAATACTCCCAAACAAACATGTTACATGTGTCGAGCACATCAGCCTGGAAAGACGACCATATCTGCTCTGTCAATTTGCTCAGGGCGGGCGAGGACTTCCCACAAGCCGACCACCCAGTCAGCTTGCAGCCATGCCGCTGCCCATAGTCTCACGCTCGGCCTTTACATCTTCTTGTCGTGTTCCTCTTCAGCAACGCTGTTCTCCGTTGAAGTAGTGCTCTGCTTCTCAAGTTCTTCGCCGAGAGGGCCGTGAATCTCTTCTTCAAACACGGGCTCGGTCTCAATGGTCTCGAACTTGGTTTTGAAGTCCTTCATGTTGTGGGTGGACGAGTTGCTTCGACGACGGGCGTAGGCCATGTTGGGCCTGATGTCTTCGACCTCGTCGCCGGCGGCGCCCCTGTGAAGATGTGGTCAGTCACTGACTCTGAGATAAAAGGTGTCTTGCTAGGTGTCGAAAGCAAGCTGACTGTACTCACCAATTGCCCTTGCCACTACCACCCTTCTTCGTCTTGGTCGGGTCAGTGTCAGCATGACCGGACTTGCCAAAGAACTTGGGCAGTCTCGCTTCACGCTCGGCAGTGCCATCGGCAATGCCGGCGTGGTCACGGTCAGTGAACTTGTGAGAGCGAGTCACTGTGGAAGTCAGTATAATGTACGAACATGTTCATGCCGTCTCGTAGTCTCCTGCCGTCTTGGGCCGATGAGCCATTAAGGTGGCTTCAGACGTTGCATGCCTGATGCAACAAAGGCAAGTGTGTGAGACATGAGAGAAAAGGAAGTACTTACTGGTTGGTGTTTGTAGCCGATGGATTGAATGTGAGTTGGTTGTGATGGGGATGGAAGAGAGTCAATGTGAGTTGAAGTACTCAGGAGCGGCGGGCTCGGAGCTACTGCAACTGTAGGAAGCTCAAGCGGGTCAGTACATGGTCTCGTGATGCAAGCTTTGACCCGATGGCGTCTTCTTGCGTGAAGCAACGCGGCCAGGATGCGTACCTTGCAGATCGGTGGACAAGTGGCAGCAAGATGTTAGCGACGACGATGTTTGCAGGCACGATGGTTGTTGACTTGGTGGTCAGAGGCTGGTGCAGTGTGTCTCACGCGGCTTGGTCAAAGGCGGGGAAGCTGGGAGGAGCTCCTGGCTTTATATCGCGACCAAAATGGGACCCTGTCAAGATGCGCCTCTAGAAGATTCGCCTCAGCTGCCCAGCTCCCACTGCTTCAATTGTGCTCATAGCTTCTGCCTGTGTAGAGTAACTTGACACTTGTTGTAGCACTGTTATCAGTCGGATCTTCGGTCCAGAGCTATGTAGGGAAAGAGCGAGGGGAAAGGTACGTCACCGGTACCTGGATCTCGCCGGTCGGTGTCGCGTGGGCCTGCGATGCTTTCGACACGGCACCGCAGCCATGCACAAAACGCCCGGAGCCATCAATCCCAGGATGCATATCGGGTCAATGAGATATCAGTGCCATACTGCGTCTAACTACGGCCTACTCATGGCCCCATGGCTTCACATCAAATGGTGGTTACCCCAGATTCTGGATGTATGCTCCTCGCACGCTAATGCGCCCTAGGATCCACTCACACAGATGCCGCCATTCCGCTTGACTCGGAATCACGTGTTCGGTCAGCTCGCAATCAGCCCTTTGTCGTATGACCAATCGCCGCGGAGTTCTCCCTGGTTTCGTCAGCAACGCTTTCTCCGCCTCCGAGGCCGCAGACCGTCTTCGGAAAAGTTTCCTGGGCGCGCCTCTCGTTGACCACGCTCCTTTCTGCCCGCAACCTTTCTCTCTTTCTCTCTCTCTTCTCGTAGTGGCCTTGCCTTTGCGCTCTGGTTTTGCGACATCCGTCCACCCCGCCATCAACGCACAGTGCGACAATACCCCACCATGGCCCCGCGATGCCTTCTGATCGGCACGCCGTCGATTGCGGCGCACCCGGAGCGACTCGACCAAGTCTACGAGATCCACGACCGCAATTCGACCGACCTGCAAATGCTTGATCGCATCGCTGCTGGTCTGGTCAATCTTCCCGCCGCCACATACGATGTTGTCCTCCTCCTCGCCGACGCCGACGGTACCACGCGCGAAAGTCACAGACTACTAGCACGCGATGTCATGAACAAAGTTGTCGGCGCGTTGAAGGTTGGGGGAGTACTCAAAAGCCAGGCCGGCCCATTTCAGGGTGCAGAAAAGACGGAGGCTATCCTGGCAGGGCTCACAGAGACGGCAGACGGCATGACCAAGCCCGAGCAAGAGGAGCCTGTGTCGATACCGCTCAAGTTTGGCAAGAAGGCAAAGGGCGTGAATGGAACAAACGGCACAAATGGCGCGAACCATATAGTCAACCCAGACGGCTCCGTCCAGCTCAACCTCAACCGCAAGCGCAACCAGCCACAGGCTGAGCCCGTCAAGCCGGTCGGTGTAGGCTTTGTCGACTTCAGTGATGATCTCGACGACCCAATAATCACAGGCGAAGACGATGATCTGATCGATGAGGACGACCTCATTACAGAGGCAGATCTGGCTCGTCCAGTCATTCAACGTGCGTCACTCCTTCCTTGCTACCTCACGTCCCTCTGCTAAAATATTTCCAGCCCTCGAATGCCAGCCCAAACCTGGCAAGCGACGACGCGCCTGCAAAGATTGTACCTGTGGTATGAAAGAGAAGATCGAAGCCGAAGACGCCGTTAAACGCTCCTCCGCCGACAAAGCGCTCAACTCCCTCAAGTTGGACGCCGACGACCTCGCCGAGGTGGACTTCACTGTGCAAGGAAAGGTTGGCAGCTGTGGAAACTGCGCACTGGGCGATGCGTTCAGGTGCGATGGATGCCCATACATTGGTCTGCCGGCGTTCAAACCAGGTGAGGAGGTGCGACTGCTTAACAACGATATCCAGTTGTAAGGGCTTGGGACTTGGACCATCATTGCATAACTTGGCGTACGGAGTAGGCGAACGACAATCTGGGATAGATAAGGTTGCTACATAGCTTTTTGGAGGGGACATGGACGACAGAACAACGAAGCGAACGAATAAATCTTGCCATCATAGCCCTTGGATTGAACTTTGATAACCCTTTCCCTGTGCATCTTAGCACCCACGTCCACTTCTACAGCTAAGTTATAGACTTCCCTGTCAATGTTTCCTCTTGCACAATATTCCATAGTGTGCGTTCGCATTTTCGCCCTGTCTTCCGCCAGACTCGGGCAGAAAATCTAGCAGATGCCATGCCTAACATGATGTTTACAGCAGGGCCGAACTGTAGGTAGACCGCCAGCGATCGAAGAATGGTGTTGAGTTACCATGTCCTGTCTATAGAACGGTTCCGCATCGTGACTCAGAGGAGATAGTTCAAGTTTCCAGATATTTGTTCAGTCTCCGAGCTCTAGTTCAAGTTTGAGGGCTGTTCGTCCAGGACCGTAGTAATCAGGACGACATTCAGACTGCTGAAAGCCGCACGACTTGTACAATGCCCTGGCAGGTCCACGACTCTCATCCACCCACAGGAAGATTGTGCTGCAACCTCCTTTTCCCATTTGACGACGAAGGTGGTAAATCAAGGCCTTCCCGACACCTCTTCCTCTTTCTTGCTCGACCACACAAAGTTTATGCAGCCACGCTAATCTCTTCATCCGTTGGTAGACGAGATATGCAATCAGTCTATCTGGCTCATCCCCTTTGAAGACCAAGAGCAGTCCAGTGTTCTTTTTCTTGAGTTCAACGTCGTAGTTGAAATGCTCGATTGCTGGGAAGACTTTTCTCTCGAGTTTGGCCACTTTGTCTGCGATTGTCGGGCGAGTCTTCGGCGGGAGGGTAGAGAAATCTTGAACTGCAAAACCAGCGGGCATGTGCGCTGGACGGTGTGGATCATTCATGGTGTCGCCGGTACGAGCACTGCGACCGAGACGGGAGGTTAGGATGTGTCAGCGCTGCACCGATTGTATGGGTGCCGCATCCACTTTACATTATAATCCGGTGCTCACGAAATCAGTAGGATCAGTGCTGGCAGAGACGTAAAAGATCATGAACGATTACAAGATTAGTACCGTAGTGGGGGCCCACGTGCTAGCGCGACTGAACATGTTCGTCTCCACGTGCACCGACGCGTCGCTCCTGCAACACATGCACACCTTTTGAAGGTCCCACAACTCTCAACCGGCCAGACGTCTGGACCAATATGACCCGCTTCCTGACAAGACCGCCGCAACAACCACACGGACGGTGAAAAGTCCAACTCGAATTCCTCGACCTTTCTGTCCGTCTGCCTTGAACTTTGCACCTCATTTCACGAGTCATGACTGGCAAGAGGAAACGCCCGTACTCGAACCTAGACTTTACGTTGAAGAAGGTCTTCAAGAAGGCAAGCTTTCGGTATGTCACTCATCTCATGACTGCCTGCTCGTACTAAGTTCTTTCACGGACCGTTACAACGCGAGGTCGTCACGGCTACGTTGGAGGGCGAAGATGTCTTCCTTCAGGCAGCAACCTCTTTCGGAAAGAGCTTGTGTTATCAACTGCCAGCGGTAGTGGACTTTGGAAGTACGCACAAGCAAGAGGATAGATGTTACGGTTACTGATCCTATTAGTTACTATCGTCATATCTCCACTGCTGGCACTGATGGTATGTTCTTCACTGTCCCATCGTAGTATGGAGTCTGACTAGCTACCAGAACAACCAAGTTGCTTCTTTGCGCAATGCCAACATCCGTGTTGAGACAATCAACAGCACTACACCTTCTGCAGACAAAAAGAGGATCATCTCCGACCTTCAATGTGGCCATCCCATGACCCGCTTACTCTACGTAACACCTGAATTCTGTCAAGGCGACAACTTCCGCAAGATCCTACGAGTCATCCACGCCCAGGGAGAACTGGCTCGTATCGCTGTCGACGAAGCTCATTGCGTTAGCGAATGGGGACATGACTTCCGCCCTTCATTCCAGCAACTGTCATTCTTCAAGACGGAATTTCCCGATGTACCAGTCATATGTCTGACAGCAACGGCAACGGCGCGTGTCAGGGACGACATCATCACTACGCTCGCCTTGGATCCCAAGAAATTAAAAATGTTCCGCATGAGTACCAGCAGGCCCAACCTCCACTACGAAGTCCGCTTCAAATCTGACGAACAAGACCACTATGACGACTTCATCAAGATGCTCAAATCGATCCACGCGCGCCGTGCCGAGAACGCTGAACGCGCCTCTCAACTAGCTTCTCAGAACCAACGTTCAGACAATGTACCGGGCATCATCTACACCTTATTCCGCAAAGACTGCGAATCTCTCGCCGCTCGTCTCCGCTCAGACGGTATAGGTGCGAGGCCCTACCACGCAGGTCTCTCGGTTTCAGAACGCGCAGACGCACTTTCAGGCTGGGTAGCCAATAAAGCCGGCTACGACGTCGTCGTCGCCACAACAGCGTTTGGCATGGGCATCGACAAAGAAAACGTGCGTTTTGTTGTCCACTGGCAAATCCCCAAGTCATTCGAAGGCTTTTACCAAGAAGCCGGTCGTGCAGGACGAGACGGCAAAGCATCGATTTGCATCTTGTATTACGGCCGTGAAGACCGTGATCGCGCTGCGCATTCGCTGTCGAGGGATATTGCGAGACAGCCTAAGCAAGGGACGGGGTTACAGGCTCAGCAGCAGCAGATGATGCATCGTGCGAAGAGCTTGCAGGCACTGGTTGGCTACTGCGAAGCGACGGACAAGTGTCGGCATAAGCTTATTGCTGCGTACTTTGCCGACGAGGAGACGCCTGAGTGTGACTTTGCGTGTGATTGGTGCAAGGACGCGGAGGCGTTGGTAAGGCGGAAGGAAGGTGGGTTGGCAAGTGAGGAGTGGTGTAGTACACAGAGGGAAGCGGGGAGATATGATGTTGACGAGTATGATTGACGTGTGCTATCACAACAATGTTGGGAGAATGCTAGTGGGAGTTCGGGTTAGCATGAGCAGGCGCAAGGATACATCTTCTGATCTACATCTGTGGTTTACGTATCTCATCGTTCATTGGTCGTTATGTCATCTACAGTCTGGCTTTCAGTCGCCGACACATGCATCAACGGCACCCCATATATCCTCTTCTGGGGTATTTACCACTGGTACCTCAACGCCACGCCTTGAACTCTCATACCCAACATCGTCTGGCACCGTAACAGCTGCCGTAATCTATCCGACGATCAAAGCCGCGCTTGGCACCAGACCCGCTTCCTTGAGAGTCATGCCAAAGTCACTGCGATCGTACGTCTTCTTGGGAAAGTTGGTGGTGAAGGTCGAGACGCTGGTGCCATCCTGCTCCAACGCATGTGCCACCTCGAAGAGCGTAGTCTCGACAGGAAAGTTCTTCATGACCCTTCCACCAGGTGTTTGCAGGGCCAAGCGTGCCTCCGTGTATGCGCTCGCAGGCTTGCTGGTAGTGGGACCCGAGGATGTAGCGAGGGGAGCTTGTGCAGGAGCGGCAGGAGGAGCCTGACCGGCGCGCTTCGCCTTCTCGATCTCAGCTTTGCGCTTTCGCTCCTGCTTGTCTGCTTCCAGCTTGGCCAGAACCCGTTTCCTTGCATCCTCGTCTGCCTTCTTCTCTGCGCGCTTGGCAGCAGCTTCCTTCAAGCGCTCCTTCTTCTGCAACTCTTCCCGGAGGTCTTGTGACTCCTTTGTAGCCTTCATGCGGATCTGCTCGTTTCGCTTGTGGTCCTCCTTTTCCTGCTCCGACTGCTTCGCGCGCTTGGCCGCCAGCTTCTCGCGCAGCTCCTGTAGCCGTTGCGCCTTCTGTTCCTCTGTGAGAGGGGCAATCTCCTCGGTGGACTCGGAGAACTGCTCGTGACCCGTCTTCTCGCCGTGGAACTGGGCTTGGTTTACCGAGCGGAACTTCTTGCCGCACTCATCGCAAACGAGCGACTTGGCTTCCTCGCCAGGCTGCAGCGCGGGTGGTTCTTCCGAGGCATTGGCGGCGGCGGCGGCTTGCTCTTGCTTGATGTCATCGATGGACTTGTCTTGGTTGGTTTCGAGCCAGTCGATGGCAGGCTGGAGGCCGCCAGTAGCCTTGACGGCGAGCTCTGCGCGTTCGCGTGGGAAGCCCATGTCGATGAGGCTATCTAGATCTGAAGATGCCATGTTGAACGTGGCGGAGGACGACGAGAGAAGTTGTGAGGAGGTTGGGATTGTTTGGTGGAGCCTCGGTTTGGGTGCTTGATTCAGCAAAGTTGTAGTTTAGTAGCAAGTCGGCGTGAGAAGTGATAGTCGTGGAGGAGGCTTCCGCTTTATGTGGGATGTGGGTGTAAGTCGGCGGTAGCGGTGGAACCTTGGAGAAGATGAGCCGTAGATCAGACGCGCCTCACCCTTGGAATGAAATGTTACTCTGGTACAAGGGAAACTAAAGGTTGAATGTCTCTTCACCTAGGGATTGTATTGTCTCTAGAAAGTGAGCGACGCTTGTGGGCAGTGGTTGTTTGCACAGGTGGACACTAGAGGCGCCTCGGAATTCCAGAATCAAGAGGCGTCGCGGGACGTCATAGCTACTTGTCCTCACCCATCCGCCCTTCCTCCCTACCACCTGCAACCACCCAGTTTCCAGACCCGCCTCGATATCCGCCGCTTGCGCACTCTGTCCCTGGGGGATTTTAGCTTTTAGATTCACTCCACGCATCCGCCCTCCTCCCCTTTCCTAGACGCCCGAGGTCGATCGCGACTCTACCCCGTACCGCGGATCTGATTACCAACCTAGGAAGACACAATCACCACCGCATACCTACAGCTCACGCGCGCCCACCATGTCCGTCGAGCTCGACCCCGTAGAGCTTGGTTTCAAGCGTACGCTTTGTCTATAGCATTGGGGCCATAGGTATACTAACCCGGCTAGGACCCTTCCAGCACGAGGTGTCGCAGACCCTCCGCTTGAAGAACCCGCACTCTGACCCGATTGCCTTCAAGGTAAGCAGGCCTCTCTATCAATTCTTGAATCAAACTACAATATCTGGGCGCGCAGCTGACACATGCAAGGTGAAAACCACGGCTCCCAAGCAGTACGGCGCCCGCGAGACCTGTCCCCACAACGACTAATAACGGGTGCTTTAGATACTGCGTGAGACCGAACAGCGGACGCATCGAGCCGGGCAAAGATGTCGAAGTTCAGAGTATGCATACCCTCCATGCGCGCATCCCTTGGAAGACTGCAGCAAACTAACGCATGTGCCCAGTTCTCCTCCAAGCCATGAAGGAGGACCCACCGCCAGATGCGAAGTGCCGCGACAAGTTCCTTGTGCAATCTGTACTCGTCACCGCCGACAAGGAGTTTACCAACGTTGGGTCTCTGGTATGTTCTGGACCAACAGCCACAGGTCGATGCATGCTAACAACTGCTTGCAGTGGTCGCACATTGAGCAGACCGCCAAGTCTTCCATCCAGGAGAAGAAGATCAGGGTCCTCTTCCTCGCTCCCGACGATGCCTCCTCGAACGCAACACCCGCAAGAACCAACGGTGTCAGCCGCGATTCGATGCTCTCTTCTCCGTCACCCGAGGCCGTGACTCCCCAGCGTGGCGTACCAGACGCTTCGGGGCCTGTTTCTGTTCCCCAGGACCGCCCATCAGACAGCAAGAACTTGGGAGAGATCAGAAACGAGACATACAACCCAGCGACAGGCGGCAACATGCAGTCGAGCTTCAGCTCTGCCGCTGGAACCGTCTCTAATGCTCTGCCGTCTTCGAGCGATATCGAGGCCCAGCTTGCTGAGGCCAAGGCGCAGATTGCGCGTTTGACACAGCAAGTTAGCGAGGCGACCGGTCTCCGCCAGCGAAAGACAGGATCCGCCCAGGACTCGAAGCAAGAAACATCGTCCTCCCTAAGCACACAGCAAGCCCCTGCGGGTGGCGTGCCTGTCCAGATCACAGCCCTTCTGTGCCTCCTCAGCTTCCTGATTGCTTACTTCCTCTTTTAAAAGTTTTCGCAAACCACCTTCTACATGGATACCAGTAAAATCACCGTGCGCCGTTCGCGACCCTGGATCTACAAAGTGCAGAGAGAGTGGGCGAGTCGGACGACATCTTTCTACACGCGAAGACGAAGAAATAGGGCGGTAGTATGGCGCTGGACGAAAGGATGGGTAACTGCATTTCTTTCCCGTTTGGGTATTTCTTGCTTGAACATAGGTCTGTTGTTGGTTACGCATACGGAGTAGCAGTTGCTTGGGAGGCATTAACACATTGGTGTGGAAAGTATCCATGTATCAACAGCTACATAATTCGGAGCTGCAGTGTCTTGAAATTGTTTAACACAGATAATGTCTACGTATATTCTACCTTGCACTTTGACCGTGTCGCGTGGTGATTGTCTGGTTGCGGCGATGTTCGCAGGTGCACTGGCCAATAGGAAGACGCGACTCCTCCATGGCAGTTGTGGGGTTGCGTTTGAGCATGCGCAAAACGAGTGTGAACAAACTTGTGGAGTCACGGACAGGATGTATGTCACCCGGCCATAGAAAAAATGGGGTCGGCCATAACCTAGCTATATTAGGTAGTTTTAATCTTAAAAAAGGTCTGTGTATATGCTAGTATAACCTAGTATAGATTATGTAATAGGCTAAACATATTTCTAACGTGTTCTAAACATGTTCTTAATTTTAAGTTCTTTTTTTCTAAATATCTCTATCTTAAATACAGATTTTTTATATTTTAAGATAGAGAATACTAGTTTTATCTTTTATATCTTTATTCTTATAAAATATAATAGATATATATAAGAATAAAGATAAATATATCTAAACATGTTTAGAATATGTTAGGCGCTAGTCCTAATAAATTTAGCATGGCCGACCCCATTTTTTCTATAGCCGGGTGACATGCTGCCTCAGTCACGGACTGCCCATGGTTCCCAACGTCATATCCTTACAAGTACAAGATAGTGGATACTGCCAATCCCGCGGTCAGAACACGCTCCGGATTGGCAGTGAAAAGGTGGGGCCAGCTGGCCTGCGGCGACTTCGGGCGGGCGATATGACTCTATAACAATTTCTGGCCACGATAAAGGCTGTCCCTGATCTCCCCCCTTCGCTCTGACATTGCCCCCCCTCCCCTTCCAAACCCCTTCAGCAGTAAAGATGTGTGGTATCTTCGCCTGCTACAGGTATGCTACACCCGTTGCGCGCCCGCAATTGCCCCTCCAGACGTTGCATTGCCTCGTTACCAGATGTTTGCGACCATGTTGATACATGACTTACTTCTCCACAGGCACCCCGATGTGCAAAAGTTCAAGCCGACTGCCCTGAAAATGGGCAAGGCGTAAGTCTCCCTCCCATGACCTGAAGGGGTTTCTGATTGACTAATCGCGCGCAGCGTCCGGTGTGTAAATCCGCCGAAACCTCGAGCTAGCCAATTCACCGCAAGGACTTCCATGCTGACTGACTGATAAGCCACCGAGGTCCAGATTGGTGTAAGCATCATCATTTCAACTCTTTGTGCGATCAAGTACATAAATACTGACACTTTGCAGCTGGTAATTGGGTTGCGAACGACACCAGTGAGTGACTGTAAGAGCCTCTAGGCATATACAGTACTAAACACAAACAGTTCTGGTTCACGAGCGCTTGAGCATTGTCGGCGTCGGTAAGAGGTCACACGGCAGTCATTGCTTTTGACAGAGGCTTACGTGGATTAGACTCTGGCGCTCAGCCGCTCGTCAACGATGAGGAAACCGTGTCTCTGGCTGTCAACGGCGAGATCTACAACCACCGAATTCTCCGCAAGTCCCTCAAGAACCCATACAACTTCAAGACACACTCAGATTGCGAGGTTATTATTCCTCTGGTAAGATCTGGCACATGTTTGACAATGGACAGAGGCTGATTGGCAGTAGTATCTTGAACATGACATCGATGCTCCCCGAAAACTCGACGGCATGTTCTCATGGGTCCTGCACGACAAGGCTCAAGATCGTGTGATCGCAGCACGCGACCCCATTGGCATCACTACCTTCTATATGGGCCGATCGAGCACTACACCAGGCGCCGTGTTCTTCGCTTCTGAGCTGAAGTGCTTACATCCCGTCTGCGACAACATCATCTCCTTCCCTCCCGGTCATGTTTACGACTCCAAGACCGACTCGCTCACGCGATACTACGACCCCAAGTGGCTTGTCGAGCCAGAGAACATTCCTACAAAACCTGTAGACTACAAGGAGTTGAGGCAATCATTGGAGCGATCAGTGCGGAAACGCATGATGGCGGAAGTTCCCTTTGGTGTACTTCTCTCTGGCGGTCTCGACTCAAGTTTGGTGGCTTCGATCGCGCAGCGGGAAACTTTGCGGTTGAACGAGGCGACGAGAAAGAAGACTGCTGCGTCTACTGGCAACGCCAGTGAACAGCAGAACCAACTAGTTGGCATCGATGACTCCAACGAGCTTCAGACAGATCTGCTTCTAGGACAGCTCAACTCCTTCTCTATCGGACTGCCCAACTCTCCTGACGGCATCGCTGCGCAGGAAGTGGCCGACTTCCTGGGAACCAAGCACCACACATTTACCTTCACTATCGAAGACGGACTCAACGCGCTTACAGATGTCATCTTCCACCTTGAGACTTTTGACGTAACAACCATCCGCGCCTCAACACCCATGTTCCTTCTCAGCAGAAAGATCAAGGCTATGGGAGTCAAGATGGTTCTTTCAGGAGAAGGCAGCGATGAGATATTTGGTGGGTACCTCTACTTCCACAACGCACCTGACAAGGCTGCTTTCCACCAAGAATGTATCCGCCGCGTCAAGAACCTTCATCTTGCAGACTGCCTTCGCGCCAACAAGTCCACATCTGCCTGGGGTGTTGAGGCGCGTGTGCCTTTCCTGGACAAGGACTTCCTCAACACAGCCATGAACATCGATCCCCAGGAAAAGATGATCGATCGCGAGGCCGGCCGTATTGAAAAGTACATCCTGCGCAAAGCTTTCGACACTTCCGACGAGCCAGAGACGCAGCCCTACCTTCCAGAGAAGATTCTCTGGAGACAGAAGGAGCAGTTCTCTGACGGTGTAGGCTACGGGTGGATTGATGCGCTCAAGGACAACGCCGAGCTACACGTCACCGACGAGATGATGAAGAACCCAAAGAAGGAATGGGGTAACGATATCCCGGACACCAAGGAGGCATACTGGTACAGGTGCATGTTTGACGAGCACTTCCCCAGCTACTGTGCCGATACTGTTATGCGATGGACACCTACCTGGAGCAACCAGACGGACCCTTCTGGACGGTAAGTTTCCCTCTTCAGGTTTGGCTAGATACAAGACTAACATGCCACAGTGCCATTGGTGTTCACGAGCAAAAGTACAGCCATGCTAAGTAGACGCTTCTTTCAGCATTATGGGACGGGGCTTATACGATAGAAGCTATGGATCTCATTTCGTGTCTCTTCTGGCGCTTATAGACTGCTTGGGGGCGAGATATACCCCATGAGGAGTCTGTCAAGGTTCTGTCTTCAGCACATCAATGTATCATTTTGCATGAAATTTGTTGTGCACAACATCGTGACGACTAATCATCGTACGCAATTCATCCTTTGAAATGATGAATAGACTCTAACTTCATGGTACAACATTATCCCATCGATGGTGCCCAAGCACGCACACACATCTCTTTTTTTCCTACTGGGTATCCAAGACTGGTGATACAAGTACGTAAACAAACAAACTTTTTTGTAAATCATACCGTCATCCAGCGGTAGATACAAGAACGCCAGACGTAAGACACGAGCGATCGCCTATGAACGCAGCAGAAGACATTACGCCTCGAGAGCAGAGGATGCCTCGCCGTTGCCGAAAACGCGGAACTGGATGAAGATGGTTACGTCTTCGACCATTGTACCGAGGGAGCCGATGAGCCAGGGGAGGTTGGTAAGTATGTATTCCTTTTCCTGCGAGTGGAAGATGATCTGAGTAGTGTTAGTTGGGTAGTTCCAGCTGAAAATAGCAAGGTGGGTAGACTTACTCCCGCGCCATAGGTAGCATTGCCCAACAAACTCAACATGAAGAAGAGCAGCGACAAGCCTTCGCAAGACCTTTCCTGCTGGTTCTTGATGATCTGAGGGATACGTGCCCCAAGATAAGCCACTGCGCTCGCGTAACCCAAGATCATTGCGCCGACTGGGTTGTCCGAGGTATCCTCGGTATTGTGCTGGGGCTGGGGAACCCAGACACCAGTCTTCCACGCGATAGCCCATCCTGCTGCGCCGACAACACAGACTCCCACGATGCTCAGCGCGTTCTTTACCCACTCACTCGCACCATCGCCGACGTCGGGGATTGTAGGGAGAGAGCTGGCGCGGCGCCTGCGGCTCGCAGCCGAATCGCGCCTGTGACTGCCAGGCAAGCCAATGTTGCTGCTGTCGCGACGACCGAGCAAAGGCGCCTCGATGCTATTGGTAGACTGCGTGGAAGTCTTGCGCTGGCTACGGCGCGAGTTCTTCATGTTGTAGTAAACGCATTGCGAGATGAGGACGAGGTCAGCGAAGCAGAAGTAGACGGCAAGGGCGATGACGGTGGGGACGAGACCGGCCCAGAGAGCGCCCGCGAGGTTCGTCACGTCGCCAATAAACCAGACGGCGAGGAAGGCGAGGGAGATGCCATCTGCAGAACCGGATTTGTAGTTTTCAATTAGTTGTGGGACCTGGAGGTGGTGGTTAGATCAAGGTACGGTGATGTATTGGTGTCGCGTGCTTGGAGGCTCCCAGCTGCGGTTCTATGAATAGCACAGGCAGCATCCGAGACACATGGCGAAAAGGGCAGCCAATGTGTAGGGAGATGAAGACAACGAGGTTGTATCAGTTGTTACTCACCAACAGGAAGATCCATGAAGCTAACGAGATTGACCCAAAGACACCCGACAGCGCCTCGTGAGTCGTCAGCGGCAGACTGGGGTGAGACATGGCTGCAGCAAGCATGGTGCGTTACGATGTTTGCCGACACAGCGCGTCGTGCGACCTATACAAGTAGACGCAAATAATAGTTTTCTTCTGTGACAAGGGCGTGCAGGAAATCGTGCAGCAAGGCTTGACGATATGACGCAGGTCCAGACGGAGGGAATGCCGGAAGCAGGCCGGTCCAGCCGAGGTAGCCTGTTAGGGAGTGGGGACGGCAACCGAATTAGCAGATTGAAAAGATAGTTGACGAATGGTATTTGGTGATTTTCAAAGGCAGCATGCGACGAAGGCACAAGGCGTGCAAAGGGTCAAAAAGCAGCAGTGTGGTGGGCTAGCAGTGCTGTAGTACGGGACCCTGGGGGCCCATGTATGCCTCTGCAAATTGCTGACGTTTCTGTTGAGGATGCACATTTTTCATTCGGGGTTTCCTTTGACTGCCCAGACTTTGCGATGCGCACTATGAAGAATGTTTGTAATCGGACAACTGACTGTTTACATGTTTATAGAATGCCCTTGACTTGCACTGTAGCGGTGTTGAAGCCTCTATGAAGCGTGTCAGGGGACTGACATGCAACACTGCTTGTTCACGCGACCAACCCATGGAGCCACTGCATCTTCAGACCTACTCACCGTCAACATGATTGATTATGCAGAGTCTTCGACAAGGAAATGACTCGTTTGTCGTTGGCCGTTTTAGAGGGTCCGTCTGTCAAAGCTCTAGAACGTTTGTGGGCGGCTGAGTGCACTGCAGGGCGTCGGCCCCGGCTCAGCACCCTCTCCCGACCTAAATTTGGCTGTATGCGTGATCACTTGCCGCTCCACTTCTCCTCGTCACCTTAGCAAGCACATCCACCGGCTTCCGGTTCGACACTCGCTCAGTCTTCTATTGTCACTTCACTTTCCTGCCCTCGTTTATTCGCTTGATATATACATACACATCGCTTCAGTAGCCTACGCGCCTTTTCACCTCTAACCCCCCCCCCCCCCCTTAATACCACTAATCACCTGTTCGTGAAACGCGCGTCAGGTCCAGAGTAAAAAAACCAGCTACCACTCGCTGCCTGTTTCCATCAACAACTCGCCCAATATGTTGCCCAAGGCCTGGCTGTCGGTTTTTGTCCTCGCCGTCGCATCCTCGGCTTTTACACTTGAGGATCTCCACATGGACGGCATCAATCAGTACATCCACCAGGGCAAGAGGCAAGATGCCGAAGGTACCGGTGCCTCAGCATCCGCCGCACCGCCGACATCATCAGCTGCACCACCAGCTTCATCGGCCGCTCCTCCGGCCACATCGTCGGCCGCGCTCCCACCCACATCAGCAAGTCCCCAGCCAGAACCTTCAACCACGAACAATCCAGCACCGTCCGACGACCCCACATCCGACGCTCCTGCGCCTTCGACTCCTGCAGCCACACCAACTGCCGATGGCGGTAACAACAATAGCGACAACAACAACAACAACAACAACAACGCGCAAACGACTTCACAAGGCCCAAGTGCCACTGGTGGTGGCGACAGCGCTGGCAACTCACCAACCCCTACGCGTGACGCCAGCTCTTCCGTAAGGACAACAGCAATCGTCAGGACGACACCTCTCGTTTCAACTTCCCTTTCAGAGTTTACCACGACTGTCACCTCCACCCTCGACAACGGCCAAGTAACCACTGCGACCTCGACAGGCACCAGCACTTCCCTCGCCACCACTGGACTGTCCGTCGTCACAGACCCACCAACTGCACAGGCAGGCGACAGCGACAATAGCGGTGGCATCAGCGATTCCAACAAGAAGGTTATTGGAGGTGTTGTTGGAGGTGTGGGTGGTGCCCTCCTTCTTGGTGGCATTGCTCTTGTTTTCTGGCGCTTGAAGAAGCGCCAAGCGCGCGTCCACGAAGACGACGATGACCTCATGGCCGGCACGGGCTCAGCCCTCGGCGACAAGCCCCAGAACGGCACTGGTTCGTCGCCCTTCCAGTCGAACCTCGAGCAATACCACAACCCTGGAGGACGCCCCAATGCGGCTGCCAACTTCTAGGCGAAGCGTAGCCCGCACAAAGTACACAGGCCTGTTGCGAGGGTCCGTCACGATACCAACGACTATCTGCGGAATTTGTCTGAGCTGGAAGCGATTTTGAGAGACGAGGGCAATATGGAGCTTGTATATACGGCGCAAAAACGGCTATAACAATCGGATCTGGAGATGGTGTTTCTATTACTGAATATGGTTTGCGTGAGTATGGTGCATTGCACATGCTGATTCGCGATGCAGATTAGTCTATACCGTCGCATCGTGGTCAGTCTGTTATCAGACTGCACAGGTGTACATTAAACGTATAGCATCAACCAAGGAAGAGGCAGCCGACCACTTTCGACCGATCTTTTTTTCTTCTCGTCCTGGCAGTGTCGTTGCAATTGCTTCGTTCACCTGTTCAACTTGTTGTAATCGAGCGTGGCATGTCTTTCTTGCCTTTCTTTGTTGTTTTAGATAGTAATACCCCCCATAGCGAATTCGATCAGATTGATAAAATCTTTCATCAATTACATCATCACCCTTATGCACTCCTTTATCCTCATACAGGGTGTTGTTCTTCCCTTCGAATGTCTACGTGTGCGCATGTCATGCGCGTCCAGGGGTTTGAACATGGTCGTGTTTCAGCACTGTCGCAGCAACCACCACGATACTTTCTAAACAAGCTTTGTGACCGCTGGGCCCCAAACTCGTTTGGCATGAGAAATGCATGTTCGGCGCTTCGGATATGGAGGGGTTTGGCGTTACTTAGGTGCAGTTGGCCCCAGTGGGTGTTTTGAGGCTGGCATTTGGTCTCTTGCTCTTAGTCTCTTTGTGGGCACAGTTCGATATTTACACTCGTTTGGTTGCGATTAGTTCTTTGTATATACAGGCAGTGCCAATATACTCTAATAAGGTATCTGACGATTCTGGTATCGAGGAGGGTTTACGCACGACATCTCTGAGGCCTAGCAAATAATCAGTACCGACATCTCTCACGCAAACGACAACGTCTTTCCATACCGGCAGAAATCGGTATCGACAACTTTTACGCCCGACCCATCGTCCGCAATCATAGTTCTCGACAGGAACCAATCAACACACAATCATGTTCCTCCCTACCGCCCTGCTTGCTTTGGTCCACCTCGCACTCCCCGCCCTTTCCCACGCATCTCCACAACCCGCTCTCGTCTCCTCAGACTGGGAAATGTCCTTGGTACCCCGACATCAACTCTTCCTACGTCAACTCTCCGACTTGCAGACCTTTGACGGCAATCTTGGTGGGACGCGTGCATCCGCCATTACAAATTCTGGAGACAAAGAACGCCCGTTCCAAGTCGATGGAGATACGTTTACCAGTTTCGACACCGCGGCACAGAGAAGTTGCGATAACCAATTTCAAGGGTGTAGTGATACTGCAAACAAGAGTGGACGAGAGGGAGGAGGAGGTGGTGGTGGTGATGGTGATGGTGATGGTGGCAGAAGGAACAGGGGAAAGAAGAGACAGGACGGCGGCGGTCTGAGTGTGAACGACTGTGACGAGCAGAAGAGTGAGTGATACCGTTCCCTCCATCTCCAGAACTTAGAAGAAAAGCCAACTTTCAAGAGTGCATGCATAGCTAATGTTCTTGACAGATAAGTGCAACAACGCACAGAAGAACGCGCAAGTCAAGGACTTCAATAGTGCAATCGCGAGCACAAATATCGGGCCCGATCCCGACTTTCCCGACTTTGACCTCATCTGCGAAGGCTAGTCGAGGGGAAAATATGGGTTTTCTCATAGTGTATGTGTACCGAGCCTGGTACTGGCTTCGAAAGCATGGGGGTTTGTGCTGCATTGAGCGTATGTGCGTGTTAGGAATATGATAATGATATCATATCGTGAGAAGAACGATATGCCTTCTTCTGACACAAGATTTGTTTTCGAACTACAAGGTTTTAATTTCACTGACCGCATCACGTGGATACGTTCCACGCTAAGTCAAGACATGTTTACTTTGACTTTTCTTCATCTTTCCACTTACCGACTTTCTCCACCGACACACCCTCACAATGCAGTCGAGGATGTGTAGTTACGACTATTAGATCGTCGCTGCTCATCTTGCTTATTTATACCAACGCATCGCGGTTCATGATGCCTCGCACGCTTTTCACTGTCTCCGTACGCGCTAAGTCGATGGAATACTTCTCGGGCGGCCATCTGACTTATTGAATTACCGGAAAGTCAAAAAAACCTGTTAGCGTCAATGGCACCAAAATCTCGCGCTGTGACGGCGAAAGCGCTGCAATCACTGCTTGTACATATCGGCGCACCATCATCAGGAACAAAAGCAGTACTCCAAGAGCGTTTCCAACGCGATATCAGAAAGTCTCGTCTTCTCAAGAACCAACCATCACGGAAAGCATCAGATTCAGCAACCAAGAAATTTCGCATCATGAGCATCGATATGGGAATCAAGAACCTAGCATTCTGTGAGGCAGACGTTTCTTATCCGTCCAAGAATAGCCTGGATGCGAGAATGAAGGTTTTGAGATGGGAGAAGGTCAATCTTACCGAGGCCACACACGATGACATACACGAACTATCGGAAGCTACAACTACAGAGCAAGACACGACGGGTGCTGATGAGGAATCAGATCCATACTCTGCGGATGCTTTGTCTAAGACAGCGTACGGATTGCTCAAGAATACGATTCTGACAGGGTCGCCAGACATCGTCTTGATCGAAAAGCAAAGGTGGAGATCTGGAGGTGGCAGTGCCGTGCAGCAGTGGACTCTCCGCGTCAACACGCTAGAAGGCATGTTGTGGGCGGTACTGCAAACCATGAGCGCAGAGCGGCTAAAAGGGGGGGCTGAAGCCTTGGATGCAGAGAACGTGTACGAGGTCTTCAGTGCAGATCCGAAACGTGTTGGACAATATTGGCTCACCCAGGCGACTGGGCATGTTCAGGAAGTGGACAAGAAGGTCCAAAAAGTCACGGATGATCTAGAAGTGGAAAGCGGAGCGGAAGGAGACAAGCCGGTCACCAGAAAGAAGCCCAGTCGAACCAAGGCAGAGAAACAAGCCAAGATTGCCATCCTCCGCTCATGGCTCACTTCAATACCTGCTTCTACAGCATCCGCAATGCGCGCTTCGACACCGAGCATAACGTTTAGTATGGCGCCAGGCGCTGAAGCCACCCGTGAAGCGCTGTGCGGGCCTCTAGAGTCCAGAAAACCCAGGAAAGCCAAAGGAGCCCCGACAGACGCACACCCCACACAGGGTCAACTCAAGAAGCTGGACGATATCACAGACTGTTTCTTACAGGCTGCTGCATGGGTTAGTTGGGAGTCAAATCGTCTCCAGCTCCAGGAGGTGTGGAAGCAGAAGAAGGGTAGCGATGGAACAAGACCAGAATTGACAGATGAGGTCTTACTAGAGATGCTCCACAAGATTGAGGAGTCTTGATGCCACCTATTGAACCTTTCTATCGATCGCGAGCTCATTGCAACTACGTGGAATGGAACAGAGTACCTCAAATGCGTGCGAACTAATCTGATAATGCTGAAAGCGCATGAAAAGATAGATGCAATGGCTGTCGTGAAGCTTAAGTGATCATATCAATATCCAAACCATGAGGAGCGACAAAGTAAACTTGGTCGTGCTCACATTGCGCACTGCTTGGTTTTGCTTCGGTACAACGTGTCCGAATAGAACAAAGCGAACCATGTCTGCATACCCCACTTGGCGTATGACGTGGCAGCCTTTGTATGAAACTTCGCCCAACCATACCTGACGCCGGCTGGGTGTCCCCGAGCCCCGAATTGCTTGCAATATCATTGCCAGAATTTCCAAATTCTGCCAGGAGTCTCTATTTCCACTTGACGGTCTCGGTGGCGCAATGGTAGCGCGTTGGACTTCTACTAACTGTATCCATGGTTAATCCAAAGGCTGCGGGTTCGAGCCCCGCCCGAGATGCTTTTTGCTTCTTTATGCGTCTGTCTGTCTGGCTGTCTGTGTGTCGTGGGCTGCATGTATCTTGTGTGCAAAGCGACGAGGTGGGCGGGTAAGGTTTGCCGGACATGAGTTTTTGCTTGGTGGGGAGGGGCAGAACATCAAAGCCACGCGGGAGCTCTTCATCTACTATATTTCGCAGTAAACTCGTAGGGGATGATGAAGCATTTGATTCTGAATAAAGGTTGTTGCTAGGATTGTTTATGCGCCGTGACACCAATAGCGCCATTTACATGCCGACTTTTACACATCCAAACTTTTTACACAAAACTCAATCGGTCAGCTCGGCGCTCCGAGTGACCTCCTCCTTCATCTCCCTGCCCTTCCTGGCGAGCAGGTTGAGTGCGCTGCCAGCAAGCACGAAGCCACACTGGTCCTGCGACAGAGTGTGCTTAGTCTTGACAACCTTTTTGCTACCATCCCTCTTCTTGAGGACAAGCTCAACCTCGCCCTTGCCACCGCTCTTGAGTACGTCCAACAATCCCCTTGTGGCGACCTGGTCGCACGCTTCGAACGCATCGTAGTCGGCTTCGTTAGCGAAAGTCAGAGGCACGATACCCTGCTTCTTCAGGTTGGTCTCGTGGATACGGGCAAAGGATTTGGCGAGGATGACCCGGCCACCGAGGTATCGGGGTTGCAGCGCAGCGTGTTCACGTGCAGAACCTTCACCGTAGTTGTGCTCTGCTACGACGAGCCATTCGATACCCTGGTCGCGCCACCTCTTCGCTAGTTCTGGGATACCTGATGTTTTGCCGTCCATGTCGTAGGCGACGTTGACTTCATCTGTCTGCGCGTTGACAGCGCCAATAAGTGTGTTTTCAGAGATGTTGGGCAGATGGCCCTTGTACTTGAGCCATGGCCCAGCAGCCGAGATGGTGTCTGTCGTGCATTGTCCCTTGACCTTGTACAGTACCATGAGGCCTGTAAAGTCGGAGTCGGGGAATGGTGGGAACGGATCGAGGAGCGCCAGGCGGCTGGAGGTCGGCGAGACGATGACATCTACGCTAGGGTCTGGGATGCCTGGTGTGGGCATGAAGTCAGGGTTACCGTCTGCGAAACCGGCGGAGGGGAGGTCAGAGCCCTTTGGTGGCGCAAACTTGAAAGGCTTGCCGTCTGGTGTCGGAATAGAATCAGTCATGGGATTGAAGGTTGTGGAGCCAGAGTACGACATGGCAGTGATGAGCTCAGGAGAAGCGAGGAAGTTCATTGTAGCTCGGTTGCCGTCGTTGCGACCGGGGAAGTTGCGGTTGTATGAGGTCAAGATAGCGTTGGATTCGCCCTTCTTTACGTCGTCGGTACGCTTCCATTGTCCAATGCAAGGACGTGGAGGTTATTAGTATTGACCGTCCATCGAGTTAGATTGACAAACTTACCCGCAAGCGTTCGCCAGAACAGTGCCTCCGGCTTCAGTGAATGTTTGGAGGGTCTCATCCCGTTCCAAAGTTGCACGGATTTGTTCACTCCCAGGTGTAATGAAAAAGTCCGCCTTGGGCTTGAGGCCAGCTGCCAATGCCTGCTTCACAATCTCTTCTGATCGGGTCATGTCTTGGTAAGAGCTGTTTGTGCAGCTGCCAATGAGCCCAGCGCCAAAGGTTTGTGGCCATCCCTTCTCTTCCACTACCGACTTGAACTTGGAAAGAGGTGTTGATAGATCAGGCGTGAATGGTCCGTTGATGTGCGGTTCGAGTTCTGAGAGGTTAATCTCAATGACCTTGTCGTAAGCGGCTTCGGCGTCAGGACGGAGGAGGTTCTGCTGCATTGGCGAATTGGCAATCTTCTGAGCGGCCTCGGCGATCGGTCCTCGGTGTGTGGCTTGGAGATAGGGGATGTGTGCAGGAGAGAAGGGGAAGAGCGAGGTAGTTGCGCCAACTTCAGCACCCATGTTGCTATAAGGTGTTAGAACTTGACGATGCGCGTGGATCTCATCTGCGAGCCTTACCAGATAGTCGCCATACCAGTGCAGCTCAAAGACTGCACACCAGGTCCGAAGTACTCAATGATGTAACCAGTGCCACCCTAAGCAAATGTTAGCCTCGACCCCCCTGCTTTGCTCAAAATCACATACCCGGACAGTCAGCTCGCCAGCCAATTTCAAGATGACGTCCTTCGGGGAAGCCCATCCGCTGAGCTCGCCGGTGAGCTTCACACCCAGAATTTTAGGTGCCTTCAGCTCCCATGGCGCATCCACTAGGGCGTCTACTGCGTCCGCGCCACCGACACCGATTGTGATTGATCCCAGACCTCCAGCATTTGGGGAGTGGCTGTCTGTGCCCAAGATCATCAAGCCTGGAGCACTGTAGTTCTCCAGCACAGACTGGTGGATAATACCAGCGCCCGGCGGCCAGAACTCAATTCCGTATTTCTTCGCTGCCGACTCGAGGAAATCGAAGACCTCCTTGTTGCCCGCGATCGATTGTGGAAGGTCGGTGTCAGCGCCTTTTTCTCCCTGGAAGATATGATCAGCCAAGATGCTCGTAGTACAGCCTGGACAGGCGCAAGGGTGCTACCGACTACTATCATGTGGTCGCCTTGTGTAGTTGGTCAGTATATGCCTAGATGGTGTTTCTTTCGTGGCGGCTACTCACAATGGATACTAGCAGGAACCGCCGTGCTCGGCAGCCCACAGCTCATGAACTGCAACAAAGCCATCTGAGCACTAGCATCCTGCATAGCAACACGGTCCGGTTTCAACTTCAGGTTTGCCTGGCCTCTGATATCCCTTCCGCCATTTGTGTTGTTCATGAGCGACTCCTCTGGATTCTCAAGATGCGAGTAGAGAATCTTCTCGGCCAGAGTCAACTGTCGTGAAGATCCCAGTACGCGCCGTACTTGTTCGAGGCGGGAGAGCAACTTGGCGTAGGGTGGGGTGCGGGAGGCGAGGTCGACATTACGGGCGGTGGGCAGATCGTGGCTCGTGGCTAGACATCTTCGCTGTTGGAAGGACGCCTGACGCAGAGAGGAGAGTAGGTGAGGCTTTGAACATCTGTCAGCCTTCTGTGCCACTTGTACGTCCAGAGAAGAGATGCGATGGCGATGACTGCAAAAGTCGCATCCAGTTTCGAGACTGCTTGAACGGCCAATTGCACACCATAAAACTCACCCTGCAGTTGGCTGCTTGGCCGACGCGAAGTATATTCGACCGCATCCTGTTCTTTGTCTGTGGCGTGTACGAAACATGATTTCAAAATGCTCCGAGCGACAATTCCGAGCGACTTCGCTCCGAGGCATGGATACCAAGACTAGGGTCGACGCACGCGAGCCAGGCGTGGAGAGCAAATCCCTGCTACTTCGACCAATCAAAATACACGTCAAAGTCATCACCAAAGCACATGGTACTGTACGAAGCGAAACCATTTTAAAACTGAATGCATAAGCAACGGCATTGGTATCCTGCCTAAAGTGCAAACTCCAGATCTGCAGACTATTACCGTGCCCCAGACGGCGCTTTGTGCGCGTATCAAACAGTAACGAAGCTAGAACGCGCCGAAGCGACAGAGAAACTCTTGCAACCAAAATCCACCACACTGTAAGTCAATACGCAAAGGCAAATCGAACTAGGTTGAATCAATCAAGTCAAGTTGAAAGACTGTCGTAAGCGCGAGATCATAGTCGTTGCTCCACACTTACAAGCCAGGGGGTGGAGGCACCGCTCCGTAGTTGGAAGGCGATGCAGCTGGTGGAGGCGGCGGTGGAGCAGAGCCATAGCCAGAAGCAGGGTCTGAAGGTGGTGGTGGAGGCGGTACAGCCGCGCCAGCACCGGGAGCTGGAGACTGTGTCTGTCCATAGCCAGTCTGAGCACCAGTCTGGGCGTAGTAGGCAGCGTACTGCTGTTGCTGAAGTGCGAGATACGCCGCATACCCACCGTACGCAGCATAGGGATCAGACTCTGGGTTTTGCTGGTAGTAAGCGATCCATGCTTGTGCAGCATTCGCGTCAAAGGCTTGTTGGTTGGCATCAGCAGTTGGCGTAGCAGCAGCAGCTGGGGACATGATAGTCTCCTGTGCGCCGTAACCGTTGTGACCTCCCTGGTCGCCGTAGCCACCACCACCACCATAGCCTCCGCCTCCGCCTCCACTGCTTCCTCCCCCGTATCCGTAGCTCTGGCTGCGATCACGATCACCACGGTCACCGTATCCGGGTCGTCCGCCGCCATAGCCGTCTCGGTCGCCGTAACGGTTTGGCGGTGGGCGCTCCTTGTACGCGTGGTAGTCTGATTTTACCTTGTCGAGGAGCTCTTCGCACAGCTGCTTAGCTTGGGCTACACCTTCAGGACGAGGTCCACTAACGTCTGTCAGCAGTGCGAACAAGGGAAGTGATAAGGGTGTACGAACGCAATGTGGAGATACATGGGCTCGTCGCTCTCCTGGCCGCTGTTCGGCTCCATGAAACCAGAACCGCGACCCTTGATCTGGACCTTGCAGCCTGTCTCCTGCTGGATGAACTTGACGTTATCGCCGCCTCGACCGACAACCTGTGCGCGCAAGTTAAAGCCGCTAATGGGCTCAAGACCTACAGAGATCTTCTCTTCGGGCCACTTGCGCTGGGAACTGTCAGCAACATGTTTGCTGACTCGAAGAGGGTATCATACTCGACCGTACTCATCGCGCTCAACGTTCTCGGGCTCCCTGCGACGGAAGCGACGTTCGTCTACCAGGTTAGGAAGGTCTTCTTTCATCATCTCCTCGATCATTTCTACAGCCTTGTCCAGGCCTTCCTTGGAGGTGCTAGTGATGCGGAGGTACAGCGGCGGGTTCTGGTGGGGGATTAGCATGGGCCATCAAGGTGTGACTTGGCCACGTACAGTAGCAGTTGCCATGTTCTTGTCAGGGTAGTATTCTCCGCGAGTGGTGACATCTTGCATGTATAAGCAGGCATTCTAAAGGGTTAATGGTTGCAATCGGGGTATGCGTACCGGCGCCAGTCTCGTCTTTGATCTAGATGGCACATGGAGGTTAGCATTTGATAAATGGGTGGGGCGCTATAAGATCAAGTAAGCTCTGACTCTCATGGAGAGATGCGCAAACAGGGACCGACTTCAGCCCCGCAACACGGTCGCCAGAGGCGCAGCGCTGCAGAGCATGAAGAAGGCGTGATCCTAGACGATCAGTGGACAGCAAAAACAGTTATTTACCCTCTTTTGTGTAGCTCCTTTGGTCAGTGTGTAGCGGTTACGGAGATCGTTGATCTCAATGTCTTTGATGTAGTCACCATCCTGCTGGTACGTCTCGTTGCTTATGGCCGCGGCCGAATTGGAGGCAGGCGACTTGGCGACTGGAGGAGTAGCGGCCTGGGGGTTGGTCAGCGATGGGCCGCGCGTGAATGGAGAGCGTGGGCGTACAGAGCGAATCGGCGGCACGTCGACATGCTGGATGCCCTTCTTCGCCTGGATCTGCGCGTTGATCCTGGCTGCCGCCGCCGCCGCCCTCGCAGCAGCGTCGTTCTTGAAGCTGGACGAGGCCGGGCTGTCTGTGCCTTCACGGGCGATGGGGCTGCGGGCGCGATGCGACTCGGACTCCCTTCGCGACGGCGACCGAGAGCGACGGTCTGTGTCGAAGCGCGAGCGTGCCGGGCGCGCGGCATCGTCGCTGTCGAAGCGCGAGCGGGGACGGCGTTCGTCAGACATGTTGCAGTTGCAGTTGCTCGTAGCGATGGTGGTTTGGTGGTGTCGGAGACGAATCTTGGGCTTGGGCAGGAGCGACTCGCTTATTTAGCGTGCCGCGGCTGGACCTGCCTGGTCGCGCCTACTCCGACCATCGGCCGGGGATTCTATTTCACTTTCTGGGGCGGCCACTCCAACCAACCAACAATATTCGGAACATTGACACCTTCACCGTGACCACCCGCTCGTCATGGCTTCTCGGCGGGCAATGCTGCCTCTGCGCAGTCTGCTCAACAGGCCATGCGCCGCCTCGCTCGCCCGGCAGCAAAGAGCATCCAGCTCCTCGTCCACGCAGGCCTTGGCCTACAAGGCCCTCCACCGTCGCATCGCACCTCTGCCCACCGAAGACCGCCCTCCTGCCTGGTCGGCGCCCGCTGCCGTCAGCAACATCCTCTACGAGACGCCGCTTCCGTCGCAAGCGCCCCCAAAGAGCCACATCCTCAACTGTCTGGTACAAAATGAGCCCGGTGTGCTCTCGCGAGTCTCCGGTATCCTGGCCGCCCGCGGCTTCAACATCGACAGTCTGGTAGTCTGCAACACCGAGGTCGATGACCTCTCTCGCATGACCATCGTGCTGCAAGGACAGGATGGTGTCGTCGAGCAAGCCCGCCGCCAGCTCGAGGACTTGGTCCCTGTGTGGGCTGTGCTTGACTACACTCAATCGCCCCTCGTCCAGCGCGAACTCCTCCTTGCCAAGGTCTCTATCCTCGGCCCAGAATACTTTGAAGAGCTGCTTGCGCACCACCGAGAGATGGCCCAGGCGCCCGAGATGGCCCAGTCATACGAACCAGACATGACAGATGAGGAGCGCAACGCAATGGCGCACGAGGCCGCTCGTGAGTCGCTGAGGAAAGACTACCACCCGACAAACCTGCCCGTCAGCCAGGCACTCCGGCACAAGCACGAGCATCTGCGCGCCATAACCTTCATGACTCACCAGTTTGGTGGAAAGGTGCTCGACATTAGCACAAACAACTGCATCGTAGAGGTCTCGGCAAAGCCCACCAGGATCGATTCTTTCATGAAGCTGATTGCTCCGTTCGGAATCTTGGAATCTGCAAGGACCGGTAAGCATGGTTGCGTCTCTTGGTATAGTCAAATCGCTAATCGAGCACAGGACTCATGGCTCTACCGCGTTCCCCGCTCCACAACAGTGCCGAGGTCGAAGAGATGGAGGCGCAGGACGTTGTTGATAACAGCCTGCTCCCTCCCGGTTAAACATGCTGAGGCATGGGAGGCATCAAGTTTGTTCAGTGTCAACATATGCGGGCGTTTAATGTACGTGTATAGTATGTCGTTCAATCAACACGAAACACGGCTCATTCGTTTGAGACCAATCACAATTCTCTTTGACGCAATTGGAGACGCCCTATGAGTGATGTATATGCATACATATGATCTACCCCACAAGCCTAGTCACTGTGCGTAGAGTTGGAGTATACCACGGCATTTTGACAAGTACATGAGTGCGAGTCCATAGAGCTTTGTGGGAAGAAGAGCAGCAGTTGGGACGAGACAGGTGATGTCTACTCGATGCCACAGTACATCATGCCCAGCCGGGTCATATTTGGTCAAACATCGGACCGGCGCATTCACATCGGGCCGACCCCACAACCACTACAGTGCTACCAACACTACATGTACCTCCCTCTGCATCATCATCCAGAAAATTTGTTTGGTAATCTATTTTCCAACAATACACACCCATCTCTCCTCTCGTGGCCCCCAAATCATGTCGCAAATCCCCGTTCCCGCCGGCCTTCAAGAAGACTCGTTAGAGCACACAATCGAAATTCTCGCCAAGCAATTCAACGACGATGCCTTTCAACGCTATATTCTTCTAGACGAACTGCAAGGGTCAGAAAAAACCGACATAGGAGTTGAATTGAACCAAGAGGTCTTTGAATTTGTAGTGCCGGATTTCTTGAAGGGAGGAGCAAGGATGATCACAATTCCTGGGAGTGGTGTGGCTAGTGTGTGGTAAGTATACCTACTTGGCCATGACAAGTCCCATCTTCAGGAGACTGGACATTGAAAAATCTCCTCATCTTGTATTTATGCCTGCTGATGATGATTCAGGCAACTAGAGGAAATCACAGAAACATATATTCCAGAACCGCACAACCCACCTGCGGTGAACGAACTCAACTCACTGGCTCACCACGCAAGACAGCGTGCTCTACCATCTCAAGCAACACACGTGCTACATCTAGTCCTGCTAGCAAACGATCGCACCCATCCTTCCGCTACCACTCCAGCCAAAGTAAGTGATCTGATTCGTCCGGTACTTGACATGGCAAAGGAAAAAGGCTGGCCAGTGGTCTTGGAGTCTACGTCGCCGAGGAGTCGGGACGTCTATGCGCATCTGGGATTCCAGCTGTTAGAGGAGATTACTGTGGGTAGGGGAAAAGTCGATGGGCAAGGAAGAGGCAAGGATGGCGGTGAGGGAGTTTTGTTGTGGGCTATGATCAAGTGCTGAGGGGGGAGGGGTGTGTGTGTAAAACTCTCCTCGGCATGTGCTGCACTGATGTTGCACTTTTTACCACGCCAGACGCTCCGCTTGAAGATCGATCGGGTGGTTACGGAGCTGCCATGGCATTAGGGAGTCTTACTCAGTGCAAGAGACCGCTGGAATCGTATCGAGGTATAAGCTACTGTATCAGCATTAGCGATATGCTTGGGCGATAGTCGGACCATTTCTCCACTCACACAACACCAACCACAACGCGATTGATGCGTCCTGCGTGTGATGCAAGCAAGCAAGCGACGCGCCTGCCCCACAAACCTCAATCTTAAGTCGAAATCAGAAGGCACTTCAACTTCCACCGGCAGTATGACATCTCAGCTTGCCACTTACTCGGACTTACATACTACGTTCAGGTGTCGAAATCCACCCCAATCACCCACGTGGGCAATACACGCACGGCGAGTGGCAGAAGGTCCACCCTGATGTTCCAAATGTCTGGGCCTGAGGGCTGCAGAGGACCGTTCTAGTGAATCCTACATATGCAAGACCCTTGTCCATTATAGCGGGACCGATATAGGCAGGTAAGCACACGACCTCTTACGATGCCACTACGCAGGGCTGGTGTTATAGGAGACGCGCAGGCGTGCACACAGACCTTGAGACAAGCAATGCCAACGTGGCTTCCAAGCACCGTAATCTGTGGAACTCGGCTATCATATTGATCCTTTGATGGAGCCGGAGAGCTTGTGGAACATTTCAAACATAAAAGTCTACATCATACATTGTCGATTGAACATGTACGACATTCCACCTCCTCGTTAGGAGTGGTTGAAAAGCGTGCGGTTGGTGACAAAACACTAGCGGCTGCCTTTGTCCTACGTTCCGTATCCATCATGTTTGACTCACTGGTCTCCGTCTTTTAGGAGGTCCAGAGTCGTGTAGCTCCACGGAGTAGCTCAATTCGAATAACGCTATCGCGGCTCCACGTTCTTGCGGGCCATGGGCTATGGGTATGATGAAGGTCCACTTTGGCAATGGGTCGAAGTCCCTGCGACGGGCAACCGGCGGCCGCGGGTGTTATTGTGTGGAGAATGAGCACAAAGTTCCTCGCTGTTGTTTCTCGACCTTCAAGTTGGGTAGGGTCGGTACTTCGGTGTTACTATGCCGAGGAGATCGGTTAACACAGAATCCTTCTTCTCTGCATCCTGTGGCAGTATTCGTATGTGACACGCATCACAACCTTGTCTTCGGGTGGCATGTTGTCCCACTACCCGCTCCGCGCAAGTGGATATGCGTCATGTCAATGCAAGCTTTTCGTCTCCAATTTTACTCCAGACACCCTTCTCCACCAATCGGTACAGCACAGTGACATTCTGACGTCTCTCCTTCTGGTAACCCTTGCTGCTGTATGAGGATCTAGACTGACTGCATCTGGAAGCCACACTTGAGGCTTTGCTTCGATAAATGGGCCGTTGTTACAATCGCGCCGTGGCTGCCGATTGCCGCCCTGGACTTCAGATCATAATGCTTTTGTGCCACGGTGTAAGCATGTCTTGGCTAATGCCGGGTCGTTATCTGCCGTATGGGAAATTCACATGTTTCCTACGGTGAAGACGTGCGACGATGAGCGTGTCCAGCTGCTGGTCGAAGTTGTGCTTAGGCGTCCAAGCGAGGAAAAAATAATTCCTAGCATACCGAGGCTCACTGTCCACAAGGTACGTAGTTCCCTCTTCGTCATACGATAGCTGGTGTCTGAATGTTTAGTGGGGGATCTGGGATTCATGGCGGATATGGGTTGTGGGTAAACGGTAACGATGATCCCTGCGCACGAACCTCCTGAACAGGATGACGCCGATGCAGGTTCCTTGGTAGCGTGGATCGCAGCCAGTTCTTTGCTATCGAACTCACAATCGGGCAGGAGTACTTAGCCAAGTACACCCTTCCACCAGCGGCATGTCGCTCGGCCTCTTTCTCCTCATTTTTTGGCATTACTATTGCATCTAAGTTGTCATATATCCCAGTTAGCAGCGCGTCATCAGCCCAAGATCTTGGCACGTCTACGGCGCCGTTGTTACCCAGGTAATCCTGATCCAGTTGAACAAAACGGTAAGGAGTCCGTCTGGCGCAATGTCTCGGCAGTTCAACGGTTTACCGGTGCAATTGGTTTGCCGTGCGAACGTGCGGTCGAACGTCCATATATTGCGTGACCCACTATCATGAAGGCTTCGTATCTGACAGTGAATAGACCCACTCACTCGCCTCCGAGGTTCCTGTGACGCAACCCAACAACGCGCTCCGCCCATTCCTTGCTCAACCGCTTTCACTGCTGAACCTGTTGGCATGAAGTACGGCGACACTTTGAGACAGCGGTCCATACCAGAATGGGGTCATTGTGAGTACCACAGTCACATGCTCTGACGCGACACGGAGAGCTCTCCGCTAACACATGTGCGCCTGCAGACAACATCGACTACGACTACCTCAAGGACCTCATCAAACACCAGACGACGCCTGGCACGAACAAGGCTGTATCGATTCCGGGCCAGGGCGAGAGCACCGAGCGCGCATTCGGAGACACCTTCTTCAATGTCCTGTCGCAACAACACGATCGCATCAACCTCTTTGTCCGGAGCAAAAGCGGCGAGATTGAGCGGAGGCTGGAGCATATTAGCAACACCCTAGACCAGCTGCGCGCAAGACGTGACCCAGCGAGCGGGCGTCTTCCCGCGCGGACTGTGGAGAGATATGCGAAGATCGATGCAGATGTCGCGAGGTACGCGGGTAGCATCGGAACACGCGACCGAGCAGGTCTCGCTAACACAACTGCAGAACCGGTGAGGAGATCAGGTCGCTTTCGCGATTTCAAGTGGCCCAACGAACGGGTTTCATCAAGATACTCAAGAAATACAAGCGCTGGACCAAGGACAGGGAGCTCAGTCATGTCTTTAAGCAGGAAATTAGCGGTCGGCCGGATAGTTTGTTCCAGCTCGATCTGGGCTACCTCTTGGATCAATACATCGATGTGCTCGACGCACTCCGCTCCGCTTTTGATGCGGATGCTACTTCTACGTCCAATGCTGAGAATGCAAACGGCCAAGCCCCAGCTGCTTGCATTTCTAGAATTCTTGAAAAGGGCGACGATCTAGACTTTGACCTCGCACTGAACACGGTACCATTGGGCTCCAAGGGCAACAAAGCAACGTATTGGATACATCCGGACCATATCGTTGAGGCACAAGTCTTGCTGCTCCAGCATACGCGTCTATACGTCAGCAAGGCGAGGCGGAATGCATCTGTCAGGGGAACGCCTATCCGCCGCCATTCTTCCACGACCAACCTTGACCCGTATTTTGGCAACGAAGATACGACAGGCCTCGTTGTATTGGACCATGCAGAAGCGTTCGCGTTCAAGCAAAATGCAAGTACAATTGGAGCGACAGAGGAACTGGAGGGGAGCATTGGGATCAAAGCAGCTGGCCAGGTGCGTTGTTGCGCCACTAGTGAAGCGGCGGTCGTCGTATGCACAGAGGCGAGCTCACGAGGTCAATCGCTAGGCGCTGTCAAGACAGCAAAGATGGACCGCAGACGCCTGCCAACCTTTCTGGATACATCTGTGAAAGAGGACAGCATGAAGCATGCTGGAAACTCGAATGGATCAGCCAACGATGACACCCCGGCGGTCCGACAGTGGCTTGCTGAGCACCAATCCACTAGGCCTATCGCTGGTGTTGTGTCCAAACGCACACGATTTACGGGGCTGCATAACAACTCAACAGGAGGCATATGGGGGACGTTAGACAAAGATGTTTACATGACAGACTCATTGTGCAAAGATCTGGCAGACGATGATTGGACATCAGCTGCTCGAGCAGAATCTGCAAAGAGGTTTCCTCACGCCATTCTCGAGATCCGCCGTGAAGGCAACCAAGCAACGGCACTTATCCAGACCCTTGATAAGAGCCATTTGGTACGTCACTCCCAAATTAAACATGGTCAGTGCACTAACAAGCGCAGGTGGAGCGTGTTCGAGGCTTCTCATTAGAAGCACATGCTGTATGGGCTTGTTGCCAGCCCAGCGCCATGTCCGCTCCTTTCTGGGTCTCCCTCCTGGAGAAAGACATCCGAAAACTCCCGGAACCAGTGAAGAAGCGGAGCCGTAGAGTGCGGGACAGCACGAATGGCTCACAAGTCCAACTATCGCCTCCAGCGACCTCGACATCCAACACATCGTATGACGGTCAATCTAGCCCACTTGCCTCCCGTTACGAGGAGTCTTCTGCAACATCCATACATGAATTTGTTGATCCACCGCCACTACAGGCCTTCAGGAAGAAAAGTCGGAGACCATTTTCTGACTACCCTCCACCCATGAACCGGGACGAACCAGAACCAGAAGTGCAGCAGAGGTACTGGAACGAATATGACCATCCAGAAGATGAGGAGACTGGCTACTACATCTACGTCGATCCCGACGCGCCTATCAAATACCCCGGCCAAGATTTTGTCGAAGCGTTGGCGAAAAGGACGAAGAAGTTGTTTGGTATGAACGACAAAGCCGATCAGGCATCGCTTTCCACCGCCGAGGACTCGGACGATGACGACACGGTCGACTCCTCGCCCATAATGCACGCCGCAAATTATGGAACGATAGGCTCCAGTGGCCAAGCAGCGAGCCAAAACGGCTACTTCAGCACACTCTTCCGTTCCCTTCGTGATCCGCAACATGATGCCGACCTGCTCCACGAGCGTCGTGCATTGCTCGGTCAGGTAGAGACTCATCAACACAGGATCGAAATGACAAAGCTGCGCTTCTACTCTACCGCACTGGGCGCGGCTGTTGTCATAGACCTTATCTTGGGTCTCATGACGATGACAAGCCGCAAGAAGGAACGAGGCGTTGTCGACGCTGCTGTCTTGCTAGGTACTATCTGTACGCTGGTGCTTTGCGTTGTAGCAGTTATAAGTATGCGGACACGCCAAGACCGTTTGGGCTGGGTTCACCAAACAGCCGTTCTGAGTATCTCTGGCGCGATTGTGGCGTTGGACGTTTTGTTGCTTTTGTGGGTGTTGCGGATATAGGGACTGGCATTTGCATATGCGTTGTTGCATTTGGGTAGCTAGGTGTTCAGGTGTTTTGGACCAGGCAGTGAATATGTGCCGTAATGCCACTGGTGACCAAGCTCACACGACGACGAAGTCGCCTTTAGATGTGCTGTATGCAGAATTAAATATACCCTGAAGTTGTACGATGTTGTTCATATCAATCTGCATCAGCGTAAAAACTTGTAAACACCTCCGAAGTAGGATGTGGCGCTTGGGTTTATCCCAACATGTGGAACAAGTAGACACTCGAGAGTACATCATGAACACGGGCTCATTGCATCAAAGCTTGACCTAAAGGTACTCGCAATGCGCTACTTATAGCGTGCAATAGTGTAGTATAGGTTGAGTGTTCGGCTCAACGTAGAATGGGCAGGCCTACGATCCTGCAGCGGTAAAACATGACGTCTGGTATGCTTTCTTGTCAATTAGAACGGCGGCATCAGAGTGCTTCTTGTGATGTGGATCCTTCTACTGTAAATGACAAGCATCCATTGGTAACCTCCTCTACCCTCTAACAACTTCGTCGTCAGTGAGATCCTCCTACCAGCGGTGACTCAGACGACGAACCCAGCAACCAAAGCAACACAATCAACCGTTCCCCAAAGCTCAACTCCAATGATTATCGCGATACAGTAGGCGCCTGCCGCCGAAACAGCGAACTCCACTCTCTCGTGGAGATCCTCCTACCGAGGTAGGTACTAGTCAACAGTACCTAGGCTTTGACACCTCATCGCTAGCAGACTCTTAATAGTCTGGGTTCAAAACAGCGCACTCTTTCACGTCACCGGTGGCTCCAAGAGGGAGCGTCTTCTTTATCGTTCCAAGGTTCACAATTGTCCTTGTCTTGGCATTGTCATCGCCGCCATCATCTTTCCCAGGCTTCAGCATCATGCTCGTCATTCACTTCAACGCCATCATATTCGTCTGAAGCTTCTGAGACTTATGGGCTGTGTCTATTTTTGAGATCCCGTGCCGACATTCTATCAGCCATATTCAGGTATCCGGTATGAGCGTCGCAAGATGATCTGTTGACTGTACCTAGGTACCTAGGTAACCTTAGAACGTAGGAGCTTTGTCGCTGCGCATCACGTAGTACAGGCTTCGTGCGCGCCGCGCATGTTCGACATGACCTTGAAGCGAGTCACACTGCATCACAGCATCGATAAGAAGGTTCCGAGATTGTGTATTCATACCTTGTTATCCGGACTCCCAAGTAGCGGGTGAAAGCCAGCTTAACGCAATTTGCCCACAGCCGGACCAGCAAGGAAACTTAGACATACCTAGGTATGATCTAGATCTCCTTATGATTGCCAGATTTCTAGATCCCATGCTACCTATGGCTGAGCGGCCGATCAGGTGGGTCCATGAATACCTAGGTAGTGTCCAGTGTGATACGAGCTAGCCCCAAAGGGTGAACCTGTCATCGTACTGCGCGCCGATTGTGGTGACTGTTTTGCGACGTCTTTGTATGTTCATCTACCTGGATAGCTAACAATTGTTCAGCCAACCTCCGTTTGCGTTTGTGGCCAATTGTTCCCTACCTACAAACCACACCGAATTCGGCGAAATAGCCCAATAATGGCTCACCGGAACGATGCCGAGAGTGATCCCTGACGGTCACGCACAGTATATGCACCGGCATGCAGAACGCCCAGCTGCTGAGCATTTGGGCAGCGACAAGTCTCCTGAGAGGAGCAGCACCCACAGCCCCTTTCACGGCACGCGCGACCGCTATAAGAAGCCGTGTCATCAGCAAAATTACAATATCAGGACACAATTGCGTCGTGTATAGTAAAGCGACCCGCGCGGTATTGCAGACAGGACTCGACAACTTTCCAAAGGCCTACTGTCGCATCGACTGTATCATACTTTACGCATGACTGTCTGGCAAACCAAAATTCCAAAATGTTCTCGAATGCCAGTCTTGCACCAGACCGAGTGGAGCCACAAACGATCCCTATCGGGGGATATAGAAATGTTGAGAACGTACCTAGGTACTCAACGCGGACCGTTGCTCCACGTGTTTACAGGCGACGTCGACAACATCAAAGACCTCGCATAAGCTGATCGTGCAGTCATTCTTTGAATTTACTGTAGTGTCATGTGCGGAGCGGGACAAGGCGTCCAGGAGGAGATTGTCAACTCGACACTCAACAAGAATCAATACCATGGACACATACAGTATCAAGCTTGACTCCACATGGCATGAGATCATCATGAGGCTCTGCTGCCCCACCCGTGGGCCTTCTTGGCATTGCACTCCATGGGCAGTGGCCATCTCCGCCAAATCGTGATGGGGGCCGGAAGAGAGGTTCCGCATCAGCTGTCATTTGACGAGTTTGCAACCTTCGGTTTCTTGGGCTGCTCGAGGTTCGCAAGCCGCGCGGCCGCGAAAAGGATTGATAGCCACGTGCGGCTTACAGGCGCATCTATGCGACCCCGCTGCTTCATCTCGGTGCCTTTGACGGCAGAGACGGATCCTATCCGGGCGATTGCAAGCCGACCCTGTACAAGTGGAGTCGCGTCACGTCGCTCCACCATTTTCGTCATCCTACCCTACAAAGTTTTAGCTGTTCTTGACAACGAAATCGCCATCGGAAAAACTCAAGCTACCTTGAATGCCATGTTCTCCATGCCATTGTAACCCCTTTTCGAGGTAAGTCATCCCCATCCGCCTCCCCCAATTCCCCAGCTCCGTTGCGCGGCCGCGCCTGACATTTACAGGCTCGAGCCTCAGCAGATCTTTGAAGCACCTTTATCGACTCTTTGTACATTAGACGAACACCGCCTGGAGCGATTGCATCTCCAGAGACTTGTACCCATCCATAGATCACCATGGCTGCCCGACGAGGAAGCCGTTTCATCAAGCCGCTGCTTTATACAGCCGGTGCTGGAGCAGTCGGTACCGCCGCTCTATACACCACCCTCCGACCTCGCGATATCCCTGGCTCAGAAGCCGCCGCAGTCCCACCACCCACATATGGCGAGGGAGGTGTCTTCCGACCGCCACAGTTTCCCTCTGCTAAAAGCCGCGAAGAGCAGATTGCACAATTGAAGCGCAGCGCTGGTGTCGTATCGCAGGTTGCAGAGAAGGCAAAGAAGTGGCTGGGCGGCGGCTCTACACCATCTACAGCCGAAAAGGCTGAAGAAGAGCCATATGACTTGTTGGTCATTGGTGGTGGCGCAACCGGGGCTGGTATTGCGCTCGACGCTGTTACAAGAGGCCTCAAGGTTGCGCTTGTCGAGCGCGACGACTTTAGCAGTGGTACCAGCAGTAAGAGCACAAAGCTGGTACACGGTGGTGTACGATATCTAGAAAAGGCTGTCTGGAACCTGGACTATAACCAGTGAGTAGCCCGAGAAAACATCCCCGCAATATCTAATCTGGGGCTTAGATACGCTCTCGTCGTCGAAGCTCTTCGCGAGCGTCGTTACTTCTTAGATACCGCTCCTCACCTGTCACAATGGCTGCCGATTATGATTCCCATCCAGAAGTGGTGGCAAGCGCCTTACTTCTGGGCTGGTACCAAGTTTTACGATTTCCTTGCTGGTTCAGAGAACATTGAGAGCTCATACTACATGACCAAGAGCAAGGCTCTGGACGCATTCCCCATGTTGAAGAAGGACGGCCTTGTCGGCGCTCTGGTCTACTACGGTAAGATTGGCAGTCATTTGGTCTGTTGCAGGAACTGACTTGATCAGATGGTGCGCACAACGACTCTCGCATGAACGTTTCCATCGCCATGACTGCTGCACTATACGGCGCAACTGTCGTCAACCATGTCGAGGTCACCAGCCTTGAGAAAGACGCTAACGGTCGTCTATGCGGAGCAAAGGCCAAGGATTGCATTGCTGAGCGCGATGGCAAGAAGGCCGAAGAGTTCTCGATCAAGGCCAAGGGAATCATCAACGCTACCGGCCCCTTTACCGACTCCATTCGCAAAATGGACGACCAGGATGTGCCTGAAATTGTCGCCCCTAGCTCCGGTGTTCACGTCATCCTTCCTGGTTACTACAGCCCCGCAAACATGGGTCTTATCGACCCTAACACTTCTGACGGTCGTGTCATCTTCTTCCTGCCATGGCAGGGCAACACCATTGCGGGTACAACAGACACCGCTTGTGATATCAAGAGGGATCCCGTTGCCGGTGAGGAAGAGATTGACTGGATTCTGAAGGAGGTTAAGCGCTACCTGCAGCCTGAGATCAATGTTCGCCGAGGCGATGTGCTTGCTGCTTGGTCTGGCATCCGTCCTCTTGTCCGTGACCCCAAAGCGAGTGCGACCGAGGGTCTCGTCCGCAACCACTTGGTCACCACCTCTCCTTCCGGTCTGATGACGTGCTCAGGTGGCAAGTGGACTACCTACCGCCAGATGGCCGAAGAGACTGTCGACGAGGCAATCAAGGAGTACGGCCTGAAGACCCAGCCGCTCGTGAACCCCACTCTCATTAGCGGAACTGAGGTCAAGGATGAAGCTCCTCTCGACGGCACCTGCCAGACCCACCGTGTCCGACTTGTCGGTGCACACGGCTTCTCCAAGACCCTCTTCATCAACCTCATCCAGCACTACGGCATTGAGACTGACGTAGCCAAGTACCTTTGCCAGGCGTACGGTGACCGTGCATGGACCGTCGCAGCTCTTGCATCGCCCACTGAGCAGCGCTTCCCTGTCCGCGGCGTCAAGATATCTGAGCTCTACCCATACATTGACGGCGAGGTCCGCTACTGCGTCCGCCATGAATACGCTCAGACTGCTACCGACGTAATTGCGCGCCGCATGCGTCTCGCGTTCTTGAACGCCCAGGCCGCTCTCGAAGCCCTTCCCAAGGTCATTGATATTATGGCCGAGGAGCTAAAGTGGGACAACAAGCGTAAGGATGTCGAGTGGAAGAACTCCGTCGCTTACCTCGGCTCCATGGGCCTACCAAAGAACAAGCTCTCGCTCACGCGCAAGGATGTCGAGAGCGGTCATGTAGGCAAGTACACAGATGAGGACTATCACCTCTACGCTCGTCATGGTATGTCAACCTCTGATGAGGAAGCTTGTGCACACCTCTTTGCATTTGGGATTAGGCTAAATGAATTGTTTGCAGATAAACCCGATGAGCTCCTGCAGTCGGACAGCAAGTTCCCAAGCGGCCACAACCCCGTCGTGGGCCGCGAATCCAAGGTCAACAAATGAGCTGCAGACAAGCACCTGCAGCTGTAGTGTAATTGAAGGACCTGTCATGGCCGATTCGTGCACATCACTCGTATCTTGTACTATCCTAATCGGCGCGCGGCGTATACGAGTCGAGTCGGCTCGACTTGCATCATGTTGGCGCTCGATACCATCCGCATGACTGGCGTCCTTTTCTCCGTCGCGATCTGTATATAATCCTCTACACTTAGCGTTACCAGAAAGAATAGAGTAAACGCCGTTCGGCTCTTAACATGCTACGTTCTTGTCGACACGTCTTTTTGCCGACGGAAGCTGCTCTCACCGCTCGCTAGTTTCTTCGGTCTCCACAGATATCCACACCCCAGCCACACCAATTGCTATCCTCATTCCAAAACAAAGTGGATACAAAGAACGTATGCGGCTGTTGGTTTGCAAAACTCACTGAAGGTTGTATTTGCACAATTTTCACTCCTCAGCATCAATCACGTCTGCGACATCCACTCTTCTTCAGTAGTATAGTGGTCAGTATTTCCGCTTGTCACCACCACAACTGGCAGCTCGCGGGAGACCGGGGTTCAATTCCCCGCTGGAGAGTATACTGTCGCTGTTCTTTTTTGGTTTTGCGTTGGGCTGGACAGGGCCTTTTTGGGGACTCGGCCGCTTTTTGGGACGCGGCCACTTTTCGGCTACCCAACACGCCCTCCCGGCACCAGGCTTGTCTACACATGTCTCCGGGCATTTGCCTGGCAATCCTGTAACATTCTCGCTTTTTTGCCGGTGGCGCATAGAACGGAATGGCCCATGGAGATGTTGCTGAGGTTCCACTCCTCGCTTTCTGCGAGCGGGCGTCTCCCGAGCGCTTTAATCTGGTCATCTGCACTCTGGTCGTCCTGGACAAGACCCGTGGGCATCAGTCAGTGGTGCGAACTATGAAGGGGCGATAGTGTTTGAAGACTTCACGTTGTATTGCCGCGTTTTCCGTCGTGGTACAAGGTTGCCCATAGATACCCCAGCCAAGCCAAAGTGTACCTAGGTATTCTTCTGGACCGCTGCATGGCTGCTGTACACGGCTTTGGGTCGCCCGGTATACTTCAAATCGTCAAATGGACTGCGTATGACGATGGACTTGCATACTGGGCAATCAACAGGCTCCATCAAGAAAGGTCTCGTTGGAGAATTCCAGGTTGGCGCAAATACAGTGCCACACCACAACCCTATAACCCATACCACGCTCTTACATCGCCTCAAGCCGGCTCTTAATGTTGTCGATCTATTCAACTGTTTAGCACAACATGATCCCTTCTCCATCCGATTCTCTGCAGCGTGAGGGGAAGTTTCGCGAACAGCAAGAACTTGCCTCGCCAGGCTAGAGGTCCTAAAGACGGTGTCAGTCAAGGTTACAGGAATAAAATTAGATCGCGACGAAACGCCCTCAACCTTTTCGAAAAGACATTGTAGTTTGAAGTTTACAACATTGCTCCATAGCGGGTTGTGAGGCTGTGAGTTGCGTGATCTCGCTGTTTGAAAACCACCTGCATGGTGCAATCAAGCAGGAATTATGATTAAGGAGTCTCCTGCTCTTCATCATCGAACCTGGTCTGAGAGTACTATGATTAGAACTTCAGCACTCCTTAATTTGTCGTCCCATATGGCTTTTCCGCGACTTCTACGCCTGCCGACAAATTCCACATGCGCGCACACACTGGGGTAGATGTTGAGCCAGCGCAACTTCTACTATACCAAGTGCAATCAACTCCCATGCCAATTACGTCCTCACAACTTCAACCTTGTCCTATAGATTTTACAACATGGAGGCTGCCTCGGTATCTTGTCGATAGTAGTAGTCGTTGCCGATCGTTTCCTTTGAGCGCATGCAACATGACCACAGTAGATCAGAAATAAGTTATTCGCTATTGGATACCTCATTGCCCCGCAAACCACCACTCTGGACCCTTGGAGAATGGTTGGCTCCTTTCTTGGAAGATGATCGTCACATCCAACTGCTTCGGGCAAGTGGCGTGAACTAGCTGGTGTGGAGAGCGGACCTTCTGTCCAAGCGCGACGCCATTTCCATCTGTAAAGCGACCAGAAGGGTCTGCATCAATAGCCTCGTTCTGGTTGTCAACTTCCTTTCGGACCTGACTCCTAGGTACCTTGCATCAACCAAACTTGGGTAACATGACCGCCGATCGACTTCGGGGTAAGCCGATCATCAACTACACACTGTGCAACCAAAGGAGTAAGACACTTCTCAGCCAATGGAGAGAGGCGGACGTCCAAGACTTCATGATGGCGATACTGAGTGTGATGGTATGAAGAACTTGTCTCGGTCCCGCTTCACATCTGTATGATCGAGGAACAAGAAACTGAATATATGAGGACATGGAAAAAGAGTATAAGTAGGAGACGCATACGATCAAAGACAGGAACCATGCTCTCGAGCCATCTTGAGTAAATCATCTCACGTCACCTCAGGATTGCCTCTTTGCCATGTATACTCTTTCTCTCGTCCTTCTCCAAGCTTCGGCTGCCATCGCCTACCCCTGGATCTCTGGCCAGCCAGGTGTCAACTCTGGGCTTTTTAGGGATTCGCGCGCTGTCGAAAGACGCCAGGCTAGTTGCCCTTTCAACCCTGTCCATAAGGGTGCCGCTCCATATACTGCTCCTTACACCTACACCGGAGCCAAGAACGGTGTCCCTGGCAGCCAAAAGGGTGGTATCAAAGTCCCAGCAGACGGCGATACGGCTCACGCCTACACTGCTCCCGGGCCCAACGATATTCGTGGACCATGCCCAGGTCTGAATGCTGCAGCCAACGTAAGCCTGCGAGACAGTACTGTATACGATACTGTCGCTGACAAGAGATAGCACAACTTCCTTTCGCATGACGGTATAACCAACTTCCAGGAGTTGGTTGATGCCCAGCAGAATGTTTATAACGTAGGCTACGATGTAGCCGTGCTCCTTGCCGTGCTTGGTATTGAGGCTGGCGGCGACGTACTCTCAGGTCGATTGAGTATCGGTTGCGATGCTACGTCGCGCACCGCGACGCTTCCTCTTCTGGGCAGACAGCCCGGTCTTAATGGCCACAACAAGTTCGAGTCCGATTCGTCACTCACGCGCAATGACTTCTTCGTTGCCAACAGTGACAACTACAGCTTCAATGGCACACTGTTCGCAGAGATGAAGGCAGTCGCTGACAGGGTTTCTGGGGGAAGCTTCGATCGCAATGCTCTTGCCGCATACCGCAGCCAGCGGTACGAAGAGTCTGTTCAAGAGGTACGAAAATCTCATCTTTGAGCTACAATATTCTTCGTGCTTACAGCTGATTTCGTAGAATCCGTCTTTCTTCTTTGGGCCGCTGTCCCTACTGCTTTACGGAGCCGCCTCCTTTCTCTACGAGCTTTTCCCCAGCTACGGCGACAAGGGCGTGCCTGATCTCGCAACAATGAAGGCAAGTTTCCGACATTTCAAACCATACAAGATATTCTGACATCATCTCCAGTCCTTCTTCGGAGCTGTTGAAGATTCATCTGCACCTGGTGGCTGGCGTCACGTCCCTGAGCGCATTCCCGACAACTGGTTCTCGCGTTTCGAGCCTTACAAAATCACGGACGTTGCCACCGAGATTTTGGCCTTGTACCTCAAGTATCCCAAGCTGTTCGGAGGTAACGTGGGCACGAATAACTTTGATGCCTTGTCAACGCCATTCGATATCATTGTCGATGGCAAGCTGCCCAGCGATGTTACAGCAGCACAGCTGACTTGCTTGCTTTACCAGCTGGGTGTCTTAGCAGTGCCAAGTACTCTGAGCACCGTCACTGATATTACTGGTGTGATGCTGGACTTTGGCATAGGAAAGCTGAACCCAGTGTTCAAGAACGCTGGATGCCGCCTGAAGGTCGGCTAAACTCGAAATACAAGTTGAAGTCGGACCTTGTGTCTGGGTAATGGCCATTACCACGCAGGTCGAGCCTGGATGAGTGACAGTTGACAATGCTTCCTGGTGTTCGAAAGTGAGGCTTAACCCCATGAAGCGGAACCGGGACATTTCCAAGGCTACATGTAACGATTAGCACGGCCAACAACGATTTTTCTTACGTACAAAGTGATTCTGGGCTCGATTTACGCAACGCATCGTTGGTTCGTGTTCGTTCATAAAGCTAGAGAGCACTCTAGAGAAACTCCTGCACGCCATACAGGGAAAATTGCACGCTCCCCTGTAGTTGCCTACGTAGATTGTTAGCGTATGATGGAGACATCGAACGCATCCTTGTATTTGCATAGGTATGGTATTGAACTATTGCCTTTAGCTCATGTATTGCTTTGAAACACTGATGCGATCAATACTGGTAGCCTAGACTGCTGGCACAAAGCAAACAAGTGCTATATTACCACGTAGATATTACAGCCTGCAAATGGAGCCTAGCATTCGATGGGAGAAAACTAGACGTTAGATGAATGGACTGTGGACATAAGCTCGTCTATACGCAAGGTGACTACGACGCTGGAAGGTGACATCGGGATGCTCCAGACCTGAGCCTGAATTGTGAAGTTGAAGGTACAATGGAAGCTCATATGTGCCCTGTCTAAGATACAGCGGTATCAACCGATCAACAAAAATCATCAAAGACCATGTTGTGGAAACCTCGCCGCAGGTGCCAGTCACGTAGAAGTGACATGGGAATGCGAACACATGTCCTGGCTGTCCGAGAGCATGTAGTCTCATGTTGTTCGGTCCATATTCCTTGTTTTATTGTCTTCATCATAGCCATGATCAAGGTTACGATCGCGTATGATGTGTCTCAATTTGATGTACCCAAACCAATTTCCAGTAAAGGTGATTTCTGGTTCGGATTAGCGCCTGTGTATTTAGTTATTTCCCCATGCTATGCCGCTAGTAGTTAGCCACACAAAGTTCCCTCATAGTCTGCCAGTATAAAGCATGTGAAGCAGATCGAGATGCTGTGCATACACGCATAGTAGATCATTTGATAAAAGTATCAACCACACGGTGATCGACCGGAGCAACGTTACCATTAGCTACTCGGGATCTCATCCTCCACGTTCGTGTTCTTGGTACGCATATCGTTGACAGGGAATCCTTTGCCAATTTTGAACGATGACGGTGCTTTGCAGGTTGACGGCAAAAGCATATTGACACATCCTAGCGTAGCACAAGCCAAGGGTGCCGTGCAACACGCATAGACATTCAGAACATGAGCGTTCTCCCGGACCTGCAGGCGACAGATGCTGAAGAAGACTCATTCTTACGCAATTGTTACGATGTCGGAATCTAGAACGATGCGGTAAACATCGGTCTCAGCAACTCAACATGTTTGGTAGGCTTCTTCAAGCCAAACCCAGTGAACCATAGGAGCCAACAAATAAGTAGCGCATCCGACTTGCCGTAGCGTCAACTCCTATTGTGCGGCTTCCTCCGACAAAGTGGAAGTTGTTCCCAAGTATTGGCTCCAAAGAAAAGTCGGTTCACTATGACAAAACTGCGATTTCTTGAACAGTGTGCTAGACATGACCAAGGCATTCTGTAAGGACGCGCGGTCGGGTACAATGTGTGAATGTCAAAGTTCCTTGAGGCGCATGCTGCCGAGAAGCGTGAGATGAATGAAAACTCTTTTGCAGGCCAAGAGCAAGACTCCAACGTTGACGGCATACATGTGATAGGCCCCGATGCAACGGCTGTGGAGATGGATAGGTATCGCAATCGATAGGTGGATAAGGTAGGGCGCAAATTCTCGCACATGGCTGCCGCGCGGAACCAGTAGGACAAGGCCGACGTTGCAGCGGGCCCACAATTCATTTCCAGCGCATGCTGACGGCTTGTGGATGTCATCATCACCAAGGCCAGACGCTGTGGAGTATGCGGCGTGCAGAAAAAGCGAGCGAACGACGGCTCTCGTTGAGGCGGTCCGGCAGAAGAAGGGCACGAGTGTATGTCACATTGACGCGGTGACGGCTCTTCAGCCGGTCCCACGTCGCGAATCGGCGACGAGCAGAGCGTGTCCACGGTTGGCATGCGCCGGAAGTGGCCGTGGACTTTTGCGTTCTGGCCCATTGTGCTGTCAGCCGAGCAAGACCTGGCGCGACTGGTTGCGGTACACGTGTGTTGGATGTCCCAGACAGGTCAATCAGGGCGGCGGGTGCCTCATGTGCGGTGATGACATGCGCCCAAACGAGGCGCAGACACGCTGTGCCTGGCATGTTTCGTTTGCCGGCTTCAGCTCCAGCCATTCCCCTGGCGGAAGACGGCGCGAATAGCTCCGGCGATGCAGTGATCGTCAGGCACAGCCTTGTGATTGGCCCCATGTGCCCGATCGCCATTCCACTTGCGGAAGCTTGAAACTCGTCAGCTCTGCAGCCGGCGCGGTATTTCCAACATGGCCATATTTAGCTGCAAACGAGCGCCTTGTCAGACGTCGGGAGTGTGTGGGAAAAAAGAACAGAAGCAAGGCACGTTAGGAGTGCCCTTTGCAAGCGCATAAACACCAGCAAAAGCAAGTGGCAACTTGGTCCTGGTGGAGATGAGTGCCGACGACTTGGATTGGGCGGCGACGACTCGGGGAGGAGGTCAGCGTTGTTGTTGAGGGCGCCATGGTACACCGTTCCACCAGCAGCCGGCCCGGAGGCGCAGACCCTACAGTGACAGAAACAGCCTAGACGGGCGTCGTGGTGAGCGGAGGATGCGATGCACAAGCGATGGCACGTTGCCAGGGGCCCGTTCTAGCGCCCTTCGTAGCGTAAAAACCATGTGAACCCACTGCCCACCTTTCTTTTACTCACTAACCCACACCATCACCCACACACACTCTCTCTATATTTCAAGCTGCTCCCTCCTCCTGTATCACTCATTCTGCAGGCTCGAGGTCTTCTTGTTCATTCATTCACTCCCTCCAGGCATTTTTTGTCTACAACTGTCATTCCTGACACCAACCATTGTCAACGCGACAACTCACAACTCACTTACCACCCATTTGAACTGCTAGCCGGTTCAGTCATTCCCTGCAAACCTCAAACCATCATCCATAGCACCACTCTCTCAGCTATCCAACCATTCACACCACCAAAATGAAGACATCCACTGTCCTCGCTTCTCTCCTTTTCGGCTCCTTCGCCGTTGCTGCGCCCTTTGACAGGCGTGCCCTCGTCTACAAGACTGAGGTTGTCACTGAGACAGTCGTCGTCTACACCACTGTCTGGGATGATGAGCCAGTCACCCAGGCTACCACTACTACCAGTGCTGGCGAGTTCTACGAGAAGCCATCCACCACCAGCACTGTCGTAGTTGCACCCACTTCTTCGGTTGTGGCCTCTCCCTCAGCTGCTCCTTCAAAGGCTGCTCCTACCAGCTCCAAGCCTGCCCCAGCCTACACTCCCGTCGTTCCCGAGGAGCCCTCAAGCGTCTACACGCCTGTGGAAACTCCTACTTCAGTCTACACTCCCGTTCCCACCACTCCTGCCCCAGCCCCAGAGAGCTCTTATGTAGCGCCTGCTCCTGAGCCTGAGCCAACCACCACGGCAGTCACTTCCGCTGCCCCTGAGCCTGTCTACTCTCCTGCTCCTGCTCCCTCAACCGCTGCGGCGAGCTACCCTAGCACTGCCGGCACCTCTTCCGGTGCGTCATTCCAGGATGTAGAGATCACCATCTACGACAACACGGGTGCCGCTGGTGCTTGCGGTGAGGCTCTTACCGATGACATGCCTGTCGTTGCCATTGCTCAAGGCGCTTGGGACGCCCAGGGAGGAACCAAGCACGACATCATGACCGGCGCGTCCACCAACCCCTGGTGCGGAAAGGAAATCGAGATCGAGTTCCAAGGCAAGACTACCAACGCCAAGATCATGGACCTCTGCCCTGGCTGCGTGCACGACTACGATATCGATCTCTCCCATGCTGTCTGGAAGGGCCTTGGCCTGACCGAAATCACCCGCTACAATGGCGTCAACTGGAAGATCGTCTAAGCGTCTATTCCAACCATACCACGATCCATATACCCAAGATTCTGATATCTCGCTAGCGCATGCAGGGTCAGCGCTTTGCACGACCATGTTACGACTCATTTTTTACGCATCAGGCAGGGACCGGTGACTGGAGTATACGGATGGAAACCCGTTTTGATGCGGTTCCTGTTCAGCTTTTCTCTTCTACATCTCGCTCTACCCTCACTGTAGATCCCATACTGTAATCGGGGATGCTTTGCTCAGTAGAGCGCTGATCCTCATTTTTCACGTCGCTCGTTGATCATAGCTGGCTTGTCCGGTTTTTCTTTCGCTTCGCTGTACAAGACTTTAGGGCTGGTGCACGGGACAACATCTTAGATACCCATGCAAGTTGGAGACTGGAGGCTTCTAGCTACCAAAAGAAAATACATGACGCATTGCGCAATTTCAAAATCTCTCTTCTCTACTTTTTGTGAACTGCTATGAGTTTTGTCTCGTTATTTGTGCAGGCTTGCACGCAGAGGCGTCGCTTATCACAATTTCACCATGGCGCCTAATACGTCCCTACCCATACGAGCTGAGTTATTTGCGAATGCGCAAGCACTCGACTCATGCTGCCGCGGAAATGCAGCTGCGCCTCTCATCTACAGCCACCGTGCGTACATTTTCCAACAATGATCACGCCGACACCTCCGAAATTTCTACCTTGGGCCTCGGTACCTGCTGCCATCATCCCTCTGCCATGCCTCCTAGCCAAGTAACTCAGCCACAGCTCTATATGCACGCCCCTGAGGGATAAATTGAAAAACCCTACCCAGGCAGCTAGCCAAGAGGCGTTTGATTTTACCTCCCGGGGGCGTCGGATGCAGTCCCCTCGTACTTCATCCCGCCAGGAAAAAAAAAGGGTCTGTGTTCGACCGTGGGAATCTTGCTGCGAGTCACGTACAGAAAACCGTTTGAACGCCGGACGTCGAAAGGAAGCTTGGGGCTCGTTTCAAAATGAACCAAGGTGCGATGTGCGAGGTGTTTGCCCCTTTGGTAATTTCCATAAAGGGCCGGGGAAGGAAGGGTCTACCATGGGGGGACCGTGTCGTCGCAGGCCCCACATGTTGGCTGTTTCATTCGTGGATACTATAGTTTCCTTAATAGGTCTGGAACCTTTGAACGTAACGCAGTCTATTAACTCCAGATGTTCGATTTTGTGCGTCCCAAAGTCTCAGAATGTCGTGCGGGAAGTTACGCAGTAGGGAAGCTAATCATGCAGGGATGTTGAGAATGAGTATCACTGCAACTTACCCTTTCGAAGTTCCAGTAAGAATGACATCATCGTGATCATGAACTAACACCACCATGACCGACAACAAAGAGAAGAGAAGAAAACTGCTTGTGATGAACAGCCAACAAGAGAAAACCGCATTACAATACTCTTGGAAACTTGGCCTACTACACAGCTATTACAGTCCTCTAACATGGCGAACCGGCTCTCCCACTCTCTCAACGAAATTGAGTCTCATACCCACGCCATCAAGGCGCAAGATACCGGGAATGATATTTCCTCCAAAAGCGGCGAGCAGATTGAAGAGGGTGACCACGTCAACACGAGGGTAAGGGGTGGAAGACACGAGGGGAACGTAGGCGCTCGTTGATCTAATTCCACGACTTGGTGACCGGACAACTAACAACAACTGCAGGTCGACAAGATCGTAAAAGACCAAGAAGAAGCTGATGCAGAAGGCATAAAGCATCCGCCAAAGGTACACTCTCCTAGTTTACGGAAAGAGGAGCAGCGTTATCGAGATGCTGACTCGGTCGACTAGGTACTGTTTACGGACCAGAAGGGAAAAGATGTAGCGCACAAACCGGGTACACTTGATGTCACGGACAAAGCCTAATGTGTCGTTTCTTTCCTTAGACTCGGACAACACCAGCAGGAGGCATGTGGCAGAGACAGACGTCTCCATGCATACCTGACTGCAGCAAACATCCGGAGATGGAGGCAAAGCCAATTGAATTCATCTTGTTATGATACTCATGCTGTGAATCAAAATTTTCAGCCTAATACCCGTTTAGCAGCATCTACCAGTATCCTCCATGCCAGTCTGCACAGTGTTTACCCGTCGACCCAAACTTGACCTCTGAGCCCAGACTCAACAGGCGCATCTTTTAACCGCCGGAAGAGCCTGCGTTCCACAGCTTATGCGCTTACCTACCAGAACAGGTATCTTTGTAGATGCAACCGGATGTGAATTTTACCAGCACTCATCCGGCCGTCAAAACAAAGGTTTGGCTTTTGTGTGTGTGAGAAAGCGTGCCTTATCTGACGTATCTCACGTGTTACGCATGTGCCAACCCAACACAAGAAAGCGCGTGGAAGGCGTATATTGCCGAGCCGAGGCTGCCAGCTAGCGAAGTGGGATGGTGGGTTGCTCCGAAGAGTCTCCGAGAGCTCCGGGTTAGCCGCGAGCAAAAGGAACAACATTGTTAATGGAAGTTTGATCCATGGCATGGGGGCTGTTAAAGTATGTGAGGTGTGAGTAGTGTTTTAGTAGGGAATGTTGTCAATGCTTTGTTGAATTCATCTCGAATTACAAATGTGGTGACGCATATCACCGTCTAGTGCTTCTCATCCAGTCCCAGCCAAAAGGCTTCCAAATCTTCATCTCATCCCGAGTATCGATCGTGAGGGGTATAGAACGAAAGTAATGCCACTACTTGTCGCTTCATCGCTTTGTCGCAAGTTCTCATGTCCAAACCTCATACAGCAAATCATAGCAGTCCTCTCCCCCATGCGCCTCGAGGCGTGTGTGTGTGTGTGTATGTATATATATATAAATATGTCCAGCATCTCATCCGGCACGTCCGGCTTCTATCTTATCGTCGCGTCATGGTGCCTTCTGGCTTTAAGCAAAGGCGCTGGCACCGCCAGACTCGAGCAGTTCCATCTCGGCCTGTGTCCATGACAGGTTCTGGAAGCGTGCGGGCAGCTCAGAGCGATCAAAGTACAAGCCCTTGCCTGCCTCAATGGGGCCGAGGTCCCTGCCAGAGGCACCGCCAATGTGGCCGCCAACAAAGGCGCTGGGGATGTGGTTGAGCGGGCCGTGCTGCTGAGCCTTTTGTCGGTAGGACTTGAAGGATGAGGGGAGCTCGCTCATGGGAGAGGCAGGGTGGACGTGCGGGGTGTGGTCAATCTCTGTAACGCCATGTTAGATGGGCAGTCGGGCACGATGCGATATGGCCAGACATACTCTGGGGGGTGCTGCGCTTGCCCAGGAAGCGGATCATGGGCTGGCGCTGAGCGAGGGCCCTTGTTGCGTTCATTTTTGTGATGAGGTGATGTGGGGGATGTGGGAGGTTGGTGTCAGGTGCAGGTTGCGACTAGGCGTGAGGTGGTGAAAAGCTTGCACGAGAGAGTTGGGTGGATTGTTTGCACAGGAGGAGGAGGCACAAGAGGGCGATAAATGTGCGGTGACCGACTTGTTGAGGAATTGCTGAGTGGTGTGTTTGGTAGAGGGGAGCCGGAAGGCACAATGGCGATGAATCTTATTTCTGAGCATGGCAGGCTAAGCCATCCCACCCGCACCGCACCGCACGCCTTCGGCCTCTGGCCACGGTCGAACGAGTGTCGGACCAAGTAAGTCATGCGCGCCGTGTATTTCTAAGCCGTTTGTAGCAGGCCGGGCAGTTGAGCGCGGTGTTTGTGGGCCTTGGACGCAACACCGAGACTGCTTCTTTCACTTTTCAGGCCATAGCTTCCCGTCGCGCAATCCAAGCGCCTGTCTCTTCTGCTCCCGCACCAATTAGAGACGCTGCACACGCCGCCCGCCTTATCGAACCCCACGACCTTCTCCGCATTCCTGACCAGCAGATATTGCATATTGATATTCGTTCCTCCGCCGACGCTGCGGACCCGACTTTGCTCACCATGCACGAGTTGAGCCTCTACGGCCAGGTCACCTTTGCGCGCTATGAGCAGGTACTGAGCATTCTGGCCGGGCTTGCTGCCATGCAGCCCCAGCATGTTTTTGAGCGCAACATCATCTACAAGCCCACACGTGAGCCCGAGGAGCCCGGCTCGAATCTGGGCCGTCGCGGCGGCACCCAGACTGTTGCACAGAAGCAGGCCAAACAAGCTGCCCCGGTTGTGCTTTACCATACCCGCCTCGTCCAGAAGCTGTCTGAAGACGACTTTGCGGGCGAAGACGACCAGCCCGAGGGGAGCACAAACGCTTTGTCTGCTGACGTACACGACGGAGAAGAGCCAGCATGGTCGTTTGTCTTCCGAGACGTGCCGGATACCGGTGACAGAGGCGTCTCGATTCGCTTCACAAATACCACTGACTTGCTGTCTGGCGATCCACATGCTTTTATGATCGCCTCAGGGCCCAATCAGTGAGACCTTCTCTCCATACTTGTCTCCCACCTCTAACAACCGTGCAGGTTTGTGACCGAGTTCTACATCCACGGCTACCGTTTCGTACACGGTAATGTCGTTGTATTTCTCTACCGCATCCTTCATGAGCCCGGCATACGCAACGTCCAAAAGGCCCCCAAGGCCACACTGCCGACATGGAAAGAGCTGAAGCTCCTTGATCCAAGTGGTGCTTATACGCTCCAGGCTACCGTCCGGATCGAAGATTTTAACAACGCAGCGGTCTTGGAGGCAGGCGTGAATGAGCTGAAGGCATTTCAGACGCAAATGAAGGGCTGTGTGAACCTGGCTTTGCCAGATCGACTTGCACTAGATCCCCGTGTCAAGTACAAAGCTCCAACAGCTCCTGTCACGCAAGCACGACCTAGATGAAGACTGTTCTCGTACTGACATAGTGACGCGGAAAGCGGAGGGAAGGCTCTAGGCTAGGAATCGGCATGCCAGCCGCGAAAGGCTATAGCGGCAAGGTATTAGGTTCGGCTCCCTGGGAGTATCCGCAAGTGCCAGTAGACCGACATGTCATGGTGGTGGAGAGACGACAAGGACCGGAACAAGTTCGTTCGCTGGGTCAGGACGCTGAGGAGCTTGGCCTTCTACAGTGCATCTGGCGCCAGATGAGTAGGATGAGTGCCATGCATTGATGTGCATTATCCGAGTCAGCTTGCGTATCCAACTCCATGGTAGATTCCAATGGTAGGCCTTAGTTGTTGAAGCATTGGAAGACATATGTTAGAACAATTGTGACAAACACGTGTACTCGATGCTCTCGTGAAAGGGAACTGCGTGCAGGCACGTGCTAGCGTGAGGGCGCGTTCCGCGCCGCGAGGAAAGCGGAAGCGAGCAACCTCACAAACGTTGCTTCGCCAACAGAGGTCAACTTCCATTGCCATGCACAATCCTTGGCAATAACACAGATTGCAGAATGACTGATCGACCCGGTTTAAGCAAGCGGCCAAGCTCCAACAGCAAAGACGTTTCGCCACCTCCGTCGAAGCGGCGGCAGCAGTCAGCCACAACAAGTTCGTCAGCCATCACAACACGTGGGAATCCCCGCTGACCTGATCTAGGCAAGGCAGTCGCGAATTTCTTTACGCCAGCTTCGAAGCGAGAGCCAGAGAAGATGGTATGGCGCATTGTCAGAGACAGCTTGCTGGTCGGTCGCTTCAACCTAGGCGCGCAGTCAGCCGCGCAGGGCAAGCGCAGAATAGCAGCCTTTGACTTTGACTCAACATTGATCAAGACTGCATCGGGAAAGACTTTCGGTCGTGATGCAAGCGATTGGAAGTGGTGGGACGACAGCGTTCCAGGACGATTGAAAGAGTTGCATGCAGGCGGCTTCCTTGTCGCCATCATCAGCAACCAAGGCGGCATCAGTCTAAAACCCGATCCCAAGACCATTAAATCTGACCAGAAGCGACTGGCGGACTTCAAGGCCAAGGTAACAGCAGTCTTCAACCAGCTCGACTTTCCTATATCGATATATGCTGCGACGAGTCGTGACCAATATAGGAAGCCTCGGATCGGGATGTGGAACGAACTGCTACAGGACCACAATCTCGAGAATGCGGAATCTATCGACCTAGACAATTCGGTATTTGTTGGGGATGCTGGTGGCCGCGAGGCAGTAGCTGGCGGCGTAAAGGACCACTCGTGTGTCGACAGGTTGGTGAAGATCTCGAATGATGTATTGGCAATTAAAATAACCATGTCTATGTAGAGACTTTGCTGCTAATGTCGGTATACCGTTCCATACGCCAGAAGAGTACTTCTGCCATGAAGAACCACGGCCTTTCGTTAGGGCTTTCGAGCCGGTAGCCTATACGGCAGAGCGGGCTGAAGGCTCAACAACTGCACGTAAGTCTCATGTCCAACCTCTCGTATACCATCCTTTGACATGTATGCTAACTTTAGTTGCAGTAAATACTTTTACACCACCGGCAACCCCCGAGATCGTCATGTTCTGCGGTAGCCCTGGTTCAGGTAAATCATCGTTTTATTGGAAACATCTGCAGCCACTCGGATACGATCGCGTTAACCAAGACATCTTAAAGACTGTGAGTTGCTGACTGAGCCATCTCTGCGCTCGTGTTGTACAACCATCCTGTACTCTGAGTAACACTTTGAAACAGCGCGAAAAGTGTGTCAAGGCTGCTACTGCACTCATCACAAAAGGCACGAGCGTGGCCATTGGTAGGTTTATGTTGACTCGGGGCTCCAATACATTCCGCATACACGGCTAACTTATTGAAGACAACACCAATGCCGATCCAGAAACACGAGCCGTGTGGACTGCGTTGGCGCAGAAATTAAAAGTTCCCATTCGATGCGTACTCTTCACTGCCACGCCAAAGCTGTGTGAGCACAATGATACGTTCCGCGCGTTGAACATTGGCCCAGAAGTAAGTATACTCGTTAAGCAACCTCAAGTGCGTGCGTGCATGTCGGAAGATGCATTTTACTCATCACTTCAAACTCACTTCAAACTTACTCTCACGCTACCGAATGTGGAGATTGGTCGTGCGGCATGTCCAAGATTCCCAGAATCCCATTACCACACGGAGAAACTCTCATGCTAACATACAATGTCCACTAAAAGACGAACCGTGAATCTCGTACTATCCTGCCACACGCTGCGTTCAGTAGCTTCGCTTCTAGATACCGCGAACCTAAGTTATCGGAAGGCTTTGCAGACATTGTCAAAGTTAATTTCCAGGTACGTGTAATCTAGGATATTCCACGTGTGCTGGGCTACACAGATGTAACATGGACTAACCGAGGCATACATTGTGTAGTTTGAAGGCTCCGAGGAGCAGAGACTGCTATGGAGCAAATACTGGATCTGACATGCAAGTCTTCGGACATGCGGGAGCGAAGTAAATGCGAAGCGCAAGGAGTGGGAACGTCCCCGATGCGCGCGTACTGGCCGTTGTGACGCCTTGAATACACTTCTTCGAGCACTTCTGTGTGGATAGGAAGTCCGAAATGTTATGATTGGGCGGGAAGAGAATGTTGGTGAGGGGCCGTCCACCGAGGAGCGAGGGTTCGCAGCTCTAGTCTACGCCATTTTCTTTTCCACGCCGTTGAGCGTATGGCTTCCAGACTAATCGAAAACGGCAGTTCGCGCACACGGATTCTTGCTTGCGATATGATTTTGCTTTCTTTTCTTCCAAGTTTATGCAGGAATACCATGATCTTACTCTCAGATCGCTGCAATGATACTCCGTACTTCCGACGCGATGAAAGCACGCAACAGCATTGACACAAAGAATTATTACATCATAGATTCCACAACGTCGCATGCCGATACGCTTGATGCATCCAGCTAAGCTGATCCCATGGATGGATATCTGTCTCCCTTGTTCCCCCCCATGTCTCATGGCTAAGCCGCGGCATTCGGCGGTCGGTGGAGTGCCACGTTAGTCCAGGAAATCATCCGGTGAAATTGAAAGATCAGCAAAACCAGACCGGTCTCGACCGAATCCTGCAACAGGCCGTCGGAACGGTTGCGCGCTCTTCCTTTGCGAAGCAGTTCAATTTGGAAAAAAAATGCAGAGTGCTTGGAGGACAATGAAGTGCGCGAGCGCGCGCATTCCATTGTGAGCCGCCACGTGGTTCTCAGGCACACGCAGATTTTTCGGACGCGAGATATTGCTTCTTTCCCGTGCAGTCAGCTTTAAGACTGAACTGGCTGTTCTTCATGCACGTTGAGCGTTGCCGGTCGGTGTGGATGGGTGGGCTGGCAACGGTATTCTCCCGCGTCTGCATGTCCGTGCCGTTGAGTCGACTGGCCAAGCAGAGAGAGGAACGAAGAAGGCGGGGCGCCTGCCGACCTCAGACCGCATTCTACTGCTTTTTCGCCCTGTCGTCATGCTGCAACGTCCCGGGAGCCTGGAACGGTAAGGTCTTGCTCCGATTTTTCTTCTGCTGGGCTCGATCGCATGAGGCACAGCACGGCGATCAAATTGCGCGATCCTCTCTCACCTTGCTGGCACAGTATCATGAGTCGTGAGGCAGATGACGAAGACGACGTTGGAATCGATACATTAAGGTGCGGGCGGATTATTAAATAGACAATCCACGGGCGGTGTGAAGCTTGCTCAGCGTGCGAACAGGGAATTGAGCGACACCAAGGCGCCGGGGAGAAGGAAAATAAGATGGTGCGCTAGGGGCATGAACGCCAATCAGCAACGGCGCAACGGTCTAGCGCTTCCAACAAGTTCCCCGGTTTGTCTGCAAGTTCACTGGCTTGCTGATGATTTGGCTGGGCTGAAAGGTTGTCCCAACCTCGTCTGGGAAAGCTCCGGCATGCTGTCAGGTACCACCCACACCAAGTCATGTTGTCGCGCCCTGTTTCGTCTCAGCGCGACGTGATCGATCACTTGACTCGTCAATGAGGCACGATGTTTGAAACACGGACTCTGTGGATCAGTCAGTGTTTTGAAGGTCGTGGTGAGGCTTTGGTGTTTGTTTGTTTCCACGGTTACCTCTCACAGCCCCCCTTGGCCCATTCGCACAAGTCAGAGTGGGCCGATCGGTGCATGGGGGTCGACACGGGACAGAAGCGGGAGAAACGACATGGACTTTACTAGAACATGCTTGTCGATGTCACTGCTGCGAGACGGCAGAGTGCCAGAGGAACGGCGCAAGAAGTAACGTGCAAAGGCAGATGGGTGCAGCGAACCAGGCCTGTTCCCTCGCACCGCGCGATAGACGAGTCTGTCAAGTGGCAGCCACGGTTGCGCTCACAGTAGTCGAGTGGTAGACAGCGGACGACAACCACAGCGGTGGTAGGACAGCACTTTGCCTTGCGGATGAGACACCGTCCAACACGACCACTCGACGATCGGTCAAGGCTCGTCAATAGGACGTGATTCAAGGCCTGTTCCTGCATGGTGCTGTCCGAAGCTTCTTGTCACGACGACGGAAAGTTCAGAGTGCGTGGGTGGGAACAGCAGCCAGGGATGGTTTTGGCCCGCCTCCACCAACGACATTTGGCATAATTAGGTTGGGCAGGTGAAAATTCGACACCGAGGCAGGCCCCGTAATGTTGAGTAGGGTTTGCTTCAAGCCACCTGCGGTGCTCAGGCTGTAGCGACACGGACGTTGTGGTCGGAAGGGCAGAGTGAAGACTGGGGGACCTTGAAGCGACGGCGCCCTGGCGTGCTGTCTGCACGGAGACTGCCCAGGGCTGCTATGAGTGTCACGGCCTCGTCTACCGGGCTATCTGAGTCGCGCGGAACGCAGTCGACGTGCCGGAGCGGCTATGCCTGGTCAGGATAGTTTGAAAGTTTGGCTGGAAGCCGTGCGCCTGCCCACACAGAAGTGGTCGACTATCCCACACCCGTCAACACCGCCCGTTTCTCTTGGAATTCCACGTCAGTCCTCTGCCACTTTCTCGCCATTCCAGTCGTCGCCTTATCGCTGCGCTGTCTCTCGCTTGCACTCGCAGAAACCTGATCCAGCTCGACCAAGTCTCGCGCGCCAGTGATTTCCACCTATACCGCCTCGGCAGCCCACCCACGCTCACGTGCCGTCCGCATTGGGTCCTGGCTGTCCCCAGAGACGCTTTTGCTGCCGCATAAACACGCCGAACAGTACATATCTACCTACGTGGTCGGCTATCGTGGCATTCTCTCAAACCTCGCCCGACCGCCTCTCCCTCCCAAAGCAGCGCGCCGTAGACCCGACGTGCCTGCACCGGGGTATGTGATCCTGGTAACTCGCGCGCCATTCACGTCACATCCCGACCGCCAAAAGAACCAACAACTATGCACGACCTTAAACCCCTCCAGCTTCCCAAGCTTGTTGCAGCTCGCAAGTCTTCCAAAAGCTCCCTCAACATGTACGACGACCCGACTGCGTCCATCTATTCCAATGCCGACTCGGGCTTCTACTCGGCTTCGGAATGCTCGACACCGCCGACGCCAAGTCAGTACACGCGAGGTCACTTTCGCTTTCCCAGCTCCGCTTCGTCGCTGTCATCGAGCCCGCCAACCCACGAGCCCACGGAGCCTCCCAACAGCTCCGGCAAGCTGCCCAAGCTTACCGAGGAGCCTCTTGAGCGTGAATACGACTACGGCAGCGAAGATCCGTACCGCTGCTCCTGTAAGTTTCGGTACGAATGCTTGAGTGTTTGCTTTACTGACGCTTTTCCCAGGCGACGCTGGAGGTGCCCATGGCCACGCCCAAGAGTGCAGGATATCCAGAGCCTACGAGCCTCAGGACGAGTACTTCACTACTTGCGACTCGGAACTGCGACTGGCCAAGCGACGACGGTCCTTGGAGGCATCTGCGCACAGCATCGCCGGCAAACTCGAGAGGCGTTTTCCCTCGTTGTCGCGCAAAGTGCGTGATCGCAGCTCGACTCTCAGCCGGGTTTCACGTAGCGCTACGCCCTCGAGGGTACCCTCTACCCGATCCTCATCGCTCGCTGGCTCAATTTACCACGTCTCGACCGTCGATCTCCCAGAAGACTACGCGTCGCCAACTTCTACGCCAGCCCTCACAAGCAGGGAGCAACTGAGTGACGATGTGCCTACGCCAATGGCCATCGACGTCAACAAGGCCAATGCCATGGAGATTGACCCTGAAGAAGTGGACCGGGAGCGTTATGCCACGACGCCATTATTACCGCCATTGCTGGTGAACTACCGGAACAATGACCTACCAGCGTCGTCGCCCCTGCAGTCGCCAGCAGTTGCAGATGCGACTCAATCCATGGGCCCAACTCCAGCCGGCACCCCACCAATGCGCACTTACCCTACGCCCCCTCTCTCGTCGAAGACATCATTTGCGTCGATCAGAGCACCAAATGCCGGTTACATGGTACCATCCTCCGACATCCCTCCTCTTATGCTTGCCAACCCCCAGGACAAGTGGGCCATGGAGTTGGGCCATGCCAACTTCACTATCCTGCCGGAGCCCTATGTCCCTGAGGTCTGCACTGCAGTGTCCATCGAAGAACATCTTGCCGAGTGGGCTCAAGCGCGGCGCAATTACGCAAAGCATCAAGTGCGAACCGCGGAACACTACGGAGTGACATCTAGGCACTATCTTCTTACTGAGCAAAAGTGGGCTGAAATCGACGCCCAATGGAAGAAGAACCACGATCTGGCCAAGTCACATGCCGCTGCCATCGGTCAAGAGCTCGCCCCGAGCTCGCCCACGGAGCCAGGACCCCTTAGCAAGATGCCAACGCTCCATGACCCCAAGAGCGAGGGCAAGTTCCCCAAACTCGGCGATGAGGACATTGTCGGCCCCATGCAACAGGCGGCGGCATTACTACCAAAAGCGCCTTCGCGCAAGCGTGCCTTTTTCAAGTTTCTAAGCGACCTACGGTTCCCTGGTACCTTCCTCGGTCGCTCATCGGGTGGCGTCCGGGGCCACTAGACCCCATTCTGCGATGACGGAGAACTCTTTCTCTTTTCTACCCTGTCAATAATTGCGTGCGATTAATATTTCTGTCCTGCGCACAAACTTGTACTCTTACTCCCCCTTGCGCTTGTTGGGCTCAAAGGGTATGTTCTACGAAAGTGTACGACTGTATGACACAAGATCTCGGTCCTTCATTGGAGCCACGACCATACGACTCTCATCACAGAGTCACGAATTTTCTTTGTCGATACAACCATTACTAGAGGGGCTTTTCTTGTCTTGCGCTGTACAGTGGTCTGTCTGTACTGCGCTTCCTTTCAATAGGATTACTGTTTGGTGTTTGGGCGGTCGAAAGGCGATGCAGGGGTTCTGCATCTGACGATAAAAGCGAGCATCATCTTATCATCACGACATGATTCACGCAGCGGTGGCTCTTCAGCCAAATTTCTTTACGTTTCAGTCTTTCCATTGTGTTCCAAACCATTCTTGGTTTCGGCGGCTATACCTTTACTCGTCCTTGTCTGGGACTCGAGGGGGCAAGCGCAGTCGTGGGTCTTTGCCACCCTTTTGGTATTAGTAGGAGAAGGGATTACGCTTCTTCGGATATGTTTAGTATTGGTACTATGTAATTGGTCTATCAGAGGTGGTACGAATGGGGCTGGGAAGGCTGATGGTGTGTGATACCAGAAGCTTTAGTTTAGCGTGTCCTCGAGAGAAGATACCACACGCACTCGATGTCAAATGAATCACCTAGCCAAACACAACATTGTCAGCCACCATTGACCGTGCACCTCACCGTCTTTCTCCTTGGCAGCAGATGTCACTGTAACCACTGCGCGCTTGCAAGCAGGAAGCAAACCGGCAGCAAACCGCACGCAAACAACATCAACTCCCAGACGAGACATCACACCGCCAGCTCGGCACATGACGACACATTCTCCCATGCATGGTTTCCGGCGCAAAGTGATGCACAGCCTTGCACATTACACGTCCATCTATCACGCCATTGCATTCGCACAAACATGTCTCTTTTACTCTATTCGCAACATCCTTTCCCAGTATCCTTCACTGTCTCATTCTTCCTGGCCCAACATGACGATAAGAGAACAATATCCAGAGGAACGCCAGGTTTTGCGATCCCGACGTGGCAGATGACGCTCGAGGTAGGATTGGCGGTGGCTGGGTGGCTAGCCGGCCACCTGTACGACAGATGCAAAGGTGCAAGCAACGTAGAACCGTCCGTCTTTCGCTGCGCTTGCTCGTTTCCGCCTTCTAGACTAGATGATGCTGTGTCACTACGGGAGCTTTTGCAAGCGAAGGTGGGCGAGACCCGTTGTGCCACACACACTTGTCCATGCGTAACGGTGGGGATCGTTGTTGGCGGTTTTAGACCATGGTTGTGCAATGGGGGGAAACGAGTGTCACCCAGGTTGGTCGAAGTGAATGGCAAAGATGGTAGGACAGTGAGATGTGTGCAAAGTTACTGGCGAGTCAAAAGTGTCACCTGTCAATGATGGAATGCGGGTATGTTGGAATGCCATGTCGTCTTCGAGGCTATGCTTGTGCTTCGGCCCTTGGGTCTTCACATGCAAGGTCCTGGAAGATGACTCAAATGTATCTCATTCTCTTCTCCCTGGAGACAATCAGCTACCAGTCGCGCGATGGTACATCTCTGCTGCAGGTAAGTCAGATGTTGCGAAAGAGTTTCTCTTTGGTTCAGGCAGGTCTGAAGTCGATCTTCGGTCTGGAGATGCAGAGCGCAGGTCTGATGACGAACAGTGATTGTCTACGTGAAACACTGCATATGCGGAGGAGAAGAATCTCGGAAGATCGTGCATAAGAGAGGTAGGCGTGTATGTAGGTCATTCTATCTTAGGGATAAGATGGTATTCAGCCTGGTAGATTCAACTTGGCCTCGGCGAAAGGCGGTGCTACGAGTTCGTGTCTCTAGTTAACCATCTAGTCTATCACTTGACACGCTTCTTCCAAGTTCTAGATGATTGTCGAGATGAGACGTAGGTCATCTTTCCTTCTCCACGCCAACCTAACATCCTACAAAGGAAGCAAGCGTGATGACGCAACAGCATCGCTACTGCAGTAAGAACAAGCTACGGCTCGTGCCGCATCGCATCACAACTCACGACATCCTTCACCGCAGTAGTTGTTCTCTGACAACAGCAGCGGCGATGTGAGCTATCCAGTTACATGTCCAAACCCTATTGGTCTGACACTTTACCAAACACATGAGATGCCGACCCTCCATGGCTCTCTTTCAATATTCAACATGTGCAGCATGTGTATCTTCTCTGTGGTGGTCACTAAGAAGACGATCGTGTGTCAGGACAGTCTCTTCATGGGCCCTATTGGACAACACTTGCATGGCACAACATAGCACTCATCCTTCCTCCACCACATGCCTCGACACAACGGTGGTGTAAACGCCATCGATGTCGGTTCCGAGACCCCGGATTCAACAGAATTCGGGCCTTTCCGCGAGCGTAGGCGAGCAAGGGTGGATCCGCAGTTGCCTTCGATCGAACAATCCTTGAGGTCATCTCACGCTTCCCCACTCGCTGCTCGAAGCCCTGAGCCCTGTCAGATCATGGGCTATGTTGTGTGACAGGGCTGAAACTTGTTGACCTGAGTGCGGGGTTGACGCTCAATGGGGTAGGGAGAATGTGTCTAGCGTGCGAGGCCTTTCTTAAAGAATGGGCTTGCGTAGATCAGGACAAGGCGAATATGACGAGTGAGTCTCCTACCCCCTCCCGTATTACTCGTGTGAGTCTACGTGCTCTTGCAAGCTCTTCGTACCGTCCAGCACCCAGGTACTCGGTAGTAACAGATCCACTACATCCCGACACTGCTTCTTCATCGCCCGTCAAGCGAGGTCATGCCTATACAGTCCTTGCCCTCGACATCCGATTCCATCTTATGTGCCAGTAGTTGCTTACAAATATCGACTGAGCCGTTGGCGGCAGCATAGTGTAGAGGTAGGCTGCCGAATTTGGTTGTAGCGTCCTGGGTCTGCTTGTTCTTCCTCCAACAAGTCGGCGGCGTCTTCCCAATTTGCTCGACAGCAGTCGTTCCAAGGACTTCTTGACTGTCTTGGTGCTCAGACAAGTTAGCTTGGGAGTGGAATTGTTGGACCATGACTCGACTATGCCGCTGGACCTATTCTGGGTGACGTAGTAGGTTTCGTGCAAGGGACTCAGTACGTTGTTGGTGCGCATTGTCATAGATGTTGGTAGCGTGCACCTGGAGCGAGCGGCCAGCGGTTGAGCATTCTGTACAGAACACGTGACAGATGGTTTACTGGTGATGACTGCGACGACAAGGCTGAGAGTGGAGGATTCTGGGCTGTCGACGATCTTCGATTGACTTCTTTAGCTTCCGCGTCGAGGTCTTGGCGTTGGCCGGTCAGCATAGCATGCATAGAGGCATCGTCATGTGCTCCCCAGCCATCGATTACGCCTTCTGCATGCGACCGATGCCGTCGCACACACTTGCCCTACTACCATAACGACTGTGTATACGCCGCGCACGGTGCCCGCTGTCGCCAGGCGTTTCTTGGGGCGTTGCAGCTTATCAATCAATCAATCCCTCAATCCGTCATCCCAAGCCATCAATACATGTCGTCGGCTGACGACGCGCCCCACGCACATCATCTGCGTCTTTCGTTGCTGTACATGTCTCTGACCCTTGCGCCAAGATAGTCGCCATTCCTATATTCGATCCGCTCGCGGCTTGTCACGTTGAAGAGCATCATCAAGACCGTGCTTTGTTTCACGTCGTCTTAGGAAACACGCCCCTCAGCTGTCTGCCCAAAGGGGGCCCCGACACACTTACGCGCCTCCTAAGCTAGAGAGCGTCGTCGCATTCACATACACACACGTACACACACACACACACACACACACCATGTCCCTTACCGACTCGGAACTCGAGCTGGTCAGCTCGCAGCTGCAGCGCGAGAACGACGACATCCCCGAGGAGCCCGACATGATCCTCTCCTCAGACGCCGAGAACGGCCAGCTATCTGCTCCACCATCACGGATCGCTGCCCGCTTCTATCGCCATACAAGCAACCGTCGCAAGTCGTCGGCTACCTCGTCCCGCCGAAATTCGCTGTCGTCGACACATTCGCATACGTCGAATCGATCGTTTCGCAACAGCTGCCAGAGCCACCATGTCGCCCAGCACCTTCGCCGTGCCTCTATACTCGAAGATCGCAAGGCCAGGCTGGCAGACCGGGCAGCGCATGCTGAGCAGGTCAGGCTACGTGCTGCCTTAGCCAAGGCTACTCCACGTGGCTCCAACAGTGAAGAGAGGGCGTTGGCAGCACAGCAGGCTCGCGAGAAACATCTGGCTCAAGTAGCCGCGTCCTGTGCCGAGGAAGTGAGGAGAGCCAAGAAGATTGCCGAAGACATGAAAGAGCGCAAGGCCGCCGAGGAACGACGGTACCGCTCCGAGATGGAGGAGAAGCTCGCAGAAGCCGAGAAGCGGAGACTGGAGTACAAGCGCAACCCCAGACGACCACGGACCGCCAGCTCGCCTCCCGCTGATGTCAAGATACGCACCGAGCGCCCCATCGTGTCCACGGAAGATGCTGCCAAAAGGATCCAGGCTGCCTGGAGAGGCAAAGTTAGGAGTAACATCGTCACGGAATGGCTACAGCTCGGTCTGTCCATCGAGATGGTCCAAGAGACTAGTTTTGAAGTCATTACGGGCATGCTCGCGGGCGACAAGCTACTCAGGACCACCGATAGAATCATGACACTGTTTGTCCTGCTTCCCGACGCGGATCCAGCCTCCCGCAGTGCTGCCGTCAGGACCTTCCTCTCTGCGTACCTCATCCTTGGACATCCTACACATGTTTTCAGTCGAGACGGCGACCAGGAACAGGATCTCATCACCAAAGCCAAAGACCTCGTCATCAGCTTCGAATCTGCTCTGGCAAAGCTGACCAGACTCAACTCGTACACTCCCTCACCCACGCGTACAGAAACTGTACTGCTGGCTCACAGCGCTTTCGTCACCGCTTTCAACGACTGGAAAGCTCGCGACTCCTCCGCGCTTATCGAAACAATGGTAGCTTCGTTTGTCAGCCTCGACGAAATATGGCAAAGTGTCAAGGACGCGACGGTCGACGAGGTTGCAAACGAGTATAGGAATGGCATCAGGGATAACCAGGCTATTCTGCTGAGTAAAATTAAGAAGTTGGCAGGGCCCGATAAAGCTCTTACCTTGATCAGGAAAGCCATACGCGAAAGCCGAAGGTCAAGGCCAAAGAAGAGGCTCGCCGGAGACACTGTACGGCCGCGTGTTGCAAGTGACTCAACACCAGAATCCCCTCTGTCAGCCGATAGTGCGGCCAAGCAGGCTGAAGCTGCTTCAGAGCTTGCAGCTTCTGGACAATCTGGGCTCCAAGATTCCACTGCTCAGGGCCATCAGGCACAGTCGCTGTCCAAGGTCTTCACGGTCGTGCCCGATAACCGCGTTCTCGTCCACGAGCTGTCTATTGACAAAGACTACCGCATCGATCCTTCGCCGACGGCTGACTTGCGCGATGCTCTCAACCGTGAGCTCTGCGACGCAATGCGGCGAGGGTTCGAAGAAGGCGACAGCACAAACTGGACTGCTGCCATGGCGGAGAACATACGGGGGAAGCTGCTGCGGCTTCTGAAACCGGGCAACTCAATGCACACACTCATTTCCGAGACTCTAGATCCCGAGCATGTCAGCAGGCAGTGCAGTCAAGGCGTCTTCTCTTACGGAAAGTTCTTCGATTTCATTGCTAGCATCCTTCCTAAGCTTTGCGCACCTTTCCGAGACACTGAGGTTCAGTCGCTTGCCGAGGAGTTGCAAGAGGAAGGCGAACTTTCAAGCATGATCGAGAAACTTTTCAAGATCCTGCATGTCATCGATCTTCTGTCATTGGACTACTCAAACTTCCTGTTGATGAACGCCGCACCGACACTCATCAAGGAGGCTGTTGGGTACGAGCAAAGCATGTTCACCCAGGACCTGGAGGAAAACAACCTTACTCTCGACCGCACACGCAGATGGTGGCGCAGCGCAGCAGTCAATATGCATACCGAAGCTGACCGTCGTGATCCTTGGAGTCAGGCAAACCCCATCAACCGCCCTACAGCACACAAAATCTACGCTCGTGGTCTCGTCGACCTCGCAATCGCCACGCCGCCACTGCGAAGCTCTGAGCTGCCAGAGACACTCGAACTTGATCGTGCACGCATCTCGCGCATCCGCGAGGACGCACTTCGCATAACAACGATTGGCGGTATCTTGCTTACGGCAAAGAATCTGCTCAAACGCGACGTGCGCGCACAGTGGAAGTCTGAAGCGAACAAAATGTGGTTGGTGTTGAAGGAGAACGGATACATGTCTGACCCTTCTACTCCCTCGAAGATCTCTTCTCTCCTTGAGTCGTCTCGCAACATGCCATCAGCAACGCGCTCCCAGCTCTCCTCCACAATCACGCGTCTTCTTACGCAAGCCGAAGCTGGCAAGCTGTCTGACCCTGTTATGAAGGTTTTGTTCCAAAGACTAAGAACTCATATCTTCAACCGCGTAAGCGCCAGCAGCTCTGGCGAGCGCGTCAAAGCTGCTAGTACCGCCACTGAAGGGCTTGCTACTACTGGTCTACCAGAGTTCGTATCTCAAGTCGCAGATATCTGTGAGCAGCTTGGCAAAGTTGGCGAAGTGGACCGTAAATGCCACGGCAAGTGGTATGAGGAGATTGCCGAGGAGATGGAGAGGCTAGGCCTTGAGGGAGGCGAGGAGTTGACCAGAAGCTCGAGTGCAGATAGCGAGGCTGTCGCCTCGACGAGCTCCGAGTCTTCTATGTAAGATAGTCGGGTAATAGCTGGGATGCTGTAATGTGGGTACATGTGGACCATTACCGGCGTTTTCGTTTCCTTCTATTCTTCTTCGCTCAGACACGCACTCTGTTTGTTTCTTGGTATTATATTGATATACTGTCGTTTACTGCATGGCGCTGTGGTGTTGATTGCTTTAGGTCCGGGATAGGATTACGGGCTATGAGCATACACGAATCACTCTGGGTTGATCGTTTTTCGAGTTATAACGTACACCATTTCAGCTAGTTTTGATTGCTTGAATCAATACACATGACCTTTCCTACACTTTTGTCGCTTCTAGCCATCCGTCTGCGTACAAAGCACTGTGTTACAGTAGTGGTGCATGCTAGATGATCGAGGACTATCAATTGGCGTGCAAATTATCTCAGTCTTAATACGGTAAATGTATCCCATGAGGCTGAGCGTTCTACAACAATACCAGCTATGCATGATTGAGTTCTCTGAATCGTATTCTGCTGACTGAAATAGGCATGATGGTGTATAGCGCAGTAGCCAGCTATTGAGTATGGATCCACAACGCGTTGTTCAGACCAGTCGCTGTGCTTGGCATAAGTAGTCGTCTTAACCGACGTCAGAAGCGGTAGGAACCCAAGTAACAGACGGCTTGAGCCACAAAACGTTGCAACGGACTGAGTGGGTCATATCAGCGAGGGAACCTGTTCAGCTTGAACAGCCCTGGGGCTTCAGAAGGCTGGTAGGCTAGCCCTGGGTGAAGCCTAGGTCACTTGGCTGGAGACTACGGAAACTACCGGTAATGTAAAGAGCAATGACACATGTGGCTTAACATTCTATTCGCTAGCTTTATGGCACATGGCTGTCATTCGGGAAACGTACCCGTAATCTTGATGGTGGATTTGGTAGTGTCAGGAGGGAAACGTATACATTGGTAGCCAATACAGTAATCGAATGAGTTTACTGCCCCGTCACTTGGGCTTACGCTGACTTGTAGTGTTCCCAAGCTAAGAGTAGCCTTTACTATCTTCCTCGTGGTGATAGGGTGGCCGAGTGGATCGGAGGTATATCCTCCTTGGGCGTTTGACAAGGCACAGGCCATTGATGAAGAAGCTAAGGGTGAGCCGTCTCGTTGTCGCTGAGCTGATATGTAGCAACGTCGTCTGAAAATCTCATAGGTTCTCCTTTGACTGAACTGCTCCTAGCGGAGGCGGACCTGAAGCTCCCGGTGGACGCCGGATGCCAAAGTTTGCTTTTCTTGCTTCATCGATTCGACCTTTGGAAAGGCTAATACCGGGGACGACCCACTCGCCACAACTACATTGCATCCCCTGCCAGGCGTACTTGCCTACATTGGTGTGGCATTTTGGACACTCTAGACGCCCTTCCAGCTTGCCTTGTTCGAGCTCGGGACGCATCCACGACAGGGGATCAAGGAAGTAGTGCGCACAGTTCCGCGACGGGACTGTCTGAGCTTCCGCATTTTGGTCGCTGACAGATGGAGTCGACTCGTGCGATAGTAGATATTGCGACGTTGCTAATGCTCGTCTGCATCTTCGTAAGCGCTGAGCAAGATAGGCGGCAACATGCTGTACGGTGACACTAATCATGTCTTGCCACAACTCCACTTACCTGCATTTCCGACATCTCAATTCGAAACCGGAAGATTCGTCGGCGACATGTTCGTCTTCGAAGCGAATCTTGTCCGCCTCTGGAGCTTGGCCACACGCGCGGCTCAGCTCGATTTCCCGTTGGTAAACCCATCGTTGATAGGCCGGGGTGTCTTCTACATTTTCAGGTGTCTGCATCTCACCGTATAGCTCCAGCTGTTTCATGAAGCCCTCGTTTGGTTCACAGATGGAACGCGCTTGCCGAACGTGGGACAAAGCCTCCGAAGGGCTGATGTTGTGCTCTTGCATCAAATAAGCGATGACGACGGTAGCCGATCGTGACTTGCCCATAGCACTAGAAAGAAGGTTGTGGTTGGCATCTTGATACGAGTGGCTGAGAACAAATAGAGTGGCAACTGGGCGGTGTGTGTCGGGAGAACATGGCAGAAAACGGAAGGCGAGAAAAGATGAAAAACACAATGCAGGACGCGCGGAAAGCAAAATTGGGCTGCATGCATTGCACACCAGTGACGAGGCCTTGGGGCTGTTGTCGTTTGTGAAGATGGCAAAATTGCCAAGCAAGGCAATCGTCGGCGGCGATCCAAAGTTGTTGGATATGCAAGGCTTCAGCTTGACCAGGATGTTGACTTACCAATGCACCAAGACTCCGCCACCTCCCTTAAGCCCCTCCCGTATGAAGCGATTTGTGGCAGGGAAATGCTCCAATAGATTTTCGTCTTCGACATCGTCGACCTCTACCACCATGTGCTTGAAGGGGCCGAACAAGTCTTGATCTAGTGGTGTGCGCAATACCGACAGGACGTGCGTGATGTTAGCCTGCTGGAGGGCCTCGCGCCGTCGCAGAGTGAACATGCTATGCAGCACTGGTTAGACAGTCGTCCGGTGACCCCAGACTTGAGCCATGGGGCAGATGCGAAACGATAGTCGCCATTACGTACCCACCAATATACAGGTTCAAGTCCCCGGGCACTCTGTCGATGAGCGCCATGATGGGCGAAGCGAGGTCTCCGAGAGCAACCGGACGCCGGAGATGAGTGTACGGTGATCAACAAATCTAAAAGACGCGCGCGTTGTTGAAGGGGTGTGTGTAAGAGAGAGGGTCTAATTTTGACCGAGGGTTTCTGATCGCGCGTCCCCGCCAAAATTGCGGATCACCAGGAAATGCATCTGTCATGGACCTGATTACATCGCAAGCATCCTTTTACTTGCGAATTCTCTCATTTGAGAGAACCTGTTCCTGGTTATATCGCCAAAACAAACAAACAAGTAGCACGTTGGAGCAGCTGCCGAGCATCCTATTCATCTATGTTGAGGTTGATTGGCTCAATGTATGAGCCTGCCCAAGGTTGCGGCCAAGAATCAGAGAATGCACCACCATCTTTAGAGACACGATCGAGCTAGTTTCTCATAGCCTTATAGCTACAGACACACTACATCTTTTGTCCGCCCGTACTTTCCCTTAGTTCATGTTTCCTAGCGAGACCCTTTGTAATAAGATCTGTCATCAAGAAGAGTCATGTGTCGTTGCAGTAAACGGCATCTTCCGTACAAGACCGCGGAGCTACACACTATGGATCAGGGACTGCATACCATTGACATGGGTGGGTTTATAGTTTGAATCGAAGAATTCCAGTTGCACGAAGACTTCCCGAGGCCGTCTGTTTGCTGCGCCCCGAACATGTCGTCCAAGTAGCGCGGTCAGCCATGATTGTGGACAGCGGTCAATGAGTGCCATAGTCTGTCTCGTGTCAGTGATGTGGTGTTGCTCCCATTGTAAGACACGCAATATTGCAGCCCGTTACCGACAGCCTGAAATAGCGGATTGCTCGTACTCCCCGGTTGCTTGCAGGGCTGCGATGGCGCGTCGTCCCGCATCTCGGCGAAGCGCATCAGTGCTTTGGCAAACGGGTAGAGACGCGGTAGTTGCACATTTTTCTTCGAGGCATCCCGTATCGCCGACGAGATAAAGAAGTCGCTGACATCACCCGAGACTTGCTGGTTCGCGCCGTCTCAAAGTGGCCGAACCACCGCTTATCCGACCACAAAGCAGGACCCACCTGCCGGTGAAAAGCAACGTACCATGTAGGTACCACTGTTGGCCTTGCAGTGAAGCTTCGGCCCCAATCCGATACCGATACCCCGGAGTAATACTCGTGTCGTCTGCATATTGCCGCTCGTGACAGCACGAGGTACCCTGGAATGCACCATGGACACAGCCCCATGGAGAACATGCGTAAGGCTACCGCAGCAGACGCCAATCGAGATAGGGGAGCAGATGGAGGGTGGTGTTTTCGGTTTGTACAACGAGTGTAGTTGCCAAAAATACCATGGAGGGGAGCAGGGAGTGCGATATCTCAGACGGGCAGCCTGTGTCGCATTGGCTGCCGGAGATAGTGCACGCCCCGCCGTGCATTTCGATTTCATGGCAGAGAGCTGGCCGCTCAGGATGCAGGTATACCTGGATAGTGTGTAGGGCGCACGCCAGCTTCCCACGATAGCGATCAGCAGATCAGCATGGGATGGGAGAACAGCCCTCTCAGCCTGACCGATGGGTGACTACAGGTAATGGTGCAATCGATGGCGCTTGTAAGGCTGCAAGAAGCTTACTTTGTTCCAACTCCTCAGGCATCCGTGCGCACTGACTTCCGCTACCCGCACTCAAGTCTAACCCACACACGGTTGAATCTGACGCTGTGCCGTCTGCACCTTCCCCCCTCTTCCCAATCCCCATCGAGGCGAAGCGCAACGCTGGATTGTTGGACAATTTGGTCAGCTTCCCGGCATGCAACCCTCGTCAGCCAGCGCGCCCACGCCGTCGGCATGCCTTCCAAGCCTGCCCTACCAGCCATCTCACCGTTGCACCGACCTAACGTCCTGGCAGATCGGCTCTACTTGCTTTGCGTAATAATCGACACACAGGGCAGCTGGATGGGCGGGCGCCAATCCTTGATTGATTATTCTTGGTCCGACTGAGCTCAATGCCATGCTGCTGGGAGTCGTCTGCCGTCACGAGCAATCTACTGCGAGTTGGCCTGCCAGCGCTAATGGCAAGCCCTATGCACGAGATGAGGGTCGGGGCGTGGACCTTGAAGCTTCTCGAAAGCCAGAGCCCTCCTCCGACCGACTAAAGGGTTGCATCTTACCCCTGCTGAAGTCTCCACTGCGCTCCGTGCCAGGACAACCAGGCATAGCCAATCACCGACAAACAAGCTCATCCAGCGTAGTGCTTTATGCTAACCGCACTCCCCGGTGGAGGGCGTTTCTTCTGGTCCATCTGTTGCTGTTGCTGTTGCCGCTGTCGCTGTTGCTACTGCTGCTGCTGCTATCCAGCGGTGCCTCTGTCCTGCAGATTTCACTGCCTCTCCGGAACACTGGACGCCGAGGGACACTTCCTTCTCCCTTTTACTCCACCCGCCTCCACGCCAAGGGGCCCTACCGCCGTTCGGAAGAGTCGTGTTCCTGCTACACGGCAGCGAACAAGACGACGCGGGACTTCCTGTCGACTTCACTCGTTGCATTGCTCGCACCGTACTGGGTTTTATGACGACTAGCCCTGGGCGAAAAGAAGCAATATCATCTTTGTGGCGGTATTGGCCAGAACCCTTCCGTTCAGCTGAAGGACCCTCTCCCTCATAGGGCTGAACATTATTTAACAGCCGCAAGCGCTAGCGCCCCCGCTTTCGCTTTTGTAAGCCTCGCCGTCGAGAATCCATCCCAACGACGCGTAAGTCCCACACGACCGCAACGGTACGTCGCATGTTTGTTTAGTACGTAGTTGTTAGACCTCAGCTACGTCTGCACGCCTTTACTCTGTCCTCCCCTGCCTGTCTCGGCCTGTCCGTGTTGTTTCGGGCTAACGAATCTACTCTAGGTCCGTGCTCGCATACACTATCCAGTAGCGACCATACTCACTCTTCTTGCTTGTCGCGCTCGCCACATTCGCGGTGCTCGCGTGCTGCGCGAGTACGCTTCAGCTGCACCCTAGTGGCGGGCTCCCGGCGACCTCATCCTCCCTATGAGCCATGTCCTCCACACCGAGTATTCGCGTATATGATTCTCAGCGTGATTCCCACCACTACCAACTACCACACCACCGTCGACCGTCGATACCCACCCCGGCTATCGCAATGGCCATACCGAGAGTATGTAAGCTCGTGTTCCAGCTGGTGAATATATAATGGAGGGGTCTGGAGCAACTGGTGGCTCGGTCACGCGAGACATAGCTCCTGAGAGAGTCACAGAGTGCTTCAGCCGCTACCAGGACTGAATACGCTATACGAACGGTTCACTGACTGTACCAAACTTGATAGGCACGCGAAGAGGCACCACCACCCTTGCCTCCTCCACGTCATATCGACCTCAGTGGACGAGACCCTGGTTGGCAATGGGGTAACACAAACAGCCCAAGGGACACTGGCTTTGGCGGAAATCGGCTCGCGACAGTTAGACCTGGCTCGAGCTTGTACGGTGGATCCACAGGCAGCTATCCGCGGGAGCCTTCGGTCGATATGTTTAGCCCTGCCCGCGAACCTTCCGTCTCTAGATCCGTCGACGGCATGAGCGAACACAGCAATACCAGCGAAGACGACCGTAGTACCAAAGCTCGGCCATCTCTCGGAAATCATAGGTATGGAACATTCTATTACGCTCCCCTTCAACCTAGAGAGCATGTTGTGTTGGGATACTGCAAGATCTGGCAGTGCTTGACTGTCTTTGGTGAAGATGCGCCGTCACTACTTCACTGCTCAACCCTGGTCGTTTGGATGATTCCCACACACGGCGATTGGTCCATGACTTGTCAAGGGTTGCTTGCACTCTTTGTGCCTACAAATCTAGCGTTGTCTCATCTGCATTCCAGTGATTGACTGACAATGTGCCATAGACTCACGAGCGAGCGACAACTCGGTCACAAAGCCGTCCAGAACTCGTCGCATGCCTACGATAAGCAACTACTCTCAAAGATCGGTGGCCCGAATACACCCACACGAACAACCGCACCACCACTCTCCTCTGCCACCACTCACGACCCCGCCACCTCGGATACACACGCCCCTTCTCACAAGCTCACCGGCCAACTGAAGCCATTGACTGTACCTACCATATCACCCAGTTACAACGGCTGGCGTAGTCCAGTGTTCGATTCAGCGGAATCATACAGGGCACGTTACGGTAGTATCTCAACTCCAGGTCCTTTGGACGAGACGTCTTCTCAGCACCGCGGTAGCTACGACCACAGCATATTCTCGGATCCCGAGTTTGGTGGCATGGAGGAGAATGGAATGCGTGATCTGAACATCAACGAACGTAGCCCTGCCGAGTCAGAGGACTATCAATTAGGCCCTAAGGGTGGCCTTAAACGGCGGGCCTCGTCGCCACCCTCTGAAGCCGCGCGCGACGATCGTCCCATCCCAAGCGGCCATAATGATCTCTATCATCGCCGCTCTCAGCAAATGCTGGTTAATCGGAATTGCGCAGCTTCGCGTTTTCAGTCAAACCCAAACTCGCTATCCTCGACCGGGTCTGCAAGTCAACGCAGTGGTTCGATCGGTTCTTCTTTCGGCTTTTCAACCACTCCAAGTAGTATGACAAGTTATTGCGGAGACCAGCGCCCTTCGCCCAGTGCGTTGTCTTCCCTGGGCGAAACAGAGTTAGGCCCCGTCTCGCCATATGCAGCTAACAGGTCCTTGGACCCTAGCCCCCGCGGGTCATTGTCACGACCTCCGCATCAGCGAGGCTTCTCCGAGTCTGAGCATCCACAGATACGAAAAATGTCTACGGAAAGCACGTTGCACTCGCGACAGAATTCAATCGCAAACCGTATATCTGGAGCTTACATTTGCGAGTGCTGCCCCAAGAAACCCAAGAAATTTGACAGTGAAGATGAGTTAAGGTAAGTGCATGGATTCACGTTTGCCCACCGCCATTTGGTCTTGCCACCCTTGAGCGACCACGCTGACCACAGCAACAGAGCACACGAGCTAGAGAAGCAGTACATTTGCCAGTACTGTCCCAATCGCTTCAAGAACAAAAACGAAGCCGAGCGCCATCAAAATTCTCTTCATTTACGCCGACACTCTTGGTCCTGCGCTACGCTTGCCGGTCTTCATGCAGCCTTTCACCCCTCGCCTACTCGTCCAAATGTGGCAGACGTTTGTGGATTCTGCGGTGAAGAGTTTCCCAATCCTGCAGATTGGGAAACGCGGTCTGAGCATCTGAATCATGTGCATAAGTTTGGGGAATGCAACCAAGCTAAGAAGTTCTTTCGCGCAGACCACTTCAGACAACACTTGAAGCATAGCCATGCAGGAACCAGCGGGAAATGGACCAACATGCTAGAAAACGCCTGCATGAGAGACGAGCCGCCACCACAAGAGCGTGTTGGCTCCATGGGCTCTATTTCCGGCCCCTCAAGTCTCGCACCTAAGCCAGATGTCATTAACGAAGCACACGACGAAGCATGATTTCGAAGTACGCGATACAATTGACCTTGGCCACCTACAGCGCCACTGTGTATTAGAGAATTTTCTGAACCTGCAGCAACAACCCCATCTAATCCGAGCGGCTTTCCCACATCAAAACATACCCTTCAGCAACAGAGTCCGGTTGGAGCCGGCACCAGCACTTTCTTTGCATTAGTAATTATCTCATAGAGCGGCATTTTCAGATATCGCCCCTTCTGACGAAAAGTTTCCACGTTTACAGACAGCTTTGCACTTTTTCTATAGCCCTTGGCGGTAAAGCCCGGGCGTTTGGACATAACGACATTGATGACGGCATTTGGTCTCATATAGCAGAGATCTTGCTATGTGGCCTAGGAAAGTTCTGGCGCCACTAAGCGCCAGATTTGTTGCATTTCAAGGATGTTCCATCGATTCAGCGGGCGTTGATACGACAGGATGTCCAAAATCATTGTTTGAGGCGAAGACATCCATGTAGTCTTTCGACCTATTATACAGCAAGTGTGTCATGCCAATGCATCAAGAAATCTTTTTGAATGTATCATTGAAGTGGATCCTGTCCGGCGAGGCCGAATGTAACACCAAATACCCTGTCATGGCGAGCGCAATCGTTGCGTCTCGGCTTCTGTACCCGTCCGAGGCACAAGCCATACAGCGGTTCTACTTGCTCTGACATCGGCGATGACGCAAAAGAGATTTCTTGCTACCACACAGCCAGCAGCATACTTCGTTCGGCTGAGAGTCAGCATTGAGCACTGAGCCTTGGCACACCATACACGAGCGCCACAGCCATCAGCGCCCGCTTGTCACTTCTTTCGCATCAACCTGCTTATCTGTCTTCAGAAACAAGAGTATGCGTATTTTCACGTCAGCCATAATAATGAAGATCGATGTCTACAGATGGCTTCGTCACTCCACCTCAAAGCACGTACCCGTGGACTAGGTAATAGCATGGACGGAAGACATACGCGTACGCATTCCGTCAGCAAATTGACAGTTCTGTGGTCTTATCGTCGAAGCTCACGTATAACTCGGTGGCGATGACGGTACATTGTTTGTGCACATGACACGTACAGAAAGCTGTAGCTAACATCATGTTCTGCGCGCGCGTGTATTGGGGAACTCATTGGGCTTTTGTGGGGCAGCATGGGAGGACAACGATGGATATGCATCTGAGAAGACGATATCCCCTGATTCATGCACACATGTAGAACGCCAGGAAAATTTCAATAGTCAAATATTCCATCTCCCAGTTATGCATTGAGGGTATGCAATCCAAGAGTGGCAATACTCCCAATTCCCAAGCTGCTGGTATGCAATCTATCGTAGCAAATAAACACAAACAAACAGACACAGCAGTCTGATCACTATGGGCCTTGAAGAAACCATTATTACGCAAACCAAGTCGTGATCGGCGAAAGACCCAAATACGTGCCTTCCCGAAGCGCCGACGCATACCTAGGTACTCCCAGAACTCGGCGTAGCCCCCATCTTATCTCTATGTTGATTCCTCCAACCCCACAGAAAATCTCTCGTCTCGGCGCGCGACATGCGATGGTATCTGTGATCTGACACAATACCTAACATGCAAAACGTGGGGTAAGCTGTTTCGGAAGAGATTAAGCTCACATGGGCTTGGAGTGAGCAATGAGCAGTGAGCGCTAGATTGGGACGTAATCGCCGACTACTGCATATTAACATGCTCTTGATGATTGGTCACTGATGGTGCGTCGATTGGGGTGGAGTATGATGGTTGCGATTATGGATATGGTCATGGGTAGGTATTTTGTGATAAAGCGGGAGCTAGACCGAAGAGACGTGACTGCCCAGGTGCGAATAAACAATTCTTAGAGGGAAGCAAAAGCTCATTCATCTTGACGAGCGAGCGGATTCCAAAACCTGGAGACTGGCTTCCAGAGATACATCTTGGACACTTGGCCAAAAGTTTTCCATTCAATGGAATCTCATCAGGTGATATTGATCCGGGCTTGTGGAATCGCTTCGGTACGTGCTACGACTTTGCCACAACAGGCTCCAAAGTCGATGACCGCATCATCACACTCTGCACGTCGCACGGAAAACTTAAAGCCACGACACAAACAATGATGAACGGTGTGCAAAAGCTTAGATCAACGCTTATTTAGCAAGATCTAAATCTCACGTTTGAGTACACGTATTACGCATTAGTGCCTGGGTCGGTGAGATCTGCGAACACATAGCGTGGCAGTTGACATACTTCAATGTAACCAATTAGAACTGAGGCTGATCGGCTGTTTGTATTCGAAGGTGAGGTGCTCACAAGGTACTGCCTTCAGGCAAGTGCTGACGCTGACATTGACCCGGCCGCAGAATCGGTCTCGCAAAGGCTTTTCCCTTGGACGCCTGAATCACAGCAACAATGGAGACCCGACGATTCAGAGGCAATGTGGCTGCAGAATCGTGGAATCTCTCTATGGTGAGGCTATAGGTGAGCAGATGTCATAAGATGCTAATCGGCCTTGCTCTTTACGCATCTGACCAACTATGCTACATTTAGAAAATGAGCTGTTATGAATATATATGTAAGGAGATATAAGCTATTACAATATACACAATATGCTAGGCCGAACAGGTCATGGAGCAGAGATGTGGAGCTGATTGCATGCATGTGATGCGGTAAGGGATATTATGTGCCGCCGCGTCCGTGTATATGCGCGGAACGATGCTGACGCGCCCAGATCTAAAGCGAGGCTTACTGTTTAGTTGGTCTCTCGGAACAAGGTTTGACGTGTTCTTCGCCTGATTACCCGAGCATGCTGACCATCAGCATCACGAGGAGCAGACAGGTCGTAGAGGGAATTTAGTGGCGGCCGCTAGACGGCCTGTGCCGCTGTATGAGCGCGGACCTATAGGTATCACTGAGAGATGAGACATCGAATAGTGGTAGAAACGAAAAGGTCGACTGTTGTAGTGACTGATCCACAGAAGAACATCGATGTCCGGCTGCAACTTTCGAGCATGCATAGCATCAGCGCTTCGGGGAGTTGAGTACAATGAAAGATAACATACTACTGTAAGACTCTGTAGAGGCCGCTTCCTTCCGAAGGACGTACTGCTGGGCACGTTTCTGATTGCATGTGCACCCAAGTCACCAGCCACGAGAGTGTGAAGTTCGCTGTTTCGGCGACAGAGGCCTACTGTATCGCGATAATCATTTGAGTTGAGCTTTGGAGAACCCTAGTCACCAGCCTGTTGCCATTCTTGGCACAGTGGACGTTGTTGAAAGAGCATCTTTCCTGAGATATTACATTGCCAAGATGCTTATCGGTGTCGTTGGCACATGTATGAGATTACTCAGTATATGCGATATTAGTGACAAATAGTATGTGTAGATAAGCGAACAGACAGGAATGCAGGATGCGCCACGATGTTGAGCAACGAGGTGTGTACCTATTCCAGTCCATTCCGTAGAGTCATCACTTGTGGCGCCTAGTACCCTTGGCCAAGCTTGCGTAGCGATGCAGCGATGTGTCCGTACTTCTTCCAGCTGAGGCCGATCTCGGAGATGGTCGAAATGGTGGATGGTTCACTGCTACTTCGGCTTGTTGCCTATCCTGCAGATAATTCTAAGACATAACGAGGTGTCCAGACACGCGCTGGTGAGAACGCCTACGGCCGTAATAGGGCCAAGCGAGTAACCCAACAAACGCCTCGCTCGCAATCATACCAAATGCAACAGTCATATAGCCTAATACGTCCTTGGGGCCTTGGTCAATATGGAGAACACAATGTGCCCAGTCCGAATAGGGGAGGTTGGCATCGATCATTTGGTCTTGCATGAAACATACCTGCGGATCGGTAGGGGAACTGCTGTAGTGTTATAAGCCTCCAAGCCACTCCCGCAGGAGTTTATACAAGCAAGTTGTCCTTGAATAGATTCTGCGAGCGTATCAGCAGAATTTGAGCGCACTGAGTGAGGAGTGTTTATTCAGCGAGTCAAGGTATTCGAACATGTCCGTTGGGCTTGTAACGAACGTTATCCTCTGTCAAAGGGCGGCAAAGCGCCAAGGACTTAGTTTGGACGTAACTATAAACAGGATAGCCACGCGTGACACGTATGACATTCGGTAAGCATGGGATTTGAGCCGGCCGCTAAAAGCTGACCGCATTGTTTTCGAAGGATGTATGGTTGGCGGTCGTAAGTCCCGTCACCGTTCGCCTAAGCAATTCCCACCTGCTTCTAGGTGGTGAACGAACAGGGAGCTCTTGGAGTAACTGGAGCCGTCACTGGCCCATAACTACAACCATTGTCGACGTTGGGACATATCGTGCGCCTACGGGTTGCCGCTAGGGACTGACGGAAAGTTTGCAGGGTTGTTCAGTCGTTCGCGATTTCTTTTGGCAATCTCAGCATTCCGCAGTTTGTCCAGGCGCATTTGATAGAAGTTCCTGTACAAAGTCAGGATGTGTGATTCAAGTAAGGAGTCTTCAAAAGCAGCCTCACTTGTTGAGTTGGTATATGCGAGGACCAAGCTCGGCCTGAGCTTGATCTTTGCTTTTCGAGAGCTCTCTGATCTACATTGAAGTTAGTCCAGCCAGTAAGGTAACAATATACGCTACATGCTTTGTCATCTTTGGCTTTCTCGTCCTGCTTGTCCTCCGCCTCTTCATTGCCCTTGGCCTCTTTCTCTTTTTCCTTGTCCTTATCCTTGTCTTTTCCTTTTCGCTTCTCACGCTTGAGTTTCTGCTTCTCCTCGTACTCTTTCTTTACAGCCTCGATCTCGCGATCTAGCTCTTCTTGCTTCTTCTGGTCCGCAATTCTCTTTGCTTCATCAGCCTCTGGTTGACAAAAGCCTTTGTCAGATAAATGCCCAGGACAGATGTAGAAGAAATCCTTTTGGGCGAATTAGCACACACTCGTACAGTCTATCAGATCAACCTTCTGTACCTTGTTGTTAGGAGTAATCAGTACACTGGTGGATGGCTTATAGCATATCCAACAGGCCTTTGCAGCGTTGTCCGCCACGCGACGAAGATGCCATAGATTCTCCATTTTTGTATCGATTGTGTTCACGGGTGCTTTACAGGGCACCTAAGAAAGCGCGCAAGTGCACGGAAGTGTCTCGAGTGATGCCGAGTGCAGCCGACTACGCTCGAGACAAAGCCTTGCCTGGTTGATTTGCCTCTTATGTGAATGTCTCCGGATGCCCGTTCAATATTGATACACGATGCTGGCTTGATATACAGTGATGACTGGGTGCGTAAAGAGATGTGGTTGTGAAAGAGAGTGGCTGTGCGATCGATGCCAGCATCGAAACTAAACTTAAAACGGCTTAGTCATATACATTTGAGGTAGCAACGATCAACCAGTGAGGATCGCAATCCCATCTACCAATCTCATCCATGTTACTGAAGCCCATGCGGATCTTCAGATATAGTGCTTCAGCTTATACCTTCAGTCGGGTTTCTCTACTTCGTCCTTGTAGCTTCATCCCACCCATTTCCAGCAATTTTGCATGTGCGTCATTACCCCAATTTTACTGACCTCGGGATGCCCACAACACTGACATCAATACCAGACAGTAACTCCTTTACATACCAAAATCCCTCCAGGATTATCAAGATGACTACGGAAGCCCCCCAACTCAAGTACATCGATGTTGGTTCGCATCCCGCTTTCCCGCCGCATCCTGCCTCTAACCTACCCTAGATCGGTATCAACTTCACGGATCCGATATACCGTGGTGAATACCACGGCACTAAGCGTCACGAAGATGATTTCGAAGACGTCATACAACGAGCCGTTGATGCTGGATGCAAGAAGTTCATGGTAACAGGTTCTGACCTTGAGGAATCGAAACATGCCGTCGAAATAGCGAAAGCGCATCCAGGGCTGTGCTATGCAACGATTGGTGTACATCCTTGCTCAGCAAAACAGTTTGATACGCACCCCGGAGGCGCGTCTGAACTTCTATCCGCTCTAAAAAACCTTGCGCTCGAGGCCAAGGAAGCAGGATACGCAGTAGCGTTCGGAGAGATAGGTCTTGACTATGACCGCCTGTTTCTGACGCCAAAGGATCCGCAGTTGAAGTACTTTGAGGCACAGTTGGCGATTGCAATTGAGGTCCAGCTACCGCTTTTTCTACACTCGCGAGCCGCGAGCGAAGACTTTGAGAAGCTCTTGACTGAGAAACTGGATCAATTGCCAAAACGAGGCTTGGTTCATAGCTTTACTGGCACAGCCGAGGAGATGCAACGCCTTGTTAACTTGGGCTTCGACATTGGAGTCAACGGATGCAGCATGAAAAGTAAGTACGCTCCCGGTCCTTCGCCACAACTGCTTCAGATGCCAATACTACACTTGTGTCTGTGTGACATTGCACTAATACATTTGCCTAGCCGATGAGAATATCGCGGTTGTCAAACAGATACCGCTTGAGCGCCTGCAGATCGAGACCGATGGTCCATGGTGCGAGATGCGACCCAGTCATGCATCAGCCAAGTATCTGCAAGACGCACCTCCGCTACCCAAGGCAGTCAAGAAGGAGAAGTTCACCAAAGGTATGATGGTCAAGGGCCGCAACGAGCCGGCTACAATACCCCATGTGGCACATGCGATCGCAAAGATCAAAGAGGTTACCGTGGAGGAGGTCTGTGATGCGTAAGTCTACCACTTTTCTCTCAACACAGGCGACGGGAAGGAGCTGACAGTTGTCTAGTGCTTGGAAGAATTCGGTCAAGATGTTTGGACTTGGCGAGACGGCGTAACACCATGACACCTCCGACTTGGTATAGACTATGCATATAGAAGATCGATTTGTACAAGAGGAATCTGCTCCCTCAAACTCGCAGATAAACGACCATCAAAATAGACCACACAAACCCACACCCTCTACTTCCTGTACCACATTCTGGTGATCTTGGTATGCCTCATCTTCTTCTGCAGCTGGAAGATTCCGTACATGAGCGCCTCGGCAGTGGGAGGACATCCAGGCACGTAGATGTCTACTGGTACGATCCTATCACATCCTCTTGTGACCGAGTAGCTGTAGTGGTAGTATCCTCCTCCGTTTGCGCAGCTGCCCATGGAAATAACCCACCGGGGGTCAGGCATCTGGTCGTAGACCTGTCGCAGCGCGGGCGCCATCTTGTTTGTGAGGGTTCCGGCTACGATCATGACGTCGGACTGTCGGGGCGAGGCACGGAAAATGATACCGAGACGATCCTGATCGTATCGTGGGGTGGACAAGTGCATCATCTCGACGGCGCAGCATGCGAGACCGAAAGTCATGGGCCAGAGGGAACTCTGACGGGCCCAGTTGGCTACTTGGTCGAGTGTTGTCCTGTTGCCGCACGTTAGCATGCGGCCCTGCAGTCATTCCTTCCTGTCGCTCTCGTGTCTTGCCCCAGGAATGCGTCAAGCCGTAACATACAATGCGTATTGCATAGCACCCTTCTTTCCCTCCTGACTCGGCAATGGCACCTCTACTCGCGCGGACTTCATCGGGGGTGGCGTGCCAGGATTGCCGGGGATGGTTGCGGGCGTCTTCATGGTCGTAGCCCTGTCCGAAGAGCTCGAGGAGAGGAAAGCAGCGCTTCCGGCGCGGAATGGCATCAGTGCCGTCGCGGGTTTGGCTGCCCATGGTATTAGCTCCGGGAGACTGCGAGCTGCCGGGGTGGCGGGGACAAACCTCGCAGAGCCATTGAGGCCGCAGACCTTGTTGTCGAAAACATTATCGCGACGAACAGGAAGGGAGGGCGTAGGTCGACGAGTGGAGAGGCAAGATGTGGGGTGGCGGTCGAGGAGTCGCGAACTTCATCGATGAGGTAGGTGCAGCAAAATGCTTGGCGGAAATCGATTAGTCGTTGATTTTGGTGCCATCTGATAGGTTAGGCGGCGATCGCGCCTCCCTCCATCACCCTTTCGGTCTACGTCGGCCAGACTACTCCGCGTACACGTCCCAGATCCACCACATCCATCTAAACCGGTGGTATCGTACACAAAATGTCGGGCCGGGTAAAGGGCGCTGGTTTCTAGGACTCGTAGTAGAAGCTGACGACTGTCCTCAGGTCCCCTCTATCGCTTGCATAGGCGTAATTGGCAAGCACGTTAGTAACTCCTGGTGTACGGCTCCAACCTAGATAGAGTTGACCATTGCTACAGAATAATCCACTGCACATCTCTCTCTTCCCGGCTGAGGAGAGGGCACCTCTAGAGTTCCAGTTTCTTCTGTCCTCGTGTCTGGATATCTTCGAAGCTCGTCTACCGCACAAGACAGCAGACCAGGATTTTGGACTTCTTCAAGCAGTAGACGAGAGGCTAGCAATGTATGGCTGGCTCACCAACACCGGAGTCAAGTTTGTCATTGTTGTCGACATGGAAGGAAGGCCAGCTACAGCTCTCGACAGCAAGACCGCGACTGCTGTCGGGCTACGAGATGCGGACATGAAACCCGTACGATCAAGACTCTATATTTCAGGCAATCTCTAATACCTATTAGGCTTTCAGGGCGCTGCAGACAGCTTACATTAAGCTATTGAGGAACCCGTAAGACAACTCAGGCCTATGTGCGAACAAAAAACATACTGATCTCCGGTCCTACTGTGTAGGTTCTACGATCCAGATGAGCACTCTCCAGTCACAGCAAACGCCGAGCATAGGATCGGTTCGACGCAGATTACAAGTCGCAAGTTCATTCAGGAGGTCAAAAAGATAGCCGATGCGTGGTCTCCCGGCGTTGCAAGCATTTGATTGAACTCTACTCTAAGCGCGATACCATGTTGCATCTTGCTGGCGTTCATAGCAATCATTGGGATAATTATTCTGTTTCTCACTCTCGCCTCATTTGATGGCGCACACCCGGCACTTCCCAAAGAGCGCTAGCGCCGATTACAGTCTAGTCGAAAGTCAGGGCAGATCACCTCGGCCATGTCGACTTCAAACATCATGCCACATAAACTTTCGTTTCTTCAACCAATGAATACCAATGCCTTCCACCGGCGTTACAATCACCAACCCTTTGGTGCTCTATCGCAGTCTTGTCGCTACACAGAAGATCCGACCTGATCCAGCTCAGCATCGTCTCGGTATGACGTCTACCATTTAGACGACACTAGTGTCGAGTCTGTACTAAGACTGAACGCAGCATTACATTTACAGAAGCTCTACGACAGGTTGATTGACTATGAGCCGACTGTGGAATACTCCAAGAGGCTTCAACAACTTACACGGGCTGTCGACGCGGGCCAAGATGCATCATCGCCATCAATAACGGACTCTCATGTCAACCGGTTCGGTAGGAGGGGCGTGTGGACATCTTTACTTGCGCAAAAAGACCAAAGAGACTCCAAAGCATTGACACGCGTTCTGACTAGCCACGATGAGGCCATGCAACTGCAAAGTCCCAAAGGCCTCATGCTCCATGGCGAAGTTGGTACCGGGAAGAGTATGCTGATCGACCTCTTCCAAGATTGTTTACCAAATCGCAAGAAGCGGCGATGGCACTTCAATACGTTCATGCTCGATACAATCTCACGTCTGGAGCAACTGCGCATGTCGAGATCACTGGTAGCAGGACCTAGGGCCGCTCACGATGAGTATTCTCTGCTTCTCGTAGCACGCGACCTCATCGAAAAGTCCCCCATTCTCTTCTTGGACGAGTTTCAATTGCCAGATCGCGCTGCCAGCAAGATTCTCTCCAATCTCATGACGTCGTTCTTCCAGCTTGGTGGCGTACTCATTGCGACCAGCAACCGCATGCCAGAAGAGCTAGCCAAAGCCGCTGGTATGGAGTTTTCGCGTCCTGTTCATCGTCTTAGCCGCTTAGGATGGAGTATGAGTAAGAGCTCGTATACGAGGAGGGATGATGGAGCCGGTCAGATGGGAGAGTTTGCTGCGTTTTTGGAGGTGCTTAGGGCGAGATGCGAGGTTTGGGAGATGGAGGGGAAGAAAGATTACCGAAAGATTGAAAGCGAAGAACAGGAGGGGAGAAGAGACAGTGTGCAGATACCAGCAGCCGAGGCAATGGGTACCGTAAATGCTTCCAGCGCACCGCAACAAGATACAGCGCCGGAGGCCACGGAGGCGTCACTTCCTCTTCCAAAGAACTATCTCATCCAGCCCACTACTACAGACACGATGATAGAGTTTGGCGAGTCCTTCAATTCTCTCGTCGAGCGCGCAACGAACCACGAATACCCCGTCCCCTGGGAGCCCGCTACGCTCACCGTCTACAATCGACCACTCGAAATTCCTGCTCAGTACAATGGTGTGGCGTTCTTCACTTTTGCCGAACTCTGCGGCGCAGTCTTGGGACCAGCAGACTACATCACCTTGGCATCCACGTACCACACTTTCATCGTCACCGACGTACCTGTCATGGGCTTACTGATGAAGAGCGAAGCAAGACGGTTCATTACTTTACTTGACGCCATGTACGAAGCAAGATGTAGATTGATGATTACCGCAGCTGCAGGTCCAGATGGAATCTTCTTTCCATCGCGACCATCGACGGCGGAACCCGGACAGGAGACACTAGACAGCGATGCCGTGTACCCAGAGACGTATTCGGAAATCTACCAAGATCTCAATTCACCTTTCAGACCAAACATCTCGTCTTATTCTGGCGATAGCCTGTCCGAGGACGCACTAGAAGACGACCCACCGAACCGCTCCCGCCGGGCAGGAACATCCTTTACAGATGAGCGGAAATTTGGTCCTGGGTCTCCCGACTTTGCTAATATAGGGGGCTTGACGGGTGAAGACGAGAAGTTTGCTGTCAAGAGGGCAGAAAGTCGGATTTGGGAAATGTGTTCGGAGAGGTGGTGGAACCGGTTTTCTGCTGCGGCCGAGGAGGCGACGCCTTGGTGGAGGCCTCTGCCTCTCGAGTCGAGACACTGGGAGAGGGCGTCTGTTACGTCCAAACCTCCGGCAGCGCCCTCGCCAGAATCACTTCCGCCCAATACGAAGATTCTGTCCAAGGACGAACTTGAGAGGGACCGTCAGAAGGAAATGGAGGACATGTTCAAGCATGGTGCAAGTCCCTTTCGCACGCATCCTGATGCCCCGCCCAAGTTTAGCTGGACACATGCTTGGGGCATGATGAATTGGGGCAAGAAGGCTGGGGCCTGGGGAAAGGGGGTCGAAGGGTTGAAGGAGAGAAATGAGGGCGATGGCGAAGGGGGCAGTGAAGATGCTAAGGACGGCAAAGATGAGAAGAAAAGAGAGTAAGAGGTGGGGAGTGGTGTTGTATAGCTGATCCGATGGCTTGGTATAAATTCGTCATAGATATCAAGACTCTTTTTTTTTGTATTCATTCGAACCATGGATCTAGTCACTGAATGTTTCCCTTGTTCACGACGAATGCTTCCAGTGCAGAAATGGCCGCCCATAGCCTGTTCTCTGCCTCCTTGAAGACGACACTCCTCGGGCCGTAGAAGACCTCGTCGGCAACCTCGTCGGGATGCCTGGGTAAGCAATGCATGAAGCTCCAGTTGTCCTTTGCGCCACCACGTTTTGCCAGTTCAGAGGTGATCTGGAAGCCGGAGAAGGCTTTGAGGCGTTTCGCGGTCTCCTCTTCCTGGCCCATGGAGACCCAGGTATCTGTGACGAGGATATCGGCGTTCTTGATGGCTTCCTCGGGGGTGTTTGTTTCGAAGAGTTTGCCTGGATGGGGGGACGTTTGGGCGGCGTGGGAGATGACCTCACGCATGGCCTTTGGAATCTCGTAGCCAGCCGGGGTCGCGACGGCAATGTCTATGCCTAGCTTTGTTGCACCAATTGCCAGGTCGAAGAGGACATTGTTGGCGTCTCCTATCCATGCAATCTTCAGACCCTCGAGGCCGAGAGAAGTAGAGGATGTGGAAGGGTATATTTCGGCCATGGTCAGCAGGTCGGCGATGATCTGGAGGGGGTGGTATAGGTCGGAGAGGGCGTTTATGACGGGGACGCTCGAGTGCTTGGCGAGGTCAGCGACGTCGGCATGGGGGCCTACACGGGCGACGATTGCGGCCGTCATGCTGGAGAGGACGAGCGAGGTGTCGTAGAGGGATTCGTTGACCTAGAGTTGGCGCGTCAGCGGGTAACGTGCAAGGAGCAGGCTGTGTCTGCCGTACACCCAGTTGTATGTCGTCCTTGCCCAGGAACATGGGCGAGCCTCCAAAAGCGGCAATGGCGCCTTCTGTCGACACCCTGGTGCGGGTGCTCCGCTTGCTGAAGGTCATTGCGACCGTCTTGCCTGCGAGGGCGGCGCGCATCGAATGTGGCACCTCGCCTGTCTGCTTGATGGCCGTCTTGTGCTGGTGTGCATTCTGGACGAGTGTCGTCAGCTCGGCCGGGGTGAGGTCGGCGATGGAGAGGAGATGGCGGGGCGCGAATGGCGATGTGTGAGGTGCAGCTGGTGAAGTCGAGTAGCAGCGGCGCAAGCTTCGCAGCGCTGCGGGCGAGGGACGGAATGCGGGCATGGTGCGTCAATTGCGTGTCTGGAGCTGGGCCAAGGGACGCAGAGACTCTATCTCGTGACAGCGGCGGTTGGGCTGAGTCACGACCGGGCTTGCTTGTTGTGAGTGGGATAGAAATTATTGTTTTGCCCATGCGCACTAGAGACGTGACGCATGTGGGTGGGTGGAGAGCGATGCTGGGGTCGGGGCTAGCGGCCGCGGCAGGCACGGGCACACGTCGCTCCTGGGCCTCTTATCCGGCGCCCAGCGAGTGGCTGAGTTCATGACGAGATCATGGCCAACGTCAACTGAACATCAACCTGCTGCTTCCACTCCCTCTTTCCCCTCCCCTCCGACCGGCACCAGCACTCCGCCCGCCATGTCTGTCGCCTGGACCCCCCTACGTCTGAAGATGGAGGAGGACAACGCCGAGCAGCAGCAGTGGGGCTCCAGTGCCAACAACACCCGCCCGTCTAGTTCGCGACCCGTCTCGCACAAGTCCGCCCGCTCGTCGCGCTCCGCCCGCTCCCAGCAATCCAGTCGAACGACCGAGCACACGCCGCTGCTGTCACAACAAGACCGAGACGAGCACGAGAGGCCAGATGATGATGATGAAGAAGAGAGCACCCCCGCGACGCGTTCGTTGCTGCGGTCCCTGAGCGGCAGCTCGCATAAGAGTGGCAGTGGCAAAGCCGCGCTGTGGAGGCGGCGATGGCCCAGCATACTGGCCCTCGTCCTGCTGTGTCTGCTCGTCATCTTCATCATGCTCGGCTTCCTGGCAAAGGAAAGCATCGAGGAGTACTCCATGCAGGCCGCTGACTTCAAGCCCACCAAGCTCTCCCTGGACGGGCTGACCGACCATGGCGCCAAGGTGCACATACAAGGAGACTTTACCATGAAAGCGAGCAAGGTGAAGAAGCAGAGCGTGCGCAATCTCGGCCGCTTCGGCACGTGGATTGCCCACGAGGCTGAGACGGGGCCCTTTGATGCCGACGTCTACTTGCCCGAGTACGGCAACGTCTTGGTCGGCACGGCCACGATACCCGCAATCAAAGTCAACATCCGCAATGGACACACCACGCATGTTTCCTTTGTTGCGACTGTACAGCCCGGTTCGCCCGACGGGATTCGCAATGTCGCCAACGACTGGATCGATGGTCGACTAGGGCAGATAAGGCTCAAGGCCAGGGCCCAAGTCCCTTTGAAGTCGGGACTGATCAACATCGGCAAGCAGCTCGTTGAGCAGTCCATGGTCTTCCAGGGAGGCGACATCCCAACCCTTCCTCACTACAACATCACAAAGCTCAACCTCGGCGAGGCCAAGCATGGCCAGAAGGGGCTTGGTGCCGACGCCTCCATCGTCGTACGCAACGACTTCCCTGTCCAGATCACGCTGCCTCCTGTAGCTGTCGATGTTGGCATCGAGGGCTGTGCAGCATCCGACAAGCACATCATGGTGGGCACCGCTCAAACTGGCCAACTCAACATCAAGCCAAACTCAGACGTCAAAGTCGATGTCACTGGCAACGTCGACAAGCTCTCGGACCCGTTGACCCAGGTATGCCCCAACTCAGCCAAGTCTCCACTTGACGCTTTCTTGGGCGATTATATGAAGGGCCAGGACGCGACCATCTACATCAACTGCTGCAAGTTCCCTGACCCTGCCACGCCCGACTGGGCTCGGGAGCTACTAAAGGACATTACCGTTCCAGTTCCCTTTGCCGGAAAGTCCATGGGAAACATGATCAAGAACTTCTCTCTCGCCGACATGCACTTCAGTTTGCCCAACCCATTCGCTGAACCCGGCACACCTGAAGCTCGTCCCAAGATCTCCGGTATCGTCAACGTCGATATTGGACTGCCACACGAGATGAACTTCCCCGTCGACGTCAACCAGGTCAAAGCCGATGCTGACATCTACTACCACAAGAAAAAACTTGGCAGAATGAACCTGGAAGAGTGGCAAAAGGCAAACTCGACTCGCGTTGAAGGTCATGGCTCAGACGGACCATCTCTCCTCGTGCAATCTGTCATCAAGAACGCACCCATCGAAATTCTGGACGATGACCTCTTTAGCGAAGTCGTCCAAGCCCTACTCTTTGGCGGCAAATCAGTTTCGATGGATCTCAAGGCTGCAGTCAGCATTGGTGTGGATACGCCCATGGGCAAACTCGCTGTGCGAGGAATTCCGGCGCAAGGTGTCGTACCAGTCAAACGTTCGTAACCAGTTCGTAATCCAAGTTTGGCCGCGTCTCCTGCACTTGGCTAACTTTTAGTGTCCAGCAATTGGTCACGGCGGAGACACCCTACCCGGCGACGGTAAAGACGAAGCAAGCAAAATCAATGTGCAGGTCGGCAATCTGTCCATCACCGACACATCGCCTACTTCTCTCACCATCACCGCCCTGGTCAACTTTACCAATCCTTCAAAATACTCCGCAACGGTCCCTTACTTCAACATAAATATTCTGGCTAACGGCTCCCATATCGGTAGCGCAACGGTCAAGGATATGGAGGTTTCTCCTGGCAACAACACAAACAAGCTCGCATCCGTTCTCTGGGATCCATATACCTATGGTGGTGAAAAGGGGAAGAAGATTGGTGCAGAGTTGCTGTCTCAGTACATCTCTGGTACGTCAACGTCGACCGTGGCCATGACCAGCTGAACTAATGCGATCAACAGGTTACAACACCACCATAACCGTTCAAGCACACGAGAACTCCGTCCCATCTGTACCCTATATTGGCCGCCTGCTCTCGAAGTTTCCCATCGAACGCCCTATGCCGCACATGTCAACCCCCAAGAAGCCATGTGATAGCGATGACTGCGACGACCCGGAAGACGATGGCAGATCCCACTTCATCCGTGGCACTACCATGCACCTCATCAGCAGTACAGCTGTCTTCACTCTGGCGTCACCCTTCCGCGCTACAACAATGTACATAACTAGCATGGACGCGACAGCCTATTACGAAGGTCATACAGCCGGAAGAATCGTATATGACCTTCCTTTCGCTGTACCTCCTGGCCTCTCCGAATCTCCGCGCTTACCTGTCGACTGGTCATTCGGCAGCCTCGGGTACCAGGCTATCAAGAGAGCACTTGGCGGGCAGTTGAAACTTAGCGCTTTCGCGTACGTGGGTGTTCGCATTGGCGAGTGGCGAGAGGATATATGGTTCCAAGGTGGCAAAATTGGTGCAAATGTCCGTCTTTGAGGCTCCAAAACAGGTTGGGTATAGATCTTTAGGCGTGATGAGGGATTTGTATTCGTGTGTATACTAGCATAAGTTGAACAGGATGGGTAAGACAGTACGCGCATGATAGCGTTGGGTATATCTTCATGGCAGGGGGCGTTAAGGTTTAGGAAATTGCTTAGCACGATACTCTCGTATTTTTTTCCCTTGATTACGGTCGTGTCTTGAATCCTATTTCAAGATCTCCCCGCTTCATAGGCGAAATCCTGTGTCCTTTTTTGGCCATGGTCCAGTTGATCCTTCGGCTGGATGCAGTACCCGCACTGCACGATCGCAGGTGAACGCCCTCGAAGCGCCTCTCATACGTATTTCTTACGAAGAACTCGCAATGTTTCGTGGGTCCGAGGAATAGAATGTCACCATGCCATCTTAGCGTAGAGACGACCTTTCGAACCGGGACAGTTCAGGCAAGCCTTCCTAGTGGTTGTTCCGAAGACATGTGACAGGGGGCATGTTCAGCTAAACTATACTTCATCGTCTCGGGATGCGCTAATGCTTTGGTGCCATGCAGGGTTGGGGTCTACCGCTTAGACTTGCTCACTTCAAGACGAGCTGAGACGGCAAACGCCCAAAATGTCTTTCGTGTGATGACTGAGCCAACAAGTGGTACGGGTTCCGGAAGAAAGTACCATCTTCAGGTCTCAATTATGAGGATTGTGTCGAGATGAGCCCCTACGTTCACCGCCCAACATGACAACGGCGTTACTGCGGCGTTTCGGCCGAGTGATCGAGCGATGTCGTGTCTGCCTCATCGCGATTCTCGATTGTCGATGGTTCTCGAACTCAATTTCCCATGTTTTTGACCTTGCTGCAAATCAGCCATGTGGACACTGGATTAGCCGGAAGATACCGAGCCGTTTGACGCCAAGAATTCAGGCCATGGTCGACCAAGTGGAAGCTGCTGGAACGACAAAGCAGTCGGCGATGACCATATGCTGGATAGATCCAGGTGCTGAAGGAGGTATTGCCAGAAAGGTCACTGCCTAAACGTGATTGGGTTTAGCATATCAGCTCGCTGGCCGTGGCTGGCGGTGATTGGCCAAGCAATGCTTGCCAGGCACTAAAATTTCCCTCCCCGCGGATCGAACTTGAGTGCGCATCTGTGTCAGCGTCACGGCACTCTGCAACATGGGAGACGAGAGCTTCGTCTCACACCGTCCGAAGGCGGGCTTCGCGTCCTACAACTGCACTGATATCGACCCTTCTAGACCGCCACCACTAGCTTGAACCGTATTATTTTGCTGGGCATTGCAAGATTACCTGAAAAGTGGCCTTTCAGGTGACGGCTATCGCAGCTGCAAGAGAGGCTATGAGAATGCTTTGTCACATGATTTGGTTGCAGCTGAGCTTTTGTGTGATACTGGTCGTTGCGTTTCCGCCATTTTCGCTGGCCGCCCGGTGATCCGAAGTTTCTAGGCGCAGCATACCCAACCAAGCTTACGGCATCCTCTAGAAGTTGGCAAACGCCGGTGTATCGCCTTTTGATCGTTCGATTATTCTGCTTTCACCCGATCACTAGCTGTGATCACTAGCTAGGATGCCAAGCTAGGTCTGTGAACAGGGGGGGAGGGGAGGGGGTCAGAGAAACGAATAGTCCTTCGATATATACCTTCCATATGACATCGCCCAAAATTCAGTGGCTAGTCATAAGCATCCAACGCAGCCCTGTGTTAGCGATCCATCCTCAAGATGGACTTCTCCAACCTGCCTGCCTTCCCCGTGGCTGCGAGCAACCCAATGTACTCTCCCAACAGCGACGCCTTTCCATCTCCAGATGAAATCGACGCATACCTTACCGAGTCATATCCCGCGCTCTCTGACTATGGTTTCAGTGGCTACAACAACAGCAACAGCAGCAACAGAAACAGCTCATCCTTCAACCGATCCATCACACCAGGAAACTCTGATCTCAATTGGAGCGCACCGCTCTCCAACAGCTACATCAACACCCCATCGCTCGTCACTGCAACCAACGCAGTTTCGAAACCCCCTCAAAGCGCATGGTCAAATTACAACCCCTCACCTCTGAGCTGTCCAGCCGACGTGCAACACACCTATCCCGAAACCGGATTCCCCGGCGCCTTTGCCTCAACCCCCTCTCCCTTGCCAACCCCCCCTAGCCACGGCAGCCCAACTTCCCTCTCGCCAATCGCAACGCACCGCCCCTCTCCAGAAGATGCCAGCCTCAAGCCACCTCCACCACGCAAGCGAGGCCGCCCCCGTCTGCACCGCCCCGCCTCGGAACCCTCTTCTACCACGGCCACTGCCAACAAAATTGTCCGTACGCAATGCATGCCCCACACTGAAGTCGAGCGCAAGTACCGCGAGAAGCTCAACGCGGAGCTAGAGCGGTTACGCCGGGCGGTACCCATGTTACCGCAGTGCGACAAGGGAGACACAGGTGCCGTGAAGCCTAGTAAAAGTATGGTGCTCGCAGTTGCTATTGACTATATCAAAGAGCTGGAGAGACAGCGGGACGCGGCGGTTGAAGAGGTGGAGAGATTGGGGGGTAAGATGAGGTTTGGAAGGACGGCAACCAGAAAAAGAGAGGATGAGGATGTCTGAGCGGCAGTGCCGGCTTTGTCGTGTTGCGAAGGAGAGGGGCGGTCAAAAATTGGTTTCTGCGTTGCACGTCTTCCTGGCACTTGATCTGCGGGTGCAGATTCGTAAGCCACTTTCTGGATTTGCACCACATGTTCTCAACTCTATCGTACTTTATGCGGAGCGGAGAAGCAGGCTGTAAGGCATGGCTGGCTACATGCCGTATGCTGCACATGATCTTGAGCGCAATTTAGCGGACCCGGAACTGGCATCGAATATGCGGATATAAGGTCAGATACCCCCAAGTAATGTTTTGTTCGGTGGGAGTTGGTTTTGCAGCAAAACATTCGACGGATACATGGCAGCGCACTGCCACCAGCAGACACGTACGTCTGCTAATTCTCTTCTATTTTACGACAGTCCACTGGTGTTTCGAGTAGACAACACCAAGGCAGGGACAATGAGCAACAATTCCTTGGTTACGCAATGTATTTTTAAACCTTTTTCTTGTATGTGTCATGCTCTGCTCGGTAATAATAACGATACACACATGGCCATTTGGATCTTCCGGGTGGTGTCTCGATGCAAAAACCTACCCCAGGATATCTGGAAACACTGTATGCTATGAACATACTGCCTTTTTACTCAAAGCCACAGTCTCAAAGCCACAAGCGCTTTCTGCTTACATTCTCTCACTGTCACAACCTATGCCGAAGTGCTGAAGTCATTCGCAGCATGCTCAATTTCTCTCCAAACTCCTTCACTTTTCCGCACTTCTCTTTCACCGGGGTACAGCTATCGCTGGAATTTGTCATTCCAAGTTTCCATGCCCCAATGACACTTGTTGTTTTACAAAAACCGCCTACGTTCTCCGCGCAATGTCAAGATTCGTCTATTGGGAAAGACACTAGTAAGAGATAATGACAAGCAGTTAGTCGACAAGCGTTCAATGCATGTAGACGACGTTGATACGTGCATCAAAAGAACACCTGCTACCCTGTTTATTCTTACATGCATAAGCTTCCCAACTACCTACACCTGCCAATCGGCGCCTTCCCTGAGAGCAACCATCCGTACATGACCACGCATCCGACATACGAAGTCGACGCACCGGCACTCAAGGTCCGCGGCTTACCTACCTCTCTGCAGTAAAGATATGCGGAGAAGCAAAGTACGATGCATTGACAGTTCTGTTGAGGTTGCAGTACAGGGTAATCAAATAAGCATTACTCTGCGATAGATGAGTCATGGCTGGGGCTAGCGAGACGGTGCTGCGAGCACAGATGGTTATTTGTTTATGGGAACAGGTGAATAAAGCGGCAAGAACGTTGAATTAGGATTATGGAAAGTGCAGTGGGTATGTAAGACATGGTTTGGCGGGGAGAGAACTATCGATGTGCAATCGGGATTGTGCTTGGTCCGAGGAGATCCACGCGTTCGTTTCGCCCCTCTCCTGCGGCCTCCTCCTCTTCCCCCTCTCACTAGCGCACGTCGTTTGCAAGCCACGCATCTTGGGAGTTTACTTGCTCGGGCGCTCACACCATTCTCAGACTACCGACCTGCGATTCGATGGCGCTTGGGATTGCCGAGCGAGACGAGGCGGGGAATCTGGTGTTGGAGTATCTTGCTGAGGCGCAGGGGACGAGGGTTGACGTAATTGTATGTCGCATGCACATATGTCCATCACGCTTAGTGCTTCTACGATCTGAACTCGTTCTGCAGAACTTGGATTGGGCATCTCGATCAAAGTTTCGCTTCCACACATGGCAGTAAAATCAACAAGCAATTTTGCTAACGTAACACGCCCCTCACTCTAGTACCCCAAAGAAGCGAAGAGCTATGCCCAACGTCTTCTTGATGTTTTTCTGCCGGCGGGGTATCCGCACAGTGTGACGGAGGATTATATTCATTACCAGATCTATGTAAGTCGTATTGAAATCTTTCCCATCTCGACGCTGGCATGGTGATGATGGGTAATGTGCTGATAAGATGATACGGCACAGGACTCGCTTCAGGCGTTTTCTTCTTCCATTGCGGGGATGTTGGCGTCGAGAGCTGTATTGGTAGGTACGTTTCCATGCACATGATAGTGTGTACTCCTTGCCTGTTTCTTCTCAGTCATTGTGCGGATCTGCTGCTGGACTTGTTCAACAAGTCTCTACATGTTGAATTTGAGAGGTGGAAACTACATATTGCAAGCGTCAGGCATAGCGGTACTCCGTGACGACCACACAATAACGACAAAACATGTATGCGCCTGTCTCTAACAGCTACTACCAGGTGTCGGCGTAGGTGACTCAACTGCCTCGCCCACATCCGCACTCCTCCTCTCTGTGCTCCAAGAGTCTGCCGGCCGCATCGCTACCATTCTCTTCGCGCACCGTCTCGGCACAGCTCTTGAGCCAGAGTGTAAGATGTTTCGCCTGGCCGCCGATGTTTTCAACGATACAGCAATGGTGCTCGATTGCTTGTCGCCGGCTTTTCACAAACCCTTTCGTGTGGCCGTGTTGAGCTTTTCGAGTTGCTTGAGGGCGCTATGTGGAGTCTGTGCGGGCAGTGCAAAGGCAAGCTTGAGCGCACATTTTGCGAGCCAGGGCAATCTGGGGGAGGTCAACGCTGTGAGTGACGTCTTCTTATCTCCTTATCTTCGGATCCGAATATGGAGAGTTGAGACATATTTCGATCGACACTGTCTGAAGTGGGGTGCAGATGGCCAGTGATACTAACTCGTTCCTAGAAAGACTCAAGCCAAGAGACGGTCATATCTCTACTGGGTATGCTCGTGGGTATTCTCACAACCTACACACCACTTGAGCCTTGACTAACAGCCATGTAGGCAGGCAGCCTGGTGGTATCGCATATAACCTCACCTTTCGCGACCTGGACCACACTCGTCTTCCTGTTGGCGATACACCTAGCCACCAACTATGCGGCAGTGAAAGCCGTCAGCATGCGGTCTCTGAACAGACAGCGAGGCAACATCCTCTTCAGCAATATTCTCCAACACGGTGTCGTCCTGAGCCCAAACGAGGTTTCCAAGCGCGAAAGGATCTTCCACATGGGTGACATACTGCGCTGGTCTGACGACGAAATGCTCGGACATTGTAGAATTGGCGTATCTCTCCAGGAAATGCTAGGCCGAATGGGCGAGCAAAATACGCAGACTGGCTCCGTCGCGCTTCGCGCTATTCAAATCTCCGAACTGCTAACCGTCTTTACCAGCGAGGCATACATAGCATGTCCCGCCGCATCCGCAGTTGACATCTCAATCGTACTGAAAGCAGGATGTGGACCGAATGATCAGCTCAAAGCATGGGCGCACGCACTGTTGCTTGCGAAGAGAGCCCGACATGGCAAAGGACACTCGGGTAACAAGCCCAATACAGCATCAGCCCCGCCCAAGGATCGCCTGATTGCTGAGCTGAGGCAGACGTTGGAGGACGTCCGGGCTATGTTTGACAAGTATGGGAACGAGATGAGGGGGAAGGGTTGGGATCTGAAGGTCGCTGCGATGGAGACAAGGGCCGGGACACGGTTGCAGATTGGGTTCCGACGAGTCGGATGACGGGATGATTTGGACATGAACTGCCTCGCGCAAGAGCCGTGAAACGAATGACGTGAAGGAGACCAAGGGAGCACCCAGAAGACCATCTTTGTTGAGGAGACAGGTAGCCCGAATGAAGCGCTCGCGTGTTGCAGACTGTCTTGGAATCCAGGTCAAACGGTGCTCGGTAACGACGTAAGCAGGTTGACTCACCCACAGCCGCATAGGATCGGCACCGGCATGTACGGCAGGCCCTATGTTTGAAGCAGTTTGATGACCACCAGCATGTCTTTTACCATTTTGTTTTTTCCTCTTCTCACGCTCACTCACTCGCGCACACACGCACACATTTTGCCAGCGCAGAGACATCAGTGCATGGCTCAGACAGTGGTTACGATCCACATCGGTCCGGTTTCATGTATGCCTGGCGTCTCTTCGGCGGCCGGTGGCCGGTTCCGAGGTAATCAATGCTGGCGTCCGAGCTCAACACCACAATGTGGTGTGTGGACAGGCAATGCTGTGCGAAGAATGGAAACTAAGGCTAAATGCCATGAATCCCGTGACAGTCAGAAACCATGTAACAGTGCTAGCATCAGCTTGGTACGTGAAGATTTATTCAGACTCTTTAGTACGGAAGCTGGGCCCGAGGGCGTGGTCGTTGGGGCTCTAACAAGCAAAAACGCGCACAGTACGGACGCCACCATGCAAGGAGAAGACATGTCGTTCCGACATGGCTGAGGCTGGAACAAGAGAAGACTCGGCCAAATTAGCATTGTGGTTTCATGGAAGGCGGCTCTCCGACCGACGTGGGATGCGGCTAGAAAAATGAAACCCCACGAAGCGGTGAAGCGGGTGAATCAATCGAATACGCGAGCAGAAGGGGGCCCACTGGCTGCGTCATGCGGTATTGCTGAGGCACCGAGCTTTTTTTTTGTTGGCGGCTCAGAATTTTCGGTGGGGATAGTATTCGGGTGAAGGTAGGCGGGTGCTGAGTCGTTTGCCGGGTACTGACGGTGTTGCAACGACAGCGCAGTCCTTCTAGAAGCGCCACACAGGCAGCGCTGCGACGCACAAGCGGGTGGGCGGCTGGAGAAAGGCCGAGGAAGAAGGTCAACAACACGCGAGGCTACATTGAATGGGTGAGGCACGTCGGAGAGAAGGGTTGAAGGTGGAGTGTTGCAAGCGTTACGCTGAGGCATGTAGGAGGTCGTTGATGGAGCGAGCGATGCTGGATCGACAAACCAGGCCATTGTGGCTTGCACTAGGATGGTTGAGGCAGAATTCCAGAAGGATGGAAGGGTTCTGGAAGATTTCTTGGGTTGCACGGTAATGAACTGGCGAAGCAGCAGGGATGAGGACGGGTGGCCTGATCATGTGGTAGCGCTGGTGGAACGTCAGCATTCCTAGCTTGGCAGCGACAACGAGGACAAAGGTTGATTACGCGCATGTAGGGCCAGCAGTGCTGATTGCGCAGATGCTATCTATGTAGAGGACAAAAGAAACACGGCGCGCAGACGTCTACTGGCACCGTGTTTGCTTGAGATGGGTGCTAAAAGGCAGGAGATGGGCCGGCACATGTCAGGCGGATCATGGTTGGCTGAGGGGAGCACTTGGAGGACAAGTTTGACCTCAGGCGTGGGGCCAGGGCCAAGCTTGTGGCCGTGCGGGCTCGGCTGGTCTAAGACCTACAGTGCAGGTGTGATTGGCGACAAAGGCATGATCAAGTACCGTTGCGCGCGCACACCATGCGGCAGAAGATGATGATGTTGTTATTGTTGTTGTTGTTGTACTAGTCGATGTTGTTGTTGTTGTTGTTGTTGTTGTTGTTGTTGCCGAGAGCTACCCAAGGCATTGTGACAAAGCAAGCACGTATACAGACAGACAGACAGCCATTCAGGACACTGATGCGGCGGATATATGGATGATGGATGGACCTTCCTTTGTGGTGCAGGCAGAGTCATAGGGTGGATTAGTGGGCACGCCTCGGGCTGAGGGCCGTTGGTTTGCGGCATGCTGGACGTCTCGCTTGCGTGGGCATTCCATGTCGCTGGGAAGCACGCGGAGCACAAGGAGATGACGATGACGGCAATCGTGATGGAAATGGAGAATAAGAAGGAGAAGGAGAAGGAGAGCTGCCGTTGCGTCTCTCTCCCAAGGGAAACTAAAGATGAGTGTGGGCTTCTTTATCAGAGCAAAAGGGCCGAGGGGCGCAGACCGACTAGTGCCGGGCATGGGAGCCACGAAGGGAATGGCACCAAGTGTGGGTGAGATGATGGGATGGGTGCAGCAGCGACAAGGCTGCGCGTTGCAGTGAGCGTGTGCAGCGGTTCTGGTGGCAAGAGGGTGAAGAGGGTGAAGAGGGTGGCAGCCAGGGGGCGGTTTCGGCAAGGATGACGATGCGGGCGAGCGTCTTCCAGAAGACGGCGAGGGCCAATGGGGTTGCAGGCGCGAGTGGCCGCTTTAAGGGCAGTCGCGGCGCCCTCAGCCATGGGCCCTCGATCCTTCTTGCTGGCCCAAACCGCTTGGTGGGCCCTGGCGTGTGCATCCTGACTGAGCTTTCCGCCCAAGCATTGACCCAAGACTCCCTGACTCTCCACTGCCGCTTGCTCAAAACCACGCTGAGCCGCACCTGTCCATACCCACGTCCTGACGCACATCGGCCTTTCTGTCTCACCACACGCACCCGTCACAGCCCACACAGCCCACGCCCACACACATACATACACCACCACGCACACAGACAACACACATACACATAGACATCCTCTATATACCCCCTCCACCGCCCTCGCCAGCACTGCCGCCCACGACGCTCGATGCTGCCCTCGGACTCAGCATAGCCTTGTTCCTCGACTGCCACTGCTACGACCGACTCCGCCCGCTAGGTTCGCCCGAACCGAGTGCCCGCCAACGCCAAGCTGGCGCAACAACTCCAGCTCTGTTCCTGTGACGCCCTCGACGAGCAGAGCAGGAAAAACGCCCGCCGCGTCTACAAGCACTTCTGGAAGAGCGTCATGGTCGCTCGCAAACCCGCTGCCCACGACGCCCTGTCCATATCAACGCACTCGACCGCCAACTCGCTCTCGCTCTCGCACTCGCACTCTCCCTCACACTCGCCCTCGCCCACGCCCTCGCTGGCCTCGCTCGACGCAAACATGGCCATGTCCGACTGCACCCCCGCCCCATTGACCGTCTCAATACCCAAAAACATCCAGAGTCCCCAGTGCCGCAAACCAAACCTGCAGGAGATACTCAGCAACACGGCCCCGCCCCCCTACACACTCACCTCCTTCATGGCCTTCCTGTCACAGAACCACTGCCTCGAGAACCTCGAATTCACAATGGACGCCTCTCGCTACCGCAAGCACTACTCCAAGATGGTCAATCGCCATCCCGGCACTCCCATCTCACCCTTGTCCGAAGAGTGTGGCTACGTGCTCATGCTCTGGCGTCGACTAATCGACGCTTACATCCGCGAGTCCGGTCCGCGAGAAGTGAGTGCACCTGCTGACAGCCATGCCCACCCCGCTCTGACTTGTCGCTAACAATCCCAGGTCAACCTCCCGGCTGAAGTCCGCGACCAATTGCTCGGCCTCTCCGACTCCTACGTTCCACCCCATCCATCATCCTTGGACAGTGCCGTGGCCAAGATCAACGAGCTCATGGAGGAGAGTGTACTAGTCTCGTTTCTCAATTCCGTCAGCCTACAGAGCGCTCATCCCGCCAGCCACGAGAGCTACGCCGGCAGTAACATCTCTCGCTCATCAACCCGGAGCTACGAGGAGCGGAGTCTCCTTTCCCGATCATCACAGCCGCCTATGCCGGCCAAGCAACGGGCTTCGGCACCCTCATCCCTCACTTCCGGCTTCATGGCATCGCGTCCCTTTTCACATTCACGCTTCCACTCCCAGCCCACCTCTTCCGGCCAAGCACCCACCCGCATCACCTCGGGCTACACCAGCGGCAGCGATGCACTGACCGACGACTCTGGCAGCGCCAGCAGTCCCTCGGGCATGAGCGACCCATTGACTCCTCCTGGCACCCCGCCCATGAGCGATTATCCCATGGCTGACTTCCAGCAAGCCTACTACGAGACTGGCTCAAACAGTGGCACCCCCAGTCCTCGCAACAGTCGTGGTGAGCACAACGGTCTTGCCAACGCCACCAGGGACAGCTGGAAGCGAGTGAGTAGCAAGCTGTGGCCCAAGAAGAAGAGCGGCAGCCAGCTCCGGGACGACGAACCAGGTGTTGTCGAGGGTGGTCTCTTCTAAGCCATCCATGCATCCTCCTACACTCCCACCAACATTTCCACTTTTCAAAAGCAGAGACGATTATGACGATGCAATCAGAGCGATTTGCATCACCTAAACCTTGCATACTGGGCTGCATAACCACCGGCGTAACTGAATTTCCACACCCGAATCTACGAGCATGCAAAGGCGCAACTGGCTCACACGACCCGGCGAGGTTGTTTTCGGCATTTTTCACTTCCTTCTCAACTTCAAACTACTAGACACTTTGCGGAAACGGCGTTGCGAAACTTGCTGGCCACACGTCCTATATCCACTTGTGGTGGCTAGGCCCAGGCGTTACCTTTGACGTTGCTTATCATAAAGAGCATATAACGAATGACTTACTTGGGCGGACGGTTCTGACTTTCTTCTCTGTATCATTATGGCTACCTTTCACTTTTTTCTCTCCCCACAAAAAACCAGTGGGAAGGCTTTTTCTGTTCATAGGCATGGATGGGCGGGGGTGGATTGGAGTAGATACCAAAGCGTTCCGAAACGCTAGAATCACGATTGTCACCATGTTGGTCACCAACATACAAACGTTTGGCCCCCCCCCCCCCCCCCCCAATTACCATCCCGACGTGACATTATGATTTCTACATGGAGCCATTGCCAAATCTACAGGCGACCTCCTTTCTTACCAGCTGATTGGAACTCGAAGCGCCGCCAACCCGATGCCTTGCTTAGGAGCTTTCTCGTCCGTCTGAGACTCCGTGTAGATCCTCGCGTAACCTATGCGAAAGCGAAGAAGCAAAAGGGATATCCTCAATCCGCCCTGTCCTTGGTATTACCGGGACTGCCGTCGGTGGTCATATACGACAAGATGGCTCCTTTCTCGTTTCCACCTATGCACATACGCACACAACTCCGCGACATCCCTTGGAATCCTTTCCCGCCCCTACTTGTACCCGTTGGGCTGGAGACGGTGTCCGAAACCCCGGGCGAATTGAAGAGCTACTGGATTAGGAAATCCCTTTCGTGTGCTCTTTTCCCTTCGTCTACGCCATTGATGTGCCTCCCGCGGCCACAGGTTGGGTAAGGGATGCGCTGGTCCGCGAGCAAAGTGCCCGGCGCAAAGGGAGCTGGGCGAAGAAGGATGTGCCCATGTGAGAGGGAAGAAACCGGCGTGTTGGGTGGTGAAATCCGGGGGCTGATGAGACTGGAAGAGAGTGGACATGTTCCTGGCAAACGTGTTGAGATGGATTCCTGCTGACGACAAATGTCATGATCCACGTAAAACATGCTTAGGCGTCCATGATGGACCTAGGTTTTCTTCGCTTCTATTTTCAAGACGACATCCACCCCACCAAAACCAAGGCGTAATGTGCTGCTCATCATCACCCGCTCCATCCTGTAAGAATCCAGACTCTAATCACTACATCGCATACATGGCACACCGATCAGGCTCTCTCTCTCTCTCTCTCTCTCTACCCAGCGCCCCAAGACGTGCAACCGAGCCACCTGCACCCGTTGGCCGACCCCAGGATACAGTTTAAGATTCCCAATAACATCCCATGGCCCCGTGGCCCATGTTCCATGGCTGCGGAAACCGTGTTATTTACCAAAAACACGTCGCCTCCAGTGTCATTGCTTGCCAAGTCAAATCCTCCTTTCTCGTGTCAACTGCCAGCAACTGTGCCGCAAGGGAAGCGAAACCGAGCAATGTTGGTGGTGGCGGCGTGGGCAGCAAAGCCATGCACAATTCCTCTGTGCAATGAGGTTTGACTTGATTTCGTTTCCCTTTCTTTGGCATGCCTCGGGCAACTTTGCACGTGGAGTTGCCTTGCATTGCATTTCCGCTCCATGGTACCGGGAATGCTGTTGCGGCGCGACTTTGGATTCTTCTGGACAGTGTCTGAATGCCCGGCCTCGAACTACTGCATTGGTGAGACTGGTGATGAGCTTTACCGTGGCTTGGTGCTTCCGCGCTTACAGCGGTTGCAGGCCAGGGTTCTTTTTCTTCTCCAGGTGGGTAAACTCTACCTGTTTCAGAGATGGCATGTTGAGGCCATGTTCAGGCGTGACGTGTTTCACTCCAACTCCGGTGAGGACAATGACTCGATGCTTGCTGGGGTTCCATGTTTGATCATAATGTTGCTCAGCGAAGGTATTTATGTTCTCGTGTTGTGTTGGCTTGTGCTGATTTGCGACGCTTGTGGCGGAAGACCGCATGGTACAAAAAATTGAAATCATGGAGCCTTTTGCAATGCTAATATTGCTACACAAGCCAGTCGTCACAGTGGTCGATGCATATATAATGTGTACCACCTTCCAAGTTATGAAGGAAAGACCAAAGGTACGCTACATAACTACCTAGCGCGATTTCCAATTCACCCTCCTGTTCCAGCATCGCAACCCACCGTGGCTCAATTGATGAAGAACTGCATGCACCTACTGAGGTTTGTTCGAATCGCAAGTCCCCGACATCCATAGTACATGACTTCTCCGATCCCCGCAACTAGCAACCTTTATTTCCGCATTCGACCGTGAGTACCACCGACCTCCTTCCCCATCCTCCCAAGCTTCTCGGCACCTGTACCCAGTGCACAGCCTCCCGCGCGGCCATTGCATTGCAGACGGCGTTGCCACCAGCACGCCGTCCAAACCTACCAGTGATGGAGACGTTCCAAGCCTGACCATGGTATACCTAGGTACCAAGAGGGACCGACTAACCACCTGACGGCAACACCCGGTTACCGATGCTTGGTCAATCCCCACGGAAGCCCAAGACAAAGCAAGGCTGTGATACGTCAATGTGCAGGTACTATTGCTATCTAGGTATCAACGGACCTGAGCGTTGTGAATACTCCACTTGACTCGGCATAAGCCAACTGCTAATACACAACCAGCCTTGCACTTGCGTAGCTATTACCATTGAGGGAGAGGAGAAAAAAAAAGTCGCGCAGGAACGATGACGAAGCCTCTGCAACGTAGCCACGTCCCTGCCCAGGTGTGCGCAGCTTACCCCTCATCTCTCCTCATCATCGTGCACCTGCATGGAACACATGCGACCTTGATACCAAGTGAGGGGGTTCACCGAAAAGCAAATACCACAGTGGCAAAACTTCTCGAAGCCTTCTAGAAAACCGTCGCGTTTCGCTCAAGATAAGCCACACGATTCGCAAGTGACGTTGGAATCGTAATCGTCAACACTAGGTTGTCGATCATCTTAGACCACAACAGCAGCCAGCAGCCTCGTGGGGCGCCAAATGCTGCTGATCCTCGCTCGGTAGGCGGTGCGAAGCTACAGACTTGCGCAGGTGCTGTTCACGTAATGTGCAATCAAGTCCCCTGCAGCGCCTCGCAAATAGGAAGAGGAGGAGTTGGGCGGATGCAAGAAGCTGGTCTTAGCAGTCCCGACCCCGCACAATGTTAGGGCGCAGCTGAACCACAACATACGCCATGTTACGTCGAAACCCCCGAATCGCAAGTCCCAATGGGTCGAATCCGCCAACGACCCAATGGCTGTAAAATGCGCCTAAGCATGCGAGTCCTTCTTCCACCCGCCTACAGCGAGTGGGCATACAAGTCCCGCCAACTCCTCTTTCCCGTTAGTGCCTTATGCCGGAGCAAAAGCAGCGCACACTGATCATCGCCTTCCCGTTGAGGCGAAGATGGACAGTTGTGTCAGCGGACCACGACACTAGTAAGGGGATGAAGCATGGCCAAAAGCAGCACGCCGCCGATCGCATGCGCCATAAAACACGATTGTATGTTACGAGAGACACTAAAGGGCAACTGCCGTTGGTAGTGGGCTTACCAATGGCCGTAGTTTGCTGATCTTGGTGAGTGCGTGTGTGTGGTGGTTTATCAGAGGACAGGTTGGAATTGAGGGGTTGTGATTAATGGCGTCTTGCAGGTATCGATGATGGCGATATGAATAAATCGAGGATAGCCCAATAAGCGAATACTATGGTTAGTCTCTTGCCAGCCCCCTCGCTTAGTACGTATACCGGTGTAGCATTCAGGATGCATCCCGATTCCCGAATACCTATTGTCTTTGCTGACAACTCCCGACCCCACTAAAATTCACGATCGGTAGGGATCTCAATGTGTGCGCTAAACTTCCCAGGTCAGAGAAAACGACATGATGTAAGCTCCAAGTCCCACCCAGCTAATGGACACACGGGTTGTTAGTGCGTTCTGTGAGGACTTGCTTTCACCTAGTAGAGAGACTAGAAGGGAAGAAGTATTACGTACTATATATACTATTCTAGACAAGAAATAACTACTTAGTTATTACTACTCTTTTTAGAGGTGTATAGTCTAGCGGTCTAGAGCTATTCCCTTACACGTTCATTATACCGTATACAGTCTCCCCCTGGTTCAACTGCCTAGTGGTGAATCAGGCCTCTATCCCAGGCTATCCTATAGGTTTCCGAAGCTTACAAAGGGGCCTTGTTTAGATGTTAAAGATAGGTATCCCAAACAGGTCAAGGATAGATAACCTCTTCTAACTCTTCTGATTTGCTGCTTTTTGGCACCAGGCAGTGAACCGGGGGGGAAAACCGTAATGTGTTTATACCTACCATGTAAAGGGCTTAGAGGTGGCGGCACAATACACCGCACCTGCATCAGCCCCATGCCGCATCACGATCACCGTTGCGATCGCGATCGCGATTGTAATACATGTGGATACCAGCACAGACAACACTACAGAAAGAGAGTAATGAGACCGCTCTCTTACCTCACGACATTCCAGACCTTCCAAACCGAGCAGTCAATTGAGCCGCACAGTTTTACCATCGGGCCTGCTCCCACGTCTGCAGTAGGAAGGTTCTCGTACGCATGGAGTATCGGCCGACACTCCGATCGATGATGGGGCCCGCAGAGATCAACACCATGTGCTATCGGTCCTATGTAAACTCACGATACCATGCACGCTTTACGACTCGCTTCCATTTCCATATTGCATAAAGGACAAAACCGACAAAACCCCCTTGGCCGATCAACCCGGCCTGTTGAATGCCATGGTGCCGGCTGGGCGCATGCCTCATCTTTCCGATATAGTCTTTTAATCTATCCTGCTTACCCGCATTACGCAGCAAACACAAAACATGCTCGGTGTACATGCCTCCCGCAATTTAATTCTGGGTTACGCGAACCCGATGACCTGGATATATAGATTATCGAAGACGGGTAGAATATGGTCTCGATATTGCTGAGCCGTCGTGTCGGTTGCCGGGGATATCATGTATGAAAACATTGCTGAAAAAGGAAGGTAGGAGGTGAGGATGTATTAGTGTGAGATCGGGGATGTGTGTGTGCGTTTTGCGATCGCTACTTGTATTGGAATGAGTGACTTTGTGTTGGTGAATCGGAAATCACTCGTGTCTTAGAAATCACAACTGATCATGTGGACAAGTTTTGTTCTTGGTATCACGCCCTGTCATCTATTCCCACTCCCATGGAGTGCAGGTAATATCCTTTCTGGGTCAATGGCATATTGATACAGCGCGGAGCTTCAGAAATTGCAAGCGAGCTTGTGGCATAGGGGCTTGACAGCTCGTTTCTTGCGATAGGATCCATGGATGGTCGTGAAAGGTGCTGGCTTAGAGGTACATTTCTTTAGATGGTGTTTGTACACTTGTATACCCGATATATTTTCAAGCGACTGGTCAGCATGGGCAATTAAGTCTATTGCTCAAGGCTGCTTCTTCTTCATACCTAATTGAGTTCTCGTTCTCCTTGTCGCTGTCGATGCTACTTTCATCTAAGCTTGTATTGGCTACTTCACCAACAGCGAAGACAGCGTCAAGAGTCACATTCTTCATCTTTGTACTTGTTGGTATTGGTTTTCATAGCGAAGAGAACGCGTAGTAAAGGAATTGCCAAAAACAAACATGCTCCCAGGGCAAGAGAATCTTCCTGCAATGAGAGTAAGACTCAGTTTCACATTACCTAGGGTAGCGCGCTGGAGAATGTGTATATCAATATTGCTACTTCTAGGTGAGTAAATACAAGTCTACAAAGCAGATGTTCTGGGCGAGATCGAAAAAGTGATGGAAAGATATTAACAAACAGTATTGCTGGTTGACTTCGTTTTCGATGCGTGCAACAGCTTCTAAGCCTATGGTCTACATGATTTGTGCTACTGCTTGCTCTAGCCGACAGGCTGAACAGACGTAAAACCGAAACTCCATCGTTTGCTTCTATTACCAACTCCCGCTACGTACCCCTTAGGATATACAAAGAGATACACAAAGAATTAAGAACCCCAACTCTATATTATTAATTACTAAGAGGGGTGAGAGAATCGGAAGACGCTCTCAAAAATCAAGCGGTGATGTGACAGGTCTGACTACACTTGAGAATGCTAGTACGTGACCGGTACGCGAGCGTACTTCATCCGGGGGACGTAGTACGCCGTAGACCAAGATTGACACGACGCATTCTACGATTGCGACACATCAACAATAACTTAGATGTTCACCCGGGCTAAGTCAACATAGGCCGTCTCCGTGCACGATTGTATTTCGTGTGATTTACTGATTGTCGGCGTCCGAGTGTCTCAATGTACCTGTGCGGTGCGCTTGTGTTGAGTGTGAGTGAGGCGTGGGCGGCGGGATGAAGGACGAACGTGGAATGCGTGATTGGACCATCGAGATTTGGAATGATAAAAGTTTCGAGCCATAGGAAGGATTATGCTCGCTACTGAGTTCAAGTTCCGCGCCACTACAATGAGTTCCGCAAAAGCAGCAAGTACGTCGCGGTCGGAGTGGTAGGTTGCCGATAAGCAAGGGGATGGAGAACCCTACAGGGATTCCGTGCAGACTGTTGGACGAATTGGTTGAGAGGTACGGAGGTCCGGACCGTCAACACTACAGAAAGGTATTGCCAGCTATGGGACTAGTCCATTTTCCTTTTTTGGCTGCCCGCATCTCAGCGTACAAGGCTGGATTGATGCCTTTCTTGTGACACTTTTTGAGCTCAGCTTCAGTCAAAGTACTGGTGTCGAAGTCGCTCGCGCTCCATTTACTACTTCCGCTTGATTTGGACCCAGACCTGCTTCGCTCGACGTTAACAAGTATAGACTGGAGAGAGCGTTCTTCGGGCATGGATCGTTGCTCCTCCGATAGAGACGTCGTTGATCTTGAAAAGTTGGATACATGAGCGGAGGTACGGTCCACCGAGGTTGACTTTGCTATAACCAGGCGAGTCGGGCTCGGAGGAGGATCTTGCGTCTTATCTGTCAACCTTCGAGGCATCATTTTTCGAAACAGCGACTGGGGTGTATGGTGATCAAGGCTTCCATACTCCAGGGGTGTTTCTACAGGCGTAGATGTTCGCCTCGAGCTTCCACTTGAAGAATGCATCGACGAAGGCTTAGACACGATACTGGGTGGAGGATTGGCAGGCGGATCATCTTCCAAGGTAAACCAATCCGGCGAAGGGGCCTCGGCTTCAGGCGGATCATAGCCATAGATGCTCCGATCGTCTTCTCCTGTTGTGGTCACTGAGTTGATTGTCTCTAAAGAAGTCTGTCGTCTCAGGTGCGGAGGGAATCGCTTGATGTTGCTGATTTCTCTCTTGTTGTTTCGATATGATACGAGACCGCGTGGGTGTCGCCGTGAAGACGGCGGCTCAAGTGGGGGATCCGGGTCAGGTGACTGTACATGCTGCACCTCCTGACTTCGAAATGGACGAGAAAACTGGCGAGCGGGATTCTTTGGCGGAGGCGCATCAACTGGGTGCGACCGGAGTGGGTTGATACCTGATGGAGAGGCAGGACGAGTTGTCGCTTCACCATCGACCGAAGCAGATCGACTGCGCGCTATTGGAGGTGGGGCTGCTTCATCTAGATCCTCGTCGAACTCGTCAAAAACATAAGTCCGGTGGTCCCTGTACTGCTTCTGTGCTTCGAGGGCGGCCCTAGGCGAGCGACGTATGGCAGGCGGAAGGGCGTCGTCAATGTCCATGGCAGTTTGTGTGAGTTTGTATCATGACATGTGGAAAAAGGAAAATAGGATGTGAAAATAACCCCGATACCAGCTTGCACTTCGGGCCCGCCCAACCACCCAACGCACATCAATCATGACGCAGAACGGGCTGCCAGAATCCTATGGCGTGGGTTAGCGTGGATCGGACAATGCCTGTACCTTGCATGGCGTTCACGATGAGATGCGTCAACATGTCAGATGAGATTTGGTGTTGAGCTCTAGCGCAGATGCAACAGAGGCGATGCCGTTCGTGTCAGTACTATTAAGCCGTCTTCTGGAAATGGGCAAACAACATCATCGCGTGCATCGAGGCCGAACGAGGGGCGGAGACGGACGGCAGGATACTTGTCGATTACGCGTGTGGCTAAGGTTTCTCGGCCGTTTTGGCCGTTGGAGACTGGCCAACGGTCGAGGGCATCACGTGCCCAAGCTGGGTTGAGAGGTTGACGGGACTGGTTTTGGGCGTCGCTCGACGCAGACGGGGAGGGGAAACGGGTTTCAAGGACTCAGGAGGAGGTATCAGCAGCTAGATGGGACAAGGATGGTGAGTTGTAGTGGCTCCAAGGTGATGTTTCGACTTGAGGCGGGACCCTGACAGGGCAGCCGGGCTAAGGCCCGGGACGGACTAGTTTGCGGATTCAGCAAGCAACCGCAGGTCCACGGGTGCTCCTTACCTGTGTTACTTTAGGCTTCGCTGTGCTGTTGCTGTCGACGCGAGCAGCATGTATGCCACGACCACGACGGCCATAATCCCTTTGCCGCGCACACGACGTGTCGGCCCATCATGAGCAACGACGGGCCCACGCCCATCTCGGACGACGAGGTCGTGGCCCTCACCAAGGCGGCCTTTGAGCACTCGCGCCAGGACATCAATCATCGTGCGGCCGCCGAGACGCCGCGGGAGCTGCAGCAACAGCAGCAGCAGCAGCCGGGCATCACGATTGACCTGGGCCACAAGAACATTGCCCGCCTGCCGGACGAGGTCATCGATGTCATCCGGGCCGAGATTGAAAGGTACACACACCCGCCGCCCGCGCCTGCCTCCGCCGCCCTCTCCTCGCCTGTGCGTGTGACTGTGTGGCAGACAAGATGCTGACCTGACAGACTCGCCCTTTCCCACAACCTGCTCTCCACTCTCCCCTCCCGCCTCATCGAATGCAGACGTCTCCGCTACCTCAACGTGCGCTACAATGCCATGCGCGAGATTCCCAGTGCCGTACGTTGGCTCTCCGCAACACCCTGCGTGGCAAGCATCCACTGACACCATACCCCTCCCCAGATCCTCGAGATGACGTCGCTCGAGATTCTCGACGTGAGCAGGAACAAGATCAGGTCCATACCGCCCAAAATTTCAAACTTGACATCTTTGAAGGTGCTGGCAATCGCAAAGAACAAGATTGAGGAGCTGCCCATCTGCCTGGGCGAGATCAACAGCCTGCAGGTCCTGAAGCTGGACGGCAACCCGCTGGTCTTCCCCCCGCCCGACGTGTGCACCATCAAGGACAACGCCCCCTCGCCCGCCAACGAGAACGAGCGAGATGCCGTCATAGCCACCCAGGTCAAGCGCTTCATGCGCCAGCACATCTCAAAGGAGCGTCAGCGGAGCGAATTGGAAAGGCTGCGCATCGAGTCTTCTGGCGACGAGAGCTGGACCGAAAGCAACCCGGAGACACCCCGCCCGTCCAAGCGAGCCAACGGGGGACGGTTCCCCGTGAGGCCCAGTGTAGGCAACATCGATGGCTTCTCGGACGCAAAGGCCGACTCACCTGGCTTGCCCGTTCCGCCCATCCCAGTTCGTTCCCACTACCGCGTCGGATCTACAACGAGCAATGGCAATGGCGCGGGTATCGTCGTTTCAAAGAAGCCTCCACTGTCTCCCCTCGCCCTGACAAACGGAAGCAATGAGCGCAACCGAAGCCAAAGTGAAGGCTCAGGCCCTTCGTCACACCGCCAGAAGCGAATGGGCATATACACCAACAAGACATCTGAGCTGGGTTCTGTTGACGAGTTACGGCGGACAAGTCACTTCCGCGGCTTCAGTCAGGGCATCGTTGTTCCTGCTCATTCCGCCGCCAACGGTCTGTCAGGCCCAGCAACCGCTGGTGCCTATGGAGATACTGGTACAGTCAGATCCCTTGCGAACCGCCCACTTTCTGATGTGCGCGAGCACCGGCGCAACTCGCGTGCGCCAGACATTGTCGTCGAGGCTGCAAAGAACTTCCTCTATGCCATATCCCAGCTGCACGACTGCATCTCACACATGGTACGCTCAATCAAGTTGACAGCCAAGACGAAAGAAAGCCTGCGCCGTAAGGAAGACTTCTATCGCAGGTACTCGACCACCTACCTCAATATCCGTGCGTTGAACGAGGTGTTGCACAAGTTCGACAAGTTAGTCGAAGAGGACGAGGAAGATGCACAGAAGCTCTCTAGAAGCGTGTATATGTATGCGCTGAGATGTCTCGAATCTTTCATGTCCATCAGTCTCTCCATCGCCGAGAATCGCGTCGAGATCACCCAGAATGCGAATGCACACATCATGCGGACTTTCTTGTTCCTCCAGCAAGCCAGTCTGATCGAGATGAGGAATGCCTGTTCGATTTTGGGAGCGCAGTTCAAGGATACTTCGGTAGCTTCGCGCCGACCTAGCAATGTCGACCCAGTGGCTACAGTACGCGCGCGCCCATCAAGGGTGAATCGTCGCTTCCAGACATCGCCGCCACAGCGAAACGGCGGCTACCAGATGCCACCACCAGTCATCTTGCACAGCAACGACAACAGTCGCTCGAACACCTTGACAAGCATTAGTGCTGCAACGCCGCGCTCTGGGGAGTCTTTCTCAACACTTGCTCCGTCCATGACACGATCAAACACGCTGACCAGTAGTTTTGACGAAGCAGACGAAGATGCTCAGTTTGACCGGGTCTACACGAAACTCAGGAATGCGTCCGACAGCTGTAGAAACTCAATGCCGCAGATTACACGTATGATGCGAGAGCAATTCGATGGTCTGCGACGTGATCTTGACACTGAGGATCCACGGGTGAAGGCATTGGCGAATCTCATTGATAAAAGCAATGATGTTCAACAAATGACAAATCCCCTCGCTGGCCGTCTGTCACAGATGCAGCTTAAAGACAGCTACACCCGGAACCAGCCCGAGTTCTGGCAGCAATGTATGGGTTTCATCAAGGTATGTACAATCATGTTTGTTTAGAATTCAAGTTCTGAGAACAGTGTGCTGACTTAAATTTGTTTCAGGCTTGGCAAGAACTCGCCGCAGCGTATACCCAGCAGGGTAGAGAACACAAACTGCTCTCTAGTGAGATCAAACAACTTATGCGGCCACTGCATAAGATGGTCAAAGACGCCAGTCTGGCTATCAATGACAGTCCTTGGTCGCATCTCACCAGCAACAACCCCGGCTTGATGGGTCCGCCGAGCTTGTCGTCGATCACTTCACGCACCCAACCACCTAGGTTCATGAAACAACCCAACGGAACCATGTCTTCGAGTGGTGGGCCTTCATTTCCAGGCCATATCAATACGTCTCTACCTGCAATGGCTTCGGTCTTCTCTGCGCAGCCATACTCTACGGCAAGCTTCGGTTCGCAAGGCTCTGGTGGTTATGGCACTCCAGTTCCGGCAACACCACTTAGCGCCGCTCTAGGGGCCGCAGCTCAAGCAACTATCCCAAACACCCCTCGCGTTTCTCAGGGTTCCAACACGCTCAACGTCTTCGAGCGAGCTGATCGCCTGCTCAGTCAGACAAGTCGCCGCGTTTGATTAACATGAGCTCCATGTACCGGCTTCCGTCCATCATGGACCTCGAAATGCGTATGACAATGGATTAACACGTATCTTATCTATGCCTGCATAGGTTGTGTCGATGCGTAGCGGCGCACATACGTATGTATTTGTCCAATTCCCTGATTCCCTTTATGCTTGTTTTTGCCAGAGAATGTTTCTACTTGCATACCATTAGCGACGGCGTTTGTCCGGTTTTCACTCTTTTCGTAACATGGATGGCATACCGGATTGCATGTGGGACATGGTGTTTGGGATTTTTAAGAAGGTTCATCACTGCATATCAGGCGTTTCTTGTCTTTGGCCTTACGGGTGGGACGGGGGTGGCTGGATGAACTGCTGGACCATGATTGAACCTCTGGTAGGATGATATGGTGCACATATGGACACGTCTTAATGTCTACAATGCATGGTCGGTCGGTCGTGGGATGATACGTTCCGTCTTGTCCGCTTCAATCGTTACGAAATGCATGGTGCATGGAACTATGATGCTAGGAGTAGGAAGCAAATGTTAATGTGCATAATGTGTCACGTGTGTACATAATTTCTGAGAAGAGTTGTAGGTCTATCATTTGACTCTTGTGAAACTGTAACAAAGAGCTTCGTATTGCCCAAGACAGTTTTGATATCCACGAATCCTTTACTCGCCACAGGCTATACAGCCTTCACTTGCCCAAGACAGTGTGCAATGCAGGACATTTTGAGACAAACACGATGGGCCCAAGCAAGACATTGAGAGTATTTATATTTCCTACTCTGCCTCCTCCTTGGAGCTCCATCTCCGACTTCAACAATGCTGCCCAAGGACCACAAGAACCAGAAGAAAGGCCACGCCTCGAAGCAGCCAAACCACCCAGTCAACGCCAGCAACAACAGGATGGCGAAGGATAGCGGTAGGGCACCGACTGCAGTTCCAACGTGTCCCCAGCCTCAGGCGAGCAATTTGGCTATTCAATCTTCTGACACAGTCCCCCAGAACCGCTGTACAGTCCAGGGAAGTATAGAGCGAGGCAAGCAAGGAGACACAGTTACCGCACCATCATCATCATCATCATCACCACCGCCGCCGCCATCATCAAACGGCCCGCATGGACAAAACAATGCGATACCATCAACAGTCCAAACGAACTTGAACACAAAAGTCACCACATTCTACCCGACAGCCTTTCCGGTCCATGTCATCGACTCCACGGCTGGCACCGTCATTCATGTGTCTCAGCTAGTTCCCCATGGACGGATTGATACCATATCCGACGTGTGCTTCGACGTTTTCCTCAACAAGGTGACCGAGCAGCTTGGATTCGATGTCAAGGGGACAATTCGCGCTCATGTCCCAAAGGTGTCGGCAAGCGCATCTATGAAGAACGAATTCCTCATGAGACTTGACAGGGAGGAGCAGTGGAGGGGTGTTTTGCAACTATAGCAAAACATCAAGCAGGAGACGTGTGAATTTGTGGTTGAGATGGGGGCGGATGCCTGAAGCTAGTGTATGTGTATTCTCATTTTTTGTTGAGCGTTCATAGACCGGTCATTCTTGCTTTTATACGGTGTGTTTCGGCCGTTGGTATCGTCACAGATAACTTATTGTGTCTCTTCCTATCTCATTCATGTCTGTACCGCTGTTTTGGTCTTTCAAACTGCCACGCAAACAATAAGCCGAGTGCCCACGACCAATACGTACACGACATTTGACTCTTGCGGATAATGCTGCGGACATGTCCAGTGGCGATTATGGCGCAACTGTCGTCTCCAAGGCGGCCGAAACTACCCGACACAACAGGGTGCGTATGACTTTACTTTAGGTAAACCAGATTAGATCTGTGTTGAGTCGTCTGTCCTGCGCACTAGTTGCCTTTTCAGGATTCACTTGAGAGAAGCTTGTGTTTGCGGTGACATCTTAAGCACTTTGCGTCCTTCCGACGCAGGTGATGGTGGCATGAGAAGCGGTCTTTTACATGCTGTGTAGCCTCGGGGTGCAGGGTATTTCTGATCCAGCCAGACATTCCATAGCATGACTGAAGCTGTACTTGATGACCAATACAGCATCAATGCCGCAGGGAGCTCTTGACACAAAGGGCCAATCAAGAGAGAAACAAAAAGTAAAGTCCTCCGGAGTACGCCAGGCCACCTGCGAGATCCGTCGCTCTCGAGGGTGTTCTTCGTAGTATAGATGTTTGCGAACATGATGCCTGATGCGATGAATGGAAGAGCCCCCGTGGGGTCCGGAACAAGTAGGTCAGGGAACCAGAGTATGCCTTCGGTTGCCAACGAAGGCTCGAACCATGAGGTCGATGTAACACGTCTAACAGTTTCACCAGCTTCATTCGTCATGGTCACACCTTCGCCATTAACCGCCGCGACTACCATTCCTATGAGGCCATCATGGGCGCCGCATTTCTGCCGTATGACCTCGGCCATGGCGATGAATACGGGAAATTGGAACAATGTCCAACTGATTTGGCCGCGTAGACTAACATTCCACCTCTTGTCCAAGGCCGATGTGATATCGTTTATTTCCTTCTTCACTGTCAACGTGGCCTGTTTGATGGTTCGGAAGTTACCCCGTTTTAATATCTCGTCACGTTTCTGGAAAGCGAGCGCTTGTCGGAGCGGATGGAGGCCAATGTATCGTGCCATGAGGGCGCGCGAGGAGGCTCCAGCTGTAGTGACAAGAAGACCGCGAACGAGGAAGGCGGTGAGGGGTATGGCGGCATACCATGGCATGGTGGTGTGGACGAGCGACATCAGCTCGTGGGGAAGGTATAAGAAGGCATCGGCGACGGGGCCTTGTCGCGGGGTCGAAGCGTGGAAATGGCGTCTTGGTTGGCGGCATGTTGAAGACGCAGAGGTGAGAGCAGTGCGCGAGAGCAATTGGCATGCTGGCAGCCGCAAGAGGCGCGACGACAGCATGTTGTGATGATGCTTCGACTATGTCGTCAAATGTTCGACTCCCGAGAGAAAGAGGCTCCCACTAGCGCGTCGGGGTCCCATGCATGCTCGCGGGCCAGCGCCAGGAACCGATGTCATCCCACCCGAACAGCTGTCGCTCTGCCCAAACATTTGCCCATGGCCTGAGTCTTCGCTGTTTACGTCTCCTCCCCCGTGTCCCCGTTCGGCCTCGCTTCGAGATGGGTCCTCTACCCATCCTCCTCTCGCTACTAGTGCCCGCTCTCTTGGCTACCATCTTCCTTCCCAAGACCCTGCGCTTTGCTGCGGAACTAGTGGGACAACACCTCCGTCGATCTTCGCGTACACGACGAGAGTTGTTGCTCGCCAGGGTAGCAAGTGAGACCAAGACATTCCAGGCGCAGCAAAAGGACAAGAAAAAAGAGGATGAAGACTGGGAACAAGTTGGGAATACACCTCCTAGTGGTGCAGTCAAGCATGGCCAGGCTGACAGCGAATGGGATGGCATTGTCGGCTTCTTCCACCCCTTCTGGTACGGGCGTTATGTTACCAAGTGTTGGCACATGACCGCTGACATGCTGTTCGTGCAGCAACGCAGGAGGCGGTGGTGAGCGAGTCCTCTGGGCTGCCATCCGAGCACACCAAAAGCGATGGCCGAAAGCCACCTGCATAGTCTACACCGGCGACCACGATGTCGACAAGGCTGCCATCCTCAAACGTGTCAAAGACCGTTTCAATATCCAGCTGCACCCTCCGACCGTCCACTTCCTCTACCTCACAACCCGCGACTGGGTACTCGCAAGCACATGGCCACGCTTCACACTACTGGGCCAATCTCTCGGCTCCCTCATCCTTGCCTACGATGCCTTCAGCCTCCTTGTACCGGACATCTTCATAGATACCATGGGTTACGCCTTCGCTCTCGGCCTATCGTCCTTCCTCTTCCCAGCCGTACCGACCGGCGCATACGTGCACTACCCGACCATATCCACAGATATGCTCGATTCGCTACAAGTTGGGGGTCAAGGTGTGAATGCAGGAACAGGCGCAGGATATCGGGGTATGGCCAAGAAGAAGTACTGGCAACTCTTTGCAAAGTTATACAGCAAACTCGGTAGCACCATTGATGTGGTAATGACCAACTCCACATGGACGCAAAGCCACATCAAAACTCTCTGGGAGCCATATCGCATCAAAAGAAGCAAGGCAATCGACATCGACGTCGTCTTTCCGCCTGTAGCTGTCGAAGAAGTCATAGAAGCCGTCCCAATCTCCGAATTCAGCGAGAAGAACCGTGGCCCTTACCTCCTCTACATCGCGCAGTTCCGACCGGAAAAGAACCACCGACTTATCCTCGAGGCCTTTGCACAATTCCTGCATTCCAAACCTGAACTTCCAGCATACCCCAATGATACCCCCAAGCTCGTCCTGATCGGTTCAGTTCGAAACTCCCACGACGATGCGAAGCGTGTCTATGAGCTGAGGTTGCTGGCGCATGAGCTACACATCAAGGAGAACGTAGAGTTCATATGCGACGCACCTTGGCCGCAAATGCTTGAATGGATGCGCAAAGCCAGTGTGGGTGTGAACGCCATGTGGAACGAACATTTCGGTATTGGCGTGGTCGAGTATCAAGCTGCCGGTATGATCTCCGTGGTCAACAACTCCGGGGGTCCTAAGCTGGACATTGTGATTGAGGTTGATGGAAAACCTACCGGTAAGTCCGGTGCATATTGCTTTGTCATATCCATGTCCTTGCTAACATACAACAAAGGTTTCCATGCCACTACCGCAGAGCAGTACGCCGACGGCTTCCGCCGAGCCCTCACTCTTTCACCCGAAGACACACTTGACATGCGACAACGGGCTCGAAGGTCGTCTGAGCGTTTTACTGACCAAGTATTTGTGGACAAGTGGCTGGCTAACGCCGAGAAGCTGGTGGCTCTGCAAATCGAGCGGGCATCGAGATGAGCGGCAACCAAACAAACTGGGAGCGTGGCGTTATACTGGATAGCATGGGATTTCTCGATACCACACATGAGCATTGGGCGGTTGCATCCCTAGGAGTCAAGCATACGATAAAGAAGGAACACGAGAGAGTGTGAAAGAGGTTTTGTGTTATTCTTGTTCCTCTTTCCGGGAATTTGAGCTACATGAAGATATCGAATTCGTCATCCATAGCGAGGAGTATGTGATCCAAGGTTGATTTCTACAGAACTTACTCCCGACCATCCACAGATGTCTTTGTACTGTAGAGCATAACTTTTCGTAACACGAGCATTAAGCGGCCAAGTGCCAATTGGTACATAGTTACCAAGAAAGTGCAACGCAAACAGCATGATGGCAGCAGAAGCGGATGAATGTCAAAGTGGCAGGACCAGCCAAGCCAACTCAAGCAATGGGGATAGCAAGTCAGATCATAACCGCTCAAGCTCCTGAAAGCGCTCAACCGGGTCAGCAAAAGACCGCGTCAAGCCTACCGAAGCCCAAAAGTCATCACTGACATCTTCTCGGCGCGCAAGGCGCTCCAGCAACGACCGCGCGTCACGGAGCTCCTGGTCTAGTGGCGGCGGGGGTGGTGAGTCGGCACGGACAAGCGGAGGAATACTCTCGTTGTCACTGGCGCTCGCGGATTCCTCGGTAGGTCCATCAAGTTGTGATATTTGTGGCCTCTGCGCCGCTTCTGTCTCGACATCTCTCCAGATGCCCGAGGTGTAGAAGCTGCGAACGACTTCGCTAGCGTCGCGAGATCGATCGATTACGCGGAGTGAGTAACGCTCTGTATCTCGTGGAGGAGGCTCGTTGGAGAAATATGACGGGCGCATTCTTCGTCGAGGCTCAGTCGAGTGTGAGATGCCCAAGCGGTTCCTAAAAGCTTCTGTACCTGTACGACGGCGTATACTCCCACGTATGTCCATTTCTTCTTCTTCGGTATCTGACGCTGTGTCATCCTCCGAGGTGTCGCATGCCCGCATGAATTGTTCGTTTTGTGGAGGTGAGTGGCGTCGGGATGGCACTGTAAGATGAGTTTGCGAGGATGCCGCCGAATTGGCACTTCCTGCTCGTGACGTGGTATGCGAGTTTGTGAATGAGGCTGACGCTGCGGCTGATGCAAAGGACGACCCCGCAGTTGGTGCGACAGGGTCGTCGACGACAGTGGTGAGAAAACTGTCCCATTGCAACTGGTCGTCAAAAGGACTAACACTGCGATTCCGGTCACCCAGGCCGTCGAGTGTAGCCACTGGGCTCCAGGACTCGCGCAAAGAGCTGGCGGGAAGCGGTCCATCAGCAATAGTACGGCGGCCCATCCTACGTAGCGGAGGGAAAGCTACGGCATTATTCTCGCCCGTCTCGTGGCTGTCCTCGGGCTCATCCGCAGTGTCACCTCGCGCCGCAGATGGGCCAGCACGGGGGCTCTGGGAACGCGTTCGCGTTGATGGTGCTGCCGCGCGACGGTATGAAGCGTATCCTCGCAGGCGTGAAAAAGAATCTTGCGCATCGCGTTGTGCTTCTGCTTCGGACGTCCGCGAAGCTGCCGCCGGCGCAAATCCTGGGGTGAAGGTTGCCAAGGGGCGCTCATGGTCGGGGGTGGCGCGCGTGTCGTGGGTGCGCATGTAGCCATCAAAACGGCTGCGCGGACGGCGCACACTGCTCTCGTCGCGTTGCAGAGTAGGTGGGTGTCTCCAAGCCTCGCTGCCACGGTCTTGGGGCCTCGAGACTTCGGGAACAGGTGGCGGCGCCAAACGCGCGCGATGTGACGAGCGAGGTATCCACTCAATATGCGGAGCCGAGATGAGGAAATCGCTATCGAGTGTGCTGCGAGGACGCGGTGATCTGTTGGGCCGTACGCGGCGCCGGATGGGAGAGCGTGAGCCGGTGATGTCGGCCCTAAGTACATCCTTCTCCTTTGCTTCGTCGCGCTTCACATTCCATCCGATGGGTATGCCCATTGCGCAAAAGGTGTCGAGTGGTGGGCTTCAAGAAAGATGGGTGTCGTTGCCGTGTCGATGGTGACGCGCCGAACGATGCTAATGGGGATGGGTCGGAGAAGGAACTAGGGCGGCGCACGTCGCAACCGCCTAGAACAGAAATAGTCCAAGGCTGAAGCGTCTGGGGGAGGCGCAGAACTCGGACATGGGTGTGTACTGTATTGACACCTGCCAGCACTCGTCCGACCAAGCGTCATGTAGCAAACATCTTTGGTTCTCTTTGGGTACGCGTTTTGTGTCCTCTACTATACAACACACAGTCTGCATTTCGTACACCCAAAACCAAACAAGTCAACGTCTTGGGCAGGCGCGACTGTGGTTGCCAAGCCGTGGCTGCCTCTTGCGCTAAAGGGCGCGCCAGTCTGCAGCTCTTGGTCCACTTGCTCCAATGACTCAATACGCATCTGCAGGCACCTCGTTCCCAAAACATTGCGTGTCCGCTTAGGCCCGTAGTTGCCTATACTACTCCTTATGACCATGATCCAGCCCGGGTTGGAGCGCATCAGTCAGCTCGTGAAGAACGTCAACTTCCCATGGAAGTCGATACATGTCGCCGGCACCAACGGCAAAGGCTCTATATGCCACTTCGCATCGACGCTGCTTTCCAAGCGACTCAAGTGTGGTAAATTCACGTCTCCGCATCTCGTCGACAGGTAGGCGCGCCGTCACGTGAGTCGGTCCCTGTCTAACGTTGGCAGATGGGACTGCATATCCATCAACAACAAGCCCGTGGAAGAGACCCTCTTTCGCAAAATTGAGAAGCACTACATTGCCATCAACACGAGAGAAGGTATCAACGCTTCACCTTTCGAGATCTTGACCGCCACTGCCTTCCACATCTTCAACGAGGAGCAAGTACAGATTGGTGTAGTTGAAGTTGGCATGGGCGGCAAGCTCGACGCTACCAACATACTGAACAACCAAGTGGTTTCAGTAATCTCAAAGATAGCGCGAGATCACGAGAGCTTCTTGGGCACTACGCTGGAAGAAATTGCACGCCACAAGGCTGGTATCCTCAGGCCCCAAGTACCGTACCTCATCAACCCTAAGAATGAGGCAAACGTCATGTCTGTCATTAAAGACTATGCATACCAAATTGATGCAGGTCCTTGTCTTGAGTACGACCCTCCAGGCTTTTCAAAGGTACTGTTCCAAAACAAGGACTGGCTGCCAGCACAGGCAGCTTATCAAGAAAATGCAATCATGGCTGCCATAGCCGCGCAAACCGCAATCAAGAGCTTCGGCAGAGAATACCGAGCCTGGAACATGGGCAGAGTACTGCACAATTCCAAATTCGTCAACCACGGACGGTTGGAATCGGTTCGAGTGCCGCCTATTTTTGGCGAACGAGACACCAAGTCATCGAGGATGCTCAAGGGAGAACCCATCCTGGTAGACGGAGCCCACAATCCTGATGCTGCTATACTGTTGGCTCAGCATGTTCAAAAATTTTTAAGGAAGAAGCAGCTCCGTGACGAGAGTCGTGTCCCACGCAACGGGTGGCCTATTACATGGGTGCTTGCCATGACCGAAGGGAAAGATGCACATGCATACTTGAGAGAGATACTACAACCAGGAGACAATGTCGTTACTACAACGTTTGGTCCGGTAGACGGAATGCCTTGGGTGAAGCCTATGGATCCTAGTCGACTTCTCGCTATAGCAAAATCTGTCGAGCCTGGCATCACAGGACTGGTTGCGTCAGAAGGTGGCCCACTTCCAGCGTTATGCACAGCTAAATATCTCAGACAAGTTGAGTGGCCTATCGTTTTGACAGGTAGCTTATACCTTGTAGGTGATCTACACCGCGAGCTACGGCTGCGACAGGGCAAGACGTATTGGGAGGATCCGGAGTTTGAGTACGATAGAAACAAGTTCGCAGCAATACTTGAAGAGGAGAAGCATAGAGTCAACCGTATGCTGAGTGGCACTTATACGCTTGTTCGTACCACTGATTCCTTCGATGAATTGAATCAGAAGAGTGGCACATTGGAAAAGCAGCAGGCAGAGCAGGAGAAGCAGAAGACCATACAAGAAGAGATCTTGGCTCTGGACAAGAAATTGGAGTCTCTTGCCGAAGAAGAGAAGCTTCTCACGCTGGAGAACCCCTTGGCTACAACAGAAATCACAAGGTCCTCAATACTAGATAATGGGGCGAGGTTGACGTATCATAAAACCTGGTAAGTCGGCTATGCGGACCATGATAAGGGGCGTGCAGAGGATTAATGGAAACACAGGGCGGATAGGCTTATTGGAGAAAAGTACGTCCCCGGACAGCCAACACAAAGACTTAAACGAGGACCTCCGCCCCGAAAGAAATAGAAGACTCCAAGCTGCATGGTGTGGGTTAAACACGAGAAGGGAAGATAAGTCCTTGTAATAGTATCATGTATATGTATCGATATCGCCATGACAATCGAATGTGGGTGCTTTTGCAGCCAAACGATTGTCCCGATGTACAGCGTTCGTTTCCATCAGCCTCTGCCTTCTGCGCAAAACTTACACGTCTCCATACCTTGGACGACCAGGATCCTGGCAATATATGGAAAATGCAACAAAAACAATTCGTTTGTTTGTGTAGACGCGAGTTCGCGGGAAAGATTCTTGAGTCTATCAGTGAAATTCAACTGTTCAACGGTACGCTTCCTTTCCAAGGTTGCTACAGAAAACATCCTAGTCGTTAACCTCGTTGGGGATTGCGCTCCTCATTGCTGCCATCTTCTAGTGAAAGAGCCTTAGTTTGTATCATTTACACGTAGTCTATGACACTGTCAATTTCACTGCGTGAGTAGTTGTGTTACGGCCCTTTTAGCTAAATTTCGGCAGCGTGTCGTTTACGGCATCGATGTACGTAGTCTAGAGTTCTCGAACCTAGAAAAAGCAACATGTTAAAGCCAAAAGCCAAAACGTTATTCAACAAAAGCCATCGTGGATACATGTGATATAGCAAATGGTGAAGTTCCGCGTATCGACAACTCTCTGGACCTCCGTATTTTGCATACTCTACCTAGTGTATGTCATACTCTTCGGTTTAGCCCTCGGCAGATGGGATGTCGACAGGTTTGGCTATTGTTATCGCTACAAGGGCGTCGCAACTCCGGACTCATCGCATCCTATGGTAGATCAAATTTACCTGGGAATAACCTCTTTGTACATGTTCATCTTGATGTGGCAAAGTTACACAGAGTCGCATACATTCCCTGCTCTAAGATTTGCAGAGCTGGAAAAGAGAATTGGATTGAAAAGATGGATTGATGCGCCTCGAGAGTGTTTCGAACCACTCATTACTTTTCATACAACAAAGTGTGGTTCTGTGCCTGGCATCCGTTTCTTTTATTCTCCGGCAATAACAGACAGTGGGTCGTTTCTTTAGGCAACCCGCCTTGCCCGTTTTCTGGATACCTGGTACGTATCGACAGCTGTTATAGGCCTCCCTCTCGCCTACTATCTGCTACACTTGTACATAGTATGTGCGATTCGGTCAGCGAGCTAGATACATCTCTAGGGTGACTCCGAAGACACATGGGGATTTGGTCAGGTTGTAGCTTTAGTCTAAATTCTCTTATAGTTGAAGGGATGTGCAGAAGATTGCATTAGTAAGACTCTTTTTAAGAACTTGTACATGTACTGATATCGGTAGGATATCGCAAGGACTATGTCGAAGCAGACGCTAGATGGCTTATTGAAAATCCTAAAGACGCACACGCTCAAATGGCTATATGACGGACTGATTGCAAGTGGAAGAGTCCAACTGTAAGACAATAAAACATTATCCCTGGTCGAAGAAGAAGTCGAGTGTCTCGAGGCGAATGGGTCGTGCCAGAAGCCGCTATTATGTTTTGAACGGAGACAGTGCCGAGATGAGGCACAAGGCAAATTAAGGGGTGAATAGAAACTTTGATAGCGCACGTCTAGTCTTGATGGCCAACCGTGGAAATGCTGCTACATTCAACGCTTTACACTGATTTGCCTTTCCTGGTACATTCGTCAGTAGCAATGTGGAAATTTGATGCCCGGGAGAAGTCACAGTTGCTGGCACCGGCTCTGGTAGTCACCCAAAAGGCCGTGACCACATTCAACACCTTTCAAAATCTTGCCAGACTCGGAAATGTAGCCATGGGTAACAGACGGGAAAGAGGCGTCTCGACGCAAGCTCACCCCTGGGTCGAGTTCTGTCTTGGACAGAAATGGTATAAGTACCTGTTGTGGGCATATCAGGGGCTGGTATGCCGATCCAGGGTATCGTTGCGGGAGCTTGGCTGATGTGCCTGTCTAGCGTCGACAACGAGACATGTCAATATCTCACACCGTCTACTCGTGTACCCATGACATGGCTACTGCATTCGACAGATTTTGTGAAATCTACTTGATGTAGCAGTGTCGTGGAGTCGTTCCATGGGAAACAGGTCGGCGACATGACAGCGATATGCGTCATGCCGCTGTCGTACCGTGGAATTGTTGAAATCGAGGCTGCAATGGCTCGTCTTCATACCGGGGTTTTTCTGCTGGAATCAACGTCTTGTTGGAGAAGTTACTCTTTGCGGCCTGTTAGCATCCACGCAAATCAAACCTACTTGCAGCCGAGTCAGTCATACAGTCGACGAGCGATGTTCTTGTATCGTGGTTCCGCGGACTGTAGAGAAGAATGGATCGCATCGGTCCTTTTAGCGACCGCGAAAAGTCCGCCGTAATCCACAGTTTTTCATTCAAACTGCCATGACAGGAAGTCGCCACAACAAAAGGTGTGTAGTACAGGGTCGGTATAGGAGTCGGTGGAGTTGCCCAAGTGTCGAAGGATGCGGATCGCCACTGTGGCGGTCGCTATCCGTGGCTCAGAAGGCGCCGGAACGTCAAAACGGTCCTCTGTAATTTCCATAGATTTCTGCCATGATCAACAGTTGCATTCGATACTTTCTCAACCGGGAAGGCATGTGCTTGGCTTGATGATACGCTGCAACTTGGGTGAGCTGGTGGCCTAAACAGACGCCAACGCTTGTAAAGTCCAAGGTGAGGAAAAGCCCGCCGTGTAGAGAACAGAAACACCGGCGGGATGCCGTACCGCTGCGTTGATCTCGGACAAGACAAAACAAAGCAAACATTAAATGGAAATGTGCATGAGGTTAAACAGCTACAATTTGCTTTATGGCGCAGGCGTGACGGTTGTGGTGGCCGTATTGAGACAGGTACCATTGCCCAGGTGCCGTTCCAGCTCTTCCGGGTGGACTGACGATAGCGTGGAGGTATCGGGCCTAGAGGGGACCAGTACCAGGCATCGGGGATGGCAAAGGCAGACGGCGTGGGCGTGCCGATGTAGTGTTTCCACCTTGCGACGCAGTGATTGTGAAAGCAACCGAGTTGGTCGTGGTGGTGTCGCGTGCCTATTCCGGAAATGCTTGCGGGTGCGGGATGGATCGTCTTGAGGTTCGCAAGGCCAGACGAAAGCGACAGAGAGCCAATCTGGACCGGAAGTAGGGACAGCCGCGGGAAGAGAAGCAGCAGGCAGGATTTCCAAGGTTCTCTCGTGGCGACTGTGGCGTTTCGGGAGCATGTGAGCAACTGAGCCACAGAAACGTGGTCAAGAAGAGCACAGTGCGAGCAGCGCCTGAGGGCCTCTGAGCGACCCGGAACGAAGCATCCCCTCTCCCACCTCTCCCTAGGGTGCACACGATGACCCAATGAGTCTCTTCTCGTCGTTTATTATTGACCCCGTTGTGCGCCATGCACGGCGGTTCTCAGGTGTTGGCGACGGGAATCGTGACGGAGCTCGGTCTCTGGCATGTGATAATCACGACTCTGCCTCTGCCTCTGCATCTGCACCTGTCCCACGGCCGGCTCACGAAACGCACACGGACACGGACTCGGCGGGCGCACATGATAGACCCACTGCCCTGAGCGACCGAGTCGGACGCTACTCGTCCTTTTCGCAGCGGCCTCGCAGTGCCGCTGTTGACGAGGAGGAGCAGAGGCATGACGATCTGCCAATAGACACCCCCGTCGACATGTCCGCGAATCCATCTCACGCCCTCGCAGATCAGTTCCGGCACCTCCACGCAGACCCGTCACGCTCGTCTGCGCCATCGCCCACGTCGGCCCAACCCCCAGCCAGCACGCGTAGCCAGAATGCGAGCGCCATGTCCGAGTTGCTCCCCGCAGACGATGGCATGGCCCATCTCCGCATGCGCATCCACGACATCAGGGCCCTGAGCATATCCGACCAGGAGCGCGCCCGCATGATCCACAACCTGATGACGGAGAAGTACAACCACATGCGGCCCACGTCGCCAGCGAGCTTCGCATCACACGACCGCCCTTTTACCCCGACGTCGGGACAGTCCCTCTTCTCCGACGTCCACGCATCCTCGCCCTACTCGTCTTCGTCCGCAGCCGACGTCGCTCCCGACATCCCGTACAATCTTCGAGAGGGCGATACGAATCCGACGTATCGGCCGCATCACGACCACAGCGCTGCAGAGCATGGCGAAGACGAGGACGAGGACAGCGCCGAGGGAGAGCTCGTGCTTGGTTGCCAGCATTACAAGCGCAACGTCAAGGTACAATGCTTCGAGTGTCGCCGCTGGTACACGTGTCGGCACTGTCACGATGCCGTTGAAGACCACAACCTGAACAGGAAGATGACTCAGAATATGCTGTGTATGGCGTGCGGTACGCCTCAGCCAGCGGCCCATGTTTGCAACAACTGTGAGACTGAGGCTGCGTGTTACTACTGTGATATCTGCAAGCTCTGGGACAACAATAGCAAGAAGAAGATTTACCACTGTCCAGACTGCGGCATCTGCCGGCGAGGAGAAGGCCTGGGCAAGGACTTCTATCACTGCAAGGTATGAACATAGGTTCGCCATCATCTAGCCAGTACTAACCATGGGTAGAGCTGCAACGTCTGCATATCCATCTCTCACGCCACCTCGCACAAATGCCTCCCGCGGGCTACCGAGGGGGACTGTCCAATTTGCGGTGACCATCTCTTCACTTCGTCCACTGCTGTTGTCTCCATGCCTTGCGGGCATTACCTGCACAAAGGTTGCTACAATCTTTACATGCAGACTGCGTACAAGTGCCCAATCTGCAAGAAGAGCGCTGTGTGTATGGATCTGCAGTGGCAGAAGTTGACTCAAGCCATTGAGGGTCAGCCGATGCCAGAACAATTTGCAAACACCCGAGCAGTCGTCCAGTGCAACGATTGTTCAGCGAAATCCTCCGTCAAATATCACTGGCTTGGAAACCAATGTGGTACATGCGATTCTTACAACACGAACGAACTTCGCATATTGAATGGGCCAGAAAGTGAAGAAGCTGCCAACGCAATACTGGATGCCGACTTGGATTCGGGCTCGAGATCGCCCGCGAGCGTCAGTTCGCCCTCCTCTCAAGCACCACTTCGTTCGCCCCGATATTATTTTCAACCAGATGAGCCAGAAGAGACATGGCTACCAGGTCAGCTGCCCTCTTTCCCTTTCCAGATGCCACAGTTTCCTGGCAGACCACGCATGCCTCAGATGCCTCAGATGCCGCAGTTTCCATCTTTACCGCAGTTTCCACCGCTGCCCAATTTTCCACAGATACCACAATTTCCACAAATGCCTCAGATGCCTCAAATGCCTGATGCTGCACAGCAAATGCTTGAACGTGTGCGTCGATCATTCGATGCCTATCTCAATCCAACAGGCGATGTTCGAGCAGAAGACGTACCATTCATCGATCTCGGCAGCGACGACCGTACTGAGCGGCCGGCTACAGATGGCACAACGGTCAAGGAACCGTCACTACCGCAGTACGTCTTGGAACGCTTCACGCAGTCTCTCGTCCGCTTCAGGAACGACCTGAACCCGGCTTTGTTCGAGGATATTCCAACACTGGATCTCTCAGAGGATCGCGATCCTGAAGGATTGCAGTTTTGGGGCGAAGATGGTGGACGGCTGAATCGCTTCGTTGCAGGCGACGAAGACGATGAAGAAGACGAAAGTAGCAGTGACGAAAGCGAACGCCATGATGACGAAGACGAAGAAGATGATTATGTTGATGTCAATGTTAAAAAGCGCGGCAAAGAGTTTGATTTGCCAGGGCACGTGTAAGATGGTATTGAGGGCGTTATGGGAAGGCCAGGGCGGATGTGTTACGAATACCGCTTGGGCATCCTTTGGACCGCGACCTAAAAGTTACGAAGAGCCTATGTAGAAAATCCACGCACACCCAGATACAAACGCACCACCGTCAAGTTTGAGCTCATGTTGTTGCTGCACAACGTTGGAAGCACCCAAGTGCGTTCTCACGTGTACATGTGGCCCGTGCACAGCGCGCTAAGCAAGCGGCCACACGAGGCGCATCGATTTTCGACCATCGCGATTTTCCCAAGCTCAACCTCATCTTCGACTAACCCCCGCAGCGAGAACCTCTTTCAGTATGTATTGCGCTTCGTGTCTTTTTTCGAATACAGCTGCTTTGCGCAGCTTCCTCAATCTCCTCTTCCAGTTATCTGGTGCTGTAACGGACTTCTGCTAACATAATATCCTCTTCAGAAATGGCCCCAAGCACCAAGTCCAAGTCTGCTGGCAAGACCGGCCGCAGCGCCATCGCCGATGTCGTCGCCCGCGAATACACCATCCACCTACACAAGCGCGTATGTTGATTCAGTTTTGTGAAGTCCACAGATGGTCTCGCAGAACCTTGGGTGAATGCTCGACCAGGCCGATCACACTGGCTTGAGCGCTCACCCTCGGCGATGCAGGCATCGGGCGGAAGACTGAAAAGAACATAAGGCTAATACATCGGGTACAGGTTCACGGTGTCAGCTTCAAGAAGAGGGCTCCCAGGGCTGTCAAGGAGATTCGCGCTTTCGCCAAGCAGGCCATGGTATGTGGGCATCCAAGATTCAATCACCCTTGGCTAGTGCGCTGTATGCGAGTGCTGCCATGGCGTGGTCGATTATACGAGCTCAAGGCTAACTCTTTCATTGCAGGGCACCAACGATGTCCGTCTAGACCCCCAGCTTAACAAGAAGGTCTGGGAGTCTGGTATCAAGGGCGTTCCTTTCCGCCTCCGCGTCCGTATCTCGCGCAAGCGTAACGACGAGGAGGGCGCCAAGGAAAAGCTCTACTCCTACGTCCAGGCCGTCAACGTCAAGGACCCCAAGGGTCTGCACACCCAGATCGTTGAGGATGCTTAGAGTACTCGCAGGGACAAGGGGAAAGGATAATGTGCATATCAAAAGCATGGCGTTCCGGCGGGTTGTGCTGAGTAGCTACTACGGATATCTAGAGCGAAAGGCTGGTGAAATGATACCTCAATGACAGATCATGCCCCGCCACGTTTGATGGACTTGAAGATTTTGAATCGCTCCACCTCTTTCGTTGCCAGTTCTAGTGATGCACGCAGTACGCATTGGTCGTGGCGAATAACACCCTGAAGTTTCACCGGAACTAACAAGCATGGTGGAAATTGTTGATTGTGTCAGCTATAAAAGAGCATTTCAATCTAGCTGGACGATTTTACAGCAAACTAGCAAAACGATGTTCGGCTCTTCGCGCTTCTCTCCAGATCCCCTTGCATAAGCAGCATTTGGTACTAAGTTCGTAACTCGGCCCTGGGGGGAGCCGAACATCGTTGCTTGCCTAAGCCTTGGAATCTGTTCGGCACGCCAGTCGCTCCACTGCATACATGATACAAGGCAAAAGAGAGTATATAGAGGGACTTCCAGCATTCAGAATACATTCACTCCATTGTCATTACTATCAAGCCATCCCTCTCATCAACCTACCCTGACGTCAGACAGCCATCTTACCCCACGCCTGCAGAATAACAGCCACTAGCTTCCACATCTCAGCCTCTACTGCTTAAACCATCCTACAACACAAACAAATCGCATCCCATTGGATTCTTGTAAACATGGTAAACTTATACATTGCATACACCTCCCGCATCAACCCCGCCGGCGCAACACCAGTGCTCAACGAAGCACAGGTCTGGGCTGGCTTGCAGCGGAAGATACGTTTTGCCCAAGAATTTGTCCCAGTGATTGAGAGTTGCGAGGTACTCGAAGAGAAAGATGGGGTGGTAACTAGGGACGTCATATTCAAGAAGGGAACGGGTCCCAAGGATCAGGCCAAGGAAGTCGTCAGAAGCTACTGGCCGAGTTGGGTGAGTGGAACTTATTCGCAGGGTCGACATCTGAAGCACGATGAAACGTTTACAACCACCCAGTTCAATAAAGGACATCTGCTGAGGATACCTACAGGTCGACTTCGAGCAAGAAGACGGAAGCCACGTCCGCAACATCATCTCTGATGGCCCATCTGGTGAGATTGAAGACTTGAACATGACTTATGCTTTCGAGTGGAACATACCGAATGTGCAGGAGGGAACTCCAGATGCAGACAAGGAGTTGCAAAGAGTCAAGGGTGTACGTACTCCTGCTCAATGTCCTTGTCCTATTGGGATGGCGGATGCGAGTAACGCTGCTTTTGTGTTGGATGCTAATGGGATTGACAGATGGCAAAGAAGGCAGTTGAGAGCAGTATCGACGCAATTCGCGAGATGGTCAAAGATGGCAGGATCAAGGCATGAAGGCTATTGACAGTATTGAGGGAGGGGTTGTGTTCATGGACTATTATCAGCCAACACTAGATAACGAACGAAATCGTTGTATAACAGCAGTGTCCCTTACATTGAGTCTTGCACACTTAGCCTCCACGATGCAGAGCCTTTGAGACAAGCTGTTGTGCTGAACCATACATCAACATGTCAGGTCTGTTGCTGCTGGTTCTAAACGTGCGCAACACTGGCCGGAAACCTGGCACTATACAACCTTGGAAGCGTCTAGGAACGTCTCCGACAATGCCCCTGTTCTTACAGCACCATAAATAGCAGATTGTAGATGAAAAGAATGTAGAGCTGTATCGAGCCGTACTGGAGGAAGATGCAGGGTAGCAGTCGATCGAAGGTGGAGCACTTAGCGCTAGTGCTTGTCTCTCGGCACGGGTAGACTGGTTCCAGTTGACAAACGCGACTTCACCGCGAAACCCGTGCCTCTTGAAGCATCCACCACTGCGAGCAGCTAAAAAGACAGTCTTGATCACGGCCGAGCGATCCCCAGCTACAACCACCCTCCGCAAGAGCTTGACGAGCGTGCCCGCACACACTCTCCGCCGCCCAAGTGCCCCACCTTTGTCTGTACACAACTTCTGCAAGGCAGCGGACCTTTGCGCGCTCGCCCTCCGCCCACGCCCAACGCCCAACGCGCCAACACGCAGACTGCTTGAGAAGCTGAGCCGACGCTTGAGCTTCTTGGGGAAACAGAATATACTTCAAGGCTGATTGGGAGCTTTTCCCGCCGCGCTGCAGCCCGCCATGTCTCTGTCAATCGAAGAGCTCGACGCCACAGTGCGCACCTTCTACGAGGGTCGCGGCGACACAGTATGTTTCCATGCGGAGCCCGAGTGTGGGATACGACGAGGACGTGGCTGACATTTCATCTTCTGCAGCAAAAGCAAGCCCAGGCTACGCTGAACCAGGTAGGCATCTCCGCTGACCATGTTTACATACGCATCCCACTGACACTTGCGTAGTTCAAAGAAAACCCCGACGCATGGCTCCTCGTCGACAAGATTCTATCCGATGCGCAATACCCGCAGACCAAGTGTGAGCTGAGCGACGCGCTAAAAGGCTCGTGGCCATCGTGCTAATTATCGGCAGATCTCGGACTACAGGTTCTCGACAATGTTATCATGACGAGGTGGAAGGTACTGCCTCGCGACCAGTGTCAAGGTAGGCCACGTCGCGCTGGTTGTCCGAGTGCTGCTGACCGAGATAGGCATCCGAAACTTCATCGTCAACTTCATCATCCAGCTGTCCAACAACGACGAGAGCCGCCGCACCGAGCGTACCCTCCTAAACAAGCTCAACCTCGTCCTCGTCTCCGTCCTGAAGCAGGAGTGGCCCCACAACTGGCCGACTTTCATCAACGAGATCATATCGTCGTGCCACAGCAGTTTGGGGATATGCGAGAACAACATGGTCATCCTGCGACTCTTGTCTGAGGAGGTCTTCGACTACTCAGAGGAGCAGATGACTTCGGCTAAGCGAAAGGAACTCAAGCAAAGCATGTGCGACGAGTTCACGGCCATCTACCAGCTCTGCTCAGAGGTTCTGCGCACAGCCACTGAGGCTGCTCTAATCAAGGCGACCCTGGAAACCTTGCTGCGCTTTCTCAACTGGATCCCTCTCGGATACATCTTTGAGACACCGCCGAGTGGCCAGAGTCTTATCGAAACCCTGCGAAGTCGATTCCTTGAGGTTCCTGATTTCCGCAATATTACCCTCAAGTGCTTGACCGAGATCGCCGGCCTGCACACCGAACCTGCATACGACGACAAGCTCGTCCAAATGTTCACCGAGACACTGACGGCCATCTCCAAAATCATTCCTCTCTCATTGGATTTGAAGAGCACATATTCGTCCAGCAATGGCCGGGACCAGGAGTTCGTCCTGAACCTCGCGCTCTTCCTGACAAACTTCTTCACCATGCACCTGAACGTCATTGAGAATCTTATGAACAGGGACTTCCTTACGCATGGCCACTTCTACCTTATCCGCATAAGCCAGATCGACGACCGTGAGGTCTTCAAGATCTGCCTGGAATACTGGACCAAGCTCGTCTCAGAGCTGTACGACGAGATGCAGGCGCTCCCAATAACCGACATGAACCCTCTGCTAAACATGGGTATTCCCGGCAACGGAGCTCGCGAGCTGGCCAACTATCCTCTACGAAAGAACAAGTACACCGAGATTCTTTCAAACCTTCGAACAGTCATGATCGAGAAGATGGTCAGGCCCGAGGAAGTCCTCATTGTCGAGAACGACGAGGGCGAGATTGTACGTGAATTCGTAAAGGAGAGCGACACAATTCAACTGTACAAGTCTACTCGAGAATGTCTCGTCTTCCTTACTCACTTGGATGTTAATGACACCGAGCAAATCATGTCGGAGAAGCTGGCTCGCCAGGTCGATGGTTCAGAGTGGTCATGGGCCAACTGCAATACCCTCTGCTGGGCTATCGGTTCCATCTCTGGCGCTATGAATGAGGAGACAGAGAAGCGCTTCTTGGTCACTGTGATCAAGGACTTGCTTGGATTGACCGAAATGAAGCGAGGAAAGGATAACAAAGCTGTCGTGGCCAGTAACATCATGTATATTGTCGGTCAATATCCTCGATTCCTCAAGGCCCACTGGAAGTTCCTCAAGACCGTTGTCAACAAGCTATTCGAATTCATGCACGAGACCCACGAGGGTGTGCAAGACATGGCTTGCGATACGTTTATCAAGATTGCAAACAAGTGCCGACGACACTTTGTTGCTCTTCAGCCTGGAGAAACCGAGCCATTCATTGACGAGATCGTTCGTAACTTGAGGAAGATTACCGCGGATCTCTCGCCTCAACAAGTTCACACTTTCTACGAGGCCTGCGGTTACATGATCAGCGCGCAAGGACAAAAGAGCATGCAGGAGCGTTTGATCGCTGACTTGATGGCTTTGCCAAACTCTGCATGGGACAACATTATCGCTCAAGCTAATCAAAACCCAGCGTGTCTCCAGGACTCAGAAGTCATCAAGATTGTTGGTAACATTATGAAGACGAACGTCGCAGCGTGCGGCTCAATTGGATCCTACTTCTACCCACAGATCGGCCGGATATATTTCGACATGTTGACAATGTACCGCGCAAGCTCACAGCTTATCGACGAAGCGGTCCAACGAGAGGGCAACATTGCGACAAAGATGCCCAAGGTCCGCGGCCTTCGTACAATCAAGAAGGAGATTTTGAAACTCATCAACACTTACGTTGAGAAGGCCGACGACTTGGAGATGATTCACAACAACATTGTGCCGAAGCTGCTAGAAGCCGTTTTGATCGACTACAAGAACAATGTTCCCGACGCTCGTGAGGCAGAAGTATTGAACGTCATGACGACGATTATCAACAAGCTACATGTACGTTGGAGACCCAATCTGAGCAAGCACATGGTTGGACTCGCTCAGTCACTGTTACATCATATGCTGACCTTTTTCACAGAGCATGATGGAGGACCAAATCATCAACATCATGGATAGCGTCTTCGAATGCACCCTGGACATGATCAACAAGGACTTCTCCGAATACCCAGAGCACCGCGTCGAATTCTTCAAGCTTCTGCGCACCATCAACCTCCGCTGCTTCCCCGCTCTGCTGCGCCTCGATGCACGATCGTTCAAGTTTGTCATTGACTCATGCATGTGGGCAAGCAAGCACGATAACCGCGAGGTTGAGAGTGCAGGTCTTTCCATGTGCTTCGAACTGGTTTCCAACATGGCCGAAACGGACCAGCAAACCTGCAATACCTTCTTCCAGACGTTCTTCACGACTATCCTCCAGGATGTCTTCTTCGTGGTTACCGACAGTGACCACAAGGCTGGTTTCAAGTCGCAATCGATGCTGCTGGCTAAGATGTTCTGGTTGGTCGACTCGGACAAGCTGCAAGGTCCTATCTACACGTCACCAGATATGGCGCCGGCAGGTACACCGAACCGAGAGTTCCTACGAAACTTTGTCGGTAACCTGTTGGCGACTGCTTTCCCCAACCTTCAGACGTAAGTTGTTCCTTATCACTTGTATGAACGCGCACTGACTGGTCAAAGCGCGCAAATTGCATCATTCATTGACGGACTTTTCGCGACCAACTCGGACCTCAACCGCTTCAAGGTCATTCTGCGCGACTTCTTGATTTCCCTGAAGGAGTTCTCTGGCGACAACGCGGAGTTGTTCCTCGAGGAGCGTGAGCAGGCTGCGAAGACGGCGAAGGAACAAGAGCGCGAACGGGCCATGAAGGTTGGTGGTCTGCTGAAGCCTTCGGAGATGGATGACGATGAGTTGTGACTTGATGTCGAGTTGGATGCAAATGTGGCTACGCGCACGCCGTACGACAGCGGAGGCGTTCCCCACGAGTCTGCAGGTAGTAAGCGCTCCGACGAAGGCCTCGATGGATGGGACATGTATGGCTTGTGAGTGTCAAGGACTGTGGTGACTGAAGAGAGGGGCGCGACGCTGCGTTGGATGGGGAGCATAGAGCTAATTGTGTCGGCAAAGCTTGAGGGAAGGAAAATGGTTTCGTTCTGGTCTAATACCCTATAGACCTTTCACTTCTTCATTTGACGCATGGATATATGGCTGGTATGGAGGTAGCCTGGCCCTGGCTTACAGACTAACACTGATAGGAGCGTTGTAGGCGTCAAGGCAAGCTCGTGACGAAGGCGGAGAATTAGATGTCGTGTACGCGATTACCTTGTGTTTGCATTGCTTTGATGCTACCTTGCGGCTACTGCGCATGTATGCTTAACCCTCGCGCGCAGGGCGTCCCACTTTGCAGCTGGATGTTAGTCGAGAGTCGGATGAAGTCAGTAGCATCATGCAGTATGACGAGGCCTGCCGGAATGCATGGCACTGTCTCAGAGAGAGTCATGGCTCCCCGTAAATGAGCCCCACATGCCGCTGAGCCTCGATGATGATGGCTGTAGCAGTGCGCGCAAACATGATGAGCGGCGTGAGCATCGGCTGTCGCGATCAACCGTGGAAGTGTCGCGGAGATGCTTCGAGTGCGGTTGAGCTACCTGAGTGAGCTAGCAGGAGCCACAGCGCGCCCTTACGTAACCCGGCCTACAACGTCCAAAGCATCGATTGGGCGAGTTCAGCCTTTCCAGGCACCCTAGCACCTCCTACGGAACTATTCTTCGGCAGAATAACCGCATGCGACACCTCCCCTGCCCCATGCCAGCGACCTAACGATATCAGTCCGCGAGCAGTTGCTGAACCTCGTGGCGGCCATACGCACGCTGATTCGCCCGCGCCTCACCCGTCGTCTGAACGACATGGGCACTCTGCTCTTCTGCCAGCGTATGCACAATCTCGTGGCCCTCGTACAATGGGTCGTCGGTGGCGCCTTCCAGCCTGGCCCCTCATTCGGCATCTACCAAATACCTGCTAACTCGCTGTCTGACCAGGTCCAAGCAAGTCTATGGGTTAATCGGTCCAACTACAGGGTACCGCCACCTGCATCCTGAGTGACTTCACTTCTCGACTTCCCCTACCAACTACGCACGGCCGCTCTTTGGGCTGTCACCAGCAAGCCTCAGCGCATCTTGATCTTTTCTTTCGTCTCCACTGCCGAATAAGCGGCGGCTGACGGCCACACCTCTGCCATCGCGGGTCTTGTATGGTTGGATCTGCACCTCAACCCGGGACAGGATCCATCGCTTGTGCATCGTATGCGCATTGCCGTTAGGGCTTCGAGAAGAACGCTCTTGAATTTCTTCTTACTACTAGCATCATGTACGTCTCCCCCTCCTATGGAGACCCTTCAACCCCGCCCCTTGGTGGTTTTGAAAAAGACAGCCTCGTCGACCAGTCTTGCATCCAAAGAAGACACTACTGACTCAGCACGCTTTTCCAGGAAGTTCGGGAAGCATATCCAAAAAAGGCAACTGGAAATTCCAGAATATGCCGCCAGCTTCGTCGACTACAAGGCACTCAAGAAGGTCCATATGCCTTCCATATCGTAGGGGCTTCACTGATCGTATAATCTGTAGCTCATCAAGAAACTTGGCGCTACTCCAGTGATACCACCACAGAGTGAGGGCTTTCACCATGAGTCCCTGGATCCGCAGTCGTCTTTGCAAGCCAACAAGGCCACGTTTTTCTTCCGAGTCGTACGTCTTTGTGCTCGCGACAGGTACATAGATTCTTACTTGATACACAGGAACGTGAGCTCGAAAAGGTCAACACGTTCTACCTGCAGAAAGAGGCAGAGGTATGTTCTAGCACTCATGTGTTGGAGGTTGAGTGCTCACTGTAGTTACAGTTGCGTCTGCGCTTAACCACACTCCTCGACAAGAAGAGAGTCATGCAACAACACCCACAATCTGTCTCCAAGACATCTTCGCGATATGTTGCCCTGGAAGAGGGACTAAAGCAGTTTAGCATGGATCTGAACAAGCTCGAGGTGATTGGTCCGTATGCACCTGGGGGCTTCCGACACTAACCCGACTCAGCAATTTGTCGAAGTGAACGAAACAGCCTTCTCAAAAATCCTCAAGAAGGTTTGACGCATCCCTCTTTGCCGCCATCAGCCTGCTAACGCCGTCTAGTGGGACAAAACGTCCAAAGTTTGTCGTCATTACCTGCGTATCTATCGACACTGGCTGACTTAATGCCAGTCAAGGGAAAAGCAGCTATACCTTTCGCGCGCTGTCGAGGTCCAGCCATGCTTCAACCGCGAAGTCATCAGCACACTGTCCGACCAAGCTACCCAGGCACTCCTTGATTTCTCGGGCTGGGCTGAAGGCGAAGGAGTACAGGCACCCCATCCTGCAGCCGAACCGCGCGTCTCCGAACCTGCATTCGAAGCGAAGCTCGAGCTTGACAACCAATTTGTGCAGGCTATCAACACCGCAAACAAAGGCAAAATCGAGGAGTGTCTAGCTCGCCTATCGACCCTTCCCGATGCACGTGAGCACGTCTCTAGAGCGTTCCTCAGCACCGTTGCAGAAGCGCCAGAATCTGCACTGAGGATACTACTCGACTCAAATCTCGTAAATCTCAAACAGGAGGACGAAATCAATGAGCGAAATTGTCTTCACAAATCCGCTATCAGCGGTAGAATCGAAGTGCTTAAGCTTGGTCTATCGAGTAACGTGGATGTACACGCAATCGACGTATACGGCAGGATACCACTGCATTACGCCTGTATGCATGGACATGTCGAGCTGGTACAGGAACTCATCAACGCCGCCCCAGAGACGGTGAACTTTCGCGATCAGGACAGCTTCACACCCTTGATACATGCGATTGTACATTCGAAGCTCGCTTGTGTGGAGATACTCCTTTCGAGAGGCGCAGACCTCACGCGCCTGGGGCCTGGGGAACATGTGCCGCTCAATCTTGCGTGCCAGTACGCATCATTAGAGATACTGGAGCTTCTTCTACAGAGGTCAGCTGAGATGCTTCCCGATGCAGAAGGGCTGTATCCACAGCACCTGGTGGCACGATCGGGAAAGACACCAGAAGCACTGTTGATGTTGCAAAAGTACGGCGCGGATCTCGATCAACCAGACAAGCTTTACCAATGGACGCCGCTCTTCCACGCTGCGAGTGAGGGCCATGTGGAGTGCCTCAAGACGCTGCTTCAATGTCAGGTCGACGTAGACATTGTGGATGAGAAAGGCCTCTCGGCCATGTACTACGCGACATGGGAAGGACATCTAGAGTGCATGAAACTGCTTGCTTCTGTTGGGCGTGGAGTTGGGCTGATGTCACAGAAACAGGTCTCGCCTCAAATAACGTCTCAGCTGTCTAGCTCGATGCCTACAGCCATGGACATCGAAGGCGATCCCGATGGCATACCCGAGTTCATCCTGCCACCGCCAATCATACCTTTCCGAAGATATGGACACAACTTTCTCGATACAAAGACATTCGTAGTGATCAGCTTCGAGAAGGTGGGCAAAGAAGCGATCCGCTTCTACGACGAATCGAAATATCCCGCGGCAAGGCTTACGATCTCCTCAAAAAGCTCCGATCTCATACCACGCAACATTCTGCTACCCATACAAGACGAATTCAAGGTTATATCCTTCCAGATTGAGAATCTCGACACTTTCTCTATCGACTTCGACGTGTATCCCACAATAGGATCCAAGGTCATCGCTCGCAGCGTCGCTTCTTCAAAGGTGTTTACAGAGCGCTCCAAGAGCTCTGGACGATGGCACCTCGAGTTGTTCGACCCAAGATTGCGAGCGATCGGCAGAGTCACTTTCGACTTTCAAGTAGTGAAACCTTTCCACGGTATTCCGCTCGAGATCACTCACTTCGCGACCTACTGGAAGGCTACTAGTCAGCTCGACTCACAGCCTCATACACTCATCACCGGCTCCAGCCTATCTGGCGAGTATGTTCGTCTGTTTGTTCAATTGACTGCCGATGGTATACCAGTGCTGCATCCGAGATGGAAGGTCAACCACCACGGACTGGAAGTGCCAGTCAACATACTTACGTATGCGCAATTCGCAGCGATTGGTGTTCAGGACACCACAACGGCAGCAAACGAGCTTGCTGCGGAACTCAACAACACTGGTCCGATAAACATACCGAACATTTACCAAATAATGGCTTCGTCGTTCATTACATTGAAGGATGCCTTGTCAGCACTACCGGCTCACATCCATGTCGAGCTCCACGTCCTCTTCCCGTCCCGGCTTGAGGAGGAACGTCTGAAGCTTGGTCCCACACATGACATGAACGCATTCGCAGATAAAATCCTCTCGGTGGTCTTCGAACATGCACGTCAACTGAGAGAACAAGGTGCGGGCGAGATAGATGGTACTCTGAGGAGTGTGTTATTCAGCTCTTTCAACCAGGACATATGCACGGTCATCAACTGGAAGCAGCCAAACTGTGAGCATGAGACTTGTGGACGAATACGCAAAATAACGCTAACTTCGAAACAGACCCAGTCCTGCTCTGCAACGAGCTCGGCGCGGATAGTCCTCAGTCGCCCTCTGAAAACACACACATCATTCAAAGCAGCGGTCGCACAACGACGTCTGTCAAGGAAGCTGTACAGATTGCCAGGGACAACAACTTCATGGGACTGATATGTAGCTCGCGTCTGCTGGTGAGTGGCCCGCAAATTACCACACGACTTCTCTCTAACAAACACCAGTCGCTCGCTCCTGCCCTCATTGAATCAATCAAGACGGCTGGCCTTGTCCTCGTCACAGACATTACCGACTCTCCAGATGACGAACCTGCCCAACCTGCGAACCTCCACGTTGCGAACCCCCGGCGACAGAACACACCAGAGGGAGTCGATGGATACCTGAAGGGCAATGGCGTACTTTGTTTCAGCGAGACTGTCGATATGTAGAATACACATTACGCATAGGTGTTGCGATACGGCAGTAATGCGGCTATGGCGTTGCGTAGTTGACTGAGCACCTGGCGGAGGAATGATGATACCACTGGAAGAGAGGCGGACAGATGTCTTTTTGGTGCAGACTGATGACTGCTAGACGGCGTTAGTTATTGCGTGCAGCTTTTCCTGGCTTTAGATGCTCGATCCGTTTCATACGCGCATGAATTGTTGGTCAACTGGGATACATGAGTAGCAACATTTGCATCATCCACAAGCATGGTATTTGGGTAACGTGCATGTGCCATGTGGTGCCAATTCGGCAGTGTCGATGCTCGCCGCAAACCGACAGGGGTGTGGTGTCCGAGATCCGATTCGCGCTGCGCCTTTCATCGAAAAATGTCGAACGACGGCATTTGTGGCTAGAAGCGGTCTGTTGCCGCCTGTCGCTCGCTTTTCGCATCTCTGTCTCCAGGCCCATAGACTCTGCAGTGCTTGGACTGTGCCGGCCATGGTATAAACAAAAAATGTCGACCCTGAGCGCCCTTTCTTCTCCGCTCCTCCGAAAGACGTGGATCTGCCGAGCTTGTATACGGTCGCAGCGCCAGACGATTCCGCAACGATATGGCTTGTGGCAACAACGGAGCACCTCAGTGGGACACAACGCCTTTGCAAACAGAATAGGGCCGCGGAGGACATTTGCGAGCCAAGCAAATGAGGCCGCCAACGCCACGGCCAAAGCTGCAGGGAGGGGCTCCAAGAGCAGCAAGAGGAGGACGAGGCTGCTGATAGCTGGAGGCGGAATTGCAATTGGGGCAGCAGTCGTCACAGTCAACGAGGATGCGAAACATGCCTATGTGGCAGCGCAGCGAAGCTACAGAGTGGTTGCGACGTTGGTACTCAACATCAGAGAGTATGTGCATGCATAGTTCAGCACAGTCAAACAATCCATAGCTAATATACACTTTTGTGCAGTTACCGCGACGTACTCAAGCGCGACGACGAACCGGACTACAACGAGCAACTCAAAGCCTGCCACCTACGATGCGCCAAACGTACTCTGCGCACACTCGAGAAGAACGGCTCCATCTTCATCAAGCTGGGACAACATCTGAGCAGCATGAACTACCTGCTGCCGAACGAGTGGTGCGATACCTTTATACCACTGCAAGACAAATGCCCCGTATCCTCTTTCGAATCCATACAAGACATGTGCCGACAAGACACGGGCCTTGAGCTCTCCGACTTCTTCTCGGAATTTGAGAAACAGCCCATAGGCGCAGCCTCGCTTGCCCAGGTACACCGTGCAACCGTTCGTGAGACGGGCCAGAAAGTCGCCGTCAAAGTGCAACATCCAGCCTTGGACGAATGGGCCAAGCTCGATCTGGCTTTGACAAGCTTCTCGTTTACGACGCTCAAGCGCTGGTTTCCCGAATACGATCTGACCTGGCTATCCGACGAGATGCAGCTTTCTCTCCCACAAGAACTCGATTTCACCCTCGAAGGCAAGAATGCCATGCGTGCGCGAGAGTACTTCTCCCACGTCCGCGATGTACCCGTCGTCATACCCAAAGTTCTTTGGGCAAAGCGCCGGTTACTTGTCATGGAATATGTGTCAGGGTTTCGAACAGACGACCTCAGAAGTTTGGATGAGCATGGCATTGACAGAGATGAGGTCTCGGCAGCACTGGCTAGGATATTCAACGAGATGATCTTTGGCAGAGATGCGCCACTCCATTGCGATCCCCATGGCGGAAACATTGCTATACGGCACAACCCGACTCGCTCGGGCAAGACCAACTTTGACGTGGTACTATACGACCACGGCCTCTATCGTGATATTCCGTTGCCCTTGCGACGCAGCTACGCAAAACTCTGGCTCGCCGTCCTGGACGCCGACGAAGCTGGTATGCGCAAATACGCTTACCAAGTGGCGGGGATCAAGGAAGAACACTTTCCTCTCTTTGCGTCGGCCATCACCGGCAGAGATTACACCGTGTTGGCCAAGAAGGAGAGTGGCACTGGTGGTGTAATGACGAGCAGGACGAGTGAAGAGAAGAAGGTCATCGGAGATGCATTGGGAGAGGGTTTACTGGAGAGTCTGATCGAGCTGCTCGGACAGGTTCCGAGAGTGATTTTGTTGATTTTGAAAACTAATGATTTGAGTAAGTCTTGGTCCCTGGCATGACGACCCGCGCATCCATATTGACTTTTCTTGTAGCGCGATCCTTGGACGAGGGGCTGCATACGCGCCAAGGTCCCATGCGCACTTTTCTTATCCTCGCTCGGTATGCCAGTCGCACAGTGTACGAAGAGAGTTTAGACAACCTCAACGGCAGTATACTTTGGCCGAGCAACTTTTTGAGTTGGCTGGGTGCGTGGACAAGGCACATGCGAGTTGAGATGCAGTTGAGTGGGTACGAGACATATCTTAGACTAAGAGCGCTGTTGGGTATGAGGAAGATTGAGATTGGGAATAGCTTTAGGGAGTAGGGTACGACGAGCGTGGAGTTTGGCGACTATGCAAAATAGACCTGACGTGGTTTACCTTGGAACCTGGTGGTTTAGCTGGGAAGTCACGGGCGCAGCGATAATCATGATATTGAAACCTGATACTCGTTCTGAGGTGTACACGTGTATATATTGTGGCGGTGCCGATTACCCAAGCACGTGCGGCGTGCCATGTGGCTCGTGTCCAAGACTGCCATTCATCTTGGTGTCTGACGGACGGTTTGCAATGTGTTTGAGGCGTGGTCGTCTGATGGCGTGCAGCTTCTGGGCGCTCTCTGGCGCCCAGGAGATCGAAACATGTAGTGAGGGGCACCAAGAAAGGGTACACGGTATCAGAGACGGTTCAAGCAGCATATGAAGCAGGTAGCAGCAGCAAACATGTGGTCGAGGGATATGTTGTTAGTTTGGTCCTTGGACGTGCTAGTGGGCGGTGACAGGGAGGTAGAGCGGTTTGACATCATCGATGCCATGCGGAGGCAATCTTGACCAGAACGGTTGCGCCACGGGAGGCAGGACTGCGCCAGGTGTCTTGTTGTTGCTACTCTCGCGAGCATCACCCAAGCTTGCCCTCGACGGACGCATACATTGAGACTTTTTTCGGTCAGGCGCCAGTTAGCAGCAGTTCGCATCGCCCCCGACACAACAACCTGCGGGGCAAGCGCCAAGGCAGCAGAAGGCATCCTCCCGGGAATCGCATCGTTCACGCCGCAGCGCTCAACGCCCTAGCCGCCGGGACTGTTGCGCAGATACTCTCGAGGGGAGCATTGGTGGCAGCGATTGCAAAGGATTGTATAAGCAATTACCATCGCAGGCCGGGGACTCGTCGGGCAGCGCCGTGAAGGCCCGCCGCATTTGCCTTTGGAGTAGACTGCGCACGGTCGTCTTTCGCACAGCCTCCTCCAGTACCTGTACTGTACTGTACCGTACCGTACCCTCGTCGCTCCGCCGCAGCCAAACACAGAGACGGCATACAACACAACGCAAGCCCAACACCAGAGAAGGAGGCCCCCTCCCCTAACCACCGCGAGCTCTGAGAGCCGCCCCTCTGCTACCTCGCTCTCCCGCCACCGCTCCATCCCGCATCTGCGACCGCTTGTCGCGCTGCATCACCGCGCATCATGGACGGCGCTGGCCAGCCCAACCTGCGCATCACCAGTATGTCTTCCCTCGCGGCCCCGGCGTCCCGTGGGCTCTACGACCAGACTAACACGCTGCAGTCATCGCCGCCGATGGGCTCTACAAGCGCGATGTGTTTCGTATGTATGCCCTGAACCAGCCCGACGTCGTCATGTCGCTCATGCATGTGCTGCAGGATTTCCGGACCCTTTCGCCGTAGCCACAATCAATGGCGAGCAGACGCGCACCACCAGCGTCATCAAGAAGACGCTCAACCCCTACTGGAACGAGAGCTTCGACATGTACGCTGCCCCGGGCCTTGGCCTCGCATGCCTGCGTATCCTGACACTAACACCCGACACAGGAAAGTCAACGAGGAGAGCGTTCTGGCGGTTCAAATCTTTGACCAGAAGAAGTTCAAGAAGAAGGACCAGGGCTTCCTGGGCGTCATCAATGTCCGCATAGGGTCGGTAATAGACCTCGACGCGGGCGGGGACGGTAGGCCTGACCCATGCCAGTCCACATCACCTGCTAACAGGCCCCCTCAGAGATGCTCACGCGCGACCTCAAAAAGTCAAACGACAACATGGTTGTCCATGGCAAGCTGATCCTCAACCTGTCCACTAACCTCACTGCGCCCATCACCCAGGGAGCTCAAAACGCCACCCGACCGACCCCATCCCCGCACCCGTCCGTCAACGGTGCTGTCCCTGGTGCTGTCCCAACCCCACAACAGTCGACGACGAACCTCCACCCGACCGACGTATACTCCGGTCAGCAACGACCCTCGGTCGCTGGCCAACCCGCTGCCCAGCGTCTCAGTCAAGCCCCTCCAGCAGGTCCTCCAACTGGCCCGCCCGCTGGGCCAGGCCCCGCGCCGAATGGAGCAGCTCCAGCTCGCAACAGCGGTGGTGCATACAGCGCTTTCGAGGATGCTCAAGGAAGATTGCCGAATGGCTGGGAGCGTCGTGAGGATCACCTGGGCCGAACCTACTATGTCGACCACAACACCAGACAAACCACTTGGATCAGGCCGGGCGCAGGATTCAACGAGGCTGACCAGCGCCGGGATGTAGCTGCGCAGACGCAGCAGGAGCGCATGCGACATCAGAACCGCATGCTGCCCGAAGACAGGACCGGTGCCAACTCGCCCACTCTCACCGATCGCCAGCCATCACCGCCTGCTGGCTCGGCCAATGCTGCAAGCATGATGGCAACAGGAGCGACTACTGCTGGAACAGGAGAGCTCCCGTCTGGTTGGGAACAGCGGCATACACCCGAAGGCCGGCCATACTTTGTTGACCACAACACACGAACGACGACATGGGTAGATCCTCGCCGACAACAATACATCCGCATGTACGGTGGTCAGGCCGCCAACGGCAGCACCATCCAGCAACAGCCCGTCTCTCAGCTTGGGCCACTGCCATCTGGATGGGAAATGCGCCTCACCAACACAGCCAGAGTATACTTTGTGGACCACAACACCAAGACGACCACCTGGGACGACCCAAGACTACCGTCCTCGTTGGACCAGAACGTACCCCAGTACAAGCGCGACTTCCGTCGCAAGCTAATCTACTTCAGATCGCAACCTGCACTGCGCATTGTTAGTGGCCAATGCCACGTCAAGGTGCGGCGAACGCACATCTTCGAAGATTCATACCATGAGATCATGCGCCAGAGCGCTGCTGATCTCAAGAAGCGACTAATGATCAAGTTCGACGGCGAAGATGGTCTGGATTACGGAGGTCTCTCTCGAGAATTCTTCTTCCTGTTATCCCACGAGATGTTTAACCCCTTCTACTGCTTGTTCGAATATTCCGCACACGACAACTACACCCTTCAGATTAACCCTCATTCCGGCATTAACCCCGAACATTTGAACTACTTCAAGTTCATTGGACGTGTTGTTGGTCTGGCCATTTTCCATCGCCGTTTCCTGGATGCCTTCTTTATCGGCGCGTTTTACAAAATGATCCTGAGGAAGAAGGTTGCTCTCCAAGACATGGAAGGTGTAGATGCTGATTTTCATCGCAACTTGGAATGGATGCTGTAAGTTCAAATTTCATTGTTTGGGCGCATACAAGCTAACAAACGCAGGAACAACGACATTACGGACGCTCTAGAATTGACCTTTGCCACCGATGACGAGCGCTTCGGTGAAACCGTCAGCATCGAGCTGAAACCCGGCGGTGACAACATCGAGGTTACCAACGAGAACAAGCACGAATACGTCGAGTATGTAAACCCAGTCTTGACCTGTCTCGATTGTGCTAACTGACTAGACTCATCACCGAATGGCGTATTCAGAAACGTGTCGAAGAGCAATTTCAGGCTTTCATCACCGGTTTCCATGAACTAATTCCTGCGGATCTCGTCAACGTTTTCGACGAACGTGAACTCGAATTACTCATCGGCGGTATTGCAGATATCGATGTTGACGACTGGAAGAAGCACACTGATTACCGTGGCTACACCGAGAACGATGAGGTTATCCAGAATTTCTGGAAATGCATTCGTAGCTGGGACGCCGAGCAAAAGTCGCGTCTTCTGCAATTCGCTACCGGAACATCACGTATTCCTGTCAACGGATTCAAGGATTTGCAGGGTAGTGATGGTCCAAGGAGGTTCACCATTGAAAAGGCTGGTGAGCCAAATCAATTGCCGAAATCACACACGTGGTATGAGACCCAAGCATCAAGCGTATGTATCAGCTGCTAACAAGACGTGCAGTTTCAATCGCCTCGACTTACCACCTTACAAGACATTCGAAGCACTAAACCAGAAACTTACCATTGCTGTTGAAGAGACAGTCGGTTTCGGACAAGAATAAGCTCCCCATCATGTTAATAGGAGCCTTGCGCGTGGACCACAGTGGTGGTCGAGGAAAAGCGGAAGACTACTGCTACATGGCGTTGATGTCATTGTACAAAATCTGCGAAGGGAAGGTGGAGCATTAGTATATGGCGAGAACACACTCCTTGGGCTCGTATATGACACTCGACTTTCTGAACCTGTGTCTAACTTGGCTCACCTTCAGTGTATTGCGTGGGATATATAGCATTGCTGCACATGTGCACGTACTCAGCGGCGTTTTGGCGGTTAATTGGGACGGAAGTAGGATAGCGCTTTTCTTACATGAGCGCTGTATCAATGAAGGATGATGAGATCTGAACGGAGTCTGTGTGATAAGGTCCATGGCGTTGGCTCCGAGCACGACATAGCTGCAGTATGTGTACCTTTGCAGAGGCGAAACTGTTTTCCTTGTTATCGTTCAAATTCTTGTTGTTGGAACAGCGGCATTTACAAGACAGTTTTCACAACACACATACGAGTAGCAAGAAGCAAGCACATCAGTCGACCCAGGAAAAGCATCCCATCACGAATTAAATATTGTCCTACTCATCCAACTACTCGCCCAACCACCAGCGACTACGCTAACTCATCTACAACAGACCAGCAAACATGGCAACAATGGCAGCACCAGCAGGTACACCGAAGTTGCTACCCGCACCAGCAAAGCTGGTGGGACTTGAGCTAGCCTCAGACTCGGAACCGGTACCAGTAGCGCTGGTTGTGGCGCTGGTAGCACTGGCAACGGCACGAGACTGTGTAGCAGCGACACTGGCAACAGAGGCCATGGACGAGGAAGCGGCGGCGCGGAGTGGCTCGGCAGCGCCGCAGTAAGATGTTACGGTGTTCTGGACAGGAGGCTTCTCAAGGGAGTCTACAGAGGATGGGTTAGCTTCTACCATTTTGTTTGCGTGCATGCATGGAACGCGTACCAGGGCAGTTGTTGTAGCAGACGAGAACATCTCTGTAGACGTCGCAGAGGCAGATGAAGTCGTTGGGATTCTCGTTGCAGGCATCGATGCGGGATTGGTAACCTTGGACGCAAGTGTCTACAATGTTTTGGGCATCGCACTCGTCCTGGGCAGCGACGAAGCTAGCGGAGGCTGAGATGGCGACGGCGACGGCGGTGATGAAACGCATCTTGATACGGATGTGCGGATAGTAACGTTGTGTAGTTGTACGACGTTGTATTACAAAGTATTAAGATATAAAGAATCTACCCAAAGCGAATGATGGGTACTGTTTGTTCGTACAGCGACCGAGAAAGGTAGTAGGATGTATGACGGGAGAGATACGAGGAACGCAGAGGAGGAAAAGAGCGAAGACGCGAAAGGGCGTCTAGGGTAAGATTTAAACTTCGCAGGTGGCTTGGAAAACCCCATCCCTAATCCCGTCTTGTCAAACACAAAACCAAAACTAATAACCTTAAAGCCTCCTTTCCCCGGAAGACTGCAGAGTCAAGAAGAAGCAGTGTCAGTGCTTCCCTGCGCCCATCCATCTATCGAATCGAGCTAAGCAAGACAGAGCTTAGTGCATGCCAGCCTCGGAATATAATCGCGGGCGAGAGCTGGTCTAGCGTGTCGCCTCCTAAAATTAGTGATTTCGATGCACCAGGAATCGTATTTCTGCCTCGCCCCATCCACTCTGGTTTGTTTGCCGTTGGGTAGGTGGGACTCAGCTGAGCTGGCAGCGGTGCTTGCAACCAGCTGTGGGCAAATGGTTCGGCGGTGGAGGCGTGAGGGGGTCGGTTGATGATCACGGTTCACACAACGGTAGGGCCTCGCCGAGGAGGCACGGCGTGCAATGTGCATTTCGCTTGTAGAAACACCCCGAGTCAGGATGGTAATTGGTGGGAGTGCATGATGTACGCCAGGGTGCTGCTCACTTCGCAAAGCACTTGAGGCGCGGCGGGATCACGCGCCATTGCAAAGGGGAAAGACGCCAAGGAAGGCTATAATACGGCGGCACTGCGCCCCTTCTCTTTCTGCAGCTATGGCACTCCTCGGAACTTTGCGAGATCTTAACAGGGCAACGTATATGTCGTGTCCCCACATCTCCTGACCCTACTACATATGTCGTGATATAACTCGGCTTCTGCCGAGTCCTTCGCCGTTGTCGTTGTGCTTTGTTCATACCGGGCATCGATGAAGAAGTTACTCGATAAACAACAGGCGCTTTGTCGTCACGAGGATCGATCGATGAGCACGGCCGTTCGACACCCAAATCTCCTTTATCGAAGGGTTTGAGGTCCGTGGTTGGCACATGTAAATGAGACTGAAATTACATGAACCCGTGGGCCCGTTGTGGTTATGTGTGTTCCTTTCTAGAAAAGCTCCCCAGTCTTCCTGCCCTGAAGGAACAATCCCAAAGCCTGTATTCTTTTGCATCAGGTGCTATCAGGACACGAAAGGGAATCATAGCGAGTTTATCGTGTGTAATGAATATATATCTCTGTAGTTGCTAACCAAAGCGAACTGCGTGCACGCACAAGCCATGCTCCTCGCTTTTACTCAGTACCAAAAAAATCCCCATGAACCATTCTAGGAAATCAAACGCCAAGCCCATGCACATACGACTCTGCCGTCTCTTCTGCAAACGCATCTATTCCTCATCGACAACGCGGCCCCACTCATGTCCCTCCATACCGTCACTGCCCCACATGATGCCCTTGAGAGAGTTCTTAAAGAAGCTCGCGTACGCGCCAGAGTCACCCTTGACCATTGGCACCTCAATGTCCTTGCCACGGAAGTGAATTTGGCTGATAGGAGCGACGAACCACGCAGTACCAGCCGCGAATGCCTCAACAAGGCGTCCTTCCTTGGCCGCTTCTTCAATCTCGAAGACATTGAACTTGCGCTCAACAACCTCCAGAGTCTCGAGATCGGATGAAGGAGAGGACGAAGTGAGTCTTGAACGGGCAAGTTCGAGAATAGATCTCCTCGTGACACCATCGAGGACGATACGTTCGTTGAGATCAGCGGTAACAAGTTGTAGCTTTCCATCCTTTGACTTCCACACAACGAAGAAGTTGCTGGCTCCCGCCTCGGTGATGGTGCAATCTTCACCAAACAGCCAGAGAATCTGGTGGTATCCCCGCTTTCGCGCCTCGCCCTGGGCTACCAGCGAAGGACCATAGTTGGCACCGACTTTAGCGTATCCGAAACCGCCGGGCCATGCACGGCACATGTCGTCTTGAGAAGCGAGCAGCTTGATACCGCCGCTCATATCTCCCATGGGAGCGAAGCAACATAGAATGACGAAGAGAAGGGCCTCTTTCGGGCGCTCGACGCCAAGGGCCGGGTCGGAAGCAATCATGGTAGGACGGATGTAGAGGAATTGTCCTGGCCGGTCCTTTGGAAGCCACTTGGCACCATCTGTTGCGCAAAGCTTAACGATGAGCTTGAGGAGTTCTTCGGGATCAAACGCGGGCAGGGCGATACGGTTCGTGGACATGAGCATGCGGCGGCAGTTCAGGTCTGGACGGAAGAGACGTAGTTTGCCATCGTATCCACGGTACAACTTCATTCCTTCGAAACATTCGGTCGCGTAGTGCAAGCATGAGGCTGTGGGTGCAAGGGACAATGGACCGTAGGGCTTCAGCTCTGGTGCTGCCCAGCCGGTCTCGACATTCCATTGGGCTTGTACCATGTGGTCGGTGCAGACCTTCTGGCTAGCCATCTCTGCTGAACCTACAGCGGGGACTGAGCGAGGGGTGCTGGTGTACGTGCAAGTGACCTTGGAAGCATCGAGTTCAGCCAGGGGTGCGTCAACAACATCTTGTGTTTTGCTTGCTGGTTCGTTTGGTGGCGTAGCGGTGATGGAGTTTGTGAGAGATGCAGAGTCGATCTGTTCTGGGGCATTCTTGAGGAGCGCAGATTTGATGCCGGCTTGCGTGAGGTCGGTGACCGTCTCGTTGTGATTCGGGGGTGTGACGGCGCTGGGTGCCATTGTTGCTATGGTCGAGCAGGTATGATTGTTAGGCTATGAACTGAAGTAGCAACGATTGGGGACAGACAATATGGTTGCTTCGATGTGGTAAGAAATAAATAGTCCAATGCGCAGTGAGAAGACACGTACCCTGACGCGCTCTTATACCGTGGATCTGAAAAATTCGATCAAGAGTCACACGCCTTCCTATCACACGGGCGGGAGCAAACCCACTTACCCTAACGAACCATCGATGTAATGTTCGCCCAGCCTCCTGCGGACTACGGCGGGAGTCTAGTGTCATTCCTTACAGAATGCAGAGATAAAGGGTTCCACTTGCAGCCGAATTGGACCCTCAGAGTACCCATCTTGAACAAAGCTTCCTCACGATTCCCTTCTCTCAATGCCACCAAAATGCCCTTTGCTTTCATTTCTCGACATGACACGGATAAATCGCCATCGTGAAAAGTATGACGGAAGACGTGTCTTCCAGAAGCCGTCGAAGCCGGGGTTGTGTCCACTAGCGTATTTGAGGACCAAGAATGAGCGGGCGGGCGTAGGGCGTGTGTGCCGAGCCTGCGGTATCCTAGTACCTACCGCTAGTATCCGCGAGCATTTCGTGCTTCCAACCCCCGGACATGGAGATGGGGGAAATGTGTGACACGGCATATATCATCGAACCCAGCACAGTCATAGAACAGTATGGATAGCAATGCGCAATGCGCAATCTGCGATGTCAGAGATGTACATGCAGACAGTGAAGTTAGAGTCCTTGTGGGAGAGGGTGAAGCATCTCGGTAATTAGCGGTATAAGCAATGGAGAACTTCACCGCAGGAGAAAAAAATGCTCAAGTGACCTGCTCAAAACAGGGTATCATATTTTAAAACAACCAGGCCGGTTGCAGTCTCCCAAGGGGCGTTCTACGCCGCGGCTCCATCGCAATGCATGCACGTATCTCTGTGTGGATTCCCTCCTCTAACCGACGCGAAGTGAACTTCACGATGCCGGAGATGACGACGTCTCGCTGACATGACTCGCCGCCAGCATTTGACTTGCCCTCAAGCTATCTATACCCTTCATAATTCCATCTGCAACCTCACCAACCCGTCCTTCGAGCGTACTAAAATCCATTCTACTAATAGCAGCATTGATTTGTTCCATGACGAGTTCATCCTGCACCACCTCAGCTGTAACCTGGCCCTCGGTCCTCCAGTATTCTTCCCGCACACCTCGCAACGCTGGATCGCGGTTCACAGAGTTTGTGAGTAGAGCAAGCGCGCGCATTTTGTTGAAAGTGTCTTCGGCCGTTCGTGTAGTTGTTTCAATGCGCTCGGCGATGGAGACAGGCTTCGCGAGCCAGCGGTTCGTGCTTGTAGCCCAGAGGACAAAGGCAAAGCCAATGTCTACCATGGCGAAGGCGACGTATCGTAGGAATCGGACACGCCAGTATGCCGAATCAATGTCCTGCACGTACTTTGCTCGCTTGTTGAACGTAATATCGTAGGTGGCCATGTACCACACTTCTACCACCATCAAGAGTAATCCTGCAATGGTCGCATGCGTGCGAAATCGCGACCCTTCGCTTCCCACAAGCGACGATGTCGCGAGACCAAGGACAGCAAGTTGGGAAATGTGCGGCGTGACCATGGTCGGAAGCGAATACAAGAAGTAATTTTGCTGGTCATTTCCGTTGGATGTGGTACACCACACGCAGTTCAACAGGGTGTCGGGACCATATGCCAGGTACAGCAGTTTGTTGCGCACGCTCCAGTTGAACTTTGTCCGTAATACATCATCCTCATCTGTAAGCGGTCGAAGGTGCCGTAGACGCGCAAACAAGACACTGGTCTCTGTTCGGATGTGACTCTGTGTCTTGAGGAATATGTTCTCGGGTGCAAACCGAGAGAGGGACAGGACGAGGCACACGACTGCGCTCACGAAGAGCAAGTTCAGCGCATACTGAACTCTTGGGGGCGTCGGCCGTAATGGTATGCTTTTTCCAGTTGCGCGCGCGAGGTTTATCCAATCGAGGACGCGGGGTATGAGGAAGGGCCCGAAGATGATGAGGATCGAGTGGACATTCTGCGGGAGAAACGTCAGGCGCGGGATGACGACATAGGATATTACAAGTAGGACGATTGAGCGCAGGTTGAACATTGTACAAGTCGCGCTATCATGAGGAAGTGGGCGAGGGCTATGGTGTCGCTGAGGACATGTGTCCTCACATCGGGCCAAAGTCGAGGTGACGTGTGAACGTCGGCGGCACTGAAGCGCGATCACACGTGAGCCCGCGCTAGTATCTAATTTCCGTCCACTTTCAATACGCCTGCTTCAGCATTGAAAGCTTCTCCCTCGTGATCGTAACCCTTGAAAACCATGAATGTATGCCTTCTTACGGATATTAGGCATTATAACGGGATATTCGAACTATGGCTTCCTTCATCTGGCCGGGAAGCACGATGCTACCTAGGTACAAGCGAATTACAACAACTCTGTTAGAACACATTTTACTCATCACACCCGAGAGGCACCGTATTCACATAAGCGAGTTTACTGGTGTCTAAGTCTGTACGCTCCTAGACAGGCGATCGCCAAATCTCAAACATGTCCGTCTGTTACAAACCTCTTCCGTACGGGTCGCCTGTTATCTCTCCCCGAGTGTCGTGCGGCGATGGCTGCGCATAGAAATGGGCCGGCGTGCTTGTAGTGCTGATGTGGTTGGTAAGCCCATCACCGCTGTATTGCGTCCCTGCCAGACTTTCTCTGGTGTCAGAGAGCGAATGTGGTGACTGTCGCGAACGTGTCGATGGATTACTAGGTCGTGGGTAGTAGATTGGAACTTGCTGTTGAGTAGCATTATTTGGAGATTGTCGTGGCGAATTCGGTGTAGGGTACGAGTATTGGCTGTCCTGGCCTTGGGCAGACTGCGGATAGTTGGCTTGAGTACTCCAAGCAGCTGACGGCAAGTTATGGACATTTCCTTCGCTGAAGAGTTGCTCGCCATACGGTGAGCGATTCTCGTGTCTACCCTCAACAGGAGATATGTATGGGTGAACGTGACCGCACGAAGGAGGATCTTGAACCGAATTCGGCGAGTTGCAGTCGTGGTTAAGGGAGCGCGGGTACTGTTGGACATGTCCGGGATATGAAGCAAGGGCAACAGAATCTGCTTGGTTATGCACGGAAACGTACTTGCGAGCAACTGTATCGGCCATCTCTTGAGGGACGGTAGTTGCAAGCTCAACAGGCGGAAGATTGAATGGGACTTCACCCTCCCTCGTCTTCTCGGATGCCTTCTTCCGCCGGTGAAGACAGCATAGTACGAGGCATAATATGCCAATGAGTACCAACAGCCCTCCGACCGTTCCACCAGCGATAGCTCCTACTTTCGTCTTCTTTGAGCTTCCAGGCGATGAAGATTCTGTTGCGGATGGTAGAGCACGGGTAGCTGATCTTGCAGTAAAACTAGGTCTAAGTGTATAGTAGGTAGCAAGATCTGGGTGGCCCCATGTTTCTGGAGAAGTCTTTGTAGCACCTCCGGTGGGTCTATTCTTGTTAGTCGTGGTAAACTCTATTTGCAGACGAGAAGTACCTACCCTCCCCCAATCACGGAGATGATAGGCGATGGAACAACGTAGTCAACCAGCTGAGGGCTGAATTTATCCCAGAGTTTCGAGTCCCCACCGTTGTACCCAAGAGCCATGTTGTGTTGTCCTTGACCTTCTGGTGCATCGCATTTGTCGTAGATGGGAAACCAGCCACCTATGACCAGCATCTGCGCACGATTGACTTCAGATTGTTGTACAAAATCAGTATGGGTCTCACTTAAAATCCGTACATCAACATCACTTACTGACATTCGCACTACAACCGCCATGGCCGACTTCAGATGGATTTTCACTACTAAAAACCTTGATCCAGGTAAAGGAGGGGAGAGAAAGGATGTAGACGTCGTCGAAAGCTGGAGCTTCACCGAACCCGTACCCGCCGTAAAGATAGCTACTCCAAGTCAGCATGTTTGCTCTAGGGCGACGCAATCTGTATACGGAGCTTGTAGAAGACACTATGATCTTAGCAGCCTACTGTAACTCCTAACAGTCTTTCTGAAATCTTGGATAGCACGGATCAATAACTTGGACTCAGTTGATCCTCTTTCGGGTGTATCGACGAGATCTAGCCCTTATGGACGTTTTCCGCCTACTGCTGGCGTGGACCAAAGCAACTGCAGAACCTTCACTTTTACGAGACAATAGTTTTTTCAACTTACACATTGAAAGATGACTCGTCATCCGGCCAAGTGACATCAGCACAGAACTGTCTGCGAGTTTCGGGTATATCTCCAGATGCGGTCTGTGTATACCATTTCGATGATGCCATATCGTATATGTGGATAGTCTATGACATTAGCTATGCACAATGTGGATATCTCTTCAATGGCATACGCTCATATTTGCCTGGTACACCATGTTAGTATGTCGAGTCATGCATGGCTTGGTCTGAACCTACCGCATCAAAGCTGCCGTTACGATATGAGTCTTCGATACCACCGAAATATATGAGCACACCGCTGTCCGAAACGGGTAGAAACAAAAGCTGTCCCTCGGCTCTCCCAATAGCATCTGGTCCAGTCATATTCTGTAGGTCGCCTGTAGACATGTCGAATCGGATAAGCCCGTTGGTGGCCATGGGAGGCCCATTCCAACCGGGCGCTGTTCTATTGCTTAGCCATCCGCCGAAATAGAACCCTAATCCACGGCTTTCGACTTGTGCCCCAGCGCCAAACGACACTCGTTGCAGCTTCCTGTCGCCAGTCGTCTCGGTATTATTCCATTGGTTCAGCAGGACATCGTAGGTCCAAATACCAAAATCCATAGGACTAACACCTGCGGCATATTCTCCGCCAAACTGGTAGAAGCATTTGTTCGTATTGTCCGCCCATATATAACCGCCGGAGAGACTGGGAATATGTCCAGGCTTCGAGTGCGCCTTTTGTTCCGGCATTCCGGCATCGACGGTCGATGAGTTCAAGTTACTAGACAAAAGCCATGTGTCTATAGATCAGTCGTTAGATTTCAGGAAGATATGTAGACGACGGTCCCTCAAGCTCTACATACTGGAATGGTTCGACGTGAACGGAACTTCTCCTACCATGCCACCATCAATGTACAACATCGAGTCAACCCGTGCCGTTGTATGACCCCATCTTCGGCAGAATCCCTTGACAGGATCGTCCTGCTGTGCTAAAGACTGAGTAACAAGGCTAAATAGAATAAGGGTATCTCGTAGAATGGCCGCCATGATATGCATTCATGACGCTTCTGAACAAGCGCACGTGAGATACTGGAAAGGCGCAAAGGCTGTTCGAGGAAAGGATAGCCGTAGAGTGCAGCAGGAAGGAGGGGCAGACCGCAGACGTTGGAGTGGATATGGACAGGGCTGAGGATGATCTTGACAGAAAGACCGGATTGTAGGCGGAAGGTCTGAGGTTGTCGTTTGTGGCGCCCCTCTTTGAGTTAATGCATTCCAGTCTAACAATCTGACTGCGCCGGAATATTGCTAGGCGACCGTCTTCTCAGCCATGCCGTGATTTGTGGGACACCTATCACCAATGAAATCACAACACATGAAATACGAGTGATCTACAGGCCCGACAGAGGCGTTCGACCAAGCGGGATATTGGTCTGGTTTGGAGTTTGCGAGAACACGGCACCGACCTACCAAGGGTGGCCTGCTGCGACGAATATTGTGCGTGACTTGAGACACATAGAATCAGATGAACAAGTGCCGAACAAGTGAAGGAGATACTACTACTGTGACCAGTAGTAGCGAGATGGTCAAGCTGAATCGGAAGCTGCTGCTCAGCCGCTCTCGTGTCCTTCGATCCCGAGCTGCAGTTCTTGCTTCGTGTGGAGTGACACACGGCGGGAGATGCGGGGGGGTCTTTCAGCTGGGCGCTCAACGTTATTTGTGGCCATTGACCTCAACAGTCTAGATCCGCACGACGACAGGCTTCAATAGCATGCCAATCACGAAGAGCTCTGGGTTTCTTTTCTCGCTTCATGCAGTACTATGCATCATGTGGGTACTGGAATTTGGGGGCCGATTCGGATGCTGGTGACGGCTCAACGCATGTAGCGACCAACGCCACGCGTACCAACTGTCAGGGCATCGTATTCGTCCCAAGATACCCGTCTCTTCATCACGGTAACATTGACACCAAAGTCACGTGGCACCTTTGTTCAGGAAGGCACCAAAGTATGTTGGCCTAAAGCGAACCCGCAGCTCCAATACCGACCGAAGTCGACGTGGACGAGCTGCAGGATTAGAATGGCAATTCTTTTCTTCTGGGTCTGCTCTGGAAAAGGCGAATCCACTTCGTAAAGGAAGGACCTTAGGGTTATTGGAGACCGTTGACAATATGTGAAGAAAAAAGAGCGGAAGCTTCGCGGAGAAAATTGAGTGACCTGGATGGCTTTCTTGGCACGCTAGTGGTTAGCTTGTCCCTCTCAATGGCCCCTGCTCTCACGTCATGAGCCATGTGCAGCATCGCGACATTTGCACAATGCGTACGCATATCTCATGTTGCATCCGGAACCGCATCACCGCTCAAGGTGTAGTACTCCCTCTTACGGTATTGCATGTCCTGGATATGTCGAGCAAGATTCATCACCCAACAGTCAGCGAACAACGATCCAGCCCTCACACTTAGCCGAACCGGAGAGAAGTAAGCAACAACCCGATGGAGTTCATGTCACCACTTGAACGGCTCAGGGAGATCCGAGGAGTGATACCCAGGTACAACGAGGTAACGACTAGATGGAGACTACGGTTCGCCCTTCGCCAACATCTTCCGTCCTTGTCCTGGACACTGCCTTACACAACAGTCTCCATCTGTGAAGTCTCTGTGGTCGATTGGTTAGATTATTCAAATCATGTGAAAAACGACTGGTATAACTCCCATGGCTTTCATCGAAGGCTACCCAATGAGACTATACAAACGGGTGTTTGATGACAAGTAAAGGACCTCTTACAAGTGGTCACCACTACAGCAGTACAACAAGACGTGTGCTGTTTGTCGCTGAACAAGTTCACTCACAATGAAAGACAGGGTCGGTAATGTAATAGCGAAAGGGAGGAACTGTACCACATGCAAAACAAACAAGAAGCGTCGACTTGAGAAATGGTATAAGCACAGGGCAGGAACCTGACAAAATCTCTTTTATTGCGATTTGGTGATTATGAAGAAGCTAGTAAAACAATGTCTCAGCTTGGAAAAACCATCTGGACTCGATGCAAACGCCTTTCCAGTATGCTCGTAGTTGGCGCAAACCTATATCTAATGCCCCAATAATCCACAAGAGCGTTTCTAACTCTGATCACTCATTACGATGTTGCCGGCCTGTCATCTGCAACGAAAGAATCTCCGGTGATCACGGCAACATTTCAGCTTTCCCAACGCTGACCATTGCCTTGTCTATCCTGACTGCATAGCTTTTGTCAAGGCCAAGCGCTTGCTGTACGGACTCAAGCTACGTTCTCTCTGAATAGGTGGAGGTGCTTGCGCTGGCAACGGCGCATCTGTGCCGTTCGACACGGGCGGTCGATTGTCGAAGCGGTTTCTTGTCGGTCGATGCGAAGTTTCACGAAGTCTTCCACCGGTTCTCGCTTCTTGTGGACTGCGCGACCGGCGTGCGAGTTTGCGCTTGGAGTACGGACTGGGGCTGCGATCGCGACCGCTGTGGTATGGTGAGAGTGACCTCGAGGTTTCACGGTTTCCTGAACGCGAGACGCCTGATTTGTCCCTTGATAGTCCGTTGGGTGGATAGCGCTCACTGGACGTGTCCATGGGATCCGCACTTCTCGATCGTGATCTCGAGACAGAGTACCGACGAGCTGGCCGCCTCGTATCTCTTATTGCGCTCCTGCTTTGTGACCTGATGCTGCCACTCATGCTTCGCGGCACTCTTCTTCTAGCATTGTCGCGTGATGTCGGCATGCGCGCCGACCTTGACCTCGACGTTGACCTGGTCCTTCGGCGACCTCGCTCGCCAGGGCTGAAGGAGCTCATGCGCCGCCTTGTGTTTCTGTCTGCTGTGTCCGATGCGGAGGATGAGTGCGAATCCATGGATACTGATCGCCTGCTACGCTTACGCAGGCCCTTGTCGCCGTTCACTCGATGTCTTGGTCCATCGTGCTTTCGTCGTGGCGGAGATCGTGAACGGGAGCGGGAGCGGTTCGTTGAGATGGTGGAGACAGAGTCAGCAGACGAAGTAGAGCGTGACCGCGCGCGTTTGCGGTCCTCTTCCTTCTTCTTCAGGATCTCGTCTGCGACGCCCTTCTTGCGCAGCAGATCTTCGGGTACTTCGGTCGTAAGCTTGGGCTTCAGCTTGGGGTTGAGTAGCTGTTGTGTCCTGGAAGGCCGCGATTTGTATGGGCGTTCTTGGGCAGATGCTTTGCACTCGTAGCTGTAATGTCCTCGCTTGAGGCACTTCTGACAGAGGGTATCTGCTGAAGCCTTGGAGCGCCCAGCACCCGGGCGACGGAACATGGCGGACTATGGTTGCAGTAGAGCGTCGGGTCCAATGGGCTCCTGTCTGGCCAAAATGCTGTCGTCGACGCTGGCAACGAGACTCGGCGCAACGCTTGCGTCGGAAGAGCAGCAGGCAGAGGTGTAATCAAAGCCTCGCCAAGTTCCGTCTTCTTCTGTCGCTCTCGGCGAGGAAACGCGACCAGGCTTGCGCGCATGCAGTAAAGCGCAGATGCAGCTGGGCCTTGGGGCCGGAGAATTGGGCGGAGCGGCATGACTAAGCGCGCCCACTGGCCGCTTCCATCATCGCTTCTCTATCCTTCACACGCCTCGCGCTGCACCCCGCATAACAGCCTGGTCCCCGCCCTATACCCAAGTCGACGAGCCAATTCACCCGTCGTCCTTTGTCGTGCGCCCTGTCTCTGGGTGCTTGGCAGCTTCTTGCACGCTCGACGCCCACGTCTCTGCACCGCCGCCCTGTCGTCAAGGCTACTTCACCTTGGCTTCCAACAAACTCACGACCCTACACTTTTCCCGCGAATGTCGGCACACCAACATGTCCAGCTTTCTGGCTCCGGTTATCGCGACTTTCCTTGAGCACCCTATTTCCTGAAAAAAAAAATCATCACGTCCATCACTTCGGTTAACACACCACCTTCATTTCGGTCCATAACGACCCACGTACGGCGTTGAGCTTGGTGATTCTTTCGGGTTCGAAAAGCACGCGTCAGTCGGTTCATTCAAGCGCTCTGTTGCTACAGAACAGTCTGGAAGTCCATATCGCCCTTCCCACGTTTGAACACCCTTTGCGCACTGCGCATAGGCCATCTGAACCGCATTCTACCGCTCAAATAGTCTTCAGTACCAACCACCGCCTCATTACCATGGCATCCGCGACACCGGCTTCAGCAGAACAGACGCCCCCACGACCTCTGTCATTCGCCAAGGTACGGTGTTAAGAAGCAATTTCCATGGGCGGTGTGCTAACAGCGCTAGGTCGCGGCTTCCGCCATAAAACCCCAGATGTCGAAAGATTCTGCTCCAAAAGCGAGGCCGCCTGTTGCGACACCTAGAATACCTGCCATTGCCCAGAAGGCGCGCTCTATCCCCATGAACGGCGAGGTATCACCAAGAATACTCGCCGAAAAGCGAGAGGACAACGATGCGAGCAAAAGCGCTGAAAATGCCATTTCGCAGCCGGGGCAGCAGACAAGTACCGCCAAGCTATCAAACACACCCTCCACAGATCCCAAAGGAGAAGCTGTCGATAGGCCGCAGTCTGCTGCTGTCGTCAAGGTGTCTGTTACCGAGGACAGTAGCACCCAGCTCTCTTCATCAGATGGATCCGGGAAACCTCCCAGTGTTGATGGAAAGAGTGTTGCTTCTACAACAACCTTTGCGCTAGACGAGAAGGAGTCTTTGCGCCCAGACGACAGTGCTAGCCTCAGGGCAGTCGAGGAAGAGGATGTCATATCCCCGCCCGACTCAGTCGTTGCAGACTCCCGGCAGGGGTCTGATCATGGCGCCGCGCGTGCCTTCCGGGATCAGCTACATGAAATAGCGGTGATGAATCCTCAACCTAAACGAGAAGGTCCCCCAGGTCGATTTCCGACACTAACCAACAGTCCGCAAACTTTGTACGACCCTAACCAGTCGCTGAACAGTGCAGGGCTCATGCCGCAGCCTCTGGGCAATGGCGTCCCTTTACTCAATGGCGTTCCCAATATGCCCGCCATTCCAGACGAGAAACTACTCGAGGCGCTGCGGTCTCCGCGCGATCGTTTGTTTGTAGTCAAGATTGAACAAGACTTTATTGATTTCATCAAAGATTCTCGGTACGTTATCGATGACTGCTTGGCTTCTCATGGTTACTAACAGGAGGCAGCGAACACGAATTGTGTCTGCCGAACTGTAATACTTTCTATAGGATGCTTGCTCACCGTCTTGCGGACTACTATTTGCTTGGCCACGTGGTCGACACCACTATGACTGGTGTGAAGATCACGCGAACACCTTACTGTAGAATGTAAGTATCTAGTGAGGTCGGGCGTGTTGTTTTCTCATGCTGACTGTTTCCCAGCCCGCCTCCAGTGTCACAGATGGTTGATCCTGCCAAGGGCACCAACACACCTCCCGTAGAACTTCCTGCTCGTAAGATAATGCGTCGCGACGATGGAAAATCAGGTACAAACACTGGAGCTAGTTCGCAAAATGCCTCAAAGACGACTTCTGAGATGGGCGGTAGTGAGGGCAGCAACGACGGCGAAGGCAGCAAAGATAAAGCCGCTCTATCCAGAGAAGAACGTGAGGCACGTTATCGCGAGGCTCGTCAGCGCATCTTTGGAAGTGCAGAGAGCGAAGAGCCCGACGTGGCAGAAAGCAACGGGCCTGGGGAAGACATGAGTAAAGGAAAGGATATCTCACGATCAAGTTCCGCTGCTGGAAAGAAGAAACCCAAGAAGCAGCGTAACTACGACGATGATGACTTCCAAGCTCGTTCCCGCTTCAATGTGTACTATCCGCAACAGTACCCTGTGGCAACATACACTGGAGATAACGCGGTCTACTACAACGGCTATCCAAATCCTGCGCAGAATGCGCCATATGCAACCATGAATTCTGGTGCTTCTCCTCCAGCTGCTTTCAGCAATCCGTATCCGGGTATGATGGCCCCAGATGCGCAGTCGCAGTATGGTTGGACCGGTCAACAGTACCAGGCCTCTAACGGGTCTATGATGGCGTACTCCGGTTATGGACAAGCACCGAATGGTTACGACATATCGGCAGAATTCCAAAGGGGTATGTCGTCCTTCCAGAACGCTGGCATGCCGTCGCAAGTCACCCCTAAGATGGCCAATCCGCAAATGGCGTCTTATCAAGATACCTACCAACAACCACAACACATGCCTGTGAACTCTGGTTGGTCACACGCAAATCAACAGCCTTCGTTTCACATAGCTCAGGGTGCATACAATGCTCAGAATGGTCCTGGCAACCGTCCCATGTCCGCACCCCATCAACCACCAATGCCTGGGTATTCGTATGGACAATTCGCCTCCAACGCTTACAATGGAAAGTCAACCCGCAACCAGCATCCTCTCCCAGGAAGTTATAATCGTGGACAGTTCAACCCGCAAACCCAAGCCTTTATTCCCGGTGGACGCAACATGCCCTTCGGAATGCAGCAAAACATAATGCAGGGACAAGCTCAGTTAAATGGGTACGGCGGATACCAAATGTCGGCTCAGACTTCCATGCCTACTCAGGTCCCTAGACCAAACCCCTCTTCTACCTCCACGCCGTCATTTGGGTCACCTCAAAGTATACAGGGCAGCAACTCAGCCCCATCCATGAACCGAATTTCCTCCCAGTCTGGCGAGCCAGGATCATCTCAAAGCAGCATCGCAAAATATGGTACACCTTCACATCTGCCTCCAAAGCCTCCAGCTCCAGCTCCAGCCCCACCATTTGCTCTACCCTCTATGACACGAGTACCATCGTCCGGCCTTGCTAACAATGCTACTACAATGTCTACTCGAGGCGGGTCAGGCAACTTCAACAACAACACGAATCCCAACTAACGCTTTACGACATGATATTTAGCATTGCGACGGTGCCTCCATTGGACTTATTTGCATCTTTATCTGCTGGGCACAGGACAGGTTCGAAAGGGGAATGAGGCGTTCACCTAATGCGTGCTTTGTATGCTTTCCACTTGCATCCTGACGATCGTCGGCGTCCTGATCGTGATCTCCCCACCTTTCAGCTTTCTGTAGATCACTAGGTAAAAGCGCTTTTCGTCTCGGTCAGTATGTGGAATGGGCGATAGTCGTGTAACTATAATAAAATTGCAAATTTGCTTCTATACAACGGGATTTTGCCCACGAACGTGGGCGTTAACAGAATCACAGAATAGAGTTCATTGTCCTTTTCACTATCCCTGTCTCCTGGACTGTTTTGGTGAAACTGTCTCCACCACAGTAACGCCGATAGGTTTGTTGGTACACTATACCAAGCGTATCTCGCCGGCAAAAGTAGCCGCGTGAGACGCCTAGTTTCTACGCTTTGCCCCTCAAAACAACAAGATTGCCTATCGCGGTACACACTCAAGACCTGTACGACAAAGACTAAGCCGTGCCAATACGGATGTGCGGGCGGACATCATGCATAGCTATGATCGGTATGGGTAGTAAGGAAGTGCATATGACAAACCCGGGTCTTATATCCGTGAGGTCGAGTTTTTGTTTTTCGATGGAGAAAATTTGAGACGGAACCACAATCATGTGTGATTGAATATCTTTTGCTACCTACACTCGCTTTAGTTATCGGTGTGCATTGTCGTACGGCACGGTGAGCCGACAACTAAAGAAGCAGCCACGTTCCAGGCACAATACCTAGTCAAATTCTCTTTTTCTCTCATAGCAGCGGGCATTCAAGTGATTGGAAACTGAAACCGTTTTTCTCATCTGTAGTCTACATTCTTTGAACATAATGACCTTGTTGGGACGGTTTTGTGTATTGTGTGTGTAGGTTAGAGGTGATGGACGGCGTGTGGGTGGCTTGAGCCACGTCAGACACTAAGACGGCCCGGACGGCGTAACGACTAGAAGCGGTTGATTGTTCAGATCGATTTCTTGTCCAACTAAGAGAGCACCTGGAGTTTTCAAGGAATGCGTGTACGAGACGATGAGTTGCTATTATATTGTACTACTCTACTCACAATTCAGTTTAATATCTTGCTGGTTAGCTAGAGATGGCTTCTACAGCCGATGCTGCATGGACGACCTTACTACCAGCTTGCCTTGACAGAACAAAAAGCAACGAAGACACTCGAGTGAGCTTTATACACTTCCAAGATATGATTGACAGAACAATTGCCTCTCGGGACACTATTACATTGTACGATTCCAATATTTGCCGTGCAATGTATCATTCAGACCGCACCAGTCCTTCTGTGGCTTTTGAGTGTAAGATTGTTTTAAAGCATGAATCACATCATCAACAGATCGTGCAACTAGCAATGATTGGTAATAAATCGAGTCCCAGAACGATTGCGCTGGGGCACTTTCGCATGAAATTCTAGAATCGGTAATCCGCGAGATAGCGATATCGTTCGTACAACGTACCTAGGTACGTATGTAGTTCTTGAGCTTGACTCGCAAACATCCACATTTGGTAGCTGAGCCGCAGAAGAACTAGATGTCGGTACTCATGTCTGACACATGATGGAGCGAGATGACGTTGACGGTACTTGGGTACCGTCGAAATTTTTGCATCCGGAGACTCCCAACGGCAGTGGGAGCCCCGTGGTGTGGCGATCGTGACCCACATTGTACATGCATCGAAGGCCCGTGGAAGGAAGGAAAGCGGGACCACCACTCAGAAGCTCTGTCCCGCAATTGTTCGTCCGATAAGAAATCTTCTGTTACTTCTCCGAGTCTCGCATGTCGCGATTGTCTAAATATGTTGTAGTGAGAGGATGAAATGATGACATCATCTTCGATGGATCACCGCGATGGGCGCCAAGCCAGATCTCGCGATATACTCGCATCGAATTCGTCTCCCTCCTGCATCATTCCTGGGACACACCAACGTCCTAACATACCGGGACGCATCGGCAGTCTGTCACGATGATAGCCAACGACAACTCAACTGACACACAACGGCTATTGCGCTACCCCACATGTCGAAGTGAAGATGACGTGCGCAGCTTTGACGTCGGTAGAAAAAGTTCTTGGGCCAAGCTTTAGAGGCTTAAAGATCGGCTCCGGAATGGCACCGCAACCAATGGGAACGTGACGCTTGTCCATAACTTAACTTTATCAAGCATTCGATTGATCGGGCTTGTCGATGGCGATGTGGCTAGTGGCCACATGCTAGGGTCCTGGGCCATGCAAAACATGACGTAGGCCACTGCGGCTTGCCCGCTCACTACCTAGGTAGATAGCTTCGGGCTTACCAAACAGCCCGGTACCTAGGTAACCATGGGGAATGCGGTGTCGACCCACGGTTCAGCGTGCCGTTATGACGGCATTGGGGTCTCCAACAGTGCAGAAGCGGAGCAAATATGGGTGCTTTATAGGGACTTGGAGACCCCACGACCCTAACATCTGTTGTTATTTTCTCTTACTCTTGATCGGCAAACCACTTCTGCCTTTCGACAGCCATGGCGATACTCGATCGATTCCGTGGACATTCACATGCCTCACCTGCTTCCTCCACAATGATAGATCAGGATCCTGAGAAGAAACCGCAGATGTTGACAGGTGGTGTGAAGGAGATTTTCCGCATGCGTATTATTGCCATGGCGGTCATTGTGTCGATGGGTGGTGTACGTACTATACAAAACAATTCGAGTATCTTGGTTAACGACATGTAGTTCATCTTTGGTTATGACACTGGTCAAATCTCTGGATTCCTGGAAATGCCCGACTTTTTGAACCGATTTGCCGATCAGACGGACCCCGAAACAGGCGGACCTGCCTTTAGCAACTGGAAGTCTGGATTGATCGTCGCCCTGCTTTCGATCGGTACCTTGATGGGTGCTTTGATCGCCGCCCCTATCGCCGACAAGTTCGGTCGCAAATACTCCATCTTCTTCTGGAACATAATTTTCTGCGTGGGGGTCATTGTCCAGATTACTACAACGAATACATGGTACCAGATCTCCCTTGGCCGTTGGGTTGCTGGTCTCGGTGTAGGAGGACTGTCGGTCCTTACACCAATGTACCAGTCCGAGACTGCACCACGCTATGTGCGAGGCGCGCTCGTATCGTGTTACCAGCTATTTATTACCCTGGGAATCTTCACCGCTTACTGTGAGCAACTCTATTCACGATCAATCTTTGAGACGTATACTAACCTTGCACTTTAGGCATCAATTTTGGTACCGAAAATGATGGCAGTTCGGCTTCATGGAAGATCCCAATGGGCGTTGGTTTCATCTGGTCAGCACTCATGATGGTCGGAATCCTCTTTATGCAGGAATCTCCACGATGGGAATACCGCAAGGGCAAAGTCGACGAAGCGACACACACTATTGCCCTTACGTACGGTGTTTCTCAGGACCACCCAGAGGTTCAGCGCGAGGTGCAGGAAATTCAAAAGAAATTAGAGGCGGAGCGAGCGGGAGGCGGCCACCACCCTTGGTATGAGATCTTCACAGGACCGCGCATGCTGTATCGTGTATTGCTTGGTGTTGGTCTTCAAGCCCTCCAGCAGCTTACAGGTGCCAACTAGTGAGTTGATTCTAAGCACCTCTGACGCGTCTCGTACTGACTTATTCGTAGTTACTTCTACTACGGAACCACGATCTTCCGGTCTGTTGGTATTTCAAACTCGTTCGTCACATCCATGATCCTGGGAGGTGTCAACTTTGGCATGACCTTCCCCGGTCTGTATATTGTTGAAAAGTTTGGACGGAGACCTGCATTGATCACTGGTGCTTTATGGATGTTCATGTGCTTCCTGGTCTTTGCTTCCCTGGGCCATTTCGCTCTGGAGAATGGCGATGGCACATCAAACCAGGGCGTTGGGTATGCTATGATCACTTTTGCGTGTCTTTTCATCGCAGGCTATGCTATGACATGGGGACCGATTGTCTGGGCCGTAGTTGGAGAGATCTACCCCAGCCGATACCGTGCAAAGGCTATGGCTCTAGCCACAGCCAGCAATTGGACCTGGAACTTTCTCATATCGTTCTGTAAGTTTACATCACTTGACGATATCGATACGAAACCCCGCTAACGCACGTTCTCAGTCACACCATACATCACAGCTGCCATTGACTATCAATATGGATATGTGTTCGCGGCTTGTTGTTTCCTCGGGGCTGTAGTAGTCTACTTCTTCGTCTGCGAATCTCATGGCCGCACTCTCGAAGAGATCGATACCATGTACATCCTCCACGTTACACCATGGAAGAGTAAGCACTGGACTCCCACTCCTGGCGAGGAACTGCCCAACTTGGACAATACCTACTTGACGCCTGGAGGAAGAGGCATCAAGAAGGGCAACGAAGCAAGGGCCCCGGAACAGTTGCGACGGGAGAGTGTACCCGTCACTGATGCCGATATGCAGGCCAGTGGGGCGAGGCAACATGAGTAGGCGTCAGTTAGACTCCCTTTGTTTTCTGTCCTGTCAGCAAGCGTTATAGCGTAGCATAGGTATACAGCAAAATATTCTTTTTGTGAAAACTGTTGGCCCTTTGCCCATACACAGCATGAATATGACTTGGGTACGTTAACTGGTCATGACCAATCCCCTGACGTGCGCATTAGCGGACATTTTCAGCAGAGTCGATTGTTCGCAGGTAACTGAATTCGTTGTAGCATGCAAGACAAGCATACTCGCAATAAAAAAATAGCCGCTGAACAACAGACAAAAATAAAACTGATCACACCGCATGTCCCACAATGAGGGTACGACGGTACAAGTGCAAAAAAATGTTCGAAGAATCCTGAGTGAACCCAGGCACGTTGTCCCCTTCGTGGATCGAACACGATACCTCCAGATTTAGTGACTGAGACTTCAGTCTGGCGCTCTCCCAATTGAGCTAAGGAGACGGCTTTTGATGGAAAAATCATTCGTCACACAATTGTCATAGGCATTGTGTGTGAAAAGTCCAGGAGTTATGGCGCATGGCCACTGATGAACCGAACTGATTCACAACTAGTGGCGCAGTGAGAAACACTCATGTGAGTGGGTCAGCTCATCCGGACCGAAGCGAGATGGAAAAATGTCAGGACAGAGAGCACGACGACAGGCTTCGGCTTGGCGCGGATGCAACACTGTTATGGTGACATCATGGTTTGCGGTCTAATGTGTTTCAAAGTCGTCAGCTCCTTACCAGCAATATCCTCTACGCGTTTTCACGATCTCGTTTCGCGCAAGATCACTTGTTGCATACAACCATGGCTATTGTGGAGAACTGGCTTCCACCGTCGCGTGAGAATTGGGAGCTGATTTGCTACATCTGGCAGTTCTTTCCCGTTGTAAGCATACGCCCGACATGCGAGGCGCTGTGGCGCAACTCCTGCACCCTTTTGATTCAGTAGTTACTAACATTTACAAAGATCACTGCGGCTCAATGGGTTCTGGACTGGTACCCACAGGGCAAGACGTCGGTTGAGTCGCGTTTCAACATTGACGGCAAGATAGGATGGGCAACGATGGAATCGGCAGGCTTTATAACCCTGCTGTACATCATGTACTCACTCCCGAAGGAACTGGGTCTTGGAGAGCTACCTTGGGGTAACTGGACTATGGCTGGCTGCTTTGTGAGTAAAAGTGAAGGATGGGCGAGACATGTGCTAATCCCATCCAAGGTCTTCCACTATCTCTACCGCGCCGTTGTATCTCCCCTCTTGCTCAATCCCAGCATGTCGCCAATACATCCTTTTGTTTGGATCATGGCATTTGGATTCCAAATGTTCAATGCAATCTCGATTGGCGGGTACCTCGCAGGTTATGGACCGACATCACAATACGAATGGGCAGCACGATCAGAGTACATGTTTCTAGGGCTCGTAATCTGGTGCTGGGGACTGTTGGCGAATATGTTCCACGACGACGACCTGCGCGAGATCAGGAGAGCGGCCGATCGCAAACAGCGCAAGGCAGCGGCCGAACAGGGCAAGCCCGTGGAGAGCGTGGACAAGATCTACATGGTGCCGAAGAATGGCCTGTTCAAGTACTCGCTGCATGCGCACTACCTCTGCGAATGGATTGAGTGGGCAGGGTGGTGGATGATTGGGGGTTGGCAGTGTGTGCCTGCACGCACGTTTCTTGTCAATGAGGTGACGACCATGCTTCCGCGTGCGTTGCAGGGCAAGAGGTGGTACGAGAAGAAGTTTGGTAGGGATAAGCTGCAAGGGCGCAAGGCCATAATTCCGGGCATACTTTAGGGAGTAGTTTGCTTATTGGTACGCTAGTCATCAAGCTTCTAGCGCTCCGGTGTCGAGCAGTGGACGTTTGATGGGCGTGGCTTGTGTAAACTAGCGAAGAATGAAGTTGTGCTGAATTAGTGGTAAGGGGGAGTGCGTCGTGGTGGTACACTAAGCATGACATTGTGGAGTGTTGAAGATGGGTGGGGGCAGCCATGCAGCAGCGCGTGCCGAACACGACGATGAACTGCGACAGGGTGCTGATGTCTAATCAGTTCAGGGCTGGTTTGTTTTGCACGAGATGGACGGGGGCGTATTTGTTGGTCACTAGTGAGTGCGCGGGTGGAGCGACAAAAGCATGTGACGACGAGATACGAAAGGCAATCGATGTCAAGCGCGCATCTAGTCGTGTCTTTTACGACGTTTTGCCTGGTAAGACGGCGGCAGGTGCAGCAGTCGCGAAGCCACGGTGCGTTGTTCACACAGTAGAGCAGACGGAAGGTAACGTGCCGACGATACTCTGACCATCTATATTAAGAGTGGCACGCCACGGAGCCAATCACGGGCGCACGGGCTGAAAAGAACAGGAAGCCCGCCAGTGAACACGAGCGGATGATGTTATTGGGACTGGGATATGTGGGAAATTTCGCACCCCAGGCCCGTTTGGATGACGGCATGCGACGGTCATCTCAGAAGCCTCTTGGGCGCTGCTTTCATGGCCGGGGGGTGGTTGTTGTCGTTGTTGTCGTAGTGCGACGCCAGGACATGATTTCTTTCAAGGCCCCTTCCTCCAGTCCAGGGCTCGCAGTATGGATATGGACAGATTCCAGGCGCACACAGCCACGGACATGCCGCATCGGTCGCTAGGCCTGGCGCGCCTCTTGTACTGGCGTCTCGCAACCTCCCCCTTTGGGGCTAATGCTAGTCAGCCCAGGTGCATTAGACACCCGCTTTTCCGTCTGAAGGTCGACGCCAGTCGCTGCTAGGTGCAACACCAGAGGCTGCAGCACGCCTTGGCACGGCACTGCTGACAGACGTCGCCAGCCTCGCAGGCTTTGGCTTTGGGCGCGAGCTGCGACGGCATGGTTTCAGCCAGGCGTGAGGGTGATCGCAATTCCGCCGCTGCTCTTTGACCGCCATCGACTGCTGCCCCCAATAGGCACGGGCGGCAGGGCACAAGAGCGCGTTTGTTGTTGGGCGTCTTCGGTTCGGCAGCTTAATCAACAGGTGCGTGCTAGGGTCGCCCGTCCTCTGGCGTGCGTCTCCACTAGCACTTGCTGCACAACCTCGCTCGTCGTCGCCCACTCGCACCCAAGAGCCTCTGTCGATACATCATCACTGCGGACCCACGGGCGGAGCACTCGAGCGATCGCCGCCCACTCCTACGAGCCCGCCAGCGGCACCACGCAACTCTAAACTACTTCGTCTTGCACAACTGGTCCCCTCTGCTGCTGCTGCTCCCTGACTGACCCTTCCTCCCTGGCGGCACCTGCTATCCGTCGTCGCGTCCGCCACCACAGCTTCTGGCTGCCATTGTCGTCAACATGTCTAGCAACAATGTGACTGCGAGTACGTTGTCTCCTTCTATTCTTTCTCAGACTCCCCAAGCCGCTCCTTCCTCTGCCTCTGCTCCTGCCGCCTCTGCCCCGTCTTCAGATCCGCCCTCGTCAGATCTGCCTTCGCCGTCTGTAACACCCTCCGCAGCACCTGTCCCTCCTGAGGCTTCGTCTGCTCCCGCGCCGTCTTCCAACCCGCCAGAAAACACTCCTTCAAGTCCCGCGCCGGCTTCTAACTCGCCTTCAGCGGCTGCGCCCTCGTCCGAGGCTCCTCCACCCTCGAGCCCGGCGCCCTCGAGCCCTGCCCCTGCGCCCTCGAGCGACGCCGCCGCTCCTTCTAGCCAGCCGCCGCCGCCTGCATCTTCAGCACCCCCTCCTGCACCGTCAACCTCGCAAGCACCTCCACCAGCGCAGTCGAGCCAACCGGCGCAATCGTCAGCAGCAGCACCTCCTCCCCCAGCCACGACCAGCAATGCCACGCCCGTCGCTACAAGCGTCTTCACTGCGTCGTCGGCACCGCCGTCGACCCAAGTCTTCACCTCGGTCACTGTCGTAACCTCCACCCCAACAGGAGAAGGCCAGACGCCCCAAGTCGTCACTGTTACTGCAACCTTCTCCCGGACTGTCGCCGCCGCTGACCCAACCAGCGGCGCATCTTCGACTGGTACCGGTGCTGCTGACCCGTCCAACACCGATCCCACTCAGCTGCAGAACGCGCAAAAAGAAAACTCTGGTGGCATCAGCACTGGCGGCAAGACGGCCATTGCTGTCGTCATCCCCGTCGTGGTTGTTGCTCTGCTAGTACTGGGCGGCATCTTCTTTTGGCGCAAACGCAAGCAGCGCAAGAGCGCCGAGGACGAGCGCCGCAAAGAGGTTGAGGAGTATGGCTTCAACCCCAACCACGACCCTACGCTACCTGCTGTTGGTGCTCTGCAAATGGCCGAGGACGACAGCGGCTACCGAGGCTGGGGCAACACCACCACCAGCTCTAACCGCAAGATGTCAACCACCCTCAACTCGGGCATGACCTACTCAGACAGCAACAGCAATCCCGGCGGCTACACCAGCCCACATTCTCCCACCAACGGCGCCTACTCCGACGCTCACTCCAATGACCCGCTCGTAGACGGCCGTCGCCAGACCATGGACTCGGACGGTATCGGTGCGCTCGGCGTTGTCAACGGCGCTGCAGCGGCCAACTCTGCCAACAACCAGGCTGGTGTGCACCGTGGACCCTCCAATGCCTCGTCATCATACTCGGCAGCCAATCACTCCGACAACTCTGGAGACTACCCTGGCATGGCCAATGGCCATCCACAGGAGTACTACCAGCATCAAGAGTACTACCAAAACGGCCCATATGCCGGAAATGACCCATATGCCGGCAACCAACAGCCGATAATAAGAGACGTGTCTGCCCGACGCAACACAAGGATAGAAAACCCAAGCGTCTTCCCTCAGCAAGGGAACTCTGGCATCGCACAAAACTTCTAGTATCTCGCTACCTGTACATTGCCACTTTATCTTTGCTTCGTCTCCAGCTTTTAGTCGACATATATCCAAATGGGGGCGTTTCATCGGGCGGTCATCAATTCATTTTTTGCATCGTATCTTGATAATGGTCTTTGCTACTTGTTACTGGTGCGATGCGCACCTGTAGGGATGTCGGCATACACTCCTGCACGCCCACTCCACGCGATGGGTTTCTATTCGGAAGGTAGGGAAGCGGGTTCGCCGACACAATCTGGTGGTACGACATTGGAAGATCCTGCACATTGAAGCTGCAGGGTTGCAGTCCCATGTCCGGCAAGCTACATGTTGTGTATTGAGCACAACAACCAAAAGCACGAGCGACTTTGAGTTTGAACCAGCGCAGCATGCGTATTTCACTGCAAGTCGAGTTGTCGACAAAGATTCAAGAGACGACAATTTTGTTCGCTTGGATCTGAGTGAAATGATGCATGCTGGCAGCTTTTTTTTCTTCACCGTCTTCTATCATTTTGATGCTAGGATCTCGGAGGATTTGACGCTTTTTCATGCGAACAATACATCACTCTTGTAATTATACAACGCCTTCTCTACATCACAATCTTTTTGTACCTGTTCTATAACCTATACGCCAACTTCTTCGGCAACCCCTTTTCCTTTTACTTGTTTGGGCCTACAAATGATGACGGAAGTTGTACGCAGAGAGAGAAATAGATTGAAAGCAAACATTACACAACATCTCCACGCTCCGACTCTTCCATTCCGAGATGTGCGTTTGACGGTGCTCGATCCGATTGCATTACATTAAGATCATCCTACTTTCTGCCACTAGGCGACTCACTAGCATGCTTCATGTCTACGCGTTCACAAGACGGTCTATCTTGATCTAGATCTCTTCGCGGAGAGCGGGACAGCGATTATGTTGAGAGAGCCTGGTCTCCTCCAATGGGTCGTTAGTATACAGTAGTGGGTGGTTAGCTTGTATGCGGATGCAATGCAGATCTTCCCGACCCCGTGGTCAACATCCTTCCGAACCGGACCAGAAAACAGAAATGCAGGATAGATGCTAGTCGTTCTCTAGTTGCTGGGCGAGCAGAGACGGCACCTTTATCTTGAAAACCATCGTATCCGGCGACTATCTGCTTCTTTCCTTTCAGCCTCAAACAAAGCACGACAAAACCGGCCGTGTTGAACATGGAGGAGCTTGGCATCTACGACTTGTCGAATGAGCGAGTTTCCAGTTCTCTAGGGTCATTGTGGGGTTCGATGGTGGAGTTTGGTTGACCAGCGGCTTGCCTATCCAGCTACCCGCGGACCCATCCGATCTCGATTTTTTACTGGTTCACCATCGTATTTCGTGGTAACATAACAAAGCTACGTTACTTGGCGTATGCAATAATAGCAAAATGACGCCGAACTAGGTATTATTTCGTGGCGGATACGAAAATGGGCATTGGCTAGTTTCACATGGATCCGGATGTGTCTGGGTGCGACTGGGGAGGTTATGCTGATACCAAGTGTACGTGCATCATAGCGATAGATGAAGACATGGGCTTTGATGCGGCTACTTCAAAGCCAGATTGCAGTCAGAGTAACAACCATCCTCTGGATTCCGTGAATAATAATATGAAGGTAAGCAGAGGTTCGAGGGAAAGAAACTGATGGGTGGAAGATCTCTGTCCTCATCACACACACATTTGACACTGAAGGTGGAATTATAGACTGTTCGCATCTAATTAACATTGTATACACCATGAGACTTGTAGCGTCTCATTATTTCAGGTCACTCCCGCCTTGCAGGTTTTGCGAGATTGAACCTAGCTCTTTTTCGCATAGTAGTGGGCTTGCCAGGATTCACAGCTTTGACGCTGCCCTTGCTGATCATGCTCTCGAAAGCGAGGCCTGCACTAGATGGCTGGGTCGGGTCCGGTTCAACGTGATCATTGACGGCGGATCCGGTAGGCTCAACGAGACCTAGCTGCTCTTGGAGTTTTCTGTATTGAAGTTCAGGGTCCCGCAGATTGGTGCGTGGTGATCTCGACTGGCTTCTGTGCATTCGAGGCGTTTCTGTCCGTTGCTCCGGCACCGGAGAAAACTTTGGAAGAACAACCGATGGGCCAGGTTGAGTGGCAGGCAGCTCTCCAGGTTGCGCTGCCGCAGTCGCGTCGAATTGATCTGGAGATACATCGCCTGTTGTTGCTGCCTCGCTATCTGTGAGCTCATCCCGCCACCTAGATCGCTCTTCTTCAGTCTCTTGAGCTGCTTTCGCTAGCGCAATTGTTTCTTTGTGGGACCTGTTCTCCTCCAGCACACCCATCAACTTCTTCCGATCAACTACTTTCGCGAGATGCCTCAGCAGATCAGCGTCTAGCTCCTCTTCGGGCTTGAGATGCGGAAGAATATCGCCAATTCGATCAACAAGTTGTGCTTTTGCATATCCCCGCAGCAAAACCCCCCATGTGAAGCGGTCAGGTTCAACACCGCTGTTTCGCATGAGCTGGAAGACGCGTTCTGCCGCTTGCACCTGTTTCCTTCTGAAGAAAGCCTGCATAAAGATATTCCAGCTGTAAACGTTGGGCTTTGCTGGACCGTCCGTCATATCTTGAATGAGCTGGGATGCGTTTGCAAATTGCTGTCTCTCACAAAAAGCGAGGAGGAAAGCATTCCAGATTGTTGCGTTTTGAACCAACGGATCAAATACTGGGTTTCCTTCCTCTGCGATCGACTTAAACTTGAGGTATAGGTTATAGACTCGTGTGTTGCTAATCGCCAACGCTGATCGGATCTCCATCTGCAGCATAATGTACAATGCCATTGGTGGAGGAGCAGAATGCATGAATTCGAGCGCAGACGTGTTTTGTGAGATGCTGACGTTCCTGAGGTCTGACGTTCCATAGCCAACAAACGGCCGTAGCGGCGCTACCGAGAAAAAACTGGCGTAGGACTGCCATAGTAGGGTTGAGGCACGTTCGATGTTCTCTTCACCTTGATGGCGTACGTAAAGATAGTAAAGATAGTCGGTTACTAGCCAGGGGTCCCGGATATCTTTTCCTACCTCGGCACAGTGTTGTGCGAAGGCTTGGAAGATAGCTGGGTCGTCCTGCATGGTACATCCGTGAAGCATTATGGAGAAGGTGTGTTTGTCTGGCTGTATTCCGTTTTCTTCCAAAGAGTTGTATACTTTGAAAGCTGTGGCATAATCTCCAGCTTCCATAGCGTTATGCATGACGACATTGTAAAGAAGTATGTCCATCTTGATACCCAAGCGTACAATAGCAGCGATGACAATCGGGGTCTGATGAAAGTCTTGACTTGCGCTCATACTCCTTCGTAGTATGCCCGCGCATGTCCATCGGAGTCTTTTGCGGCCCGCTATGGCCTCGAGAGATGTAGCCGTATGTCTAGCAGCGAGGAAGTCAAGACATTTCAACGCATACTGCACTTCGCCAGCATTGCCAAACGCGGTAGCATAATGCAGCACAGTGTCGAATCCTACGCGCGCTCGATGTTGCACGAGGCAATCGAAGACCTTTTTCAAGTCTTCTGTTGTGGCTAGCTCTACCAAGTTGTACAGTAAACTCTGAGAACAAACGCCGATCCGACCAGCTAACGACTTTTTGAAGACGTGCACGAATGCCGGGACGAACAGGCGCTTGTGCGCCTCTGGGTCGCCATCCCAACTCTTGTTGTCGTGCAACCCTTGTGTATGAAGCTGAGCGAGATGGTCGAGAGCATCGGCGATGGCTTCTCTCTTCCGACCCCGCAACAATGGATCGTTGGCCAGGACTTGTATGAAGCGTAAAGCACGGCCAGGCTTACGATCGAGGAGATAAATGAGCAACCGATGGGCGTAAGCTTTCCGTATCGAGATGTCAAGCGCCAGCCAATTCCTCCATACTTTATGTGTACTTTGGGAAACCCCAGGAATCCTAGCCGCAAAGAGTGTCCAACTCAATCGCACACATCGAGGATCATGTTTGATGGTAACCCTGCGCGTGTGTCTTCGCAAAGATGGATAGAGCGGTCGATCCAGTGCCGCAAATGCATAATGAAGCCCGGTCTCTTTACTTGGGCCGTCAGCTGCCTTGGTCAGGTCGAGATGGGTCAAATTCCAGCGCTTGAGATTCGTCACGCGGCGCGAAAGGGATCTGTATTGGCCTTGAGTCATGTGCGAGAACGAGGAACTCGTAGCCCAGGCAGGCAGCCAGGACATGTAGTTGTCCAAACGCGCGTACTCTAGATAGAGGGCTTTCGCCCGCGCTACGGCTTGTGTAGGTCCGTTTTGAACAAGGCCCGCTGGGGAGGGGGTCCGAGTAGGTTGTAGCCGACGAGCTCGGCGTCGCGAGGACTTGTCTCCTCCTGCTACGCCTTGGTTGTTGGGTGCAATTGTTGCGCATGATCGGGCATATTGGCGAGTGAAGGTCGATATTTCGGCATAAAGACGGTTCACAGAAGCGGAGCGGCCGGTTCCTTTGCTCCAAGAGCCAGTCGTCTGTAGAAGCCCCGCAGCAGATGCGCCCTGTATCCGTTGTTTGCGACATGTTGCTGTTCCAACCGCCTGTCGGGTCTCTGGCATGCCATTTTCACGTTGCACCCCCGTGCCTTGGCCTAGGTGTTTTGCTATACTCTCCTCCTTCTCCTGTGTTGCATGGCTCCGTCTGTGGTGTTGCGTGCTCCTTGTCGGTATAGCCGACTCTGCAAAGACTCTGGGCGCGAGGAACGGGAGGATGGGAAGGTCCGCGCTGGCGATGAGGCTAGCATTGGGGACGCGGAACCGGGGCATGAGGAGGCAAAAGGCTGCTTGGACCTCATTGAGACGTGACTTGGTCGTCTCCAATGGGAGGTGGTGGCGGTACCACGAAAACCTGAGAAAGTGCGTCCTTGGTCGGGAGCGCTAGCCGGAGAAGATCTTGGACTCCCGAGCTCTTCTCCGCAACACGAGCGACGACGCCGACCACTTCGGCCATGACCCATCCGTCGTAGCATCGATACCCTGCGCATAATCACACGAGGCTTCTTACCGAAAACAGCCACGCCATAGCCGAGCTTTTGGCAGCTCCCGACTCGACAACCAGCCGTGCTTGACCCCGGCGCAACTGCAAAGCTCTCGCCATGTCTTCGCACGAAAAGTTATCGGCGGCCGCCAACGACCGGAAGTCACGCCTCGCACAGCTCAAGTCACTCAAGCGGAAGCAAGAACAAATATCAGACGCGCCAGAAGCTGCCGACTCACCATCCACCCAGCTCCAGACCGAGACCTCGCAGGCCCTTGCGCGCACCGACGAAGAGGAACCTTCGGTCGCAGCAACCTACCTCTCCGGCCGCAACTACGACGCGACGACGCGCAACGTCAAGCTGGGCTTCGACAACCTACCCATCGCTGACCCCACCAACACGTTGGAATACAGGGCAGAGCAGTTGGCGCTCGAGACAAAGGCACAGCAGGACGCCGACAAGGCAGAAGACAAGGGTCTGGATCTTTTCAAGCTACAGCCCAAGAAGCCAAACTGGGACCTGAAGAGAGACCTGGAGCACAAGATGAAGGGACTGAATGCACAGACGGACAATGCCATCGCAAAGTTGGTCCGAGAAAGAGTGGAAGCACAGAAGGCTCTCAGAGAGAAGCAACCGACCGACGCAAGCAATGGAGAAGAGGTGGGCATGGACGGCAGTGAGTTAGTCGAGGCCATGCACCTCAAGGAGCAACAAGACGAGCGAGAAAGGAAAAGGGACGAAGAGGACGAGGATGTGAGCTGAGAGGGCATGGGTGATGTCTGATGGATTCCAGAATAAGAGGCAAGGATGCTTGTCTCAGCCCATGCGCTCCCGAGGCTTGTAGCTGCTCTGGGGACGCAGGCATGGAGGTGCCAACATGTACGCCATCCAAGCAAGGCACAAGCATAGCATAATACGCAAATCGAACCGCGAGAGAGCAGAACCGGATTGTCGGAGACTATCTAGGACCCTTGGGTCACGATGAAACCACAACTCTTGTCTACTCTCTACCACCTCTTTCGACGTCAAACCAGTTCGACTACGTAAAACAGCACCTGCGGAAAGATGAAAAAAATAATTACAAGTACGCCTATCTCCGATCTAATGGGTTTCTTTCAAAAGACGAAAAAAAATACATACAACAGCGGGGATTCGCCAGTGGTCACCCACCTGACTACTAATCCGCCGGTATCTTGCTTAACTAGGGCTGAGCGAACGGGAAGCCGTGATCTCAAGATCCTATGGTCGTATGTGCTTGTTTAGGAGAGATGTAACAATCACATTCACCAAAGAAACTCGGTATTGCTCTCCAGTAGCATCTGATCTGCACATTGGTATTCATGAGCTAGCATGATTTAAGTGAGCGAAACGCTGCGAAGATACCATACACAGCTTGAGAACATCGTTTCTTGAAATGGCCATACGTGTCGAGTTCCCTTATATTTATGCGTGCTGCCGACTACCATTGCGCAGATTCAGTCCAAGTTGCTAATTGTATCAGTCTACTTCTGTTGCAGGAGGCTCTGTCCAGCAAGTGCCTGACTAGATTATGGAGTGTCAGTGTTGCACATGTCACACATATCTGCTTGCTGTGCTATTCCCGCGAGCCAGCCGAATCCAAGTGGCTCGGTATGTACAAAGATAGTTCATCTCCTCTCATGTACATACCGAGGAGATTGCTGGGGCTACATGATGGTTGTCTGCTGCCAGATGCGTCGTGTTGCAGGCTTCCTTCCCCACACAGAGGGTCCGGCTGTTCTGTCCCGGCTTGCCGCTCATAAATCGCACCTCGGCATCTCCACGGGCCAAAGGTGCTGGGGATGCGGGGACACCCGTCGCGCTACATACATTATCATGGAACGCGTCTCTCGGTTGTCGAGCATACTCATCGACCAAGAGCCAACACAGTTTCAACGTGCTGCTCTTTCTTCGAATCCTGCTCACGCGCCTTGACTGCCAGAGCTCCTACACGCCTTCTTCTCCTTGCTACCTCACAAACCGCCATCATGGTCGGCCAGAAGCAGCCCGTCTACGTCCTCGGCGTGGGTATGACCAAGTTCATCAAGCCTCGCGGCAAGGTCGACTATCCCGAACTCGGGTTTGAAGCAGGTGTCAAAGCCATGCTCGACGCGCACATCAACTACGACGATGTCGACCAAGGTATCGCATGCTACTGCTACGGCGACTCAACTTGCGGCCAGCGCGTCTTCTACCAGTTCGGCATGACTGGTATTCCAGTGTACAATGTCAACAACAACTGCTCGACCGGCTCAACAGGCCTGTACATGGGACGAAACATGATTGCGCATGGAGCAGCCGACTGCGTCTTAGTTGTGGGCTTCGAGAAGATGTTTCCCGGAAGTCTACAAACCTTCTTCCAAGATCGCGCGAACCCGACAGGCCCGTCCAATTTGATGATGAAGGAGACGAGAGGCGTTACCAACGCCCCTGGTGCCGCCCAGATATTCGGAAATGCTGGACGGGAACACATGGAGAAGTGAGTCCAGACACACGCTACACGTACAAGTCACATACAAGCCATATCTAACCACCCCACTAGATACGGCTCCGAACTCAAAGACTTTGCAGAGATTGGTCGCATCAACCACGCCCACTCAAAGAACAACCCCTACTCGCAATTCCAAGACGAATACACGCTCGATCAAGTCATGAATGCGCCCATGATCCACGAACCCCTCACAAAGCTTCAATGCTGCCCGACCTCGGATGGGGCTGCTGCCACAGTCCTTGTCTCACAGGAGTTCCTCGACAAGCGCCCCGAGCTCAAGGACCAGGCTATCCTCATTGCTGGACAAAGACTGGCCACCGACACACCGTCACTGTTCAACCGCAGCGCAATCGAACTAGTAGGATATGGTATGAGTGAACTAGCTGCTCGCGAAGCACTCGACGAGGCCAACGTATCGCCAGACGATGTCAGAGTGTGCGAACTCCACGACTGCTTCTCTGCCAACGAGATGATTACCATCGAAGCCCTCGGCTTGGCTCCCAAAGGAAAAGCCCATGAATTGATCCGCAAAGGCGGCATAACCTACGGTGGAAAGGTCGTCATCAACCCCTCTGGTGGTCTGATCTCCAAGGGCCATCCTCTCGGCGCCACGGGTCTCGCCCAATGCGCAGAATTGGTTTGGCACATGCGCGGCTGGGCCAACAACCGCTCAGTCAAGGACACCAAGGTCGCCCTGCAACACAACCTGGGTCTCGGAGGCGCCGTAGTCTGCACAGTTTACAAGAGGCACGATGGAAGCGCTGCGTCAGATAAGTCAGATGAGCAGATTGGCAAAATCACAGGACTAGGATACAACCCAGCAACCGTCGCAAAGGGCTTCACAAAAGAGCATGTGGAAGCTGTCAGGAGCAAGAAGGCGAGGAGTCAATGGGCATTACAAGACATAGAGGAAAAGGTTGAGGCTAGGTTCTAGGTGTGCGTGTGACTGTAACAGCGATGACCATTGCGTATAGACTTCCTGATTACTTCCATTACACTCACCATGAATTATGCTCCAATGTCTCTCTCCAATCCCTTTCCAAGCAATGTATCATCGGCAGATGTTTGCTGGAAGCATGGAATGGTAGCTTCCGGTAGACATTGCCGGGAATTACGTCTCAATCCGATTTGTGATGAATCGTATGAGTCTTACATGTCTTCTTGCAGCTCCGTGCTAGAGCAGGGCTTAGCTATTTTGTCACCTGTCTGAGAAGTCATGAAGACATCACCTACCCACAAAATCACGAAGCAGAAGAAACGAAAAAAAAAGTCTAGAATGATTATCATGGGCTGGTATCTCGATTGACCTTTGAACCTCAGCTTGCCGTGGGCAGAAGAGACTCGCAGTTCTGGTAACGCTTTTGGGTGGGTGCCACTCTGCTGTAGTATGCAAGACAAGGCAAGGGAATTTGTACAGTAGAGTAGAGTAAAGTAGTAAGCAACTTCGTCCAGGCCCGCTTCGATAACCATGCATAGGCTGCCATGTCAATTATGCCCAATCTCTGCTCAAAACTTAAAATCCTGATCTCTCCTAGTTTCGCGTCCGTCTCACTGAGCAGCGGAAGCATTCTAGGCACCGCTCGCTACACCGCGGATGTTGATGCCTTCTTGGCTCCGGTTTCGTCCTTGACCGCGGATATTCATGTCGCCGTCGCGCGTGATGCGATCTGCCAGACCGCGACGAGAGCGTGACGGCTCCGAGAAGTCGGTAATATAAGGATCACGGTCATCACCCTTTAGGCGACCAAACGACTCTTCGGGCTCATCGTCATCGCGTGTGATGCGGTCAGCTAGCGATCGCTTCGGCTGCGGTAGCACGGGCTGTCCGTTCTTGGTCATGCGCGAAAGCAGCGACTCCCCGCCTCCTCGTGTCTTGGATACGTCAATAGCGTTTGACCGATGGTGATTGCCCATTGGCGACGTGTCAACGAAGAAAGCGTCCTTCTGCCAACGTCCACCACCTGTAGGGCCACCCTGACGGTCATAGTTGGCACGGTCGTGCGTCCAACGATCCTGGCTGGATTTACGATTACGGCGGTTGTTACGGCTGCGACTGCGGCTGCGGTACCGACGACGGCCTGCATGGGTTTCGTGCTCTGCAAATCCGAATCGACCGTCGCCTTCCTCGTCAGAGGCAGGCGAGGCGCTGCGTCCTCGTAGACGACCAAAGCGTGGCTCTGCCGGACTGGGACTGTTAGCCTGCTGATCAACAATTGAGGGCGCTGTGCTGACATACCTTCTTGAGCCGGGCCGGTACGAGTCGACGTCTTTGCCTTGGGCATCGTTCCTGAGCCTGCCTGGGCCTGGTTGGCGGCCTCCCCTACCGCGACCGCGGCTGTCGCGTCCGTCACGGTCGTCGCGAAAGTCTCGTCCGTTGCGGCGTGGGCCCCTCTGGTCGAGGCCGGAATCGCCCATGGACTCATCCCCACTGTTTCTCCGCCTTGGCCGCTCGTCAGATGCCATGTCGTCATCACCGTAATCCAGATAGTCTTTCTTGGGAGGCGGCTTCCGTCGTGGCTCCCTTTGGTGATTGCCCGCGACATCGGGGTTGCGCTGGTAGTAGTTGCTCCTAGTGGCCGCGCCCCTCGGCTTCTGGTCTCCGGCATTGGACTGCCTGACCATGAGGACGCTGTTCGGCTTCTTCGAATACGGCTTCGCCTTGCGGGGCTCTTGCATCGAGACGTTGCTCAAGTCGCCATTGTCGGGGTGTGTGAGGATAGTCAGGGCGAGCGTCGCGTCTTCCTTGTTGTAGAATTCGAGGTTGACCGAGTTGTCATTGACCCAGCGCAGTTGCTTAACGCGCGGGTCTGACTGACAATGCTCCATAGCCCAGTACAGCGGATCGTTGGGGTCGAAGTCGCTCACGCCCTGGAGGTTGAGGGATTCCGGCCATGGCTCGTGTACGATAATGTCTTCGGTGTAAGCTGCGGGTACGCTTCCCTCTGCTTCTGCCGCGGTGTTCTGCCGTGCCCATGTCAGTCAACTGTCTCCTTTGTTGTGTAACCTCGCGCATTGCTTACTGGGACAAGCTGCTGTGGTTGCGACGGTTGCGCTGCCTGTGCTATGTCTTCGCCTACATCAATGTCAATATCGTAAGCGACATCGGTCATATCAGTGTCATCCATGGCAACGAGGTTCAACAGAGAGGTTCAATGCAATTTGGCGAGGTTGTTGGTGCAAGCTGGAGAGCAGCGCGCGCCGCTGGTAAGCTCCAAAGCGCGGGCACTAACGTGATCACGTGCAGGGCTCCGGTGTCCGACAACGCCGCGGTACGTGATTGTCATTCACCACCAACATTACTTCGTATACCAAGGTCACGGTGAGGATGAAAACAAGTTTAGGTCTGGATTAGGAATGTGATATCACGCTACGACAAGCCCACCAAGGTCACTGTGCCTAGACGACAGCCAGGGCCATGGCATACGTCGAAGCTGCGCTCGAGACGGACATCAACCTCCAAAACCAGGTGCCAACTCACACCTGCTCTTCTAGCGTGAACGTACCAGTCTTCGTAATGAGATACTCATTCACAGCGACATCCTTCCCAGACTCCTTGCCATAGCCAGATTGCTTAATGCCACCAAATGGCGACTCCGCAGCAGAGGAGTTGCCCTGGAACGTATTAGTACACTTGCGCAATATCTTCGTGCCCGACATACTGTGTTCAAACCAATCATGCCAGCCTCCAGGCTCTCAAACAGTCTCCACATGCGATCGATATTCTTTGTGAAGCAGTAGGAAGCAAGACCCATGCTGGTATCGTTGGCCTCCTTCACCGCTTCATCCTCAGTATCAAACTTGATGAATGTACTAATCGGGGCAAAGGCCTCTTCATTGGCAAGATCCATATCTGACGTAATGCCGGTAATGACAGTAGGTTCGAAGAAGTAGCCGCCGTCTTTCTTGATCGTGTTTCCACCCGTGTGGATTTTCGCGCCTTTTTTCTTCGCATCTTCAACAAGGGCGAGCGCTTTTTCGACACCTCTTGGGGTCGTCACTGGTCCCATCGTCGTCTTCTCGTCTGAACCGTGGCCGACAACAATCTTTTGTGTCTCCGCGTTCCAGCGTTCGAGGAACTTGTCGAAGATACCGGCTTGAACGTATATCCGATTCGCGGTGATGCACGCCTGACCCGCGTGTCGGTATTTCAGTGCGAAGATCTGGGTCATGGCCTGTTCGATATTTGCATCGTCAAAGATCAGGACAGGACAGTTGCCTCCCAGCTCCAGTGTCACTTTCTTCAGGTTATCGGCACACATCTTAGCAACTAGCTTGCCAACACGTGTAGAGCCTGTAAAAGTAACCTTGCTGACAAGCGGATGTCGACAGAGCGCTTCACTGAGTTCTGGTGTCTTGTCAAGGTCAGTAGTCAGGACGTTCAGGGCGCCTCTGGGGAACCCAGCTTCTTGCGCGAGATACGCAAGCGTGAGTATAGTGATTGGCGTCTCTGGGCTGGGCTTTACGATCATCGTACAGCCGGCAGCCAATGCTGCACCAGCTTTGCGGAGGACCATCGCGATGGGAAAGTTCCATGGTACCAATGCAGCAGCGACACCGAGGGGCTGTTTGATTGTGAAGATGCGTCTGTTTGGTAGTGCAGGCGTAAAAACACTGCCCTGTATACGTTCTGCTTCTCCAGCAAACCACCATGTGAAGCCCGTCGAGTAATCAATCTCTCCATACGCCTCGGATATGGGTTTTCCGGTTTCGTACACAAGAATGGTCGCTATATCATCCCTGTTCTCTTTGATGAGAGCGTCCCATCGGTAGAGCATCTGCGCCCGTTGCCGAGGACTGATCTTCTTGTATTTCTGGAAACATTCGTGTGAGCTTTTTACAGCATCATCAACATCTGATGCATCGTTTGTGGGGCACTCGATCCACGGCTTTCCAGTTCCAGGGTCTATTCGCGCGTCAGATGCAAGTCTTCAAATGCGCCCCAATGACAGACCAACTACTTCAAATGTCTTTCCTGATTTTGCTTGTACCCAGTTGCCATCTACAAAGGATAGGTTATGTAGCAAATCTGGATTTTTGAGCTTGCATGCATCAGTACAATATGAGGAACCATCGAGTCAGTCTTTGCGCACCTTGAATGGTAGCTGGTGTTTACTGTCCGCGACCATGTTGCTGTTGATCTGAATCTTGTCCGCGTAGTTTAAAGGTCTAGTAGTGGCTTATATTGAGAGCTATGTTTCGAAAGCCGGAGGTGCGCAGCGCGAAACAACTTGCTCTAGAGACAAGGAGTGGTGAAGTTTGAGCGGAGGGCGTGTCGATTCCGCAATCACTAACACAGGCATCTGCAGACACCAAGAGCTTCCCCACCTTTCATCATGTAGCCTACATGACCGATACTTTTATCAGCTGCTACACTCGGCTACTCCACTAAAGGTCACCCGGAGAGACGCCAGAGACGCTGAATACAGAGGACGTATCGGTGCAGATGACCTCCAATTGGTTCAAATCTCGGTGGTTCTCCAACACGACGTCAACCTCATGCGGGGCATCACGCTTACCCCTCACTGTTGTGCGGTGCTGGAATCCATGCAACGTCTAGTCGGCAGACTGTGATTGGAGATGCGATACCGATGGCAGATAGCAGGGTCCATGAAATGGTGGGCAAGACCGTACCTACTGTCCTTCTCGTAATCACAACAACAACATCGCTGCTGCCTATCCAACAATCGGCATTGGTCGCTGGTAGCCCAAAATCGTGGTCGACTAACCATATCTCATCGTGAACTGCAACCATCAGAGCTCTCGTCATGGGAAGACTAGACGGCAAGGTCGCCATCGTAACTGGTGCATCGCATCCTCGTCTTCCCCTCTCACAACCCACTAACGACCTTAACAGGTGGCGGCTCAGGCTTCGGCGCTGGCATCTCAAAAGGCATGGCGTCCGAAGGAGCCAAAGTTCTTGTCTGCGACATCAATCAATCCGGCGGCGAAGCAACCGCAGCAACCAATCCCTCCTCCCTTGCTTTCCACCACATGGACGTGACCAAAGCCTCAGACTGGAAAGCCACCGTCTCAGCCTGCATCGAGAAGTTCGGCCGCTGTGATATTCTCGTGAATAACGCAGGCTGGAGTTATACTAACAAGCCTACCACAACGGTCACCGAGGATGAATTCGAAAAAGTCTTTGACGTCAATGTCAAGGGTGTATATCTGGGTTGCAATGCTTGGGTAGATCAGGCAATTGAGCGGAAAGAAGGAGGTGTGATTATCAATATTGCCAGTGTTGGGGCTACGCGCCCAAGGCCGGGATTGGTGTGGTAAGATTTAGCTGTACGAAACGCATGTGGAACACACACTGACTTTGTATCTTCACCTTGACAGGTATAATGCGAGTAAAGGCGCTATATGGAACGTAAGCTATGTCTTCTTATAGTGACTCCAGTTTGCACGAGGATTTCATTTACTCACATGTCATTCAGGCGACAAAAGGACTTGCAGCAGAATACGGCCCACATCAGATCCGCGTCGTGTCCATCTGCCCTCTCGTGACGGCAACGGGTCTCTTCTCCTCTTTCACCGGAATGGAAGATACGCCAGAGAATAGAACGAAGTTTACGTCTAATGTACCTATGGGCAGGATTGGGGAAGTGGACGATGTGGTGAATGCGTGTGTCTTCATGGCAAGCAAGGAAGCAGGTTTCATCACTGGAGTCAATCTCGAGGTGGATGGTGGACGGTGTATCTGATCTACCCTGGCTACAAAAGCTAGTTCAAAGAAACCAGTACGGCAGACTTTCGCCCTCAATGAAGCTCATAAGTGTCGTCACAACCATGCACTCGAGTCTAGCCGTGCATACGCACATCCTCATCCTCTTCGTAATCCCATGCCTCGTCCGTCTCAAGCAATTCATCAATCTCCTTTCTCCTTCTGACTTCCTCACTATCCTGATCAATCCCATCAATCAATGCATCCTGTACAAACGCACCTTTCCTATCCTCCTTGCTCATCGCAATTTCCCTATCAATATCCACAGCCCAACCTTCCCAGACCGCACCTCTCTCGGTCTCCTTCATCCTTCCCCTACTGGCCCTCCACCTCTTTGTCAATTCCCGCTCTCTCGCTGCCGGCGATGCAGTCTTCATCAATCCATAGGCCTGTCTCACTTTCTCGTAAACAGCACGATGTGGGACTGAAGTACCCCTCGTCGGCGCTATATAGCTCTCCAAAACCTTGTACTTGCCCTTTCGAACCCTGTCCTGCGCGTTGGTCCACACACCCAAAGGTAGGAAGACGGCGCGACTAAGCGTGATTTTCCCGCTTAGAGGTTGCGTATATCCGAGAAGAAAAGCGTCTGTTTCGGCACAACCATTATTGCCTAGCTTCATTCCGCCAGGGCCGATTGTGTTCGAGGGGATGAGGATCCTGGGCAAATAGATCTGAACTGGAACACCATGATGAGAGGTGGCAAAAGGCGAGGTGGCTAGAAAGTTTGGTGCTAGGGACGACAGTGGGGAGGGTGGTGGTCGAAGTGTGAGTGGGGAAGGAGCGGAGCGCTGCATACTGACGTGAGGAGGGGGCAAAGAGGGAGAGTTAAGTGAAGAGAGTGTTTGAGAGCACTGTTGGCGCTCTTGAGCTGATATGTACTGACTTCCTGGGCCGTTGAGAGTTGGAATATCTGGTTCTCGTAACAATGCTGGGCCAGTGTTATGATATCCTTGGTATAAGCTAACAGCGTGGCCCAAGCCTGCAAGACGCTGCGCGAAATCTGGCGGTGATGTAGGACTAGAGAATCCGGGTCCAACCGGGTAAGACGGCGGAGTCTGAGTTTGTTGAGGCAGATTCGAGCTGTAGATGTTAGGTTGAGTTTGAGTAAAGGGGTAAGTTAGCGGCGGCGGAGGCCCAAGCGGAGGGAGGATGTTTCCAGAGATAAAATGACCATCGTGTTCAAGCCCAGGTGGTGCCAGACGTTCCTCGTGGTTTAGCACTGATATTGTTTGTCGTGCCTGATTTGAAGTGTTGTTTCTCATGATCTCTGCTATGTATGATGATATCGACGCTCTTGAAGGTGCAAGGCCCGAACCAGACAGACCACCATGGCCAAATGGATGTTGTTGTTGCGAGGAAAGCGTAGGGTTGGGACTCAAAGAGCCTCGGGGTTGATTGGACATCATCAACGGAGGTCGAAGCGGTAGCGGTAGTAGATTTGGAATCGTTGGGGGCGGTGGTAGTGCTGGCCTAGGCAGCGTATACAGTCCGCCTCTAGGAGCACTGGTGTCATCATCCGAGTCCCCATCGGTGCTCACGTCGCCCTCATCTTCGTTCTTCGACCCATGGCCATCAGTATCGGCGGAAGAAGGTGAGGTTGCTAATCGCCCGCCACGCCCGCATATGTCTAGTAAAGCCGCTCTGTCTATTGCACCTTCGAAAAGCTTGCTTTTCATCTTACCGACAAGTGGCACAGGAACGATATTAATCCTCTGATCTCTCCCAACTCTAGTCTGCTGAATCTTACGCGATATTTGGCTAGCTGTGTCCGGACTCTGCATGGTTGAGGGCGTGATAGGGATGAGAGGCACACCAGATGAGCCTGCAGGAAAAGTGCTGCGACCAGCAAGCTGAGCCTCTTGTGCCAACTTGTTGCTGATGGTAATTTCCATCTGCTTTGCTCTCTGTTTCTCTTTGGCCGAATGGATCATCTGCGCAAGTTTCGCGTCTTTCTCGTAGTTTTCGAGGCCACCTGCTCCTTCACGCGGTGGCGTATCTTTCAGACTCATTGTCTGACACCTGTGGTAATCCTTTACCTGTTGTGGGGTAACACCTGCTTCCATGAGTAGGTAAAGCGCGCGTTGGCGTGACTTGAAGCAAGCAACGTGATACTTGGCCCGCTTGACCCGGTCCCGAGGGATATTGATAAGAGGCGGTAGAGGCTCGTTGAGCTTCGGGGGTTGGATGCCGAAGTGGACTTCATGATACTGTAGACGCTCACTTTCTTCCACCTTGCGCTCAAATGTCGCCAAATCGGGCTTTTGGCGCATCTTCTTGGTGGGCGAGTTCTGTGTGAGCTCTTCTGCGTTGGCCTGTTTTGGCGTCTCGTTCCCTGCTCCATCCTTGTTGCCGTCTCTTGTGATGGCATTTGCCTCGTCCAACTTCTTTTTGACGTCCTCGGGAACAAGAATCGGATGGTACTCAAAGTCCCATAAGCTTGGAATTTCTCCATACAGAGCCGCGTTCAGAGCCTTTCCGTCTCCCTCGTAGAAGTCGACCCACCTATATAGGAACTCGATGAAATTTGGCACCACGGTGCTGTTGACCTGGACGATGTCGACCAATATACGCAGCATATCCTCCTCATGCATCAATTCGGGGTCGATTCTGCGAGCCTGGGCGGTTATTGGGGGCGCGGCACGCCCTGAAGGTGGCTGGACAGTAGGGGTGTTTGGCTGGCTCGAATCGAGACGAGGCCTCTTCGGTGAGTGTGGTGCTACGGCTGGGTGGCGAGCGGCCGTTTCGTCAACCTGCCATTGCACGCACCACGTCCACAGCTCTCTGCCCGTTTCCAGTGACTTGCGCTCTGTGAAGTCCTGGAGCAGCGCCACGAAGATGTCGTGGTTCGTGTCCATGCGGTAGGTGATGGCGTGTTGCTTGTACTGCTCATAAGGCACGAGTGTGGGCAGCGGCTCAACATTGCCGACGACGTCCTGCAACTCCAGGTAGCGGTCGTCGAACAGGTCAAGAACCTTGCCATGGGACGCCATGTTTGCGCGGGCTTGTGCGGTGGTGTCGTTGGAGACGAAACTCTAGTTGACTTGATGTTGTGTAGGTGAGAGGGGCAAGGCAGACGCGTAGTGCTGCCATGTAAATGCAAACGAACAATGGGAACAGAGAGTGCGGAGACATGAACCTTTGCGGACCCGAATTGGAAGCCCTAGATATTCTGTACAGTCGCAGGAGGGGTATCGTCGCAGGCGTGCTATCGCGCCACCTTCACATGCTTCTAGTCTACACGCGCGCAGGCAACCGCTCATTTGCTGCCCTCCCTGATCTTCTGCATGATGGCGCTTGCCCTGTCCTCGGCCTCTTCGCGTACTCTCCTCCAGTCTGTCATGTACACCTTCTTCACGCCCTCCTCGAGGCTCCTGTTCCACCTGTCCTTTGCCATTTCAGCGAGACCAACCGGCGCCTCCCGGCTTGTCGGCTCGGGCCCGGGCTTCTTGGGCTCGTAGAATTCGCTAAGGACCTGGCGCTGCTGTCGTAGGAGCGCGGCCTGTGTTATGCGGTTTTGCGTGTGCAGCGAGATGGAGAGGTAGAGGACGCCCGTGGTGAGGGTGACGCCTCCGAGCTGCCTTGGTTAGCGAGCAGCCACTGCACGGGGACTGGCAGCACCTACGAAGCCGGTGATGAAGCCCATGGCTGAGCTGGACCAAGGTTGACGTGTGCGCGAGGTTGCGTTGGGATGGGATGCTCTTGCTGGATGCGTCGAGGGCCAATGGCTTCGCAGATGGATGCACTTCCGTGTCCCACTGTCTCTCAATGCAATGCGAGGCGCTGTCTTGGGCGTGGACACACAGATGTCTGGGTGGTGGAGAGTTGACTCGGGTGTGAGGTCAGCGCTGAAATCGCGCCGTGCCCTCCCTCGACAGCTGCCAGGGATTCAACTGTCCCAAAGCGGCAACTTCCCGACATCCGTCCAACGCAGCTGACGCCGGCGCGCCCGACTCCACCACACCTGCACTCCCCGCCTGGACGAATGCTGCCTTTGTCAAGTACACAGACGCTGCAGTCACGCTTGGTGCACGCTAGAGACGACGCATAGCTTCGTGTGCCGTCGGAATCGTTTAAAGAGTTGGGTTGGATTGTATGTTTAGGTGCCTTCGTCTCCGTTCTCTGCCTCATTCGCTCCTTTCCATCCAACACGATGCTTTACGATCCGCCAATGATATCTGCTGTCCTGGTCGCTTTTCCGTCACCTTCACTCCCATCCAATCCTGCACCACTATCGCGGTACCGCTCAAGCGACGGCGTATCGGCATAGCACGACTTCATGAAGCTCTCAGGGTAGCGCGCACCGCCAACCTCCGCCTCTAAATGCGCGTATACAAAGTCAGTTCATGTCTCACAAGCACAAGCACAGGCACTCTTACCTTCACAAGCCTTGCGGATCTTTTCCTTCTCCTCTTTACTCACTTCAACCTTCACACTTCCCACATTCTCTTCCAGGCGCTCAGCCTTGGTTGTGCCCGGGATAGGGAAGATGTCTTCACCCTGCGCCATCAACCACGCCAAAGTCAACTGGCTTGGAGTGACGCCTTTGGCCTTTGCAACCTCAGTAATCTGCTCCACAAGCTTAAGGTTCTTGGGGAAGTTCTCAGCACTGAAACGAGGCGCATGTCGACGGAAATCGTTCTCTTCAAAGTCCTCTGGGCCCTTGAGCGCACCACTCAGCATTCCGCGGCTCAGAGGCGAGTAAGCGACCACGGCCACGCCTAGCTCACGGCATGTCCTCAGTAGGTCGATTTGCTTACTCTCGATGTCCAGGGCAAAAGGAGAGTATTCAACCTGTACAGCCGAGATGGGATGGACTTTGTGCGCTCTTCGCAGTGTCTCGGCGCTGACTTCTGAAAGACCGAGGCACTTTACTTTCTTGAGGTTAACGAGATCGGCCATGGCTTGTACAGTGAGTTCGATGGGAGTCTTCTGGTCAACACGGTGGCAGTAATAGAGATCAATCTGTTCAATCCCGAGCCGTTGCAGAGACTTCTCGACGGCCTCCTTGACATATTCTGGAGAAGAGTCAATTTCGGCGCCCATATTCTTGACAGCAAATTTAGTCGCAAGGAAGATGTCATTGCGCTTGTCGGGGTTGGCCTTGAACCACTTTCCGACCAAGTCTTCGTTATCACCGTATCTAAAGCATTTGTTAGCTGCTGCTGGGCCTGCATTTGTAATCGTCTTACATGTCTGAAGAGTCCCAGAAGCGTTCGCCAAGCTCATGAGCTCGGTCAAGCAGCGCTAGGCGCTCAGAGTCGGGTTTGGGCTGGCCATAGAAGGCGGACAGGCCCATGAGGCCAAACCCCAGGCGGTTGACTTGGGGACCATCGCGACCGAGAGGTGCAGTGGGTAGAGACATGATAAAATCCGTCAAGTTTATGTCCTCGTTGGTACAGAGTGGTGTTGGTTTTCAGTTCCTGATGGTGGCGATAGTCCGTTCTTGCAAGCGAAGTGACCGCTATTTATGTTGTTGTGGTTGACTTGATGAATGTCGGCGCGTGGTTTCTTCTGGTTATAAGCCAAGCTGCTGTAGGATTTCAACCAAGAGAGATTTGATTACTGGAGAAGTAAGCACTGGACGAGCGGAGTCGGATGAGCTTAATCATTGAGCACCTAACGCATATCCATCATCGCAATGACGCTGGCACTCCACCCACAATGACGGACGACCCCGCCGTTAACTCCTTAACCCCGCTATTTTGATGAAATCACACCTATATGTTGACGGAGATACTGCCTAGCACTGCACATGCAGCTCGAGTGTGAAACCTTGACCTCTGTGAGGGCGTCTACGAGCAAATCACCCTGGCGATTTGGTGGACTGCACGACATGGTGGAGATTGTCTGGTGCACCAAAGTGGACAGAGTGATGCGGAGATAAGGCGCCTGTGCTCCGTTCGAGTGGAGATTTACTGTGACTGTATGAAGGCAGAGTCCGCCGGATGGTCTAGAGAGAAGCTCAAGATTTTCAGACTGTTTTGCACGCTACGTGCCGTGTGGCTTGACGCTGGAAGTTGAGAAGGATCGGCTGAAGTGTCGCTGACTGCGCAGCTGCTGGGCACTTCCCGCGGGCCATCCGACAAGCGGATTAGCGCCCGTCAAACTTCACGACATCACATCTTCCTCCCCACCATGGCTTACCACGTTTGTAGAGCCGCCGCCACACTCAGAAGCGGACCGACGTCTGAATCTCAGATATCTTGCTCAGACACCGACACTTGGTGACGACCTAGTCAAGGTAACACAACATGACCGCCCAAGTACGCGACCTCAAGCCGCTCAACATTAGACCTGTCCAGCATCAAGTCCACGACCCTCCCAAGACAGACCCTTTCGACTTCAATCACCACGATGACAAGATACACATTCTTCTCTGCGCGTCAGGGTCGGTTGCAACCATCAAGATACCGAACATGATCAATGCGTTTGCGAAACACGCGAATGTACGGATCCGACTCATATTCACAGCTGCGGCAACCAGCTTCTTGCAAGGACAGAGCGACGAACAACCTTCCATGGAAGATATAGAAGCTCTGCCGAATGTAGACGGCATATACTTTGACGAAGACGAGTGGAGGGCTCCATGGGTACGAGGCAATAAGATCCTTCACATCGAGCTACGGCGATGGGCAGATATCATGGTCATTGCACCCTTGAGTGCTAACGAGCTCGCTAAGATAACACAAGGCTTGTCAGAGAACCTTCTGCTATCCGTTGTACGCGCGTGGGATACCACCGGTCTGATCGATCCCGTAAGGACCATACCAGGCGTGCAATGGCCGCAAGATGAGGGAGGCATACAGAAAAAGAGGATATTAGTCGCACCAAGCATGAATACTGCCATGTGGTTTCAGCCCATCACAAAGAGGCAGGTGCTGGTACTCGAGGAAGAGTGGGGTGTGAAGAATGGGGGCTGGTTTGAGGTACTACAACCCATGGAGAAAGTGTTGGCGTGCGGGGATACCGGAAGCGGCGCGATGAAAGACTGGATGGAGATTGTGGGAGTAGTTGAGCAGCGCCTGGGCCTGACACCTTGATGGCGCCCGATACTTGCTCTATCAAGACAGAGTGCTCTACGATCATGCGGGGAAGAGTGGTTAACAAAAAAAACTTACCATGACAGAACTCTGATGGGCGCCCCTCGCACGCTACCCATGGTGACGGACTCCTTAATTTCTTTTGCCAGACGATCGTTGTGCGACCCGGTGAATCTGGGCGTCTGCTCAGTCTCCCTTCTGTCATTGAGGAGAATCGAATAGGCGACTATGATCTAGCAGAGATGAGTAGCTACCCAACGCCGCCAAATCGCCTTCGATTCTTGATGAATAACTCAAGAGATTTCACATACTTATACAGAAAGTTAGCAAGATCGAGATTAAAGATAGCAAGAGTTGTGTGGCAGTGTCGATATTGGTATAGATATGTGTTGGGCGTTTGTTGTCATGGTCGGTGTTGTGTAGACTGAGACCCGCATTCACCTAGGTGACGAGGACTAAACGGGACTGAGACCAGAGCAGCGAGAGCACCAGACCGTAACGTCATGTGCGACTTAATCATCCATACACTCACTTTGAAATCCGCTACCGCCACCTCTTCAAAACAACATCAGAGGACCGCACGCAGCTCAGGCAAATATCGCCAGTAAACAACATAGCGCTTATACCACACATCACAGACACAAATGTCTCGATAATCGCAAAGGCTGGGAAAGCCGGCTTTGTTCTTGCAGACTTGGAGTCCTCAGTAGGTAATGGCTTCTCTTACCTGCTTCTTTTTCTTCTGCTAATAAACGGATAGATGCAAAACACGAAAGCAAGGATTAATACCCTCTGATCAAACAGCCAACCGAACCTTAGAAGGCCCCCAAGCCAGCAACAAAAACTGAAGTAGCAGATGGGCGTGAGGGCCTCGGAGACAGTACAGCGGGCCTCCAAGCCTATACTCAAGGATAAAGAAACAAACAAACGGCAGGTTCACTAAACAGCAAACCGCCGTCTACGTCACTTAACTCACATCCGCACCATGCTACCTGCATGGTGAGAACATGGTGCACCGGGACATCGAGTCCGAAAATGTACTTTTCGTCTTTCACGGCGAAGTCAAGCCTGTCGACTTCGGATACTCTGTTCACCTACAGTCAGTTTCCTGATCTACTGTGTGCGGCACATTGGATGACCCAGGCCCAGAGGGCGCAGTCACGATAACAAGGCTTTATATAAGCGTGGAACGGTGTATCAAGGCAATTGATCGGTGAAATCTAGACGCGTTAATGTATGAGCTGCTTGTAGAAAGACTGTCATTCGAGATGGAAGATATCAAGCAGTACACAGAAGAGAATTGCGGACCTCGAAGACAATGGAACCAAGTTCTCGGGTCATATCAGTAAGCGGGCGGAAGAGTTGGATCGCGAAGTGCCACACACCCAGGGTGACAGATGCGCCGATCAGAAGTATGTTCTTCTGATTTGGCTGCAATTGCTGGACCCCAATGCGGCGAAATGTGTAAGTCTTGATGACCTCCTAGCACACCCTTGAATCATGGCTATGTCGCAAGGTCTGTTCAGTCCGCTATACAATGGTTCGATCAGCTGTTCCAGTAAGCTACTCGATTACCTAGAATCCTCGATAGGTGGCGTTGTGGTTGGAGGCCAAAATGCATGTTGATGTGTATTTTTTCCGTCACACATCTCTCTCTACAATAGACGAGCTGAGCCTAGCGCTGATCCCTGGTGGCCTGGTCCCAGGATTAACTGAAAAGGCAACGCATGGAACCTGTGGCCTACAATCTATCTTGTACAGCTCGAAGTAGCGTCAGTCGTCAAGGTATATAGGGTACTTGTCCCATAGCTTGCGCTGACCAGCGGGAGGTCGGCATCAACGTATGATGAATTGATTAATGTCGAACGACACTTGGATTACCCGACAGGCTCTCAAGTTGCTAGTATGACTGAAAGTAAAAAGTTTGCGCCCTGACTTCGCAAGGACGCCTCTTGTCACAATACAAAGCACATTAACATGTTGTTCACTTGGGTAGATCGAAATAGGGTCTGAAATGCGGGCGAGACGTAGGATACACTTCGCTCACATGAATGGCTTGGCATGACCTAAAGGGGACCCTCTATTACAGAACACCACCTGGTCACGTTCATCCGTCACTTATGATAACTAAACACAGAACATTTGCACCGACCCTGACTATGATTGTTGCTCGCCATAATTTCACAGAAATGGTGAAAAGTCTTAGTCTGTACCAGTGAACAAAACATCATCTCGTCTCTCGTCTACCCATGCAGATGGAGGCGCGATTCTCCATTGGGCATTCATCCGCGCCTCACACTAGATCCTGCATAGGTATCACTGTGCCACACTTGGCGCGCTACTGCTGCACAGCAGCCAAGAGACACCTGGTACGGGGAAGAAACTCATGCATATAATGCTTGGTAGTCTGATTGGCGGTTGTCGTGCCTCAGCTTCTGCGCGATGCCAGCCCATCTTCTTCAGCCCATCTTCCTCAGTAACCGCCTTGGTGCGTACGCGCGTTTGAGCCAAGACCCAGATGGCGCGCCAATATACGTGTTGCGATAACTTGTGCTGTACGATACATGAAGTGGGCTTTGAACTTCGAATGGGCGGTGCGTCGAGCGCGGCGAAGCGAGTTCTGGTAAATTGTGGATTTTCAGCCCTAACAGCAGACTAGCCAGCTCAAAGATGGATTCATCTGCGGAGATCCTGGCGCCAATCCCTTTTCGTCTCGTTGCGGCTCAGGCCTCCCGAAAGCCTAGACTGAAGAGGATAAAGCAACCAAGAATGCGCCTCTTCTTTGTCCTATATGAGGTAGGCGACATCCTGTTGCCTTCCGATGAGACACACCCAGCTCTTGGGTTCCAGAACCTCTGCCGTCACTACCTCGCCCACAGCCTCGATCTTCAGCTGCTTTGTTGAGTCCCGTGTTTTGTTTTGTCTTGTTTGTTACTTTAGTGGTGTCCAACAACCCTACCCTATTTTTTTATTATTTTTTGGACAAGATCGCCCTCGAGGGCCCACGCATATCATTATGCTGAAGAGCACCCTCCTCTTGGCTTCAACCGCCTTCGTAGCAGCACAATCTTCGTCCTCTGAGCCCTGCGCAGCTGCTGCCGCGGATCTAAGACAATCCAGTTCTATCGAAGCACAGGTCGCCTTCGACTGTCTTGATTCCGTTCCGGTCGACGTCCAAGGAAACGCACAGCTTATTGATGAATTGAAGCAGATATGGCAGTTCCAATCCGAACTCGTGTGGTTAAAGAAACCAGGCGACGATTGGGAATTTGGACCCCTGGACATCGAAGCAGAACTGGACAGCGTGAAGGATAATCTCAACTCATTCGCCAGTGAATATGCGGTCCAACTAGCCATTCAGAACATTACCATCCGCACTGGAAATTTCCACTTCAACTACATGCCCGATATACTCACGGTGTTCGACTTCTTCAGACAAGTCAATGTCGCTTCCATCTCAGAGGACGGCAAGGCACTCCCAAAGCTCTATGTGGCTGATGATGTCGCGAGTGTAGCACAGGGCAGTTCAGATGTGTCCGAGATTACCGAAATCAATGGTCAGAACCCATACGATTTCCTCAAGGCCTCTTCCTGGTCACAATACATCGATTCCGATGGTCTCATCAACAACATGCTGTCCAAAGGAGACACCGATAACCTTGGCAGTTTTATGAATCAAAGGAAATATGACGGCCCTAGCACTGACATTACATGGGCGAATGGCTCAACGGTTTCCATACCTAACGGCGCATCCTCAAACTATGCGTCTAGGTTCGCTGGTATCACTGATGGACAGTCGTTTTTCGACACCTTCTGTGTTGGCAGCTCCTCGTCCCTCTTTGCCAGCACAAAAGCTGATTCGGATTCATTTGACACCGCTCTTCCAAAACCAAAGATGCCTGCTGGTATCAGCCACATCATCGCGCCTAGCGCTCCTGGCCCGGTTCCCCGTATCCCCGTCGGCGTCTACCACCGTCGCAACAAGCGTCAGACAATGACACCTACTTCTGGATCTTATGCAGAAAACGTCGTTGAGCAAGACTCAACTGGAACAGTGGCTGGGTTCTTTCTTAATGGCGATGGCTACGATGACGTTGCAGTTCTCAAGATCATCTCTTTCAGCAACCCTGGCGAGGACTTGAGTGAATCTGAGTTCTGCACCGAGTTTCAGGTAAGTACCTGGTGCATCACACAAATGCAAGATATATACTAATCTCACATGCCCCACACTGCAGGCCACAATTGCTTCATTTCTCAGCAAGTGCATGAGTGAGAATAAGCAGAAACTCATCATCGATCTACGCGAGAACGGCGGCGGTAGCACTAATCTGCTTCTTGATGCTTTTATGCAACTTTTCCCGGAGATGGAACCTTTCTCTGGACAGCGTTACAGAGCCACTGATGCTTTTGTGAAGATTGGCGACGCGATCAACGAGATCAGAAGTGATCCAGTCAAAGCTAGACGGTTTTCCCAGTACACTGAAGAAAGTATTGAGGAGAGCTATACGTTTAGGTACTGGTCGTGGTGGCACTTCCGCAATGCCGACGGCGCAGACTTCAGTGGATGGGATGACTTTAATGGACCAGTTGAGTTGAATGACGACTCGTACACAACGACGATGCGATACAATGTGAGTCCAGAAATCATCCTAGCATGACCATATTCGATACTTACACGAGCACAGTACACTGACGAAGTGTCCATTCTCCCCGAAGGTTGGCGTTTTGTGAATGGCACCCGCCCGACTCCATTCAAAGCGTCCAACATTGCCATGTATACTGACGCTCTTTGCGGCTCATCCTGCGCCTCCTTCCATGAAGAGCTCAAGAACATTGCAGGCGTTAAAGCCGTCACCGTCGGTGGCCGCCCAGAGAACCGGCCTATTCAAACCGTGACCGGGTCTAAAGGTGGTGAAGTAACACCACTAATCTACTGGCAAAGCTTTGCCCAGATTGCCTTGAACATGAGTTCCGCACTCTCCCTAACTTCTTACTCCGACAACGACGATGCTTTATCAGCAATTGCCAACGTTCCGCAAATAATCACACGCGCCGGAGATGGAGCATCGCGCCTCCAATCCCAGGATCAGGTGCGAAAAGGCGATGCTTCCGGCACGCCTTTACAGTACATATACGAGGCTAGTGACTGCAAGATTTTCTACACTGCGGTAACCTACTCCGATCCTGATGCTGCGTGGAAGCAAGCTTGGGATGCTTTTCAGGACGATAGCAGGTGTGTGGAGGGGTCTACTGGACATGAGAGTTCTATCTCAGGAGGCTTCAAGGCGTATGGCGCGGGTGAACTGAAGGCAGAGGATCAGCCTAATGGAGGTGGGGCTGGTAATGGTGGTAATGGAAGTGGAGACGGCGATGATGCAAATGCTGCAAGCACTACGGGAACGAGCAGCTTGGTTGTTGCAATTGCTGCTTCTGTCTTCGCTGCCATGATACTGTAGCTACATTGAGCTGGCACGCCATTCGCGAACTACCAAAAAGACTTCTTTACCTGTCATGATGATCAACAAATACCACATTTGTAGGTGAAGGTTCTGAATGTTTGCTTTGGGTCGCACTCCGAGGATTTCCAAGGAATGCTTCATGCGCTATGAGAAACGACAACTAAACTCCTGCCCAACTTGGGGTGCTATTTGCAAACAACACTAAGTTGGATCATTCATCCATGACATGAGCATGGAGCGATGTTTTATCATCGTCTAACGATGCAGTTTGTGATACTCTTGTCCCCGTACATGGCTACCTTGTTACACAACTACCATTAGTAAGCTGTTCCACTCACCCATAATGCCGTCGTGATATCATCTTCCGTATGCTACAACGGCGGTTGCCAACAAACCTATATAAATAGATGTATTTACGACACTCTAACCCGATGTTTCAACCCATGTTCCCATATCATTGAATGCGTAACTAACGCCTGAAGTCCCATCCCATCATTATACAACCCAGAGTATATCAACACATCACCTCCTTGATCTGTCTTCATTCTTGTTCAATTGGGTCGCAATACCACGTCGCCCACGCAAAGCACCATGTTCTTGAAAAACCTCCTCCACTCCAACGGATCTCCACTCGCTTTGACAAATCTCACCTCCCAGTAGGCACTCCCTTCATAAATTGCTTGCTCGATGACAATATGGCCGTTCAAGCCTTGTCTCCGCCCATCTGCCATCTTCACGCGTATACTAGCTGTTCCTGCTCTCTCTGCATCCTCGATCTGTGCTTCACTGTAGGATAGTGCAGGGACACCTAGCCGGTGCAAAGCGGTAAGGAGGAGTGGCATGAGAAGACCGAGAGTGTGGGGAGAGATGAAACGTGCCAGAGAGTAGGAAGGAAGGATGTCAGCGAACTTCCTGGCTGCTTGAGTAAAGGTCAGAGGAACGCCAGGGGTAGAGCTGAATTGTGTCATAGATGGGTCCTGAGAGAGCATGTCTTGTGTTGAAGAAGGAAGTTGGGACAAACAAGGCCTCGAGCTCGTATTGATGGGACGGTTGTCGGGTATCGAGACAGGTTGCGATGCGGAGACTCCATCGTAAGAGGCGATGCGTGGGGGTCGCTCCCAGTCGAAAGGTGTCTCTGCAGATGGAGTTTCCGGCTGCGTTGAGGAAAGGAAATGTATGGCGCTTGAGCGACGAGGATCTGAATCAGTGTCGATATCCATCGCATCACCATCTTCATCTTCATTTGCATCCTGCGAGCATCCGCGTTGGGATTGCGCTGGCAGTCTTGAGAAGTCAATGCGTAATTGCGATAACATCTGTGTCGCCAGTCCTACTGGATTTGCATTGCGTCCACTCGCTGTCAGGTATGGGTTTTTGCGTGTACACCAGGGGTGTGTGCGTACTTCATCGAGGGTAAAGCGTTCTTTAGGGTCGACTTTGAGCATACCACGCAACAGGCTTGTGAGTTCTGGAGGGATTTTGCTCCAGAGTTCATCGGTAGTGTGCCCTCCGGTTTCGACGTATTCCTTGAATTCGGCCGAACGTTTGGTCGGCTCGTCCCAAGGTGTGTTACCGACGAGGAGAACGAAGAGAACAATACCGCAACTCCAGATGTCGCAAATATTCGCTGCATAGCCACTGTCTAGCATATCAGCTCTCTTGCTTCGCCTTCCTGATACAATTTCGGGAGCAATGTAAGGCGGCGAGCCACAGACGGTATTGCATAGTCGCAATTGCCCGTCCTTCTTGAAAAGCGCTGCCAATCCAAAGTCAGATAGTTTGAGGTCGCCCTCTGCGCTCAACAGCACGTTCTCAGGTTTGATGTCGCGATGGGCGACACCCTTGCTGTGCATGTATGTCACGGCATTCACCAGTTGGGTGAAGTAGAAATGCGCAATATCCTCGCCCACACCCTCGTCTGCCTCGATCTTGTCAAACAAGTCCCCGCCCTCGGCCAACTCCATGGCAATCCATGTCCACAACGCATCCTCTCCAGAACCCAGACAGTGTATGATGTTATGGTGCTTGCCGAGATGCGTGTGCAACACAATCTCCATCTTTATTTGTTTCGGCGTGAGGCGGCCGGTTCGTAGGGCATGTTCTTTGTTGATGAACTTGATGGCGATGACGGGCTTGGGCGAGTTATGTGGGACGGCTTTGCGGATGCTACGAGTCCTGCCATTAGCGGAGTCCTCTGGTTTTGAGTAGAGACCTGTGACAACACGTACGATGCGTAGGCGCCTTGTCCAATCGTCTTACTGACGAGTCGGAAGGGGAGGTCCGTAGGCAGAGGAGCCATCTGGCTGTTGGGTGGCGCGGGGCCCATAATGTCGAATGTTCCAGGTAGGCTGGGAAGAGGAGAACAGGCACAGTGAGTGAGTGGGCTTCTGCGATGCGAAGGTAGATTATGGCGCGATCTTTGTGGTGCTGACTCTTTTGCTGTTGCCTGATCACTGTTGTCGCGACCGTCTCCATAGTCGCGTCCTATCCGAAAACACAGCGCACGGACTGGGTCCAACGCGCAACGCGCGCACGCCAGCTCACGTGGTTGAGCCGTCTTGTCTCGTGTCGAACAAACGTGCCTCGGCTCGACATGCCCCGTCCCGAAACCTTCTTTCGCACGCACATAACCCCTTTCGCACTGCCACTTGTAGTCTTGCACACGTCATCGGCTCCCAGCCCAAATGTAGCATCGAATCCCGCGAGCCACAAGCATTCTGCGCTGCAAGCCACAAGTACCTCGGTTCGCTCAGGCTTGCTCGAAGAAGAATGAGTACCTGTCGATCACACCAACATGCGTCGTCCCACAATATCGTGAGTAGATTCGGAGCATGCGGACTCGAAAGCATGTAGCCCTGCAAGCAGAGGAGGGACATCGATGGCGTCGATGACGGAGCGCGCGAAGATCTGATCCTTGAAATTTGCTGGCGTGTTGTTCGGTGCATGGTACGATTTCGCGTATAAAGGGCGTGCAGATCTCGTATTCCTACCACACATCCTCCACCTAGACCCCTACACCATATTTGCATTCTCTAGTACACCGGAGATACTTCCCGTCCACGCTTCCTTACTTCACATCCCACCAGCAGTCCAAGAAGCAGGGCTAGCGCAGATGACCAATTGTGTCTGATGCTGCACCCGGCGCAGCAACGCTTGCAAAACTTACCACAGTATCGGAAATGGATGCACGTTTTCTGCCACCAAGCACCTCCATGTGGCCTCTCAAACTCTAAACTACACGGCCCAGGGTCACCCCTTTCTACGCCTGACAAGAGAGGATGCTCAATGACTGATCATGTAATTATACGAATGGGACACTGACAAATCTGCCATATACATGTACATGCGAGACGCATTCCACTGCCGTTAGTCGCGGGCTCTTCCCTCCGCTATCAAGGACATCCCCTCCACTCAAATGAATACCACCGAGGAAGCCACGCGAGCGCAATGCACCAAACCACATGAGAACTGCACCGTTTGGTCCAAGAGAACCCTATCTGACAAACCTAATCTTCACTCCGTTGACAAGCCACTACGCGGCTATATACGGTCGGAGGTGCACGACGCACGACGCTCACCGGCCCGAGAGGGTAGTTCCGAAGCTGCGTAGTCATTGCTGACTACGCAATGCAAAATCCAAGTGGCTGACGTGCCAACCGAGTGCCGGCTTGATGTAGTGGTGATCACGAGGAACTCACATGGCATGCCGATCAGAGCTCGGCATCGTGGTATCAACATTTAATATCTATACTGTCGGGAACAAAGAGAAGACAGAGATTGAGGCTTACTGTCGTATCATTACGCTTACATTACCTTTGCAGCCCGAGAACTCCCTGGTTTGGTATGACGGTTCTCACCCTCAAAACTCTATCAATGCATGAACGCCCTATCGTTCCGTATATCTCTCGACCCTTCGGGCGCCTGCCCCGAAGTTCTACCGAGATTGAATACCAACAACGACTGTCGGCAGCCTATCTCCGATCCGCAGCCTCGCCCTCCACCAAACAGCTCTCCCCGGCCCTCCTCCGCACCAACCACAACCCGCGGAGGAGGTCGACGCATGCACCAACAACCCATCACATCTCCGACCATCCCCACCGATGCGACCAACCTACCTACGAGTTAAAACCTGCAGACGTAGCTTTCGGGATTGACTGTATGGATCCGCAGCTTGCTTTGAACGACATGATTTGCGCGATTCAGTCAAAGGCCGTGTTCTGACTTTTGACAGATAAAAAGAAATACAGGGTACGTTCGGTGGTGCTTCCGTGGGCGCAGCATACGCACTTGGCATACGCACTTGGCATACGAGTTGGATTAGGAGGGGCCAGGGCTAGATGTAATCAGCGGCCCGAGGCCCAGACTCGTGAAGGGGTTGTGGAGGTTTTCAGGAGTGAGGGTAAAATGTGCTTATGTGATGCGGATGTTCGGGGTAAGGCAGATGTGCGGTTGTGCCCCTCGGAGAATTCGCCGTGCTGTGGTCGGCCAATATCAAATTGGTGAGCAGAGTTCAAGTCATTGCCAGCAAGAAGCAGGGGTGTGTAGTATCGTTATGAGTTCTTCTATAGTATGAGGGTATCATTGGAAACCTCCTATTAGGATACAGTGGTGCTCTATTTGCATTCCATCATCCGTTCGATGCTTATCGAGTGCCTTCGTCTGGTCTTGTCGACTGCTCTTCCATATCCAGCATTGGAATCAACTCTCCTCGACCCAAACTGACAAAAGTCTCGATGAGGAGACTGTCGCGATACCCCATCTTCACTGCCCCAATGGTCCTCACTTCGACGCTCGCTCGTCGGAAAGTACGATGAACAGAGTAGAAAAGCTGCGGTGCAGCCCTGCATAATTGCCCAAAAATAGCATTCTGGGCAACGTCCGATAGTCTTCGGGCCCAGATTTTGGTTTCCGTGCAGGAAAAGAATAATAATAATAAGAAAAGAACACCTGCGAACTTGGGTTGTTGCAAACGTTCAGTGACGTACGCTTGCAGGTTGAATCCCGCCATGACCACCAGAAGAAAAGAAATACCAGAAAAAGACAATAAAGGTAAACAAATATGACAAAAGTGAAAGGAGAAAAAGGGGTAATTCCGCGAACGACCACCTGATGCAATTTTTTTGGCCGGGAACCCATAAAACGCCCCAGTCTATGACTCGATGCAATGGAGTAGGAGAATAGGTTGAGAGCCGGCGGAGAAGAGGTATCAGGAGAGTGATGCTAGTTATCCAAGAAAGAGGCACGAGCTTGAAAAGGTTCGGCACTCGCATATCGTCGTAGTGTCATGGTGCGAAGAGGATCAGAATCAGTCGTGAGAGTGGCCAGATATTCATTCTACGATCGGGTGGCAGTTGGTGAGGCGACGTAGGCGGATGCAGCGGCGGCATCAAGCCCGCGTAGTTGGGGACCGTATTTGGCGTGCTTTACGAATTTGGGTACAGAGTCCTAATGTAAGATGAGCAAGATGTTGGAGCGATGAGTAGACGGAGATGAACATACACTTGACATCAGCTTGAAGATAGATTGCTGTGCCTTCTCAAAGAGCGAGGCAACTTCGTTGAGGCTTTGCAACATTGCTGCGTCGTCCCCGACGGCACGTGTCATACGAGTGGCGAGTTGTGTACGGAGACCATGGTCGATGTTGAGCTCGTTGGGCGAGCCAGGAGCCAGGAAAGCATTGTACAGGCCTAGACTGGTTAGAGAAGGATTGCAGATTTAGAGTGTCCAATATTATCATAAGCTGCAGCAAGAGTCTCTCGGATGGTCTCGACTTTGTTATCACCCTTGTCGTTGATAGCGTCGCGGTACTGCTTGTTGAACTGCTGGACTTCGAGGTAGAAGGAAAGATTCTCCTCGCACATGGTTTCCTTGAGGAATTCGCGATACAAAAGGCGCCATGAAGGGTTACGGATGATGACGTTGGTGCGGTTGCTGTTGGAGTCGCGGGCAACTCCATCCCTCGACTTTACAGCAATGTCTCCGCCGGATGGGACATCGTCCAAAAGCCAGCCAGCAATGCGTTCACCGTGGTTGGTAATGTAGTAGTGTACCTGCTTAGAAGGCTGAAACTGGTGTTCTGAATTGCGGGGATCAACTGGAGCGATGAGCTTTAGTTGCAAGAATAATGAGCCGACCTCGACGGATTCGCGGGGGTCGACCATGGTTGTGCAGTCCATGAGCCACTGTGCGGCGTTGCGTCCATTGAAGGTGTACTCAAACTGGCGTTGCGACGTAGGCCGATGCTTGACAAGCTTAACTCCAACATCACACTTTGAGAACTCGTGTATTGAATCGGAATCTGACTGGGTTTCATTTGCGGTGGTACCAATGAAGCGGCGGAAGAGGATCTCAACAGTCTGTTCGTCATGATGGAGCTTGTCGGTTTCGGTGTTGCGCTCGAGAACAACGAGTTGTCGGGGATTCCTGTTGGACTCGATGACTGCCTTGACGTGGGCTGAAGCGATGCCGTTGCGTGTGCAGAATCGCTCCAGGATGTGGATGCCCTTGGGCGTAAGTTGCCAGACGGAGCTCTTGTTCATGAAGTCTGTCTTGCCCTCTACCGACTCGACAAACTTGGCCTCGAGGAACTTCTGGCAGACGGAGCGCGCCATTTCCTTTGCCATTGAGAAGGTGGTTGTAGTGGTCGTGGTGACGACACGTGATGAGTCTTTGGGGTCTGGCATGCGGTTTGACTGGGAGAATTTGAGGGAGCCAAGGTTGGTGATTGCTTCATCTGATGTGAAGGTGAAGTCAATCATCCTGAAGCGAACACGATGTGCTGTAAGGGGAAGTGAGACCATGAGTGTTGAGAAGAGATCCTTGAAGTCCTGGTTCATGTGTTAGCTGGTGTTTTGCGCACAGTCGAAGTTTGACGACACAGCAGACACGTTTCCTGGGTTGGGCATTTGCGATGTGGATATGTCAGGAATATGGGACATGTGTGGTCATGGTCGCCAATGGCCTGGTGGTGCTTCACAAGCTTCAGGGAAACGGCTTCTTTACGCTTTTGACGGCCCGGGCACGTTGGCAGTGACTGGAATGATTGTACTCACCCTGGTATAGGGCCGCTCATCGTCGGTCATGCGGAGTAAGCGCGAACTTGTTTGATGCATTTTGTCTGGCTTGCCTGCTCTGGGCCTCTCTGACAGGTGTCGTGTGGCTTCCTCCTCTTCAACTATGACGTCGCCGTCTTCGTGGGGGGTGGGGGTGGGGGTGGTGGTGGTGGTGGAGGCGGCGGCGGCGGCGGATTCGCGTGCGGGCGAGAGATCAGGGCCACGGACGAGCGACTGCGAGGAGCGTGGTGCGCCTGTAGCGTAGAAGGGCGACTCGGCGGGGCTCTTTGCGGTGGTCGAGGGCGTCCTGGTGAGTTCGCGGCTTCCTTTACGCAGCAGAGGAAAGCGGGAGAGGGTGTAGCGCCTCGCGTGGTTGATGGAAGCGCGGGAGGAGGGCGGCGGGGGCGGATTGTCTGTGGTTGGGGCCGGGGCGGCGCTTGGTGAGGACGTCGAGGCCGGTGTGTCTGAGCCGGCCGAGGCAGGTGCACTGGGGAGGCGGTCGCTGTCGCTGTCGCTGTCGGGGTGGTGGTTGTGGTTGAGGTTGTGGTTGAGGTTGTGGTGGCCGGGTCCGGGATGGGGATGGGGATGGGGGTAGAGGGGCTCGCTCGAGGGAGGAGGGCTCAGGCGGTTAGGCACAGAGGAGACGGACACAGTCAAGGGGAGAAGAGAGGTCGTCTGGAAGGGCATGCCGAGCAGAAAGATGGTCGCGGAGAATCAAATCGCGGACCTCAGTGAAGGGCAATGTGTGGGTACCCTAGCTGGGATTGGCCTCTACGGGCTGGTGGCCCGTGACGACTGAGTCTTCTGCCGCTCCCACAGCCCTCACACCGCCCTCCCAAGACGGCGAACATGGCCCAGCATGGCGCCGAATTAGCCCTGGAGCTGGGCCATGACAAAGGCACTAACCGCAGCGGCCTCCTAGTCGCATACGAGACACATGGCGGCATGCACGGCCATCAGCGTATGGGAATAAAGGCACTTGGCCATGGGCTTCCACGAGGCATCCCTGCCCTCTGCCGCCCCCTGTCGGCGGTGAGACGCTGCCGATGACTACGTCGCACCGCACACCAACGCCCGACAAGGCTGGCCCCCCAAACTGCCTGACTGCGACACCCAAGAACGCTGCAGCCAGTCATGTGCCCCATGTCGTGCTGCCTCTGTGCTCTGTTGAGAAGGGAGAGGGCGACGCAGCCAGCTGTCTCTATTCCGCAAACACGTCCTAGCCCCCGCCCAAGGCAGCAAAGCGTCGTTGCGCAAACACGGCGCTTTCTTACACACCACAAACTCCCGCGTTTCGCATCTGCACCGCCGTTTGTCCAACTTCTGGCAGGTCCCGTTTTCGCGTAACCTTTTTCTGCTCGCCACCCAATACCCGCCACTCTTGGCCCGCAAACTCGTCGTACTGTGTGCCATGGTCAACTGTCCGTCGTACACGAGTCGCCGTCATCCAGAAGCCCCGAACTTACTTTGCTGTTGCTGAGCCCACCAAAAACGTGGAATGCACGTTGCACCCTGGCCTGCCACCATGGCCCGCCGTCGTCAGCATGGCTGCATTTCTCCCACATGCAACTACGTGCAGCTTCTGTCCCACACACCACTCACATCGCTGACAGCGTCGTTGCCAAATCTCACAACTCTGCATTGCACCCATCATGTCCACACGTCATCGTGTCTGTACAGACGCGGCAGATCTGCATCTCGTCTACAGTCGATCGATGCCTGACTGCTACAACACCTCTAGCCATGTCGGTGGAGATTGTCGTCTTTCTCGGCCTGGAGAATGGTACATGTGCCACACTTTCCACGTGTGCGACCCCACAACCACGACGAATCGCTGCTCTTCCATGCGAGACATCGCTCTCCTTGGCTGTGGCCCGCATTGCTGCCAGTTCCGCCATGCTGGACCCTTCAAGCCTCAAAGCCTCCTGTGACTGCCCAATCCGCCCATCGTCATCACTTTCGGCTTCGTTCGGACTCGACTCCTACGATTCGTGGCGTCTTTACGGGTGAGCTGCTGCAGATCTCTCCACGTTGATTGCACAATGAGCAGAGCATAGCCCATGTCTCAAGCCCCAAGCAGCAATACGCTCAGCATGCGGTCCGCCACATTATCCTCTCCGGAATAGTCCCGCCCTTGGACATGCCCCAGCTGCAGGCCACGATGCAGCACGTGCAACAGGTCAAGGGAGAGAAGAGAAGAAAAAAAGCATCCACTCGTGCGTTTCAGAGTGGCGGTCGGCGCGGAACTAGCCATGCCATGATGACACAGGGACGAGAATGCATCCACCGCGCGCTCGCATTGTTGCGTTTTCCCGACGCTCTTGGGGTGGCCGGCGGCTTCTTCCCGCTCAACCACGCTTTGTGGCGAGAGCAGATGCGGCTAGCGGACGAGCATACCTTGGTTCTCGCCAAGCTCAGCCAAAAATGATGATGATATGTACAAGTAGTATTGAGCAGCTCCCGGAGGCTTCGGATCATCATGTTAGCCCATTATCCTTTCAGCCTCCCGGAACCCGTATGGGTTTTGAAGCAATGCCGGTGCAGTATACTCTACCACCAAAGATCCCTAGCTGCCGCATGCAAATGCCGTCATCCTTGCAATCATCAGCCCATACTGCTGATCTGGGGTCAATTTTTTTCCTCTCCAAAGGTTTTCGAATTATCAAAGCTTGTCCGCTCTAGCCGCGAGGGAAATATCTTTAGGTTATCTTCGCAGGAATCCCATGGCTACCTTACGAGGCTAAGATCGTCGGCGCTTACGGCAGCTTCAGAGCACAACGACTCATGCAGGTTTTCGTCAAGATAATGCCGTGCTGCCAGGGGTATCAACACGTGGCAACCGATTCCTTTTGCCTAGCGGCCGCTGGCGTGAACGATGCAGCATTGTGTAACACCGAGGCATTTTGCCCATCCATTAACCGCTCGGACAAGCCTCGACCATAACGATGCGACAGTCCTATCAATGTGGCCTCTCAGCGCTACTACAATCACGCGAGCATCACAGTGCAGCAGGTAAACATTACCCGAGAATTGATGAGATTCGACCGAGGACCGTCAGCGTGGCTTTGGAAACGCTTTCTCTGACACGCTTCTCATTTGCAGCCTGTTTCAACAGGGGCTACACTGCCATGTGCCATGCCGATATTGAGCGCATCCCCTCACTCCCTCTTCACACCTTATCTCCCTTATCTCCACACATATTGCCTCTGGTTATTGAACTTGAGATTTTTCTTCGACGCGTATGGTTTCCGAGGTGGGGCGCTGGAAGCACGTTCTGCCCGGTGTAGAAATGTCGGTGAGACGGCGAGCGTCGGTGGACGATAAGATGCAAGGCGGTCGCGCATGGCATCCTCGATCGTGACAGGTCACGAGCTGCTCTGGATCTTCTGTAGTTTGTGGAGATGGAACCAGACCTCGGGTCCATGAACGAGGCGGGACTCGGAGGCTTGATAGCGCCGGTTAGTGTGTTTTTGAAAGAAGGTTGTCGTTAATTGCAGCAGGATGAAGCTCCGCGGCGAGAGACGGTACACGATCTCGACCCTGGTGGCTTTTTACATCGGAAATTCCACTTCAGGTTTTGCAGCCATGCAGAGAGTGGCGTTCCTCAACATTAGCGAACGTCGAGCATAAAACTGCAAAAAGCGAGATTGTTTGCTCCCTGACTCGAGTCAGCCACTTTACGTGGAAAATGGTCGGCTGTCTGTCGCCGAAAGACCCACGACGCACTTGGCCCTGAATCTCCACGATGCCGTCTCTGGTGGCCTTTGTCCCGAGGAAGGTTGTGCGTAATAAGAGAAGGGTCTTGAGCGTTGATGTTCAATGCCGTTTCTGCACCTCGGGTGATGCGCGCGGCGATCCAGGTTCCATTCCAGGATCCGGGTCGAGCTCCAAGGCTTCGGGTCGCAATACGCGTGCTATTGCGCGATGAGTAAAGACTAGTGGGTTGTCGCTTTCTGCTAAACTTTCCTCTCTTAGTGTATAGGTAGTAGGCGATGCGCCAAAGGGAGCTTCTACGGCGGCTGCCCTTGTCCGACGTTAAATCGGTACTAGACAGCCTTTACAAGCATCAGTCAGAGAGCAACGATTGCGATGAAGCAGAGAAAGAAACCACTCCGCCACCAAATTATGTGTTTCCGTGAGAGGATGGTAAAGTGGGTTGTGTGGTGTTGGCGGTAAGCAATGAAGGTGCTCGAAGATTGTGTCGAGACCACCACAATAGTACCTCTAGCGTCATAGCACCAGTTGCAAACGCAGCAGAGTTGTAGGTGGGATATCTCACGTTCCCAAGGCGTTCTCCAAGCGAACAATTTGTTAGTCGAGCACAATGAGCCCGTTTATCGGTCTTCGCACGGCCTACAGTCTCTCGCATTGAATACAGGCTATGCAGCTCAATTTCCAGGTCTCCGCTATTCTTTGTTTTCTTGCTGCAGTGTAAGTAGACAGGATTCCTCCGTCGCGACCTCCTTGGATCCTGACAACTTCTGATAATATTAGCCTCACTAGTATATACCACGCACGCCCCGTACGGCAGTCTTGCACGGACAGTACGTAGAGCACCAAAATAGTTCCCAATTCTACGAACTAGAGACCCCGGAGATCCGTACACCAGTTTGGTAGTCATACGCCGCCACCTTGGCATCGTCATAGTGGTAATCCGAGATCCAGGGTAGCCCGGCAGCACAGCACAGACAGGAGAGTGAATCGTCTATCAGATCACCAACAAGCGAAGGAAGAGTCATAGGTACAGTAAAGCAAATAAAACGTTTTCGCGACACTGTTGGGGGACCATGCTGGTCCATTGCGGGCGTGATGACACCAAGCAGATGCGGACTATTCGCAAGGAAACGTGAAAGAGAAGCTTGTCGAGCTAGACGGTTGTGGTACTCACCATGTTACGATGACACAATCACGACAACGATCTGAACGCGATTTTGGACACAAGTAGCATTTTGCAGATCGGATTCGGGCAAGTCGTGGGTAGTTGTCAACAGTTCCTGTTGCAAATCGGGACAGCCGATATATTGAGGGGCATAGCATGTATCGATGTAGGTGGGACAAGGGATACATGCTTATCAGAGTCAGAGACAAATTGCCGAATGCTCTGGCGAAAATTGTATCATTCCAACAAAGACACATACAACATGGTCCCATTATTGGGTTGACTGTTATAAACGCAAGGTTGATAAGGGTCCGTTAAGGTATGTGGCGTCTGGGGATAAGTATTCGCATCCGTGGCGATTACATGACCGTCAGGATAGGGAAGGTGGAAGTACGATGTAGCCAACATGGAGATGCAAGACTCTATTCCCAAAAGGAGGTGTTAGTGGGACTGACCTTCAATCTAATGATGTCTGAACAGGCTCTACCGACAATGACTGTGGGATTTATATTGCTTTCGTAGGCTATTCTCCTCCTATCAGACATGCTTTTACATCCTACAAACCTACTATATTCTTAGGTATATATCTTTTTTCCTAAAATAACCTACAGTGCGACGCCTGAGTAACTCCAAGGTCTACATCCCACAAAGATTATATATACGACCATCACTCAGCTGGGCCTCAGTTTATTGTCATGCAGTTTCTGGATACTTCCCAAATACCTGTAGCGAGGCATTCTAGTTGCATACATCGCTGTTGCGTTGAGGTGAGGATTCCCATCAAGGGATATGATGTACAAGAATCGGAAGCATGAATACTGATTCTCTGTGACGAGGACGGTTGTACCTCGAATCGACGATTGCGGGTCGTCCGACAGCATAATTGCAGCCTCGATCGCAGTGAGATCATGATTCACAGAGGTGTTTAGTAGAGATATCGGATCTGACACTCTTCTAAATCCGATATACATTCCTACCCCTATATATCATGTATCTCAACCCTAACACGGACCCCATGGTGCTTGAAGTTCTTGTATTCGATATAGAAACGCTGGCTAAGATATTTCATGTATTATTCTGCATACAGGGTCAGCCACTCTCTACTCTCAACCTATGGTAGCCTTTGCCTACGAAAGTCGAGCTTGTGCGCAGACCTAGATGTCTTATATATCCGAGACTCACTGGTGGAGATATAGTTAGAAGAAATAAGTACATGAACTGCCTCTCTACACTGACAGTGCTAGGTATTTTAAACAGCCCTGTTGTTACCCCTGCAGTTAGAATACTGAAGTGGAAAGCATATTTCTTCCGGGTTGTGTTAGAACTTACTAACTGTGCATATTTGAAGGATTCATTTGCAAACCTCTCTAACTCTAGATTCTTGCTTATGGCTCGTGAAGCTTGTGGCGGCATCTGAGAGCTTACCTACGTATCCGTTGCGTGCAAGCTGTCGTTTCACTACATGAGACTCTGCATTCCTCTGCGTTTGGTACAGCGATGCTGTCTAACCAAGGATATTCGCTGCCTAGAATGGCAAAGTTTTGTACATAGTTACTGCGAAGTCTACGGTATTTCGAATTTCACTTTCGAACTTGGCTACGTTGTACACGTTGCAGGTAGTAATTTCTTTCTCAAATTCGGTGCTTAGGGAAGATTGGTATGGCGTAGCGACTTTGTTGAGCGCTCTTTGCGCTTGTTGGCGACCATGCCTAGGTGTTCAACTTCTGCCCGTTCATATGCTGAGGACTGAGCTACTTCAATATAGGCTCTGTTTCGGCTCTTCCGCTCCAGACAATGTGGCTTCGTACTACAAGTCTTGTATAATATCAGACATATGCTGGAACTTTACCCAATATCCTTGTACACGAGACTTTCAGCTGGGTAGATCTCTTGAGAGTGTGCGTCATCCGGTCGGTCATAGGGGATTCGACTACGTTCAGAAGTCGATTGAAGAATGAATAGTTCGTATGATTGCTCTTTTGATTGACTCATTGGACGCGTGAGTCGAGTCTACGAGTTAATACGATAAGCTACGCGTGAGGTTTTACAATTACGACTTCACGGCCAGCGGTTTCTCCAGTGGTATGGCTAGCGACATGCTTTCCCCGTGCGACTGTGGTTGGTGCAGGATGACGTAATTTTGATCGCTTCAATCATCTCGTGTATCGCGTTAGTATCGATATTCCAACACCCACATTTACGAACAAACCATGCATGAACACCATTTTCTTATTTATACGTATTACAGAAACCGACAAAGATATTATGAGCTTCAAAACCCTAACGACTCGGGCACCTTCATGAACGTTCGACACGTCTGACATACTTGATATTGGAATCCGTGGTGGGCTTCATATTGGGCAAGTTCGTGCATGAGAGAGAAGTTACCAGCAGCAGCAGAGGCTTCATACACTCTCGCACACAAGTATTTCAACTGATTAATTGCACAAGAAATACAGTACTATGCTGAGAACCACAGTATCATAATAACCTAGACGAACCCAGCGAAACAACAATAAAGCTATGTAATCCACCGTTCCCTAAAGCGCAACCCAAAGATCATCGCTATACAATAGGCCTCTACCAGAAGACCCAAAGGCAACTCTACTCATTCAATATCTAAATCCCTGAGCTGCGTTCAACGCGCTTCGTCGATTCGGCGACCGGCCTATGTTGCGTTGATATTTGAATTCTGATTCAGCGTAGAGGTTGCATACTCACTCTCGCTGCTTCCTCTAGCCAAGGGCGACTTCTGAAAGCGCATCGTGAAGACGACAACGCCTTCGCATTCTAAGAACAATCCTCGTGGCAGTGCCTGTAGCCAGGGCTTAATGAGAGTCCACACTCTACCTTTTCGGGTTCGGTTCGGACCTAGACAAGCTTGGGTGGGTGTCGTGAACCTTCAGCTGCCAACCATACATGGCGGTCAGCGCTTTCAAGAGATGGAGGAGCCGGGGACCTTCAGGCATGAGCCAGCGGTGGCGTTCAGCATTGTCGAGAAGAGGCGTTCAGGCGTAGCTCGGTACGCTCTTGATGAATGCGACTGACTCAGCGTCGAGTTTCCGTCTCTGGTTGCTGAAAGAGTCAAGGTACTCATACTCTATCTCGAACAGAGAGTTGGGTGAAAGATTGATATAGCACCGCTTTTTGAGCGGGAGACCCAAGGCCATTCTGGCTATTGGGTTGGTCGATGCTGTTATCATACTTTTGTCGTTCTCGCACAGCATGAAGAAACGTCGCTGATGCTCAGGTTTCTTTGCTTCGACTGATTCGCCCCCGAAGCTGGTGAACTGCCGGAAAGTGACGATGCGTTTGCTGCGATATCTTCTCTTCCCAAGAACAACAAGAGGATGGTCTTCGAACTTGCTCTGGTTCGGGTGTTTTCTGATGATGGAGGATGATGGGATTGGCGTGGGCGGCAGATATAGGATGTCTCCATCCTCTAATTTGTCAAACGGCGGTAGTCCTACCTTGTGTCGAGGTGGTGGCTCATTACGCCGGTCTGGTGAAGAGGAAGAGGATGATGAAGAGGAGGTTCGTCTTCGCCAAGTCGATGGTGGTGATGTTGGCGTCGTAGGTCGGGCAGTGGGAGGAGAAGGAGATGGAGAAGTGTCAGGAGAGACCTTTGGCGGCTGTCTCCATTCTGCCATCACTCTTGAAGAGTATACCATGATGACGGTGGTATAGATTGTGTTGATGGGCTTTGATAGGATATACCAAAGCTGTGAAGCGATGGTAGAATGATGGGTCCTGGAAGGCAGATCTCAGAAGACTGTACATTTGGTGATGGGGAAGATGCAAAGAGAGGAAGATGAGAGGCAGACATTTTAAAGGATGAATCCTCGTCGACCAGAGTCCAAGGAGTTCTGCCGCAACAAATGGTATGTGTTTCTATTGGAGACGATTATGTGGTACTTACCACCCACATTACAACTCCCTCGGAGCACATCTTCGACCGGAGAGCCATGTGAGGTCGCGGTACCGTTAGATACATGGCGACAGCGCACACAACTGTGCTAGTCGAGCGTATCGGCAGACTTTGTCGACGGTAGGCAGAAGCCATTGGCTATCTCAAAGAACAACACCAGTGGTGACGGTTGGTTGGCGTAGGATACGCCCCACTGCGTCGACCGCGAATACCCCAATAGTTGAGCATATTACAGCAAGAGGGTGACGTTGCAGAGCTTGACCAGCGAGGGGATTGGGACGCTGAGAAGATATTTGTAATGGTGGAGCTGGTATTGAAGCGATTGGACTGATTGTTTCGTCACAGAAAACTAGCAACAAGACAGCAGAGAGGATAGAACTTGACTAACACCATCCATCAGTTCCTGCCATGGATAGTGGATCATCACTTCTTGCGAAACGATAAAGGAACCACAAACATGAAGAAGGTGTGGTAAGAGATACCAGCTAGCACAAATCGCGACCACCGAAAGAAGAAACTCCATAGGTCCCAGAGTTGATGGCCAGTAAAGACGAGATGCTCGAAGGCATAGTTAGCATATAGCGGGATAGACCCACTTGTGCAACTACAGTCACTTTGTGAGTGGCTGATACTTCCGAAGGCAGCTTCCAAAAATAACTTCCACTTCTCTCGTAGTACCATCCCACAACTAGTCCGAAAATCACGTGGTAATCTCTCAAGTAACTCTTATGCGTTACTAAAGGCTCTAAGGATAATTTTTCACATCTGACCGCAGTTGCAACTCGTGAACAAGAGCTGGGGACATTATGCTTGGTTGCACAGACGAGCAACACTTGTACTTCTTCGGAACGTCTACTGCGGCGACCACATACAGCACTCAGCTAGGTTTTTTTCGTGCAAAGCTAAAGTTGGTGTTGATTTTGAATTAACCGAGTGTTGGGTAGAGACGCAGATGTTTCGCTCCCTTGCTTTGTGTTTCTATTCTCATCTCTCTAGCCTTAGGAAATAGAGAACTAAGAATCGCTTTGCTAAGAGAGATTTACAACTAGTCGCGACCACAAGCGTTGTATATCCGTAATAAGTCAAAGACAATACACGCAGACAACGATAGACTCTTGTCTACTAATAGACGCACGCGATAGTAACTACATTTTCAAATCGCATTACTATATAGTTGTTGACTACAGATTCCTAACCTGTGACAGACGTAGTAATAACCGCAAAATGAATATTAAGATAACGTATAGGTATCAAAACAGAGAAGCAAAAACACCAAAGCAAAGAGGCCAACTCCACTCTGGTGTACAAATCATCGTCAAGACGCAAAAAAATCAAGGATAGTGACAAGAGTGGGATCTACTGTGTGTTAGTAGTTGTCACAACAGAGTACTGTGCAGTTGAACGTACTCGAACCCACGCAGATTTCTCTACTAGCACCTGAAGCTAGCGCCTTAGACCGCTCGGCCATCTTGAAATCCAGTTAGTACACATGTTGCAAACCAGTTGGGATGACTGGGAATACGAACCTTGCCTGGATGTGTTGTATGACTAAGCCGCAAAAATCAAAATATATGTCGACTGTGAAAACGACAGTTTACGAAATTGGGGGCATGGAGTAACTGCATCGTCTCTCTCAAAGGCGCGGGTACTGTGGTGCAAAGAATGACTGTACAAAAAGGTGGGGGTGCAGGGGTAAGCGGCACGATAGAGCGAATACGTTTGCGGTAGCTACGCGAACCTGTCATCCAACCACGTACTATTGCACAACGCATTTGTCTCTTTAGGCTGGTTCCAGAACCCGATAGAAATGCATTGCTGATGCTAAGCTACTGCCTGCGATCCAACACATATGGCAGGGTGAGGTAACGTGTACCACTACGGACAGTTGCGGAAATTGCCTTGGGACTGGATTTTCCAAGTACTCAGAAACCGGTCCTTTACACGGATGCCGCCTAGAGGTAGGTATCGCGTAATTGATCACAGTGGTCTAGAGTCGTTGCTAGATTCGGCGCTTTCAAAGGATAATTGTAAGGGAATCTGGCGATGCATGGCTTTAATGTAACTCTGTCGCCAAATTGGCGGAAGCCCCGAACATGAGCTGGTCCCTTCGTGCTGATATACGAAAAAGATCGGAAACAGAAAAGTTAGCCGATCCATCTAGCGTCGAGGGCAAGCTCTGAAACAGGAGCAGAGCACCGGTGATCGACTTCGAACGCAAGGAAACGGTATAATGCTCTTCAAGTCTATGCAATTACGCCTACAAATACCCAAATGCAATCTACAACCACGTGCATCTTGTCTGTGCCGCACTTCCCCACTATTGCCCATCCATCTTTTGGTGTAATTGGCCATCACTTTCCGATTTACAAAACAGCGACCATCAGTCCGGCAACAACAGCGGCAAGACCAAACTCGACTTTGCCAGCGGCACCAGTGGCCTCTGGTAGGCCAGCAGAGCCAGTCGCACTGCCAGCCATGGGCTTGGGTCCGCCAGTGGCAACAGGAACAGTGCTGTTTCCGTTTCCGTGTCCGCTCGAGCCGGTAGGATAGAGAGCGACGAGTGTAGAGCCTGAGGTGCCGGTGGGCTTGTGGGAGGAACCGGTAGCGGTCTTTGAGCCAGAGGCAGAGATGGCAGTTGCTATTACACATTCTGTTAGCCTGCATTTGTCCAGCGAGTCCAAATCCTCGGCCCGAATCATTGAAGCTGGTGTTTACCGCAACAGGGAACACTTACCAATGTCGACGTCCGCATCGTTGCAAATTTCCGCGATCGCAGCCATAGCGTCCTTAGCATCGTCACCGCAGATTTCCGCTACCTTCTCGCTCAGGTTCCTGGACTTGCAGACGGCCTTAATGTCAGACGGGTCTTCATATTGGTTGACAGCGCCAAGGAGACAGCTAGGGGGGCTGGCCATGGCGAATTGAGCGAGCGCAAAGAAAGTCGCGGCGAAGACGGTACGTCCGAGCATATTAGCGGTTGAAGTAGGGGTTCTGGTGGGTATGAAGGGTTGATGTTGATTCGAGGCGTTGTAGAGACGGTGGATCGGTATTAACGATAGTGTAGTCTAAAGAGTGACTGTAGGAGATGAATTTCAAAAGAGCGAATGGACAACGAGGACGGTTGGTGGAGAGAAAGAGAGGAGAGAGTGGAAGAGATGCCTGAGTCTCGACCTGATCCTCAAGGGGGCTCGGCTCACACGGACGCTCGCCAAGCCAATGTGACGCTTAGTTAGTGGGGTCACGCGAATATGGCTAGTCAGGAACAACAAGCTTAGAAACACGTGCATGATTGGACGGGTTCCTGCAGTTTCCGTAAGTGCTTCAAACGTGGTGCGCGTTGCTTGGCGCCGTGTGGGTTGTATGGGACTGCTCAAAGGGGTGACTTGAAATCAACATTTTCACAAGGCAATCGATGCGAATAGTCAGGCTCTGTTCCGTACATCAATTCGCTCATCTGATGCTTGGCACGATAATATACAAAAGAAGCTCGCCACTGCCTAGCCTATGCTACACGAAGATATTAATCTGGGACGAGTGAGTGCAGAAAACGCATTACAAAGATATACCCGCGGACCGACCAAATACTTCTTTTGCATCGCCCAGGATGCAGGCGAGAAACAACTGGCACCGTGGAGTCGAAATCTAAACTGGGTCTGCGCAAAAGCACTTCCAAACCACCCCATGTAATGCAAGATGGTTTCAGAGATGGCGTTTAATTCTTCCATCAGATATCCAATCTGAGAAACAAGCACCGGCCCGCGGACTGTCATGGTCCACTCGCAATGCCATGATGCGCCAAGAACTCCGTCGCTAGGTATGATGAATGCGATACAGTAATGAGACAGAAAGATGAGAGTCTGCGACGAGAGAGAGAGAGGCATGGAGGTCGGGTTCGTCGTTATAGAGAGCGTAAGGGTTTGGTGTCGAGATCATGAGGTATGGATTTGTGGTGGGCTTTCGCCGTTTGGTCCAAGCATGGACGGGATGGGCTTACGGCGGGCCTTGCCTTGAGGGAAGCGTGGCACACCTTGAATGACACGAGGCTCTTTCATAAGCGTAGGATCGAGTTTCGCGGGGACTGTGATCTTGTTAGCATTGTCAGCCTAAGGGATACGTGCAACGTACTTCGGCTGATCACAGAACGATAATCGCCTGGGAAACGCGAATTTGGCGGAGTTGCGGACGCGGTGCGCCATAGGTGATCCGTTGTGTCGGACAAAAAGTCCACCTTCGATTTGTAGAAGAATGATGACTTTCCGCGGTTCCGCTTTGCTAAGATGACTTCATCAAATAGTTTGATGGTGGGGTCGTCTGCAGATTTGCTCTCGCGTTCGTGGATGAACTCGTTGAAAGCTAATGCATGTTAGCATGTACTAAAGTGAGAATGAGGCGACAACACGTACCTTGCGTTTGCTGTAGCGTTGTGATATACTGTACGTTTTCCGCCGGCAAACTCTTCACGAATTCGTCCATCTTGAATTGATATGTCATACCAGACTTCTTCCGTTCGCCAGTAGCTGGTAGCAGATAACGCCGGTAGGTGTAGAACAAGCTAGCGAAGCAGCGCACGAAAGACGCACGCACTTGGTCAGGTCTGAAGGCCGTCGGGCAGACGATGCAGATCATATCCACGCATCTGCCATGTGCGTATGTGCTACAACCTTCATGACGTTAGTAAAGCAAGTCGCACTAAGCGAATCCGAAACTTACCAGTACAACGATAGAGGCCATCATCAGATTTTTCTTCGCATATCGAGCAAACAGCTTTGTCCTCGTGTGGCCTCCACTGCAGACAATGGCCCTCTTGCCATTGCATTGTTGCAGTGTTCCGTACTTGTTGCATAGCCATACCAGGCATAATCGTCGAAGCGGCCAATGTTGACTGAGCATACACGGAAGGCGCATACGAAGACCCCGCCTTGTATTCATGACTCAAAGACGATGTCGATGCGCTCGGCGCATGGCCAAGGAACGGCTGAGAGGGGCGCCGGATTTGGGGTACACGTTCGAAACCAAACTAGCCACGTTAGTCCATAGACTACCACAATGAAGGGTGTAAAGCTAAACTTACCGAGGAACTTCGCCGACTTGAAGTCTCAAAATGGGCGGATCGCTTCTCGCGCAGATTAGCTTGGAGAGCATAACCAGAGTCGCTCCGCGATATGGGGGTACTGGGCATGGGTGGGAAAACCGTCGAGACCGGCGAGACCTTCGGCGAAGGCGGCGATTGGTACGTCTTTATGGTGGTAGCTGTGGATGGACGGTCATTGCCGCGGCTCGATGCACTTGACTGCAGGAATGCGTTGTAAATCAAAGGTCTGGAACTAGGCGATCCGACCACAGTTCCAAAAGACGTGGAATTTAGGCCGACGTAGTTCTGAATGGTCGAAGGGTGTGCTCTGTATGAGAAGACACCAGGATTCTCAGAGGCGAACGTATCGTACGGGAAAGCTTCTACAGCATAAGCCGGCGGTCCAGTAGGCACGCCGTATCGTATATGATGTGGCGCGGATTGCTGAAGTAGAGACATGAGCTTCCGTCGCTGTTGGCGTGGCAGCGATGGTGGTGGTGGGCCGTTGGAGACTATTGAATCGGCATCCAGATCGACAAGAACATAGTCGTCGTCAGGGTAATCGGCGGGCTCATAACGTCGCTCGATTCCCACAATGTAAGGGCATGGCGCCTCTATAGTCTGTACCAGACGGGCAGGCAGAACGGGAATGAAGACACCAGCCCATTGGAAAGGGTACAGTAGGTTGGTTATCGCCATACTAGCCAGATGTAACATGGCCGTGTGAGAGGAAAGGAGAATGATTCTTGCTTCCGAAAGCACATACTCAAACAAGGTAATAATGTTGGGTATGGACATGCATCGGAAGAGAGCATAAATGTCAATGTTTCGGGAGCCAGGGAGCTCGTTGACTGCCTCCTTTCGAGCGTACATGCGAAGCTCACGAACTGCCAGTTCGACTTGCGTAATGGAGGTGATCGGACTAAGAGCCTCTGCACACAGATTGACGACATATCGCTCAAGCGGCTGCCACATGCCTACTCGCGGCGAGCTGGCGGGGACTCTGAGAATGGCACCAGTAGTCATTGGCACAACGACGGCCTTTAGCCACTCCTTCCAGAAGGGCGTTAGACTTGCATCCCGACCCATGACACCATAAGCACGGGGGATCCAGAGTCCGGTGTCTCCGTCGGTAAGACCCTCAATCTTGGATGCTGCGCCGTGCCTCACTGGGCGAAGTAGATCGGTCATCAACTGGATTTTTTCTTCTACAGCGCCAATCTGGTCATCCAGATCTTCACGCTCGTCAGAGTCAGGAGCCACAGATGGAAGCTTGGTCAGGAGTTGGGATAGTTTTGCACGTTCCAATGCCAGACGTTCGCCCAAGCTGCTTGCCAATTCGCGCTCTTCTGGGTTCATGTGCAAGTTTCGCCATTCTTCACATTGGCGCTCGAGACCCTCTGCAGCCGTGGCGTTCAGTGGCAGCCAGACGATGATGCAGATGCCATAGAGCTTGGAGCCGTCTCCGTTGGTCATGGCAAATCCGTGCCATTGGCTCTTTGGTCGCTCGTCAGATGAGACGACACTAACATCGTTGGGAAATGCAAACATGGGCACGTAGTCAGGGAATGGGTTCCGCCTCTTGAGTTCCTCGACCATGTTCCGTGGCGGATAACGATCTAGCAGCACAGGCTCGTAGCGGCGCAGAAGAGGGTGCATGTCTGGGTCGGGTTGGAAGGGCTGTGGTGCTGGTATGACAGAGTTGTAGCCGGACATGCGCTTCGACGTCCGAATTGAGGCTGTATGCACGTTAGCGGAGGCTTGACGAAAAAGCAAACAACCCATGTCCGGACCAAGGGCCAGGCCTGCAAAGATGCTGGTTGGGCGTAATTGTAGAGGGCGACTTACACTGTCTCGCTGTTGACGATTGTCGCTTCAGGCTGCTCTGCATGGTGGAGATGCGGCGACGGATGCTTCCAACGCCAGACCTGAGATTGCCAACGCCGTCGTCATTGTTGGCTTGTGACACGCGCTGCGGTCTGGGACGCGGCCTTGTGGGGGTGGAGCGGGCCTGTTGCGCAACACCGGCAGTGAACTGAATTTCCTCGAGGAAGGTATCCCGCTCGGAAGCGAACTTGCGCAGTGCAATGTCGAATTCCTGGTCGCTGAGGCCGGAGCCGCCAAGCTGCACGCCCTTGATGGTAGCACTGCTGCGATTGCTTGCAGTCTGTTTGGGATCGGGGCCAAGGCCGACGATTGTGCCATTGGACTGGCGGTTTTCGCTGAATCGGTTCGCGGACCTCCGTCGAGTGGTGTCGGCATTGGACAGGCCGTCCTGGGAAGTCGGGCGGATCGAATCTGTCTCGAGGGCGCGGTCTTCCTCAATGGTCTCGTCGACGGGGGGTTGGGCGAGCGGGGAGGTGACTATGCCATTGTTGTGGGTGCGCTCGTCGTAGACCTGCGACGACTCGATGCCGGATATGAAGAAATAGTCGGCGAGCGGCGTGGACGACTGGTCGGCCGTGGACGAGGGAGCGGGCGCCATGTTATGTCGTGGGCATGGGATATCCAAAAAAAAGATGGGCGTGAGAGGGGGGCGGGAGGAGGAGGATTAGAGAGCGTCGTGGGGTGGGGTGCGCGGTCGCGGCGTGTAGGACGTCGAGTCGGCGTGTGTCTCTAGGTCATTGGGGATTGGACGCCAGCTCCAACGGTTGTTTGTGATGGGGCAGCGCAAGGCTTATGCACGGCAAAAGGCAGAGCGTGTGCGACGGTGACTGCGAAGGCGGTTGCACGGGCGGCGGCCTGGCAGCGAAACGAGCGGGGAGCTTGACCGGAAGCTGCGAGTGGACAGAGTGGCGGCGAGGTGGTGTCGCAGACGGTCTTGTATAGCGGACTGTTGCTTGTTTGCGGGCGAAAAAGAGTGAATGGGGAGAGGGTTGGCGGAGAAGGGTTCGGTGCACATTGCGCTCGGCCACAGGCCATTCAAAAGGACAGGCTCCGGCCTGTTCGAGCAAACTAACCCACATGCACCCTCGTCGCAGGGCTCCCACCCGCTGGCGCTCTTATCGCTCGCAGCAGACCGTCTAGCGCTCAACAGCTCCCGCGTCGACTGCCCCTCGGCCTGGACCCGACTGCTGCACCGCGCGCAACAAGCTCCAATGTCAGCGCTGCCGGCGGAGACGCGAGACTGGCCATGCAAGGCACCCGCGCCCACCAAAGTGTATCTGCGCCCAGCGTTCGGCCTCCAATGTCGCCATCCGTGGTACAGTACACAGTCTCGCCGTCGCGCGCCGTGGATGCGACATGGGCGTGCTGCATCCAGCACAGGCGTCGCCGTCGCTGTGCCGTCGTCCCATGTTCGCCCTGCTAGACCCTGTCCTCGGAAAGCACGACCAGGGGGCGCCGTATGGATTGGGAAGGCACCGCCTGGGGCCTTTCCGCTTTGGGACTGCGCGCGATTGGCAGAGGGCTGAAGTGGACATGACAGCATTGCGCGTTCAGGGGTCGTCAGATGGCTGCTGCCCACCAACACGACGGTTATTCGGCCACAAACACTGGTGGTGTGCGTCCAATTTGCATCCGTTTCACCTTCAGCGTACAGCACGCGTGCACCGCATCGCCCATAGCCCAGGAATAGGGGGGCGTGTATGCTGTGTACCGTATACCATCCCACACTGTGGTTCAGTGCTTGCACATCTTCAACCTCCGAAACAAAGAAATTCAATGGCCCCACAACCACCTGCAAACGACCGAACATCTCTCTACACGCCCGCAGCACCATACACTGTAGCGGTCAACACCATACTGCCCTTCTCACTGCAAACTCTCAGTCGTACAATCCCCCACCTCGCCATGCATGCATGTGCATAGCTGCGGTGCGCCAGCCCGGCATCGTATGCTCTGACCACCATCTAAACCGTTGCCGTTTCAACTCTGCTTGCCAGACTATGCAGAACGGTGCATGTCCTCCTGCGGGATATGGTGCCGCATCTGTCTTGATTTCGGTCTTCAAGCTGCGCATCCGCCCGGCCAGAGACACCTGTGGGATATGCACATGTCGATCCCGCTGTGGACAGCCGATTCCGACACAAAGTCCCCATCCGTCGCCGTTTGTGCGCGCGCGTTTAATCTGACAGCTGCAGCCACTTCGAAAATGTCTGCCAGTGCTCTCACAACCTTCGTATCTCACAATTGAATGCATACTTTGTGGCGTGGTGATCAAACAGATCAAGAGCCCACATTTGACCGAGATAAGATGACACCTCTGCAATCGCCCGACCCTCGAGCAGTTCGTCAGATTGTCATGTCCAGTTCCCGTGTCCGCCAACTCCTCGTGCCAGGATTAGTGACAGCGTCTGGGGTACCCTGCTCGCTCTCTCTCTCTCTGTGCCGTGCGTCACCAGATTCTCATGTTGACGATTCCCTATCAATCTCATCGGAATTTGTCAGAGATGATCGCTTTGCCGTTCAACTGTTTATTGGGCTACAAGTCAACGCTGCAAGTCCAAAGTTGCTTTCTGAGGAGAATTGTTTCCGTGGTTCTGAAGGAATCGGTGGCTTGATCTTCGACGCTGGCCTTACTTTTTCCCATGCTTCGTCTGTCGATCGTTCAGGGGATCTTCTTCCTCCGCATTCCGGCTGTCTAACTCGAAATACCAGTGTGCTGTGTAACATCATTGTGGAGTAGGATTGATATTACAATTTACCAACAAAACCCTCGCAGATCCCTACACATCTGCGTCGGACAAGTATATAGCCGGTGGCAGAAGAATATGCTGTGGTACGCATACAAATATAGTCCAAAGTGTGCTTTTCAGTGTTCGGCCCTGTAGGCTGGACCACTAGACTCATGTTGACATGACGCACGGAGCAGGTTCCAAATGCCCAGGTGGCTTCAGCAGGTGCAGGGCTGGATCAATACTGCCAGACCAAGCGCTTGGAACTGCAGGTACCGGCGCCAAAACCTTCGGCCGGAGATATACAATCTCTAGTGACGATGCATGGGACCATGCAAACTTTATTAGAGAGGACTCCCTCAGCGTCGAGCCGTAAGCCATCCAGTACTGAGAGAGCCTCTGTCGCCCAACGCACTTCGCCATTGGATAGCAAGTTGGCCCAACACTCTCTTGTTGTCTTCCGTAATGGACCCTGCCAGCTCTTCCTTGTCATCGCTAGATTGGTGATCAAGAAGAAAAGCCACCTGCACTACGTCCTGTGGACTCAGTATCGGCGCACTGGGACCTGAAGGTTGCACGTCCCAGTTGAGCGATGTCGATCTAAGAGGTGGTTTTGTGTTCATGCTGACTGCCTATTGGGAGTCAGTGGTGGTTTGATGCCTATTAGGGCTATGGCTGTTGCGGTAGGCTATCTCAAGCAGCGAAATAGCGCCGGATCTACACCACTGCCGGATCGGACTTTGCGATCGAGCTAGTGATCGAGCCGTAATCCTCAAGCCAAAGCCACACGGCCTGACTCGGTGTTTGGAATAAATGAATAGACCAGAACATGAATCGTGATATATTGAATACGCTGACGTACCTCTAAACAAACTGCAGCTTCCCCCATGTTCTCTAATTGCGCTTCCAGGAGGTATCGCGAATATCCGTTCTTAAGACCCATCTCCCCGGCCTTTGTGCGGACGCTCAGTAATTGTTGGGCCACAAACTGATACAATTTGCGGAAAGTTCGTACTCTTCCGGATGCTGCTCTTCCTTCTCCTAGTGCGGTCTCTGTGTACGTGACAGTGACGGCAAGGACATGGTTACCCTCTTCCTTGAGTTCAAATCTTAGGATACGTTGTAGCGATCCCGCTGGTTCCGGGGAAGCGTTTTCTGTTTCTCCTTGCAAGCCAGACAGATCCAAAGGTGAGCCTGTAGGGTTCGAGGGCGTCTGCATATCGCCTTGTATCCGCACACCACTAATCGCTTTTGTGTTGTCCGCTGGATCGAGCTCGTTGTTCGCGCATAGTGTACAGGAAAAGGTTTCGCCAACATAGGCGCTCCCGAATGCCTCAGGAAGATTCAATATAGGACTCAGGACGAATTGGTCGTTTGCGTCATTCGGCGTGGGATACGCCAGCGAGGCTTTGGGAGATATGCCTAGACTTTTAGAGTTCGGGAGAGGGTGCTGCACCGCAAGGGACGGGCGAGACAAACTGTTCACATTGTCAGTTTGCCAGCTGTGTGTTTGAACGATAGTCGTAGCATGCGATGAGGTAGACGAGTTCAACCTCCGTGTAACATGATGCGAAGATCGGTTTCGTCATGGACTCATGTGTCCGAGCTGTGCTAGACGCTCGGTAACATACCGCAGAACTTTCAGGCTGACCGAGTGCGCCGTCTTGAGGGAGTCTCCCATTCCCTGCGCCCGCTGCTGAGCCATATCGATGGCCGTCGTGTTGCAAGGACTTGTGACGAAAGCGGCCAGCGTGAGCGGAAGCTTGAGTGGGGCGCAAACCGCCCCTCGGCCCAGGCCTTCGGACCGCGGAATTAGTGCGTTAGCAAAATTTTGTGATTCGACTACCGAGAGTGATGTCGTGGGAATCAAAATATGTCGAGCCGATTACTTTTGTGTACACTTGGATCCATTTCCATCGCTTTGTGACGTATCAAGATTGTTCTAGTCATCATGGGTGTCACAGAAACACCAGACGACATACCACTTCAACGATATCCGTATTTGGTTATCAAGGTTAATACGCCCAAAGGTCCGTTCTCTTAGACGTCCCGTCGGTTGTAAATAACTCACACTGTATACAGGTCGTGGTGTGTTCGCTACCAAGGATATACCAGCGCAGACAGTCATAGACATATGCCCGGTATTGATTTTAGGAATAGAAGAAAACAAAAAGCACATAGAAAACACATCGCTTTATCATTACACCTAGTATGTCGTCTCCCGTTGCAAGCTGTGTCTTTTCCCACAGACATACATACACTCGGGTTTCCCAGCCTTTCTATTCGCGACTGTGGACCGTTGCACTAGTCGCGTCCTGACAACATTGATGCGACTGACCAATGCATATACGGGGAATGGGATTGGAGATATTGCAAGTATAGAGAACCTGACTCATCCCAGTAATTGGCCAATCATAGACAAAGATGGCAATAGCAAAGTCGCCCAGGCCGTCATATTCGGACTGGGAAGCATGTTCAACCACTCTACCCAAGAACAAAATGTGGGATGGATGCGAGATGCTCAACGCGGAATGATTACATACCGAGCACTGAGAGACATTCCCGCAGGCGAAGAGCTTTGTAGGCGAAAGAGTTGAAATTGATAAACGAATACACTGACCAATGCAGGCATATCATACGGAAGCCATCTGACGTTCACAGACGCAGATGCTACTCCTCCAACGCCACCGGAAGACGAAATTGAACAGCTTCGAATGATTGAGCCATATTAAGTAATCGTTGAAAGTACAGACAGTACAGAGTTTGCAGTCTTGTTTACCGCAGTGCAAGACGCCTACCGGAAAAAGACAGAAGATTTGGAGATACGGGTGCTTAGTGCGAGGCTGATCATGTACGCCAACATGTATAGTGCCGTTGGAAAGACGAGGACAGATCATGTACCGAGGGGCTCGGGCTTTTCTGTCGATGGTGTGGCCTCAGCCGAGCTGTTGTTGTCTTCGGCGTCGTTCCTCAGGTCATATGCGAGCTCGAAACACTCCTCCAGAAGTTGCGTTACTCGACCTTGGCCATCGGGTATCTCATCACCCACCATGAACTTGCCGTCTACCCGCATGTTGTCGATGGAATTTAACTATAGCTGAGTCAGTAGGCATGACAGAATATCGATGACGTGGTGCACGAGCCTTCATGCTGTAGGGATATAGCTCCCTTGGTGAGGATACACCTCCCAACTTCTTGACTTCAAGCAAGCATTTTCGCAGTGTAGTCAGCTGGTTGTAAATCGGCAGTAGAGCCTCGGATACAGGCTCAGACGTCAAGAGTAGTTGGTAGATGAGAGCATAGCTCTTCCGGAGAAGGTACAGCAATGTCTGTAACATGTCAGTATGTCTTCACGCCTAGATCTATGAATACATACTCTCTGTTCGTAGATCTCCGCTGGCCGTCCCAACGCATCGACAAAGTTACCATCAACTCGGGCTTCGTCTATACGGTCAAGCTGTCGCTGAAAGTCCCAGAGATCCGTCTCACGGAGAGACCATGCCTGTGTCAGGGTGAGCTTTTCGAGCTTGTTTCGTATTGAGAGAAGTTTGTCGTAGGTCTCCTTGAAAGCGGGCGCAATACGTCCTTGCCTATCCGTGCGTTAGCTGGGTTTGTAGAGGGCATGAATGGCACCAACTTTTGCTTGATCAACGTGACCCATAGCAGATTGCGCCGCAACAGTGTGCCGATGAGTGTCTTGGCGTCTGGCGCTGGCTCAGGGTGTTCGTTGGTGAGTTGCATCTTGTCAACCATTTCGGCTAGCTTCTCCTCTGTAGTCCCTTCTGTCTCATATGCACGAATGCCACACTCTTTTAATTCCTCGTCAAGCTTGTTGAGCTCCTCTGAATACTCCTCAACTTCATCATGTGGGAACTAGGTTCTTAGTCAGCATGCATGTAGAAATTGCCATGACGTTACCAACCTTGGATCTTGCGTTGCAGCCGCAAAGTGATCTTAGTATTGAGACCAGCTTCTCCCACTTTGGTGTCAGCTCGGGTGTGAGCTCGGACAAGTTGAGCTTCAGTTCTGCTAGTGTCTCTTCGCAAACCTTGATACGGGCGTCAAGAAGGGTTAGTAGGTGAGGGCTGTATTCTTCTCGACCCCTCTCAACATAGCGTCGGCAATCTTGTAGGTTCTTGTCGAGCGCTTCCAGGTCCTTTTGCGAGTAGAAGGTCGCTTCTTTGAGATGATCCAATAGGCGCTGCTTGATGTCAGGAATGCACGTGCAGGACTCTGACATGCATAGATACCTTGATGGTTGAGATGTATGAGTATCTTAGTAACAATGTCAGCTAGGCCGTAGAAACACATGACATGAGTGCACACTAACACTGCCGGTGGCTCGTGGTTCTTCCCGACGGTCAGATAGGCAAGTGAGATGAGCTGAAAGCAGTCGTCGAGCATGTAATCAACTATGCGACCATGTCAGTAACAGCAACCTCCATCGGGCAGGTGGCAACGTGACATGCCTTTGTTCTGCTCCAGACGTTTGGTTTCCCGTATCTCATTGAGAATCATGACCTGCTCGATGACTTGGTCGTACAGTTTCAAGACATCTTGGCTCTTGACGTAAGTTGACCGATCACGCTTCAATAGCTCAAGCTCCGTCCGTATAGACTGCAGCTTGTCGAGGATGGGCTGCTCTTTCGGATCCAGCGGGATCCGTGGGAGTGGGGAGTCGGTCATCGTATGCTGCAGACGCGGATCGGCGACGAATGGGGAGATATTTTGGTGGGGTTGAGGCTAATCCAAACAGTGGTGAAAGCTGCAACTCTGCGGTTATGCGAAACCTCGAAGTGGCCGGTCGGGAAGCCAAGATGCAGCTGATAGCGGGGAAGGTGCTCGGACGTCACCGAGGGGCAACTGCAAGACCGCGCTAGCGCCCAAACAAGCTAGACGTTGCTAAGCGAAAGGCACGGTTAGCGCCTTCCACACCATCAATTCAATTCAGCAGCCGCCGAAACACTCAACATCTCGACTCACGACAATATCACGATCACAACCGTCGCAATGTCTACCTCCGAGCTCGCCACCTCTTACGCCGCTCTCATCCTCGCTGATGACGGTGTCGACATCACTGTACGACTCCCGAGGTGCAATTCGCAGTCGCGGACATGATGGCTAATCTGAACAGGCCGACAAGCTCCAGTCTCTCATCAAGGCCGCAAAGATCGAGGAGGTCGAGCCCATCTGGACGACCCTGTTCGCCAAGGTGCGCATACACGAATACGCTGGAACTCCGAACACGAGAAATTGATGTGTGAATAGGCTCTCGAGGGCAAGGATGTCAAGGACCTGCTACTGAACGTCGGCTCAGGCGGCGGTGCTGCCCCAGCTGCCGGAGGCGCTGCCCCTGCTGCTGGCGGTGCTGCCGAGGCCGCACCAGCTGCCGAGGAGAAGAAGGAGGAGGGTACGTCTACCACATACTTGTCGTCCGACATGCAACGGAGACTAACACACAACAGAGAAGGAGGAGTCAGACGAGGACATGGGCTTCGGTCTCTTCGACTAAACGTCTCGTTTCCCTTCCTTTCTTCGACATTTGCCTTTCTCGGGGTTGCAAAACGGATTCATCAGCGGGCATATTCCCATTGCTGGGGTGGGACAGTCACAACTATTCGGTGACACGACTTGCATACGGGCCCTCCCGGAAGAACAAAGACGGCGTCATGAGATATGTTAGGTCGGCAGGTCAATGAATACTTCGAAAAGTGCAAAGAATGGACACATGATGTGATGTCGCGGAACAGAATAATTTCGGCTGCGACAACATTTCGAGAGTGTTGATCCATCAGTACATGGCCTCGGACCAGAAACATTGTGCATGTGATGCGTCGATACTACTCTATATCAGATGACTCACTTACGTTTCTCAATTCCAATATGTAGGCCTAGGAATGCCATTGATAGTTTTGCTTACCGTCCTCAGTGCACCATGGTGCAAGGCCTAGCACTGCACTCGCGTGCACACATGGCTGCCGCTTGGGTTTCATATATGCCCATCCTGGACTCCGATGTTGCCATGTATCATCGCCGTTGCCTGTACTGAGAACAGGACAACAGTGAAGGTTGCGCTGTCTTTGGTATGTGTTTATAGCTCTACTTCAGTGTACGTCTTGAGAGGTTTTTAGTTGGTAATATTAACAACACCCACAACCAGGTGAGATGGCGGTCGTTAATGGTACGGGAACGAGCAATATGGGGTTACTGGTAATGGTCGGAAGCTGACAATTGTTCCTTCTCGAGCTACACGTGAGGGAAGAGGTCAGATCAGATAGACAGTGGGACAATTATTCTGTCAGCTCCCACGTCCTTTGTGGAGCAGAGAAGATCATGCGTTGTCGTGGTGCACGACATGATACACATAGGTACCCACGAAGATGAAAGCTGCAATGAATGCTATCTGCAGATAGAACTGCTCTATCTATCTTTCTGCTTGAGTACCCACCTACACTGTAAGCCATGCTCTTGCCCAAGCGTTCTATGAGACAAAAGCCCCAGGCTAGCCTGTATGCGGCATATCCAACAGGAGAAGAAGCTACCTAGGTAACCGTACTTGTCGCAGTTGACGAAGATCAGACGAAGACGAGGCTCAATGTACATTGTTCGTTGCTCGCCGAGCATCCTATCATTCCACGAAAGCATCAAGTGACCTATAGAAAGAGGCAGAGGAGAGTTTTGTCACTTTGAAAAATGATAAAATCCATGTCTATAAGCATCTCCGGGTGCGAGAATGACTCCTGGAGGCCCGTAGCTCATAGCTCCATAGTCACCATCCTTGTTGACTAGATGCACTTGCAAATGATACCCAAAAAAAGGTGCAGCATGAGGTGGCTGCCTGACAATGAACTCTTCCATATACAGAGAGGCTCAAAATGCATGGATCAAAGCTCTCGTCTGTGGGGACCGCGTACTGAAGAAAAACTGCGGTACTACCATGGCTGTGCTAATGAAGAAGAAGGAAAACAGCATCACTGTGTCAGTGTTATCATGAGCAGGGGGATCAAGACATGTACACTAGGTCGGTGGGGATGATAGAGACCGATATCAAGGTAAGGCGCAGAATATGTGTGCCATGTTCAATGCTATGCTCATCGGTGATGTACTCAGATCCAGGATAGTTCACGTATCCGCTTCGATACAAAGCAAAATATACGCCTACTCGATGCCCCTATGCAGATACAGAAATATGAAATGTGTGAATGTCGACTCGCTCACAAGTCGTTCGCGCGAAGAAGCTCCTCGTCGTAAGACATGCCGTTGATGCGCTTCTTGGTGAATTCGAATGCAGTAAAGAAAATCGCGTTGACTATGCAGGAGCGAGACATGGAAACACCGAGACCTAAGTCAAGTTAGTGTTAAGTCCCTGAGATTATGAAAAGATATCCTCACCCCGATACATCCGACGACTAAAGAAATGGATCTTCGGGCGCGTTGCCTTGTCCTTGCCTCCCACGAGACAGTTTCGCTGGTAGATACTCTTCGCTGTATCTATTGGAAAGATCTATCAGGCTTGTTAGTACATCGAGAATGAACGGTAGAATTCAAGACCGTACGCATGCCCAGCTCACGAGTCCACAGAGTCCGCCAGCTACAACTACAGCCAATGGATGTGTTGGTGAAGTGCCGCGCGCGTTCGCCAAGACTTGTTTAACACTTTCGTATGTTACAAAGTAGATGCCGGTGCCGATGGAATCTCGGACTATATTTCATCAGCACTTTTGTGGTTTCTCAATGGTTGCGGCTCACTTACGTAAATGCAAGTGGAATCCAGAGTATAGTCCTGTCCAACCCCGATGTTTGACCAGATTTTGCGCCGTCTTCCAGGTCCCCAAATTCTGGTAGCTCTTGCGTACCGCTTCGTTCTTGCCGCCGCCGTCGCTGCGTTCAGCCATCAGTACGGAAATTTGGGCGCTCAGTTTCGTCAGTTCGAAAGGGCCTGGGGAAGATTAGCCATCGACCCGTGTGAAAAGCCACAGATATCTCCTACATGCAATGACTGTGATGGCGGCGCCAGCATTAACGCCTGCCAAGCCAAAGCAAGCAATGGTCGAAAACGTAGGCCACGCATCCCGGGTATTCGCAACCACAAGCGGCGAAGTTCCGGTGGTCTGGTAAATCCAGTTATCGAGCGCGTACTTGGATCGTTGATAGATGGAGAATGACACGGTGCGGACGAGGGTTATGCTTGCGAGAGGAGACCAGACACCTATGACGCGTACATTAGCATGTGATGGATGCGCGGTTGTGGAGGGCGAGGCGTACCGCGGTAGAAGCCGTGAAAGCCCTCGGTCTTGTAGGTGTGGCGAACGCAGTCGGCAAAAGAGTTGAACTTGTAGCTATGCAATGTCAGCCGTGGTGTAGGCAATATTGGGCGTCTGGCGTACGCTTGTAATCGGGTCTTGACCGAGTCCAGAGGGTACTGGAAGCTATCAGCAATGGCGACATGGACATGGTAGGACTGGACACAGGCCCACGTACGGCGGCAAATGTAGATAGCAGACTGCTGGAGCTTGCAGCGACCTCGGTGCGGTACTTCTTGGTCCATCGCTTTGCCTGCTCGCTGCGCAGGACGGCTCTTGAGACGTCGGTCAGATCTCTGGGCCTGTTTGGAATGTCCTGTTGTACATTTGGCCTCCCCTCCTGCTGCTTAGGCATACTGGCTATCGCTAGCTGTGGAAGACGCTGCAGTCTTCCTACGGCAATCGCGATCGGGCCAGCAGCCGGGCAAGCTCCATGAAGGCCGTGGCGATGTCGGGCTCGACGGATGCAACAAGTGTGCGCGATTGACGTCGAGTCCGGAGGTTTGGCGAGGAGCGCAAGGTCGGGCGACAATGGCTGGCGTTGGCGAATGTGTATGGATGCGGAGAGTCGTGGTGGAATGGTGGGGTTAAGCTCACGCTTTGTGCAACTCGCGCCTCCGAAACAGTCTAACGGCCACGGAAGGATGAAGCCATTGGCTGCAGGGGGGAGGGGGAGGGAACGATCGACGCAACGAGCTGCACTTGAATTTGACTCTACGTGCCTCCATGTCCCTTCTCACCCAGCACGCGGCAGTCGATCAGCGTCTTCACACACCAGCACATGACTTTGCTGTCGAATCGTGCATCCCACCACTCGCCCACAGCTCGTGCTATGGCGCACCTGGGGAAGCTACCACAGCTGCATGCGGGGTTTGCTCACATGTGAAGCTTAACATCATCCATGTCTGTCGCGTCGGCAAATCACAGCCCATCTATATGGCAGCTACGGGGCACTTGGCCCAGGCCTGTCTCGTCATGCATCATGTCAACGACGACATGTTGTTTTGTCATGGCCTTCACTGTCCGAGATCAAACAGACTGAGAGTTCAAGCTGGCACAGAGAGCGTGTGACGCGAGGCTACCGGCCGCGGACCAAACAGGCATCTTCTTTGTGGTGGTTAACAGTCTTCCAGCCCAATCCTACATACTAGCCTTGGCCCCGAGGAAGCGACCGTCTTCATAGACTTGGAAATCTCGCGTGATGATTTCATTTCCTGCTAAGTAATTTTTGTGCGTGCCTTGCTTCACACCGCGAACTGCTATGACACTGCCAGCACATATGTCGTCTTGCCAGACTTTTCAAATATCAGTCCTTCTTCCCCATAATCTTCCTCAACTCGGCATCGTTGTCGGACCTTTCAACTGGCGCCTTTTGCTTCTCGTCGACCTTCTGCTGTTTCTTCTTGCGCATGTCTCCCATAAGCGCTTCGCTAAACGTTCCTCTATCATCATCTAACCTCTCTATCTGACCGTGACGCCTCATGCTCTCCTTGTGCCAGCTAATCTGCCCGCCATCTGCTTCTCGGTGTCTTTTGGCATTCAGTTTGGCAGCTCGTATCGAGGTTCGGGCGTATACGAAGAGAATGCCAGCCATCGTGAGGGCTGCAAGGGGTGCCATGATGGTCTGGGAGACATTAGCTGATGTCAACACTGACAAGCTCGGAAACACGTTTCGTACACGGCCGTTGATGATACCTCGGCCCCTCGTAAGGCGCGCTGCTGCATTTGCCGAAGTTGGCTTGGAGGTTTCGCTCATGCCATCGGCAGCCTTGGGCATGGAAAGTCTGCCACCCATAATGAAGGTGGCTAAAGTTGGCAGTCTCAAGGTCGGTGGTGGGGATGGTGTGATGTTCTTTGGTGATTGCCGAGTCTGCTTGGGGATTCAGGATCCGGGAAATTTTGCACTGCTGTCATGTGCTGGCATGTTTCCCAACCAGCATCCGTCAAGACCCAATTCACTGGACTGACATACAGTTGCTTGCGTGATAGAGTCGTGTGTCGCAGGTGGGCGCCCGGGCGAGGTCTAGAAGCCGTGAGGTAATCGACCAAGTAGCTATCACAAGCGGTTAGCGCGAGAGCACCTCCGACAGGTCCGCAAACCGAGGTCGCGTCATCGCTGGCTGCTTCACTAACCGCAAAATCTTATTTCAGATATTACCAAGCGGCATACGTCGGTCATCCAGAAGGCATTGCGTGACAATTGCAGGCCCCTGTTCGACCTTCCATTGCTTCTATTTGGAAACGTCTGGCTTGTACAGCAAGCAGCCTTACTGCATACTGCACCTGCACAGTTGGATTACCAAGATCGTCCCATCCAGTCTTTGACTCTAGTAGTAGATTCGGAGCCTAGGTGCTCTGACGTATTCTATAAGTATCCGCCGTTGTCGCGCTGCATACTTAATGCAAAGAACAGCAACCTTTAGACTGCGAGCTCTATCGACGAGTCTTCGTACCATTACCCCTCCATCTGCAGGACGAGCCTCTCTACTCCGACCGCACTTCCGCCCATCACAAACCGCAGTGGCATCCGCACGTCTGTCAAACCTCTCGTCTCATTTCTCTACATCGGGCATCAATATGTCGTCGCAAACCAAGGAATGCGATTACCTGGTGATTGGGATTGGTAGTGGAGGCATCGCCTCCGGCCGACGAGCTGCCAAACACGGCGCAAAAGTCATCGCAATCGAATCGTCAAGATACGGCGGCACATGTGTAAATGTCGGGTGCGTGCCGAAGAAAGTTACCTGGAACGCGGCCGCCATTGCCGAGACCTTCAAAGATGCGAAGGCGTATGGCTTCAAGGTTGGCGGGGTCCCCGACTTTGACTGGCCCTACTTCAAGAAGAAGCGGGACGATTACGTCAAGCGACTGAACGGCATCTACGAGAACAACCTGAACAAGGATGCGATTGAACACCTCAGAGGTCGGGCCAAGTTCGTCGCCAAGGACGAGGTTGAGGTTGCGCTCCATGACGGTGGCTCTCAGCGCATCAAAGCAAAGCACATCCTCATCGCGACCGGTGGAAGGCCGAAGCTACCCGATATCCCTGGAAAGGAACTCTGCATTAGCAGCGATGGATTCTTCGACCTCGAGAAGCAGCCCAAGAGCATCGCGACCAGCGGCGCAGGATACATTGGTGTTGAGATGACTGGCATGCTTCATGCGCTCGGCTCGAAAACACACTTCTTCATCCGTGGCGACAAGCTCCTCCGAACATTCGACCCCATGATCCAAGACACTGTAACCCAGGAGTACGAACGTCAAGGTATCAACCTATACAAGGGTACCCAAATTACCAAAGTAGAGGATATCGGCAACGGCATGAAGCGTGTGACCTATCAGAACACCGAGACAAAGAATGAGTCAACCGTCGAGGTTGAGGAGGTGCTGTTTGCGACTGGCCGCGACCCCGAAATCGAGGATCTCAAGATCAAGGACTTTGGCATCAAGCTCAACGACAAGAACCACATCGTGACCGACGAGTACCAAAACACATCTATCCCCAACATTTACGCTATCGGTGATGTCTGTGATCGAGGCTTCGAACTTACTCCGGTTGCCATCGCTGCAGGACGACGACTCTCAGACCGTCTATTCAACAACCAACCCACAGCTCGCCTTGTATATGAAAACATCCCCTCCGTTGTTTTCGCCCATCCAGAGATCGGATCTATCGGTCTAACTGAGCCCGAGGCCCGCGAGAAATACGGCGACAAGATCAAGATCTACAAGACTGAGTTCAAAGCCATGTACTTCGCCATGATGGACCCGGAAGAGAAGCAGCCCACTGCATACAAGATCATCTGCGCGGGTGAGAACGAAAAGGTCGTCGGCCTGCACATCCTAGGCCAAGGAAGCAGTGAGATCCTGCAAGGATTCGGAGTGGCGATCAAGATGGGTGCCACTAAGAAGGACTTCGACAACTGTGTGGTAAGTACCCTCCCAGCCTTCCTATCCCGTTGTGCCGTGCGTCCGTGGATGCATATGCGGCAGTGCTTCGGTTATCGACTGCTGCAGCAGCCACGTTTGTTTGGGGAAGCAACAGCATTTGGCATTAGGCGTTTGATGACATGGATGCTAACATGCGTTTCTCTTCACAGGCCATCCACCCCGTATCCGCCGAGGAACTCGTCACCATGACTTAGACTGAGTGGCATCTCGCGCACTTGCCCGACTCGTGATGGTGTTTAGATTAGGAGAGATAGACTATACTGGCAAAGATTAGAGCAATGACAGTAATCATCGTTTATGGCTGTGCCTGTTCATGCTCATGCGTATGCTTTCAGACATCTTCTTCACGAGAGAAGCTTATGTTCGACCACTGCGCCACACGATCGTAACGCAATACATCCCGTCATACATTACGACACATGCAGTCACATTTCAGCTCCATCCCTCGGGGCTCAATGACCCCTCCGACAATAACCCTGCAGCTCCAAGGTCTTGGAGCAGAGCTTATTACCCCGCCGTTCCGAACAATACCCATCCTCTAGGCACAGAATACCGGTACGCACCTGCCCTACTAGCATAGAAAGGGTCTGACCGCCGATGTCCAACTAATCCATGTACGATACGACATCTGTTGATCCGGGGTTTTAGCTGGAAAAAACAGCGAAAGGGCTCTACTGCACGTCTGCTTGGTTACTGTAGCCGGCGGCTTTGCGACGACTTGTTTGACCGACGCCTGTTGTAATGTACATGCAGGGCATTTCAGGGTATGATTGGGTTTACTCTAGGGTCTCGTCTCTCCCGAGGTCGCTCTTGGTATATGGTACTGACATGGTAAATGTGAGATTCCGATTCATGTGGCTTGGACGCTCGTTACGTGTACCTGTGTGTCTACACGTGCATGTACTCCGGACTTTGAGTATGTGTGGGTGCGTCAGAATGAGCTAAAACGGGCAAAAGGCATTGTACTGACTGCGACTACATGTCGTCGTATCGCTTACCGAGAGATTGGGAGAAGGGGTGATCATAGTCGATCGCAATATTGTTTGCGTACCTCCTATGGTGAGCGATGAGCATAATAATAAGATGTGATATAGGTTAGGTTCTCGCTGTCCAGTGTGCGCGTTCCTGGGTACTGGGTGTTGATTGTGCCGCTTGTATTTCGACATCACCACTTCCAGGCCGTAGCCTGCTGTGCGGGGATGGCGATGAGATGGATAAAGTAAAGGGGTATGCTACTGGCTAACGTATTGCTTGATTGGCTGTCTTTCATCATGCAAGTCTGCCAATACTCATCACACGCTCATTTCCCATCATATTTGCCGCCCACGCCGCCTTGCCTGCCCTGCATTGGCCAGAAAGAACCAACGGGTCCTCCCCGCGTTCGCTTGGAGTATTTTGCGGGGTGGCTGCCAGTTCATCATCTAATATGTTATGCAGTCTTCACGTGCATTACCACCGGCACCAGCTGGACCCACAAGCGTAACCTATCGCAATCTGAGTTGCTACCGAGCCCTGCACACCCTTCTAAGCATAAAATGGATCTCGTCTTGTGATCGAGAACGAGCTTCGCTCATGTTCCAACATAATCATTATTGTTGTTCGTTAATGGACCCTGCAGTAAATGTCGATATGCCACAAAACGGAGAATCTCTGTCCCACCACTTAGAGTTCTGCCGAAAACCTGGTCCCTGGCTATTCTCTTGTGTGGCGTGAACACCTTTCTACAAACCCATGCCGGCTGGCGTTCGTGGCTTCCAGAAGTTCGTTGTCGGTGACGACGATGAACCACACCTAAAACGTTATTTCTCTTCGGCGCGCGATTTAGGGCAACGGAGGCGCGTTCTCCGCGTTAACGTCAAGAAGGATTCGATGCTCCTCGGATTCGCTCGCTGTTTCTCTCCACATTTGCGCACACACCGTTGCAAGCCACGGTGTGGAGACTCCGTCGTTGCTGTGCTGTAGTGCGGCGGAGGGGGGGCGGCAATACAGTGATGACCTGCATCGCACTGACACCTCGTGCCTGCGTCGAATGTCCGGAATCATGCTACGGACTGACCGCTCCGTGTTGATCAATGTTCTAGACAATTCAGAAAGGAGGTGTGTTTGAACCTCATACTATTCATGTCCATCTCACCCAAGCAAGGCAGGTCCCTGATGTACCGGTGTCTGGAGTTCCCGGGGTGTCCCCCATGATACCGCCGAACCCCGGGTTATTCGTATGCGAGATATGCCGCTAATGCACACAGAACCGGGGTGTATTTAGCGTTCAACGCGAACATCAAGCCATCGCTATGCACGTCGTTGACTCGAAATGGTGTGCTTCCGCACCCTAGCGGCTGAGCTTCTCATATAGGCACCGAGGCCGCTCCCCGCCATGACACAAAGCGCATCCAATGCGGGCCTCGACATCGGAGCCGACCCTAGGGCTCTGGTGTGGGCGTCTAAGCAGAGCAGCGGTACCTTGTCTTCAGAGCGGTGGAACTTGTCTGACGACTGTCTGAATAGTGTGGAGCTGGCAGCCATTGCGACTGCCGGCTGGTGTCTTGAGAGCACTGGCTCATTCGCGATCAATACTATTATACAAGTTTACATATAGCGGCCGTGACATTCGTTCACCGTAGATACGAGGCTGTGAAGCGAGCCTCCCTGTGCTCAAAGTCCTCCTGTTTTACGCCGCACTGATTTTGGTTGAGAAACCCCCGGACCGGACCAAGCCGGTCGATGATGGGCCCTGAATGATAGCTTTCAAAGCTATTACAAAATTTACTGTGAAATGAAGACAGGTCCAAATTTAAACCCATGTGATGATCGTGGCACGTTCGCTCCGGTGCTCCGTTGCGATATTGCAGGAGTGCATACTCCGGCGTCTTGAACTCGGCGAGAAAGGTGAGCAACTTCAAGTACTCTGTCCACTCAAGAAGAAGTCTAGCTCGCTCGGACCGCCCCTACTGACTTCGTTTTCGGCAAGTTGTTCGAGCAAGCTGAGGAAAGGATCCTTGCTGTCAGGGTCTGTATGCACCGATGCGCCTGACGTACTTCCGGCGCCGGGTGTCGGCTGCTGTTCGTACGGTGTTGGCATGCTCAGCATGGGATCAAAGTGGATCGGATGGTTGTTATCCTGGTTTTGGTTGAGATTCGCTGTCCGCGGAACTGGTGATGGCGCCAGACTCGCAAACTGCGGCAGTGGTGAAAACGAAAAGTTTGGCGAAAAAGGAAGAGCAAGTCCACCCCCATTAGCGTTCGGAGGGTTCAGCGAGCTGCTGGGCAATGGTGGAGTATAGGGAGGCACACTGGATTCATTATGATGCGCTCTAGTATCTCCGGGGCTTGGATTGGATTCCGAAGTACCGGCGTCCGAAGGTCTGTGAGTATGTACAATAGGCGGATGAGTGGCTGATGTAGGTGTTGGGGGGATGCCCTGTGAGTGGGCTACAGGTTTGGAAGATGAAGTTGTGGCTCTTCTTTTCTTGTTTGGGTGACCGTTAGAGTATTGCGGGTGCTGCGAGGGCGCGGAATGTTTTTGGTAGCCTTGAGCATTGCCAATGACGCCGCTAGTCATATACATGTTATTCCGTTGTTCGATGTTGAAGGTCGCAAGGCTATCGCATCATTAGCACAATAGCTGGATGCTGAGATTCAGTTGCTTACCCTTCCTGAATGGACTCGACCGCTATATCCAAAAACGTAATATGCGCTCCATCGAAGATTTGGCCAGGATACCTGTCGAAGAAGTCTTCGAGTTGGAAGACCGGCGCGTAGCGCATAGGATTGCTCGCCAATGATTGTACGAGCTCTGTATGACATCCGTAGATAGTCTGCAGTGTATCTCGCTGATGCTGAGCTCCAGCCCAGATGAAGCGAAGCTCGGACAGCTGTTGCATCTCACGAGACAGGAATTCTGCACTGACTGAGAAAACTTCTCCTTCTCTTCCTGGGTAGTGTGCTCCATGCACGTGGATGGTGCCAGCTGTACATACACAATAGCCGACGAAGGCTGGCCAATCTATGATAGACGAAGCCCTACCTATCTCAACAAGTTCGGCAATAGCATTTGCATGGAGGAAGCATAGGTTGGTTGCTTCAATCTGCCAAGGTTGGTGCTGCGACGTCCCAGACAGCTCAGCCAAGTCCACAGGAAGAAAAGGCCGATAGATGAGGCAATGTATGAGGTGGTATATCAACTTGCTGAGGACAAGTATGGTACTGTCGGGTTGACCAAAGAGAGCCTCGATGGAGGTAAAGGTGTCCTGCGTCTCTGACGCCCATATGTCGAGTTCTTGGCGGATCTTGGATAAGTTGGATAATGAGTGCCAGGGAAAGTGTGAATCACCCTTGACGCCACCGGCTGCAAGGTAGCGATTTGTTATACCCAGGATGCGTGCTATGCCGATCAGCATACCCATGCTTCCTTGTCCGCCTTTTCCAGTGCCGCCCATGAACTGCAAATTGCATCCATTTGGAAAGTAATCGCCGTCTATCAACATGGCCCCGGGGTGCAGCTGCCAGCTCGGCAACCGTAGTACGATTGATTCATCCGCAATCAACGAGGGTCGCTTGGAGCCGGTCGCAGCGAAACGGTCCATAAGGTAACACGACCAGAAGAGTCGGCGTCGCCCTTCACGTTCGGCGGGTGTGACCTTCATGCCGGTCGGTAGTTCACGGTGTAGGTCGAGCGCAAATGCCATGCTGATGGCGGAATCTTGAGAACATAGTCAGCCCTGTACTAGCTTGTGATGGCAACGAGTTCGTACTCAGCAACATGAAAGTCTTCTTTCCCTTGCCTAGCTGGAAGCTTGCTTGCGAAAGCAGCATCAGTGTCTGCAAGGTTTCGATGGAGGGCTCATCTATCTCAAGTTCTAGCCGAGCACGACGGGCATACTCTTGACCGATGCGCACTGCAGAGCTGTATCCTCCGAAGTGGGGTGCATATCTGGGGTACATGTATTAGTTGTGTTCAAGAATGCTCAGGGATGGGCGAATCGTACCTGGCACTCACGGCGTAAATAGCGCAGGCTAAGTGACCGGGAAGCTGATTGGCCTGTAGGCGCTGTCTCGTGGTCGACTCGTCCAGGATGTAGTAGGGCTTTCCATGGATTCTCGCGAAATAGGTGTCTAGAAGCAGGTCGGGTGCTAGGGTTGGTGATTGTATACTAGACACTATTAACAATGCGTCGGGCCAAGATGGTATGCTGTGACTAGGTACCTTGGCTCGATGGGCGACATCAACTGGTTCGCATGGTTGGTGGCACTCGAGCGACGGGGCGAGGATCCGTGTGGGGATTGCGACGATGCCACGTCTTTTGGTTTAGTGTCGACGGTGGTGGCGGCGTTGTTGTTGTTGTTGTTGTTCTCCTGCGAGGTGGGGTCGACTTCGGCTGGGTCATCGCTCTTTCCTTCGGAAACAAGGCGCTTTTCCAGGCCGTCAACACGCTTCAGGAGGGCCTCGAGGACGTCGGTCTTTGGTCCTCGTTTTTTGGGAACAGCATCTAGAGCGGGCTGTCAGCCCATGTTTGCATGCGTCCGGGGGGAGGCTGGAGAGTGGAGCGTACCATATATACACGGACAGTTGAACACCTGACAGGCTTCACAGGTCGGCCTTGTGCGATTGCACTTGATCTTGAAGCTTGGGTTAGCACATGGAGAAGAAGACGAGTGCAGAAACGCTACCTTTCGCTTTCGACAACTCTTGCAGTTCATGGCCTCACGCGGCTCGTTGGAAACACGGCGGGCGGGAAGTCGGTCGATGCCGATCTGAGGTCTGGCCATTGCGGCGGCCAGTGACTGCGACACTTCGGTGGACATAGCGACGCTACACGACGATGGACCAGAAGCATTCTCTGGGTCAAAATGTACAAGTTGATGGCAAACAGGACGTTGGGAAGAAGAAAAGCACGCCCGCGGTACGGCGTAAGATGTAAGTACAAATTAAGGCCTACGGCAGTGGAGCCAAGCAGGGGGTGTGCGCGCGGACAGCGAGGCTTGATGAAGCGGGAGTGCGCGCCCACTCGGATGCGACTCAGTGGATGCTGTTGACTAGGAATTGGCAGCTATGGAACCGCTGGGGGTGAAGGGGACGCGTGACGACGATCTCGGGGTATCTAGCCTTGCGCGGTAGAACAGCCCACGAGCAAAACCTTGGAACCGTTGGGCCGAGTCGAGTAGAGGGTATCGAATACGCAGCTTTCGGGGCCCTTGCTAGGACAAAAACATGACAATCATGAGGCCACTGGGGTAAGAGGCTAGCCGCACGTCAAGGAATCGTCCATCTCATGCCGTCTCAGCCAGCGCACCGTGCCTCGGTTCTCTGCCATGCAGCTACTAGCAATTTGGCACTTTAATTGCGCCCGTCTCACGCAGCTATCTCGTCTCGGTGTAGCTGCGCCTGTAGCGCCGGACTGCATCGAATATGTTCTAGAAAATCTGGGGTATCGCCCGCAAGCCAATCAGTCCAGACCGCCGTGCCACTACCTGCAGCCCCCGTCCCCGGTTACAGCTCCCACGAGGGCCCCCTCTCCCCCCCCGTCATCAAGAGACACCCTTCATCCCTGGTTCTCGCTCCTGTCACGCTGCATGTGCTCTACAGATAAAAAACAGGGTTGTTGTGTGTGACTGTGTGGACATGAAAAGTGGTCATCAAATGTGTACATTGCTAATTGCTAAATCTAAAAATGTCCCCTTCCGGATGCCAACCGCACAAAATCATAACACACGTTTTGGCCTACGAGCTTCCGTATTGTTTCAACTGTCGTCCATGCTGAGACGTCAGCAATACCATATGCTGTCCATCCGGCCGATGTAGCAATCGCCAACGGGTCGGCCTTACGGGGCCCACTGGCCAAGTCAACGAACACCTTCCCTGCGGCCTTCGTTCCTGTCGCCCCATGTCCGTTGGTGCTTCCATTCCTTCCGGCAACCCTGTAGTGCTTCAGCAGTGGCACCACTAAGAGCGATTTCTCAGCAGGCAGAGCCGAAATGATAACGAATGGCTGCTGCAGCCGCTTCACGTCGTCTACCGATCGTACCGGTGACACGTCAGTAGATAGTGGCCCGTGAGACCTGAACCCTATCGTATATATGGGCCCAATTCCCAAATTCTTCAGTGCAAAAATAGAGGCCGATGCATCGGCCTCGTTGCTAGCCAGCAGCAAGGCTGCCTGTCCACTGTATGCTGACGGCACAAAGTCGCGAGTCAGTGTTGCCCGGATGCCCTTCCATCTAGTGTTGTCCCCTATGAAGGAGGCGTTGCTTGTCCCTGGACGCACCAGCACGGTATCGACCTGCCCAATGGCCCGCGCAGCATTCGACAAGGAAGGCAGATAAGGTGCCGAAGCCGCTAACGGCGGGTTGATGTATGCACCGCCAAAGTTGTTGCGTCGAAGAATGTGCTCAATCGAAGCCTTGGGCGCTCTCTCTGCAAACCCAAACGAATGCGGCAGGCTAAGCTCGTTGAAACACTTCTCGAAAAACATGGCTTGCGACGTTGATCGGAAACTTCCAATGCCGTAGATATCTTGCTTGGGCATCTGGCCCATAGTGTGGAGCGCTGCATTAATCTCGGCTGCGCTAAGTTGGCCAGGCGCTGCAATCATCGGCAGCAGTGGGTGTGTAATTGGGGTAAATATCTTATTCAACGTCCTTGACAGCTGGCCCATGGGGCCCATGTTGAGGCCCGAGAAGGGCGGGTGAGGATATTTGGCCTGGATAGTGGACCGGAAATACTCCAGCTCGTAGTTCTCCTGCATCGAATTCACTAATGCGTACATCTTGACAATATCCCCATACACGGCGCCCAGTTCGAACAGGCGCTGTGTTTCAGGTGAAGTCCACTTGAAGTTGCCCGAGAAGTCGTGGAATGCCGAGATTATCTTGGTGCACGCCTTGTTCTCTGCAAGTTTCCTCCTAATCTCCTCTGGCAGCCACAGTTCCACGTCAATGTATTCGCAGCCCCATTGTATCGCGCGCGCGAGGTACCGGTAGAAGAGTGAAGGATCGTCCATGGGGAACCGGCCGTTTTCTTTTGTACATCTAGTGGTGAAGATGATTGGCAGCTCTGTGCGTTGGCGCAGTACCATGACCTGTTCGCCGACATACCTCAAACTGGGTATCTTGCTGACTGTCCCACCTGGTAGAGGCTCCTCGAGCAAGTCAACTCGTATTTCAATCGCATCTGCGCCGACGGACAGAATGTCCAGATTAGGAAGCGCAGCGTGTACATCGGGAAACGTAGTCGATATCAGTGTCGTGCGCGCTTTCTTGATGAGATCGCGATGGGGCCCAATCTGGCCCAGAATGAAGCCGAGGTAGCGCGACACGTCTCGACGGAAAAATGGTGATCGCGTATAGAGGTATTCGTAGTCGCATCGGTCGGTGATGCTCTCGTCCAATTCGTGACCACCGTCTACGCGATGTGTATTGATCAACAGCCTGGAGCGGTCCCAGGTGTCCAGTTGCGGTTTGGCCAGCCTATTGCTTAATCCGTAGACCGTCTCTCGCGGCCCTGCCAGCGCGTCGTCAACCGACATTGCCGACTCCCATTTCTGGCCCAGGACATCGGCGAAGATGCCTACAATGTCCTCCTCGCCCTCGTTGTGCAGGATCAACAGCGCCGGCCGGACGCCACTCGGAATCTCCTGCACATCTATGACGGCGCCCTCCTTGAGATGGGAGGTCGTCGTCGTCGTCGTCGTCGTCACGCTCCCGGTTTGCACCATGGTAGCCATGGGTGGATAGAGTTGTGCGCTGTGCTGCTTGTTACTGTTAACCGTAGGTGTTGAAACCGTTGATGCGATGCTGGATCTCGGCGAGAATGCGACGGGCGGTATACAACTGGCAAACTCGAACAACCGTCGCTACCATCTCTCAGACGTCGACGGGTGTGAGGCAGTGGGGCTGTATCTGGAGAAATACAGGCGTCTCACAGTGAGCGCCGTATATTCATCCGTGGGGTGGTGGGATGCAGGACCAGGTCTCGATTTAATCGCGATGTGTGTGAAGTTTGGAGATAGTGAGATAGAACCATGTCGAGCGCAGGTGGAAGCACCAAGCTTCCGTAAAACCCGCGCGTCTGTTGGCTCTAAAGCCGTCCTATGGCTGGACGGTGAATATGCCGTTAGAAAGGGCACTAGGCGTTGCTTGCTCGGGGCTGTAGCATAGTGAACGGACCAGTGCGGGCACCGTGGTACGCTCGCCGATAGCTGGAGCTAGAATTTATCCGTACGCTTGCCCTACCGTCGCTAAACACGCCAATTTCGCACCAATCACTGCGTTTGCCATCAGTCAAGGTATTCGTGTGCCAAGTATATCTCCTCCATTGCCGTCGTCTATTGCTGACGCAAATGTGTGGGGATTGGTGGAGAATGGGGGGTAGCGTGTGTCGCAGAGACATCCTGGGCCTGAGGCGACTGCCAAATGCCATATGTATGCCTCGAGGCTTGAAGTGCCCAGCAACAACACCACAGATACGAGCTTGGTATTCGGATAGGCGTATATCGATACTCCCCATAGGCGCACCGCTTGCGCGAGGCTGGCTCTAGAACCCCGCGATACTGCATCCGCAATGTCCAGGAGGCGTCGCATCGCTTTCTTCAGCCCTACCGGCTTTTCCGCGAGCGGCATGCCGCCCTGGGAGTGGTTGAGTAATGGGCCACCGGCCTATCTCGCCTGATGTACGGTTTCCATCTTCGAAAGAGCTGGAAATATGGGCAAACAGTGTCATCACCTTGATCTTTGCGAGACGCCCGAGTACCTACTACAGCCATCGATAACCTCCAACGACACCACCGACACCATCCTTCTTACATGCAGCTCAATCCCTCGCCAGAGGGAGGCAGCGCAATATCTCCTGATTGACCAACATTAGGCTCGGCAGCAGTTGAGACTCCGTTTCATCGTTAGTACTTTAGCCGGCAACCTGGAGGCGGCGTAGGTGCAGCAGGTCTGACGAGACCTCCATCGCCTCATCAATGTCGGTTTTAGATTTTCCGAGACCAACTGCAGTGCAACGTAGGTCCACTCGTGGAAGCGCAATCATCGTCGATATCTGAAGGCTAGCTCATCAGACTACTAGTTTCTCGCCATCGAGACGTCACCACAAGCGGGAATATGACTAGGCCAACGTGACAGCAAGGGGAGGGGTCATTGCTTATCAGTTCTTCGCGTGTCTTCGGCAAGATGCTTCCCAACCGCTGTAGCGAGGCGAAGGAGATTGATTGCTTGATGAGCTGATATACCTTGTTCACTTTCAGTCGTGGGCTTGGGCCAAGTATCACAACGGATAAATTGGCCACATCTAAAACACAATCGGGAGGCCTGAGGTCGTCCCGCCGTGTTGCAAATTTCCGGTCAAGCGAATGGGCCTGCTTCCAGCCATCAAGTACCCTAGACTTGCTTCTACCCTCTCACACAGTCTACACCAGCTCTACAGCTTCAGCGGCCTCTCCAGCAAGTAGCCACTCACTCTGAACAACCCACAACAGCCTCTAGACCGTTTCTTGGGCACTCCATGCCTCAAACAGTTAGAGTGAGTCCCGTCTCATTCTCCAGAGTACACACACCGTATTTCCTATGTCGCACTGAGTAGACTAGCTGATAGGTCTGACTCTGTCATCACCTCGCTCTGTGAGATCTAGTAGCAGACTTATGGATTACTAGTCGGCTTATTGGGATTGATGTGCCAGTAGGTAAAGTGACCATGCCCGATGCGCCTGTCCGAGCAGGTCGGCTAAAGTTAGCTAAGTAGTGGTGTGAGCCAGATTCTTCATTGAGCGTGTATAGAGCTGCCTTTGGGTCTCCCGGTAGAGGTCTTGTATGGCAGTGATCATTGGATTCTTCATTGAGCGTTGTGTCGCCAAGCTTTGCGCAGATCCTGGACAGGGCATACTACCGGTAGATTCGGAGTGATCTGCCTGCTCCGTTGCTAGGTACCTACGTACCAAAGTCGCTTGAGTGGTGTACATCAGCCCTTGTGCACCGGACGGAAGCAGCCGTGGAGCTTGATCTGCAAATATGAGTCATGGGGCTTATGACTCTGTCATTCTCTCGCCTTTCTGCTCATACCTACCATGATAGGGTATTCATCCTGGTATCTCTTTTGGTTCAGTTCTACACCTGCAGTGTGTCATCATGGGCCTGTTGACTGGGTCTTAGACCTGATCATAGGATTGTCTTACGTCGCACATGTGTTGGAACACTCGACAAGGGAAGAAGACGGCAAAGACCTGGGGACATCCGAAAACTATGATACAAGGTTCTAGATCATGCCCCAAGGCGAAGGGAATGCGATTTTTCCCATCGCCAACCGCAAGTTGTGATGAAATACAGCGGATCCACGCTGAAAAGATCGGAAAGATATTGGACATCGCCATTATTGCATTTGAAAACGAATTTTTTGTCACTGTAGAACCTATCTGTGATGCGTGGTAGTATATTCAGAGAAGGTTTGGAAACCACAGCTCCCAATATACTAGAATCCGCTTCGAACTTAGCTCCGCCGGGTGACAATGGTGGTGAAAACAATGAGTTAATCAGCGGGCTCAAATTTCAGTCAGCACTCTTCGACGTTATCTCTGTCTTTCTTGTCTATCTATCAGATTTCAGCATTGTGACTAGGCGAGTACCGATAGCCTATACCTAAAGACCTTGGTTGTGTCGATGAAGTCATACTGGGCAGACAATTGAAAGCCATCTCCTCGATTCGGCTCCAGACCATAACATACATTGCAAGTGACGTTCACAGGCTGCAAAGGTACGTATCGTCGTGAACAGCATAATGCCGGCATGCTAACATGGAGGTTGAAGGTCGTAGTATCGGATGGTGTGACATTGCCACTACACTTACCTCAAGCTTCTACGTCAGTCTCCTTGTTGGCAGAATATCTATTTGCCTTTCTATTCTTCACGAATATCTCAAACAAGACAATAGGGCCGCCTGTTTTGTCAAAACTGCTTCGTAGTATGGTTCCATATCTCGATCTCACAGGCATTACGCTATTCATCCCGACGGCCGTCATTTTTTTCATTAATCTGCAGTAGGAAACGGAAGAAAATGGGTGGAGCTCACCAATTTTTATCGATTTTTTTTCGCTAGCTGTGGCACAATCTTAATCTCTTTTTGTCTCTTGGAATGGCACAGTGAGCACTAAACGGGCATTCGCTAGGGGCGGAAGCGCGGGCTTTGACATCTGCCACCAGACAGAGCTATATTTCCTGCTGCTCGTGTTATTGGAAAGCGTCGACGCGGTCTTCCATCTGCTGTTGGCCCTCGCTGTTGTCTCATCCACGGCGTTGCGAACCCAATAGGTCAATGTACGGAAGAAGGCGCCGGTAGAGAACACGGCTTAAGTGGTAGTAGAGGGTATCGATGATCACGCACACAGTCGAGAGATTAGTGATGGCTCGATTTGCGCAAGGAAGGAAGAGGAACGAATGGGAAGTTGGCGAATCAGCAGTCTTGGCGTTCTGACCTCATCCAAAACTTCGGGTGCGGCGAACAGCGGAGGTGATGGCATCACCAGGCTTTCTTGTCAATACCGTTCCAATCACCTACAATGTTTGCAAGACGCGCAATTCCCTCAGTCAGTATCTGAAACCCATGTGCATCTGCCATTTCCAAACTAACAGTCACCAGGCCTTCCGAGCCGCAACCCGCGCAAGCGCAGCTCGCCCCATCCCCTCGGCACGATTCCTCACACCATTCCAAGCACGATTACTTTCCGATGAAGTTCGTTCCGCGATTGACAGGGCTGTCGCATCATCGCCTGTCGTTTTGTTCATGAAGGGTACACCAGAGACACCGCAGTGCGGCTTTTCGAGAGCTACCATACAGATCCTGGGCATGCAGGGGGTCGACCCAGAGAAGTTTACTGCCTTCAACGTGTTGGAGGACCAGGATCTCAGGCAAGGTACGTCGCTCCGATTCTCACACTCTAATCTTGCATTGGGATGATTGGACTCGAGCCGATGGACGTTTCGGGCCACCGCAGGACAAGATACGGGACCATGCATGCTGACAGATGTAACAACAGGTATCAAAGAATACTCCGAATGGCCGACCATACCACAACTGTACGTTGACAAGGAGTTTGTCGGTGGCTGCGACATCCTCATGTCCATGCATCAAGACGGCTCGCTTGCGAAGATGCTGGAAGAGAAAGGTGTAGTTGTCCCCGCGGAGGGGCAGGCACCGTAAGCAATACATGACGCAACAGCGAGGCATAAAAGGCGTGTAGAGATCGTGTCATGTAATACCATATTGGCTGTAAATGCTTGGCAACTGCCTCTGTAACAACAAGAACGTATATGTTTGTGATGATCAAGGTATGCAGCGACTCGCATTGCTGGAGTCTGCGAGACAATCTGATAGAGTGAATGCTACTATATTGAAAAAGCTGCTGCTCTGAGATTTGTCTTGTCCTATACAACTGGGTGCTCTTTCCCTTCAACGTCAGCGCGACTTCCTCCCGAGAACCACAACACGCCACGAACCTTTGCCGACTGTGGAGCCATTTCTACACTCGGATTCATATGACGCCTTTGACACGTCATCCGCACCTGATCGATGGTACATAGGATGGAGGTTGAGCGTACTGAACCCGCCCTACAAGCGCGCGGCAACATGGATCTACCAGCGAAGAAGACATGGTCTGCAAGAGTCAAGAAGACAATTTCGGCTGCCAGCGTCTTCAAAAGGCAAAAAAGCAATATTGACCAAGGAAACAGTCCGATTCAGGCAACCCTCAGGAACTCAAAGTTTGCTGGCGGAGACGCTGATGCTACGGCACTATTGATCACCAAGTCACACTCCAGCTCACGGAGTGCAGTAAAAAAGGAGGCAAAGAAGGGATTCTCGGAACAGCATCCTCTGGGTGTGGCCTTTCGAGGTATTGCACAACTATTCTATCATCGGCATATAGGGAGCTAATACTGTTCCACACAGATGCATGCGACAAGTACCGAGGCCATCTCTATAACACTACCTCACTCAAAATCACCAAAACCCTCGAATCACTTCTTCATAACCTCTACAAGAGTACCCCACAAGTGACCGCCCCGAACAGTAGTCAGCAAGATCCCAACGCCTCACCCTCAAAGCTCTCCGCCCTAGCAAAATACGAATGTCTAGCCACCCAGCTGCACAAGCCCATCTCGCAGTTTAAGCTTTCATTGTGGCGTATCGACAGTAAAGGAAAGGACGTGCGTTTTGTGCAAACACTCGAGACGCGTATGCTACATTATGATGAGCTGATTGCCAAGGAGACGACGAAGCTGGGAACGTTGCAAAAAGAGTGGGAATCCGTCGTAAGTGAGATCTGGAAGCTGGGAGCCACATGTCTGGGCGACGAAGCGATGGCAGAGATGTTGTTTACTCAAGAGGGATTGCATGAGCAGGCCTCGCCACCTTCCCCCTCGGGGTATCGCAACGACAAGCTGCCACACACACCAAGTTTCTCCGAGGACAAGACCAAGGAGCTGGAGAAAATGGTAGAGGCGCTAGGTAAGCAGGAGATGGATGAATTTCGCAAGATCGAAAAGGACCATCGGGCGTACTGGAAAAAGAAGACGGCACAGCTTGCGAGTGCGCTGAAGAGTGATTGAGAGAGCATCAAGTTGAAGCGCAGCGTGTAATACTCTACATGCCGTCCCATACCCGGTGACAATCGCTGTTGCCTCACTTCCCGACCAAGAAGTCAGTACATGTGTGTAAGGTTTCGAAAATATTGTTCTCGTGCTATATGCTCAAAAGTCTACAATGCGGACAATCAAACAAGTCACCCCCAACAGTGATCTAGTACATGCTGCCTTGATGAAAAGCAACGGTCTAATAGTCTACATGGATATCTCTGGCTCAAAGTAAACTCCTAATCTTCCCTCGTACTCGTGCACACAAACTTAGTCGAAAGAGCTCTTGAAGACGTATCGCTGGTCCTCAGGCTGTTGGAACGGTACACCAAGCTCGAAGAGCGTCATTACGCTTTCGGAAAAGTCCTTGAAGA